>NC_060234.1:18489525-19904525 GCF_021155775.2 Neodiprion pinetum
AAACCTTTCGGTTTTCTTTCCAAGTTATTCACTGACCTGAGTGATGAAGTCGTTGATACGTTGACTTTCAACTGTTTGCTCCCATTTTTTTTTTTTTTTTTGGTTCACTTGTAAAACCAATGAACTATGGAATTCCTCTCAACTCACCTATTCGACAGTAAAATATATTTCCAAATATATTTACGAAACCGTTCTTCCGACAAAGGACTTGAGGGTGAAAAATA
This sequence comes from Neodiprion pinetum, assembly GCF_021155775.2. NCBI lineage: Eukaryota > Metazoa > Arthropoda > Insecta > Hymenoptera > Diprionidae > Neodiprion > Neodiprion pinetum. The sequence continues at coordinate 18,489,750 of NC_060234.1, forward strand.
TTGGACCTACTTTTATCCTCGTATCGCGAAAACGCCGTTCCTTCAACCTTTTACAATACGTGTCGAGCTTTTCGTGAAAGCTCAAAGAACCGTATTTAACTTTTTCCAAGTTTCACCATTACCGAGCATATCACGCGAAATCCGAGATTCGTCCCGCAGATCGTTTTACGACACGTAAGTGAAAAAAAAAAAAAAAAAAACAATGTTGGGAGAAATGTGTTGACCGATGATAAGTTTTCCGAAATATTGTTCGGTACAAGCAATAAGTATGTAGCTTCACACGATATTTTGTATGATTTCAACGAACCGGTTACAGAAACTTGACATTTCTTTTAGAGAAATCTTATTCCATGCGCAATTGCGTTTCTCATTTTTTCATGTCATTTGTATGAAAGGATTTGGAAAGTCGTAGAAATAACAAGAATTCACGGAATAAAGTCAGTGAAATTGAATAAGTATCATGCTACGTTCATTGGGTATATATCTACGATTTTCCGCACGACTATTTTCCCTTGCACGTCATTCGTTCAGCTCAAATTATAGAGATATTTTATGCATGTGAGAGGGTTTGCAATTTATTGCTCCGTAACGACGACCTTGCGTACCGCAGGATGGGGAATTTATATGAGGTGAAGTTGGCATCGCTTTATTCCCATTGCGTTGCTAAAACAGATATAATACGTGAAGCTATCTATCCAGTGGACAGAAGGGTGTATCTTTTAGGACCTTATCGTCAAGGTAATTGGTTGGTAAATTACAAAGGACGATTGTCACGATTCAACGACTCTATGAAGGTTTTCAATTGAAAGCTTCACAGCTACGAAACATCTATAAGATATATTATCCGAGAACTAGAACTGAAATATTCATGAGGCATCTCGGATAAAGCTTTGTTCTTCATTCTTCCACTCGAGTAACCGATAACAAATAACGAAGCTAACGATGTGGGGATGTATAACCAAGTGGAAGAAAAGGTTGTGGCAAGAACGTGATGAACCGATCCGAAGGCTTAGGACGTCTTATTTAAATTTATCTACTTACATATAACTAAAAAAATCCTCGAGGGACAAGAAAAATTTTCAAACGTTGAATTTGAAATCTGAAGACCTGTTTGTGTTTACATTTTTGGAGAAAAAATAATATTCCTTAATTTTTTACGGAAAAATCCACATTATTTATCCAATTTCGATTCCCAATCGCTCATTTTATCTGTCAACGAATCGTCAATGAATTTTTTTAGTCGAATTTTAAGTAGCAAGAATCTATTTGTTGATAAGTCACAAGTTTATCATTTGTAAATTATAACGATTGTATGCTTATCGAATTTTTCGACGAGTCGAGAAGCTCGAGAAAAAATTTATCACACATGATTTTAGAGCGTATTCATTTATGAATAAAATAAGTTCTTGTTCACCGTAATCGGAAAATTTATGTAACATTTCCAGTAAAAATGATTATTGGATAACTTCATTCTTCTGATGCATGATAATTAGACTTTATAGTTGAAATTCAGTGGTTGAATTTTTTTTTTTTTTTGTCGAATCATCGACAGTTTTTTAAAATTATATCTGCCCTCATTACTTCCAATTGTACTCTTGAAACCATTTTTAGTCATTTTCTTATTTCAACAGATTCTCAAGCTGACTTTACGTCCCTTTGAATCCTTGATCGTAAGGAATTCATTGGTTGCCGTCACTTGTCATTGTAATTATGACGCGGATTGATTTCGATGAACAGTTTTCTCTTCGTTGCTGACGAAGAAATATAAGGAAACTTCGAACAGACCATTCGAGAGCGCGAGAAATAGGAAATCGGAGGATGGAAGGAGTTTCACGAAAGTAATGAGAGTGCAGCTCTTAGCACGTCCATTTCACGTGAAAATGGATTTTCCAAGTTCAATTGTTCCCTCGCTACTCGAGCTTGCTCAACGTAAAAAACTTGCCACTCTGTAGAACAAAATTAGCACCGGGATAAACGAATTATACACGGACTTCGGATCTGTCTCTTTATTGGGCTCGAGTTGTTCCAGCGACAGTCTATAAAGTGTAGTGAAAAAATGGTCTCTGATGATGCGAGGGAAAAAAATTATTGGTTCATTAGACAAAGCGAAATGGATAAATATTAGGTTTTTTTCGGTTAGCGGGGGTTCAATTTAGAAGCAAAAAAATTCGGTGCGTGAATAACCAAATATCAAATTTTTAACAGCCGACGAATTTAACCCTGATGATTACAAAATCTCGAATATCTGTGCAACTTGTATTTTACGAAGATGCAGAATTCATGAAAATATTGTATTTACGAAAAACATTTACTTATACACGATTTTTTAGTCGTCGAAAAAAAAAAAAAACCACCGACCTTACCAAAAGCATTTCGAAAGTGCTAACGGTAAAAGGTTCAGAAGTTTTGAGCATGTAATCCGAACTTCTAAAAACGTTTGAGCGCTCTTGACGATTCGGCCCCGAACTTTAGTTGCCGGCATCACTGCCGGGATACTCAGCCGGTTAAAAATATTTCGAATACTTGAAGAGAACGATTACCTCAGTGAAAATGTTAATTAAACATACACGCTTCAGTTTTTTACACACCAGAGCGCTGTACAGAATGATTAAAGGCACAGCAGCGCGAAAATAACACTGGCCAACAGTGGTTTTGTTGCTCTTGATATTTGAGTCGTCTTAGAAAGATTCGATGTCAACGACCTTAGGAGTAAGCGTAGTTTTTCGAAATTGGCTCTAGTTATTTATTTTATCGACATTTTCATATATGACTCAAAAAAGCAATGTTTAGGTGAAAAACTCGATTTCTTTTTTTTAATATCTAAAGTTTATCAAAAAAATACTATCAATAACCTTAGTTATGCTTACTTTATTCGGACAGAAGTATAAGAAATATAAGAAATATAATACTTTGTTGTTCTCGCCGTGAAAAAGAGGGCACAACAAGTTTCTTCGAAAGGGGGGGTATTGGGGTGTTCCGAAAAAAAAAAATTAAAAAATTTCTCTCAAACACGCATCAAACTTTCGGTAGAGCATCTTATATAGAATATCTCAGCCAAATACGAGCTTTTAATACTGATTTTTTTCCATTTTCCATTTAAATAACAGGTAAAAAAATTTAGGAAAAAATATATCTCATAAACGTCTGACATATAAACCATCTAAACGTGCATCTAATAAACTATCTGTATTAACAGATTCTTATAGGAAATTTCACGCTCTATAAAAAACTACTGATATAGAACTTTAACCGTTCAAGAGAAATTCGCCTTTAAACATTGAGTCATCTCGAATACAATACTACAATAACATAAAAACCAGAGCCAATCTAATATAATCATAATTATATTCGTAAGTTTTACGTTCTCAAACACCAGGATTCACAGAAAAAATCAGAGCAACAAAAAAAAGTATTTATTTTGTAGAGCTGTGTAATCCGTGATTTGATAGAGACGTGGTCTTCCGATTAAATATTGTCCGTGATCGAGTACAGTGGGTCTTAAATGGGTCTGGGAACAGTGTGGCAGACGCGGTATTCGGGAAAAATAAACCGCGAAATTTAAAATTGAGATGTATCACTTTCGGTGGTTTCACGTGATGCGGAATTCATACCTGACATTACTAACAGCACATCGCTGTTTCGATGAAAAATCAAAATTATACAATCAAATTGAAGTAATGATAAAAAGTTGAACGTGAATCCACTTGCACATTCAATTATCGCCCTAGGCTCTACGTTCCGGTGGAATGAATTCCGTACCATATGAAACCATCTTTATGCGACTGTTTCTTAATAAACTTTTTTTACATTAATTGAGAGCCTTATTTTTATGCACTTACGTGTAAAATTGTATTAAATACATAATAAATATTGAACAACAGGTATACTTATTGTGAATTTTATTGCAAAATAGCAAGAGACTGTGTACAGTAAACTGTAGATAAGTGTGTAGAAATTAAATTTTGCACTTGATAAAAATACGTAAAAGTAGATCAAAAGTTAGTAATATATGAATGTAAAAATATCGAGAAATAATAAAAATTTGCTTACATTGTAGAAAAATGTATAGGATCAAAGTTGTGTGAAATTATGTTAAATAATGTAAACTATAAACATACGATTATCTGCGTGCATAAAAACTCGTTTTTGTATAAAACTCAGACATTGAATAAATGTTGATCAGAAATAAATTAATTTAAATAGAATTATTAAAAAAAAACTACGTTTTCTTCTGCGAGTTTTCGAGTGAGTTTCAAGTATCACAATCTGAATCGTTCCGAAGCTGGTATGTAATTTGCCTAATATTTCGAAATTCGCAGGATTGTTTTCCTAAAAATGGCGAAGCCCACTGTATGATCGAGAGGCCAACATCGCTGCACAGTCGGTAAAACAGAAATCACGCGCAAATCTCTTTAATGCACCTTACGTCAACAATAAAAGTGCGGAAAGAACAATGTTTCAGATTGTTGGGATTCTGGAAATGTATAGCTTGAAAATGATGCCAATAAAATCCATTCGAAATCAACACAATAGGCAGAATATGATGATCCTTATTTACAAAATTAAATTTCTAAGATAATCGAAATTACATAGATTACAAAGAAATTAGGAGAACTACAAGGGATTACGAAAATCACAAGTGATCACAAAAGTTATCAGGACGTTAGGGATTACCAAACTTGTAAATTATTACAAGTAATACATGGATTCCAATGGTTAAACAGATAACGTGAAGTATACGAAGGAATTACAAAAGATTACGAAGGATTACACACACACGGAGAGAAAAATCTGAGAAAAATGACCCTGCTGCTACTATAATCGTGATGTAAAAGACACCTAATGCAGTTTTTACCGTGCTGCATCAGAAAAATGCGTCGTCACATTTTGAATTTGGCGCTGCCGAAATACATAGTTTCTAAGTAATGTAGTAATTTTTTTCATAAAAACCCATAATTTTTGTAACATGTATCAATAAAAACTGCATTAGGTGTCTTTTACATCACGATTAGTAACAGCAGGGTAATTTTTTTTCAGATTTTTCTCTCCGTGCAGATTACACGTAATGACAAAAATTAAAAGGATTATAAAAAATAATATAAAGACTACAAAGAGGTTGTGAAATATTTAAAACAAGTTACAAAGATTACAAGGATTTTAAGGATTAGGTACAAAAATATAAGAAAGGGATTATGTACACCAGATTACAATAATAATTAATCCTTTGGAACTAAGGTAAATAATATTTCTTCAGGGCGGAAGATAAATGTTATGCTTTTCCACCGTTAATGGACGAAGAAAAAGGTAACGAGCACTGAATTATTAATTCAGAATCGAACTTTTGTGTTCAAGATAACATTTTCCGTGTCTGATGTGATTCTACAGTTACGGTTTGCCCCGTAGGACGGGGGGGACGTCCGTAAATGACGTCACTATGCAGTGGGCGTTGGAAATTAATAGTGTCAATAACTGCTGGAAAAATAAAAATGGAGTCCAAACTGGTGTGATGTCACTTCCAATGAGTGATCGATAGAAGCTTCTCTGTAACCATTCTATACCAGTGAAATTAAAGAGCGGTGTATTTTATAAGTAGAAATCCAGTCGGAGACTGAAATTTTTGTTTCCTTACTCACTGATGACATTTTGATGAAAATAGGGCGTCAAACAGAATTAAAGAAACATCATCATCCTTTGAGTGGATACAATGTAGCCTCAGTTTAGCATTGAGACAGGAAAATGGAAAAAATGGTACATGGAAGAACAGAACTTGAAGGCTTACGACATACTCTCTTTAATTTAACGATTGAGTCAGCTGATTCTTATTTTCATCATTACGATTAAACTCATAGTAGAAATTTGTTTCAACTTTGACAACGCATTGCTTTTTCAGCGTAGAGTTCAGAAAATTCAGCAACACTTGGAAGATTACGAAAAAATAGTGTTGGTTTCTGCAACTTATTATTATTTTTGTATTTCCCGGATTTCCGACGAAATAAGGTTCGTAGATAGGAGTATTTCCACCGTTCTGGAAATAATTATGACTAAAATGAGCCGTCGTGGGACTATTTTGATGAAACATACAGGCCGGAAAAAGGAAATTAAAGATGAAGCAAACCGGTAGACTTTATTCTCCATTGAATCCAAAAAGTCCGCAAATAGTAAAACATGGCAGAAGACCGCACATTGTTTGATAAATTTCGAACTTCTATGAATTTTCTGATGTACAAACAATGCACTGCCTCAATCTGAATGAAGACCATTGATTAATTTATGAACAATAACGAAACGGAAAAATTAACTGACACGGTAGATAAATAAGGACGACTACGTACCCCAAAAAGGATTTTATAGTCAGTCCTTACCGACCGAGTAAGAATATATCACATATCTTGATCATTATTAAGGTACTAGGACCTAAGGTACTACAATTCAAAAAATAAAAATTTTTTTTATTTCATTTTTCGACTCCTCAAAGCATCAAAAATCACTCCTTAAAATTTTATGAAAAAGTTCTGAACAGAAAAAAAGTTACAGCGATATATAGCACTCTCGGTCGGAGCGTATAGGCACGAACCATCACTAATTGTAAGTAAGGAGGTCCAGGAGATGGTAAAACCAGTTTGAATTGATTTGTGAATTGAGCAGGCTGAACAGGACTCAGGCGTACTTTTATACGGTCCAGGGATTGCGGATTAATCAATCGGAGGTAATAAAACTTCACATATTCCGCGAAATATAGAAAAGAATACGTAAAAAACTTTAAACGCGTTTTTCTCAAAAGGACTTTTTTTCGCACGGCGGATTCACCGGACCGATCATCACCGGGATTTTTTCACTTGTTTATTTAGGTGTTCTGCGCAGAAATCTAACACTTTTTTGCAAAAAAGTTATCAACAAAAAATTTGGCAACACCGAAAAGATGGAAAAAAAAAGTGGTATTTTTCCACTTTTTTCAAGCACAGGCCATTTTTCTTATTTTTGCACTTTTTTGCATATCGGCGGTGGATTCCTGTGTAAAAAACCTTTCTCTACAACGTGCTTTTTCCCGATTTTGTTTCAGACCTCCCAATCCGGATATTATCTGTCCGCCATCGGACTATTTTTTTTTTTCAAGGACCGTACTTTTGCGCCCTCTACTAATCACGGTCAAAATGACCAGTCAAGGACTCGGGTTCTTCTTTACTCTCCGTAAAATGCCTAGTATTAAAAAAAAAAAAAAAAAAAACATGGCAATAGCTAATAGAGAAGCTGAGATAATCTTATTTGAAAATTTGCTTTTTTTTGCCTTCTAATAGGTACCAGTACCTTAAAGTCTGCGCGTTACCGACGTGCAAATGCCGCGTTCAACAGAAATGTTGAAAAACTTTTCCGCACCATGCTAGAATAACGCCAGAAGCCGTATGCAGAAATTAGTGGACACTTTTATGCACGAATACCTACATATTTCTGCAATATTGTTACGTGAAGCAACATTTCAATAACCTCCAAAACGAACGAAATTTTACTCTGTCGATAACTGCGGTTACAGCAACCTTTTGAAACAAAGCTTATCGCCCTTCGCCGCCACAGGTATACAACTTTATAATATGTATTTTACGGCTAGTTATATGAGACGTTCCTTGCAACAGTTTTTGTTGAATAACCGATTCACGATACAAGCTCTAGCTTTTAATGGAAAATCCTCGAGAGCTTTTCCAGACTTCGTGTAGTTGAGGCCATTTCGAAAACAACGGGAAAATATAAAGTCCAGTCTTCAACTCGCGTTAGACGCTGTTTTCCGTTATTTGCTTGTCTTCGAGTATTACGTTTATCCAGTAAATGGATCGGCTTTCGTGTACAAAACGACTATGCTGGGAGTAGATACCTTAATTCGTCTATTGTGTGGAAAATATGACAAATAAATATATGCTTCATAGTCAAATGAAAATTGATCATACGATTACGCGATAGTGCCTATATTGCTGATAAAAAAAAAAATTTCCGACAATAATTCGAGAAAATATCAACCGATTCAGATGAAATTTGGCTCACTGACTTACACCGACTTAACTTGGAACTATGTGCTAGATTTACAGTAGAATCGGCAGTTATTTGAAAGAATGTAAAGCTTTCACTCCAAAATTATTGCGGAGCTCTTTAATAACAGTTAAACAAATTGTATTGCTTGTTTTTCGAAGAGAACTAACTATTTTGAAGTCACCTCAAACTTTTATTACACTTATGGAAACAAGCTTCAATCTTCGAGACAATTTTTGAATGCGCACTTTGTGGATAAATCTTTCGAATCATATGAATATTCATTGCGCAACAGCGTATCTTGTCCAAAATCCACCGACTACACCTGCTATTAAAGCTATCGAGATTGCTAGACAATTCGGGTTCAAATATATGTATACACTTAGTTTCGAACGTGCGATAACAGTAATTGCCGTAGGGTGTTCCACAAATGGTAAAGGCTGGCTTCTGAGCAGACTGATTATGATAGCGAGTTTCTCTGTCAAGGGGGCGGCAATTCAATGTCTGAAACGGCTTTGCCGTGGCAAAAAACGCTGTTCTATCCGCGGGCTGTATTGTTACGTCATGTAGGGCACGATCCATCAACTTTCCGCCAACTTTAAAAAATAAAAATTGCGATCTGGCTGCAATTTGGAAATGTTATAGTAAACGCCAAAATATGCATATCGTATTATACAATTTTTGTACCTTCGATCCTTATTTGATCGCGTTTTTAAAGTAAATCTTCATCTTCGAATTTTTTGCACTTCGTGATTGTTAGAAAAAATGTGACCGAATGTAGTTTTTATTACATACCGGAGCGAGATATAAACAGGAAGTCGGTGAATGTGTATCGATAATCGCATCTGCTGTATAAACTTCGATCTATCTATCATATTGTAAAACTCCTATTCTATCATGTTTAAGAATCTTTTAGAATTTGAAATTTATTTTTAGGTAGAGCTTCGGGAATGTTTTTTCGACATTTTCAGGCATGTTATATAAAGATATCACATATTAGGGTATACCTTATTTTTAGGTCGCAAAAATTTTCATTCGGACGCTTCCCAGATCTGTTTCAAATCATTAAAAAAAAATCTGTATAAAGTTGATGTTTTGATAATTTGAATAACGGGTTATATTTAATGTTTCTGATAAAATAAGCAAACATCTTTTTAAAAATAATTGTAATAAGAAAATTTCCTACAAGAATCTGTATCTAGATAATATGTAAGTCCAAGTAATATGTAAATTTCTAAAATTTTCCGATTCTTTTTGCGTGTTATTTAAATGGAAAATGGAAGAAATAAAATAGGCAACTCTAAATATCAATATTTAAGAGATCACATTTGGATGGGATATTCTATTTGAGATGCTGTAAAGAAATTTTGATGGACGTTTGAAGAAAAGAAATTTTTTTTTGGCACACCCTTATATAATAAATACATATATATATATATGTATATACATAAAATTGTCTATACAATATGCATGTATAACATTTTATTCATTCGTTCGATTCAGTTGTTTTTACCTCCTCCTGCTTCGTCTTCAATTCCTCGCTTATTTTATCACCACCCTGGTTCCGCTCGAGTTTCCAACTTTTTCCTCGACGAATGAAGGTACAAAAAACGGAAATTAATTCCCGGCGTTTGGGGCTCGTTTAACGGTGAGATATACTCCTAATTCACAATGAAAAATACTTTCTCACAACCTGGCATCACGTGCCGCCATTAAAATTCTGATCTGCCAGCTGTGAGCGCGTGTAAAACGAGGATCAAAATTGAATTTCGACGTGGTGAAACGTTGAGTCCTGCAGGAGGAAGCCCCACAGACTTTTCCCAATGAATCATTCACGTATATTAGTAAGTGCGCTAATGGCCATTCTCATAATCGCACAAGGTGCGTTCCAAATAATGTCGCAGAAAATTTTACCCGATTTTAAGTAAACGTGGTGATAGAAATGACGAAACGAATCATGTTTATTTCATCGCGGTTGGAAACATTCGAGTTTAGGCGAAATTCTACGAAAGCTCGCGCATCACAAATTTACGCAATTAATAAGCTTGCTAGGGAACGAAGGACGTCTAACAACAGAGTAGCTTAACCTTAATTCTTTCGATAGATGACGACTAATAATTTGAAAAAGTTGGTTTTTAAAATGAAAAAAAGTTGGTATACCGCAAAAATCGGGTCTTTCGTTCGAAGGCAACATTCTTTAAATTCCTTCGTAAAAGGCTTGTACAAAGAAAAAAAAAAAAGGCAAAAGGATATATCTTTCAAATCCTATTCTCAAAGTTTACACTTGAAATTCAAAGTTTTTCCATTTCAACAGCATGGGCAAAATGTCACTTTTTCAACCATCACCACTCAGCCATATTTAATGCCACGAACTTGATCCTAGAAGTATTGAGGTCTCTCCATAATTGTTCTTTAAACAACATCCGTAACAAGAGTTTCAGGAGTTATAACAAAAAAAAATAATAAATAAAATAAAAGTTATGAGTCTGGAAAGTAAAAATTCTTCCAACATCGAGTCCACATATATCTATATCTATTATCAAATGCGGCCAAGTGATGTATTCTCCGTGTTATTAAACGGGAAGGAGACATCCTCCTCAGGGATATTTTTAATCCTTTCTCAGTGAGACAAGTTTCTTAGGCGGTAGACGAAAGAACTTTTCAGTTGCGGTTGATACACACACCGAGACCTCCATTTTAATTTATTACCATAAATGAAAATAATATTCTGGGTATTAAATGAAAACGAGTTTCGTAGCTGTAATCAGAATATACTAGAGGATCTGCTAGTAACACGTGCGATTCAACTTGCTTAATTTTGACTGTCTGACATCCGTGCTCGCACCCTGAGGCAAACCGCCGAGAAAATCAAATTCCCTAGAATCGACTGATTGACAAGTGACGGTCAACCATAACCTCTCGCCTAGTCATCTGGCTACGCTTGTAAACTAGACGAGTTGCAATTGTCGGGCAGGTCTTTTCAAGAAGAACTCTCGATATAGTACCTACGTGTTACTATTATTTTCATTGGATAAATATCTTTGAGCAACTGTTGCAGTACTTCGATTTTAGTGGCACAATAGATTGATGTTAAGGCCTGATTTGATCGAATAATTGCAGTTGACTGTACAAACATATGTAATGTTGCACTCACCGGGAAATGTAGCGTCGATAACCTTAATTTCACTAAACAGTTACCAGTATCACATTTTCTCATAATTAAATTATTCACTAGAATTTTCTAGGGACTTTGAAAGATGATATTTCTTCTCAGTGTTCCGAACGAAATACCCTATAACGAAAGAGCGTGCGTCTAGAAAATTTTGAAAGTATACATCCGAGCCTCGATATTAAATTGTTTTCAATCTATTGAGATATACTTATACTTTTGAATGAGAACAATAACTATGGCTACTCGGAAAGCGTCGAGAGGGTTTGAAAATAGATGGCTTACGTGCATGTTTGTGCACAGCACCGCACGAAACGTGCGAACGACGAATACGAAATGAGAATTGAACTCAGAGGTGAAGGGAAAATCTTTTCTTGGATGAAATCGAAAATGTCTTCTCCATGAAAAAATTCCTCGGGTATATAAATTGTTCTACGTGAAACAAATACGAATTTAGGGGGGTATAAAGAGACAATGATTTTGATAACATTATTAAAAAAAAGGAGTGATTCTTTAATTGAAAGTTCCGAGTAACGTTCTTTTATTTATGAAACGTCCACTTGGCCAGGAGAGTGTTTGTTATATTAACATCGTGACACATATGACATGTCAATAAAGTTTCTTCACCGTTACGAAAAGTTTCTTCCACCAGAAGCTTCCTGTTATAAGAAAACGAAATTTCCTGATCCGGGCATTTTAGTGATTTAGATGTTATTTCGAATTCAGTCACAAGTTCCACTTCTGTTTTCATCTACATATATTTTACGATAATAATTGAATTCAATGAAAACCTATGAAAATGTATCGCGCTAGTTCAGAGAAATATTAAGCAATTTGTTCTTACGCACTGCATGCCAAAATTACAGCACGATTACTACAGGCAGAAAGCCTCCCTGATTATTATTGGTATAATGAAAAGCTTCATCGAGCTCTATTATGTTGAATGAAAGATATTGTATTATTCATGTAACTGGCATAAATTACGCTAGAAATAAGTACGTCGTTAGTGAGATAAATTTTGATGGTAGGCCGTGCAGTGCGTGAATTTTCAGAAAAAAGTCTTCCGAGTAAAATGAGTGATATTTTGAAGTGCTATCGAACAAATGAACCAAATTTTTAACCATTTTTAAGTGATTTGAAACTAACTGTAAGAATCGATCTCTGAGATCTGGTTTATAATTCCACTAATAGACATTATTATGCCTATCTAAAGATAGGCTCCAACCCTTCTCATTTAGCTGACGAATTCTAAATTGTAAATATTATTTTTCGACTTTGCTTCACACGATAAATTTTCAGTGAAAATTGACTAGTCTTGTATTATCGTTTTTTGAAAGCATACAGCATGAAAAATTCTAAAAAATGGAATAACAGACGGCTTACAAAACTTGGACTCAGGACTTTTTTGCCTTTAGATAGATTTGATTTGAAATAGTAATTAGAAAATTTTAGGGAAACGGATATTGTTGCAATAAAATATTGAATATTGTTAGAATTGAAATAAAATGTGATGCAAGTAACTGTTTAGTGGAATTATGGTTGGACCATGATAAAAAGAATACCAACACGAGTTAGATTTTCTAGTCACAGCTACAAAACTCATTTTCATTCGGTAATCAGAACTATTTTGCATCGTGCACATTGAATCGTGATATTGAAGAAATATTCGGATTCAGACCTGAAATTTGTCATTTACGATAATGTGTTTAATATAAACATTTGGCATAGTAAAATAACAAAGATTTTATATTTTTTTCATAAGCCACAACTAAAGCAGCATCTATATAAATCGTAGAAACGACTCACTTTAAAAGTGGTGAGAATTATTTTTTCCAAACTGCAACCGTGATTACCTATAATAAGAAGGTTGGTGAATTGGAATTAAATGCCTTTTTGTTCATTTTATTACGTGATGGTCGAACATTGAGAATTCATCAGATTTATTTAATCCGGAGCAAACTTAAGGAAACAGACTTCTTTTGTCAATAATGAATTAAATACTGCTATTTTTTTTTTTTTTTCATCAATATCAATATCAGTGAAATCTTGAAAAATTTACTACTCAGGTATAGATGCCGCATGAGATTGTAGAGAGATAGTTTTTTCAGTAAAAATGTATCTACCGTTAAATGAAATCAAATCGATCTATCAGATTTTCAATTATTTAAAGTGATTCGAAATGAACAGACGGTGTCTGGGTTTTAGTTTGTAACTCTCTGTATGTGTTTTTATTTCATTCCAAGGAGAATCTTCGTTACTAACGAATATACGAACTTGATCAATCTTTAACGTGCAACTATCTAGTAATAAAACAAGCGAAAAAGTGTTGATCTTTATAACTCAGCAATCTCCTTAGGGGCCATTCAAGTATTAGCTAACGATAAAACAAGGGTAGGCCATTCAGAGAAACGTTATCAAATGTTACCCTGTAGTTGTAGGCATTCCAGACAAGCATTGGCTAAGATAGAAAATTCGAAGTGCGTGCTCAAACTCAGCTAGAAAATAATAAAAAAAATTTCTCTAAAGGGCGGTATTAATAATACATTAATTGCTCAATAACAATATCTTAGTAAATAAAACGTTTGTTGCATGCATTTAAGAAGAAAGACAATGCGCAATGTATTTAATATTCGATGAATAATGAATTCACGTTTTACCGAACATGTCAATGTGTATTAATAATTAACAATAATTAATGCTTAATAAAGTAGAAATAAATTGATCAGGATGTGAGTATAAATTACATATCCGCCATTTCCAGGTCATGCATCGACTATCATTGAACTTTTCAAAAATCGTTAGCTAACGTTAAAAAACAGCGGTAGGAAAACAAGGAAACGTTACCGATCGTTATCATTATGGGTGGGATGCAAAAGTTTGCAAAAATGCTTTAATTGATGCTCAAACGGCTCCTTAGACGAGTAATCAGGGAGAAGACTCGGATCAATTTTGACACCGACTATACTGCAGTCCCTGGGGATTAAGAGGAATCGGTAGTCAACTCAGCCGCCTCGAGATTAGTGATACAACGCCACTGCCATTCCAGCATCTAATTTCATGAGTAATGCATTATATACTGGGCCACGGTTCGCTGACTAAGAACATAGGATATGGATCAGGACAGGAGATGTTTGTTCTCTTGTCGTTCGGGTTGATTCGTGTGTGAAGAAACGCGACGGTGCGATCATCTCATATTAACCAACGAGGCAAAAACGCGTTGGCTATGCGATTTTCAAGGTCCTATGGGATCTAAAAAACGATATCGCTGAGACTAGACTTCGAGATTTCGTATTTTTAAGCCGAATAAGCAAATTTTTTACTCAAGTACAAAATCGGAACGTGTCTGTGAAAAAACACGCCGATCAGCAGTGTGTCCAAAGATGTAAAATAGCGCGAGATTGAGAAACTTTGAAAAGCAAACTGCGCGACTTTATTTTTTCTTTATCTTTCTCACGCGAAATATAAATTCAAGGGAATGAAATAAAATTCAGTCTTGTCGTATTGGCGCGTAAAATGATCAGCTTGTTTCTCGGAAATTTTTTCTTTCGCTGCGGAGCTGCGAAAATCAATATTCATGGTGAGTTACTTGTTCCATTGAGTAGCAAGGAGATGTTTTTTTTTATTTTCTTCAATAACGATTACTCTTTGTTTAAAGTTATCGAAAATTTCTTTTCAAAGTTTCAGACACTTTTATGAAATACCAGCGAGTTCACAGAGCTTTACAGAAATATATGTTGACCCTGCGACGGCAGAGTTGAAATTGTCAGTTCTCGATCCCGTTGGGTTAGACTTGCGACTAGTTTGCTGCCGAGTATTCACTACCATTATTCATCACTCGGGAAAGTTCAAAGCTCGCAATATGAAACTTATTACGTACTAAATTGCAGTATATTGCATCCTCTTTCCTGCAAGCAACTGCGATCCACGGTGTGATCGGTACTTTTATAGCAGGCTGTGATACAAATATACTTCAGAATCTCTGAAACGGGAAGCAAATGCGGAAGTAATCGAAAACAAATATACCGTGTAAACGTTCTATGCGAATCTTGTTCGTTTTTATGTAATATGAAAACGTCTTACGTTTCTTTGACATGAAAATTTCCCTTTTAAACCAACTGGGTACAGGCGCGAAATGATGCATTCTATCACGAAATGTCGTGAAAATACTATGCGTCGAAAGAACTGGATCAAAAAAGCTTAACAAATCAGTTCTGTACAATTGAAAACAAGAAACAGAGAAATCCCTCAAAGGAAACGCAGCCAAGCAAGCAAAGTTGAGGATCTGTTTGTTAATTTGAACCGAGGAGTTAACCACTCGCCGTTTTTTGCGTGCAACAGATTTCAGGTAATTACACCGAATTTCACAGGATTCCAAAGGATTTCAAGAGGTTTCAAAAGATCTGAGACGATTTTAACGGATTGAGGGTGATTTCGACAGATGTCATGGAAGATCAGAAATTTTATGCAACTTCAAAGATATCGCAGATTTCAGACGACTTCGCGAGATTTCTCTCAAATTTTACGGCGATTCGTTGGATTTCAATGAATGCGGAGACTTCGGATGACTTTATCAGATTTCACGATTAGTGCACGCCAGGTTTGATAGGTGATCAACTCCTCGGTTGAAGTAAACCGAACAAGTCTATCGTATAGCTGTATTTCCTGAAAAAAAATACTCTGATACAATGACGTGCGGTTGAATGAAATTTTTTCAACATTACCTCTTTTCCTTGCGCTGCTGTTTCTTCTTTTTGAACGCCTTCTTGACTCTGAGGAGAAGAAAGGCGGCTCGGTCGATGGTCAGACTTGGCGAAGCCTTCTCGCCGCTCGACATCCTTCGTCCTATTCGAGTCAACACCTTCGCAAGCACAATTTCAACTTACTTAATTACCATTGCGCAATAACATGACGTATTATTATTCGCGGGTCATCCCGATTTCACCGGTGAATTACATATTGTCGTGATATTGGTGGGGGGGGGGGGGGGGAAAGTTCTACGGAATAAAGAAAGGGGTCGCGTTTATGCGAACATACCGTTTGCATTTGTCGAATATTCGACAAGGTTTCAAATCAGATCCAAACTTTCACAAATTAATTCTTTTCTGTTACTTGGTATTATATTCTTTGAGTATAATTTAAACGTTATTTTTTTTTTTTTTTTTTTCTTATTACTTATTCTCTTTCGTTCAAATTATGCTAATTGTTTTGTGATTTTTTTTTTTTCACTTTATTTTTGCACGCACTTCTTTCGTCGAAAATTTCTTTTCAGATGTTCTTTGATCTCTTTTCACTCTTTATGCTTGAAGCTCGGTTTATAATGCTTCGAGTTTCCATCCAAGGTTAAAGTGTATTCTCCAATTTTTTCCGCGCGAATTAATTCTTCATCCCGAGAGTTCACAAGTATTTAATGAACCTTGAAGTACATTATAACCTTGAAGAATATAAAGATCTTATACATCATGGAATCTCGAAGTTACGCGTCCTGGATTAGCCTCATACACCGTTTCAATTTATATTTCCTCCCCGTGGGATTCGCCTGGTCTCTCCCGACTTCGAATCTCATTACTTATTGACGTCTTTCGCTGATATTTCATTGGCTGAAAAATTATATCTACCGATAGGGAAAAAAGGATGACAGGAATATGGAGAATGTAGTGAAACAAATTACTGCAAATATTATCATAAAGCCACCAACTTTCAGCCTGCGTTGATAAACCTTTCGATTTGACTGTAACTCAAGTGCAAGTCAACCTTAAGTCTGACGGTTTAAAGAGAAGACGCTAATCAATATTGCCACCTTTTCGAATCGAACCTTTGTCTGAAAATTTCTGGTAGTTCTTGTCACTGGGAAAAAAATATGACCAAGTGTGTTTTTTCTGCAAAAACGTCAGATATTGCTGAATATGGAATCCATATTAAGGGAGATCCTCAGGGAGTGCGATAAAAAAATACGGTTTTATACATTTTCAATCCTGTGTATAACGCGACGGACCAAAAGATAACTTGTTTTCATTTTTTGTGTCAAAAAATTAGACATTTCGAAATATGTTCTAAAATTTCTAGAATGGAACGAAAGTGGAATAATACTTGAATCGGCATAAATATTCTATGGTTATAAGAATATGTATATTCGGCAAATTCGAGACCCCTGAAATATTTATACCGATTCAATTCTGATCCCATTTCCATGCCATACCGGTATAAAAATTTCAAAACTTGAGTCAAAATGTCTAATTCTGTACACAAAGCACGAATACAATTGATTTTTCGGTCCATCGCATGTAAAGAATCGAGAATATAGAACCAAGGTATTTCTTGGCACTTACTGAGGGTCTACCTCAACATGAATTTCACATCGGGAAAGAGCGGACCTTTTTACACAAAAAAAACATACAAGCTCATATTTATTACGATGATATGAAGTTTTAAACATTCGAAATCAAACATCCAGTTCGAAAAGGTTGATAAGATTGATCAACGAACTTCTTGTAATCGGTAAGAATTTATAGGCCTAGAATCTATCCAGATTGCGCTCAGATTGAAATTTTTGTCCTAAAAAGCTGGTTAAAAGTTAGCCATCCGTATAACTATACATGTACCCTGTAGCAGACGATGATTTTGATCAAATTGCACACTAGAGGGTTCGGGTTTAGGCAAAGGGCAGGAGGGGGGGGGGGGGGGGGGGGTTGATCCGTATAACGCTTATTATTAATTCGCCCGACAGTACATGTGTAAGTTCGTGATTATGACATTTGACGATCACACGGGAATATTACCGCGACAGACGATGATGAATAATTCAATCTGTATAATATTACGCTTCGATAATAACGAAGCGATGTTACGATGCCGCCGATACAGACCGTTAGCACTGAATTAACATATAATAATTAGGTTATTGAGAGTTGTAAAACTGCAGCACACCAAATTACGGTCGCATAGTTAATTTTGAATATATTCGCGCGTTGTCTTCGTTGCGGAACATAAAATCTCCCCATGGTAACGTGTATTGATTGGATATTTCGAACCAGTAAATTCGCTAACCTCCAATCTCGAACCTTCCCATTATTTTTACGGTTAAACGTTCCAGCAGGAAACTATTACTACTGAAACAATGTGTCGCGTGCAATATAGAGATGGAAAAACGCGCCTCTGGTAACAAACTGTTGGATGATTGGGTTTTTTTTTTTTTCTTGTACTCACCAGACGTGTGGTAAAAATGCATAACAAATACGTTGATACGAGCAAATCGAAATTAGGAAACTTACGTATCGAACAAAAGTGAGTTGAGGTGAAAGAACGTATCTAATAAAGTCTGTGGAGCCTGTGTAAAAGGCCCCATTTTTGGACACCCCAGCAAAACAATGTTGGCGCATGCGCAAAGTTGAAATTCTATATTTTACATACTAGGGTTTCTTTTGGCGCATGCGTCCTTTCAAACAACTCAATTTCACGCACTCTGTCATTGAGAATGAGCGTAAGTTACCTAACCTCGATTCTTCCTTCCTTTCTTCATTAGTTTTGAATAAAATAGCGTGTGTCACACGCATGCGCGAAGGGCGATATCTGACTCCTTCGCCCACCTTTCGTACTTGTAATCAGTGTTGGGCGAATTCCCAATCGATTGATTACAAATTGAATTTATAGTTGAAAGATAGATCAGTGACAAATTGAAAAATAAATCGACACCTTTATTTCCAATCAATTACAAATTAAAAATGGTATCGAAATGTTCTTCAGAATCAATTAAAAATTATAAATATAATTGAAATATTTTTGCCAATCAATTACAAAATACAAATGCGATTGAAGTATTCTTTCGAACAAATTGCAATTTGCAAATGTAATTGAAATATTTCTTCGAATCACTTACAAATTACTAGTTTAAATAGCGCGCCTACTGTTGAAAGCAAATAAGAAAGGAGTGTAGCGTTTGAATAAACCCGCCTAACTCAAAACATTATAATATGACTAATTTCGTAAACCTGTAGGTAAAGTCTTGACCTGTGTTGCCACGTTGATGATTTTCATCTTAGCCAACTCTCGCTCTCATTCCTACGAGAAGATGTCAAAGTAACAACATCGAATTAATACCTCGCAATCTTCGTTTCAATTTATTTTTTGACCTGTCAATCCAATTACACGACATAAATTTCTTTTTTACTCAATGTAGTCTCGTTGAATTTTCTTATAAAACTATAAGTCAATAGTTGAGAAATTAAGAAAGCTTATAACAACGAAAAGTGAAAAGCCATCAAGGAAAATGAAATCTGTGTAACAAAAACTGCGGAACCGACTGCGACAACGATAAAGTAAAATAAAAGATGAGTAAAGCAAAAAAAGAACGACAAACAAACTGTTGTTGTTTGAAGAAAAATACTAGTTATTAGCTGATCGCTTAGGGATAAAATGGTGTAGAATTATTTGACTTTGTACTTATCTTACTCAAAATGACGTTTCTCGACATTTTACCCGATAATTTCGAAACAATTGGTACCAATTGGTGAAATTTGTTACACATGTTATTCTGATTCGTAGTTTCCGCAACAACTAGAATGTATCACGTCTGCAATAAAATCTGTGAGTTATAAATGGAATACAGGTTAAAATTTGCCAAAACGACGGAAAACGTACTGAATATAGAAACTACCTAGATGAAATTAGCATTTGAACTTCCGACGTTTTTACTAATTATAAAAGTGTGTCGAGCCCGAAAACAACTTTTTTAAAAATTTTTTTTTGTTTCACGTACTGGACAACATGACGTGAAAAGTTCAGGCTCGAAGAGGATTCTGTTACATTCCGACCGTAGAAATTAAATTTTACTACCAAAGCAATTATGATTATCTTAGTACACGTAATAGGTTCAGATATGATAAATATGCTGTAAAACTTTGAGCAGGATCAGTCAAGTGCTTTTTGAGATATCGTGTCTACATTTTTTCCACATACTTTCTTATCGCGCAGTATACATTAGGTTACCTTCAATATTTCGTCTCCAACAAGCTGACAGAGTTTGTTTAAGTATCAAGAAATATAATGTTAAAATCATGAGAAATTTAATTCAATGTTTTATCTTAAAAAAAAAAAAAAATACCCAAAAGACCTTTGAAAAACCCCTTAACGGCAGGGTCATAGAAATCAGATTATTATAGCATCTCTCTACTAAAAAATCCACATAGCTTATCCGATTTTGGTGAACAGTAGCTTATTCAAATCATAAATATATAAAGTGCGAATCTTCTGAGGCAGATTATTTCTGGAGTTCGTCAGTTAATAAAAAAATCCGATAAGTGTAATTTTTGTAATTTACAGATGACGAAGATTTGACTTGGCAATGAATATCACCCAAAATCTAACCTCGGACAATCTGTGAAGAATTCGTTGAAGAATAAAATGATCGAACAATCATCCTCGATTTTTCAGTGAAAAACGTTTTTTCTATTTGGCACAGCTTCGTCTTTATTAATTATACAGCGTGAATTCGTAACGACTGCATGGTCCGTCGTCTGTTGAAATTTAATTCACACGCGGCACAATCCGAGAGTGGTTATTGGCCAGGGCGACCAACCGTTACAAATTTAGACGACAATTTGCCGCGATGTATTTACACTTGGGGCCAATGAATCCGAGAAGGCTAATTTTTTTACACTAGACAGTTATGTTGGCAACACAGAGAAACTTACAGCGCCACAGTCGGCCGAGCGCGAAACGCACTCAATCTCAATAAACATAACATAACCCATGACCGTCGAATCTAACCTTAGAATACGTGTCAATCACAGTCTTACAGACAGGTTTGAGCACTCCGGCTGTATAACCGTGCTCGAAAATGAAGCCGATGTTGTGAATTTTCGCCGCTAGCGCTAGTGAGGGAGAGGCCTACTTAGTACGCATCATGGTACGCATACACCGGCCTCAGAGATTGCAGCGCTCCGGTCTTTGGTGCACAAATTGAGCAACACAGGCTTCAAGACGGTCACGCTGTGTTATATAGGAAGGGGCTTGGAGTGCCCAGACATATCTGTAAGACCGTGGTGTCAATCCAACAAGTCATTGTTCCAAGGTTAGATTCGACGGTCATGGGTTACGTTACGTTTATTGACATTGAATTTGTTTCGCGCTCGGCCAATTGTGGCGCTGTAGGTTTCTCTGCATTGCCAACTTAACTGGCTGGTGTAAAAAATTAACCGTCTCAGATTCATTGTCCCCAGTGTACGTAGCCTCAAAACCTTTGACAGTTATTACCGACTGAGCAAACCCATCCTTTTTCATCTCATATTGAATAAACAAAGCAACGGAAAGTGTTAAAATTTCACACTAACGGTGCATCGTTCTTTTGTATCAGAATGTAAGGAACGCTCGGTCATGTGCCTAGCTGATCGTGAGAGCATTTTTTATTTACGTAATTATTTATTTCCTAGTTCTCGTCTAGCGATCTCAATATTGCGTGAAAACAGTTTCACGATGGCTCATTTTACTCCTCATTTTTTTCCGGAATCGCGTGAAGTATGTCAGCTATGCACTTTTTGGCCTCTGAATTGCGGGAAATGTGAGAATAGTATCATACATGTGTCAAAAAACCACGAATTTTTTTCACGATTTTCGGGATATGAATAACTTTCCTGAATCCCGCTGCAAAAGAGTGATGCACCGTTGAGATTTGAACCCTAGCCGTTCGTTTGTTTATTTAATACAGGAGGAAAAAAAGGACATGTTTGCTCCGTCGGTAAGGGTAGAAATACTACATGATCTTAAAATCAGCCGTAAATCTTACTTGATTCTAGTAACGATGCCAATCGACCAATTATTGTCAGATCTAAACTTCCGGGGCAATCGGCTTTGGCTTTCGGCGCTCGTTTGAGTTTCGGTAGGTATTATACGTACAGGTATATTACGGATAAAGCAATCTACCCATCACAGCTGTCACTGTCAACGGAGCCGTGACATTTTGACAGCGGTTTGAGTCAGCAGTTTAGGTCGACCAGCTGTATCGAACCAAGTCAACGGCGGTAAGTCCGGCTTAGGGTAAGCGACTGCGGCATATATCGAGTGACCTGAGCATTCAGGGCACGAAATTCCAGCCAGAGAACGCGGCTGCTCGATATGCGACCTGTCATCACCCAGCAATATCCGCCTATGTGTGATACGTACATGCAGCAGGTCTTGCAAACCGCAGCGGCACGACGTCTGATGTTTATTCGTCTTCCCCACATTACGAATTACCTACTACCTCAGGCCGAGCACCCTGGTCTCAACACTCCTCGAATCGTAAAGTCGACTATAAGATTTCTGATAAAAAATCATAATCAGTGAGAATCTTGATAAAACAACGATATCGATAACAGCTAAACTAGAATCGACCCGTCGGCTTTGATTTGAAAAATAGGTTGCACGCAAATCTTGGTAAATTTCTAATCTATGCAATCCGAAGAGAAAGTGAGCACTTGCCTTTCTTTGAGGTTGTTAAGGAAGAACTCAAAATATTTCAAACTCAAAATCAGAAATCTTCAAATCATTTTCAGAACATTACAGCTTTGTAGGCGTTACGATGAATACGGTTTTTGATGCTCGTCTCTCTGTTTACACAAATTAAACTAATATTCAATTTCTTTGCCGAAACTGCTACGATTTTCATAAATCATTTATTCAACGTAATTCCATGTGACAAAATGTCGAGTAAATTTGAAGGGGAATGTAACTAGTCGGAAAGGTTTTTTGAGATTACATCAACTAAAATTTGGATCATCGTGGTGGAGAAATACTTTAGACCATTTTTCAACAGAATTCTAAACGGTGCAAAACATAATATTTCGAAAAAGTCTTATGAGCTCCGATTATTCTTCATTATATTTGTATTATTTTTACTTAATTCAAACACTTTTTGAGATCTGATGGAGATTTTATTTAAAAAATAGTCACCTATAGACACGGAGTTTCACGAAAATTTTAGGAAGATGAAAGCTTTTTTAATGTATCGTAACCCTTTCCAAAATGTCTTTTTTTAAATTTCCGTACAAAATCTTTAAAATTCTTTAACCATCTATCGTTCTTGGAAATTGATTTGAGAGGAATCTTTGGCGAAAAGTTCAATTTCGATTTTTCCACAGAATTCACCTTGAATTTAGAATTTTACATTACGATTCTGAAAATGCCTGTCTCCAAAATTTCGACAATTTCTCAAAATTTCTCGCATTACATGAAAGAAATCGGAACAAAATGAGAAATAATCAGAGTTTGTAACCAATTTACCAGTGTTTGTCAGATGTTTATTTCAACATAGTCGGAAATGGTAGGTTTCCACGAGGACGGATTCAATTGTCATGAAGTGGTTAATCAAAAAAAAAAAAAAGAAGAAAAATCTTCGTAGAAATAACTGACTAATAATGGATAAATTTGGAGTAGGAATTAATTTTTACACTACATTTCAGTGTTAGCTATTGAAAAATGACACATTTGTTTCACGGTTGCGGTTTTCTAGAACCTACCGCTGCAGTTTGCCGCTTTCACGAGCAACCCATTTTATCCACATCGCTGCAGCCGGTGAACTCAAGTAGTTGGGACAATGCGAAACTCCTGGAGCAACTCACAATTGCACCTCTGGGGGAGTAAATTATACCGTCAAGCTACAACGTTGTGTCGCAGTTCAGTTTTTACCGACTGAAAATCGAAAAACACCACGGAACGAGTTTCTTTTCACGTCTGCGCGTCTCTTTGTTTTAAATTTTTCCCTTTTTTTCGCCACTTCTTCTTCTCCTTGTCTTGCTCACCCTTTACTAGCGGTTTCTTAGTCCGGCTAAAAATTGAAAAAACTCGTAGCATTCCGCGTGATAATCCATTGAATTTCATCGACTTTGACCTGGAAACGTAAGGAAAACAAAAAAAAAAATACCGTTCAAAAAGTTTTGCAATTAGAACATGAAAATTATTAAACCCTGGCGTTTTTGATTTTCTTCACCATACGGATTTCTTGGGATGGTTTTAAAAAAAAAATGTCCGAATATAATTATTCGACAAAATCAGATTCTTGTCAACGCGATGCAACAGATTGTCGTCAACAATCACAGTTAAACAATATAATTGTACTTTCACGAAAGATTCCTTGAGTGTTTTTCAGACCGTTTGTCAAGATTTCGTTAGCAAAAAAAAAAAAAATTGACCCAAATCATTGTAATCGCATGAAATATCCCAGAGTTTAATCGTTCTTTATAAGTAAGCCGATTTTCACAGCTTCGCAGAGTTTAACTGCCTATAGCCGAGAATTAATCAGACTAGCGTATCTCGTGCTGAACTTTATAATTAACACACCTTACGGCCAAAACTTAACTACTTTCTTATAGTTTGAAGTTATGTGTTTTATTGCGGAGTTCTTCATGGTGGTTCACTTATAGAATAAACCTGACGCAAAACATATAAACGAATCGCAATAGCATTGCACTTTATTTTTCACACGGAATAATTCTTTTCTTGACCAGAAATATTTTACATTGAATAGTTTACGATAGAGCTATATTCATTTCTCTTTTTTGTATCAACCCAATGAATTTCCTGTTCCATAACTCGAATGACATTTGAATGACAAATTAGGTATACTATGGTGAAGATGATTCATAGAAACTTCAAAGCTTGTTATACCATTCCCGCGTGGGTAAAGAACGCAGACTAATGTTTAAAGATTGGAATAATTAGACAACGTAGTAGTATACAACGGTTCTAGGAATTACCAAAGTGTGTGATTTGCAATGAATGAAATCATATATTTCTGATACATAATCTAGTGACCAGAGTTATTTTGGTCAGTCCAGCATGAATATGAAGTATGTACATGAATACTAAGTTTGAGTCTCATGAATTGAGGGATAAGCCTGTATATTCTGTGTGCAAAATAGTACATTACGTGACAAGTGCGGGAAGTAGGTGATACTTGCACCAGTGCGACACTTTACTTTAGCACGAGTTATGTATACTATTTTTTGACACAAGTTGTGGTAAGTTCGCGATAAGATCTGATAAAAGTGGTATTGGTACACGTAGAAAAGCTAATATGATCTTATGTAATCGATGTTAGTAATCTGAGCATCGCCTTCGCTTCTTAGCACCGTGTGTGTTTACATCGATTATAATCTGGTAAATACACAGTACGCAGGAGTATGATATTACAATTCTAGAGATCGCTGTAAAGGTAATATTCACTTACCGCACGTTTCGCAGGCACGGTAAAACGAACTTACCGCACGCTGTGTCAAAAAGATAATTTAGAAGTTATATCTCTCCAGATACCGTAAAATATCTTTATACTTGGTGATGAAATACATACAAAACCATGCACTTTTTGACATCAGCTATTTTTTTTTTTTTTTATTCTTACATGTCGATGGATTTTTTTACATTTCAACTTCCAAAACATTGAATTTACATTTAAAAAATTCTAAATACGAATGTTAGGCTGAAATTTAACGACATTACAAACCGCAGGGTCCGAATATTGATGGATCTGATAATATTTTCGTTTCAAAGACCGCCATATTGACTTTCTAAGTATAAACTTTGCATTTGAATGCAAAGTCTCGAAAAACATTCAGACGTGAATTAGTTTTGAGACCCTATAAGTCCAGTGTTTCGAATTCCGGCCCAAGAGTGTGCGTCCCGCTTGCGTAATTTCGCCAACGTGCGCGACTGCGAAACCGATCTAAATTAGCACAGGGTACTTCTACTACACTTAGAGAAATTTTAAGTTCCGCTTACCGCTCAGTCCTTAACTATTTTTGTTTTTTACCATAATCGAAAAATATAGTTCTAGGTACAAAGTGAACATCAGTTTTGTAGTTGTTACCAGAAAATATAGTATCCGTTACTATTCTTTCTCAATACGATCACTGTTGCTATATTTTCTAGTAACTGTTGCTAAAATTTAATGCTCGTACAACAATAAATTGACGTTAAAGCCTCATTTAACTAAAAAAGTAGAGTAAATCGAACAAACTGATTTCGCGTTGCAATTACCAAAAAAGGATCGAAAATAGCGCAAAATGGTAACGCGTACCTCGTTTTTCGTAATTCCAACAATATTCAAACAGTTTTTTTAACGATACCTGTCTTACTGAATTTTTCTAGTTACTATAACAAATGAAATTTTTCTCAGTATGCTTTCCGCAGATGACTCGAGGGCGTCGCGATGTTCGCCAACCCGGGTACGGGTAGGTACCCATATACCGCCTACCACCACCTCATTCTCGGTATATTATTTAATTACAAAATTCTAGCCCTCCGGTTTGAAAGTACAGCGTGGGCGTAGGAATGTGTATGTGATTCGAGTATCTGTGAGCATGAGCTCGTACAGCGTATAATGAAGACACGTGCTGCAGGCACTTATACTTATTGTTAGATAAGATTATCAATGAAACTCAGAGTCTCGGCATGATGATGGAATATGAATATTCGCAAGTGAAACTACTATTCTTGAATAGTTAGAAAATTTTGTTAGTGACTTATAAATCGTGACATTGTTTTCAAATTTCTAAGCTGCGGTATTCGATTTTACAGTTCCTTGAAAAGTGAGTTGAGACGACCATCGACTGATCGATAAGTAGTGGGGAAAGGTGGCAGATTCAACGTCCAGCGTGTAACGATTTATTTAGGTATGCTGAAAGTAAAAGAAATAGAAAAATAAAGAAAAATAGACAAAAATAAGTTGAAATAGTGTAAAATATTAACTGATCATTTAGTTATCTTCGGGTTTATATGTTTTTACCGTTCAATTTTGGAAAAGAAAAATTTTAAAGACAGAAATTTTCTTACGCGCTGCAAGTCAACTTTCGCTTGATAGTTCAACACATTGAATACAAATGGACAGCACGAAGTGTAGATAATAAAACTATAATTCAATCTGAAATAAGCCATAAAATAGTATAAAGATGAATTAAGGGTATAAGATCGAATATAAATCGTTTATTATGTGTACTTTTGATTTATTAACGTGATATTCAGTTTGTTAATGTTAAATGACGTCGTGAATTGGTTATTGGAACCTGACCAGAGTTTAGTTCTCTGCACACACGTCACGGACTTCAGTTTGACACAAATTTAAAATCGACTTTTCTCGCCTACTACTTATTAAAATCATCCGCTTATATTTTGTACTCTCTTTCTCTCTCTTTTATTGTTTTTCGAGGATTATCCATCGTCACAAGCTGCGCATTCGCAGGATTCGTCGTCATATTATGCAGGGTGGCCAACTCAAGCTTAACCTGTCAAGCGCGGCTTATGAAAGTTACGTAAATGATGGGAACTTTTTTTAGGTTAACTGACTTCAAATAGTTGATATAGCGATTGGGGAGGCTTGGAAAACTTTTGATGTTATCCTATTGACGACTGATTACTGCTATCAGTCATTGTAACAACATAATTTCGATTCTCCACTTGACGCGCGAAAGTTTGGCATCTCATACCCCGTTTCGAGTAGGTTGGTCACCCTGCCTTGCGGACGAAAATATCACCGCGGTAGAATATTATATCTAGCCGGCGAATCGAGTTCAATTATTTTGCGCAAGCGCAGTCGATCACTAATGCTATATTTTTATTCTCTTTTACTCACATTTCATCCAAATTGATTCGGCGCGTTTTTCAAAATTCTAGATGTACGCCACCCGAAAAATCGGAAGTCTTTCAAAATTTGTTCTGGCTTCGTTTTAGATCGGTTTCAGATGTTTATGCCGTCTCTAAATTAAAATCCTCATCAAATATCCCGGAATAATGATGGCTATTTATTTTTTTTCAAACACTTTTTTGCAATTAATGACCTTACAAAAAATCCGATTAGAGACGTCAGTTCGAGAAAACAGAAATCCTTCGCGCCTTGATATTTTCCGAATCAGGGGCTTGAGGTTAACGACTTATTTTGAGAGTTTAATTCGCAACCCAACGTAGGAAATGTACTCTAAAATCATAGTAAAATCCTTTCGCAGCGTGAGGAAGCTGTTTGGATAACTTGTGGAGTTTCTCACACCCAAAAAAAAAATAAAAAAACATTCCCGCTCTCATTGCCAGCTGATCTGTATGATTACGATCGACGAGAAGCACGATGGGGAAATATCGAATGAGGGTTTAATATGTTACTGGGTATTTCAGGTATTTTGGTTTTGTGCAACCAATGCATTTGAAATATTTTAATGTATGTCGCTTCTGCAGCATTGAAGCAGAAATATTGCAATGCGATGGTCTGAAAATATCTTTATTGCTCTGTTTTCAAAACACTGTACGTATACAATACGTTAAAAATTCCACGGTTGGAAAATATTGTCACATCAAATATTTAATATTCGGTATTTAATGTATATTCATGAGGATTTGTGTATTCAATCTAACCGCGGGGTCTTTTAAAATTAATGCATGATACTCACATGAATGGGGCATTCCATACTAACTTGACAGTATTTTTAACATCGCCGTTTTTTAATCGGTTGGAAATTTATCAGGTGATAACAGCGATTCTGGAACCGTCTTTTTTTCTTTATTCAACCTTTTTTGAGCCGGTAACTTATAAAAACCAGCATCTATTCAAAGTTTCACGTAGGTGTCACTCAATTTTTCTACGTTTTGCCTAAGGTTGACTGATTCGGTATGACTTAAAATGTCACACATTTCAAGGATTAAACGCTTATAATAGCGAGGTTCTTCGTGCCAGAATTTACCATTGTTACAGTGAAACAAGTGATCAAACTGTACCGCATGATCCTTGATGTTTTTTTATGCTCATTTAACCTTACGGAAAGGTCTCTACTAGTTTGATCAATATATAACTTTTTACAGTCATTGCAAGAGGTCTTGTACACTACATTATAATGCTTATAGTTACAATGATCTCGAGTCATACAAGCTTTTTCCAACAAATTGAATATCATATTTCTTAAACGTTCTGTTCAAAGATTCGAATAAACCGGCAACATCAGGTATCGCAATAAAGCTTGACAAATTGTTGTTCTCGTCAGAACTTACGATGTGATTACGTATTTTACGAATTTTAGATTTAACAGTTTTATCAAGTAGGTGAGGAGGAAAATCATTTTTTAGCATTACATTCCTTATGGTCTTGATATTCTCCTTATGGTAACAATTATTTGCAAGCTTTATCCCTCTGTAAACAAGGCTTGTAATGGTACCAATTTTATACGGTTTAGGTTGGTAAGAGTTGAAGTTTCAATATCTTCGTGACCATGTTGGCCGTTGGTACCAATTTGTTTGAATGATAGATGAGTAGTCGATGAGAGTAAAGTCCAGAAAGTTAATTTTATTCTCTGCCTACGTCTCTGAAATAACTGGCAATTTTGGGTGAAATCCGTTGAAAACATTTGGTAACTATGAAACAGACTGTTTAGGTATGGCTGTGAAACTGTGATTCACGTATCGATAATAGAATGGTAGCGTAAGGTTATTTTTTTAATACAATGTGATTCCAAATCGTCAATCGCAATATCTACTAGAATCGGAGGAAGAGGTGACCACATAAGCAGACCAAAGGTTTGCGCAAACACCATATTATTAAATTTAAAAATGGAAGCTTCAAAACATTTGTTCAGTGCGACAGTTTGCTGCTCCAATGTTTACAGTGACATTAGGTGAAATGAGCTGCGAGCGTTTTTTGAATACATCCATTCCTAAATCCAACGGAACATTTGTGAAGAAGTAGATAACATTCAGCGATGCCAAAATGTAATTTGGCGATAAAACAATTCCTCTGATTAAGTATAACGAAGTAAAACTGTCTTTAATATTGGTTTTCGGTGTGATTGGAGCAGATTTTAACCAGGAATTCAAGATTTTAGCTAATTTTTAAGCAGGGATCTTGATAAACGATACAATGACTCTATCTGGTACATATCCGTTCTATGGATTTTTGGTGAGAATATGCTTTATCAGGCACACTGTTGTTCATATTAATTTTCTTGTACCTCTTCATACCTACTTACACACCACTTATCGTAGAAATTAAAAGTACAACCAAATACGTCCATTGCGATTCTACGACACAAGTTAACTTTTCCAGATTGGTAATCTCTGAAATTCTACATGTTTGTTTAAACTATCAATTATCGCTGTCAAATCTTTTGATAGCAGTTATCGGTGAATAAAAACAATCGTTATCAATCGTTATCGATACAGTTTGCCTGTATAAAGTGAATTCCTAACGACTGCATGGTCAGTCGTCTGCTGAAATTTAATCCGCACGCGCTACAATCCGAGAGCGGCTGATTACCAGGGCAAACAACCGTCATAAATTTACACAACATTTCGCCGCGATGTTACATAAGCTCAAAAATTTTAACAATCGTTAGCGTTGAGCACAGCTATCAGCGACAAATGTCAGTATTTCGGACGTTACGTTTATGACGGTTGGTCATCCTGGCAAACCGACGCTCTCACATCGTAGCGCATGCGCATTAAATTTCAGCAGTCGACGGACCATGCAGTCGTTAGGAATTCACTCTGTGCAATTACCTCAAAGGAGATACAATTTCAATCAAGTTCTAATTTTTTCCCTCAAGATGACCGTACTTCGTTTTCGCGCGGCAGAGTAATTACCTGGCTCAAAGCTCGGGTTGAATAAAGCTTATTTTAAAACCGACAATGATCGTTAATGCCAGATACCGAAGGTACGTAAAATAATTCCACGGTCGTTTAGCTCGTTTTTTGTCGCACCATGCGGTGAATATCCGACGACCGAAAAGAATCGTCTATAGATTAGGCTGCACGATAAATACAAAGCTAGGTAAATCCCGAGTCCACTTGGTATTTAGAGATAACTTTACGACCGGACGCTGTGCGTGTCTACACAATATACACGATGCGCGCATCGTCGTTTCAGGAACGCTTACATCGATTCTCGGGACCTTGATTGCCAGCCTAGAATATTCATTTAGGAGAACTTGTAATCTGTATTTGCAATGGCCGATCGCATCGCCATGGCGTTACAAGATAACAAGAATTCATAGAACTGTGTCATACCTTGATATTATGTATGCGCGATTCGACGAAGGTGCCGATAGACGAGTTAGCAAGAGCACAAACTCAGTCATGCGATTATTTTCGGAAAACCCTACAGTTTTAATAATACAATTATCTAAAAAGAATATGATATGCAGTTGAAAATCAATTATATTAACAATAGAATTGCCGGTAGATTCAAATTTTTTTTCTCATTTGTAAAATTACCAGCTCCACGAATGACGAGTAACTCGGATGGCCTTTTCTTTGCTGTGAAATTTGGCAACTTTTCGAAAATGGCCGTCAATAATTCGTAACAGTGAAAATCCAACCGGCATTCAAAGTTCCGGGGTTATAGAAAATGTTTTCTATTACACGAGTCGAATAAAAGTGTAATTGTTACAGTGATATAACCTGAATATCACCAAAAAAAATTATATCCGAATTTCTGTATTTGAGAAATAATTTTTTTTTTCTGCATGGTTTTGAATTTCTACTTTCCAGTTATCAAATTCTTCATGGCGATATGTTATCAGTTTTAATACATAAATAGAATATGATGGGGCCCGATAAGGTATTAAAAAGTATTACAGAATATATTGCGATTAAAATCGCATCGCGAAACGACAAGTCAGGTTCTGACTACTAGTCAACACAGTTTGAGAATCTGAACACGGTTGCCTGGGACTTTTTATCGTATGGTTACTCGAAATTTTTCTTCAGGAGCTGGGAGTTCTTTAATTAGGTAATACTTTATTACCTTTACTTTACTCAACCCCATACTTTGAAGAAAACAATGATAACGATAACTTTTGAAGCAATTTCGATAAATGTCCCGTAATTTATGTTTCGCCAATGCCGAATGTGCGAGTTTCGAAAATTATGAAAAATTCAGCGACCATAAGATCCATAAAAGTGTTGAGTCTTACAAGATTAATTGTAAGCCATACTTCCAATTAGCCTGACCACAGCGGTTAGCATCGGGTTATATCTGCTAACTGTCTGCAACTCAATCAGTGAAATATATATCAAGGCTGGGTAGCGTGTTCGTGATCGATGAGGAACTGAGGCAGAGAAGACTGAAAAACCACTTCCTCACAAATTCAGTAAGTAATAATCAGCCGGTTAAGGGAAGGTCGGAGTGCCGACGAAGTGAACAAACTGTATTTTACAATTCTCTTCTTTCCAGGGTAACTCAATCGTTTCAAACCTTGAGAAATGTTAGTATTTGTAACTGTGCTTGTGGGATAGATGGAAATGTTCGAAAATTGACGTGTAAATGTGAAAAACGTTGGGTTCAAATATCAGTTGCGTACCATAACCTCAAAGTGAGATTATGTTCAGTGCTTTTGTTCAATTTTCGAAACTTTTCGAACCTACCGTCAAGCATAATCATGAGTCCTATCATTTGCCGAAGTTTGAAGAGATTTGATCACTCAGGAAAAGTAAGAATTGTAAAACGTTTACGATTTACCGTATTTGATGGAGATCCGACGTCCTTCCAAAAACTGTTCTACAACTTTTTGACATATTTCTATTTTACAGGTGATTGGGACAAAGTCTCATTTCCTCTGAAACAAATTTACGAAATAATTTCGAGAAGTGTAGATACACTTTATTTGGCATAAAGGTTAAAGATGGATTGACTGGATCGTCTGAATCAAGATTTAGTAAAAGAGAGAAAAAAAAACCGTTTGAAAATTCTCGAGCAATCTTACGTACTCCAATGATTGTAAACGTAGATGAAAAATATCTTCACTATGCAATGCAAACGAATCCGAGCAACTTCGAACAAAGCAAGCTATGCAATGAACACTTTGCGAAACAATTTTATTTTATTAAAACGTTCAAAAATGCTGAAACTCTGGTATTTATGTACATCCGATTCTAATGTTTTTAAATTTATACAACCAACGTCACTGGAGATTTTTTAACCGTTTATTTTCCATTCCTAATTTTTCATTCACAATCTGACGATTCGATTAACCGTAAAAATTTTCACGTACATTTTATTCTTATCTCGCAGACGCGGTGTAACGACATAATTGTAATCTCCGATTGCGATGCTCGACTCAAGTTTTAATTACACAAGGGTGGGTCCTGTACAGAAATACAGCGATGAATCGCCGGGTAACGAGGCATGCTGCACACCCAAGGAAGCCGTGGAACAGAGAGTTGACCAACGACCCTTCAACCGACAACAATATAATTCAGCCCAATCAACGGAGCTTGTGTAAATCAAGGGAGAAAATCACTACATGAACTCAAATCTGGTGACTGTAGTCCTTCACTCCCTTAACTTTGGTTATAGATTTTTTCCTAAATTCTCGCAACAAATTCTTGCAATTGGCGATGTGGGTTTAAGGGATCATTCCAGTGTGACCCTCCGAAAAATCACTGATTTTCGTCAATTTTTTTTTATTGTTTGGATAAAGTAATAAGTCTAATTTTTTTTTTTTGCAAATCGAGGCAAGAATGCCGAATACAAAACGAGTTTTTTTAAGTTGATTTATTGGTATTTTTATAACATAAAAAAATATTGAAAAATTCAGGTTAAAAACCAGTTTCTGGATGGCGTTCATGATTAAATTGCGGCCTTAATTTTTATTTGAAACAAAAATTCCAAAGAAATTCTTAATCTATAGGAAAGCCGCTATCGGGCTATGGAAGCTTTTTTTTTCGAAATTTGACAAAATGGCGGCTGTCTGAACAAAATAGATCAAATGTAGCATTTTTTTCGACAGTTTATAGTAGAAAAATATAGGAAGATTTCAAGAAAAAAAAAAAATCCTTCCATAGCACGATAGGAAATGATGTGAAGAATATTCTGCTTAAATTTGAAAACGATAGCTTGAAAACTCTTCTTTTGAGAGTGGACGCCGTTTTGAAAAACACCATTCCGAGAAAAACGCGTTTAAAGTTTGGAGAGAGATATTTTCATATAAATCGTGTACTTACGATCAATCGGCGATACCATTTAGAATGTTTATAACAGTCTATACTATGCGTTAATGCAAAAAAAAAAAAAAAAAAAAACGATTTTTTGAAAATTTCACAATGGAACGATCCCTTAAGCGTATTTTGACAGGCAGTTCGAATTTGAAACCTTATAAACTTCCGCTGGTTCGTGCATGTCAAAAGCATGGCGTTTGAACGAAACCGGTGCAAATAGCGACGTGATTGGTCGAAAAGACAAATAACAATCAAGCGACACCGACGAAAGGCTTTAATCATTTCCCGATCCACAAGCCGTTTAAATATTTACTGTAGAAAATATTGACTGTGCGAAAGCCTTCGTTGTCGAGATGTATAGTTTCCGGCAATATGAAACTTTACTTGAAATATGTTTAGTAATTGGTAGAAGAAAGGCCCTAAACGTTATAAAAAATATTATTTTCGTTTCGATAACGATTTGAATATTTGGTTCGAACGTTTTTTTAGTTCGTGGCAGTTTTTGTTTCTTTTTTTAGCGTCAGTATATTTTATTTATTCAAACTTTGTCCGAATATTTCATCCCGGTCCTGGTATTCAGATCGTCGATATGGATTTAAGGAATTATTTTAATGACGGGTGAGAAATCGTGGGTCACAGGATGAATTAGATGTGGCACGAACCTCTCGAAGGTGTTATTGCTTGGAATTCGAAACCTGCCGCCCCGACATAAATTGCAATATCAATAAATTTCCCAACCGTTGATGTGGACAAGCCTTCGCTTGAAGGTGAGATGTGAGTATTTGACATTTATGTAATTTCTATGCGAGCCAATAATATTTACACTTATTCAATGCCTGAATTTATTTTCTTCGACAAATTTACACTTGTGGTCAGAAATTATCGTATTTTGGAATATTCGTATTGAATTTCGAAAATTTGAAACATTTCATTCTTGCTTATTCCATGGCTGCAACTATGGACGATGAAACCATACGAATCTCAGAGACTGCTCGATTTGTAATTTTTTCTTGATTGGCTGAAAAAAAATTGTTTATGAATTTTCTAACCCCTGCAACGTAAAAAACTTCACTTGTTACAGTTACTAAAAATTTCTAATCAACGAGTGGATATCATTCGAAAAATCTGAGTTTAAATATTGTTAGTATCACAGCTAAATATGGTACAATTGTAAGCTATTTAGTGTGATTACAGTTGTCAATACTACATTTTCTGGTTATTGTGACGTTAAATCTGTCTGTTTGGTTTACAACATTTTGCAGTTCAATAAGGTCTCATCATCAACTTATCATTGCATCGAAATCGAAATGTTACAACAGTTCGAAGAAAATACAGTACGAGTGACGATAGTAAAAATAATAGTAACACGTATTAGATTTTCTGATACAAAACGCTGCCAAACTCGTTTTCATTTCGTAACCAAAATCCCAGTATTTTTCGGCTCTGGTAACGAATGAAAATAGTTACGAGGACTCTGTGGCAACAAAAACGTTGTCACGGCTGTCTCGATTAATAATTAGTGAAATTCGACTCGTATATCACATGTTTAATTTGCTTTACCCGTTGTGCGTTGGGTTTTGATTGATTCTTTTTGTTTTGCACCTTGATTTCGGGAACGCCTGCAGATGTATATTGCATGTAATATACGGGGTGTTGAAAAAAGGTGGACACACCTGGATAGCACGAAAACGAAGTAACTTAGAGATAAACTGATAACAGATTCCCGAATAATTGTTCCCTGGGAATCCAATGGTAATATTAGTTTTTGGGCCAGATGGGCCCAGGGGGGCCTTATGAGGCCCAACTTTGAAATTTCAAACGGAAACCCCAATTTTTTCGTTCGAAGTTGGATTCAGCGGGATATTTTACGTCCGAATACGTATTAACCATCGCCGGGGTCATAGGTCCCTTCTTGGTCCCGAATCGAAAAAATGGGGGTTCCAATTTGAAATTCCAAAGTTGGGCCTCATAAGGCCCTTCTGGGCCCAACATCTAATATCACCATTGAATTGCTAGGGTCAAATTATTCGGAAACCCATTGTCAGTTTATTTGTAAGTTATTTTGTTTTCGTGCTATCCAGGTGTATTCAGCATTCTTCAACATCGAAATAAACGACACTACGGAGGGCCTTATGATCCCGGCGGCGGTTGATACGTATTCGGACGTAAAGTTTCCCGCTGAATCCGAATTCGAACGAGAAAATTGGGGTTTCCGTTTGAAATTTCAAAGTTGGGCCTCATAAGGCCCCCCTGGGCCCATCTGGCCCAAAAACTAATATTACCACTGGATTCCCAGGGAAAAATTATCCGGGAATCTGTTATCAGTTTATCTCTAAGTTACTTCGTTTTCGTGCTATCCAGGTGTATCCACCTTTTTTCAACACCCCGTATACATTGGGGTGGTTAAAAAAAAATCATAATTTTTTTGGAAAAAAAGTGGTAGTGAAAAAACGATTCGAAATGACGAAAAAATAATGCTTGCACG
Organism: Neodiprion pinetum; assembly: GCF_021155775.2. NCBI lineage: Eukaryota > Metazoa > Arthropoda > Insecta > Hymenoptera > Diprionidae > Neodiprion > Neodiprion pinetum. Next base: position 18,526,352 of record NC_060234.1, read on the forward strand.
CGGAAAATTTTTTTACTCAAGATTCAGAGGTAGCGCTGGTCGATTTTACGCATTTATTTAAGGTTTTTTTTCGTAAAATTTAGATAAGATCATAATAGTCAGTGTAAATATATATATTACGAAATATATGAATATATATTAGGGTGATTCAAAAAAATCATTATTTTTTAACCACAAGATACCTTTTTTTGTAGTTTTTTCGTAAAATATATATTATCACCGGCAACTATGATCTTATCTAAATTTTACGAAAAAAAAAACCTTAAATAAATACATAAAATCGACTCGCGCTACCTCTAAATCTTGAGTAAAAAATTTTTCCGCGTGCAGGCATTATTTTTTCGACATTTCGAATCGTTTTTTCACTAGCACTATTTTTCGAAAAAAATGATGATTTTTTTGGAATCACCCTAATATACATATGTGGATACGCGTATTGTATATATAACCCGGACGGTATCGCATGGGATTTGAGAAAGAGCGGTCGATTCGTTAACTTGTCAGCGAGTCTCGTTGTTTGGAGAGGGGTGTACGCGGCTCGTTGTTATAGGTGCTGTGTCAAAACATACGTCACGCCTGCCCACAGCTGTCGGTGAAATCAATTTATTTTACTACACTGGGACGAGTTTAAATCTGATCACGTAATCGAGTTAACATTGCGAAGATAGACCCAAGACCGAGGAGGCAGCTGACAGATATGCCTTCTTCTTTTTTCTTCGATGTAAAATTGAAATAACACGTTCCCTGCTGTGCGGTGAGATACGTTTGGAATTTACAAAATTGACGGGAATGATAAGAACGACGAGTACAGAATATTCAGAAATGGATTGAACCGAGTGAAAATTAATACCATCTCATAGATCAGCGAACGCGATAGTTTGCCGAAGAAGATTTGTTTTGTTTCGAACCTTAGAAACTTGACATTCTTTCGTCAAGGTTTTGTAATTAATATTGAAACAGAATAAGATTGAAATATAAATTACAGCAGACTTGATAACAAGCATATTACATACTTCAATTACTTTTTTTCTTCTCGGGCACCCGCAGATTGAAATACTGCAGTGTAATAAGTGCGCGGTTTATCAATTTTAAGCCTGATGAGACGGATTGTTGTGGAATAAAAAAATACAGTGATGCATTCATTGCTAGTCCGAAAATTAGAAATTTACGTAGTCAAAAACTTCCAAGTTATTTTAGTACCGTCTGAAACAATAATTAATTATTAAAACCAAAGAACCAGCAATACACATGATTTTGAAAAAGTTTGGAATGATTTTTTTCTCCGGTTTGAAAAAAGGCTTTACTCAAGCAGCGTACTTGACGCGTGCACAATTTTATGAAGCATCGAATTCGAGTAGATTGAAGAAATTTTTGCTTTTCTGTGTAAAAGTCTTTCAAGTACTTACAAATAATGGAGAAAAATCGCTAAAATGGAACTTACACTTTGTCAAACTTCTACACGAATGTGTTATTTCAATAGGAAGAATTTTTTGTTCACCCTAGTTTTGACCCGTCAAATTCAACAAAGTTTTAATCAATATCAATACCGTATGCGTGCGCACTTTTCAATGTTCGGGAAAAGCTTTAACGGTTCTTCAATCATAAAAACCGCTATCAATAAAAAATCCGTGGTAATTGAATTTTCTTTAAATTAAGAACGTGATACTTCCCAACGCATTTTGCGCTCCGTTAGCGTCAAATAACGCGGGAATACAAAAGGCAGACGGCTTCTCTCGTCAAATATACATGGCGATATGTATTGCGCTCATCGTTTGATTACTCGATTGGTTCGCCTTTGAACCCTGATCGAAGTGCGGGCAAAGGTGGGTTTGAAAATGATGAAGGAAACGGAGAAAATGAAAAAAAAAAAATAACGAAGATGAAAAATAAATTGGCGTAAAAGAAATGACAGTTCGAAGAACAGTTTCGGACGAGATATGATGACAGATCATCCGTTCCCAGATGACCTCAGGATCTTCATTACAGCTTTAGTCAGACACTAGCGAAGGAATAAAGAGCATCGGGATGGTAAAAATATGAGCAAAACAAAAACAAACAAACTAAAGACACCGCCATATTTTCCGTGCCAAAGTTGCACGGAAAAATCTTCAGGACTCTTGGGATGCGATAAAGTTATCTTGAAGGAAAATTTGTGAAAACTGGCTTTCCGATAATATAAGTATATTCGGAGGGTGGCGCAAATATTATTGTACAACGAAAATTATTGCACGCCCCGCCATTTCCACACGCTCCCATCTGTTTATCCTTCACCGATCCAAGGGTGAAATAAAAGCTGCGCTTTGTCGACGTTCGGTAATATTTTAAAATTTTCCAATTTTCAGGCATCCTCTAAGCAAGCTTCCGATCAAATCGGAACACGTTTGTACGTAACTGCACGATTATTCGATTAACAAATGAGGGTGATTAATTTTCAATCGAAGAAACGATTCTTTGAATAATTGATGAATCGATTAGCCGACAACGAGCCCGCCTTTGAACTTCCCGTTTTCAAACTCGTTTCGAGGTGAAATAATAAAATAATAATAATGATAATGAAAATTTTGCAAATCTTACTTTAGATTCATAATCAGCGACCTTAAAAACCCCACGGTACCAATTTTCATTCAAATCCGTTGAGCAATTCTCAAGATACATCACAATTTCAAGATATCAAGGTCAGACTTCCGAAATTTGTAACGGTGGATCCATTGCGGTGGTTCGAAATGGAAAAATTGTAATATTTTCATGTAACGTGGTACACGAGGGCTGTTGAATCGTTGAACACGCACCTGAATTTGTAGTGCGACATTCGAATTGGATATTGATATTTTTTCTTCCGTGAACTTGGAACCTCCGGTTAGAAAACGGGAAGTTCGAAGAGCGGCCGAAGGTCAGCCTAAGGCTGCTTGTTCTCTGAAAACAGAGAAATGGGAAGTTGGAAAATGGTCTATCGATAAATCGTGCAGCTGTATTTGTAAAATTTTGTAAAATCCGTATTTGCGTCGTAAATGAAAACTCGGTATACTTTTCACCCTTGCTTGAAGTGGCAATATCGGTACGACCATCCTCACGCCCCATGGGATAACCGACTCGGGTTGAGAGTGACGTTTTCAAGGTCGCGCCGACACTGGGAGCGGAAAAATAATATAAGGGAGAAAAGAAAATACACACACGCACCTATTGGCCAATTTTCCCGTGACTGTCGCATCTAACCTGCCATGTATCCGACCTTTTTGTCCCCTTGCTCAAACATCACCCTGCGCACCGCGCAAAATTGCAGGGTACCAACCGCCATATTTACTTAGTGCCATATTTACGGAACACCGCCGTAGGAGGTATGATATTTTTTTTTAAAAATAACAATTTTTACTCGGATTTTTCATCCCTTGCTTGCATCTATTACACCTGGGAGTATTGTTCCAGGTGCACAGTTGAAGGCTACTGGGAATTCGAACGTTAAGAAAAAGTTCATTTGTTACAGTAGATGGAAAAATTCAGTAAAACAGGTATCGTTTAAAAAAAAATTTTCGAATATTGTTGGGATTACGAAAAACGAGATACGCGTTACCATTTTCCGCTATCGTCGATCATTTTTTGGTTGTTGCAACGCAAAATCAGTTTCTGAGGTTAACTCTACTTTTTTAGTTAAACGAGGCCTTAACGTCAATTTATTGTTGCACGAGCATTGAATTTTCGCAACGGTTACGTGAAAATATAGTAACAGTGATCGTAATGAGAAAGAATCGTAACGGATACTAGACTTTCTTGTAACAGCTACGAAACTAATTTTCATTTTCTACATAGAACTATATTTTTCTATTGCAGTAAAAAATGAAAATAGTTAAGGACTGAGCGGTAACCGCAACTAAAAATTTCCCTCAGTTTAGATTATTCGTAGATCTTGATTTTGACTATTTTTTTTTTAATCAATCGATTAATCAGTGTTCGATTTCAATCCACGATTTCGTCCAATGATCGCACTGTCCTATTTGCCAAAGTTTACGTAGTTATTTGTCACATTTTCATTTAATTTTTTGTAAAAACCAACTCGATCACAGTGAAATAAATCCATTGTTGATGTGTATGAAAGTTTTTACAGGCTTTCGTACATATTTTAATTCAAGCAGCAAAATGGGTAAAAAAATTAGATCACAAGAAAAGATTCTTCCTGTGAAACTTTCAGAATGTCTAGGAGCTACATTCAGTGACGATGTCACAAAATATTTCGCCCGACGTCTTCACGAGATTTTGCTGTAACTTTTGACATTTTGATTACCGATGCGTGGCCCTCATATTTCAGAGAATAATTCAACGACGAAAAGAAAAAAAAATGCTCTAGCTTAAAAAATATGGAAATGATGGCACCTTGAAGTTTTCAAATTGGCGGTAATTTATACAAATATCTCTCTTCGATGAGGAAAAATGGATATGCCTGAGTCACAATCAGCACTCGAATCCAAAATACCGGACTAATATTTCAGTTCGTATAAGAGTAATTGAAATCTCATATGACATGTATTTTATGCTTTGAATTTCAAACTATTACCAGTACAATAAAAGATACTGGTCAACTTTTAATTCTTTAGATAATTATCCTTTGAAAACCATCGCGCCGGTTTTGATTTCAGTATTTAAACTACGGTATTCACGAACCGTAGAAATTTGTATGTCATTGTAGAAACTCAATTCGGGAACCAAATCACGTCCCACATTTGTTCGCATAGATGCAGGGCGGAGTTCGGTGTCTTCTTCAATAGTTTACCCGGCGGCATTAGAGGGAACAAACGACCGAGGAGAATATTCGTGCGCTAATAGAATTGAACCAAGTGTCTGCAATTCCTGTCGCGGAAAATTTAAAATCCTTTTTTTAAGCGGTGAAACGAAACACTTTTTCTTTCATCGATGTAACGAAAATTTATCTTCCGATTTCCTACTTTGAAAAAATACAAGAATCAGACTTTTTATCATCGCAAGATACAATTGAAAGTGGATAAATATTGAAGTCCTTACCACACTTTTGGTTTTATTTCTAAATTCTTCGAACGATGGCGAACATTTTTTATTACATAAAATAAAGTAAGGCTAAAACGTTGTGGAATCTATTATTTAAAGCCGATTTTCAACAATCTGCCAAGCGTCACGTTCTTATGACATTTGCAGACCTGCATGAATTCAAGGGAATGAAAATAAATGGTTTTCATTTGTTCTATGAAGTGTCATCATCGAGTATATATTTGAATTTTGAAAGCGCGATGAAAGTTGGATCGTAATATAATCGAATGGGTATAAATAATCCAGGGATGCAGTGAATCGAGATTTTTGCCGGGAAAAGCTTTCCGAAAGCTGGTGGATCGGCGCATGTATAATAAGCAAGAAAAATTGTGAATTTAGTCAATGACGTGAAATGGAACAACGCAAAGAACGTGAAAATGAATCGTAAAAATGGTAGATAAAAACGAAAAAACAGTATTTTATATTGAGTAGAAATATTCTTCGCTATTTACCTACAGCGGAAAAATTATTTTTATACCGTTATTGACCAATTAAATGTAGTACGAAGAATTTTGAGCGTCTTCAAACCATACGAACAAGACGAAAGATATCGAAATTAGAAAGAAAAAAAGGTCACAAATAATGATCCATTAATGTCATTTTCGATCGTTACGGTTCGCCTTCCCGAAATTCGAGGAAAATATCACTCCGTTTTTTTTTTTTTTTTTAATCCCTTTATTCTCTTTAGATCTGAATTTTTTTTTAACAATATTAAAGTTAACATAAACCTGGGTCAGTTGAAGAGCGTGATTTTGGAAACTGGTGGACTTAAGTCCCTCAATTTTTTATTCATATGCTTGTACGAACGATAAATGTCACAGGCTACTCAATTATTTGGTTGTAAATACTGTAATTGAAAATTACTATAAATTGGAAGAATCAGCGAACAGAATGTTAATTTTTATACGGTAATAAAAATGTTCAATGAATAAAATCCTTGTGTCTGATAAGTATTTGAGTTTTTTAATTTTTTATTTACTATCACAAAGTTATATACTTCAGAATGAAATCTAACGATAAGGAGGAATTTAAGAGTGCATATTACATAATTCGTATTAAAAACACCAGAGTTTTATCTCATTGAACGTTCGGATTATAAAAGCTCTTCTCAAATCAATGGTATCGTGGCTCATGATATTTGAATTTGCTTAGATTCGTATCAATCGCATAGTAGAGATGTTGTTTCATCAATGTTCATCATAATTGGCGAAAAGAACATATCGCGGGAAACGTTTGTAACGTTTTTGTCATTAAATTATACAGAATTAATCGAAACGTGCGCGCAGTCATTCGGGCGAATTATTACTTGATTCGTTCATCGCATTTTTCCCCCTTAACCGAGTATTGTTATGCGCAATCACACCTGACTTTTCATTACATCGCGTGCTTAGCGTGTAGTTAAAATGTAAATTTGCATGCATAACGGATCGCAAAACATAAACCGAAGAGATTACGACGTGGGAAAAAGGTACCCACTGTCTATAATCCAGTCTGTGCTTGATCAATACCACCAGTCGAGGACGAAAAACGAAGTTCGACGATGTGCGGGACGTACAGTCAAGTTAAAAAAGTGTTAAAGACGCAAAAGAAACTTTATTTCAAGAAAATGATTGTAAAAGTATAATATAACTGAAGATAATCCGGTTGAATTGAATTGTTGCAGTGTTGAAATAAGAAAATGGTGAACGGAATATTCAGAAGTTGTAAACGGGGTCGATTGAACTGAATTTAATTAACAAACAACGTCTTTTATGAAATAACGAAAGATTTTTTTGTAATAAAGTATTTTAGATAAAGAGAACCCAGATTTATACACTTTCGGAGCAATTATATGGATTGATTATGTTTATAAATAAACTCTCTACGAATTTCTTGAGCAAAATTTCTTCGTATGGATCTTCAGTTGCTCGCAAAAACATATTTTCATATCGAAAATCATGAGAGATTATAATTAATAAATTTATACTTCATTGTCAGGACACATTTGAACGGTATTCAAAATCAATTCCAGGCAATCTGTAAAATATCTGCAATCGTGGAGAAGCTGAGTCAAACGCCACGCAATTGAACAAACAATGGAGTTTGGAAATAATAACGCAAGCTTCGTTCGAATTTAGGCTTTTGAATGTTGGCTTATACTGAGATGCGTGTTTTATTAAAATTCAATTTAATTAATTTGAGTTTCGCTCCAACACTGTTAATAATGATGCATACACTTCCATTAATTGAAATTCATGTGTTTCAAATTTTTTTTCTACATTCAAGAAACACCGGAATCTGATATGAAATTTTTTACAAGACTCTTTATTATTACTTAGTATCGTTATCGTAATTTAATAATTACCAACACGTTAATTAATTCAAATTCAGGTGACTGAAATAAAGGATCACCCTTTTGCAATTTCGCACAAGATAACCTTGGTTATTGTAAAATCGAAGCACGCTTCTAAATTTAATAAATGACACAAGTAAAGCGTAATTTTAAACCACTGAACATTCGTAACGATACTTACGAATCATACTATGATAATCACAAAACAACAAAATTTGACAATTCACAATTGTTACAATTTGAATCAATCTGAAGCGAGCTTCTTAATTTTCGTGAAATTCATACTGTGTCTGACTCATAACATGAATGTCACATTCTACACAATGTTTTTCCTCTTGATATTACCATTACGTCACAATTGACAGGATTACTTATTACGATTAACAAAAAAATTGTCGCGATTTCACAGCTTACAAAAAGAAGGATGAAACCTCTCGTATTAAATAATTTTCGACGTTACGCAATTAAAGTTTTTCATTCAAATCTATACTGAATTATATGAGAAAGAGTGAGACGCGTTTTACATCACCGGTTGTTATTAGTCACGAATTCGAAAAAACTCACCGTTGAATAAAAATAAAATTAGAATCATATTGTATTTTTCTTAGGAAATAATTACCCGGTGAGGCTGTATATTTATACGCAAACCATTTTCAATTGCTCTAAGTTAGAAATGACGCAAATAGTTTTATGCGAACATAAAAGCTAACACGTCATCGAATTCTGATACTACAGCAAAAATGTAAAATGTGATTGTATGTATAATATATACATATATATATTAGGGTGTCTCAAAAAAAAAGGAATTTCGATTTTCATGTTCCTACCCCTCAAAACTTGAGGTTTGCTAAATGAAAAACATTCTCGCGAAGTGAGAGCTTTGTGGCTTAAACGGAAGCCGCCGCTTATTGGACGCTTCTAATTATAACAGCCAATTGACGTCTATGACAAATTTTTTCTAAGGGAAAATTTGAGACCATGGGGATTGTATTTCTAATTATGAGGAACAGGATCTTATTAAATAAATTCTTTTTTCTTTCCTCATGTCTAATCATAAAAAACTTTTTACAAAAAACTAGAAATCAGGTATAAAAAAAAATGTGTTGTTAGATACTTTTTCTCTTAATTTAACATGCCGTTTAACATAGATGTATACCTAACGATGAGTACCTAAGCTTTAGCTCTTGGCAGAAAATTTTTCTCTGAGTTGGAAATTTTCCAAATTCTTAACACATTGCAAAAAGATAGATGCTTCCGGTTTCCCTTGAACAAAACCCTTACACTAACTTACATTATTATTATTGTACATTGTTTGGGAATTCTTGATAGGATTATGCCACGATTGTAAGGAAATCCAATTTTTGCTTTATTTGTTAAGTGAGACTTGTTGAGAATAATTGAATGCTCAATCGCGAATCATCAAATGTTTCAAAACTGTACTTATTTTGAGGTTCATGTTATTGTTATTTTGAACCCCTTGAATCATTATTCGTCTCCTCAAAACCATTCTCTATTCCTTATGCCTACGAGGCTGTTTTTAATAAATTTATCTGGATTTTCAGATTCTTTGACCTTTCAGATTTTCTAGAATAAAGCTCTATTCATACTGTATACTTTACAATATGACTTAAATATGAAATGTGAAATGTACCGAAGAAATTCGATTGGAAAATTGGCAAATCTCAGAGAAAAATTTTTCTCAAATCTTCGTCGTCGGAAAATGTCGATAAATTATGAAATTCAAAGAAAAAATGTACCCAAAGTAGGCCGTGGCAAATTTAAAAAGAAGCTCCAGCTTGAGAAGCAATTGTTTTTGGTAAATAAAAATACGGTGGAAAATTACAAAATGTTAGTCCGTTTCCGTTTTCCCGTGGACACGCCCATTTTTTTTTATTTTTTTTTTTTTTTTGTTAAATTTGAGATATTATTAGAGGATTGTTTAATATTGACAGATAATCAATCATTCGTCAATAATAAAAATAGAATTAAAGGATACAGAGTTATTGAAAAAAAAAAAATTGTAAAATTTTTGGAGGGATTCCGCCGTGCCGCGGAAATGTTTTTTTTTTTTCTCTTGAATTATGTCAAAATAACGACGAATATGTTCGACGTAAAAGCAACCCGGTGCTCAGAAACTACAAACAACAATTATGTCATATACGGATATACAGAGTGAATTCCTAACGACTGCACATCCTCGTCATAAAGTTAGACCACCACGTACACATACTCTCAAAAATTTTGACAGTTTTCGATGGTAGTTGTGCTCAATTCACAACTGGCAGAATTTTTGTGATCAGATACAGTTTGCCGCCTTGGAAAACAACCGCTTTCGGTTTGCTGCTCGTGCCCATTAAATTTTAGCAGACGACAGACCGTACAATCGTTAAGAATTCACTCTGTATACAAATACGTGCAGTGTATTCCACGCGAAACGAGATGGGTTTTGGCCTATAGTCAACGAAATTGACGTCCGGCTAGAGTTTAATTTCTTACTATCTTACGAAGAATCTTCCATAGTTTTGTGTCTCAAATAATTCTCGTCTCCCCGAATACGGTGATTGAAGGGATTTTCTGTAGGGCCTGTTTGATTCGTTTGAAAATTTTACCGAACACAGTTTAAATTGTGAAAATTATACCACACTTTTTATTTCTTCAATTGTTGAAAAAAAAAAAAACCAATTTTTCATAGAAAACTGTACCGCAATTTTGTCACAACTTGAACTGCGTTCGGTAAAATTTTCAAGTGAATCGAGTAGACACTGAGGAAAATTCCTTCAATCGCGATTTGCGAGGAGTCAAAAATTATCGGCAATCCAAAACTATGAAAGACTCTTCGCAAGGTAATAAGAAACGAGGTAATGAAAATTTGAGGCGGGGAGAGTAAGATGGAAAATTTAAATTGATTGCATGTGTATGATAATCTTGAATTCGCGCTCGGTAAGTGAAGTATATATGAGGGATTCCAGGTGTAATCGACCGGACCAAAATCTGACAACCTGACACTCCCGAATCATGCTCCAACTCTGTGAGATGTTTATATTGGTTGATAAGAGGTTGTCAGTTTCCATGGATTTTTATTCGAAGACATTTAGACGTTAGCAGCCTGTAAGATGTATGCAAAATCATCGGTGTCTGGAATTTGAATTGTATGTAACACAAACATTGTGGATCATACAAAGAACAATTTAGCGTAAAATAGTTTCAGTCCAAACTGAAGTTCGATGTGATAATATGAAAAAATGTTGAGGCCTCCGGAAATTGATTTAAAAAATACAAAAAACAATTTATTTTATAAGATTTCTCAGACACCATATTTTTTTCAGTAGAAAATTTGATAACGTAATCCTGTAGTGATTGCTATGCGAATTTTTCCCCTTCGTAATTTTCGTACAAATGACAATATTTCACGTCGAATTGTCGTCGAATCATACGATGAGGGCGCCAAAATATAGATCATATTAATTTACGAAACGATTTGATTTTGTTGTACATAATATCCATACGTATAAAATTATAAATATATTCTAGTACTAATAATTTTTGTAAAGAAATTGCACGGCTTATAAACCAAATCGGATCCCAGGATAAATCTTACACTTGTCTTTTCACACAGACAGTAAAGTGTTTCATAAAATTTTGAGCGCCAAAAAGTATTGTTCTCGAAAATTCTAAGAAGCCAAATCTATCCCTATACATTATACATCGTAACGTCACAATTCACTTGAAGCTGAAACTTTTTTGTGCTGAAATTATTTTTATATAATATGATCTCTAACTTTCTAGTTACATTCAATTCAAATGGGACATTGTCGATTTTTACGTATATTTTATCAGTTAGCAACGTCTAAATGGCTTCCAATAAGAATCTATGACCATTCATGCATACCCTTATCAATTAACAAAAACAATTAGTAATTAAGTTTGAACCGATTTTAAGAGGGTCAGGGTTTCAGTGAGGTGGATTACACGAGGAATGCCCCATACATAAATATAGCGCGGATCTGAGTGTATGGGTATAAAGATATGTGAAGTACATAGGGCTCTGAAAGAGAAAAAAAAAATAAAAAAACGTTTAAAAAAGCAGAAATATTACCGTTTTTCTTACACCCGTCGTAATTGCGAGGAAGCTTTTTAAGCACTGGTCTGATAAAAATAAAATCTTTCATTATTTTCGCAATTAAATTCTGCTGACTTTAGTCCACGCCAAATATACTGACAGGTGCGGCCTTAATTCTGAAAAATTGTATACATATGTGTTTCTCTTTTTCTAGCGCGAAACGGGTCATTTTCCCTTCAAAATTCTAGAGCTTCCGCTTCCAGGAAAGTACTTATGTTCAATCCGGTTTCTCTCGGAGTTTTAAAGCCAATCAACAGACTGTAAAATAACGTGTAACACCGGGCAAAGCTTCCTAGATTTTAAAGAGAATTATACGGATCTTGCGGTGTTATAAGGTGAAAATTTTTATAGTTAAATTTCTCCGCATCACTCCTTGAAATATCTCTATCAAAGTCATCGTCATGCTGCACAGTGTATAGTTAAGATTCAGTAGTAAAAAAGTATTGTTATTTATTTAAAAGCTTTATTAGTTCGGCGGAATTTCTCTCATTCAACGAAAATTTATCCGAAATTACTAGGATTGCATTTGTATAGAGCCAATGTGACAAGTTAATTCAATAATTTTCCTTCTTAGTATACTATCGAACTTATTACATCCGCAGAAAAGATCGCTTCTGTCTAATTGATTCTAAATTTGAACTTTATAGTTGTCTCATTTGCACGAGAATAATTGACAGAGATCGACACGATGCACAAATTTTTTCAAAGATAAACGAGCTAAAGAATCCCGAAAAACGCAATTACAAAAATGTGAAGACAATAGGTACAAGAAAATTTGCAATCTTAGGGTGAATCGCTGAATTTACAGAACAAAATGGTACCAAATTCGAATAGATGCATGTAAATAATCGTATAAAAAAATCCCGATTAACTTAGAGAAGGTTTGAAGACAGCTTTTGAAAATTGATGTACAGATGCTTCGACGAAAAATTTTTTAGAAAACTTTGCTGTGACAATTCTTAATTTCTCGTAGTAGAAAATGGATCAATTTTACAGTGCGACAAAATTCTGGTTAATTTTTCAAATAAATTGAGAACCACGAACTGCAGCGCGAAGCATTTCGGATTTACCGGCCGAAGTCTCGTCTGGTCTCGGAAATAGGGAAGGGCGAAGTTTAAATTTGAACACGTAGAACGAGGAGGGACCTATATTATGGTAAAGTGCGTCGTGTTTCTCCCCGAGTTTCCGAACGAAGACTAAACCATAGATCTACCCGCCCACAGAAATCCAAAGTTTCAACGCTATGTATGTTACCTACGAAAGTTTCAGTCCCGCATGAATTTCCTCCTCACCCTCGTACATCGGCACCTGCACTGAATCGTCAAATTTTCCGAAACTTTAGATACACACGGATTATGGAGAAGCGAACTCCTGCAGCTTTCTCCGTAAGCATAGACACAGAGACAAGAATTAAACCAAACACCTTGAGCCTTTCACTACTTCGTACGAAGTACGTTAAATGAGAGAAAATAATCATACGATCGGATATTGTTATTTTCAGTCGTACGATCGAGGTTTCGTTATTTTTATGCTCGTACGGCGTAGTTTAACGTTTCGTTTCATTCAAACTTTGATATCTTGGTTAATACTTTGTAATATTGCTTGCAATCTTGCGGTTTATCCGTTGTTTTATTCTTTTTTTATTTGAGCAAGAAAATTGCCCAACATGTCAACCCGTTTCGACGATTTATCTCCAAACTCGACGGGGGTGGCACGCAAATATCCGATGCCGATGCGGACGACGCGACGACCGACCACCGACTGGCTTCGCTTCACTCCGTCGCGTATTTCCGCGGGGGAATCATCGATCGAGAGTTGTCGTCCCCTCGAGCTTCGAGACGCTACGAATCCGAGCTTTTTCATAGATCTTACGTGCTGGATTATTATCGTTCCATAAGGCGTACGTGCGGCGAGAATGATTCTCCTGTCACAAACGGTACCGGAGCGACTTTATTCGATGATCGATTCCAAGTTGTGCGATTGTTGGTCGTTGCCGTGTGTCTGCACGTTCTAGGGGAGAATAGCTTAGGCGGGGCTGCCTTGCTTTCGTGCTAGCCAGTTTTCAAATTCTCGTGTTTTTACACTTCGATATGAATTTTACCGCGACTGTATTGAATGGACATAATGGAGTTGGCCATGCTCTTGAAATCTGAGCTATCCTTTTCGTTAAATTATTTAAGAATCTCTGAAACACTGTGAAATCGTTTGAAATTTCTGCGAAACCGTGTAAAATCATTGGAATAACTGGAACCTGGATGGTTTCAAAGTGTTTCGGAATCCTTTGAATACTTTCAAATCATGTAAGATCCTTGGAAATGTAGTGAAATCTTACGAAATCATTTAAAATCTATGAAATCACAGGAAATACCTCAGATTCTAAGAGTTTATCGGAAGCCCATGAAATCCTACGAAATCCTTAAAAAACAATCATCAAAATCCTGGGAAATCGTACAGTTTTGAAATCTGGTCCACACTCAAGCTGATTATTTGCCTAATCCCTAGACGGAAATATTTATTTCCACATTCGTCGAATGATCGAAAACAAAATCTGACAACCTGCCCCGCCCTGGATTGATTGTCAGAGGTATTTCAAACGGTAAGAACGGACGCTGATAAATTTTATGCATAAAAGAAAAAAAAAAAAAAAGTCACGAAGCGAGCATCAACATAATTTAAGGGCATGCTTTGACCCGTCTGTGAGGTTTCTTCTCGAATATTCTTTCGGCTAGTCTCATGGCGAAACGTTATCAAATTCACAAACTATCTCAAAAGATTTCTACGTTTTCTAAAATTTTTCACAACCCTTATGTTTTATTTTCAATTTCAAAATAGCGTCGAATCAAGTCTTGAACGAATTTTCATTCATTCTTGAAATAACCATAATTCTGTTATTTATTGGATTTACGCGTCGTGCGGTATGATTGTACGATAGATTGTTCGAATTCAATCTCAACACTCTCCATGCCGACGAGTATCATTATCTAAATCGGCTTGGTCAGATTGCTAATGACAGTTATATAGCTGATTACGTGAATATGTGCAGTATGATTATTATACCGGCTGCGAAGTTGTAACTGTCAATAAATGCGTGAAACCAAACAGAATCCTCTCAGCTGAGTAAACAATCGCTAACACTGCTTTAAAATGCAAATTCGATTTGAATTAATTACTTATCGTATTGCCGGCGAATGGGTAAGACTATTCATCAAACTATCGAGCAATGCAAACGTTTGCATAAAACCATTATTAGGAATACAACATGAAATCGTGGCCTGAAAATATCAGACAGCATTACACCGTTGGCCAATCATGAAAGAAATAAAAGGATTGCGATTTACGATGTGCAATTCGTTAGTGAAAAAATCTGAAATTTTGCAGGCAGAATCCAGTAATTCTAGCTCACTATTTGAATGTACAGAAAATTTTGGATTCAAAGTAAATTTCCGATCATAAAAAAAAAAAGGAACTTTTGTTGTGATGAAAACTTTACAATTTTGGCCACAGGGCAAGGAATTTTCAACATCGGGTTCGACATAATTTCTCATATAATTCACGCGCTACAAACATGCTGGAAAAGTTAGTTTCGATCGTTTTTACGCTCAAAGCCGACTGTGAAGGGTTTTTTAGCTTACGCGCCGTTATGCCGTTTAAAACGTTAAAAGATCATATCACCGGTTTTCTTTTTTTCATCGACAAATACTTGGTTTATATTTTGCATGTTATGAAGAAAAGTTTAGAAAAGAATCGGCGAATTCATTTACCACATTATGACACAGCTCTGCAACGAAATCCTTCTTCAATAATATATAATAAATATTATAGATATGAATGAAGGTTTTAATCTGCTACATCTGGTTTTCATTTTTTTTCTGTCACGTATATATTACATGATATGATTTTTTCTTTTATTGTTGAAAATTCAAAATTTGTTGTGTTTTGTTTTTGCGTATATACTAATTTAATCTATTTAAATAGCATCTGTACGTGCAAAATCTGTTCAAACTGATAGAAAAAGAAAGAAATATATCGCCTAACGTTATTCTCACACCAATGCATGCCCCTGCTCATTACTCGTTGTAACTTCACGTCGCGCAGTATGAAAAGAAAAGAAAACTCCAAAATAGATAGAATTATACCCGTAGATAGATTTTCTGACGATTTTAATATTTAAACTTTTTAACTTCTCTTTATAAATGTTGTTGCTACCATTGGTGTTTGATTATAATTTGTTAACAAAATTAGCGCTTCATTGAAAAAAAAAAAAAAAAAAACCAGCCATTACATGAAAAGTATGCGTGGTTCATATTTGTTTAATTATATTTTGATTCAAAAGAATCAAATCTATTATAGTTACACATAATAATAAGAAGGAAAAAAAAAGCTTTCTCTTGCATATACCAGTGACAATCAGTTTGGAACCGTGCCAAATAAATTTGAATAAATCACGACGAGCGATTCTTAAAAGTGACGAAAAATAGTACAAACCTCGCGGAATTCCAATAGAAATTCCTAATCACGTTGGGGTTCCTAAAACCATATGGAATTCTCATATGAATTCCCACTAAAAATATTTCCCGAAACCTCACGGGTTGTACGTGGATCCCAAGAATTTCGACGTGAGATCACGTATTCTTATTTTTACGCATTACGAAAACAGTTATTCATCTATAATACGTCACTTGGGCATAAATAATTGAAGGTAGGGATAAGAATAAGGGCCTGAATAAAAACTTTCAGTTTTTAAAATTGTCAGAAAAACGACAAAAACTTTTGGTCTGCTTGCTACCAGGATAGCTGTAAAGTTACTTCGAAGGATTGTCAGAGAATTCGCGATGCAAGGAGCATCTGAATGTACCAGGCATCATGGCGTTTCAAAATGATTTTAACAGATTTCATAGAATTTTAGGTATTTCGTGTGATTTCAGATCATTGCACTGGTGAATTTTAAAGATTTTCGAAAGATTTTATAGAATTTCAGCTACTTTGTGTGATTTCACAAGATTTTAATACATCTCGTAAGATTTCAAAGGATTTTAAAGGCTTTCGAAATATTCAGAGGATTTCAGGTATTGATTTAGGAACGGAAAAATAATCGAAAATACTCTTTTTTTTTTAGTATAATGAAATCTTATCACTCTGCACGACGTTGTTGCAGTCACCATCTTTTTTACCCAAGGGGCATTGCACGTCAAACCAACGGGCCATTGTCCTGACCTCTTTGGATTCTGATGTCCAACGGATTTTTTGGTTTGTTTCGGGCAAAAATGATGCGTCTAGTTTTTCATAATTTTGCCGTTATTTTGTAAGAGTGTGGCCACCCGAAATATCCTTGACGTGAAAATAAAGAATTTTAAAATCGATGAAATTTTTTTGTAATATCAGGGACTCGAAACCATAACTTTTCGTCCTGAGTTGAAAATGGGTTGAAAATGCTTCAATATATATATATATGACGGTGAATATCTTCTGAACAGTGAGGTATACAAAAAAATTCTAAGAGACCTTTTTTGTAGAGAATTCAATTTCCTATGAAAATATGATACAAATTTTTTTTTATATATAGCAGATACCGAGATATGTTTTTTTCTTCCTCACCATAAGAAAAAAATAGAAAACTGCGAGGCGGAGGACCTTCCTATTAACATTAAGAGCTTATACTTCGAGAGAATGTTTTTGAGGTCTCTACAAACCA
Organism: Neodiprion pinetum; assembly: GCF_021155775.2. NCBI lineage: Eukaryota > Metazoa > Arthropoda > Insecta > Hymenoptera > Diprionidae > Neodiprion > Neodiprion pinetum. Next base: position 18,543,548 of record NC_060234.1, read on the forward strand.
AGTTTTCGGAGTACAAAGCAAAAAAAAAAATAGTCGATTTTTTTGGCCCATCCTAATATACCCTAATATGTATACAATATATACATATATTTGTTTTTCAATTTTTGTATGAAAAAAAAAAAAAAATAAAATGAAAAGCAGCTTTGTCTTGGTAAGATTCGATGTTTTTTGTCACGAGTAAAACAAAGAAAATTCCGCTTGATTCGAAAAAAAAAATCGTTCTCTTCGTCTAACTATTGAACTAAAAAGAAAATCGTACTCTATTACGACGGAGATTCCTTTGATTTTATTTTTTAATACAAGAAACCATCATTAGAAATAAATTCCAAGAAAACCTTTTTTTTATCAACACCTACAAATTCAAGAAAAAAAGTAAATAAATATTCAGCATTTTCATCCCATCTTCGAATCACGAAGAAAAGATGTACTTTCGAAAGCCTGGTTTAACAAACTAGTTTCGTCGATTTTAAACATGTCCATCTTCATGTCAAGGATATTTTCTGTCGCCACGGAAATGGCGGAAAAATTTCGAAGAATTAGAGGTATCATTGTCGACCAAAACAAAACCAAAAAATCCATTGAACATCAGAATCCCAGAGGGTCAAGTCGATGAGCTGTTGGTTTGCCGTGGAATGCCCTATATGTATTAACACGCGGAAAGAAGCATCTCTCAGTTGCATGTTACATGGGGTACTAGCTTTCACCACTTATTGTTAGCCTACTTCTACTATCCGACAGATGGCATCTCAAGTTCTTTCCCCAACGTCGGAAGATTTTTGGCACCGTTTCTTCCTTTCGCGATAAAAATTCACGATCAATTGACAAGGTTCTCATTTATTCTTCGCCTGTCAAATTACACGAATGTCATTCTTATCCGCCGAATGAACTAATTTCTGCCCTGGGCAGGAACTTCCGAAATCTTTTACTCTTCCGCAAGTCTAATTATTTAAAATAAGACGGCCATCTCGACGCAAAATATGTAACATCGCGTTGTGAAGTCACTTAGATAGAGAAAATGAAGGACAAATCTAAACGGTGATGGAAATATCGCTGAGAGAAATTTATAATCTGTAAACGTACATGACCCGCAAGCTGGAGCATGACAATTAAATCAAATTAAGGCTGCCGCAATCAAGCAAAGCAAAAAACTAATTAGACTCACAATCAGTGGATCGGTTCCCTCCGACCCTTTTACACCCTCATGCGAGCAAAAACAAAGGATGACAAGGCTGCGCTATAGGTCGTAGGTTTAATATCCCTCGGGTGATGACAAAGAGAGAGCCAGAGACCTCAGCCACTATTCGAGCTCGTATAATACGGAAAAATACAAATTTACAGAATTACATTTCCACATAGACGGAGCATTTTTCTTTTCTTTCGAAATCGCGAATAATATCAAATTCCGCCTGTAACAATTCGTAATAATTGGCACAAAATTCATGGTGATGTGATAAAAATTACATGGTTGGATCTTCACTTCACGAAACAAAAAAATATGGAATGTTTTTCACTTACTTGTACATACTTCCTTTGACACGTTTTTCTTCAAGTTTGCTCTTCTTTTTCTAGTTGTGTAAATAATTAATGAATAATAATCGTGTGGATATTATTACTATTCGGATTGATATTTGTTTTCTCAAAGAAGTTTCGTTCCTCAGGTAATCCATTTGTTACAAACCTTATACGATGGCTGTAACGCGAAAAACTTTAATTCGAATGAAAGTAACAGTATTTAGGTGGCCATTTTTCTGTACTCAATATAGATTTGAATAAAATAAAAGAATTCCTAAATGACATTGTTTGAATTTTTACCTTGTCCGTAATTCGTATTGCTCTATTCGCTGCTCCGTATTTGCTTTATGATTTCACTTGGCAATAGTTTAGTTATACCACATATTTCTGCCGCTAATTAATATTCCACGATTGAATTGATATACAGGGTGATCTTTTTCAATCGCCCCAGGTGAATATCTTGCAATCTAGAAGAGATACAATAAAAAGTTTAATACAAAACCTTAAGAGTTTCGAGGGGGAAAGATAATTCTATTTGACAATTTTGAAAACTTAAATATTTTTTTTACGCCTCGGATTTTTTTTTCAAATACGCTATCAGCCGGTCATAGTCAAAATATCCCCGTCTAAAATCAGGCAATGGCGCAGTCTACGAATCAACGCATATGAAAATTATCTTTCTCTCTCGAAATCCTTCAAGTTTTGTTTGAACCTTTTGTTTTTCTGAATCTTTTTTAGTTTCCGAGACATTCGCCTGGGGAAATTGAAAAATTTACACACACTACACGGGATGTAATTATTGGAAGTGTTGAAAATGTAGTTACAGGTTTACAGAATAAACATTATACTAGATTACATTGCATTTATTAGTAACCAGGTTACTGCTATATTTATATTTTTTATACTGGTAACAGAATCGACGTAAGCAAAAATCAAACATTTAAGATAAACATTACATCAGATATTTTCATCTTTTATTAATAAACAAGGGGCATACATGTACACTACCGTTCATGAGTATGGAAACACTCGCCCCAGATCCGAGCCACGCAAGAAGTTGTATCGCTCTTTGAAAAATGAACATATCTCAATTTCCCAAGCGGCGTTCTAAAAAGGACATATTTAGCTTCATTTAGATTTTTTGGAAAAATTTTTTCAATTTTTTTGAGCCTGGTACGCACTTTGAAAGATGGTATTTTTTTGGCTTTTTTTTGAGGGTGGAAATTTTCTCGCATATCTCATGAAAAAAAAATTTTTCAACTTTTTTCCATGAAAAACTTGAAGCGGGGAGTACAACCTTCAATCTCATTTTTTGGAAATTTTTAACGATTTTTTTTCGCAAAGATATTCAACTTTTTGCAAAAAACGACCATATTTATAAGGGGTAGTCTCACTCTGAAATTACTGGGTTTTCGTAAAATTACTAAGAGGGTAAAGAGCTGCATACAATCATTTTAAATGTATCACATTTTTTTCAGAATTAGAAAAACAAATTCGAAAAAAAAAAAATTTTCAAAAGTTTCGTCAAAGCTGTAATCGCAGCAAAAGGTGGCTTTTTCGATGAAAAAGCCGTGTAGACGAGGTAAGAGACCCGATTTTTCACGACAAAAAAAATATTTCGTTGATTTAAGAAAAAATTTCAAATTTTGAATTTTCCGAATTTGTTTTTTTAATTCTAAAAAAAATGTGATACATCCAAAATGATTGTATGCAACTTTTCACCCTCTTAGTAATTTTACGAAAACCCAGTAGTTTCAGAGTGAGACTACCCCTTATAAATATGGTCGTTTTTTGCAAAAAGTTGAATATCTTTGCAAAAAAAAAATCGTAAAAAAATTTACAAAAAATGAGATTGAAGGTTGTACTCCCCGCTTCAAGTTTTTCACGGAAAAAAGTTGAAAAATTTTTTTTACGAGATATACGGGAAAATTTCCACCCTCCAAAAAAAGCCAAAAAATTACCATCTTTCAAAGTGCGTACCGGGTTCAAAAAAAATCGCAAAAATTTTTCCAAAAAAGGTAAATGAAGCTGAATATGTCCTTTCCATAACGCCGCTTGGGAAATTGAGATATCTTCATTTTTCAAAGAGCGATACAACTTCTTGCGTGGCTCGGATCTGGGGCGAGTGTTACCATACTTATGAACGGTAGTGTATATCTATGCCGATGAAACGCAGTGAAATTAACGATTCAAAAAAATTAAGTGTTCATTCATCCCATGCAGACGTGTCGATAATTTCACACCAACGACGACACGGATCGATTCGCGGATCGATAGACTTCATGTTTTCGATTGTTGTTAATCGCAGATCGCAAATTATCGTTGTTAGAATGCATTAGATCAGAATCATTGGTTCACCAATCACAGCGCGGTCATTTTCGTGTCACATCTGTGCTCCAGCCTAGCGAGTATCCCCATTGTAGAAGCATTTTCAATGCTAAAAGACCATCCTGTATACGTCTTCTTGAACTCTGACTACTTACCTCTGTAATTAGAGAGACGCGAGTATCAACCAAGTGTACATGTAACTTTCAGCGTTACAGAATCGGATCTTCAGATGCGCTTGGGTGCTTTGATCTATCAGGAACTCTGACCAAGAACTTGTGCTTATGGAAACTACATGATTGGACAGCATCTTGCTACAGCCGGCCGTATGTAACGCATCCAACGAATTCAATTTATATAGGAAGTTTCACTGTTATAATTCTGAATTTTGTTGTTACTTTAGTGTTGAGTACATAATATTCTCAAATACAACCAGCCGTATTTACTTAATCGATGTCTTAAATTACTAAGATTTTGAGACCTCGCAGAGAGTCGGATTTCCAGTGGCAATAAAGTTGTGAATTATCGAATCATGGATGATTTGAAGGCCCCGAAAAGGTGTGCTAAAATTTATAAAATTCAGTCATAGATTGAACACGTAGAATACGGATAGAATTACGGAACAATCGAAATACATGTAATCGGATTATTCCTGTAAACGCTTGTGATAATCCTACTTGATATTGAATAAGTATGTGTATTCTCCAACTCGTAAGTTGAATAATTTATCACTTCCAAGCAGATTCATTCTTACGCTTGAGAGACAAAATTGGGAATGGTGATGGTCGAAGGCTTGGTAAAAATGCATGGGATTCCCCGTGTGTATTTAATTTCTTATTTCTTTATGCTGTAATGAAGTTATCGATTCACGAAGGAACGGCAAATAAATCATGAAACATAATTCATCTTCCCTTTAGATAATTGTTTACTCATTTCACCTGAATGTTGTTCGCGATGGTTGAGGTCTAATCTTACATTTCTTCAGCATTTTGATAATTCATTCATTCCCATTCACACTGTACATACATCAACAAATGCTTGTAAGCTATGGTGAATCTCCTTAAATTTCAAATATGTTTAAATGTATACAGAAGAATTCTTTCTAAATCGACAGGAGTATAATTAAATCAAAAACTTATCCTTTAAAAACAGGCGTTGTTGGTAAGTCGGCCACGTTCGTTTTATATTAAAAATTCCCAAAAGGTTCGCTTCTTGTGTAAAGTTTCTCCGATTCATTGGAAGTTTTATTGTTCACCATTTCCTCGACGCAAAATTGTTTATGAAATCAATAGTCCACATCTTACAGCACTTCTCAAATTCTTCGTGCAAAATTTAAATGAGTTCGAATGAGCTACATGACGGAAGAGAGCCTCCGCACACGTTACTGGACCTACAGTTTAGTTTTTCTCCTCTGACTAATTTAACATAAATTTTTTCACCCACACCGGAATTTATTTTGATGTCAGTGATTTATCCAATTATCTTATTGAGTACTTAACTTTTTCTATGGTTTCACAATTCAAACTTGCTTCAACTACAGATTCATGTGGGCTTTTGCTTTGACAACAACTTCGCAAAAATCGCAAGTGATTCACGCGCTGTTGAAAAAAGGATATTTCGGTGTAAAGAAATAATAAAACGATCCATCTCTCTCCATTTCATATCTTAAACTTTCATCAAAAAATCTTCATTACAAGACAATTTATTCTATCTTTACACCTGATTTAAAAATCTGCACATGAAAACATGTGTCTCCAACGATTTTTAATGTACCGATTCATGAGAAAAATAAGATATCGTTCACAAAAATCGGAAGAACTAGATTTTTGGTGAAAAAAAATATCAGTATGATGTTATTTCTCTGTGTTTGCAGATAGTTCTCTTTCAGTATCACAGTGACGTTTTTAAACGATATTATATACCTAATCTGATGAGATTTCGTCACACTTTTCAAATCTTTTTGTAGTAGAATTGATGTATGGCCGCCTACTCACAGATTAAAAGCTACTATTGATCAATGATGCCGTTACCACCGGTCAGCACTAAATAATTTTATCAGGGTTCTATCTCATAAATTTTCATGAGACTTGAATTATGACTCATTGTCAGATGAACGGTGTAATCCGTACACAGATTGTGAAACGATTTATTTTAATACGAGGCTGATCAATAATTGACTCGTGGATCGACAAGTGGATTTTTGTTTATATTGATTATTATAATACATCACATCGGTAGCAGCCGTATTGGGCTCCAAACAAGATTTTTTGAGGAAACGAGCTACGAAATGTGTAAGTATAAAAAAAAGCGTGCATTCAAACGTGCTTTTTGGGACACCTAACCTTAGACAGGCCAAGTGGAAAACAAATGCGTCCCAAGCGCAATTCAGACCCCGCTCCTGAACGAGCAGATGACATTTTCGAGTAGGGACACGGTCCATAATTTAATCCCACATTATAAGGGTTGGAACAGGTTGGTTTTATTGCCAGTGCTTCGTTACTAGTGAAGCATTGCGGATCGCAGTTGCACCTGAAGGTACACAGGGTGTTTCCGAGTAAACATCTTAGTATCTTGAGTTGCCTACCACTGAGGGGAACAAATATCGGTAAAACAGATCTACCGAGTCATAGTCACTTCAACGTGACTCGGGAACACGATCGCTGAACGCATCAAATTGGCATAGGTTATAAACAACGAAACAATTGCTCGGCCAGATATACACAACTTGGCAACACAAGCGGTATCAGTTTACTCGCAAGAACTTTGAACGCGCTACCTACCGATAACTCGGTAGGTCTGGATTACCGATAATTGTTCTCCTCGATGGTAGGCAACCCAATATACCGTGACGTTGTCTCGGAAACACCTTGTATACGACTCCGTATGAGTTACTCATAATCTGTAGCGTTCAGTCCATAGTTGCGAGTAATTTTAACTACTTTGACATCGATTCTGTTGGGAAAGATTTTAATTTTATTTCTACAGAGAAGATATACTCCCCGACTTCTTATTGCACCATGGTTGTGCGACGTTTATCTTTTCGAGGAAAATGTCAATTCAAAATGTAAAATTACAGTAGACCAGAAAAGTAAGAAGTTAAAATTATCATGTTGAACGATTCGAAGGCTTTGAGTATATTTTAACCGGTGATTGAGGCATATATTTTGGAAAATTCATGACCCAAAGAGGTGAGAGTGTGCCATGGTATTACATTCGAAAGTCATCCGAGCCGTTACGTGAAAGGACGCGAAATACCATCGGTGGCATTTGATTATCTTCTCTTGAAAATCTCGAGAAAATTCTGCAACAATATTCCTTGATGATGGTCATAAGAATTCTTAAGGGCGGACAGAGCATTCGGTCGACGCCGAAGTTTCAAATTTTCTGCAACGTAACCTCTTGTCGAAAACGAACAAAGTTGTTCTCCTGTTCTTGTCGTTTCACCGTACATTGAAATCAACAGTGAAACCAAAATGCCAGAGATTTTGGATTTTTACGATAGAACGAAGGATTTCAGAGACCGCTATGGCCATGTATGTAATCATGAGTACACCGGCAAAGACGTGAGATGAACAAAAGGGATTTTCTTCGACCTTTTCTGATGGTGTTAATCGAGCCTGACCTTCGTTCTAGACTGAAAATTCAGACTCTGCGACGAGACTTGCATTTCATGAAAATATCCGACAATCGAGCTACTGCAAGCACGGCCTGCGAGTCCATCGAGTTGGGGTATAAAATATAAAAGACTTTGTATTTTTTTCGCGAACAAGCAAGCGCAAAGTATGAATTTATGCCGGCATTTGTAACCATCCTGACGAAAGTAATTTGTACGATATTCTACGAGACACACATTACACTTAAAAGTAGAAGGTGGTAGAAGATCGTTATTTTTTATAAATATTTGACAGAGATTGATGAAATGTTATGATAAATTATAATCGTCTATAATCGATTAAAATAAAATAAAAAATGAACTGCCCCAAAAATGAAAATAAAACTCCGTGAATTTTCATTCAACGGCAAGGAAGTTTTACGAAGAATTACAATAACCGACAGTTCTCTACGACAAAGTGAAACAATGCAGTGGCAATCAATTAAATTACACGAATTTCTACAAAAGTGTATAATTGAATAGAAATAATTATATTTTTACGTGGATCATTTTCGGAAACTGAGAATTCTAAAAACATTGAGGATATCTACGATTCGGCGACAATTTCTTGGAATAACTCTCCATAAGATCACCTATCTTAACGAGAAAGTGTGAAATACTATTCTTCAACCACCGATAGATATTGCATCTCTTTCGTATGGAAAACTTACTTCTCCATCTTCATTATGATTTATGATCACAGTGGATTTAAAGAATCTATCGTATATTTTTGAATTCACCTAGTGTGTATAGGGCATGGAGTCTCGTGAATAAAAAAAAAAAAAAAGAATGAGTTACTTCTCTAAACCAGGAATCTTACGATAATGTACAACAAATTATATCCATTTCAACTATTGATATGCGAAAACTGATCGTGAAAAAAAAAAAACATTTCACAAATGTTTATGAAGAGCCTCGAAATTTCATGAAACATTCTAATAAAAAATATAATCATATTCTGAATTCCTTCAAAATTCATAGAAATATTCGTAGAAAATCTTATGAATTTTTTCTACCACAGCCAAGAGCAGAGGTTGACTTTTTGCAACATCTATATCACTATAAGCAAATTGATATGTTTTTTTTGCGCTTGGCGGGTATTTTTCACCTATTCCTTTGAATAATGTAGAAAAAATAAATTCAACGTTGAAAAAAATGTTTATTTAATATTTTTGTCGCAGATATAAATTATCGGACTATCGCGAAAAGTGCGTCAGCCGTAAAGACCCCATTCACCCATTCCAAGCCCGAAAAATAAGTTACCCCGTAGAGGGTTAATATAATGTACGAGACAGTTTTATGAAAACGAGTAGAAACTTTCCTCGTGGTACAATACAATTTTTTGTGCGAGCGTCTGTGGCTGCATATTTTTTCTTTTTTTTTATTGCTAGAGACATTGGCCTGCGAGCATCGCTACGTTCGAATTGTTTATTTACCGACGTCCATATTCTGAGTATCAATTAAACCTTACTGTCAAAAATTGCAGTAATTTAATGGCAGATCATATTCCAATTTCCTTACAGGTATCGGTTGATTCGAAAATACGTCGTCACAGCTATGACATTCAATTTTTAATTGAAATATCATAGAAGGTTCAACATTTCCACACAATTAAAATATAAATAACCAAGAAATTAGTGCAAATTTTAATTATTAATTTATTCACTTCATGAAGTCCGATAATATTCAACAAATCTATTTTTTAGTATGTGATGTGGAAATCCTCTCTAAATTAGTAGCGATGAATTATAGACACAATTATTGATAATAAAGACTATACAGAAAATTTATTTTCATAAATTTACATCGAATTGTAAATATCAATCTTATGAAGTGGTACGTATTGTGGTCATATTATTCAATTTGTCGTAAGACGTAAAATTTAATTTTCTTACTTCTAATGACTTTTGCAGTTTATCGCATTTAATTATTCCGAGGAAGTAGAATAATATAATCACCAATCCATACATTACTGCAGTATTTTTTGAGGACCTCAAGGCATTAAACAAGCTCTTATATGAGAGGAGTATCACGAGAGATTCAACTATGAGAAAGGTGAAAAAAAGGCTCTGCTTAGTACCTCCAGACTTATGGTAGGGTTCTAAATTTTAACTCGGGATCTTCGTAATCTTTTTGTATTATTCGTATTTTCTTTGTAATCGGTGTAATCACTGGTAAGCTTCCTGGTCCACTGTGATACCTTGCAGTCCATTGTGATTCTTTGTGATCTTAAAACCCTTTGTATTTCAAAGGTTATCTTTGTGATCTTTGAAATTCGTATAATTTTCTTTACATTCTACACGTTATGTCTGTAACCCATTGTAATTCTTGTATTTTTTTTTTTTTCTTTTAATAATTCTAATTGAAGCAATCATTGTCCCTCCCTTGTAATGTATGTAATCTTGCTGTAATCGTAGCAATTTTCTGTAATCCGTGTAAATTTTTTAATCATCCTGAAGCATGCGTGATCCTGCTGTAGTTTTAGCAATCCATTTGCAATTCCTATAATATATGCTATTAAATTTTAATTAGTGTACACCATTTTTACATGATATGTAGTGATTACCTCCTCGTAGTATATGGCCAAATTCTTACTTACGTGGATCGTATAAGTATGTCAGTAAATACGCCATGCAGTGTATTTAACACGTGGCGCAAGATGCCGATGAGGATGCGATCCAAAATTGGTCAACATGGTTAAAGTCGTATCAGATTTGAATCATGTTTCCAGCGCTTTTTAACGGTTGGGGCCTCGGCTAATAGGGCTGGAAGGATTAGGTGCCAGGTACAGAAACTGTTAAAATACAGTCGGAAATATTTGCGCGGGAATACAGACTCTGTAACAATATTTTAACGCAGCTTGATACTAAAATCAGAGTTTATTCAGTAGCTCGAGGTGACAACTGCACTGAAGCGCTTCGATACGGTAAAAGTGAAGGATAATATTTAGATAATAAACAAGTTCATGAAATATGTTTGTAGGTAAATAGAAAACCAGACGCTACGCTAGCGTTACGGTAAGTTGACAATACACGAGATTTTCATATACATATTGTAACAGTTTGAATACGCCCGCCTAACTCAAAGTACAATTTAACTAATTGTAAGTTGGTAGGTAAGCTTATTGGTGAAGCCTTGACCTTTGTGGTTACTTTGACAATTTCCGACTTGACAATCTCTCACCCCCAGCGAGGAACGAGGCAAAATCCTAAATGGGTTGTTCACGATAAGTTTTTATAGTTATATATTTTATTATACACCTGATATATAAATTTACATTCCGGTAATTTTAAGGATTTCAAAGTATTGTTTAAACTTATGTTTTGTCACAAGAAAAATGAGACAACGGAAAATTTTGTGGTTGACGAAAATATTTCATATTTAATTTCAATCTTTGTTATAATAATACGAAAAAAAAATTCCGTTACAATATACACGACATTTGGATACAGATCTCCAATATGATGAATAAAATAAACCGAAAAACTCTAGAATCGGACAAAAACGCCAGAGCTTAATCATATGAACGTTTTAGTTATGAAATCTTTTCACAAGTTCTTGATATTGTTATTTGTGTGTTACAAATTTGCTTAGATTCATTTCCATTACATAGTAAGGATGTTGTTTCATTCGTGTTCACTATCGCGGACGCAAATAAAATTACGCGAGTTTTTCTGAACGATTCTTTAGCTGCTTCAAACTTTTGATCCAGAAGGTAGGGTCCAATCATCCTTAAGTTAGACGCAGTGCGCACAGAAGACATAAAGATCAGACCTTGGCCATCCATAGTCTCGCTCACCTATCCCTGTCGAAGAAAAGATATCAATGGTATGAGATCTTCGGCCGAGTCAACGGAGCATTAACTATTCCAGACTCCCCGAAAAGATCTGTCTAACAGAGGATGCTGGTCTTAGGGATAAGGAAAGTGAAGGTCACACCTAAACTCAATTCTCACTTATCGAACGGCGTCGTTAGTCGAACTTCACTGGTAGAGTCGAAGCAAAGCTGCAAAACGACTCCGTCAGAGGCTCATCAGAGGGGTCAAACTAATTTGAGACCAGCCAGCTGGTCTGAAGTATTCCCTCCGAATTGAATGGACGCGGAGGAAATCTGTTCCCTGAACACCCGAATGATATAACAAGCCATTCTTTATATGATCAAGACGTATCTCTTCGATTCCCGTTCTTTGTAAATCGAACACCCTCTCTAGTTCCGATGTGTACTCGGATGTCTGTAACTTTATAGTCGAGGGTTATGTGGTGGAAGAAGTAACGTGATTCTGATTCTAAGGGCTTTAACATGCTCTCTCCAGTTGGCTCTTCGCCACCTCTTCGCCCATTGGCTCAATCCGACAAAAATGGATTACTTGTGAGCTGCTGCTGCTGCTCCTGCTGCCAGCTCGCATTTTCACCTAATTGTCTATCACGTATACTGCATATAGCGCAGGAAGAACCTTCTCATTGCCAAAACCTCCTGCAAAGGTAAGTTGGCGCAAGAAGCTGATTGCAAAAACGCTGATTACTGAATTACATTACTGCAAAAAATCCTTCACCTACCTGACCGATAGCCTCGGGCAAGCGAGTTGCAAAATTTTATGAAACTACCAAAACTCGCGTAAACTTAAGGAACTTTATCTGATGAGGGGAGGCAGTCTCATCTAAAAAGGAGTACGTTTGAGGGCAATTCATTGTGTAAACATGGATATAACTGTATAAGGTGTACGAGAATCAACTTATATACCGTAACGTGGCGTTTTAGAACGGCCGATCACAAGGGCACGTAATTGAAGGAAATTCTGTAAAAACGCGCCCCTGGTGGGATACTCCAAGCAAACTCGATACAAATTAGACGATAAACTACTACTAAGTAATTCTTTCTTTGTAAACTCTGTATTTTGCGGTTTGGCACAAGCAACAAGGTGCCAGGGCAACGATCCCGACTACCGCGGGATCAACATCAAGTCCTGTTGTCCCTTTGAAAGCACTTGGGCCAGCATCTATAGTTTACCTGAACCTCTCGTACCATTCCAACTGCCATGCCGACGTATAAGGATACCTGCACTATAGGGAGCACACCAAAATCGTCCCCAAATGCCGCGTTTCCCAAATGCCGCGGACATGGCTTGACAACCTCTCGTTCCGTAGACTTCCTAGCCTGGCGCCGGACCGATTCCTAGTTACTACCGTTCCCATGGTTGCTATCACCGTCGAGAATATCCAGAGGACTCGATGCAGAGTTCCTGCCGGCAAGGACCACGGTTATGTCGTGGGCAGATGTATACTGCCAACACCGATGAAAGCGATTCTTAAGTACGTTATGTCGTCGTTCTCCAGTCAGAAAACTTTAACCGGGAGACATCCTGAGTGTGTCTTCACCAAAAATCCCATACGACTTGGTATCAACGAAGAAGTCACAAGCCCAACATTATGCAACATCTATCGGTAATCTCAGTAAACGCGTGGCGTACTCGTAACTGATATTCGCCTCCACGAGAGGGATGGATGACCTAATTATGGTGGGTAACAAACGACCAGTCAACAGTAAGAAGGACCACCTTACGACAACGGCGAGATCGGCGGATCAAACTTCGATCTCCGTCTATTTTACACTCAGCCTCGCTGTTGTTGATCCAGTTCCTTCGGTTACTTCTTCCTTCCTTTTTCCTATATCGCTGTCATTTACTTCTGCTATCGTTCGTTCTATCGCTACCATTTTCTTACATCGTTCTACCGTACCTTCTCTCGATTTGCTCTATTGATAACTTCTTTTAATTTCCTCTTCCGATTACCTTTCTCTCTTAACTTTTTCTTTTGCTACCGTTAAGTTTATTTTTAATTGAACTCAGTACCTGCGTGCCCGACTCACCAGCTAAGGTAAGGCTTCCGCCTTTATATCGTATCGGTACGAAGTTGTTCATATTTTCTGTTTTCTCGTATCGTAATTATCCTTCTGGTTGGTCGTGTGTTGCATGGTTTCCTTGAATAATTAATTTCGCATCTTTAAACCACCTCGTAACTACCAAATAAGTATTTCTCTCGTATGTGAAACGAAATAAAGAAATTATTTTTCTTTCGTGCATTCGACTTTGCTTAACAAGTATGAGTGCGAATAAAGTCGATCAACCATACGTACACACAATTTTTTTTCTCCATTTCTGTACTAGTAGTGCTTATTATATTTTATTTGCCATGTAGCTTATTGTACTTCATTTGATATTGTGCATGAATTTTTATCGCGAGTCGAGTTCCTTGGAGTCCATCCGAGCGTAGATGCAGCCGCTAAATAATACCGTAACTTTTGCTATTTTCTTATTAACGATCTTGTATTGATTACTATCTGCCATATTTTTCGTATTTGTGTTGAGTGTCGTATTTCTTTGTTAATTAAAGTTTTGTTTATTAGCTTTGATTGTAACGTAATAAGGTCTATTCAATGTATTCTCTAATCTCGCAAAAATCCCTCTAAATCACTCAAATCACTCATAGTTTTGTAGTCTCTTGTAAATTATACGTAAGATTTTTTGGTGAATTAGCTCTCAAATTCTTAAGTATCGTAAATGATCAATTCAACTATCTACGCATAAGTTTCACATAAATCGGCTCCCACAATTTTCTCTATTCGATATTTTCTGGTTTAATTTACTGATTTTTGTAAATTGTTAATTCACGTCAATCTCTTTTGCCAGTTACCATCTACCGCGAATTCCATCTAATTATTTTGGCCCTACTGTCCCGATCTATTATCAATTTCACCAACTACTGATTTCTAATGAAGTTCGTACTCTATTATCGCAAATTAATGGCCTAAGAATTACCGTAGCGTCGTTCTTGGAAAAGTGGGTCAAATCATATCACCGAGTGACGTGTACTTTATTCTCTGCTGTCATCTTTTGTTAAAAGCTATCGTTTGACTTTATCCTTTCGAAAATCCTGTGAACTATAATCGTTCGATTTATTGATTATTGTTAACTTTTAAATAAAACCTAGTGAATTATTGTTAACTCTTGTAAGCTAACTTCACTAACTCAAAACTTGTAAACTCAATTGACAACATACAACTAATTGACCTGTTAATTTCCATAACTTGAGTCTATTTATTTATTTAATAAGCTATCGCTAGCTGCCTTCGAATACCGCCACTCCACCAGTTCGTGTGAGTACCTGAGATTGGCCATCAGTATAGAATGATGGAAATAATTTCCATTAAATAATTAAATTTAATGTTTTAATCGAAATTATAAAAGTAATGATTAATGCATTACTTGTTCATTTAAAAATTTGCAATCCTGTACATGTCTAATAATCAGGGATTTTACACTCGTTTTCTTTGCCTCTATTGTTAAAGTTTTTTTCAATTGAGAACGTTGACGGCTTGCGTATGTAATAACGAAAAACGAAGTCCCCAATATCAAGTTCTTATTTCATCTATCATCTATCCGATTTCATCGAGTTCATTACGCTCAAGATATACTTGATGACTACAAGCTGGGCACAAACACATACTTTGACATACATTGGCCGAAGATAAAAAATTGAAGCGATAAGTGGAGATTATTACTCTCCCGTAAGTTTATTTTTTCGTGGTACCAAAAATTCTCTTCTATCCAATAATCCGTATTTCGAAAACGTTATTACAAGTGAAACTCTTTGTATTTAGGATTACTTTCCTCGCACAGCGAATCTGGGGTGTGTAGGGTAATCTATAGCTTGTGGTCTCTGAAGTGTGCTGATATAATACACACTGTTGGGTACTGCCGCATCACAACAGAGTGCGCCACCGCACACTCGCAAACTCTAGAGTCCCTACAAAACAGAGCCCGGTCAGTCACTTACGTCTTGGCCGCCATTTTGTGACGAACTGAAATTGTGGGAAGTTTAAAACACGTATAAGTGGCTCAAAACGTTGATGTTGTATGATGAACATATTAAAATAATAGCTTATTAAAATATTACATTTTTTGATAGCAGAATGAAAAAATACGGGTCTCCTTAAATCAGTTGAAGACTGACATACATTTTTTCTTAATCGTTTGAATTTTCCGTCCCGACCTTTCTGCGTGATTTAAGATGGAACTGGCCTATGATATGGTGAGTCATTAACATCAAAGCTTCTACATATTTATGTGTGCTTAAAACTTCCTGCGATTTCAGTTTATCAAAAAATGACGGGTAAAATTGAGACGATGGAAAGGACTCTATTTTGTAGGGACTCTAACAAATTCTAGGGACTCTATTCTATTTACAATGGATCAAAGTACGATATTTATATTAGCTGAATACATTGTTGAAATTAAACTCAACATCTAATTTACTTATGGAGCAATACTGTGATTTAGGCCATCTGGTGAACTGGAGCAGTCCTTATATTTTATACAATTAGACCTAGTAATATACATATCAAGTCCTGTTCATTTTGTATTTTGCGCCAAGTCACTGTGTATGCCCTCTAGTGGAGTGGTAATATTCTGTAAATGAAAGTGCCAATAAAAACTATACTCTATATATATATATACTATATATATATATAATCCAATATGGCGGTTACCCGTGATACGCGCATTCCATGTTTACACATTTACCCGGCACTTGTATTCTAATAGACTCTGTTCTAATATACGAGCCGATCTTCACTACGGTTTTCGGTCTGGTCCTAGTCCGAACACATACCTATAATACTAGACTTTTTCAGATTAGGACGATTTATTTTTTTTTTTTTTTCTACTGAAACAAGGTATAAGCCTAAATACTTGTCGAATTCAAAATCCTGCTAGAGTAGAGAACTTTTAACTCAAGTCTAAGAGATGTTTAATTCCATGCAACTCCTTTCCAGTCAAATAACATGTGGAACATAAATGTGTGTCAGCACCGGAGAGTCGTTTCGTCGCCGCTTCGGGCCCTCCTACAGTGGGTCTGGGAACAGTGTGGCCCAAACGCGTACCCCGTACTGATTGGCCTCGCCATCTTTAGGAAAACGATGACGCAATTTTCAAAATATTAGCCTAATTACATACCAGCTTAGGACCGGTTCAGGTTGTGATACTTGAAACTCACTCGGAAACTCGTAGAAGAAATTTTAGTTTTTTTTTTTGTATTTCTTTTTAAATTAATTTATTTCTGATCAACATTTATTTAATGTCACTGTGTCCACTACTTTACAATATTTTTGATGATTGAGATTTATACAAAAACGAGTTTTTATTCATGCAAATAATCGTATATTTATAGTTTACATTATTTATCGTAATTTCACACAACTTTGATCCTATACATTTTTCTACAATGTAAGCAAATTTTTACTATTTCTTGATATTTTTACATTCATATACTACTAACTTTTGATCTACTTTTACGTATTTGTATCAAGTGCAAAACTTGATTCTTATACATTTGTCTACAGTTTACTGTACACAGTCTCTTGAAATTTTGCAATAAAATTCACAATATTTATACCAGTTGTTTAATATTTATTATGTATTTAATACAATTTTACACGTAAGTGCATAAAAATAAGGCTTTCGATTAATGTAAAAAAAGTTTATTAAGAAACAGTCGCATAAAGATGGTTTCATATGGTACGGAATTCATTCCGCCGGAACGTAGAGCCTAGGGCGATAATTGAATGTGTAAGTGGATTCACGTTTCACTTTTTATCATTACTTCAATTTGATTGTATAATTTTGATTTTTCATCGAAACAGCGATGTCCTGTTAGTAATGTCAGGTATGAATTCCGCATCACGTGAAACTACGGAAAGTGATACATCTCAATTTTGAATTTCGCGGTTTATTTTTCCCGAATATGGCGTCTGCCACGCTGTTCCTAGACCCACTGTAGGTCCTCCCAGGCCCAACGCGAGTCTGCGCTCAGACTGTAGCCAGCAACGAGCAGGAGCGAACGACTCGGGCGTTCAACTTCATCAGTATAAATTTATTAGGTTCATAGAGGATCTATCTCTAACTTGGTTCGTTCAATTTTCAAATAAAGATTTTCTAGTTTCCGTCGCAAACGTAAGGTTTGGGAATTCCAAACTTCAATCTATTTTATAAATATAACACATAAAGAAACATGAATAATAAAACTGAATGTTTAGGTATAAAATGAACAGCATTAGGTTCAAACAAGACTTAAGAGACTAGATGAATCAAATAGACTTGTGATATCTTATTCTACTTTCTTTAAAACTCTGGTTCAATCTGTTTCTCTCTTACTGACGATTCGGTTCATCTTATCATTGAACACAAGTTTTAAGAAAAGTAGAAAAAGATATCACAAGTCAGTTTGATTTATCTAGTATCTTAAGTCTTGTTCGAACCTAATGCTGTTCATTTTATACCTAAGCATTCAGTTTTGTTATTTATTTTATTTTTTTCCGTAAAAGTAGTTAAAAAATGCGTCAAAATAAATCTCGGTATGCTGTAAAAAAGCTAGCGCTATATTTTAATTCGCCATACATGATTATCTGAAAAAAGCATTATTACTTGATGGGGAAATTAAAATTTATATTTTGCTGGGCTGTGTAATTACGTATTCAAACGATCATACTCGTACATTACCGTACTTACGATTATTTTTGTAAAATTCATGAGGAAATTGGAATAAGTTTGTTTCTTCACATGCTATCGGAAAGGGAAAAAGTCACATGTTGCGAGGCACCCCTTGTTAGATTTGAGTTAAAGATCCTGTGCTTCGGGAGGATATTTAGTATGGCAAAAACTACAAATTTTAAAAATTCATTCCAGTAAAAAATGAAACATTGTCCCAATTTGAAACTGTCTTATACTGCAGCATACGGCCCTTAAATTACCTGATGATCCATTGATTAGTGCTTCGAAAATCTTTCCATGTTTGTTTAGACAGAAATTTCAAGTTGGAATACTAGATTGCCTACTAAAGCGGATAACCATTATGCTCCAAAATAAAGGAAAAGTACCTAAATTCCATATAAAGTTTGCTTTTCTAGTAGTTTTGATAATAATACATTCTTTTCAGTTATCGTAGAAATATTAAATAGTTCTGGTACATTTAAAAATACCGCCAGAAAAAAAAGGTTGGAATAGTTTTAAAGCAGTAGTCTCTGGATTTTTGTAGAGTAACAAAGATGAAAATCACCAAGATCTGGTTGAAAATATGTTGAAAAAATTTATAACCATGGGTTGCGGAATGTCTCTAAAAGTACATATGCTGCATGCTAATTTAGATAAATTTGAAAACAACGTGGAGGCATGCTCAGAAGAGCAAGGAGAACGCTTTCATCAAGATATTATGAACTTCGAACAACGTTATCAGGGCCAATACAACGAAAATATGATGTGTGACTACATTTGGGGTTTAATGAAAAAAAGTACTAATGAACGTGACAGAAAAAGTAATAGGGTTCACTTTCAAACTTTTTTCCACTATTTTGTAATTTGATATGATAGTAAAAGTTGATAAAAATTACATATAAATATATTTGTTTCGAGTTATGAATAAATAAAAATCTGAACCATTGATTTTCTAAAATACGCTTCAACCGTTCTCCTGGATAGAAAAGCAAACTTTTTCAGGGCATATATATTTTTTTCATCCAACTATCGATAAATCTATCGAAATTTCATACCCTCTTATCAAAGTCAAAATTAGTGTTGACCTGTGTTATCAGAGTGCCTGAAACTTATAATATAGTCTAAGTGAAGACAGGTATAGAACGGAAATATCCCTATAAAATCGCTCTGACATTAGGACAATGATTGACAAGAATTTCTATGGACTGCACGCCAAAACAATGTCACAAACCCAAACTTCTAATGTACGGTCGGGCTCTACTTTACTTCACACATATTGTAAAAATATCGCGTGTGGCTTGAATGCCTTTGCTAGAGAATGCAGATCAACAAATTTCGAAAATACCAATTTATTACTCATTTCTGCATCACAGAATAACATTTGAGGTTAAAAATATTAAGTGATCGAAATTGGTTATTCAAAATGGTGGATTGTTTCATAATAATGTCCTTGGATTTTAATCAAGATACTCTGGACATAGCAGTCTTCAAATTCTTTTTCGTTCCATGAATTTGTGTGTATAATATGAATTAAAATTGCAACAGCGTGCCCGGGAAGTAAAAGAGAAGAAGACGCACATTCGGCATACAAAGTTTGGCCAGATTTCAGTACAGAGTTAGTAGTACCGACTGCTGCCACTCATTGCGTCCGTGTTCTTTGGTCGTTCAAATATTACGATTATTGAGTGTGGACCAGGTGTTGACAGCTGCTGGATTACATATTTCGAACGATCGAAGAACACGAAAGTGGTGAGTAGAGGAAACGGTACTACTAACTCTGCGCCAAAAAGGGTCCCAATTTTTGCTAGCACACAGGCTTGAGTTTCGTCTCCTTCTCTCTTACTTCCTGAACTAGTCGATTAACCAAATAAATGCTGCTGGGTTTTTATTTGTGTTAAACGTCAATTGTGTGTAAAACTCCTCTGTTACCGTCACTTTCTCGGCCCATTTTCATAATACTCAGCCTGAAAATACTACTGAAAAAAAAAAAGGGGGAAAACATCGTCCAGACGAAAACGATTATTGTTCGTATAATTGCCGAAATGAATGCCAAGGAAATCAATTTATTTGTTTCTGAAATATCTTTATCGCCAGTTTGGGAAATTTGTTTCTCCAAAAGCGCGTTTCAAGTAACAGTTATACACACACGGACTGCAAGCACGCCAAGTTTCTATTTCGATAGTCGTTACGTTCAAAATATGTGACCTGAACAGGCTACGCCGAGGGAATACAAACATAAATGCTATACCAAGAAACGTCATATAAACCGAAACCCAATTCATTGAAGAAACGGGTTACATATTAAATTAAAATAAATATAGCATTCGTAGTATCTGAGCGACGCCACGGCGCATAACTCACAAATTTTTACCGAGGACTATAACTTTACGATTTTACGGAATTTCGAAATGGAATTTTTACTAGATACTCTTGGAAAATTAAAGTTTGATACAAAGTAGAAATCAGAATGAAATTTTGATTATTATTACTCAGCACATACTGTATAAATTAGTATTGAAATGAGACTATAGTGCCAATGTCGCGACTTCAAACGTTTTATTATTCTTGAATACCTACAAATTTTTATAAACTGTCTAAGCCTTTAGCAACGTTATTTTCGTCATTGATACTAAACGCGAACGACACAACATCCCTATCAATATATGATATAAATTCGAATCTATTCACAAACATCAGAGTCAAGCATGTCCAATTACTTTTAACATACTGATGATAAAACTTTTTCGCCAATTGGTAACAGCTTGCGTTATTCGACTTTGCTATGAATCAATTGTATTGCGTAGCAGGAATGTTGTTTATTTCGTGTTCAACGTTACTGGCGTAAATAATTTTGCTGGAAAATTCTTAGACGGTTTTTTCAGATTTCCTGTGACTTTGTATTTGGACAGTGTACTCCGTTCATAATTAATCACAAACCCCACGGGGCGAGTCACTTTTGTATAATATCAGCTTTGTCCATGCACTATCCACTCAACGATAATGAAATTTGAGATATTCGAATAATTTTTCATAATTTAAAACCTTTTTTGGATCAATCTAGTGGCTCGGTTTGCACATTGATAGCTTCATGTCTTATAACTCACGATGATCGTTTTTATTCACATGCCGATTCTGAGTCACCGAATTGATCATCTAACCTTACTTTGTTACGTTAGGCGAATACCTCAAAAAATCTAAGTTCACAACCGTTCTTTTCATTTTAACTTTACGTCCGTTCCAATTTATAACATGGTTTTCGTGATTGTCCTGTAGAAGATGAGAGTGAATGATTATTTTGTTGTTGTGTAAATATTGAAGCAAATAAAACTAAGAAAATATTGTTAAGGCTCATATGCTAAAGCCTGATTTTCTCCAAAATATTATTATATTTATTCATTCAGTGCAACTGCCTTAATTTTAGATCCAAGACTGATTGGAGAGAAAAGTTCTCACCAACGATCTATTGGGATATCGAATTCTTATAGCACGTGTGTCATAACTTGACTAACAATCAGAGAATATAAAATAATTCTATGCTATGATCCACAATCTTATGGAATTAGAATTTTGTTTGAATAATCTTAAAGAAATCCCCATTCTAAAAAACTGTACTGCAACGTCCAATTACAAACCCAGTAATGTTTATTTAAGCTTTGCTAATAATCCCAGTAGATAAGATATGAGAGTTCTAAATCAAAAAATACCCATGATATTGCTACCGGCAGTCAACATACATGACGTCACCAGTATAATCGCTCGATTTTGCCGTGTGACGAGCGGCCATTTTGATAGCAGTCATTTTGATTTTTGCTTGGTCGGATGAGCAGCCATTTTGATTTTTTATCGTCAGACAGTTTGATCGTGAGATTTTTTGCTTGGTCGGATGAGTAGCCATTTTGATTTTTTCACCGTCATCCGTAAACTTTCACGCTAATAGTTTGCCCCCAGGGCGAAAATAATATTTTCCATATACTTCGAATACATTCTTTTGTGTTAATTGGCCGGATGACGAGGGGCGGGGGGTACAAAGCTTGAACCTCTCACTACCACCCCCCAAAATTCTTGCGATCTATCTGCATATATTAACTCAACGCATCCGATGCAGACTCATCAGTCTTACACGATACGTGCAAGTCAAAAGTTCATCAAAGTTCTGCATATATCAGCGTTAAAGTCATGGCCGCTGAAACATACTCAAATATCGTCAAAACGATGGAGAACGCGCACGATTTGTTGGGCGAGCTGCATCCCGAGCAGGAGAATGACGACATCTTCCAGCACTGGATTGACGTTGGAATGGAAAATCTCCAATTGCTGCGTGACGTTTCCAAGCGTCCGAGAACGAGCATAGGGACGAAACTACAAATTCAGCATACAATCACGCTCGTACAATCCTGGATAGCAAAGATTCGGCAACAGCTGCGGCAGCGACAGCAGCTCGCCGTGGTGATGGGTGCTAATATCGGCAGTCCTCCGAGCGTGCAGTGGGACGAAGTCGATAGTGCTTTCGCCAACCAGATCCGAACGGGAGTTGTAACAAATCACAGGCATAAAAATTTTCAAGCCTTTTTCGACGACGCGCAACGGATCATCGTTGAGCGATTGAGGCTGGTACTGCGCGCGGAGGGTAATGTGAAGGTTAACCTCACATTATCGTGCAAATTTGAAAACATAAAGCACGAGGGGATTGCGGAAGAAGTTAAAAGCTTCAACACTTCTTACATCGCGATCCTCCCCTCGAGCGATATAGACGGTTGGTTTACGCACGCGAGGAACGATCTACTTGTGAAGGTTGAGGATTTTGAACAACGCGATTCTGGGTGGAGCATGATCGAGATCCTCAATACTGCCGTAAATATCAACCGGTACCAGCCTCTCGCTGCGGGGCTTTCGACATTCGTTGAGCTGCCCAAGGACATTCAGCGGAAGAGGGCGGTGGTGAACGTGGAAAACAAAGATGAAAGGTGTCTTCTCTGGTCCATCACTGCTGCCCGCCACCCAGTCAACACCAACACCAATAGGACTCTTCATTATCGCCGCTATATTTCCGAGTTGGACTGTACAGGTATCAAATTTCCTGCTACTTTACATGATGTGAAAAAGCTTGAGAGATTGAATAATTTGCGAATCAATGTATATGGGATATAGAATCTCAAACTTTTTCAGATCATGCAAAATCAAATAACAGCGTCATCGTGCCAATTTATTTGAGCGATCATTTGAGTACCGCGAACTTAGACACGATTCATCTTCTGATGGTTGCGAGTAACCCAAAAAATAATATGGCTCGCGAGTTAACACCAAGATTCCACTTTGCTTGGATTAAAGATCTTTCGCGATTGGTGAGCAAACAATTGTCTAATCATAATGGTCAACTGTTTTTATGCGACAGATGTTTGTGTCACTTTAGTGTGAAACATGCCTACGACAATCATCGGCAAGATTGTATTATGCTAAATAAAGTACGCATGGAATTTCCCGAGCCGAAAGATTTGGTATTTTCAAATTTTCAGAACAAGGGTACCGCCCCGTTCGTCGCTTACGCCGATCTCGAATGTATATTAGAGTCTATATCTGTTGATCAATTCCAAAATCACGTTTCAACCCGTAAAACACGTGAATTTCAAAAGCATATCCCACACAGTGTAGCGTACTATGTGCATTGCGCGTACGATGAGACTTTATCGGAGTTCCACAGTAAACGCGGCGTCGATTGCATAGATTGGTTCATGCAGCAGCTTAAAGATTTATCGATTAAAGTAGAGTCACGCGTCAAAAACAATTCCGATGGAGTCTCTTACCCAAGTGCAACGCGACCGTCATATGCGTTCTAAGAATTGTTATATTTGTGAAAAACCGTTTACCCCTGAGGAGAAAAAGTGTCACGATCACTGTCACTTCACGGGTAAATATCGTGGTCCTGCTCATGATCGGTGTAATTTGAATTTCAGAGAGTCGCACACAATTCCAATAGTTTTCCACAATTTGTCCTGTTACGATTCTCACTTTTTGATAAAATCCCTCGCGTCAACTTTCCCCGGTAAAATTACCCTGCTACCCATAAATAAGGAAAAATATATATCCTTCACGAAACGCGTCGATGGAACAATGATGCACTTGAGATTCATCGACTCGTTTCGATTTATGGCTAGCAGCATCGATAAACTTTCCTCATATTTGACCGATGCCGATAAACGTATCACGCGTAAATTCTATAATAATCCAACTCAGTTCAGTTTGATGACTCGCAAAGGCGTGTTTCCCTATGAATACGTCGATTGTTGGGCGAAGCTTGATGAAACACAATTACCTGCAAAGAAGCATTTCTACTCGCACCTCTGCAATGCAAATATTTCAGACACCGATTACGAGCACGCTAAAAATGTTTGGGGGGCATTTCATTTAGAGCCATTGGGGAGCTATTCAGATTTATAATTAAAGACCGATGTTCTTCTGCTTGCCGATAATTTCGAAAATTTCCGCGCTAGCTGCTTCAAAACATACGATTTAGATCCGTTGCACTACTACACTGCACCGGGACTTGCTTTTGACGCGATGCTCAAGCATACCAATGTAACTTTGCAACTTTTAGACAACCCTGAAATGGTGTTATTTATTGAAAGAGCCATTCGAGGCGGCGTAGCACAATGTTCTAATCGACACGCTCGGGCCAATAATAGATTCATGGGAAAATATTTTGACCCGAGTAACGTGGAATCGTATCTCACGTATTTTGACGTGAATAACCTGTACGGTGCAGCTATGAGCGTACATTTACCGGTCGGCTCGTTCGAGTGGGAGTATCAACACATCGATATTACAAACCATCCGGACGATTCGCCGATCGGTTACTTTCTGGAGGTAGATTTGGACTATCCTGTAGAACTCCACGAGGATCACAAAGACTTGCCTCTTTGTCCCGAGCATTTTACTCCTCCAGGTAGTAAGAACGCCAAACTCGCGACCACCCTTCACCCCAAAACAAAGTATGTATTGCACTATAGAAATTTGAAACAGTGTTTGAGTTTAGGATTGAAAGTAACGAAAGTGCACAGAGTTTTAAAGTTCGCACAATCTCCATGGCTCGAGCCTTACATCACGCTCAACACAGACATGCGTAAGCGGTCGAGGAATGAATTTGAGAAAAACTTTTATAAACTAATGAACAAGGCGGTGTTCGGCAAGACTATGGAGAATGTGCGAAATCATAAAGATGTTAAATTGGTCACAAAATGGGAGGGAAGAGGTGGTGCAAGAACGCTTATTGCCAGACCAAACTTTCATAGCTGCACCGTATTTGATGAGGATGTAGTTATCATTGAAATGAATCGTGTCAAAGTTCACTTTGCTAAGCCGATTTACGTCGGCGCATCAATTCTAGATCTGTCAAAAATCTTTCTCTACGACTTCCACTATAATTATATTAAAACCAACTTTTCGAATAAACAAGCTAAATTGATGTATACCGACACAGACAGCCTTATTTATCAATTCAATGTGCCTAATATCTACGATATCATCAAACGTGATGTAGATACAATATTTGACACCTCTGACTATCCGCCCGACAATGTGTATGGTATTCCCCTTAAAAACAAAAAACAACTAGGGCTAATGAAGGATGAAAATAATGGTAAAATTATGACAGAGTTTGTGGGACTGCGAGCAAAGCTGTACACATTTACTACGATGGGTGAGGATGGGGAAAAATATGACAGTGGCGTAAAAGTGAGTAAGCGTGCCAAGGGTGTAAGAAATTCATCGATAAATAGCATCACGTTTGATGATTATAAGCGCTGTCTGATGGCTTACCAAGAGTTGACCCTCCCCCAGTGTTTAATACAAAGTAAAAAACATGAAATAAGCACGATCGTACAAAAAAAATTGGCTCTGAGTTGGCAGGATGACAAGCGGCAATTGATAGCTGGACAGACCGACACCGTACCTTGGGGGTTTGTCCCAGCCCCCCAATAGCTATAGGATAAAACTGTAGACGTGGAATTATTGTAAATATTTGCGTTTGACGCCTCGGACGATCCGCCATCAGGCGGAAACGATATTGACTGGATTTGAAAATGTGAATTCATATACTTAACAATTATTCATTTATTTATTATTGATATATTGAGAAATTATTCATTTTTATTCGTTTACCACGAGAAAAGTTCTCAGAGAATGATGAAAAGTTTTCAGAAAACGAAAAAAAGTTTTCCGCAAACATTTTTCGCATTTGATTAACACTAAAAAAAGTTTACAGGAAATGAAAAAAAGTTTTTCGAAAAATAAAATGTGTAATAATCGTATGGAAAAATTGCAGATTATTATTATTATTATTATTATTATTATTATTTTCACAGTACCGAGTATGGCACACGTGCGTACAAAGAAGATAAATGTGGAAATATTTGTATATTCAAATCTTTTATTGTAATTCGGAAAATACATACAAATTATGTTACATGTCTGTTTTGTTTATCCAGCTATTGTGCGAACTATCAAAATCCAACCACTTCACATAGACCTGATTCCCCCGTTTGCGTAATACTTTATCCACAAGGTAGCCGTCAGGGTATTTTACTTTGCCGAGCTCCTCCTCGTAGAAGCCTCCCTGGATGGGATGATCTTGATAATCGGTAAGTTTGTACGCCGGTGGATTGGTATTTTTCATCTCACTTACGGTGAATATTTCAGTCGTCCAATTGGGTGTATAGCCTTTTTCGAATACATTCTTGTATTTGCTGATTCGAACTCGATCGCCTACACTGAATTTCCGCGCCCGATCACTTCGTTTGATTTCCCGAGGCTTGTACACGCTACGATTCAGCTGTTTTTCATTCTCCGTGCTACCATCCACTGGATTCATTAGAATCGTGCGAAGTCTGGTGCTGTTGTAGGACTTCATTAAATCATACAAAATATTAATCCATTCGTACGATCCTTGGAGAGTAAACCGCTTCCACATTGTATTTTTCAATGTTCGATTAAAACGTTCGCATATCGACGCCTTTAAGTTGCTAAATGTCGAATACATGTTGATATTGTCATGCATCACGAGGGCTTTGAATTCGCTGTTGTAAAATTCTTTACCTTGATCAATGTGTAGATGTGTAGGTATACGGCTCTGGGTCAGTACAGATTTCATGGCAGCAGAACCATCTTTCCCACTCTTGGACTTTATCGGCATCGCCCACGCGTACTTGGAAAATATATCGATGATTGTTAGTAGGTATTTGTATCCCTTGTTGCACGAGCTGTATGCGGTCATATCGACGAGATCAGCTTGCCAGGTCTCATCCAGTCCGCGTACATCTACGAATCGGCGCGGATAGTTGCGTCGAGCCTGTCTGTGAAGTTCGGCAGCTATTACAGTCTTCATTGTTCCCAATTCTTTACCTTTGAATTTTTCGAATTGTCGTCCAACCACTCTGGTTCCTCAATCGATACTAATTCCCTGCTGGTCTGTTCCGGCGTCGGTGTTGCTTGCTCCCCAATATGTTTGATGCACTCAACGTGTTTCCTATGATTTTGTTATTTATGCGTAGCTGTTCCAACTCCTCGTTGTGATTATGCGCAAAACTCTCGAAATTTGATTTCAAAGTATCCACAATATCCACAGCCATAGATCGTGAAGCGGTATTGAGAACTTTTAGGGAAACGGCATCGTTTTCCATCTGTGGATCAGCGATATTACACAATCGTTTGCTGTCTATATCGTACTGATTGTCGTTGGTGGTTTTGAATCCGACACCCGGAGGCCCTCGAATAAATTTTTTGCCACCACCACGCTCCGAGTGTCGTCCGAATATGTCTATACTCATCAGTGGACGGTCACTGAACAAATGGTGATTTTATGTTTACACGCCGCTAATAAACGATTCCGGCCTCGCGCAACTCTTCAATAATGGAGACTATTTCGTTGGAATGGTTGGTATTGCCTGCAGCCTGTGACGCCATAAGCAGCCGGAGGCGATCTACAATTTCATTTGGATCATCCCAGTAGACGTAATCAACATCTTGCCCCTCCTTTCGCGCAATCTTATAGTCAGGTAAGCCTTTACCTGATTTTTCCGGCGAGCCAACGTGTTGTGCAATGAAATTTCTATACTTTGCGCTTTTTCAATCATCTCGAAGGCTTCCATCGACTTGGTAACGTTTTCGATGCGCATTTGTCGTCCTTACAATTTTTATATAATTATTCTTATTCACGTCATTTACAATCGATGCATCGGTTGATTTTTTAAACAGTAATTCGAGTAATCCAGGTGTTCTCTCATAACTTTCATCTCCCACATTGACCAGATTATCAGTGAAATTGATCGGCGTATCACCAATCATCAAACCGTTTGTCAACTTTCGAACACCGTATGTGGTATCCGAATCCCTCTTTTTACTTGTGCTGAACATTTTCAAATATTGCGCCGTGGAATCCATTGTTTTCTTCACCGGCGTACTTGTAGTCGAAATTTCACCAAACTTCAGTGTTTTATCATTTGCATCCATGAAATTCCCCTCATCCATATCCTCATCCTCCTCATCATCATTGTCATCCCCGGTACTCTCGTCATGTTTTTCTTCTTCTTTCTTCATTATCACATCCGGTAGTTCCGTTTTAATTTCATGTTTAATATGCTGCTGTCTTGAGGTATCAACCAATTCTTGCAACGGTGTTACTAAAGGCTTGAATACCTCGCCCATAACCTGTTCGGTCGTGTCCTTGTCCAACTTGAGCATCTTATGCTTCCGCCGTATGACATCGGATGCTTTCGATATTTCACTCAATGTATCGCTATACTTACGAATCTTGACACTCTCCATGATGCCGGCTCGATTGTTGCAACGAAACTGTGCAATTTTATGTTAGTTTATGCTTATAAAACAGTCAAACCCCTTCCAATATCGCCCCCCATTGATTTCGCTATCCTGGTCAATTACGGTAAAACTGTAATTGTCATCATTCAAGCATGCCGAGCACAAGTCTTTAAATTGCTGATACGTCATGTCTGTGTTCACATGATCCTTGCAGGTATGTTTCAGATTCATATCATCCTGCCGAAATAGCACCAATAAGTTTGCATTGTCACGCACTAGGTGTTTTGGAATGCGCGCGTACGTTTGACTTAGATAAAAGCTATTGATATCGCGATGCCTGCCCATGCTGAAGTATGCTCTGATATTATCTTGCTTTTCACAGGCCACATCGTCGGAAATTATAACAGAGTTGGGGCGATTATCTTCCGGTTTTACAACCTCATCGTTCTCGCAAAAGGGGAAATAACCCACTCTCTGCACGGGTTCTAGTTACTTTTGCAAAACTTGATACTTTGGCTGGATTAGAGATTTCGAATAAACGTAGACATTTTCGAATCGCAATCCATTGCCGTGGGTGATGAGTGCGAGAAGAGCGTTACACGGAAAAAAAAATTCTGTTCGGCGAGCTGTATTCTACAGCTCCAGTAACTATACGCACTCTACGGTCTATCTTGTAGTTACAGCAACTATATATTAGTCAGGTCTGATAGCTGCAAGTTGTTCAGCTCTCACAGCTGAATGGTTTTGCTCTAAGAGCTGTAAGTTGCGCTGTGCTCTGGTGCGTTGACATATTTCATAACCTTCAAATTTCATGAATATGATTTAAATACAGTTGATAGATAATTGTTTGAATAGTCCATTCAAATATGTAAATGACACTGAATAAATAATGATAATAATGATGAAAAATAATACTAATAGCAATATAATTGTACTATTTAATAATAAGCGCTGTGAGCGGAGCCGAAAAATTCTGGTCTAGCTCTTCGAACGAAGCTGTTTAGCTGAGAGAGCTGAACAACGTACAGCTATGACAGCTGACTAACAGTCAGTTATACGAACCATGCAGTGCTCTTCCAATAACAGAACGTTTAGTTCGACGAACTGTTTACAAGTAACTATCTAATATTTAGTTCCACGAGCTGAATTTTTTTTCCGTGTAGTTTTACCGCAATTGGATGGCCCGCAAAAAATTGTTCTCACGGTATTTGGCAGCAATTTTCCATGTCGTTTTTCTATCTTCTTCTTTCCACGTCGAACCATTTTATCGAAATTCGCGATAGGTAGTTCATCGGGCTGATCTTGAAATCTCATGATGCTTCGTTAGCATGACAACGAGAACTGAGATCACGGTATATAAATTCCTCCTTTTATAGAAGTCACGTTAGTTGTTGCCCGACTACGAGGACGTGCACACGGAAGAAATGCGGTGGTGGTTTGATAAATAAAATCATCAATCATCTCTCAGTTGAATTGCACGTACAAGGGTATCAATACTGCGGACTTGGAATGAAATTAACCAAGAAGTTGACTCGTGGCGATTTGGAGATCATTCCGCTGGATGCTGCGGGTAAAGACCACGACATTGCACACGCAAAGAATCGCGATATTGCAGCGAGAAATCTTGCCGACAAAGCGCTCGCTGAGAAGGCGTGGAATCGCGTCTCGGCCAAGAACGCTAGCGTGGGTGAAAAGGCGATATCCTGGGGAGTCACCAACACCGTGAAAGCTAAATCTAAACTCGGAATGGGCTTAGCTGCGAAGCGGTCGAAACTTGGAGTGGCTGCGAAGAAGAAATCTAGAACAGGTGGTAAGAGTAAATAGCGGAAGAGAACGGTGAATCTTAAATCCATCATCACAGCAGCAAAGGTCGCCATGCGACCGGGTTATAAAGCCGTCGAGTCGGCGTTGGCGGGTGCTTGTGCGGCTGCGCGAGGGACTGGGAAGAATGCTCGTATGCCTCACGTTATACCTGTGCCTGATAAAATTGGCGGCTTCCTGCCGTTTCTTATTCCAATTCTGGCCGGTCTGAGCGCTACTGGAGCTCTTGCGGGTGGTGCTGCGGGTATAGCTAAAGCTGTCAACGAAGCTAGTGTCAACAAACATCGGTTGAACGAGACCAAACGGCACAATACAACAATGGAGGCGATTGCTTTGGGCAACGGATTATACCTGCGACCCTACCGCAGCGGAATGGGCCCGTACTTACGTCCGGCAAAAAACTGATAAAGCTACCACACCGAGCTCTCGCCAACATTGATTTACGCAACTATGCTAAAAATATGAAAATTTCGCATTTTCGCGGTGTTTTCATGCGGAATGATCTGCCTAAATCGGGAGCAAAAATGCGAGAATCTACAATTATTAATCTTGTTGATAAAAACGGCTCAGGGACACATTGGGTTGCGTACAAGAAAAATGGTGCGATATTGCGTATTTCGATAGTTTCGGTGATTTGAAACCGCCTAAGGACCTGATGAGGTATCTCGGTGTTGGTAGCGTTGAATACAATCATAAGAGGTATCAGGAATATGATACTGTGATTTGCGGGCACTTATGCCTCAAATTTCTCAGCGAACAGTTATAAAAAGACAAGTGCCGCAGGAGCAAGCATCAGTCATGTCGGAATCGTTGACATTAACACTGTCAGGCACATCCTCCGTGCTGGAGGCTCAATATTTGCCCCCAATCGAGTTATCACCGGAGAAAAACTATGTTCTCGGACTCGTCGAGTTCCTCACATTCAATTCAATACCCAATATTTATGAGACGTGTAATAAATTTTACCTGAAACGGGCGGATAACAGCAGACGGTAAGCTATGAAATTGAGGATATTGAAAAATTTCTGCCTAAGAAGCTACCCTCCGACATCACCCTCAGTCTGAGAGCTAACGACAACGAGCTGAACAGTGAAGTCACGTGCAACCATGTGGTAGACTTCACTGTGCGTTTACACGTAAAAACACTGAAATAATGGGGATCGTGTTTGAGTCGAGAAAGTTGGGTAAGAGTTATAAAAGTCAGACGTCATGGGCACAAATCATCAGTCGCCCGACACCTCTGACAACGTTTGCACCGCCCACGAGACTGACACCTATGAACGTTCGGTTTCTCCAGAGCCTGGGTCTTTGATTACGTGGAAATTTTGGAAAATAATAATTCGTGTTCGCTGTATCCCGCGTGTGTGTGTTACCATGGAAGAAATAATAAGAATACAGAAACCTATGGTATTCGACGAATCGATTGCGCACTCTGAGATTCATGCTCATCAGCCGTTTGCGCATTCCACCTTCCAGAACAACGATGAAATCTATATTGTTGTCCAACATCAAGACTTTTGTCTACTGCCCAGTAAAAGCTCTCTACACATTCATGGAAAAATCACAAAGGATGATGGCGTGGCTGCGGTGACGGTTACGAAATTGATCAATATGGCCGTTTGCCATTTGTTTGAGGAAGTTCGCTATGAGTTGAACGGTGTAGTGATTGATCGGAATAAAAATGTTGGCATCACCAGCACTATGAAGAGTTACGTATCCTTGAGTCCAGGCCAGCAATATAGTCTGGAGAATACCGGGTGGTTGAATGGGGATAACGAACTAACCGATGCCGCTGGAAATTTCGATGTTGTTTTACCGTTAAATTATGTGCTAGGCTTCGCCGAGGATTATTGTCGAGTTGTTGTTAATGCTAAACATGAGTTAATTCTCACACGTTCCAACACTGATTTGAATGCCGTAATTCAGACCTCGATCACGGAAAACTTTAAAATCACCCTAAATAAAATCGAGTGGTTGTTGCCCTACATCAAACTGGCAGATAAACCGAAAATCCAGCTACTCAACTACATCGCCAAGGATCCGGCCATATTCATGAGTTTTTGTTCTTGGGAAACGTACGTGTATCCGATGCTCCCATCAACAACGCGGCATATATGGTCAATCAAGACATCGACGCAGCTTGAGAAGCCGATATATGTCGTTCTAGGATTTCAAACTGCAAGGAGAAACGAGCCGCTGAGAAATGCCAGCGTATTTGATCATTGTCGGATCAGAGATGTAAAACTCTTCCTCAACTCACAGTGCTATCCCTACGGAAATATGAATCTTGATCTATACAATAATCAATACGCCATTCTCTATGATATGTATGTTCGGTTTCAAATGACCTACTACAACAAAGAAGCTGAGCCTTTGCTATCGAAGCGTGAATTCATAAACCAAGCCCCCCTTATCGCCATCGATTGCTCCAAGCAGAACGAAACATTGAAAACTGGACCTGTGGACATTCGATTGGAATTTGACTCTAGCATTGCGTTCCCCCCACACACTTCTGCATACTGCATGATCTTGCATGACCGCATTGTTGAATATAATTCGATTAGTGGTACTGTAAAAAAATTGGTATAAGTCAATTTTGAGATAGGATGTTTAATTATTATTACTATTATTGTGTGAATAATGAAAATATGTGTAAGGTTATTTGCTCAATTTAAAATATGATGATCTATCACCATTATTATGTATAAGCTGAAAACAGAATGTAATTGTTGATAAATAAAAAACATCTATTCAAAGCATCCAACCGCTATTATTTGAAAAGTTCACCCACCCCCACCCACGTGATAAATAAAACGATAGAAAATTTCTACCTATTAATGGAATATTCCTTTCTTTAAACTATTTGGGGATTTAACTTCAGGGTTATGGTGTACCGTATGACAAAGCTATGAAATAATGCTAATTATGCCATCAATAAACTGTGATTAATAAGTATTTTTCTTTCTTTTAACAGATGCTGCCTCCAACAATACATTCATATACATTCATATACATATAGGTATACATTTATATATAAATTTTTCATTTATTCGAATAAATTATATTACTCAAAATTAGGTGCAACTGTAATTTGAAATATATATATAACTACAATAAATTCTATTAATATTTTTTTCTACGCATGATATTTACATTTTTTTGTTTTGTCGAATAGACAGAACGATTTCGCGAGAGACCCCGTGCACTCCTTAACATACCACTTCTTCAAACGCTGAACATTTTCGAAGGCGCAGTTGTATTCCGTTGAAGCGTTTCCATGATAATCACAGCACCAACCCGCCTCTTCCATATGTTTCAGTTTTTCCAGTGATGGTGGTGAAATATGTAAATCTTCGATGTTTATTACCTACTTGTTTTGCCCCATCAAGGATCTTCGTCAGCCACCGTTTCTTCTCCTCACCTTTGACATATACATAGCATGTTGTTACAATTTTCTGCACCTCAGCATAAGGTTCGATTCCCGCATTCCATGGTATTCTGTGAAAATTTCGTGTTAGCCAAGCGTTAGTAGCTTTGTGTTCAGCTGGTAGATCTGCCCAAGCGTACGGCGGTTTGAAGAGAATGCGGCTCAAACCCGATGAGTTTATGTTTATGATGCAAAGTTCCTTGGGTATAAATTTATCGTCGAGGCCAACGAAACTTTGAATGTCCATGATCATCTCCATATTGCAAGTTGGAACAGTGCTTTTTGTTACGCTCAAATTGCTCATCTGTCACACAAAAATTCAAATTTGTTGTATTCGCCTCCTTGATATTTCATTCGTAGAATGCCCTCGATTATCGTCTTCTGCATCCCGTTGAATTGCACCACATCATTTTCCATGTGACTTACGATTCGGGGGGGTAAAAATATTCCGAATTGCTCATTTAGCGCGAGAAGAATACTCGTGCCGTACTTAGTATTTACACGTCTTACCCCCGTCACGTTGTACTCCTCCCCAACCTCCAGATCTGACATTCTCTTAGTGGGTAGCGTTTCCAGGCGACAGACGAGGTTGATTTTATTTAGATCCATCACGTTCGATGTAGATTTTATAAATTTTACGTACTATGGATACTGAAGTTCACAATAGGAAAACTATGAGAACAACATAACGTGTTGAATGAGCTTGCGATTTATATACCAATCAACCACACTCTGCCCCCATAATAAATTCTTGAAAGTGAAAGTTTACAAATTATCATCAACATTCCCGGCCCATCTCATTGCGGTGTCGCCATCCGGTCAATTAACACAAAAGAATGTATTCGAAGTATGTGGAAAATATTATTTTTCACCCTAGGGGTAAACTATTAGCATGGAAGTTTACGGGTGACGGTGAAAAAATCAAAATGGTATGCTGAAAATACTTTTTTTCGCCCTGAGGGCAAAATATTAGCGTGAAAGTTTACGGATGACGGTAAAAAAATCAAAATGGCTGCTCATCCGACCAAGCAAAAAATCAAAATGGCTGCTATCAAAATGGCCGCTCGTCACACGGCAAAATCGAGCGATTGTACTGGTGACGTCATGTATGTTAACCGCCGGTAGCAATATCATGGGTATTTTTTGATTTAGAACTGTTATATCCTATCTACTCCGGTACAATATCTTGTACGTTAAGCTAAATGTATTATTTTTTTAATAATTTCACGTATAATCAGCTCGATATCATTTATTATATTTTTTTGAAATGAAAAACACTGTTTTTTGACATAATATACATTTTTGGAACATTTATCAATAGCTTTTTCGTCAAGAACCGACGCCAAATCAATTGCAAATTTAAAAAAGACTGCCATCTTTCCCCTTTGTAAAATTCATGAAGAACTTCGAATTTTTTTAAGCTTGGTCCATACAGTCTTTTTCAGGAATCAACGAAAATACTGTCCAAAATATGCTTGTGAAAAGTGTTAGAAATTTTGAACTATTTTTAGTCCGAAAATCATTGTTCTCACATTTGTTGAATTGAATTTTTCACGGCAAAAAATTCATAGTAGGTTTTTTTCGTATGTCCTATTCAATTCTTCAGTCTTTCAGCTTTCGAATGAAAAAAAAACCTGATTCGAAGTGCTGGGGTGTGCGTGATCCCTCTTTAGGTTATTTATTTTGTACAGGTAGTATAGGGTCCTAGAGTTAAATCATACTTCAGACGCGCTGGGTCGAGATTCTAAAAAAAAAAAATTGCGATTGTGTTTTTCATCATGTACTGTCATAGAAAAAATTATAAAGCCAATCTGAGATATTGACGTAGAATCTTGATCGTGATGACATGGAATGCCTCGTGTATATGCATTCAGTATTTATCAAATTACCATATCCACGAGCTACAAATATTCTTTTTTAAAAGCTCAGATATCAATGCATCGTCTCGAATCGCTTCAAGATCTACAAAAACACTAGAACGATTTTTTTTCTTTTTCAGTACGCGATATTACTATTTGACAACCATAATCAATATTGGTGCAATGTCGAAAAATTAAATATCCAATGATGCCAACGTGATAAAAAACAAGCAGATTTGGGCTGACTGTGAGCTAGCCTTTGAACTTCCCGTTATTTGTGCGAGAAATTAGTATATTTCGATACAAGAGGCCAAACGAGCGTTTTTTTACGAATTTTGAATCTGTCATTATGCATTTCGCGAATCCGAGTTCAGATTTGTGATCAGCGACCCAAAGAACATGAATTTTTAAATTTTCATCAAACTCCGAATGTTTTAATTTTTTTCGAGCATATTTACTACGTGAAATCTTTATTTTACAAATGTGACTTCAAATATGTGATCAGCGACCCCAAACACCTTCGGATACCAATTTTTATGCAAATCCGTTCATCCGTTGCGAAGATGAAACCATTTTTATTTTATTTTTGTGAATTTGGTTTTTCAAATTATTCTAAAACTACTAAACCAATCACAGCCAAAATCTAATCAGGTCTAAGTCTGAAGAATCGATGTACGTCGATTAAGACCAAGTTCATCAAAACCTATAACTACTCGTTCTCAAGATATCGTCGGACAAAAAATTGATCACGCTCATACATACATATTATACATACATACATACATACATGCATACATACGTACACACAGACGTCCATTTGAAAATGATTGGAGGTGATTCTCCGGACCTCAAAACGTGGAGATCTAGTGAGAACTCAACTTTTCATTTTCGGGGTGATTACAATAACTTCCTATTTTCTCTGACATCAGAGAAACGGGAGGTTAGAAAAAACGTGTTTCCGTAGTGCGGAATTCTTTAGCCATTTTTTGACATGCGATTAATCGATTATTGCTTGTTTTTGCCAAGTTAAGAACATCATGGAATCGATACGTTTCTAAGACGGTCCCAGACACGTCGCGAGTATCCACAAGTGCAATTATTCACGCTTATAGCCGTTGTCAAGTCTAACTTCCCAAACTACTCGTGGATACTTGTACTTACTTGGATTTGGGTATAGCCACGAAATTATTCGCCTGTCCTCGACCGTCCTACAGACAAGCATACGAAAAGGATGGCGAGGATTACCGACTGGTCTGGAAGTTCATCGACGAGTCCGACGATGACTAAAATTTTCCTTTGACTCGCGACAATTTACCGACAGCTATCGGGAAAAGGCCGAGTACGAGCACGAGTATGGACGAGTGTCGAAACTCTCCGAGTACTCACTCCCACACAACTACTTTATGCGAATCGACTCCATGTTTGGGTATAAGTTTCTGCGAATTTGAATAAAAATAAAATAAATCGCAAATGGGGTGAATGTTTAGCGAGAAATTTCAACTCACTAATGCTGCCTGTGTTGTTTGTTCCTGTC
This sequence comes from Neodiprion pinetum, assembly GCF_021155775.2. NCBI lineage: Eukaryota > Metazoa > Arthropoda > Insecta > Hymenoptera > Diprionidae > Neodiprion > Neodiprion pinetum. Next base: position 18,581,030 of record NC_060234.1, read on the forward strand.
GGTTCCTGTAGAACAGGAAAATTTTTCATATCTGTAGTGAAAAAAGTTCACTGTTCCTATCACCTGTTTTAAAAGAGGCTGCTGAAGACATTTCAGTAATGCATACTGTTTGATTGGTGCAGTCTCACACTGATATATATTGGTGTACCGTTGTTACGTTGAAAAGAACTTCGATGATCTTCTCGTATTGATTTCTCCTTCAGCCTTTCTCAATCTGGAATTGTGTCGTTGTGGTTCATGCCTACTATCACTATGTATGGTTGAAATAATTTTTTTACACGAAATTTTGATTCGAATACACATTTATTAACTATAAGAGGTTCTTTCAATCGATTTTCAAGGTTCAATTTGACAATGGTGTTATTCACTTACGTGATTCACTAATGGAATCACGTTAGTTATATTAAGTTTTGAAGTTTTTGAATATGATCGTTTTATAATTCAGAATGATCTGCACTGCTAGTAACTTGAATGTGTTCTGTCATGTCTGAAGTCTTAATCGGTTCTGAGTTTTATTTAGTTCCGTTCTCTCTGGTGTCTAAAATGATTCTTTTTTACATCAGTCTGATTCGAAAATGATCTTCAATAGTGGGAGGTTTTGGAAAGACTTCTGATTGGTCTTAAGCCATGTTAGTGCAAGACGATTGGTCTTAAAGAGGCCAATTGGCGCAGTGTGGACAAGATATTTAGTCGCAAGAATGCTTTTCCGCGTTCTGAAAACGACATTTTGAATCTGAGTTTGTAAATTTCGATTATAAGCCATGCGGTTCATGTGTGGGATTATATTGAAAATATAACGTTAAAAATGAAAAAGATATACATGTATATTATATACAGCATAGCATTACACGAATGTAAGCTTGCTTGTGAAATAACGGATGGTATGTTGTACCCAGATCGTCGGTGCAAAACCATTGCTCGCTAAGATGGTAAATGTATCTAGATCTATATGGGTATTACAACTATGGTATGAGCCTGTAAAGCTCTCTTATGGTAATTACACGTCGGTAAGTTACGGTACAAAGAACGTACGGCCGTAATTATCGGCTGGGACATAACATTGGATACAAACGTGTACAGTAATTAAATAATATTTGTTTTTATCAAAAATAGAATTCCTCCTTAGTGATTTAACGATTATTCAGAGTCGATGCACTTTTTATCGGAAGCATCGATTCGTAGAATCGTATGAATGAAAATGTATTGATTCTTAAAGTCCATTCTTTGTATTTTCATCACTATGCCACGATATACGTGACACGAGTGAAGAGATGCTACAAAAACAAACTAGTCATAGATAATAACTGTGACGTGGATTTTTCCCGCTCCTCGGTCACTCGGACAAAATGACCGAGAACTTACCGCGTGCACAATAAATCGGCGTCCGCGAGGTATCCTGGACCTAAAACAATATCGCGAAATTTGTTGGACGCCTGGCGTGATCAACACGCCTCGAAATCGGTAATGCGATATACCGCGACCATATACTCGATAGCTCAGTACCGCGGAGAGGGGAGGGGTAATTTTTGGGGTGGAGAGAGATACGACACACGTACGCCAACACGTTATTTTACAAAGCAATAATAAAATTAAAATAATATATTTCCAGCCAGCGATAATACAAAACAAAAGAAATGATACTTCAAAAGTCGCTCTTCGCGATTCCAAATACAAATACTCAGATTAAACAAAAAAAAGAAAAAACTAAAAAAAATTAATAGATCTAGAAGACCTCTCCGGAATGGCGCTAATCGCCAACTTAATAATAAACTCCTGGACGAAAACGGAACCGAAATCCCGACCGACGCTGTCCGCGATCGGTAATAAATCAAAAAAAAAATTACTTATGCCTACGGGCGTTAATTGCCACCTTATTACTAACCAATAATGCAAAAGCCCAAACGAAAAAGGGGCTCGCCGCGTTACCCGCGACTGTCCTCTACAAAAAAAAAAAATTCTTATCAACACGCACCCGAGCTCAACTTTCTCCGTGACGTCGGGACGCGGTTCGCGAATTCGAACGCTCCCCTTTCGACGGCTCGCGACCTACACGAGAAATGATATTTTATCGTACTGATTTGACGTGACCCCGTGTAACGGAATTTGGTTACACTCAAATTCGAGACAATAGTGCCTCGGCTCAACACGCGGCTCGACTCGACCTTCTCGATCACTCGAAATTGGCTCTACTTTATCACGCGCAACTCAGGCTACGGTCACCAAACGAATCGGCAAACGAATTACGAGGATTTCTCGACAAGCAAATTACAAACGGGTATCCTTTCTCGGACAAGCCCTCGCTCAATCGCTCTCAAAATTCGATCTCGAGGATATCAGCAACGCTTACCGCTCCACATCCACCTCACAAAGCTTCCAACTTCCTCATGTCGGTGCCCGTCCATCGTGCCTCGAAACCCAACGAACTTTTTCGCGCAACCACTGAAATCCCTTACTTACTCAAGCGCAACGTCACCTCCCTGCTCGATCGCCAGAACTAGAGTGATCTCTCATGGTCGATCGGCCGCAACGCCGGTCTCGTCCTTCGTGACGTCATTACCCTAAGAATGCGCTACAATCGATCTGTCATCGATTTTGGAGATTGCGCAACCTGACGCGCACCTGTCGTCGCTACGCGGCGCAGAACTTAACGCTAGATCGCGATGTCGTCTTCCGCGCAGCTCTACGGTGTCCGGGGGTTGGGCGGGGTGGTGCTCCCTCGTCGCTAGCTGGTCCCTCGCGGTTGCCTCGGTCGGGTGTAGGCGGGGTGAGCGGGGAGGCTGCGGCGCGCCGGCCGCCAGCGGGAATCGCTTCCGCCTTGGACTCCCGCGCTGCAGGGATCTGCGTTGTCTCCCCCTCCGCAGCCTCGGTATCCTTCCCGCGAGATCTCCGCGGTTTCGCCTTGCCTCGAAATATCTTCGGCGTCGGAGTCGGTCGCTGGCTTGTGGCCGGTGTACTCGAAAAAAAAAAAGAAAAACAAAAGCCTGCAATATCTTATTCGTAATTCGCTATTTCGTCCCTGTCGAAGCCCGGATGCGTGACTCCAGTTCTGGCGCTCTCTGTGATTATCTCGCGACTCGATTTCCGAAACCCTAATTCCTGGATTCCGCCCGAAGTTCAGGGAGTACCTTGTAACGGGCAGGCCTAACCGAAATGCCACGTTACATAACATATAACCGGGGTAGCCGTTTTTCTAGTTCTAATACTCATCGTCAATAAAACTTTAAAACTTACGTAATTGAGATTCCAATTTTTCTAATTCACAATCCTTTCAATTTTTATTATTTCAGGTAAAAATTTTGCACAGTTTAGTTGATAAGATGGCAATTGTAATCGGTGAAAAATAAAATTAATCAGTGTAAATCGATAAGCCAGCGTTTTCTGTCTCTGGAACTCCCCACTATGTCAGCTCGGGCTAATAGACTCGTCGCAGCGTTCCCAGTGCGCTCGATTGTGTATTTAAATCTGAGCGCGCGGCTGCATTCCACACATTTCAGTTCAGCGGTTGGAACGAGCAGGACCTTCAGTACAGCAGCAGCAGCTTGAGTAAGGCGTTACTTTATCTATTGAACTTGTACAGCACTTCTATTCGCACATCTTGACCAATCAGCCCTTTTCAGCACCACGCAGATTTTTTTCTCTAGCTTCTCGCGAATCTATCGAGCGTCCAAAGCCCGCATAACACTGAGGGACGTCGAGGTCAGGGGTACCGCCGATCCGTCTCAGCATGGAGACTAGCAGTCCAGGAGAACAAAATTAAGTTCTGTTCTGGAATAAGGTAGGTTAGCCGATTTTTTTATAGGTTCATTAGAGGCGGACGAACATATTTTCCACCATGCCCCAAAAAGTTAGGTCCGGGTTTGTCCGTAGCGATTGTTTAAACTTTTGAGACCCCACATTTTGTTAAATAACGTCTTTGTTATGGCTCATACATGAAAACTGTTCAAACAAAAGTTGTTCGTCTCATCATTCTCGATAAAAAAAGCTGTCGTGAGATCAATTTCATCTATTTGTTTAGTTGCAAAATGCAAATTGAAGTGGAAAAAAAAATTTACATTTCTTGTTATAAATTGATGAATAAACAACGTGTGGCTTTGAAACTCATGGTACAGGTAATATGAAGTGTCTTCAAAATTATCGTGCAAGGCTTTCTTGGCTGTGTTATATAGTTAAGCTACAATCCGCGACAAGCCAAAATCCGTATATCGTCTGCCCTTACTGAGAAAGAAAAGGACATGGCTATACTGCGAACAGCGCATGCGCGAGCATGTAGCTATTCCGTTCTGCGGACTTAGCCATTTTCATGCAATAAAACGAGCCAACTTTTGAACCCAGCTTCGTCTGAGTTCGGTCTCCTTAGTATTACTTTATGCTCACGACTTCCTGGTCTCTATGACCGTTAGGAAGGCGATCGTCGCTCCAGTACCTGCCATGGCTGTTGATGGAAATAACTTTCGAAGCTCAAACTCGGCAGCATTTTCGCCGTGATCATCGCTCGCCCGGACCCAAAGATATAGAAGGGGAGGTTTACGACTTTACGGAATCGGACAATCATTAGCAAAAGAGCGCCCAGCGTTTTTCACCGTCGGGCCCGAATGTCTACTCTTGACTTTCAAGTCTACCGAACCGTGGCAGTATCATACGTGGCCGCACCTAGTTCTCAGTTTCTGTACAGGCCAGATAGCGGTTTTTCCAGTCATCAACTCCGTCGGGATAAGCAAGTCTGTTGAATGAACAAGCCCCGGCCCTTTTCAGGACGACAAAAATTCGAAAAAAATCATGAAAGTACCAACCGCAATGTTGATTTACCTGTTCTTGCAATACCGCTCTTCCGCAAGGGTTGCCATAGTATTGTACTCTTCGTGAGTCCATTATTCCCTGTGCGGAAATTAAATAATCATCCCCAAACAATGTCGGCATATGATGAGAATCTTATTACACAGTCCTGTCTGGCAATTTTAACATTTGGCGGCCAGGCCCATGGACTTATAGTTATGGCCGTACCTCACATACATAACAATAAAAAAATTCGGCTCTTTTCGTCAAAAGAATACGTAATTTATTTCAACTATTACCAGCATTTATGTAACATCGATGTGAAAATGTCACCGATTATGCAATTCCAGACCAGATATAGTGTTCTTGCAATTAGTAATGATTCAATCGCCTGACTAACAAAATAAGATTTCCTTCTGACATTCAACGGAAAACTAATAGAGAGGTGTTTGCTACAAAAGCGATTATAAAAAAAACCTTCTTTTGATCTATCAGTAAGATGGATAGTATCAAAAGTTCTCATGGACGCAAGTCACAAAAATCAGTAGTTTCCGAGATACTGGCTTCGGAAGAAAGGTGTCTAGATTTTTTGATGTCTTCGGATTTCGTGATTTTCATGAATTACAAAGCTTCAAGGGGATTTGAAGTCAAACAAATCACTCAAAAAACTTGACGGTTGATTCTCAAAGATGGGCAGGAAGCTGTGATTCATTCGATCCAAGAACTCGCTGGTTTACTGGAAGGAAGTGCAATGTTAGATCTCGCGTGAAGAACGAGACCCTCCGACTTTCGCAATAATCGACCTGTCGTGTTCTTCACGCGTCTGCGGAGTCTCTGTGAATCAATTGTGCAGTTCTTGAGTGATATATTCGATTTCAAGTCCCCCTTGAAGCTTTGTAACGGGTAAAAGTCGCGTAATCCATAGATATCAAAAAATCCATACACCCGCCTACCGAATCCTGTATCTCGGAAACTACTGATTTTTGGGACTTGTGTCCATGAGAAATTTTGATCGCGAGGATATGTACTACGTAATACACTGACAATCCATTCAATCTGATCAGGAGCCAATTTCTATAAGGATCCTGCGGTATCCTTTATTACAAAATATATTCTGATTTGAAATAATATCCCAGATGTAATCAATTGTACAAAAATTTTAACTTTATTCATTCGTGTTGAGTAGCTCGAGATTTCCAACATAGTTCGTGGATGTTTGATGCAAAAGAATTCGATGGATTAGAATGAGAGAGTTTTCACAGCGTGGCATACGGTTTTTAACGAACGTTTTTAGCCCACGAAAGTTACGAAAATCTTCTTAACCAATTAGAGATTACTGGCACCAGTTTCAAAGTGATTCACGGATCGTACATTATCAGTCCTAGTATCGTACTCTTTTTTCTTTTATGACAATAATTTCTCTTTCACTCAACGCCATTTTTCTCTTCACCTTTATTCGATTTCATTGCGGAATAGTAGTAGAATGTTCATTTTCTATGTATTTCTTGACATGCCTTACGAAACCTCCACCGCTTAAAACAGAACGTATGGGTGTGGATAAAACTTTCCAAAATACCTGATCTCTCTGCCTGAATAATATTTATGCATAGTGAACGGAGTAAAAATCTAAAAGTATCCGTCCAGCGTGCAGGTTTCGTACTGAAAAAACTCGTAAACAAGTTGGCTAACCATGGAATCAACTATTCGTCATTGGATTTTCAGTTTTCAAAACATCAGGAAAGAATGGATTTACTTGTTGGACAGATCCTTCTTGACGTAAATAACTGTACAATGTATGGTTCCAAAATTTACAACAATGCGCTAAATTACCTATCGCTGAACAAAATGTGTTTGAATCATGCGACGAAACTTAAAATATGAACCAAAATCATTGAGAATTTGAAGACAGCTTGAATTCATCCGGAAAGGACAATCTACTTATTATACGTGTATACTTACTATTTCTATGGTGGCATAGGTGACGGCATGATGATCGGAGGTACGGGTTCGCGTCAAATTTGGAAATGATTCAATGCTGTGTCCATAAATGGCTTAAAGCGAAGTCGAATTTTGAAGAAATCGAATTTTATGCAACTCATAAGAATATACAATTTCAAGAGTACCGTGTATAAATATTATTGCAAAATTGAAAGAATTTTAGAACTTACGGAGGTTTTACTTGAGTGCTGACTGTGGCGGTAAAATTGGATTTTTCTTATTATTATCGATACTTTACACGATGGATTAGAAATAAGTTTGGATCAAAATGAAACTTCTTCGTATTGCATTTTTCCGTAATTCGAGCCGTTCTCGAGTTATAATATTATCAACTATTGATGATACTCCCAATCCCTTCCCATCCCGAGAACTCGTATTTTTGGAAACATAGTTCACAAAAACAGTGTTTACAATGTCCGAGACACGAGTCGATAAATCTTTTTCAAATTTGGACGCGGAATCCTTAGATGCTTAGTCGCGTTAGCTACGATCAAGTTTGAAAACCAATTACAAATGTTTCAAAAACACATTGCCAACTGGAGCAAATAAGTCAAAAATCAATTTCAAGTTTCGAATAATCGTCGTGTTCTTATTTAAAAAAAATCGACTCTCAGCTGTCTTCTATGTTACTAATTGGAAAATACCCGTTTTTGTTCCAAATTACCTGACAACCAAAAATCATAAACATCGCAGAGGACATTTCTCAAAACGCGATTTACACTAACGCTAGTTACCAATTATATTACTGGTAATGAATTGTATTTTAAAAAGCACAAGCTACTCACACTTTTTTTGACGTACAGTTTTTATCAATAGAGTAATTACGTTGGGGAGAAAATGCCAAGTTATAGTCACTTTTTTGCCCGCCTTCTCAGGTGTAAGCCCGAAAGTCATCGAAAATGCTGTTATTGCCAAATACCAACGGACGCATGTCGAAAAGTACGCAGAGAATTAGTTCACCACCCGAATCCATACTAAAGTATTGCTGAAGGCGATACTCGGAATTAGACATTGAATGTTATAGCCCTGCTCGAATAATTTCAATTGATAACCGTCATCACAAAACCGAAATCTTCAACCATCAGACGAAAACATATACCAGCCTCGATGACTGGAATTTAAGTGTCCACGACAATAACTATGATCAATGTAATGATAAACGATGTTATAATTCGGAATTTATCGAACGTAATACAGATGGTATAAGATGAATGAGTATAACGCACATTTTCAGAAAACAGGGAACTGTCAGGTAATTTTCGAAACCAAATTGAGTTGCCACCCCATCTTTGGATATTCGGCTCTTGTTACGCATGATTGCAAAGCATAACCACAATTACCTCAATTAATTAGCGCCGAGAATAATTCTGACTATAAAAAGTTCGGATAATGGATCAGTACTGTTAGACAAAACGATGCTACACGATAGACATTATTAGATACATTATACAGTAGTGCATCTATTTTTAAAACATTTTCAAACACATATTAGATATTTTTAAACAATGTCTGAAATTAGAAGCTACAAATAAAAAAAAATTGTTGAATTTACCAAACATCGCGTTTTAAGATGACGAAAAAATATTTTGTCAATTCGAATGAATCTGTTTTCAGTCAATTGCCCGTGTTATTGTTCTAATTACTTTTTCTATTGAATTACATAAGATTTCGGTATATCAAAAAACGTTTCTTCATCCATTCTTTATTGCCATGTTTACATATAAACACATTTTTTTTCTGTATGTAAAAGTAGTGGACGTACGCAGTAGTGTCTTTAGAACAGAGCAATGAAGTCTAAAATTGATAGTTTGGATAAATTCTATCAAATTCTAAGAATTTTTTAAAATTATGGACATTGAGTTATACTGTACACTTTTATTTGAACAAAGTTTAGCACGTTTGGGCGGTAAATTTAGTCACTAGCTGTAGCTTCATGCAGCAATAAAGAGCTTTGAAAAAAAATTAATTTTGTAATATTTATCTTATTATGGTTGACTACTGATGATTTTGTTACACGTTCATAAGATCTATCAATTTAATTTATTTTATGAATTTCTACCAACAAATATGCACGAATCTCAAAGTGTGCCTCTAGTGATAATAGTCTTCAATCACAATTTCCAAAAACATCCGTCGTAAATACAGGTAAAATACCAAAAACCCCTCATTCAATTTCATGTCATCTTTCAATAGTCAACTTCTGTAGTAAGCAACAAAATTTTATGGTCAACACCTCCGAACAGATAATTAGAGCTGTGACCTTAGAATTGTGCACCTTCATAAAAAAAAAAAAAAAAATGTGATAGTTCATTTCAAGTATTATACAAATACGAAACTGTAAACTTGTTTTCATAATTTTAGTTAGTCACGTGATGATAAGCCTGTATCAGCATCTCAGAAATTCAAATTGAACAATGTCTTAAAACAAGTCCCGGTATAGGGTATGTTTGATATGAAAAGTGTTTTGGACTCTGTGTACTTCTTCAGTTAGACAACGTATCTGTGCGAAAATAGCATACGAAATGAACGTGGAAAGTAATACAGGTATTTCAATTGATCACTTACTTTATTGGTAAAGAAATATCGGTAACCATAAATGATAGCATTTGCACTACAGCTTCGCTATTTTCAATATTCTTGCAAAGATTTAACATCAGTTTTCATCTGAATAACCAACAATAACACGCATCTTCAGTTACAGCAAAAATCAATCGAAGTTAGGGTGAACAGTGACGTCACATTCGTTGTCGGGGAGTCGTTGGCACGTGGGAAGTGGCGGTACTTCGCAAACGCATTTAACGCAAACTGAGCTATAATCTGTTCCCGACTTCAGTTCATCTCCAACGTTCATTGTCAAGTTTCCAAATCTGCAGGTGAAATCTAAAAAAACATGATTGTAATCGTGACACAGTTCTGCAAGATTTCAGTTTTATGGACGAAGAAATGTGACTTTTTGGTGCGGCACAAATAAAAATTGTAATCCTATGTGATACTTCAATAAAATTAATCACGGCAATAGTAATTTCTGCTTGATCATATTCAATATATTGGAATTCAGAAACATACACTACTTGAAAAGAAATTGGAATCGGGCCATACAATGTGGTTACACAATTAGAGGTTGGGCAAGGTCAGTAATTCATGTAAACAAATTGGTAGGAGGAACTGTATCATTATCTATTTCTTATTTTATTTTTTTTATTTAATCTATAAATTTACCTGCACCCGAATTTGAAACCCCAGTAGTTGCAGTCGCACCTTCTGGTTTTACTACTTTATCATTTGGGTTTTCTGAAATATCAAAAATCGTTATATTGATTGTTATATGTACCTGCGTACTGACTGACACGGATTAGTCGTAATTTTAGTGACAAAATCATGCAACTATCTTAAAAGAAGTCGGAAAACCAGTTTTTATGCCATACCTTTCATCACCATGAAAAGGGTGTCGGTCTGTCCGACAAACTTCCGCGATAATCTCGAAAACAGTGAATGAAAAATTCGAAACGCACAGGAGTTGGTTGCCATACGGAAAACTATTGGAACGAAAATTAGAAAAAAATGTGGACATTTTCTTCTAATTAAATGTATAATGACGAAAAATATTACCGTTTATTCTGAAAAATAATAAGACGGAACAGATAAACGTGATGGTTTGTCCGGCAGACCGACACAGTGACATCCAGACTGACATTTTTTAAAAACTTCAATTTCGGATTATAGAGGGTCGAAAACATAAAGATTCGTTGAAATTAGAAAAAGTGATTTTCGACCTCAACCAATACTTTTCTTCTATCACCGAAGCGGATGAAAAGTAGATGATAGGGTTAAGAAAAACTGTGCTTCAGAGTTAACATGTACATTGAAAACCTGTTTTTCGTACTTACGGCACCTAGAAAACAAATTACAGTCTGTAGCTGGGTTTTGCGAACTGTAAAATACTGGAGTACAATTATTATATATATCATCAGACTGACGCAGTTCTACATCACAACTAAATGGTTCCGGTTGTTTACAGAATGGCTCAACATTTTTTCCTGAAATAAAAATACATTATCAACCAAAAATTTTTACATCGGACGCTGAATGGTCATACATTTTCATCTAAATTTAAAATTTGATCTTACCTCTTGGACCCAATAAGGAATAACGAAATGCTAACAATGGCAATTCAGTAAAATAATTATGCAAATAACATCGAAATACAAAATTAAAGAGTGTTTTATGAATTCAGAAAAAGAGTAATCTTAATATCTAAAGTTATAGTTTTCACTTATAAATACCGAGTAAGCCATCATCCTTAAACACGTTTATTTTTTAAGTAAGTTGAGTTATTTTACGAACCTTCGTATCCCTCAGAACAAACACAATTTAGTGTTGGATCTGATTGTGGCGTGAATCGCTGACCATCCAAGTATGTTTTTCCGTCAACTGTACACCGTGGGATATCGGTGTCACGTTCAGCTACAAAAAAGTAATTATCACGGTCAAGTCGCTAAGTCGAACAGTTACATGATACCTGCAGGTTTGGTATGTAAAATCGTAAGATTTTTCTACCGCTTTCTCGTATAATAAGAATTGACAGTCTCCATAGTTTGAGCCTTACGAATAATTTTCCTATCTCATTATGTATTTCGTAATTTCAAACCGTATTTTCCATAGTTATTTATGCTACATGTGGGATAAGTAATCACGACTGTCATATTTGCTACTTATCCGACACGTAGAATACAATATTTTTTACAAAAACTGATCTGGAAGTCGAATTTAAGAAGAATATAATAATTTTAAAACTTAAATTACTATAGCGGCATCAGATGGCGTTTGAGTAGTTTCTAGTAAAGTGAAAAAGATAGTGTGAGTTTAATACAGACTGTACTAGTGTGGTTATATTTCTGTAGTGGTATAGTTTACGTGGAATCTGTGCAGTTATCTGCAGTGTTGGGCAAAATTGTAATAAAAAATTAACAATTACAAATCACTAAGGATAATTTTTAATGACATCGAATTCCATTAAAATTATTTTCAGTAATAATAATTGAATCGGAGTTCAGTGAAATTACTTTTGATAATTGTATTTGACTCAGAGTCCATCGAAATTATTTCCAGTAATTGTAATTGAATTGGATTTCATTAAAATTACATTGAGTAATTTGAATTTAATCAAAGTTTATCAAAATTACTTTCAGTGATTGGAATTTAATCAGAAATCATTTCAATTATCCTCAGTGATTGTAATTAAATCAGACATTATTAAAATTCTTTTGAGTAATTGTAAACCACACGATGTGGTCCAATTGAATTTTTTTCTCTAACGATATTCCTGTGAAATAATAACAAATAGACAAATAAATTTACTCCGTTTTTGGAGTATTCAAATGGTGTGATCGGAACGAGTCTTTTACAGTCAATATGTGAATGGGCTATGGTTACCAAAGTTTTTTGGGTAGCTGATCAAGGATTTCACATTACTTTGAAAAATTAATTTGTTTAAATAATTTGCTTGACCAGTCAATGTGAATATGTAAGCTCCATGAAGTTCCCGATGTTTTCGGAATTTGAACTTACGTTGAGAATTCGACATTACGTTTCCAAAGGTAATTTGTTTATATAAATTATGAAAAACAATTGAAATTTGAAAAAAAAACATAATCATTTCCATTAATTGTAATGGATAACAGAAAAATTACAATTGTTCCAAGTAATTGTAATTAGTAGCAAAAAAATTACAATTTTTTCAAGTAATTTTAATTGACAACAAAAAAATTACAATTATTTCGAGTAATTGTAGTTGATAATCATAAAATTACAATTGTTTATACTAACTGTAATTGGTAAATCAAAATTTATAATTATTTCCCGCAATTGTAATTAGTTACTAAATATTACAGTTATTCACAGTAATTGTAATTTACGGGTAATGAAATGACGAAAGTAATTTCTGCTGCCCAATTCTGGTTATCTGATACTTAACCGAACATGTGCGTTTATGAAACACATATAGTCAAGTATGCGATTATTGTGTATTTCGGAGATGACATACAGCGCTCGAAAAGTCAACTTCCAGAGCAGCTGTTGTAAGAAAGTACTATACCATATTTTGTTCGAAATCGCCATGAACAAGCTTTTGTCCGTTCATTATTTTACATAGGCATACCTTAATATAGTTGAAAACAACTGAATTATTTGAAGGGCCGATGAAACTACTTTCACTTTTTCAATTTTTCACCAATTTCGAGTTAGCTAACTAGATAAAGATTCAGTGTTGGCTCTACAGTTCCGGTTTACTGCCAACATGACGTCGGAAAACATAATTTTTATTGTGTTTTTATGCATCTAATTTATACAAAGTGTATCGGAAAGGATGGGACCCCTAAATATCACAAACTGACAACGTTTCACGAAAGATTACTGGTGATAAAATATCAAGGATTTTTCACGAGGAATCAGAATTAGGATTAGATATCGGATCCGAACTCAGTCCTAAACATTACGTTTCAAGTAAACTTCCGGGCAATTATCGCCATTCGAGATATTTCGGGGTAATGTGCATTTTTATGTGACGTGAATGTTATGACAAAGCTATAACGCAAGAACGAATGGTCACCCAACGATAGTTTTGCCCCATCTAGCGGCGAAACTCAAATTATTCCTCGAAAATCGCTTGAAGGTTCTAATATATTCGTGTCATATCACCGGGATGTCCTCTGTTGATTGTACGGTTTGCTAACGTACATGGTTTTTGTACAGTTAAGGCAGTCGCGGGAGGGGGGGGGGGGGGGGATGCAGATTGGGCCATTTAAAGTCATACCTATATTTAAGAGTTTCTTTTTTAAATAAAATGAAAACACCAGAGCAATTTGAGATTGAAGGATTTATTATTTAAGATTTCAAAAACACTTTGGAATTTTTTCATTGAAATTAATAACAAAATGACGGCATGACGCATATAAGCACTGAACTACCACGTTTTCAATTCGGTGGCGCAGACTTGTCGGCTTTCATCCGATCATCTGGAAATTTTGACAAAATCTTTGAAACTTGTCGATCGATTTAAGCTCGTAGCTAGATTTTTGAATTTTGATCTTTGAAAATTATTTAATACAAATTTTTCACAATTTTTTGATCGAAAAATGAAATTCTTTGTTCATGATTGTATACATATATTTGGAAAAAAAGTTTTTCCAACGTCCGGAAAGTTGTTCTTAACTCTAAAACAATGTTCTATCTGTTACAAGTTGGACAGTGATGTCAGGAGATGCGCCACCGCAAAAGCTCTCGAATTCGGAGTCATTCGCTATACTTATATGCGCCATGCCGCTATTTTGTTATTAATTTCAGTGTAAAAAATCTGAAATGTTTTTGAAACTATAAGTGATAAATCCCTGAAACTCGAATTGCTCCAAGTGTTTTATTTTCTTTAAAAATACTCCTAAAAATAGGTATGATCTTAGACCGTCCAAGCTGTACTCCCACCACTCTTAAGTGTATAAGCATACCAGAGATACTTCATGGTCGAACTTTGTACGTCTAATCTGTTTTTTTTCATGTTTGTATCGGTATCGATGTTCTGTGCTTCAAAAATATTTACTTACGGCATATTTCAGGTCCGGGACAGCATTGATTAAGCGATTGTTTTAAATAACATCCAGGTTCCGGTCGGTGGAAACAATCGACTATGGCACAACCAAACCTTGGGCTGTAAGAATGATATTAGAGAATCAAATATCGCCTGAAACTAGTACAAGTAAACAGTTTCCGAATCGATCACTCAAGTTACTACAACAATCGCCTTGATTATGCGATTCTACTTACCGGCCATTCCAACCTGGCGCGCAGAAACAATTAATATCACATGGCTTTGCATCTTCTTCTCTGAGTTTTTCACCAATGTTGTATTCGTGTCCCTTGAAATAACATTTATCTGCGGATCTTCCTTCGAGATTTTGACAGTTGTATTTGATGGGGCAACAACTGTCCTCACTTCCATAGGTCGGTACGCAATTTATATCCTCGTAATATTTGAGTGGACCCTTACACTTCGATTTATCACACGCTGAAATGAGTACATTTTTTAATCACAACGAAACAGGGTCTCGGACCTTCAAAAATACTTCATAATACAACATCTGCATGGTAAGAAATAAGAACATGTTAGTCATATGCAAATATATACACTTCTCGCAAAAATTAAGGGAACAACGAAATTTTCGAAATTTTTTGGTGATTTCCAACAGGCTGTATTTCAGTGAAAAATGGTCGTGCAAGAAATAAAAAAACAAAGCTTTTGAAGCTTGAAGACTCTAGTTTTTGAATTTTTTGGTTAAAAATTTTTCGAAGCACTATTAGCCATGCAATCCTTGGATAAAGCACGAAGAAAAAATTTTCAAAATTTTTTACGTTTTTTCTTTCGCTCTACGGGCATGGAAAAATTTTTCCGAGCTAAACCAATGCATAGGTCGCATAGCCTGTTTATTCAGCTTCAAGATGCTTTTTTTTAAACCTCGATACGACCATTTGTTTTCGAGATATCGAATTTTGAATGCCAAAGCATCCTTTTTCACTCAACTGCTGATATCTCTGGAACTACTGGTCGCACAGCGAGCCGAAGGGCAGTTTCTTTTTCTGCAGAAAATTTCCTACAAAAATCTGTCAAGGTTGATGTCAAAAAAAATTTTTTTCCACCTGTAGCGTTAACGTGAAAAAAGAGCAAAAAAATGCCATTTTGCCTTTTTTTGGATAATTGACTGTATCTTCGTCAATATTGGGGGGAAAGCTTAGGTTAGAAGAAAATTTTACAGCCTAATGTACCCCAAAGGTCCCCCCAAATCGGTAGATCGATCGGTTCAGCGGTTTTCCTGGACCGATTGATTGAAATTTTGACAAAATTAAGAGAACAAGGTTCCTTAAGAAACAAAAACCTTGTTCCCTTGATTTTTTTAAAATTTCAATCAATCGGTCCAGGAAAACCGCTGAACCGATCAATCTACCGATTTAGGGGGACCTTTGGGGTACATTAGGCTGCAAAATTTTCTTCTAACCTAAGCTTTCCCCCCAATATTGACGAAGATACAGTCGATTATCCAAAAATTCTTCAAGAACCAAAAACCTTGTTCCCTTAATTTTTTCAAAATTTCAATCAATCGGTCCAGGAAAACCGCTGAACCGATCGATCTACCGATTTAGGGGGACCTTTGGGGTACATTAGGCTGTAAAATTTTCTTCTAACCTAAGCTTTCCCCCCAATATTGACGAAGATACAGTCAATTATCCAAAAAAAGGCAAAATAGCATTTTTTTGCTCTTTTTTCACGTTAACGCTACAGGTGGAAAAAAAATTTTTTTGACATCAACCTTGACAGATTTTTGTAGGAAATTTTCTGCAGAAAAAGAAACTGCCCTTCGGCTTGCTGTGCGACCAGTAGTTCCAGAGATATCGGCAGTTGAGTGAAAAAGGATCCTTTGGCATTCAAAATTCGATATCTCGAAAACAAATGGTCGTATCGAGGTTTAAAAAAAAGCATCTTGAAGCTGAATAAACAGGCTATGCGACCTATGCATTGGTTTAGCTCGGAAAAATTTTTCCATGCCCGTAGAGCGAAAGAAAAAACGTAAAAAATTTTGAAAATTTTTTCTTCGTGCTTTATCCAAGGATTGCATGGCTAATAGTGCTTCGAAAAATTTTTAACCAAAAAATTCAAAAACTAGAGTCTTCAAGCTTCAAAAGCTTTGTTTTGTATTTCTTGCACGACCATTTTTCACTGAAATACAGCCTGTTGAAAATCACCAAAAAATTGCGAAAATTTTGTTGTTCCCTTAATTTTTGCGAGAAGTATATATACAGCGTCGATTATTGGCTGCCGAACACGAGTGCGAGTCACGGAGCCGTTCTACCTGGTAACCTGGAGCCCCGCATAGCAGCTCCGTTTCACCCGGGACTAGAGTTCAGCATCGAATAAATAAACTTGTGTGCCTTATATGAACGTTTTTTTTTTTATGAATAATGAGTAAAAATATTTTGTAAAATTGAAACAAGTTCGATTCTAATAATGCATAACTGACATAAAATGCCTAAAAGCTACGGATTGCATCAAGCATGACCCGAATATTGTGAGAAAATAATAACATCAGTGTCCACTAGTTTTCTACAGCTATAAATTTTTTGGCAAATAGTTGTTCCATGCTAAACTATGCAAAGGTTCATGCGTAGCGCAAGTGGAAAGATAAGTATGTACTTGAAATAGCGAAATTCAGCATTTTGACAAGAGCGTCTAAGGTTGAGATAAAGGATGTGCAATGTGCATTGATATGGATTTGTACCAATTTTTTGGAGCTAATTTAGGGGGTCGTCCGGTCGAAATTCACCCAAGCCTATTGTAAAGGAGATGGTCACCCAATCGCGCTTGATTTTTGAACTGAAGGGTAAGGCCTCTGTAGAAATTTGAACAAGTATTTGCTTCACAACGTATGCTCAGAAAGTGAAATTTGCGGAGCCTTTGGAACGTGCGTAAAATGCCCCATTTCTGCGGAGTCCGGCAAAAAGACGCTAACGCATACGTGCTGAACTGAACTTCTCAATTCTACATCGCAGGGCTTTATCACCGCATGTTCCTTTACGCGCCGCCAATAACGTCATTGGGCTGAGTTCAATCCGAAGTTTGCGTGTTTAGATTAACCTGGTTCAGATGTCGGATGGATGGATCAGGTCTTATCGAAATCGCATACTGTTTTTGTGTCTGGTCTGTATAAAGACTCTATCGTATAATATAATTGAAATTGGTCCTTATAGAGACCGAATACAAAAAACATATAATATTTCGATGAAACCTTATTCATCCATCCGACATTTTGAGTAGGGTACGTTTCACGAAGCTGAGCCTGTGTCGCTAGCCATATTGCTTGCCTTTGATCTATTTCTTTTGACTCATTATATGACATACATTCGTCTACTTCTCAAATCGAACTAATCTTCGGAAGTGTTTGCAAAAACAGCTTGTATCACACGTGTGGATGGCCGATATTTGACTCGTGTGTTTACAACGCTCCGCCTAGGTTCATTCTGTATTCACACTAGTAGTCCAAGAGCCCGTGGACCGATCTCGTGCTAAATCTCATTCAATGACTGTCAGAGACCGTGGGTTTCCTATGGGGTACATCCTTATGTAGAAAAGTCATTTCTTACGCCTAGAGGGCGGGACAATCCTTAGTGTGGAAGAAATTAAAAAATGAAACGAACGACATATTTTATTCATCTTCAAACCTGTCTTTTGTTATTTGCTTCTCTTCGTATACCTCTCAAACGCTCCGTATGTATAAATTCTTGAGGGGTTACATCCGGTCATAGCCTCGAAAAACAGGTAAAACTGAGAATTTTTAACGAGTTAAATGAGAAATAGATTTATTTGACCTTCGAACAGTGATTACTCTAGTAGCTTTGTCTTGAATTGCAAAAATTTGAAAAGGCTCTGTGTGAAGTCTTTCCACAGAGTCGATAAAAAATCTTGCCTGACAGTGACTTTTTGCCACTTGGCGAGATCTTGAGCAATTCAAATTCTGATGTCAGACCTGCAGTTGCAGCCCGTAGGCAGACTTACCTCTGATCGCTACTAGGATACATACTATTATCGTATATCTACAGTTTATTTAGTGGTTTAAAAAAAGCGTTGAAGAGTTACGACCATCTTTCGGGAAATGAAGTTGCGAGATAAACGCGTTCAGTCAACGCATTCGAAGTTTTAACCTCGGCTTTGAGGCTCATCTTGTATCAGACGAAATGGGAATTTCTCTTACTTTGAATCGGCTATTCCTGGGATATATGGACAGTCTTCTGCCGCATTCGCAGCTTTCTCACGATCTGAACTTTCTAGCCTTGAACTTGGCATTATTGACGCGCACACCGTTACGTTGTTTCACTCAAGTGCTCATAACTATTTCAATTTTTGCAAATTTGACATCGGCTCTGCGCACCAATATTCGTAAAAGATATTGTAGCTACTATACTGTGCAAGGAATAAAATCGATATTTGAAAAGTTGTGACCGAATGTAACCCCTTAACGGAATAATATCCTTCTGAACTTACATTGTTTATTTCTGGTCCCTCTTGCTGATCGTGAGTAGTTTTTATTATCATTAATATTAGGTAAAAAACTGGATATCAGATTAGTCTTAAAATGAATTACATATAATAGACATATAGCTTAAAGCTATATGCTTATTGCAACAGAGCGCAACGTTCACACTCAGTTCAAGTAACCGATTCTGTGAATATCATAGTGAATAAGATCTGACATCAAAATGTCCACGGACTACTGGATTATAGTACTCGTGCCATTGCAGCACTCGCCAGTGTGGCTCACGCTGGAAGCTTTACACTCATCGGACATAGCTCACTTTCCGCACTAGGAACACAATATACCATTTCACGTGTGGATTGCTTTGAATGGGCATGAGGAGGTTCACTGCTTCACCGCTGTTGGGAATAGTACCGGTTTCGAGCGCAAGTCAGCCTTTCCCACCAGCCACACTACGCAGCTAAGCCCCGCGGAATCAGAGAACTGACACATTTGCCTACATTGGGTTGATTACTCACAAATGATGCAGAAAGAGCGATTCAAGTTTTTTGTGCAACTTCCTGAACGTGTTCTCTGCAGTTTTAATAGTTCTTGATTAAAATTTCCATTTTTAACAGATTATTTTTAATTAACAATGTATTATTTTTGTGCGTTTTCCGTAGGAGCTGATTCATAAAAATTTGACTCTTACGTCTGATTATGAGTGATCGATGTAGACGAAAATTCTCAGACAATTCAGATATATCTCTACAGTCGTGGAGAATATGGTGAAGAAATGTAGTTTTTCCGTGCGTTTTCATAAAACTAGTGAATTTCCTGGACCGAGTATGTCTAATAACTTCAATTTTTAACTTCACTATCAGTTCATGTTTCTACGTATTATTTATCAAGGGTCAATGGTCACACGTGGTTCGTTATCATTATTTACTTATAAATGAACTTTCAAGATTGTGGATAAACCGATGCAAAATAATAATTTGCCTTCACATTATTATGGGAAATTAACTCCTTGATTGTCAGTGACACACATATGGGCAGAAAAAAGTCGTGCCATTTTTGTCCCATGACACATATTTGGGCATTTGAAAAAAATATGTTTCGACTACGTCGATTTGAACGTAATTTGGTAAATCATCGTTTTTGAGGTCGCCGATTCCGAATCTGAAATCGGATTTAAAAATTTACAATTGCGAATCCAATATGGTAGGAAAAAAATTGAAAAGTAGGTGGATTTCGATAAAAATTTGTATCTTCAGATGTTTTCGGTCGCGAATTTGAGTCCACCATATTGGATTTGTGATTTTGAATTTTGAAAATCTCAGTTCAGATTTGGATTCAGCAATCCCAAAAATCGTAAAACTGAATTCGTAGGATAAATCGGACGTCAAAAAGGCGATAAATCTGAAATTTTTACGTCTTACAGTGTGTACTAAGATGAAGAGTTTACCAAGTTTCAACTTTCTAGGCCTCACCGTTCGCGAAAAATGTCACATCCAAGTTTGTTATTTCGACCTAATTGAGGGTTGAACACGAATTATTTTCCCATCGTTATAGAGATAAAAAAAATTACAAAAATATAAATATCTTATGGGAAAAATTTTCACCGTTATTAATGTGTTATCAATTTCTTGATAAATTATGGAAAAATCAATCCCAAAACCCTGTGTTCCAGTAAAAAAAAAAAACCGCTTTTTCCATGCGCCAGCAAAATTTGACTCACTTCTGAGTTTTTCGTGCTGAGATTTTTTCAGTAGGGAACTCAAATTTTTAGAGTGGCACGGCCATAGGATACGTGAGCTACGTTCAATTGATAACTACCTGTTAATTATACATACTCTAGCTTTTTGAAATTCAACGAAATATTCGTATTTCTTTGATTCGAGGACAATCAGGTGTATCTAGCAGCAGTTCGTGAAGTGACTGCACCGTCATCCCTCACATTTCTGTTTATTAGTATCCTGCTAGAAAACGGTGAAACCTGGCAGGCTGAGCGACGCACTGCGCATGCGCAAGCTTTGTAGTCTACTTATTGGTTGGTGGACGAAAATATGGCTATTGTACGAGCGCGGAGACTCAAACTACTTAGCACCGTTATTTCATTTTACGAATTTTTTTCTGCATTTAGAGTTAACAAAATCTGTTTTACCGTATATTTGAAATTGTAGGCGTGAATCTCAAAGAAGAAATTCCTTGCAGATTCATACGCGTAAAATAAAATAGACTGCAGTGCTTTTTAAGAATGAAAATGATAAGACTTGTGGTGTCAGCTACCAATACAACTATCACCCTGAAGTTACATTCACGAATGATTTTTTTAAACTTTAAATTCTAAAATTAACTAAAACTTCTGTTACAAAACCTGTGCTATTCATATCACTACTATGATACACTTGAATTAGTTTCTCCCTGCTGAAAATTTACGACCTACTAGTGCTCCAGCTTTTCTTCAAATCGTTTTAAAGATACTATGAAACAGGTACCCATGAATGAATCTTTGGTTGTTAACAGAAATATGTCTGTTAATAAAAATCAAAACTTTTCACCGTATTAACATGGTGAGATACGCTCCTGAGTCGTATAAGGAATAAGAAGGCCTTCTCCATTGAATATGATTTTATTCATCATTTCCCTGCAGATGCGAATTGCTGCGAAAATAATATAATATCAGTTTTTTTAATTTCGTAGAAGCTTCTTTCAATCGATTCGCTACTTGAGATAGCAGGTCAAATTTATTTTTCGTCCCGAATATTTTTGAACAAACACGAGATTCCTACATTAGGTTGTTCCAATTATTTCACATAATCGAATTCACAATCAAAATTACGATCAAATCACAAAGAAAACAATAAGAAATAATGTTTCATTTTTCAGAATCGGAAAGAATAATGCAATAAAATAATTGTAGCAATCGAGTGTAAGACTCTCGTGTTTGTTCAAAAATATTCGGCATGAAAAATAAATTTCACATGCGATCCCAAGTAGTGAATCGATTCAAAAGAGCTTCTAGGAAATTCAAAAACTGATATTATGTTATTTTCACAGCAATTCGCATCTGCAGGGAAATGATGAATTGAATTACATCCAATGGAGCAGGCCTTTTTATTACCTTACCTTATACCATTCAGGAGCGTATCTAACAATGTCGATGCGGCTGCCAAATAAAATTAATTAAAAAAATCAATATCTTGAAAAATAAAAAAAAATCGTTGTTGGCGTTCATAGGGTAATAGCGTATACTCCCTACCACAAAATATTAAATCTTCAAATAAATCTAAACAGGGCTTTCTCAGAAGAACGCCTTTTTTTCGAATTGCTATATTTATTGCAATGTTGCAGATTTTCGGATTTTGATATCCGATTCGACGAGGTGTAAGATTCCAGCTACTCGAAAACAAGAATTTTTAGATAAGCTCCAAAATTGCGAAATTGGCGGTTATTTTCGAAAATTATGCATTGAAAAAATCGTTATCGGGCATGAAAAATTTATTTGCGTAATAATAAAATATAAATGTCCGCTTATTTTTGGCGAAGAATAACATGCTTCAGTTACAAGCAATTATGGAATATGACCTCCGCTGGCCTGCATGATTTGAGTTGGATTCAGCCATATGATATTCAGCGTTATCGTCCACGCAATAAATGTTTCCGAAGGTGGTAAAAATTATACGATTTGTTCCCAAATATATTCTCGACATCATTTTTATAGTTGAACATATTTAGATGCATGGATAACACGTAAAATCCTTGACGAATCGTGATGTACTACCTATTCCAATTCCCTATTACCGACATTGCAGATATTATACAAAAAAAAAAGAAATAATCTTTTAATATTCTGCATACCACGTGAATTATTAATTAGTGAACAAACATATTCCATGAAGAATGATGTTCTACGTTTCACACTTCTTCTTTGAAAACGCTACGTATTCACCCATTACTAACAAAGGTTGTACTCTGAATCTCACGGACTGCTTTTCATAATATAACATAATTCCGGTCTATATTGTCATTAAAATTCCATTAAAATCAATCTGATCCACTAAAAATGTCGTTCAACGCGAATATAAATTTTGTCTCCTTGATCATAATTTCGTGGGCATTATCAAAATTTCTGCCGTGTACAGTGTTCCCCAGAAAAAACCATCAGGCAAGAATAGAATAATAATGTATGCCAAGAAACCTGAATAACCAGGATGTGTACAAAAGTTGGTGATCATTCGCAATCGTCACTCGTATTTATAAAATCGCATCACCTTGGTTAATCACGGTTTTCAGGCACGCTGGAGTATTATGACTTACCTCCATCAGCAGAGAAATCATTGAATATTATACACACGTATAAGTAAATTATAGTATAGATATATTGCGGGTTGACCATCGTAACTGCTTGGCAAGAAATTGTTGACAAGTTCTGAGTAACGTATGTTACCTAACTGTGGAACTCTGTCTGTTATATAGTCTGCGAACAAACTACTGGAGTAGGGAATATTAAAAATACAGCTTCGAAGCGGGGATAACTATCTCTCGTAAAAAAAGTCATTATAGACGTATGGACTGTAAAGTGACCTATTGAACATATTACTGACTGTAGATAACATGAACCAAAACAATTATTACCAATGGGGCATTCCATCCCAAGTTGAGCAACCTCCTACTTCGACTATTTACGATTTGACCCATTTTAATTTTTCATCACTTTAGTGAGCAAAAAAGTGTATTAGCCTTAGGCAGGAAATTTATATGGCGAATTTCGACTTATCTTTATGTTTGCTGTCCTCTCGTGGAAAATAAAATACAGTGATTATCTCCGAAACGTCCGTAAATGGGAATCTGAAATTTTTATATACTCGCAATCACTTAGAATATTTTTGACAATTGTTTTCAGAATCGATTTGATCCAGCGATCAAATAAATTGTTAGTAATAAAATGAAATGTTATTGTTATGACTTGTGTTAAATTTCACACCGTTTTCTCATTCATTTATAACTAATATTGGACGTTACTTTATTTTGTTTTTTTTCTTTCGTTTTCAACAATTTTCATTAACGAAGCGATGAGAAATTTCGCAAAACTAGCACTCATCTTTACCCCCTAGTTTTTTCTTTCTCGAATTAAGTGAATGAAGCTCTATCAAATTTCTTTAGATTTTTTTCCAATTTCGAAACCGAGTTTGTCTATTCGGCTTACTCGCGTCTTACGTAACAACAAGTGACGTCAGATCAAAAATAAATTCGCAACTGAACACTTTGGATGAACCACTAATTGTTGCAGAGTGTGTCAAGAGTTATTGTTTTGAACATGAAATTGAGAATTTGAAATTGCGCACGTATCCTTACTGAGGGTGTGACTGGAAGACGGTTGCATATCCGTCATTAAGGATGTATTTGTGCACCTGTGGCAAATTAATTCCAGTTTTTAAAAGTCAGATTTTATTGCCTGTTCTTTGGGCCACGGATTTACAGTGGTTTCATATTATTGTTATTCGTCGATTTATACACAGTTTTTATCTCACAATTTAAATTGATCAGAGACATACTGCGAAGGTTGTTCTAATAATCTTGTAAAGGAGTCAGCGAAATCAGAAATGTTGACGTTTACACCCGGCAGCTGATCTGACGTTGAATGACCCATTTGATATTCAATTGACGCCAAAAGTCAATACAGAGCTGGAATCAAATCAAAATTAGCATATCTATAAGCAGCCACAAGTTGATTTTGGGCCAAGGTTCGAGTTCGCCGGATAGATATGGTAAATAATAATTGTTCCTTTGATAATGCAAACCCGAAGCTGTCGATCATTATTTCCCGGTAAATTATGCTTACCAAGAAGATAAATCTTGCATAAAATACTCGATACCTTTTCGTTTTCGAGAATTTAGTCCGCGACAACCATTTTCTCGGTTATACGTAGAATGATGGGATTCCTCTCCATATCAATCATTTTGTATCTTGCGCATGAAAGGGATCGGAAAAAAATAATCCAAAACTGTTTACCGTTCATTTATATCAATTATTTTCTATCTTTATTTTAATACAAAATTGGGTACTCTATCCTTGATATCCTAACGAACGGAGAGCCATTGACCACTGAACTTACGTTACAGTATTATGCTATCAAATCTGATTTTTTAACATGGTCAACGCTGTTACGCCCCGACGTACCGCCTTGGCGTACCTTTTTCAAAATTTCATTTCATTTCATTTCTTTAATTTCTTCAATGCACAGATATTATTTCATCAAAATCTCATATTCTAATAACAGCAAGTTCCACCCCTCCTAGAAAACGTCGCGTACTGTCCTCGGCATTCCTTAACATTGTATATTGTTTGCTGACACCGAGAACTGCGCTATAGAATTGCTGAGCTAGTAACAGCGGGGCTCAGCCTAATAATACCTCTCTTTGTAAATCAAAATTATCATTAATAATTAGCATAAACTATTCATCAATTGTGAACTAAATTAAAATTGACTGCTTATTACGATGTATGGATGAATGTGTGAACGCTGTATGTAAATATCTTTTGTTCATATTTTTAATAGGTCACCGACGAGATTGAGAACCGAAAGAGGAATCGGGTCGCACTCGAGGTAACGTTGTCCATGTGGAAGCGGGGACCGGAAGGTTGCGCTCCAACGAAAAGAGCTGACCCAGGAACACGAGGTCGACGCCCTCGCACTTCGTTGGCTAATCATCGTTATAACTTAGTTGCAATTATAGGCTATTGGACCCTCAGGCCCAAGCAGCCACGTCTTTCGTCTGTCAAGTCGCAAAGTGCGTGGACGTCAACCCGGATCAGCCCTCTCGAGCAAGAGTAGCATTGGAAAATCTTAATTGTGACCGGTCTAAAGTCTCGCGCTAATTCGTCAAAACCGAGCATTCAGTTATTCTGTTAGCTGCAAAAGACTCAATATCTTCTACGTTTCCATCTTTACTGTTCTTTACTAAATCTCATTATTTCGCGAATAGACATTTTTATGCCATTCCATTTTCCTTAATTAAATCAAGTTCGGCCCTGATTCAAACTGAATCAGGTAATGTTAAGTCCTATTAATAATAACCAGCTACATTATTATCTTTAATTAATAATCGTTAGAATCATTTTCAACGTATATATATACAAACCGCGACTGAATCAAATTGACTCTTTCAAACAACAGCTTTCGATAGTAGAGTATCATTCTAAATTCACAAAGACCAAGTCCCCGACATTCATCATCGTTCGGATTCATCAACCCTTCCGTTCTCCAGGTGAGGCTCTGCTCCAGAATTCTACTAGTCTTCGAGTAATTTGAGTAGTCTTCTTCAACATCATTCCAAATTTTGCATAACATGGTATTAAACAAAAACAAGTGGAGAGCTTCACTAGCCACTGTCAAACATTCAATATTGTTTTCTGAGAATATCAATATAGGTTTTCTCATAGAGTTCCATGGCAAAACTGAGCAGGATAGTATTGGTTTCCAGCTATAGACAATTCCCTTAGGGATTCAGAGAGTTATTTTCCAGTCTTCAGCTCGGCCCCACTTTAGAATCGTTATAAACTATGTACCAACTGAATGTTAATTTGAATTTAAGATAATCTAACAAGAGAGATACAATATCAAATAATCTATCAAATAATCACGACCAGCTAGTTATAAGAATCGTTCAGGATAAATGTTCTTGGTATCAAATAATAATATCATTTAGAATAGAATAACACACGATTAGCTCAAACACGCAAACGGTCAAATTTAGTGATTCTGCAGCTTCTCTGCGTTTGAATATAAATTCGTCCGTTGGCGTGGATTGTTGTACAAACTCAAACACCTTATAAATTGTTACTTTCGGCTTCTACGTCATTATCGTCATTCATTGTTACCAAACATTTCAATCACCGAATCGTTACAGAATATACTTTATCTTTTATCAGTTAAATCATTTCAAACCATTTATTTTGAACGACGACCTTTTCCCATTTTCATTATTATAAATTAGTCTCAACCATTTAAACAAGCCTCACAGACCTGTATAGGAGTAGGCAACAACGTACCCACATTACCGGCTTATCGAGAGGCAAGTCTTTCTTAGTTTTAATCTTTATTCATTGTCGTTACGTGGGAGAATCTTTGATTATTCATTAATCATTAACTACCACCGCTCAGTACACTCTCACCCCCCCCCCCCCCCCCCCCCCACGTAACAACGGGATAAAATTCTCAAATCCAATAACAATTACCAGGCACATATTATCTAGAGTTAGTTCCGCTGGTTGCTTTGAAGTTCGTAAAATAACGGTAAAACCGACGTTAAAGTATCAAATCTGAATTTTACATATATTATTCGGACAGTTATTCAACAATATTATTTTAACAGCCAGGCACTCCTAAAGCGTGTAACGTCCCTTAGATACAGTAGAAGATCAGCAGTGAACGCTCGTGAAAGCATTTGTCAAGTCAAGTTGTCAATGTGTATAAAATTGAACTCGCATATTGTTTCGGATTGAAAAAAAGTTACCCGAAAGCGAGAGGCATTAATGAATATTACTGGACAAAAATAACACTTTCAGGTGAAACAATTAAGTACTACTCATTTCCCATTATCACTCGTACGTGTACGTAATCGATGGGTTACGAATCCAAAGTTGGCCATAATAACATCACGACTTGTTGCGAATGCGGTTGTCCCTAGCCTATAACGATTAAAGTGTACTGGCGAAACTCAAAACAAGATCTGTATATAATTCGACTGTCAATCGAATCTCTTCTCAAGTCTCAACTGATCTCAAAGAATCTGTAAATAGTAGATTTAAGTAACGATTGGAATAACAATATGATCGACAACTTACTGATGCAAAGAAAGACCGTAAATAACCATTGTGAATGACGAAATTGAAAAGTCGTACATTGTAAACAAAAATTAGAAAACAAGTTTGGAATGGATGCGTGTGAGATGAATGGTTGGATGATTTTTAAAAACAATGAGGTGAAAGGTGTCAAAAGGTAAACAATATTTGGGACAATTGTCCAAATTTCAATTACCTCAAAAGGGGGAGTGTTGTAACGATTCAAGTGTAACGGTGAAACTTAAGTTAGACTGTTAAAAATCTTCAGTAATTCAATGCAGAGAGAGGCTGTTTTGGCAAAGTAGAGATGTATAAGTTTGAACGAAAGCATTTCGCACTCATCACATTCTCATTTCACTCGTTACTTGAAATCATCCTCACGTACCTATTTACTCACCCTCGCCTGCAGTGTTTACTTGTGGTCTCTACCTCAAATCTAGCCGTTTGCCCGTGTTGCGACCCAAAACAAATCAGCTCTGAGCCTTATGTCCTATTATCCACTGTTACAAAACCATGTCTGCGTATTATCTATGTGTATTCTCGCCATTTCAATCCTCAATTGTCGTTCTGTTCTCTTGCGATACAGAGCGTATCGCTTTGTATCTTCCTCAAGTAAAGTATCCTTTATTGATAATTAATCATAATCTATTTCAATCATCATCCCGCTTCCTCGCTATAGTTATTTGAGAAAGAAAGATAATTTAGAAGCATACTTTTAAACGGATATACCTTTTTCACTAATAATTTCTACCTTGAATGAGTATCGGATTACTGAATGGATGTATGAATAATTTTGCTCACATATCTAAGCTTGGTGTTCCACATTTTGTTTACAACTGGTTAATCTTGGAATTAATAAAATAAATCACTGTTCAATCTCGTGCAAGAAAAGAAATTTGTTTATCATGCCTATATGTTAATCGAAAATGAACAATACAATTGGCGCCCAATGCACGAGCACGATAGTTAATTCGGATTTATTTAAAAAAAAAATTTATTTCTTCAATATTCCTTTTCTGTTCATGTGTACGAATGCTTCAGTTATACGAATTTTAATTGTGACTGTTTTAAATTCCACTGTATGTCAAAATTAACAAGAAGTCACAGACCAAAAAGTACAAGAAATGGAAGACAAATGAAATATGCAATCATGTCTAACTCAATAATTGACGAATCGACTGAAAATCAGTACAGTCGATCTCGTGGTCGATAGATCAGGTAGCTGAGAAAAAGAAAAGATCAAAACTGAAAGAGCAGAGAATAGCAAAACAAGGTACAGATGTAGAACAAAGGTTGTTGGAGATGAGATCACAGGAGGACCTCTTGACAGAACTGGAAAGATTATAGACGTAAAATGAGAGTCACCGTCAAATAACAGAGAGATTAATATCGAGAGATGCAGAACTATTACAAGGGGAGCATGGCATGGCAGAATTTTGGGAGGTTTGATAAATCAAATGAATTTATTTTATGTAGGGAGCATTGGAGGGAGGAGCAAAAATATGGTTAGATAGTAGTAGAATGCGATTCGAAATATGTTCAGATTTCAAAACATTTTCTTGGAGGAATATTATTCAGTTGAAATTAGAATAAGAGAAAAAAATCAGTGGTCGTCACGTAGATACAGAGCACATGAAAATAGTTTGGGGACTTATTACTTGAAACAAACGAAAGAAGCGCAATGTTTCGAGCCTAAACTAATTAACTATAAGAATAACTATAGTAAGATTTAACCAATGCCAATAAGTTTGAAAGAAACTTTAGTAGCGGTACATTTTTTTTTTTACAATAATGTAGTTGAAACTGCACTAGCTCAATTAGACTTAGTACAAGAGGAATGAGAAAGAGACAAGCGAAGAAATTTTCAATCAAGTAATAATGAACAGTCACATTTGAAAGTGAATAGAATTAATTGTCAAAATAATCGGAGTCAATGTAATTATAATCGTTAGGGATAACGAGGACCGACTAATGAGACATACCAATATAACAACATGGCGACGACTAGTACACTGAGGTTCAATTTCGCGTCGTGATCCCTATGATTATACAAAGGACGTAGCATATGATGTTCGAGGAAATAATGAAGTAGAATCAGGTTTAAAACAGAATATTTCGAAATGCCCAAATCTAAAAATACCCAACTGTGATATTAAGGTAACCGCTTTGTTAGATACAGGTAGTCAAGTGACGTGCATTTCACATGAATTCTCTAATGAATTAACAGCAGAATCAGAATTAGACGTACTTCCTGTCAGTAAAGTTATGGTTATTCCTGCTGTTGGCAAAGGAACGACAAATGATGAACGACAAGTTTTCTTAGAATTGAATTTGGGGAATGAGATAATTTCATATGAATGTTTGGTAATCCTACATTTACGTAAGCAAATAATTTTAGGTAACGATTGGTTATTAAAAAGCAATGTGATAGTTGAGTACCGGAATCGTACGTTGGAGATAAACGGTATTTTGAATCCTTTGAATACGTTTGTATCGTCGACTCGTCAAGGAGTTACTACGATTCAAATAGTTAAGACGCACATTGATATAGAAAATAAAAATAACCAAGTTGAAAAGCAAAGTGAGGATATTCAGATGATGAGTCATATTGACGACGAAACACTTGGTGTCAGTTGCGATGAGAGTTCTGATGAAATGGTTCATGATAGTGAAATTGTTGATGATAATAAAATTGTCTATGATAATGAAATTGTTGATAACGAAATTGTTAAAGATAACGAAATTGTTTATGAAAATGAAATTGTTGACGATAGTGAAATTGTTTATGATAATGAAATTGCTAATGATAATTTAATTGTTAACGATAATGAAATTGCTAACGATGACGAAATTTTTGATGATAATAAAATTGGTAATGATAACGAAATTGTTGCTGATAATGAAATTGTGGATGATGATGTAATTGTTGATAATAGTGAAAGTGCTGAGCATAAGGAAATTGTAGATGGTGATGAAATTTGGGTTTAATGAGTTAAGTCTTCATGCGTCGAATTGTGAGAATAATACTGACGTTTCGCAGAGTTATCTAAAAAAAAATCAGAGTGCTGCTAATGAACAAAAAATAGTACAAGATGAATTAGTTTTAGAAATGGAAAGTTCAACACCAATAGCGAATTTAGAAAAGCATACAGACGAGGCGTCCGAATCACTTTTACAAAGAGATTTCAAACGTCGCGAACAATCTAACGTCATTCAACGGCGTGCAGATGGAATTCTTTATGAAGCTTCTAGAGCAAACCAAAAAATTGTTTTCTAGCAAACCAGGATCTAACCTGCGTTTATGAACATAAAATCAAGTTGACAAAAGTAAATACAATTATAAGAAAATCATATCCAGTACCTTTAGCTTTATGAGACAGAATGAGTGAAGAAATAAAAATGATGTAAAATTAGGTATTATTGAAAGATTGATTAGTCCATACTGTAATCCATCAGGATTAATAAGAAAAACAAAAGATAAATTACTTTGTCAAGCTTGACATATAAACGGTGTAATCAAGTGAGATCTGGATTTATCTCCACCGAACACTAAAGTAGATCATGGGACCAAAATTCCAACAGCCCAATGAAGTTAAGTGAAAAATTTTCATGTGCGTGAGAATAAGGAAAAAAAGTGAATATCAAACATGTTTGGAGGATTTAGTTTTGTTCACAGTATCACTTCCGTCGAATGCTCTTGATCGCGTTCTGCACAAATTTTTTTACATTCACCAAGGATGCTACAGGATAACCGAAGTACCTGGAAAATATGCATTTGTGTTATTGAGATCTAGAAAATTTTCAAGAAGTCAGAAATAGATGTAATCAAATTAATTCGCACAAATATTTAATCTAATCTCTTCTGAGGCTTCTACTGATCTCAAAGAAAATGTCAATAGTATATTTGAGTAACGATTGGAAGAATAATAACATTAACAACTTACTGATGTAAAAAAATATTGGAAATGACCATTGTGAATGACGAAATTGAAAAATCAAACATTGTGAACAAAAACTAGCAACTAAGTTTAGGATGGATGCGTGTGAGATGAATGAATGGATGATGTTTAAAGACGACACGGTGAAAGGTTAAATGTGTCTAAAGTTAAATAATAATTATGACAATTGTGCAAACCCCAATTATCACAAAAGCGGGAGTATTGTAACGATTCAAGTGTACCGGCGAAACTTGAAACACGGACTGTATATAATTCAACTCAAGGGGTCGATCACGTGGTGTGCTTGTTAGCCTTACAACTCTTACAACAGTCGTCTTGGAGTGGTGGTCTCTCTCCAACTCTTTCCTAGACAAGTCGTTAACGGAGCACGAGGTGCCGAAGATCTTCTGAATAAAATGTGCTGTAAAACTATGGGCAATGTGACTAACGATTTAATACAAATCGCAAAAAATATCGTTATTAACGAAGATCCTCGCAGTGGACCAGTAATGAAAACCAATAATCTACACATACGATAAAAATCGATCCATAGATTACCGAAACCTCCGGCCGGAGTTCATCACGTTGCAACGGGTACATCGCCATACTTTTAACACCGTCCGCTGATGAGACACACAGCATGAAGATAACAGCTTATTGTAAGTCAAAACAGTTACCGTAGAACTTTTCGACCAGTCTGAGCATGCTTACAAGATTGATGGACGTACTCTGATAAGCTTGAGGTTGTGTTTTCTTGAAACCCGTTATTATGGCGTCCCGGTGTTGCACAAATAGTCCTGATATATTTTGATACATTACAGACTTCGTAAGAAGTGCATATTTTGCTTATTTCGAAATCATATTATGTCAGCAATATAAGCAATGGGTTCCACGTAAAGTATGCTGTTTTTGTGTTGTAATATTGAGAGACTGAACTTATGGAAAATCATAGTCATTGTCATTTACTATAAACTTATGATGTGGCGGGAACAAACGAATCATACTGATGATTGTTATCAACGAAGCAAAGCTTTTCCTCAATAAGACAGCGATATGATTCATTCCTCACATCTTGTATTTGCTTGTGTTCTTTTCAAATTTTAATTGAATGATGAAAACTTCAGATATAGGTACATTTATTTCATTCAACCTGTAATTTGCACCTATTGACCATTTGAACATGGTTTCATCTGAATCTTCTGAGTCTGACGTGGTGTATACCAGATGAATGTCATTTTACATGAAATTTCTACTTTCACGAATATCAATACTCCAGTAAAAAAGCTTTCAGAAAAAAACGCTAACCTGTGTTGTTATTTTTAGCTATAGATAATTGTTTCCTTCTATTTAAAAAACAATTTCAAAATATCGTTCTCACACAGAACTTTTTGGTTATTTTTTTCACCAATAAAAATGTCAAATAAATATATCCTAATGCTGTTTGTTTACAAGCGTAGAGTTGGATTTTACGTCCTAGTTAACGTAGAGTACAAGAAAACGTACATATTACGACTTTACACCCGCCAAACATGAACGTTTCCCCGTACTGCACGCCTACTATAACAAAAACTTGTCTTTACTACCAGGAAATCGGCGGACAAACAATTTTGAAGAAAAACGTGATTCCTCACCTTTGCACGTGAGGAGCTATGCTTAAACTCCAGAAAAATGAGCCGTCATAGCAAAATTAAATCATATGAGAATAGATGTATTGTTATGTCTCAGCTGATATTTATGTCTATACCCTCACTGTCCGACGTGCAATTATCATAAGAGAGCACACCTGCTTATACCATCGCCTTTAAGATCCATATCCATATAGATTCTAGAAAAATCTATTAAAGTACGCCTGACAACCAAGCTTAAAAATATTGAGATTACTTCGTGAACACCTCAACCTTCGAGGGTAAACGCCGCTATGTTAGCAATAAGACAACATATTCAAAATACAGCAACTTCACCTATAACGGAATATCAACAGTTAAAGATCGGTGAGAAGTCTGTCGATGCAATAATAGATAATCCATTTAGATTTGATCACATCTAAAGACTGCACAACACGCTTTTATAAGATACTGACAGTGAAGACATGGCTATTATAGCTATGAAGGACAGTATATTTTACTCACAACTATTTACTGGTGTACCCAAAAATTGCCACTCAATGCATATGTTAGTCGAAGAAATTTGGTATCTGAAATAAACATTCTTGGCATTGAAGAAAATACGCCTGAGCGAAGTATACGCTATATTGGATGATCCACAGGGCATGTGAGTCGAATTTTAGCAAAACTCATTCCGAATCTAGTAAGTTAATTAGCACGGCGAGTTATTTGGCCATTAAAATAATTCGCACAAATCAAGCGTTTCAATTTCGTGCTAAATTCGCAAATGCGCAAATCATTACAGACTGTTTCGAAATCAAACTTCAAAAACTTAGTGATGTTGTTAAGATACTTACCAAATATTGGGAATGTGTTGTTCAACAAGAACATATTTAAACTCGTGTCTTTGCTTACTATAGCAAGTATTTTAGATTTAAATATTATCAGTATTGTGATCAAGTGGAGGGAATATTCGCTCGTGTTCGGCAGTGCTTGCGCACTGGCAGTTGGCGGTAAACACCACCCCGTCTAGCACGACGATGTCCAACTCCGTCGGCTGCATGCTGAGCGGGCTCACAGAGTTCACCATTTTCTGCGTTCCACCCCAGCGCCTCTTGAAGTAGAGAATAGCCCGGTTGTTTCCGACGTAGTTGACATCGCCGTATGTCATACGTACCGTAACACTCTCTTTGTTACTCGTCCCCCCCTCGGTACCGGTCGGTTGACCTCTGCTTAGCAGCTCTGCCGCATGGTGCTCCGCCAGCCTCTGATTCTTGTCCATCTCCTCTACGATGTTTCCCTTCCGCGGCCTGGTCGGCCCGGCTTCGTGAAGGTACCCCGCGCTTTTGAAGCAGTGTGTCTGTACGTCATGTCGAATCCGCACCCGGTCCCGTCCGCATCTCTTCTGGGCGCTGCCGTGCGCGGTCCTTTTTCTGGTCTCCTGTCTCTCTCCGCTGCTTCTTTGGTGTGTACGACTTGTGACGCGTACCTGGCAGCCGCCTCCTACTGCTCCCGACCCTCTAGCATCGACGTTACCATGTCGTGGATGTTTTCCTTTCGGCCCGAGACCCTCATCAGCTCTTCCCTACTCTTCGCCCACGCCGGGCAGTGGAACCAGGTGTGCCCGGCGTCATCCCATTCTGCATTGCAGTGATGGCATCCCGGGGTCTTCTCCTTACCTATTTGGTGCAGTTATGCCCCAAAGCATCCGTGCCCAGTGAGGCTCTGGGTGAGGTGATAGTCCATTCTCCCGAACGTCCTGTCCACCCAGGGCACCAGCGAAGGGATGGTGTTTCTCGTCCACGCCCCCTTCTCCTTGTTCCCCCATTCCGCGTCCCATTTGCCCAAAGTCCTCTCTTTCTCTTCCTTTCTCAACCTATTCGTGGCTGATTTACCCAGGCCGCCTTCGGATTCTGCTATCGCGATCTTCTTGCGCTCTGCCGCTAGTAGGTGGAGTGGTTCGGTTCGGCAGTACCATCACCGCTACCGTTGACACTATGCGATACCCGGATATCACGCGCAGCGTCCCTCGCCCTGTTCCTGGCGATCCCAAGGGCGTCGGCGCATACCGGGGCCCCGTAGAGCGCCACTGAGTAGGCGAAGCTGGCCAGGAGTCTCCTCCGATTGTACGCCGGTCCTCCGATGTTCGGCATCAGCCTACCGATGGCGGTGGTCACCATCATCGCCTTATCCGCTACACGCCGTATGTGGTCCGCAAAGTTTAGCCTGGAGTCAATGGTGACTCCCAGATACTTGGCGCTACCTGTCGGCTTGACCATATGCTCTTTCACCAATATTGGGTTGACTCTCAGCGTGTGACGCCTAGTTAATACCACAATCTCGGTTTTCTTTTCCGCCAGGTCCAGGCCTTTGCATGCCATACACTCCCAGGCTCGGGCTATTGCCTCGCTCGTCTTGGCTTCCAGCAGTCCAAGCGTTCTTGCCGTAACCACGAGTGCCACGTCATCCGCGAACCCCACTGCCTTCACATCGTCCAGCATTCTCATGCGGAGGAGGTCGTCGTATGCCACGTTCCACAGTAACGGGCCGAGTACCGACCCCTGTGGGACCCCGGCTGTCAATCGGCGTGTTCCCTCACCCTCGCTCGTACGGTACAGAAGAACCTTGTTCTCCAGGTAACTCCCAACCATTCCCAGGAGGTAAGCTGGTACGCCCTTCCTTCCCTCGATTGCCTCGAGGACCACGTTGTGTCCCACTGCATTGAAGGCGTTTTTCACATCCAAAAGCGCCATCAAGCAGGGGGTGGCCAATCTACCCCTTCGCTCGTTCGCCTTCCTGGCGATGCCGACCACCTCGTCGATCGCTTGCAGCGTCGACCTGCCCCTGCGAAAGCCGTACTGGTTGTCGTTCCCCCTGATGCCTCGAGCGCCTTCTCTAGCCTGTTGTGGATCAACCTCTCGAGCAGCTTGCCCGAGGTGTCGATCAGGCTCATGGGCCGGTATTTCTGGTCCTCTCCACCGGCGGGCTGGCCCTTGGGCAGCAACACCAGTCTTTGTCGCTTTCATCTGATGTGGAACGACCGGTTAGCAAGGCATTCGTTGTAGGCTCTCAAGAACCCCTCGGGGTAGGTCACGACAGCCACCGCCAGCGCTTCGTTGGGGATGTCGTCCAGTCTTGGCGCTTTCCCCATTCCTAACTTTCTTATGGCTTCGTGTAGCTCTGCCTCCGTAAACGGTTCCGGTTCCGGTGTCACCACCTCCCTCGCTTGCCTGTTCCTTCCCCCTGAGCAATTTGAGAACAGCTCGTTCAGCACCCTCACTACGGTTGCCGGGTCGTCCGGCTGCCTAAGCACACCCAGTTTCTTGGTGACCAGCTTATACGGCAGCCCTAACGGGTCCCCGTTGACGGCCTGTAGGAGCTCTTCCCAGCATCTGGCCTTACTCGCCCTGATCTCATTTCTGAGGGCTTTTTTCGCCTTCCTGTACTGTGCAGAGCTAACTTTGGGTCTTCTCCCTTAGTCCGGGCTCGCTGCGCTTGCCTCCTTACCTTGACGCATTCCCATCTACGCTGCGCGATTTCCTCCGTCCACCAATGCACAGCGGGCTTACCTCTGGGGGGTCTTCTTCTGGGTATCCCCACGTCGCACGCCTTGATGATGGTGACCAGCAGTATATCCACCTCGGTCCTTCCGGTATTCGTGGGGTACTTCTCCCCGGCATTCCTTCTCCCGCTTAAGGCAGTTCGTCATGGCCTGCCTGTCCAGCTTTCTCGTCACCCATCCCCGCTGTCCGGGATTCTCGCTATTTTTGTTTCTGGTACGAGTCGTTGCGCTGGGCCTCCACTTTATATATAGATATAGAAGTTGACAGTTGTCTTATCGGTACTCCGCGCATGCACCTTCGCAGACCCACTCTACTCTTATAAAAACCATAACTTTGTGTACGGAAAATGTGCATGAAAAAACACGCAAAGCATGCTCGTGTTATGTACAAGGACTTGATGAAATGGGCTGTAACAGTTTTCATAGCATGGTGTACGGTTCTTAACATACGTGTTTTAACCTCGAAAAAAATCTTCAACAATTAGAGGCTTTTTCTACATAAGCTGCATCATGGCTACTAGCGCTAGACATGGATAATAAAAAATTAGTCCTAGTATCGCACATTTTTATCTTCTATGACAAGAATTTCCCTTTCACCCAACACCATTTTTTGATTTCTTTCCGGGATACCAGTAGGATGTTCATTTCTGCTTATTTCTTAACGTGCTCTACCAAATCTTCAACGCTTAGAACAGGACGTATAGGTACGTATCAAACGTTTCAAAGCACCTAATCCCTCTACCTGAATAATTTTCACGCAAAGCGGACCGTGTAAAAACCCAAAAGAATAAATCCCGATGGCAGGTTTCATGCTAAAAAAACTCATAGACAAGTTAGCTAACCATAGTTGCACGGATTCAACCATTCGTCACTATACGTCTCATTTTTCAAATCATCGGGAGCGAATAAATTTACTCTTAAGACAAATCCTGCTTGACGTCAATATGTAATGTAATGCTAAACGATGTTACAATTCGGATTTTATCGGAAAATATTCAGATTGTATAAGATGCACTAGTATAACGCATATTTTCGAAGGCAGACTATGTGAGGTATCACAGGCAACATGCTGTTATTTCGACAACGTCCTACAATCTGTTTGTGAACGAAATACCAGTGAACTGTGTGAACCAACGTTCAGTAAACAATGTACGAATCACTGTAAATGACGACGCCGATGGTTTTGCGACGCTTAAAGCTCTCTATCGATATTTTCAGCTGTTGGCGAGAAAGAACTAATAACAAAACCCGGGCCAACATCGAGAAAAAAAGCCCTCACTTCATATTAATAGCACGCTGAAAAAGTTTTTAATGACTTATTTAGTATAATTTATACTTGACATAATCACATTGCAAAGAATCTTCAGTTTCATAAAAAGTTAATAATTATTATATCAGTTTATCGAAAATGGATAAAACTCATCGACAGGCAATTGGAACCTGCATAATACCTTTATATGTACTTCGTACGAGGTTATTTACAAGTGCACCTTTATCTATGGAAGAGAAAACAAAGCAGCATTTGTCAATCCCAGTGAGACAGGCGTGTTCAAGAATACGATGTTCTAATTCGCGAACAATCGTTTTTGTTTCAACAAGGTCATACAACGATGTACTGGAGCTGTTACACGCAGTGAAATAGTATCGTGCTTTGCACGTTATATTCTGATACGTAAAAAGAGTCAGGCGAATGTAGAGTCTACCTATTGTAGTGGTAGAATTATCTTTGAAAAAAGCAGGATTGAAACTGAAACTATAACTGCATGAATTTCGACATTCAAAAGTGTTTAAAAAAAAGTCGGAAAGTTTTTGTGTACCACGGAATGCGTTTATTTTGTTTTATTTTCCAATACTTATTAGCACTCTGCAGTTTAAGAATTTATAGATGATTTTCTGTTGTACTGACCGCTCTATCTTGCTTTCGCCCCCCAAGCCGTGTTAACAGTTCTCAGCATCCGCCTAAATTTTGTTATCGATCGTACTAAGCAAACGCTCTCGCTGCCGTTCTTCGAGAATATGAGAGAGCTTTCGTCTGAGTCGCCCAGTTCTCGATTACATTTTGCGAGAGCGACGAAACGAATCGGAGTCAGCCTGCGTATCGTTTATGAGTATGTCTAACGAGTTAAATTAGCAATCCTTCATACCCCTACACCCCACTGTCGATCAATTGATTGATGGCGTTGTATAGAATACAATAAATAAGGTTTGATTTTGCATTCAATGATTATCACTGACAATACTATCTTATTCGGGTGCTTCTAGGTCAGAAACTCACCTCCACAAGGTCTCAGTCGATTCTCAACCTTCCCGGCTACCCTTTGATCACTTTCATTTTTAAGGTTACCTTGTGAATTCCTAGAAGCTTCTCGTATCTGTCTTATGTGGGTGCTGCTAGATGAAAAACTTACTTTCACAGGGTCTCAGATGATTCTTAACCTTATTGGCTACCTTTTGGTTTTTTTTTTTTTAACATTGTTGAAATACTCTTACCGGTATCTAGCAGATTTCGATTATAGTCTCATCTGTGAGAACCAGTTATCCCGCTACCCCACAGATTGACCATCTCACTAAGAATGACTGATTCTTTCTCAATTCAACATTTTACTCACAATTACCTCTCAATAGTTTCTACTACCAACCCTGACTTCAATCACTAAACAAGACTTTCGTGCTATTTCAAACGAAAAGTGAATCTTTCGGAAGCAGGCATAGATGGTATAACTGATATCTGAGCACGCACGAATATGCCCCAAGTAGGTACGCAAATTTCTAGATGCGGTAAATCAGTGTCTTTCGAAAAATTCCATCGCAACTTCTGCTATTTCAAAACCATCATACAAGTTACTAAAACTGAATCAAGCTGTGAGATGGGATAAAGCTGAGATAGAAGCACCTGAAGTTCTTAAGTCAGCGTCAATCGATACGTCGACCTGTGTCATAGACGTTCAACCCGAAAAGAGATACTGAATTTTAGATATGCTGATCTACAATTAGGGATGCTGTAGACAAAATATTGATGGGTCAACAACAAACTAGAGAAATTTCAAATGCTAAGTAGAGAGTTACGAGTGCCATCGAAGGTCCCCTTTAATACAAAAAGTAGAGCTAACAACCACTAATGCTATAAATGATGTGGACACGATGAGCACGCTTCGATAACCCTCAAAGTTATCAAGACGTGGAGAAGATTATCGCCAAATTATCTGAATACTTGCTTCTTTTTGTAAGTCATGTTCTGATTCAAACAATGAGAACTCCGCGAAATATCAGCACCATTAGGTATTTCACCGTTTGTCCGATGTAAGAAATCGCATTAATTCACGGTGTACTATAGTGTGCATAATTTGAGATTATGGCCGTGTTTCAACGTCAAGGTGGTTGGAGAGTTAGGAATATATTGGTCCTTTTTCGCTTATATTACAACAATATAAGCACAGATTAATGATTTATCAAATTCACATATTCGTCATCCGTGAAGATTTTCCTCAAAATTCAAGAAATAATTATTACCCAGAGCCTAGATATCGACTTTTCATTTCAAATCACTTTAAAGTGGCTACAAATCTTACACAGATTTCTCCGATTTCATACGTAGCCGTATTTTGTAAATTGTTGCAGAGACTGTTCTCTACAATTTCTCTAGGGCCCTTTCTTCGTTTGTCACGTCGTTATCGGTAAATATTTACATTTTCAAAATTGGACTGATATTAATTTCGAATAAAAAACAGCAATATTAATTTTACAATGGACAAAAAAATCTGTTTCAGTGAATTTATCGACAATACTTTTCCCAGCAAGATAAGCTACTTCAGAGTAGAATCGAACGAATCCACTAAATTTTGAATAATTTCAAAGCGACTTGAAACAAAAAAGTTGACATCTGAGCTCTCGTTTACAATTTTGGTATTACTTTTTCTTGAATTTTTGTGAAAATCGTTCTAGCTCACGAATATACACACATTTCGTAAGACCTCAAAGGTCAACTATCTCATACTCAAACCAACTGGAAATTTCATTGGTTGACATAGTTTTTCTTCAAATTTGACCTTCGATGATTTTGTACGAAAAGGTGACAGAAATCGGTCTGAATGACTTCAGGGAAAGCTCTGTAAGACTTCCTCTTCAAGAAAGCAGCTTTTATTACGTACTCTGCTCCCCTCTGTTCGCTCGTTCTCTCAAAAATATGCGTTGTTTTCAGTGTCGTATCGTTGGCGAAACAACGCAACGAGAAGAACAAAAGGGGGAAGTAGGAGAAAAGCGATTCCCATTACTCGACAACAAAAGTTGATCCTGCACTCGGATCTTAAAACCAGAGTAAAAAAAAAACACGGCGCCAACTGTCGGTGAAAAAATTCTAGACTTGATTTAAAAAATGAAATAAATAAAGTAAAATGACAGCGAAATAAAAAAGAGTTTTTCACTACAAAAATACTACCTCCCTCGTCCTCGGAACAATGTCAACGATGACGTGCCGGTAGATAGGCAACCAAAGTTACATTTAATTTTTGGTAGGATGATAAAGATAGAAGCTGAGGAATGTCGTTTTCCTGATTACAATCAAATCCGTTCTACAATTACAACGAAGTTGGATGCATTTTAACATTGGTCAGCTATTGAGTGCACTACCTCCATAACCTTGCAAATCCTAGCGATAAGTCTCATGTGACAGATTTTGACCTCGGTTCAGGTAGTGACAGTGTTTGCCTGCTGAAATAATGCAGGATCCACAATGAATCGAATTCTCCGACTAGTTTACCATTTTACATTGCTATCACAGCATATTAGATTTGATGCTGCATTACTTTTACAGCAGGAAGTCTATGATAGTTTTGAGCACTTTTCCAAAATCGCATAATGTTAAGAAACTCATTTTTTAACAGCGCAATTTGTTTTATTCAACCGTATGTAGATCAAGTTTTATTAACATTTTTATTATTACATTCGTTTGCGGGGAACCATTGTTATTTACAATAATACGAAACGTTTTGCTCGATGCTTATGTTTTGCGGTGCTCACGATACGATATATCAAATGCGGCTTAAGCGATTTACTTCAAATCTGGAGTCAGTATTCTTATATAATTTACCGTTTTCGCCTAGAAGCAATTTATTTTTTGAAGCTTGTGGGAGTCGACACCTAGGAAATCAGCTGTAACCAGAGGGACTTTACGAGAAGACGCCTGACTATAAACATCAATTCCATTCCTCGTAGCAGTGTAAAATTTGATATGTTATTTTTACAATTCGAAACTGATTTCCACAGTACCCGAGTTCTCGATATTTAGTCATCAAACCGTTACATATAATGAAAGAAGAATGAATGATCAAACGTAACAGCTTACCAAATAATATAACTAATCTAAGAATATGAACATCTTACGTGAGAAACGGTCTGACGAGACAGATATCAAAAATCTATTATAGGAATTTACATCGATAACGGAACCTATTAGGTAAAACTACAAAAATAATTTAAAAAACTGTTAATTTAATAACAAAAAAATGTTTATAATGACTAGAAATTGACAGCCAAATTAAATTCAAAAAAGAGTTGATACAAAGGAATTAATCAACTAAAAGGGCGAATTTTACTTGATTAAAGAAATCTTAAATGTATGAATGACTTGAATGAATGAAAATTTTAAATAATCTTGTATTTGCATGAAATGATGGCTATAAGATAACATATTTTTGAGAATACAAAAAGATGAACTGATGAAATTAACTTCAATATAAAATGAAAGATTTCTTTGTTTTTGATAAAATCTTTAAATTGAATATTCTTACGTGTTTTATTTATTCATCCCTCGTTTACATTAATTTAATATAAGTGAGCAATTAATAACAAAAATAATCTCGTCACAAGCTTGATCGACATACTTTTGAAAAAAAAAAGCAAACCCCTCGATCGAATTGAATGATCGGTTATTGAGACGT
Organism: Neodiprion pinetum; assembly: GCF_021155775.2. Classification (NCBI taxonomy): domain Eukaryota; kingdom Metazoa; phylum Arthropoda; class Insecta; order Hymenoptera; family Diprionidae; genus Neodiprion; species Neodiprion pinetum. The sequence continues at coordinate 18,623,742 of NC_060234.1, forward strand.
GAAATCCCAAGAATCACCCACTTTTTTAGCCGTTTGCTCGTATACCACAGACGACATAGAGCTTGTACTGCCGGTTCGTCGCATTGGAATGATAGAGTCGTTAGAAGAGGAACATCTCCCCACAAAGTGCCTTTGGGGCAAAATCCTTTCACCAAGTATAGGAAAGGAGCATATGTTTTTCTGAACGGATGAAAAAAAAAATAAAAAAAATATATATAATAGGCTGATTCAAAAAAAACGGCTAATTTTTTTTTTCAAAATCCTCACATAAAAACTTCCGAGAAGGTGTGAAAAGACGCCTGTAAAAAACAAAGCCCTTAATATTATCATTAAAAGGTCGCGCATCGGGAATTTCTATTTCCCGTTTAAATAACACAGGAATAAATTTTTTTAAATTTTGCAATTTCGTATTTTTGCAACGGCTCATTGAATTAGCGGACCAAAGCATATTTTTGTAGGAAATTCGACGCTCTACAAAAAAAGTCCTCACAAAGTTTTCGATAGTCACACTCCTGCAAAAGTTATTCGAGGTCAAAGTCGAACTTACAAAAAAATTAAGGGATCGTCTCAGTGTGAAATTTTCAAAAAATTGTTTTTTTTTTTTTGCATTATCGTATAGTATACACTGTTCTAAACATTCTCTCAAATTTTTGAATCGAAATTCAAATTATTACGGTCGCTACAGCGTTTCTTGTAGAAAGGGAACGGTTTTTCTACCTGCGCGTGTACTAAGGTGCTTAGGTTCTATAACCTTGCAGAATAAACTGTCCAAGCATTTCAGTTCGTTTTTGACATACACCACGGATAGACGTACGAGAGAAACCCACAAGAAAAAAATCAAGACCTGGCATCGCCGATTGATCGTAAGTAAACGATTTATATAAACTTTTCCAATTTCAATCTTTAAACGCGTTTTTCTCAGAATGGTGTTTTTCAAAATGGTTTCCACTCTCAAAGGAAGAGTTTTAAAGATATCTAGTTCCAATTTCGGGAGAACATTTTAAACGTCATTCTTTATCGCGCTATGGAAGCTTTTTTTTTTTTTTTTGAAAACTTCCTATTTTTTTTTACGAAAAACTGTCGAAAAAAAGGGCCACATTCGACACTTTTTGTTCAAACCGCCGCCATTTTGTCAAATTTGAAAAAAAAACCCCTCCATAGCGCGATAGCGACTTTTCTATAGATCAATAATCTTTTTGAAATTTTTTTTTCAGATCAAAACTGCGGCCGTCATCGTGGAAACCGTGCAGCACCTTTTTTTTTCACGTGAAATTACAACAATTTATACAACAATGATGCACTCAATAAATAAACTTTAAAAAAATCATTTTGTATTCTTCATAAACGTATTTATTTATAAAAAAAAAACCGGACCGATTAGTTTATTTGAACATTAAAAAAAAAATTCGCGAAAATCAGTGATTTTTCGGAGGGTCACACTGAGACGATCCCTTAAATGTTTTTTTTTTTTCGATGATACTATGAATCTTTTCTCATTATTTTGTTGTAAAGATATATTTAATAAATATATCTTACTCTAATTGGGCTTTTTCAATCATTAATTTTCCCATCGAGTCAATATAAAGTTACCTTACAAAAATGCGATGTTAAATAATAAACATGTTATCATGGAGAATCCATAACTGATGCACTTGACTATTTAAAAATGTAATTGTTCCGAAATCTATCCTCTTTATAACAAAATAATGAGAAAAGATTCAGAGTATCATGGAAAAAAAAAAACATTGAATTTTTTTGTAAGTTCAACTTTGACCTCGAATAACTTTTGAAGGAGTGTGACTATCGAAAACTTTGTGAGGACTTTTTTTGTAGAGCGTCAAATTTCCTACAAAAATATGCTTTGGTCCGCTAATTCAATGAGCCGTTGCAAAAATACGAAATTGCAAAATTTAAAAAAATTTATTCCTGTGTTATTGAAACGGGAAATAGAAATTCCCGATGCGCGGCCTCTTAACAATAATATTAAGGGCTCTGCTTTTTACAGGCGTCTTTTCACACCTTCTCGGAAGTTTTAATGTGAGGATTTTGAAAAAAAAAAATTAGCCTTTTTTTTTAAATAAGCTTAGGGTATAATAGCTGACAATGAGTCTTTCAAACCTTGCGCGAGTATATCTGGGCCGCTGATACTGCGTTTTCTAAGACTATCCGATGACATGATATGTAAAATCTAAATGAAATAAGTCGAGAGCAAAACTCCAGAAGATAATGGGGCGATGTAGAAATAGAAAATTCATAACAAATTCCATGTCACGGCAGCCAGCACTTCTCGTTTAAGCAAAATAGTAATGTATGGGCATACCTACGTGTTTGCGATTCGCTGTGCCAAGTCTTTCGTCCCAGTTATCGGATTGTTACCTGGAAATAATAATTCCGTCTGTTGCGCTCGGGGCGGAAAAGATCTATTATAATAATCACAAAATCCTGGGCCCTGAAGGTATTCAAGAAAACAAGTTCTGCCACGCTCCTAAAATGTAAAACATAGTATTATTTTTCTTGTTAAACTGTATAATAAGTTACCTTGATGAAAGAGGTTTCTGCAATTTTCTATGAAAAACCCCACGATTATTTTGACAATTTGGAACACAATTATAGTTTTTGGATGAAGTTTTTCGTAAAACCTCATCGTTTTTCATATACAGTTGTGAAATGGCTTCCTTTTTTAGGATCATTTTTCGTACATCGAAATATAATTGAAAAGGACATAATAATTTAAAGAATATTGTAGCATTCCTGATTCGACAAAACAATAAGGTTTGTTTATTTCATAGGACTGACCTATCGAGAAAAGATGAGTAAAACAATATGTCACAGATTCTTTAGATCTACCGAGATCATACTGAAAAGATGATCGCTGTCTGCTGGGTACGTCTTTACTTGCCTTTAATTATCAAGTCTTTGTTGTGAGACAGAGTCATATCTAGCAGTGGTTCAAAATAGTATTCCATAATTTATCGTAGAATATTCGTAATCTTATTCAACATTATTCCTAGAAATTGATCTGTTTCTACTCTAATTGTTTCTGTTTAATTGTACATGTTCGATGAATTGATATATTTGTAACACAAGAGCTCGTGAAATTTAACCGTCATTTTTACGGCCAATTGTTTGTTTTACTTTTGTCATAGAAAACTGTGGGTAATCATAATTTGGGGTACTTGATTATTTATTATTTTCAGGTATAATATTGCAAATGATTGCAATTTGTTGTGATATTTCATCGTTTTGTACGACGAAGTCAAAAACACGATGATTTCGTATGAAATACAACGATTTTTCATGACTTTCTAGGTTTCCGTGTTATCGTAGAATATCTTATATTACTTTAGCTACAGGGTTGAGTTATAGGGGGCGCCATGACGCTATTTTTTTATTAATTTTAATGAAAAATTTCTAAAATATTCTTGAACCTATAAATAATAAAGGCCTCAAACTCAAATTGGTCTAAGTGTTTTCATTTTCTTTACAAAAAAATCCTAAAAATAGGTATGATTTTAGATCGTCCAGGCTGCATCCCCCCGCCCCCCTTATAAACAAATCTTATCAATCCTGACTGAAATAACTTCGGCGTACTGAGATTTTTTTAAATTCAGGTAACCTATCGAGTGGTATCGATTATCTATAGCCCGGTAATTTCCATGTCTGTCATACATTGACAAAACCATAGGTATTGGCTTAGCTCTCCCTCTGTCATTGATCGCGCTCTGCCATTCTTGGCTCACCGTATAGTGCCACCCTTTATCCAGAATTTCAGAAGATGCGATGAATCGATTGATTGTATGTAGACCTCAATAAATTGTTTCCCAATTGAGCTATTAATCTATTAATTGAAAAACAAGCAATTGGAAGAGCTGATTGATCGATGGTTCGCTAAATCAATTAACTAAAATAACTAATTGAAATAGTCGATTGGGCGATTAATTCATAAAACGATTGAACGAAAGAAAGATTATTCGGAAGATTAATATAAAAAAAAAAAATTAATTGATAGGGTCGACCACTCGTTTGATCAAAAAAGTGGTCAGTTACAAATACCGTTTAAGGGTGTAGGGGGGGTAGAGTCAGCTTGAAAAGATGGTCCAAAGGTTAAACATAATAAGAAAAAGGCTTAGAATATTTGACTTTTCCTAATCCAGTTAAATAAACTAAAACAGTCCGCGTGACATGACAAAAAAATTTTAAACTTTAAATTTTGAATGTGGATGCCTTATTATGTTATCAATTTCAGTAACGTAAGATTCGTTTATCTGATTCTGACTAACAATGGGTCATTCTATTTGACCATGAATTTTCCAAAGATCGCCGGAGTTACTTTTCACGTAACAATAACGTATTTATTAACAATTTACAAATTTATCGTCTGCAACTTATAACGATTGCACTTACATATTGAAATTTCTTCACCAACGAACAAAATCAAAGAAACATTTGCCCCAGACTGTTTGTACTGTATTCATTTATGAACAATATATGCTATTTTCCATAAACTTCGGATAAGTGATATTGATTTTTCAGTAAAAGTAGTAGAATAATGAATAATGTGATTTTTCTGACGTTGTGAATAAAATGTATTTACAGTTGAAATTCAGTGTGTAAACGTATTTTTTCTGCATTACGGAGACTTTTTTAAATTATATTCAACTTCGTTAGCTTCAATTTTACTTTTTGAACCACTGGTTCTGCATACTTATGCTTCGACTATTTTTTGCGCTGGCTGTACGTCCCACTCGTCATCAATTAATTACTCGGGAAACCGATTGATCGAAATTTAGATTAATCGATCAATAGATATATTGAAACACAATTATTCAAGTTCGGCGATTGATTGATTAGTCGCAAAGCAATATACTCTACGAATACAAAGTCGATTACCACGGTTGTATCTACAAAGACCACGATCGTTATGCAACCCCCTGAGACTCTCAATTCCAATTCCCATACTACTTAAGGCTTTCCTATTCCAGGCTGCAAGAGTTTAACAAAGAGAAATGTGAATTTGACCTGTGAGGGTGCCCACGCATGTAAGAATATCCACTTCGGACCTCTTCACTGCGATTTATACGCCATTGTGTGGAATCGAATACAGACACGACGTGGATGGGCAACAGCTTCGATCGTCTCTACCTAGGGTCGTTTTTCTTCATTCTACGACTGACGGAATTGGGGCAATTCTTGACGAGGGAATAGCTTACTGTTCATCTATCTTGCAAAGCCATTCAAATAAGTCTCGAAAAACGTGTAAGAATATGTGTACTCTCGTGTATACGGTTAAGGAAAACGAATGAATCGTCACGTAAAAATTTTCGGATTTGCAATTTGTTTATTGTAGAAAAATTATCATTATTTTTATATTATATGAACAGCGCAGTAAGCAATTATGCATTCCTTACTGAACCCTTGATGATCTTAACATCGTCAATCGGGCGATCATTTTTGTCTGTCTCAACAAGTCCGATTCTCTTTACTATCGTCATACCGGAGTATATTCTTCCTGTAAATAAATCGTAAATCTTTACAATAATATAAGTCAATAGCTCAAAGGGAACTACATCGACTTAGTCTTTTTTTGAATATTGCATAAAAAATGACTATATCAAAGTATTTCACGTTAAAGTGTTGAGAGTAAAACCAAAGCGGTGCACATTAGATATCGAAAAATGAACTATACATAGATTTTTTTTCCGGTAAGTATAAATTACATGGGATGAATGAGGTCCCTGTCAGAATAGGTATTAATCGATGGACCAGAAAAAGAAAATTTCTTCTTACGTATGCATAAAGCAATGTTTGGATCTTTCTACGGTAAAGTATTACGTTTATCAGCAGCAAAAACTGAATTTCTACAAATTTTTCGCAGTTGTTGAAAAAACAGTTTTTGCTATTTGTGAACCTGGTTTGGTCTTGTTGATTTGAAGGGCACATTTTACAACTTATACCTCTGTTTCATCGTTCTCGTTGAGTATGAATACGTAGTTAATTAAAAACTGCAATATTGCAATACCAAAAATCGTATGTTTTCCATCCAGCCACTGCGTTGGGGCTAATGTTATAAAGAACTGGGATCCATTTGAGTCAGGTCCTGAATTTGCCATTGATAGTATACCCGCACCTGCAAGCAAGAAAATTAACTAGGGTTCACAAAAGATCTAACTTTAAGAGCTTGTTCTCCCGAACGTCGTGTTCACCGGTGTGTTTCAAGTCGTCGTGAATTTCGTCATCAAAACATTCTCCGTATATCGACATTCCACCTTTCCCTGTACCAGTGGGGTCCCCTCCTGAAGATAACAAACAACGCTCGTCAACAATGAAGAAACAACTACAACTCTATTTGCAACAACTCCTACAACACTATTTGCAACAGGCCATTGAAATATATTAACTTGGCCATCTCAGTTTGAAATTAATTTCATTTATCTACTTGTGAACTTTCTATAACTTCTTTTCATGCAAATATAGTAGAGTAATCAGAGTAGAATAATTGATGACCGTTAATGTGAGCATTTTCCAGAAAATAAACGACTAGTTAGAGAATCAATGTTCAAATTTCAGCACTAACCTTGGATCATAAAGTCACGTATTATCCTGTGAAACTTAGTGCCGTTGTAGTAGCCCCGTCTTACAAGTTCTGCAAAGTTTCTACACGTTATGGGAGCATGTTTCCAATACAACTCGATCAATATCTCTCCCATCCTAAAAATTTTGCAGGAAAATTTTCAACTGTCAACATAATCAAATTGGGAACAAGTATTCCTTTTTTCGAAATTAATGGTTAGATATACGAATATTGAGTACTTACGTAGTTTCCAAAGCGACGATATGAGGTTGCCAGTGTTTATCTGGAATTCCTGATATATTTGCCAATGCCATTCTTTGCTGTGATTTAACAATTATTAATCTAACACAGTATGTGCTCAAATCCTTAAACTTGCGTTGGATTAAGTTAGGTTAGAATAGACCGTCAACGTTTTATAAACAACAGACGAATTGTGAAGCTTCAGTAGCGTCATCTGAAGTGCATAATGAAAGACGACTTACCTGATGATGCCATAGGTACGATAGATTACTGCAAGTTCAAAATTACCATCTACGTTACGAACGTTGTTACGAAACTACAATTGTTTCCATAAGAATCTGTGCCTAACAGTCGGTAAGAGACACTGATCTTTAGTGAATAGTAAATGAAACTGTCATACCTCCGTAACCATCGAATCCCTTATTAAGGTAGTACCGTGATAGCAGCAGTCCTCAATTTCCAGAGAAATATCCCTTGTATAAAACATTATAACTAAAGTAAAAAGTAGTTGAGATACAGTACACCTTTGCGCCTCTTCTCACATGCGCAGAAGCATAAAAATTTTCCCATTGCGTCTTTTGTCTGACTTGGCAACGTTGCATTCTAACTCAGTTGCCCCTCAAGCATGTGTTGTAGAGAAATGTATTGTTATGAAATCAATTTGAGGTTAGTTGTAATTGATATTAACAATTTTAATTTTTTCTGTACCGTAACCTATATCCGCAAAGTTCTGACATTTATTTCAATTCGTTGGGCCTTTATGGCATTTTAAACTTCCCGCGTAGGGCAACGTTGCCAAGTCACTATTTCTCACGGGTCAGGTTATGAGAGAAAGTTTGAAAATCATTAAGAGCAACAAACTTTAAGAATTATTTACAAAAAAATGAATACTGCTTGTTTATGTTTTTTTTGAAAAAAATTACTTGTTATATCCTCAATTAATAATTCTCAGTTTTTAAAAAAAATTCTAAGAAAAGTAAGGCTGTTATTAAATAAAATTCTCACTCTAACTACGGTCGGGATAGGGAATACATGTAAATTGTACGACTTTTGATCGCTAATATTGCAAAATTTAGTACCGCAAGGACTATTAAAAAAAATTCCTACGTATAAAGGACACTTCAAATTATGTGCATTCAAAAATTGAAAGATATTGTAAGAAAAGTGATTTATCACGGTACTACCTTAATCTGACAGGCAAATGCCGATACTACTGATGATTTTAATATCGAGATATTTCGAACATCGAGTAACCCAGAATATGGTTACTGCATTTATGCAATTCAGTTTCGTGGTCCACTATCGGAGAAGAGGAGACAAAAATCGATTCGCAAAATGCTATCACATTTGCCAAGACCGGGGCATTTAGGAAATCGTAGCTCGAATTGCATGAATTACGGATTTACACTGAACGAATTTAATTTCCTACATTACGTTTCCACGAAATAACCCATTATATATTCAGTCAACAGCAAAACTTTTCAGAATGCATGTATGTATCTTCTGTAACGCCGTATGGCACACAACTTAACGTACACGCTTCAGATACGACTATTTTTTCGGCCGAATCGATTAAGTTGGTAACGCAGATTCAACATGTAGCGTCACTGTTGGCCGGCTGCTACGGGCTGAATCTGCGTTACCAACGTAATCGACTCGGCCGAAAAACTAGCCGTCTCTGAATTAATTTCAACATGTGTACAATAACGTTTTCACCTCTCTGAGATGATGTTACCTTTACCTGATGTTCATAACTAACGCATTGCTACTCTATGGAGCGATATCCCTGGGTCATCCTGATGTATATATATATAAGCATATACATATATTGAAACTATCTTCTGTACTTTGAATTAAGGTTCTACTGGCTATACATTGTCAATCAAAAGTAAGTCTCGTCAACAATATTGAATACTTTGTAATAAGATAAAAATCGAGAAAAAATCGATTGCGATATAAGGGATAAGAAAATTAAATTTGAATAATAATAATTCCCAAAAGTTATGAATAAATTATTTAAACAAGACGTTTTTCAACAAATTTGTAGGGAATATTTATTTTGTCATGTAAAATGAATTGGTTGATTTTTCTGAATACACATGAATTTTTAAAGAATTTTCTCACTATTTTCAAATTTCCGTTTTTGAATATATGTAAAGGCAGTATTTACGAAACTATTCGTTCAGTGCCCCGGAAACTTCATAATTGTGATGTGCAACGTTTTTACGAAATTGAATTTTGTTTAAACGAGATGTTTTGTTTAAACAATTTATTGATAACTTTTGGGCATTACGATTATTCAAATTTAATTTTCTTATTCCCTATATCGCGGTTGATTTTTTCCGATCTTTCTCTTATTATAAAGTATTCAATATTGTTGCAGAGACTTACTTTTGTTTGATAATGTATAGCCATTACATCTTCAAATGTTAATTCGGAATCAGTTTAACGGTCTTCAAGTACTTTGATTAACATGTTCTTCTCGGCTAACGTACTGACGGTTCAATAACTAAAATTATTATATTTCCTTTAACTTTTAAACTTACTATCAGATAATTTCCTTGCAAAAATCTATGGTCAAACCTTTTTACATTTCTGATTGGAAATTTCTCATTTGCGAATTACAGCAGTTTGAATTTAGCCGACTCGGTATCTAATGGCTCAAGACAGCTGGCGACCGCATGGCAATCGAATGACGATCCGCCGTCAGCACATTATCAAAAAAAAAAATACGTTGATCAAATCGTACTTTAGTACCGCCAAACTTATTTCAAATTGGCATTTGATTTGAAGAATGATCTCAATTTGACTAACATTGAACCCCCTCAAACCTTGTCTATCATTATCTGCATGCAGCGATGTAGATTACAACAACTTTCTACGTTTTTGCCATTTTAGACATGATTTTAGACAGTAAGTCGAAATAACATCGATGGTGAAATGAATGCTACTTGACATACCCACAATACCATCTATTGTTTGGTAGAACGAACATTTAATTCATAATCTTCTTGAAATACGGTTGCAATATATCATGAAGAAATATTGTTACGTATCTCCAAATAAAAGATTCCAACTAAAACGTTTTTGCGACACTATAGTCACAGCATTTGTTGTAGGTAAAAATTTTCAAAATAGTATTACTGATTTCAGATGGATTTTCGCTTTGGAAATAAGCAATTAAATTGAGGTATCGTTAGTTGAAATATTTTGGTTAGTAATATTGCAAATTCCAACAGTCGAATTATACTGGTCTACCTGACTGTTTTTACAGGCATGAAACATTGGATATTAGTACGATGAACTTTATTGCATTTTTAAAAATTATTACATGAAATAGACATTTATACGTAAGTTTATTACTTGAATGATTAATTATTACCAATGAAGAAACTTTGTTATTTCTTCAGTTTTGTTTACCAATTGCGCTCTATTGAACACATAACTTTAGCAAGAGATTCAGCATCTCACTTGCAAGTGACTGCTTGTATTCACAATTTGCTTCTATAGTTCAGTTTAAATCATTTTGTCTGTTATATTCAGACAGATATTAAGAAAATTGAACTAAAAGTTTATTGTATAAAAAAAAAAAATTGAAATCTGTACTTTTATCTCGTCTCGACAAGTTTATCGTTCCAAAGATGAGTAAACAAATATTCACAATAACGGTGAATTTTCTCACGATATTTTTTTTCCAAACTCTGTTATAGGATTAACGATAATCTGTCGACATATATTTATAATTGTATAAGTATGTTGAACTACCCACGAATAATCTCAGTTTAGTAATTTACAGAACTCGTCAAGAAATGACCAAGAATCGCTGCTGTGTTTAGTGGTATTAAACTAGATCACGGAGCAGAATATTTTTCAGCCCTACTAGTTTCGGATTTTCCTAGTATATTCAACGAGGCAATGTGACAATTGTTAATATGATTTGTGGAAAACACAAAATTCCTTCTCTATACACATTTGACTTTTTTTAAATAGCACATAACATTTAACACATTTACTAAATACTAACAACTGCTAGTAATTGTAAACATTTACAATAGGAAATGTATGAAATGTTACACATATTTCACACATTAAGAAATAAATGAACGAAAACTCGGTAAATACGTATTTAAAACGTACCACATGCTATACATAATATAGTATTAGTGCATAATCGTATAGGGAACGTGCGCGAAATTGCCGAAAGTGCCAAATCGATCGTACTTGTTCCAACGGACGGGGATTTTTCCCCGTCTACGCCAAGACTGAAGCAATCAAAAACTCCCATGACACGAAATTAACCAATCGTTTTGAATCACCCTGTCGCATAGGGACAGTAAATGAGGGTTCACTCGGTATTTCTTAAACTATCATACAACAGCCGATACCGCAACAATTAACCTTCACTTTTCTCGCACCGGGGAAAGGTATTTTTTCGATAGAAATATTTGTTTTTTCTGAAAGATGATAACAACTAACCGCCACACCACCCGTCAACGTTAGTGCAAATCCTATCGATACGGACAAATTTGGCACTCGGTCCCTATGAGTGTTTTGCAATAGTTGAAATAATTCGATAATAATACGTATCACAACAATGAACATACGTGTGAATAAATAATAAAATTGTCAATATCTCATAAAATATGTTTCAATAATATCTATCATACTCTGAATAATGATAATGTCTTACGTACAGATAATTTTGTGTTATATAGATGGTATACATTTCTCTAACACTTAAAACATTAATTGAAATTGACAAATATATGTGGACTATGCTTATGAGATGAACTGTGATGATAAACTATAGCAAATTCGAAGGATCTCTCGATATATGAACGCCGAGAGATGTACTCATATTTAATAAACCACTCAATTCTACTTGAAAAAAAAAAGAAGAAGAACATTGATAATAAATTGCGATGAAAACCAGAAGTCAATAGATGAAGGTAGACGAGATGTTACACAAAAATAATAATCGACGTATTACTTTGGTGAGATTAATTAATTGCTACATGTTATATTAAAGACAGCACAGATTTTTTATGACGAAACGGAACTTTCTCCATGGACCCTGAATTGCAACTACAGTGCTTTGCAATGTAAGATGAAGTTGACAAAGTCATCGGAACGAGTCCCATATGGGCGATTGTCTATCGATTGTCTGATGCGAAAAATAATGATTATATCGTTATATGCTCCTAAGTAAATTAATGATTACAATGTATATATGTATATATGCTGGTATTTAGAAATTCAACTGGAATCAGTATTTGTCGTAAAATTACACGCTCTCAAAAGTTAAAAAGGATTTTTACAATAGCAATCAGGTGAATACGTTCCTTCAAATTTTCTTGCGAAAAACCGCTGATATGTACACAGTGAGGACATATGTATTAAGCGTAATTACATAAACAGTTATCTGACGCTATACGCAGATTAATCTTTGAATTCTTTATCCTTCAATTTCTTCGTGATTGTAAACACAAGTATACGGAACCAAAATGTTACATTCATCTGCTGACAAGTAACGAGATTTCAAAAATATAGTGTTTGGATTCCTTAAGGATTTCCATTGTAAAGAATGCTCACAGCGTTTCTAAGATTCCGATGGGAAGCCCATGAAGTTTCGGTATTTTTATGGAATTCTACGAGTTATTATAGATAATTTTTCTGGAAATTCTGTCGTAAATTTTCACGGTGTTGAAAAATCTCTGATAGAGGCGCTGTGTAGAGGACTCCCATGTACAGTTTCGTATTTTCGCCACAATTGCGGTAGCGTTCTGTAAATATTGCAAATTTCCTACACGGCGCTGGAAGTGATATATTATATATGATATACATATTTTCATGATATATATGTGTATATATATACATATATTATATGTATATATATATATACACAAAAGGCTCAAACAGTGGAATATAAATTGATTGTCATTCACAATTGAGCTGCTTAAATGAAGTATTGAATAAAAAAAAAAGAACCTATTTTGCGATAAACCGTTTTCAGTTGAATTTCCAAACAATTATACCTATGCTGTTCTTAATGTTAAGGACACTTAAGTTTGTAGTTGTATCTAAACAATAACCACATATGCTATTTAGGTAACTTTAGTGTGTATCTGCGCCTCTCTCACAATCGGTGTACAATAATACAGTAAACCATTTTGCTCTATATAATTTTAGAAGTGTAATTAGGGCAATTACGTATACTTTCGCCATTCGTGTAGTCATATAGATTGTATAACGGTTTAAAATTCAATTTACAAATCATTCTATACAATACGTACTGAACCTGAAAGACATAGTATTCAAATCTTATACATGTATCGATATCACTCCGTAAATTTGCACGACGATTAATTCTTATACCTATCATTAAAACCAGAGTCCGAATATTAGAGTTCAGTAAATGACCATCAAAAATGAATCCTTGCTAATAAAATGATTCTTACCGCAATAATGCCTGCGGCAAAAGGAATGAGCCAGACTGTCTGTGCCTAATTATTCAAGGGCAACTGGAAATTTAATGATCGATTTATTGATCAGGATCTTCAAATACTTAGAGTATAGAACCGCCTACGTGAAATCCGGTTTTCTTAGAATATTATGTATATTTGTCCAATGAGAATACGAATGAAATTTAAAACTAGTTAGATCAATAGGGTAAGAAGTCGTGGTATCACAGTAAGAAGGGAATAGAAATAGGATAGCAACGGATATAGTAACAACTTGGTAATCTGAGGCCGGTACATTAACACTATACAAATACTCTATAATAGTGTAGTTTGATAATACTAACATTTGAAATGATATTTATATAATCTTCGTTTGCACATTGCATAAAAATATGAATTTCACAGTGACGGCTGTAGGCTATATACTTGACTTGTGAAAAGTTTTGTTAAATTTAAGCAAAGCACCAAGAATAGACTTGATTTGAGGTCATTAAATTTCGACTTTTGTATGAATTTTCATTCTAAAATGTTTCATGAGTACATAAAGGTAGGTACAGTAATCGAAACCTATACATATATTCATTTGATTTACTCGGTTAATTCTGTTTAATTTATTATCATATTGTTATTATTACTTCATATTGTATGTATACGCTGTTAGAAAAATTTAAATGAACATAACTTCCCAGCAGGTTCACTCTATATTTACGTTATTTGTTACATTTCTGTTAACGAACATAGTACAAATTTTTGCAAATTGAACGTTCAAATTGTCATATCAACGTTTAATTTGAAATTATTGGTTTTTTTCACTCAGTCTTACACTAAAAAATGGTTAAATCAATCCAAAAATTTTAGTGGAGTTGCTGGAAAATTTTTTTTCTAACCATTTATTGTTATACATATATATATTTTTTTTTTCTTTTTTTTTTGATAGCCTGATTTTGTTTTGCCTACAAAAATTTGATATTAAAATTTCATTCTAATAGCCTAATTATAATAGTTTATAAATCAACTTAAAAGTGAGTAGTATATTCAGCGTCATGTCCTGGATAGCGCAATAAATTCATAAACACTTTCATCTTTCACGGCAACAATCATTATACCAAAATCAGACATTTATACTCATATAGCATTATGAGATGTACAGTATTATTAATGCATGTATTATATATGTACTAAAACATCACGAAGTGACAACACGTACATGATACTTGACAGTCTCAGGATACTGCACAAGGATATACTGTAAGGTGGTCCTTATTCAGGGTGTTGACGAATTTTTGCCAGACCATCCCCCAAATCAACTTCAAATAATTCGAAAACAATCGCCTAATTTTTTCAGATTTTTACATCGAATCTAAGATAGTCCGCATTGTGATCGAAGTTTCTTATGGAAATTAACATGGGTAAAACTTTTTTTCTCAGTATATATTTTATTGCAAGAGTAATAATGTTCCAAATAATCTGTAACCGCGAGGTTTTGGTACGAATTAGTGCTACTATCTGGGAAAAAATATACGTTATCGTAACAGGCAATCTAGACGAATTGCATAACCTCGAAACCTGACTTGTTTTTTTTTTTTATTTAGAGGAAGTGCAATTCGTCTAGATTGCCTCGTACGATGATGTGTATTTTTTTTCATATAGTATCACTAATGCCGACTAAAATCTCGCAGTTACCGATTTTTTGGAACATTATTACTTTCACGATAAAATATATAATGCGAAAAAAAGTTTTTCCCATGTCATTTCCATAAGAAACTTCGATCACAATGCGGGCTATCTCAGACCTGCTGTAAGAATCTGAAAAAATTTGGCGACTCTTTTTAAATGATTTGCAATTGATTTCAGTGATGGTGCGGTAAAAATTCGTCAACACCCTAAACAAGGACCCACCCTAATATACTGGTCCGACCAAACGGCAAAGAATTGGCAAGCCTCCAACATTTGGATTCCAATGAATCCCGGTTTTCAATCATAGAATTGTATCTATTTATCAAATTGGTTGTAGTAGAAATCATTGATTGATATAAATTTAATTCAAAGCTTGAACTAGGCATTCAATTTCAAAGAAACAAATTTTTAATCATTCAACTAGCTGCTCGATTGACGGATGAAATTTGGTAAATGTAGTGCGTGACGATGTTTTCCTTTGAATTGATTACATCAGCGCGCATTTTTGACTGTGGGAAGGCCAAGCAATTGGACTGAAACCTGGTGGCCGCTGACGGTAGCGGTACAAAATCTTCTGTAACGAATTCGTGTACCCGAGTGATTCACATAGATGAGAGTCATATACCATTCAATTGTGAATTGAAAACTAAGATAGACATATTTTATTTGGAAGTTCTCGGTAATGTATGCCAAAATCGGGATACAGCGGAATTCACGTCACGTGTATTCTGCATGTAATACGAATTTCTTTACATTGATCAATTCTTGGATGCAGTTTCGAATAAATAGACGCATTCATGGAAATGTAAAAAGACTGATATTAAATTCGTTCTAACTCATCTGAAAGAATAGAAAATTCGTATTTGTATTGGTGAAACCAAAACTTCGGTAAATACTAATTGGCAAATTATACTTTTTAATCCGTTTTAATTTATTTTCGTTTGTTGGGATGCAAAACATCATGTGAATCCAATAATAAATTCAACTTATGAGCGTTGAGTCTTTTGTCTGCTTGTCAGGTTAACCAACTCATCAACAGTTGCGGCCAAACGCGTAACATAGAGTAAGGATCGGTCATCTATAGGCAGAATATCTATCCCACTGTAGAAAGAGATGGAACGCATATGCGGTAGATATCTATCTTTTTCTTAGCTACGGGAAGTAGGAGATTAAGAAAATAGAAGATTGGCCGTATATGTGTTTTGTCTCTTTCACTGGACGTCCCGCAGGAAAACCACATGCAGTGTAGAAAATGAGCAGACTATAATCTACGTACCGAGTGGCGATAGTGAAAATTAGTCTTCGAAGCGACTCACTGACTATGCGCAAGCTTCTCCGTCTTCTCACGGTTACATTTTGACCATATACTCCTGGACGAATTGCCTATTTTTACGAAAGATGGCGGTTGAAATCAGTGTTGGCAACCATACTACAATTATAGTAGGCATATCACTTTTTTGTACTTGTACAGTGTAAAATAACAGCAGTACTATAATCATTAAATCTGCTATAATTGTGTGATATGCAATATTTTTTCACAACGTGAGGTTAAATTCTTATATTCAAACACGTAAACATTAATATTTTATTAAAATTTTTTCTACAGACATGAAGGTCTTGATGTGCTGAATCTACATCTGTTTTTCATTTTTTGCTGTCACGTATATTGCATGATATGATTCTTTCTTTTATTGTTCAAAATTGTGAATTTGTTGTTTTTTTTCTTTTGCCTTTACACTACTTCAATCTATTTCAATAATATCTGTATATGCAAAACCAATTCGAACTGGTGGAAAAATAAAGAAAGATATCGCACAAAGTTGTTCTCACGCCAATGCATGCCCTGCGCAGTTCTCGTTATGACTTAACGTCGCGCAGTACAAAAAGAGAGAAAACTACGAAATAAATAGAATTATACTAGTAGATAAATTTTCTGATGATTTTAACGTATTAATCTACTTGACTTTGTAGCTTTTTGTCATAAATATTGTTTCTATCAGTAGTGTTTGATTATAATTTGTTAACAAAAATAGCGTTTCATTAAGAAACACATTACGTGAAAAGTATACGTGGTACATATTTTTTATCGCTATATTTCGATTCAAGAGCATTAAGTCTATAAAATTTACAGATAATAATACGAAGGAAAAGAAAAAAGTTTTCTTTTGCAGATCAATGCAATTAATTGATATACTGAACAGAGGATAGAAACTGTTTCAGAATTTTATTTAAGTTGACTATAAATTTTTTCAAATATACTGTAATAATATACTATATGATACACTACAATTTAACCGCTCTCTTAACGTAATCCTGTTATCAAAGGTTGCCAATACTGGTTGAAACTGAATAGACAGGCAAAGACGGATAGTGCAAAGGCTTTGGAATGGCGGAGAAAAGGAAAATATCGATGTGTCAGGTTAGCGTGCGGCCAATATTATCCGGTAATGCGCTCTTCAGGAGCACATGGTCCAAGGTTTCACTACTGAACTATAATACAACTGGAACGCTTCCCTAGTAGCGTTGCCTTCAGTTGCTAAAATTTGAGAAGACTCTGTGGACGTCTTTCCACAAAGTCGATACAGAATCTTCCCTGACAGCAATTTTTTCCACCTGACAACAGACTTATGCAAGATTTGCAATAATTCAGATTCTAATGTCAGACCCGCAGTTTAATGAGGTAGAAGACACATTGTGTCTGCAGTTGCAGTCTGTAGGCAGACTTAAGGCCGAAGCACAAAAAATTATAGAGGCCATAGTCAGAATGAAGAAGCCACATGACTCGACTGGACTTTCAGAATTGCACATGATCTAAGGCTTCTGGGCTTACAACCTCTATAGTTTTATATGCTCCAGCCCTTACTCCAGAATGTTACTAGAGTTACTGCATGGAATGACAAACATAACCTCGATTTGGTACTTGACGCGAAAAATTTGAGAGCTTATGTCCGCTTTCGCATAAGTTGGCCACCATGCCTTACAGACAAAAATATTGCCACTGTACGATTTCACTGACCAATAGAGTCCAATTCTCTTGCGCATGCTAGTCGGTCATTAAGCCTGTCAACCACAATGGGTGCTTTCCATTTACTGACTCAAATCGACTTGTGTCGCTATTTCTGGTGTAACCGGCCAATCTGGACAAAGGAATGCACCCGAAATAGCAACACGAGTCGACTTGAGTTAGTAAATGGAAAACACCCAATATGTTGCGTTGTGAATTTGAGATCATAGAGACTACGCAAGGAGACCGAACTCCATGTAAACCAATATCTGTGTAAAGTTAGATGTCATCAGCGTTCCGTATGCACCGAAGACAGTAGAGGGGGTATAAGGCGGTTGTTTGAATTGAAGACTTTCTACCAATCTCATTGGAAAATCATCGATCGGTCGATACATGGTATCCCTGCAACCAATGACACTGCGGTGCAACAGGAACCCTCGCGACGTCACTGGTACAAAAAATAAATCTAACGTGTACAATCATCGACGTAGAGAATGGACTGCGAAAGCAGACCAAAAATGTGCCCGCCGAATGGAAAGAGACAGACAGCAGTACGGGCCTATTTGTGTCCTTGTTTGAGCCATGTCAATGGGATATTCAGCGGTCTTAGAAAGAGACAGCGATTGGCACTGACAATAAGTCTCTAGTTTCTATGGGTACTAATAATGCTGTATCTCGCTTGCACAGCGGTGGACATATTCCGTGCATTGCTTAGGTAGGGAACACGCGGTCCATTTTCCATGTCGATGTGTACGATTAGTGTGACAAGTTCAGTCAATTCTCCCACTTGAGTTCTGTCTCATTGTGTAGTCTCCATGATTTGAGACGTTCAAAATATGACTTTCAACAATAACCTCGAAATGCCTGCTCGTATTGACAGTCCGCATTAAGGTCCAACCTGACAGAGTTAGTTAGCCTGTTAACGCATGGGAAAACTTGACGCTCGCATGCTCGGACATTCAGTTACCTGCGACTGCCACAGTATTATATATCGATATATGTACGCATAACATATACCTATACATGTAGTGCAATATACGTATTTCTGCCGTTATGCCATTGAACTACATTTATGGTCTGATTTAGTTAGTCATTGAGTTGAATCCCTTCGTATTGTCTATGCTTGTTACATTGAAAAAACGCTGCTCAGGTATACGGTATTCTACCTACATCGTTCGCGGTAAAATTCGGAGAAAATAAAAAACGCAATTGTCGGAAATCGGATTGTGCAATATACATATGTGCGTCACTTTGCATCATGGATTCGTGAAAAAAAATATTACTCGAACAGATTGCGAATGGTTTGGAAGGCCGTAGAGAAATAGCTGGCATTAAAAATTTCAGTCCCACTGAATTCAATTTTGCCTATCGAGGAATTACTTTTAAAAAATTTATAGATATACTATTAAAGTGTATAGGCTATTGTTAACGTAGCTATTTTAAATATACTTTCAGCGAGCTTCGACCAAATTATGTATAAAATATATTGGTTCTAAAAATTTTTAAATGATAGTCAGTATGCCTATTGTACAATCTATATAGTATTTATAATATGTGCCATTATATGTAAACATATAATTGTAACATAAAAGCTTCCGCACCCTTATTATAAAAGGAAAAATCGTATTTCCAATCTATGTATCCTGCAAGTGATATTTAAACAAAATTATTATTCGATTCTGATTTTCGTTCGAGTATACTTTCATATTAGAGCCGTAATACAAAATCTGTATTTTAACCCGTCGTATTCGTGCAAATTTATAGTTGTATAAAAGCTACCTTAAGAATTAATGATTGTTGATGCAGTAATCATAATATCATAGAATATAGCAATTGACAATACATGTATACATATTCATAGATTTTTTTCATCACTGCTAAATGCGGTTTGCGAGAAAAAACTTTGCGCGTATAATATATGATATACAATATAAGAGTTCGACTAACAAGTCGAAGTTTTTGACTAGACATTTATTTTTATCTTATTCCTCACTATTAAAGCTTGAGTAATTAGGACATAATAGGCTGTGTAATAGGCCAAAGACATATTTGTGTTACACACATAACACAAATATATAATACGTGTAGGGTTCTCACGCAGAGTTGAATATAAGAATAAGAGACAGTCACATTAATTTATACTGAAATTGACACATTTTACTGGCAGGCTTTGGAGGGGTAAATGTAACTTTCCTGTCAGAGGTTTCCCTGATATTTCATACTTCATGCCACTATTAATACTCACGTAATTTCTATATCTGATATTGAATATTAATTTGTATATCAGATACAAGTTACTGCAGCCAAACAAATCAGTAATTGTCAGATACGATTTCCAGTAGATGAGCTAACGAAATAAGTTCGACTGTTTATTCTTTCTTTTCCCTATTTGAAAGACGCAGTTCTTTTAGAATTTAGATTTTTCATCTTATCAATTTATTATTTTATATACCATAATATGCTTATAATAAATACCTTTGCGATTCTGATCTGGATATGCATCGTCGTTAGGATAAGGCTACTAGAAATATACCCGCCAAGAAAATAACACTGTACTTCTTTTATGTAACATCCATGATTGGAGAATTCCGCGTTTTAATGTGCGAAGCCCGATATTTGTTAGACAATTAAATACATGTCACAATTAAATGCAACGATAATTTCGGTAATTATGCGTTAGTGACGTGTCAAAATCAATAGAACTATTGCTAGTAAGCGTACATAATATTTATCGGTAAATATAGAAACATGCAGGTAGCAGCCTTATCCTAGATGTAAAAGTGATGGCAAGCACTGTTGACAAAAATCTTAACATTAAATTGAAGTAATTATATTTCTATTCGCTCCCGATTCTTCGCTTGATAAAAAATGATGAAATAATTATACAAAACTAACTCCCGGGTATTTATCATCCGTCTCCAGGAATCTTATATTGCTATTGCTTTATGCTATCCATTCATTTCATGCTTCAGATGTTACTCACATTTTGTTGTTTTGGACTTGAATTCATACGAAATATCCATACGAATGTAACAAATAGCTTGTTGGCACGTACGTCTTTATGAACGTCCAGAGAATAGTTGATACTGAAACAAACAAAAAGTTAACATTGAAACACATAATGCCGTGTTAGATTTCTGAGAAGAAATTATAAGCAGTTGACCATTTCGAAAAAAAAGTAGTACCACAAATCTTACCGTACAACGCTCTTTAAACTGACTGTCCGATCTAACTCCTCAAAACATAAGATATTACCTATTATATTAACTAGGGTCAATTATTTTGGATCGGCATATACTTCGGGCTGACATTGGTTATCGCTGTTCGTCACATGTGCAGTCGATCGTCCACTTAAAAGTATGACGAAGGTAAATTTCAGCGGTGCAATGTTATAAAAATATCGGGAACTCTCCCATCATAATTCTCTAACTGTACAAATAACGAGACAGTGTTTCTGCAATAGTATCAAGGGTACAAGGGATATTCGTATAAGAAAGGTTGGCAAAGGAGCATAGAGATTCTTACACTGTAAACAAGGGTCAGTGGGAAGGCTGTCCCGATGGCTGGAGTGATGGAGTATGTGTTGGTGGCCCATTGAGGTTGAGGCAGATGGGGGGAAGTTGTCTTACCATGCCGGAGCCAAACTGGTGAAGCAGCCCGCTGCCTTGCTGCGAAGATGTCGACGACACGGATGGCCGCCGAGTGCCACGAATGCTGTTCATGCTTGAACTTAGCAGATATGGAACACTACTACTTGTGATCGGCATACCACCACCCTGCAGTGTTTTCAATTAATCTCTTATTTATGTCACACATCTTTTAAGAGTACCTATGGCTATACTTATTTAATTTCGTTTCATCATCAGGCATCAATTTCAAACGAGAGATTGGCCACATTTGAGGACAGTCGTAAATTGAGGGGAAAAGTTGTATTAGAAGTCACCGTGGACGGCTGTGATTTTACTCGAAATCACATCAATTCACATTACTCATTCGTTTGGTATTGGTTAGAAACTCGCAGACTTCGCGGAATCACTTAAATTCATGAAGTCTTGAACTCACGTGTAAACTTGGGAACAAAGTTACTTGGAGTCAGTACAGGAGTCACATGAAATAAAAAGAAGTCGCTTGAAGACAATTAAAGTTATTTGAATTTGATTAATCTTTCGATTTCATGAAATCACGGGAATTCGTGTGATGTTTCATGAAATCACAACAATTATTCTCTCATATTCATTTGATGTTGTTTTAAAAAGTTTGAATTCTACTAAAGTCGGGATTGAACTTGGAAAAAGGTTGGCTGGAATCGCTGTAGAGGCGACTGAAATTCATGTGTGACTTTGTTTGAAGTCACTGAATGTTACTTCAACTTGAGTCAAGTCTTCGAACTGTATGCAATGACAATGACATAAGTTCAATTGAAATCAGGTGAACTCGTTTACTTTTAATTGAAATCATGTCAATTCACATGCATTCACTTGGCGTGATTTGACATCGTCTGGGTGACTGGGTTCAATCGACGTCTTTTGATTCTACTAACATCAAGCCACTTGTATCGATGAAGGCTTTAAGTCGAGCGTACTGTCGGTCCCCGAATGGTCAACCTCTCGATTTGCAAAAAAATGACGATTGGTAACTTTACACACGGCTACATTTGGCCCCACCTTGTTCACTTATCTCCAGAACAAGATTAGTTTTTGTTCTTAATATATTTCACAAATTACCGTTGGCGGTGAAAGGTTAATATTTGACCCGCGCCGCTCTTGGGGCCCGGTGCTAGAATGGCGTCGAATTGGTAAACCTCCTCCCGGAGTACCGCCGGGTGAGCTGGCGCAAGAAGGAGCTATGCGTATTTTCGGCGTCATCAGGGTGTTGTCCGACAGCCGACGGTTCGGAAAAGCGTTTGCCACGCGCAAGAAATTTCCGTCGTTTGTAGAGGACGACGAACCGAACCACCAGCTTCCAAGCATGCCTAAAGTCAGAATCCACATTTTACACGAAGTGCAGAAAAACGGTTCATTTTTCCGCGTACTACGTGAAAGCATCAATTCGTAATAATCGATCCCCCGATGCTTCAAAAATTATAATCAAATTATTCCAGTCTTTGTATGATAAACGTTTATAAATATTATGATAGTATATGAATATGATATTATGATAGATTATGATAAATATTATGATGGTATATTTACCAGCCATGGAATTTTTTCTAGCCATATTTTCAGCTGACGCAGTCATCGACATTGAACCTAGGCATGAAGTAATAGCGTAATTAAAACCGCATTACGGAAAATGATTTAATTATTGTAAGGGCCATTTGTCGTGGTTGGAAACACTTATAATTGCTGATAAATGGCAGCTTGCTGTTTTTTCTATACACTGTATGAAATCATACTGTACAGTCGATCGTTTTGATGTTAGTTTACGCGCGTCTGTCGGTACCGTCAACCAATAGAAATGAGAAAACTATAATTTTCACTTTGTTGCGACTTGAAAAAGAGAATACAACTGCAACGAGAGACAATTGATCACAACGCACCTGATCAACTCATTGACGAACCGTAAATCGTTGAGTAACTTATAAACTTACCAATGGAGTTCTTTCTAGCCATGTCTTCGGCCGACGATGTTTTTCTCTGTTCGATACGGAGATTGGGAATGTTGAATGGAGGTGCATGCATGTTATCAGAGCTATATTGATGACGCAATTGGCGATGTCTTTCTGGACTCGGAAGCGACAGATTGTCCAATTTCAATTTGTTTCTTTGATTTCTGTTGGGATGATGAAATATTTACACATTTACACATCGATCAAAATCGCTGTACTTCGAACAAACTATATACGCTAATATAACCGTCATGCATCTTGGGTATAAGAACTTTTTACCTGTCTATGTGATTCAGCATTTCTTGTAACACTTCTAGGAGAATAGTAAATTGCTCTAAATTTAAAGCAGGATTTACTGTCTGAGGCAGCAAAGACGGCATTACGCGTGTTGCCATTAAATTTACAGAAAGTCCATATTTCTTGTCGTTCAACATCAGCCTATAAATGTCTGTAAAATCATATAAATAATAAGTCTACAATTCATATCAACAATTTTTCATACATAGTTTTGGACCTCGGTGTGCAAACAACTTTATGAAATTCAGCCTTCAAGTTGTAAACAAACTCTCTTTCAAACTCACAGTCATACCTTTTCCGTATAAAATAAATTAAATTTGCATAAACAGAAAGGCTTGAACGTATGCGAGTTAAAATTTTGAAAATCAGTTAATCATCTTTTTTTTCACAAGGATTTGAAATCGAAAATTTTAAATAAGGTAAAAACCGTCATACGGAACACCGAAATGCGTGATCGTGAGTTAGAATTATCGTCAGTATCCTCGGCAATACCGTGGGACTAATTTCGATGATAGTTCGAAATATTATTATAAAATCTTGGAATATCTTAGGAAAGAATTGATAACAAAAATCGCATTCTAGTATTGAATTTTGTCGTAGTTTGCAGTTTCTTACGGAATTATAATTTGATCCGCGTATGGGTCAACATTATACAAACCCCTGTACCAATAATATCATGCACTTACTTACAACCCGAATAGCAATTTCGGGCTCCTGAAGTTTGACCTCCCATAACAGAGGCAGCACTTCGTCGATAATTTGCTGTTTGTCAAGCCGCTCCAATATGCACTCGATGCACGACAAAACGTTCGACATGATTCTGACGTCTCCTGAATTCTTCTCAAATACTCCCTTCAATTTCGGTAAAACCATACGTCGTATGGCCATGTCATCTAGATATTCGGTGACGTTTGATACAGCGACCAAGGCTGCAGCCTGAAAAGACAGATTGCGTTCAAAGAGGGTCGCATGACGCCGAATCCACGCATAACGAATCACGTAAAATCATGCATATTTAATCAGCGAATAAAACCCACCTGGACTTGAGTCGTTGTACTTTCAAATGACGCGTACAGCATGGGCAAGACTTCTGATCGGATATCGTCACGCGGAGTCTTCTCCAATATTAGATGCAAATTTTCCAACAATATTACCGTAGCTTGTATCGATTTTGGAGTCGAGAAGACTGCTCTGCAATATTTATACACACCGGCATATACGTAATATCTTTTAAAACTCACTCTGAATCAATCGCTACATGAATGCATGAAACATACAATGATTACATCAAAATAGTTACCTGAATGTCGGTAGTATTATTGACTCGTATTCTTCAACTGTACTGTTTTGAATTATGTACAACATGGGCTGTAAGACTGCGGCAAGTACCTCTTGAGACTTTGACTCCAGTTGAAGGTATGGCCAAATATGTTGATACCATAGTTTCTGAAGTGAGGAGTACCTTTTTTCAATTAAATGCACCTTACCCAAATCGTGAATAATGGAACAACGATAGAAATACGTACTCTAGGAATATATGGAAGCACTTCCTTCAGAGTATTCTTATAGAAATGAGTCTTTTGGGTAGGGTCCTTCATATTTATCACATCGAGAAACTGAAGGGCATGGACAGATGGATCGCTGGAATGATCACGCAATTTTTTAATAACAAAATACCGAAGAACAATCAAAGACCAAGTGTCTGCGATCAATTATTAGGTACTTCTCAGCCTATCCAACAAACCTGAAATATTTTATCAGCGAGAGAAGTTGCGCTGTAGGCCGTTGTCTCCTGTCTTTATGGAGAAGCCTGACAACAGCTTCTTGAAGAGGTACAGGAACTCGTGGTAGAATGTTGTTCACATGTTCTTCTAGCTGAGACAAACATTCATGATAATGTATATTTGTGCGTGTACGAACCACGGCGTGTGAAGGATGTTTAGGACGTAAAGTCGGCTCAAAAATGTGGCGAAACAAAAACATTGCAGTACAACTCTGATTTATAAAGTGAAACTGAAACTAATCAAGTTAAATACAGTTTGAAGAAAAAGTACCTATGATTCAGAATAAAAATTTAAAACACTGTATTTCAATTGTATAATAAATGTCTTGGTATTCACAGCGTCAGAGAAGTCAAAATCATAGAATTAAACAAGAAATGTGGATTTTGAGGTGAAAGGTAACAGAATAATTGTACTACACCGAAGTTGTTAACATATTGAGGTCTTTAGATATGAAACCCAACGTTCGAAAACATTTTTTATGTCACAGGAACATTTTTAGTTATGTACATGTAACAAGATTAGCTCGAGTGAGCCTTTTTAAGCCTTTGTTTTATCACGGTTTTCTTTAAACCACCTTTTTAGCCTGACTGTACATCCCATACGTCCTTAAGATGCAACGGTGATATCGCGTAGGCAAACTGTCTTGAAAGCAACTACATTATATCGAAGAACCTTTAATAACTAATAACTGAAATACAAACAATACCAATAGATACCGAAAAGGAAAAGATGGCGATTAATTTCTATGAGAAAAACTGTCGCTTCGATTCGTGTAATCTATAGACCTAGCATTATTGGGAAAATCTATGAAAATTACTTTGAACTTTTCTCCGAATCAAAGGCCTTCCAATTTTGTGTGGAATACGGGTGTGTTGAATCAGCTAAGTGTGCGTGTTTTAAAATGTCAAACTTTGCAGAACAGAATTAACAACACTAGGCAGTTGACGCAAATTATACGGGAAACGTCTTTATGTCAATGCATAAAAAAGAAAAATGAAAAAATTCGTACGATAGTAAAATGGGCAAGATCTGATTCTGCCTGAGTTGACGTCAACTACCTCTCATTGTCAAATAACTATAGTACGCTAGTACAAAAATGAAAACTGTTTTACAGAAAGTGTTTTGGTTGTATAAAATTGGAATATATGTTTGATAATGTAGTCCGAGTACTCACGCCTTCAATTTGCTTTAAATAAGCAGAGCAGCTATGATTCGATTGAATCAAGGAACGACCTTGGTTGAATACCGCGCAGATGACCATTCCCAGGCTGAACATGTCGCTCAATATGCTACATATTGAGTCCTGTTGAACTTCCGGAGCTACGCGAACAAACGAATATATTTCTTCAAACCGACAGACGAATGGAGCAAAATACATCGGGTGATTGCAAAATTGTGATTTATTATCACACACAGGATTACACCCAGAATCGCTGTTTCGATTGAATTGTACAAGTAATTTTTTTAAATAATAATCATTATCACTTTTGCCATAATCAAGTAATCGGTTACACGTTACAAGTTACAGATATGTCTGTGGTAACGTATTGAACGGAAATGTATAATTTAGTTTTTATGTACCTCCAACGTAACAAACGTACTTTGGATGACATTTTTATTTTATAATTGAGGTCAAATAACACGCAAATTATGCTTGTATATTTTAACAAAGTCAAAATAAAATGATTTTATTTTCTAATCAGGGCAAAATAAAATACAAAACAGATTGGTAAATAAGTGTATCTAATACAAGGTTGGTAGTTTGTGCACAGAAGTACCGCGCGTTTCCGGGATGCGCACCATGAGGTCCACTCTGAACACTCTGAGCAACTCCGTTATTCATTTGTTAGCACGTGGCTGGGCGAAACTCCGAATTGCTCATTGTCAGTGAACCTGTACTCCGAATTGCCTATAATTAGGAGTCGTGTGTTGCGCATTTACGAAAACTCACGGTATATATCCATGATACTTACTACATTACATACAAAAATCCAGATACGTTCGTATAACATCTCTGTTGATTTTTGTAGATAATTCTCTGGACTAATGATATTTATTATATTCAGAAATTGTAATTGATTCAAATAAAGATACTTGCAGGTTCTACTACCCATTTTTTCAGTTCATGTAATTTGTGTTTTATTTTTCCCTGAATGAGAAAGATAAATGTAACTTGTACATCGTGTCGATTTCTTTCATTTTCAGTTAATGCAATTTGTGCTTTATTGCGCTCTATTTACAAATCACGCATCTTATTCCTGATAAAAATGTGATGAATTACAAGTGCTATCCCCTTACCAATATAATCGAGATTAGGCTGAGCCATTTTAGGCAGCCTAGACGTCCAAGGATGGCATGTAACTGGCTCCAGACCATCAATTTCGTTCACACGTTCTGCAGAATAAGAATGTATGTAGTTGAAGTTTGGATCGTTCATCGGACAATTTTTTTTTTTTCTTTTGTTCACTTAAAATTTCTTTCTTTTATTTAGGCAAATGTAGACGAAACGTTGATTCGTCAGCAAGTAAAAGTGTGGGAGGGTGGCGCAATTAATAATATCATCATTCAAAATAAAACTAAAAGCGACTGTAACTCTACGTGACCTCAATAAACTAAGTTTTGTATTTCTTGTCTCCATGTCGTACCAATAAAATCGAGACCAGCCAATTTCCAAGTGCCTTTTTTTGTAATCAAGATACTGCTCGGACACACGTTCCTGTGTAGAACGTGACCGCTGTAATGGAGGAACGATAAAGCTTCTGTTATCTGAAATCAGACGAGTATACACATTAAATATGCAACCATCGAGCTATAAGCTGCGGGTGAAGCGACGTAACTGTCAATTGCATAATAAATCTGTAATTCTATGAGCACATTGACTCCAAAACATAGCATTCGCGAGTCTTCTCAAAGGGTGTGCCGGGTTAAGAGAGGCCAAATGCCCGTGTTTGCGGATTTTCAAATTACCTGTTCAGAAATGTCTCATAGGTCAGAAAAACATCTGCCCAGCGGTTCGTAACTCAATAACCCCCTCCACCCTCTCCGGATGGTGAAAAATTACATTTCATGCATTCGATTTTTTGTCTCATTAGAATTTAAAATCGTTATATTTCAAGATCTAATCAATATAAAACTTTTTTTTTCGTCGTTCCATTGCTTCAAGTGTACATTATGCCCACGAATTATTTCAGATTATTGTGAGTGGTGCGCCACATCGAAAATTACGATTTTTACACTTTTTTGACACTCTGTCACTATTTTCGATCATGTCTGGGGAAAAATTTTTCCGAATAGTTTTAGAATATCGATATTTGCTGATTAAATATGACTAGGCCACCCTGTATATGAAAACATTAAGTTGATGAAATGACATATTACAGGGCTAAATAAAGTAAGTCATAATCACATTTATTTTCATTTTCCTCGTTGATCAATAAGTCAAAGCCAGATTTTCTAAATAAAATATAATACTAGTGATAATTATGATAATAATATATGGGATTGAAAAATTCTTGTACGAAAGTCATTCGTGACTGCATATCATTACGGAATATGTTACTCCTGGTAATTAGCAGTCACTATTTTGAATGAATATGTGAAAAAAATTTGTTTTATGCTGTTTTCCATAACTCTGAAAATATTTCTTGCAACTAAACATTTACAGTGGATGTCTTCATCAGCAATGGGATAAACATTTCCCACGCCAAAGAATTTCGTCATCATTTGCGCGGATAAAATTATTTTTGATAAGTATCAGCCGTGAGATAGCCGGTATACATGAGGAGCTACATGAGAGCAATATCTAATTGTTCGCGAACCATTTGTACAGATGCAACAGTACCCTTTAATTATGTCGATACCAGCATTATTCTTGCCGTAATGTATACATACAACACTTGTACGTTTTTGATTAATATGCCTTGATTTCATCAAAAATCTTATGATTCCAGGTTCTTCCTTCAGATAACTCAATAAAAGCGAATGATCTTCTCCAAGCAATTCTCTTAGGTGGGACATAAGCTGGAAAGGTTGATAGGATCCAGTGACGAGGACGAGATATCATCTCCACTTAGTAAATATTTAGTTATAAAGAATATTTACAGATTTATTGATAACAGCATAAAACTATTTCTTTCGCATAATTATTCAAAATAGTGACTGCTAATTACCAGGAGTAACATATTCCGTAATGATATGCAGTCACGAACGAGTTTTGTACAAGAATCTTTCAATCCCGTATATTATTATTATAATTAGCACTAGTATTATATTCAATTCAGACAATCTGGCTCTGACTTGTTGATGAACGAGAAAAATAAAAATAAAAAATTATTACGACTTAAAATGTGTACGTGTAAAAATTGTCAATTACGACCAGGCGCACCACTCACAAAAATCTAAAAAATAATTCGTGGGCATAATATACACTTGAAGCAATGGAACGATGAAAAAAAAAAGTTTTACATTGATTAGGTTTCAAAATATAACGATTTTAAATTCTATTGAAATTTTTTCGGAACCTTGGGACTGGCCCCTTGAACCCAAATTAATTCACATGAAAGGTCTTTTGGTAATGCATATCCATAATTTTTTCCATAAAGATCCGTCAATCGAGTCTTGAAATAAAAAATCGAATGCATTAAATGTCATTTTTCACCCTCCGGTGAGCGCAGCGGGGGTTGTTGAATTATGAACTACTGGGCAGACGTTTTTTTGACCTAAGAAACATTTCTGAACAGTTAATTTGAAAATCCCGAAACAGGGGCATTTGGTCTCTCTTAATCAGGGATACCCTTTTCATTCCTGCCAAGTTGTCATCAATCACGTTACTATGATGGTTCCGCTTCGTTCATATGATGCTCAGATAAGAGCATGTTCAATATATTTAATACGTCTTGAATGACACTTGTTCTTACGTCTGTGGATACATTTGATTGAAATTTAATATTTACAGACGCTCGAACCTTCCGAAAATTGACTGTCGAACTTTAAAATTCTATGTTGTTCAAGGAACTAAAAAAATACTAAAATCATAGAATTTTATTTGATATCATTGTAAGAATAGTGAAAAAGTCCTCTCGATATTATTCTGAAAACCTCAGGAAATATAGTGTGCATTGTGTTACACGTGGGGAAAGGGCGAAAAGTGAACGATTTCCGACGAATAGGTATGAAGTTTGCAGCTTTAACCGAAGTAAAGTGATGCGTTTACACGCACGTCGTCAGTCCGCACGTGTGACACATGCTATTTTTTGTAACACCTGTGAAGGAAAGTTTGATTTGAGAAGCAGACGAACGAAAATTCCGGTTCAGCAAATATTGGATAGTTGTAGTTGAACCGACTACACTCAAAGTATTCGATGTGTGGTTTTAACGAATATTCGGCTATCGGACAATAAATTTCCGAAATTCACCAACTTTCACAGCTGTCTACCCATATTCACCTTCTCAATTCTCGATTTTTTTATGTAAACAAAAACACGTTTCGCCCACTGCAAGAGACTGCTTGAAAAGGTAATTCAGATCTTTGAATTGTCTGGAAATGCTTTGGAAAGAAAAATTCGGCGAATGTTGGCGAGTTTTGTGAATGATCAAGATTTCTCTAAAAATAAATATGGAATTGAAGGAATACAGAGAGCTGAGACAGTCGTAAAGATAAAGTCAAAGTTTCTAAAGTTTAAGCATTAAAAATGTATTGATCGAACGGCTGGCTAAATTGCTTCGCCAATTCGTTTCAACCTGAGCTGTTCCAAAATTAATATTTATCAAGACATTTCAGTTTACTCGGGGGGGGGGGGGGGGTTTCGTGCTCAAATCTGGGGTTCTACGCGAATTAATTTGCGTGCAAAACGCCTGACATTGGTAGAAAGGTACCAACTTTTAGAGTATAATTAACTCGGCAGAATGTAACACCTTCATTTTAGGTTGAACGTTTTAAGTTGTATCCCATTGAACATTCATACAGTCAACGGTTTCATACGATTATAATTAAATTATAGATTTCCTACCTGTAATAATCCGTATTTTAGTTCTATATCAAGCATGTCATATTCTTTGGTATACATCGGACGAGCTTGTACATTTTGCTGAGTCGTAGTTGAGGATTGTGCGTTAGCGATTGCGGCTGCTTCTTGAAATGCAAGAACATTCGCGAGACTTGCCAAAACTGGTTCCGAGGCGAATGCAAGTGTCTCCGAACATTCTTCGACTGTGTGCATCACCTGATATTAACAAAATTCATTCAATTTCAATCACACGGTTTTATTGATCCCATTTTTTCGCAATTCTATGACACTATTCAGCGTATCTATTTTCATTACGTATAGATAGCTACAAGGAGTTGACAACTCGTTAATTTATGTGCACGCTAGTTCCCATGATTGCTTGATTTGAAATAATTACACTAACAGCTTTCAAAGACTTGAAAGAATTCGAAAGATGTGATAAGATTTCAAAGGATATCAGAGGACTTCAAATCATTGTCAAAGGATTTCAAAAAATTTCAAAATATTTGGTAGGATTTCAGGATTGTCATCTAATGTCAAAGGTTTCACAGATTTTAGAGATTTCTGAAATTTTCACAAGATTTCACAGGGTTTCAGCAATTTCAAGTGTTTTCAAAGATTTCAGAGATTCCGTATGATTTCGCAAGATTACCCGTGATCCCAGAAGATTTCCCAATATTTCGAAAGATATCACGACGTTTGAAGAGTTTATGGAGACTGCAAATGATTTCGTGACTTGTATAGACCAAATATTAAGAGTGGTCAACTCTCAAGCACTTACTTCATGATAAATGAAGTACATTCTCCATAACTTTTTGCTTTCAGAATGCTGAAAGCGAAGCTCTTTTACGAATCACGAGTTCGCAGTCAAAGCGACAATTCATTTCGCAAAAAGTTATAGAGATTCCATTGTTGCGCTGGGGAAGTAATTAAGTAATTAATTGAGATGGATAAGTACCTGCAAGATTTTTGGATGCCGGAAACGTTCCAGCTGACGAACACCACCTCGTAAAATTTCAGTGACCGTTTCTTTCCGCTTAGGTTTATGCAATTTTTCCGCCGATCGTTTCTCAAAAAGAAATATTGACACTTCCTGAAACGAGAGTTAACAGGTTATTAGAATGAAAATGAAAGTAAGGTCTGATGCGTATTCATCTCAAATATACAGAATGGTTAATCTTAATCGGCCGGGGCGAATGTCTCACATATGATATCCGAAAAGCTTTCTCAAATCTACATTATTTGTTTGCGATTTCTTTCACGCTCAAGAAATTCACATCCTCTATATAACCTCTGCATGCCGTGATTGACAGCTGAAACTTAGGGTGGCTGGCCTGCGTGAGAAGACAACGAAACTCGCGCATGCGTTCCAAGTCGTCCAATTTGCTATCTTTCGCTATTCCCTGTTGGTACAAAAAAAAAGTCCTAAACGAAACATGCAGGGTTTCAAGGGAGAGAGATGAAGCTGATATGGGTCAACTTGCGGATTGTGTATTTTTGAGATTTTACTAGTAACGTCTAATTTTGTACAGAGAACACACATCTTGGCTGTGAATGGTTGATAGCGAGATTATCGATGAATTCGAAAATATAAAAAAAAAAATTTACTTGGTTTTTTCATTTTCCAATTCATCTATTATCTCGCTATCAGCTATTCACATGCAAAATATGTGTGCCAAAACGCGCTTAAAGTGTTCCATTTGTGAACAGTGAGGAAAAACTAGGTTGGTGCATGCACAAAACTCAAATTTTATATTTTCCATATTAGGAATTTCTTCAGCGCATGCGCACTTTCAAATAACTTAATCTTACACACTGTGTCATTGAGCGTAAGTTACTTAACCCCAATTTTACCCACTGCAAATGGTATCTTCGGTGCTACAATAATCAAACTTTCCGAACAGATGTTGCAAAAAAAATCGTCTGTGAGACGTGCGAATAGGTGATGTTTTTCCTATTTTTAGGTCTTGTTACACAATATACTATCTTTCGACGTCTTCAAATTCGTCTTTCATCTCGTCACCAGCTTCCCATATCCAAAATACACATACTTATCTACAATAAAAACGTTACTTCTAAAATCTCGAAAATGGCACAATCTACTACTCGACCAATATCATCACGAACTTTCCCCCTTGAAACCCACCAAGTTTTATACACAACTTTTTGTTGTATTTTTTTTTTTCTTGTTTTTGAGATATTCGTCAGGAGTGATTGAAATGAACCACTCTGCACAATATGAACCTTATCGCAAGGTCATATAAAACTGTATAAGATATCGCTTGCATATTGTTTCCATGTATACAATAATTACTGAACAGGGCCAAGAATCTTCAAACAATAGAATGCATCCACTCTCTTATTTAGTTATTTGCACACATTGACCCACCCATTGACTAACCTTTTCTGTTTTTTACCTGTTAATTTATTCTTGATAAACGTTTCTTCAAAAATTGTTGAGTTATTCCAGAAAAATCAGTAATGTGATTTTTGCTAAAATCTAAATAAATTCTATGAAGTAAGACGATAAATCGAAGACTCAAGTTCGAGTATCATCACAGCTTCTTCTTTCTTTTCTATAGGGATTTGAATGTTTAATCTCAATAATTTCAAAATAATTAGCTATTGAATTTATTTTTTATTTTTTGTAAATTATTATTAACTTCTGAGATTCCCTGTGAAGAGTGGCCGCTAAAAAAGTTTTATAACTAATTTTGTGGAAAATTTAACACAAAAAATTTATCTTTGCAGAAAAGATAGAAAAATTTATATTTCCACTACCGTTTCAATCTCAAAATCATCGGCGCACATTGTAGAATTTGTGTACTCGATTATACAGCCATGCAAATTTCTTTCGAAAAACTGCTACATGGATGTGTTAATGTATTTCCGACGTATTTTAGCGAGCTGAATATGATATCATTGCCCGTGTATTACCATCACCTCAGGAACTCGAAATATTACTACCAGAAAATTATATTTTTTACGAAAATGACATTTTTTTACTCTTATTATCTCCCAAACCACTGCATAAAGTATAGTGAAAAAAATTTTATTACGTGCTATGGCCTATAAGATGACATACTATTTATAATAGAGACAATACAATTCCAAAAGGGCAATTTTCGTTCGAGATGCCATTATTCAATCGAAATATTTCAAAATCCTGAAGTGATGAAACAAAATAGATAATCCTATCGTATTCAGCGCACCAAATCAGGTCAGAATTACAGAAACTTATTCATAGATCAGTTTCTCGAAAAAATATTACCGGGCTGTGTAATTTAATGATTAATTATTACTTCTGGAATATCTGAAATAATTTGTAAAGAACAATACATGTAACAAAATTTTTTCTTCAATTTGTGGTGATTATTGAAATGAACTCATCAGAAAAAAAAAATCCAGAACGGTCAAGGTCCCAGACTAGATGATTTGGTCTAAGTACCTCATATGTGAGGAAAAATAAAAAAAATCAATCATTTGTCTATAACTCTTCCAAACTTTTACCGATTTTGATGGTCGACAACTCATAAGGATTGAGTGACAGACCAGTATTGATAATCTCCAAGCGAGTAAGTAAACAATACGTGGAGAAAGAGTTACAAAGAGATCCAAAACTACTGGACAGATTCACTTGCGTTTTTAATATGGTTCAGTGCTTCATGTTGTTTCGCGTGATGCTGTGAAGTTTTAGACATGAATGATCGGGTAGTTCTTAATTTGGAATCGGAAAAATTTTCGTCGTAATACCCCCAAACCTGTTTCATATGAACGAAAAGATTTTTCAATTTAAACGAAACGAAAATTGTATCCCAGGCGTTGACTTCCAGGTTGAAGACTTGACTTAACCGTAGTGGCCATTTTATTTAACTGAAAAGCGGGAGAAAAGCACTTATTTCCCGCTTTTGGAGCAAAAAAGTAGCACTTTTCTGTCAATAATGAGTTAACCATTTTTCAAGTCAATAAAGTGGCTACAGTTAAGTCGGCAATAAAATCCTATATATAGCACGGGAATAAAGCCGATTATTCCCTTGGATGGATTACTGTCTGAGCGAAGCGACACAGAGCTCCCGGACATAATCTTCGACATTATTCCCTTGTAACATAATGTACTATTAATTCAAACTGTTCATTTCAAAATATAAGTAATTTGGAAACGGAAAATGTTTTCTTTTTACCGGTTACGGAATTCATTCAGTGTGCTTTTTTATGAATTTACATATGTGGTTATCGTCATATCTGACTTTATTTAGGTACACTTGTAGATAATGAATCTAAGATGGCTAATTTTTTACATTAGAATACGTGTCAATCCAACAAGTCATTATCCCCGCGGTATTTTAAGGTTAGACTCGAGGATCACAGGTTATGTTATGTTTATTGAGATTGAGTTTGTTTGGCGCTCGGCCGGCTATGGCGCTGTAGGTTTCTCTGTGTTGCCAACATAACTGTCTAGTGTAAAAAATTAGCCGTCTCAGATTCATTGTCCCCAAGTGTACATCAGGATGACTTTTTACAAATTTTCGAAGTCATCTATTGCTTATCTGTTGTGAAGCTCTCACCTCTTTGCCAATGGAATCAATATTTAGTTACAGGGTTACATTGAAATATCTTCCTCAGAAATTCACTATAATGTACAGGGTGAATTTTTAACAGTGAGAAATGGCAGGATGCATTGTGCATGCACAAAGTTTGTAACAATAATTCGTTAGTATTATGTAAAGCTCTACATTTTCTGCAAATTTGAGGTTAACCGTTAGCGGCCACATGGGCTAACTCGTTACCCCACGCTGAAAAACCTAGTTGTACAAGACATATGGGTGTTTTGACTTCTAACCGATTGTTTCATGTTTGTTGGAGATTTCTTCAACATTTCTAATGATTTTTATCACACTTGTCTACTACCGGCAGATGTCGTTACTTGTATAAATTTCAAAGGTTTTAGATCTCTAATTTCACTGTCTGTGAGCCTGGTGTAACTAGTTACGCCGTGTGGCGGCTAAGGGTTAAATACATCGCGATCTATTATACGAGGTGCAGCTTGCGCAGTGGTTCTCATATTACTGTGAGACCGTACTGAAAAATAATTTGGGCTACATTTACACAAAAGCGCAATACAACCGACGATTTCTCACCATTGTGAATTCACCCTATGTGATACAGAATCGATTAGAATTTCTCGTGGCGACATTTTTTACGTTGGTTTACTTCAAACTGTAGTTGTCTGATTAAATATAAAGACAGGTTTTCAGAACAAGGCTGGTATTGTTCGATGTACATTTTTTCAACTCAATTTCCACTGAAAACAATTGGCAGTTTCGATAAATTCAACATTATCTATTCATAGCGCGGAGCATTTATTTGGAAAAAAAATGAACGTCATAAAAGTAGAATTTTTGCATAATATCGAAACTCTTGCAAATCCACAAAAATAGATCATCATGATCTTCTTGTTCTTACATTGATGAAGTATCTTGAACCTCGAACGGCAGATAAAGACAATTTCGTGAAATTTATCCCTTATGGCATGTCTAAAGATGCTGAGCAACCACAGTGATGTTTACAGTCCTTTTATGTATCGTCGGATCTCGCGGGACAATATCTTGCAGGGGCTTGAAATTTTGTTCAACGGATCTTGCGAGTGAGCTGCCGCCTTAATTACGTACTGACTACATGGCAGAATGCTAAATGGACCACTAGACGATCCGGATTCGTCCTTATATTATAATCCTCCCGATCTTCGACCTACACAGGACGAAGCCCCGAAGTATGGGTAGTTTATCATAAGAATTGAGCCGAAGCTTCCAAATATGATAACAACTTTAATAATTCATGCCAAAAATCTGACGAAAGTTAAAATAATTGCCAACATGCAATTTCCTTGTTCATAATCCCTCGTTGGAGTTCTCTACATGATGCTTCGGCATTGAATCAATCCAAAGCTTATAAATTATGAACAAAACTAAAACTCAAATTAATAAAACTGAATAAAACCAAAAAAAAATAGCTTGTTGAAAGAAGTATAAAATATTTTTAGAAAAAGAAGAAAATATTAAAGTAGAAGAAGAAGACTAGATGGCAAGGGTGGATATGTAGGGCTTCCAGAGCTTCAGAATTTTATATGTGGGACTCCCGAGCGACCGTCTGAAATACGATCATCATAAAACTGATAACGGGAGAACGGTTACTGCGTATACTCTTTAAGGATCTACCGTGTAAACATTTATACAGGACATTGCATACCAATTTCACCTGATTTGCATATCACCTTTTCAAACTTGGTTAAAACTGCTTTAGGTAATAGAATCACCGTCACAATACCCTTTTTCGGTAAAACCGTTTTCATTTCATAACTCTGAAACTCTTACATGAAAAAGAAACGAAACATAAAGCGAGGGTATTGGAAATTTTACGATCACCCCCGGAAAGTTTTCAACCAAATTATTAAATGTAAGGTCGAAACCTGGTCGGATTGGCATGAAACGTTTCTTATTTAGGATTCACGTGCAAGTAAATACACGTGACCATACAATTAATAGTGGATTATAGTTGTTACCAAAAGTTTACCGAATACTATTCCAAATAATTTATGCAGATACAGTGCCTCACAAAAGTATAGGTATACGTCAGGGTTAAAAATAAAACTATTCCTAATCAAAGTGTAATAAGATATTTTCATTATTTACGGTATTCGTTCTTCTAGAGTTCTTGGTTCGAACTTTTCACACACAAATTATTATTTCAACGCGAGCCTAATTGTAAGTAAACAAATTAAAACTATGTTTTCAACTCTAAATTTTGCTTGGACAAAAGAATGGACACACTATGCTTAAAAATATTTAAAATCTTGTTGTGTGTAATTTCAAGACGATCTGACATTGAAAAATCTAACTTTTGAGTTACATCAGAACCAATTTTATTCCATTCCTTTAACAGAACTTGTTTCAATTGAGCTTTCGTAGAGATATGATGTTTCCGCATGCGTCTACCGAGTTCTTCCAAAAGATTTTCAAGTGGATTCAAATCTAGTGATTGTGGGTGAGTTTCCAAAATGTAAGGAATATTAAACAAAATCCACCGGCGTACGAGATAAGCTATATGTTTAGAATCGTTATCTTCCTGGACGTAGAAGTTATTGCCTAGAACCAATTTTTCATCAGATTGTTTTACGTTATTTTTCAATAAACTTAAACATTTCATTTTAACCATATTTTCGTCGATAAACCCTAACGATCCCTTTCCAGAAGCAGTCGTACAACCCGATACTAGCATTTTTCCACCCCCTTATTTGAGCGTAGTCTGCACATTCTTTTGATTCAACTATGCGTTAGGCCTTCCCTACAACAAAATTCTACCATCCGGTCGGAAACGATTATATTTACTTTCATCAGAAACTAGTACTAAACGCCAGATTGCATCATCTTTGAGTAGATACTGTTTTGTGAAATGTAATCGCTTTTTTTATTCACATCACTAATCCATGCTTTCTTCCAACAGACTTCAGCATTATACCCAGTCTCTTTGACAGCCCTACGTATGGTCAACTTTTTCTATCCTATCCTTAAAAGTTGTATTCATAGCTGTGTTGATCACGCCTTGGGATTTTTTTTAATTGTTCTCAGAATAGTCGCTTCGTCACTCTCACTTAACTTGTCTTTCAACATTTTGACCACATACTTCGAATTATGTAACGACTTCGTCCAACGATGTTTGCTATTTCTTCATAAGATTCATCAGTTTCATATGAATTCAATAGTATATTGTGTACACGGGGCGTAAAGTCCGCTGACCCTTAGGTGCACACCATAGTGTTTGTAACGAATGTATGGATTTATGCATTTTTTGGCATATTAAGTGATATGAACGTTTTCCGACATGGCAACCACGTAGTTATTAGAATATTTGAAAGAATTTCGCTTATTGAAAAGAAAAAGTGTGGGTAGATATTCGTTAATCAGTTTTAGTAGGAAAAAAAAAATTTCATTTCAGTGTTCATATTTGGTTTTTTAGCTCACAATTTCAAACACGTTATAAGTACATAAACACAGGTTATCTCAATTGTTGATAATTTAACGTGGCAGGCGTATTTAATTTTTTTTTTTCCCCGCCGGTTCAAAAACGGTCACGTTAGTCAGAATTAGCAAAAATCATACGTGCGTTGCAAAAAATAATTTAAGTAAATAATTGATAATAATTAAATATACGCATAAAATCATGATGTTTTTGTTGTGAAATCAACACTGTTAAGTATAAGTTTAGTCTAAATATGAAGCTGAAAAACCAATTATCTGGCAGTATCAATCAATCTTTTTTCAAAAAATGGTCTGTGCCAATACTTTTGACCGCCGCTGTATGTATTATCATAAATTTTATTTACATCAAAAATCCTTTATGTTGATATGAACTGTCTGTTTACAAAAATACATACTAGACTCTCTGGTTACAGGTGCAAAATTCATTTTTATTTTGTACCCGAAACTATACTTTTCCACATAGTAGCCGTAAAGTGCGCCATTACATTCGCGTTTTCTGGCCCTAAAGTTGAACTTTACGGATACGTGCCTCACTGTATATAAATTCAACTTTACGGTCGGAAAACGTGACGATAATGGCGTCCCTTAGTGCTACTGTATCGAATAATAATCTTCGGACCCCAGCCGTATAACTTTCCGACATCGGTAGGAAAACTGCTGTTTCAACTATCCTACCAAATGAAAATGCCTAAAGAGTGTATAGTAACCATAACTAGGAATCTCATTCCGTTTGGGTCAATATGTGGTCACCAGATGTCGCCGGCGTTCGATTCTCCCGCAAGCAAAAGTATTTGAAGAGTGAAATAATCACAGAGAACTTGGGTCTCCGAACTACGGTGGATTTTATGCAGAATCCTAATGGTATAGAGCAGGGTCCCCGGATGTGTAATAATTTGGTTTACATGAGCGTGGAAATTTTGTTATTACCTCGTGTAAACACCGTCAATGTGATACTTGATTGGTTACAATAAACTTGATTTGACGCATTTTACTCAGGACACTCATGCATTTCAACGGATTAAATAAACGTTGCTACACCTGAGCAGAGTGCTCTCAATTTCTCATCAATGAACATGGCGAAAAAAACTGTTCGATTCGCTTTCATTATTTCACATGTTTCGTTCACTGACGATCAATATCGTGTGAGGTTGTTGAACGGTACCTACTTCTTATTATTCGAACGGTCAGTTAGTATAACGTTGCTACAGCAGCGTGGCTTTACTATGCAGAAATGAGTTTGCATGTGGCTGATCGATATTTCAACGATTACGTATTCTATGCCTAATTCTTGATTTTTTCCCGCCGAGTTTTATTACCCAGCTGAAATTTCTTACATTCTTCGAGAGCTCTTTTGGAAATTCAATTCTAAGTTTGTCCCGCATAAATAGTTCTAATTGCAAGTTAACTGTCCGTTATTATTAATTCTTCTTCGGATAAATTTTATTTCAGGCTTGTCATTTCTCCGTGGTTATTTTTAGTGGATTTATAACGAAACTGTCATAAATTTGAACTCATTGATATAGCACATTCACTATTGTATATGGATACGAAATATGACCTTTAAATATGCAGGCTACATTACAAATCACCAATGAAAGTTCACCTTATTGGCAGACGCGCTAATCACGATGTCGCGACAAATGACTCGTTTGTGTTGAACATCGCTCCTGTTGACCTGTTGACCAGTAACGTATCTAGAGTATGACACGCATGGCACGAGCCCTGGGTACAATTTCAGTAGGGGCGCTACGAGTACGCTTGAAAGAGGTTGGGTAGTTGAAAATCAATTTACTTTTGGTGGCTTTATTACAATATCATCAGACGTTGAGTTTATATCAAATTTTTACATTCCCAAGCTATGTGGCAATTATCTCCTTGAAATGGAAGGAAAAAGAATAATATGACTCGTCGCAGAGTAAAATCGACCGAATATATGAGGTTTTCCATTGTTTAGAAACGATTTCAGGTGCAAAATCACTATTTAAGGTTTTGTTTACAATTCGGGATTTGTCTCAACACATTTTCAAAAGAATCGCAGTGGCTTAAGGGTGCATGAATTCGATAAATACTAAATGTTTGATCATCTCGTAATAAAATGATGAAAAAAGTATTGATTTCCAAGTAACAAACTTCTTCAACCCGTTACGGGAAAAAATTCCTATCAAATTTTTGCACAATTTTAATTTCCTTTGTTAAACTATGAAATAGAACATAACGAAGATAAAAATTTTAAATATCGATCTTTGTTAAGGGGATGGTTCGGTGCTCTTTCTAGCTATGTGAAATACCGCTCCTATGTGGTACATGATTACTTTCAGCATTCATTTGCAATCGCGAAGAACCATCTCTGACGGCCAAGAACTCAAAAGAATCCATCACCATTTCACAAATTCTAGAAAAATTGGGGACCCTGGGAGACAATCGCCGTATTGATTTCTCGGTGAGAAATTTCATTTTTGACGGTAAAAAAATATTTTACATGGTAGCACCAAGCTGTGATTTTTCTATTCAAAATGCCACATCAAAAAAGTACCTCATGGGTGAACAAAAATTACAACATTTTTGACGGATTATTTATAATTCGTTTGCTTTATACATACTTCCCATCAAATCTGCAATGCATTGTTCAATGAAAAATATGTTTGAAGTGAATGAATTATAAATAGTTTACCAAAAATTTGTACATTTTTTTTCATCCGCGGAGTACTTTGATGATATTTTCTTTAACACATTAATGGAAAACATGAATAAAGTAACTGTACTGTAAATAACCCACCAAAAATTTCTTAATTTTTTTTTTAAATCACACGGTACTTTTTTATGTAAAATTTTGCAAACAAAGATTTTTTTTCCCGCAAAAACGAAAATTGTCACCTAAAAATTAAAACGCGATTGCCGACGAGTGTTTCTCAGGGCTGTCTATTTTTATACATACATAAAAATGAAACATCTGAAAAATTGCGCATGGATTTGATTATATCTTCATTCGCTCAAAAATACAATTTGTGAAATGGTTATAGATTTTTTTTTAATTTTTGGCTGACACAAAGTGTCCTTCGCAAACGCAAACGAAGCCGAAAATCAATCTTGAACCTTCTAGGACCTGTATTTCTCATATCTGAAAATCGAACCAAACCCATTCCCTAAAGGTTTTATCGTTAGGATATCAGATTTTCAGACAACGGCGCAATTTCAGTATTTGCCAGAGGAGTTATTTTCCTCAGATACGCCACTCTTGTTGACTGTGCATTTTTCAGCGCTACATTAAAATGACAGTAGCCAATCTTTGATACTCGGAAGAGGGAATCCCCGGTGAAGCTATCAAGCTTTGACCGCAATCCTTCTTACTTTAAAATTTCAGCGTGCGATCGAATCACCGAAAAGTTTCCAATGTTGCGATTTCAACGTAAAGCATTGCATAGAGTGAGAACTCCGTTATGGATTGTCAGCTTTCATTCGAAATTAATGAAAGTAGAGATGTCAATAATCCGAAGACACCTTAAAAATTTTTCAATATCATGTCCCCGTATCGTTACACTGAACCAGTGGTCATCTCCATTTTTACAAAATAATTACGTTAAACTCCCTCCATACCGGTCGTCAGATTTTCATTATAATCGATACAAATTGAACATTCGACAGCACCAACTTATCTTCCAAATTTGAAATCCATACGTCAATTGGTTCTACTGAAATCGTGGTCGACAGATAGTTCTAGGATATATACGACGACGAAGATCAAGAAGAACAATTTTTTCATCACGGACGCTCAATAACTCAGAAACTGTTCGTTCCATTACAGTTTAATTTTAACTAAGGCCGTACTGCAAGCTAGAATGCTTGGTGATGCTTGACTTTTACTGCGAACAACCGAGTGGTTTCAGAGATACTAGTAATAATAATAATTCTTTATCAATCACAATTATATTTGCAATAGAAGGGAGGAAGTAAGCAGTATAGCAGGGGCTATATAGAGATGTATACGAAGAATGGCTTGTGACATATAGACGTAGTAACAAGCAAGTGATTCTCGGTCAGGAAATATCTATTTGAAACCAAAGTGCATTCAATGCAAGCATGCAAACCTGGTAATGGCTATATACAGGTGCGATAAAAAATTTTAAAAGTAAGATGTCATTCTATGGGTCATAACAAAGAACGTACATTTTTGCACCGTACTTCATGAAGCAGTTTGGGAGATAATACCAGTCAAAATGTGCAATTTTCATCGAAAATGCCATTTTTCGATTGAAATCTCTCAATCGCAGAAAAATATATATACCACGTACAGTTTTCATTTAAAATTTTTCTTAATGAAACGCTATTTTTGTTAACTAATTATAATCAAACAC
This sequence comes from Neodiprion pinetum, assembly GCF_021155775.2. Classification (NCBI taxonomy): domain Eukaryota; kingdom Metazoa; phylum Arthropoda; class Insecta; order Hymenoptera; family Diprionidae; genus Neodiprion; species Neodiprion pinetum. The sequence continues at coordinate 18,667,777 of NC_060234.1, forward strand.
TAATGTTAGCAACAATGTTTATAAGAATAAATTATAAAGTGAAGAAGCTTAAACATTAAAATCGTGAGAAAATCTATCTACCAGTATAATTCTATTTATTTTGTAGTTTTCTTTGTTTCGTACTGCACGTAACAGCAAAAAATTGAAAACAGATATAGATTCGGCACATTAAAACCCTCATATCAATAACATTGATTTTTTGAAGGAGGATTTCGTTGCAGACCTCTGTAATTACGGTATATATTAGGGTGTCCCTTGACAGGGGTGTTTTCGAATTTATATGCTCCCTAGGGTGTTTCAAAAAATGATGGATTTTTTTTTTTTCTTATGGTGTCCAAAAATTGATAGTATATCTAAAAACAAAAATTTTGGCGCGAATATGAGCTCTTAATATCAATAGGAAGGTTTGCCTCTATCCATTTCTTTATTTTCCATTTAAATAACACGGGAAATTTTTTTTTTCATTTTTGAATTTTTATTACTTTGGAACGGTTCATCGTAACAACAATCTAAAAAAAGAGATTTATAGGAAATTTTACGTTCTACAAAAAACGTCTGAAGATCAAAGTTCCTCAGATCAACCGTTTCAAAGATATCAGCGATCAAACATAACACTAAACAAAAATTTCAAATATTTTCCAATAAAAGTACAAAAAAATATCATATGCCATATTTATATTATTTTTTATGTAAAATTACTTTAATTCTGTTAACCTAAGACTGTAAACTTTTTTTTTTGCTAATTAATTCAATACTTAACTCACAAAAAGCACAAAAATCATTTATGTGATATTCTTAACCTTTATATTTATGTATTTGTGCGTTTTGTTATAGAAAATTTTATTACCTACAAAATGAAAAAAAAACGGCTTCGTAACTCGCATAGTTTCCGAGATATCCCGATTAGAGTGTTTGCATAGCCCTCATCCTGTGTTAATCAAATGGGAAAAATTCAAACCGGATGCGTCACCTTTTAGAATTAAGCTACCGTGCTCCGGTTTCACGAGGCTTCGTTTGAGGCTCAAAACTAACTTTCTCGAAGGTACGTAAGAAAAAAAAAAAGTTAAAAAAAACCACCGTAATATATATATATATGTGTTTGCAATACAGTCGACCCTCTCAATAGGGCCGTCCTGGGGGTGTTGGGGAGGATATTTCTAAGAATTAGCATACCCCCACCAACGATCTCGACGTCCATTTATAACGCTTTGAACGGAGACTCTCGCAATAGGGTCACCAAAAGTCCATAAGAACTACGTTATTTTTTTCCAGCATTTCACTTTTATTGTCGGCCCTATTGCGAGAGTATCTGGCAAAATTTCGCCTACGCTTTATTCAACTACAGTATAATAGTAGGGGAGGCTGCTGAGTCCTGTTCCGAGAGGCCCTATTGAAAGAGTGGACTGTACGAGTGTTTTTAAACCAAGTTGTAGGTAGAAAAAATACAAGTCCAGAACAAAAAAGACTGAGGAAATTATCACGATTCAAATAAAGTTCGAAGCCGTTTGTGAAATATGACCCCAAGAATTTCTCAAGCGTTGTATAGAATAATTAGACCTCTCAAATGTCCCGTTAAAACAAAAAAATATGAAGAGGTTGAAAAAGAGCTCGAAAGAGCGAAGGGTGAATGTTACGCCGATGTTAGCGTCAGCTTTATCGTCTGAACAGCACATTGAAACAGAGCTATCGACACTGTTATTAAATTTATACATACCCGAGGGTTTAATCACTGTGCAAAAATGGCGGACATTGACTACAATTACAAAGATCGCAAATTTACGACAACGATTACAGGGGTTACAGAAAGAATGCAATAATTCCATCAAGATTACAGAAGATTATAAAAAATACAAAAGCCGACAACCAATATAAAAGATTACAATGAATACATGAGATTACAGTAGCCTGTATACACCGGATTGCAACAGTGATTAATCCCTCATTCATAGAACATACCTAACATAACTGGATACACGAGAGGGACTCAATGATTCTTGAGGTTGTCTTCGTAATATGCACCAGGAAACTAATATAGTACGCGCATGCGCAGACGGTTCGAATTAGCAGACGTCATTTTTCCCGCGGACGTAGTTCATCTCAAATCGAGTATACAAAGCCATCGGATTGGCTGTTAAGTTATCCGCCATTAAAATTTAAGAGGGATAGCTCGGAGGTGAAGTGCTGTCGGTTTCTAACAACTACTACGCATGCGTGGGATAGTTCAAGCAAAAATTTAATCTCACAGATTTCAAAAAGAAACGGGGTACCCTGGTGTACAAACTTTTCGAAAGACTGTACCGGTGCAAGAGAGATAGCACTTCACCTTCGAGTTATCTCTCTTTTCGGAAAGCCAACCGTTTACCGAGCCATGCAGTAAGCGTTCCAGTATCATTACAGTTTAGTGAGTTGTTTGAAAGAGCGACCAGTCGTCGTGAACGTAACCTCAACAATTTTTGGAGTTATCGCTGGCAGTTGAGTTCGACATTGGCGGCTGTGAAAATTTTTGAGGTTACACGCACTGCGGCAAACTGTCGTCCAGATTTATGACGGTTGGCCGCCCTGGCAAACAACTGCTCTCGGATTGTAGCGCATGCGCATTAAACTGTGGCAGACGATGGATCATTCTATCGTTAGCAATTCATTCTGTACACGTTTACGTGGCAGGAAAGCCGAATTACTCGACACAGTGAATGAGATATCAAACTCGCCCGCGTCAAGTGCTGAGTTGAAATAATTTTTTTACACGGAAAAAAAGAACCTGATGGATTTACGTGCTCGTGGTAATAATTATATGGACCGTGCTTTATTGAAGTAAGATTTAAAGGGGTTACGGTTAAAATTACTTATTAGTAAATATACTGCAATAGCAGTATCATACAATCCTGGTAATTTGTGATTTACAAAAAAAAAAAAAAAAAACGCCCATCAAATAATTAACAGCGCTTTTGTAAATCCTGCGGAGTTTTTCCCGAATGTGATAATCCGTAACAAGCCTCAGTCAATTAACAACAGCAGTTTTGCAAGCCTTCTCGAATCTGTATATAAACTATTTAAAAAAAAAAGTTTGCATTACCTGCATAACCTCCATAAGTTGAGGTGACGAATCTGCATGAAAAGACGACAAAGCTCGCACATGCGCAGTTGTATGCTCAATCTATTAAGTTTCACTGTTTCCTCTTGGCATGTATGTGCCGTGATATTTACATTTACAACGAGGGCGAATGTGGTTCATAATGAAAGAATACCAGGTTGGTCGAAAGGCCGTCAATTCTAAACCACGCTGCGACACAAGTACTCCATTTAGCGTCAAAAAGGGCTGTACTAAGTTTTCGTGATTCATTCTTGACGCACACGAACAGAATTTTTCGGGAATCTTCCGATCTTTTATCCCGATGGTCTAAACCTTTTGTTCGATTGATAGTTATTGATAATTTGACAGTTCATTCTGTAATTTCATCAAGTGATAATGCATTTGTATTGTTTCATACTTCGTTTAATATATACACTTCTAAATTTAATCGATAGTTACTCCACTCACTTTGTTATCTCTCAAAAAGGGTACTTCGTCTATGTCACTTGTCAGCTATCCAGTTACACAGAGTTGAGCTTAGTGGTCGTTGCAAAGTTGAAGAGGATTTGCGGTAACCATTTTGCTAGGGAAGGCAAAGTAAACTTTGAAACGTTGTTAAAGGTGTTAGCCTAGTTAGAAATCATGGGATTTTCTGCGTGTTACACCCGGTTGAACCGCGTGGAAGAGATCAGGGAACGGTTTACGGGGGATTGGCACATTGGAGTGAGAGTTACATTCTTTTACTAAACGGATCGGTGGAATACAAGGTGCGTGTCGACGCGGGCGGACAGTCGACGAATGGAAGCAAGTGCAGTAGAAACGAGGGAGATAACAAACGGCGAAATAAATGCCAAGATGAAGAAATTAAACAATAAAGAGGGTTGGAAAAAAGCAGCCTCTCCACGGAGAACTAGAAAGTAGGAGTGATAAATCCGATTAAGACGACAAGGGATAACGACTCGACTCTGTAAGGACTACGGAGGCAAGACTGAAGACGGATGATAAAAGAAAAGAAGATCCTGTGGGGCCGCAGACAGGATTTAGAGCGGGAGGAGCACTATATTAGACAATGTGTATATTACGTACATTCTAAATTATGCAAGAAATAAAGGACCAAAAAAAAAGAGACAAGCTGTGTACCATTTTCAGGAACTTGAGTGCACACCGATTGACCATCCAGCTGTGAAAATTTTAGAGGGAATGCTGAAAAAGGTAGACACAAGCAACCACTTAAAAAGATCAAATCATCGAGCTGTAAATAGAAACGAAAAGTGCAGCAAGACTCTGTTGGAAAGAAAGGCAAGTGCTTTCTGTCTGAGGAAAATTTCTGAGAAAGTTGTCCGTTAAATCCAACTTTGGTCTCCTTTACATGCAAGAAAAATCCAGAGGAAACATTAGGAGACAAAAAACTATAAGAAATACTGACAGGGGAAGAAGAAATTTGGTCATTGCGATACACTGATGACATTGTTTTATTGTCGAAAAGAACAAGGACCGTCCGGAAATGATGGTGGGAAAAAAAGGTGGAGAATATGTGAGAAGCAATTACCAGAAACGATGCCTCATCTAATTAATGGGTGCAAACATTTCGGCAAGACAGTGTGAACAGTACGAGCACTTTTCTAAGCGAGAAGAGAAGAAGACGGAATTTAATTAGCTAAGTAATAGATAAAATGTAACGTTCTGAGGGACCTAAGACCAATGGAACTAATTGTAACAGTGAAGGGTCGGAAGATAACTGCTAAATCGAAGAATATGCCACGATACAATACAATCATATGTAGTTACATAAATTAAACTTTAATGTAAAACTGCTTGTGTACGCGCAAAGTTCAAAGTTCATTATTCACGGTTGTGAAAGGAATACGCGCTATAAAATATGTACCAAAATTCTATCAAAGCTGCTGACCCACACGGAATTAATACGCGATAAATGATGCTGGCAGTGTTTGTGAAATCACTGGTGCATCAATAGTTTTTATATCGTATAGTATTAGTTTTTCAATGGCTCGCCATTGTTTCTGTCAAAAATTTCACGGTATTTCAATGGTACTTTCCTTGCGGGACATTGCGCAGTTTGTTTGATAGATAACAATTTCGTCTTCGTCTAAAATCGGGGACACATACTCGTAATGATGACTACCTATTTCACAGAATTAATAATTTTTCGAACACTTGTTCGAGTTTCAAACAACGCCAACAACAGCTTTAGCATGAGAAGCAAACTTATTCCGATGAGTTTCAATATCTTTAATTACATTCTACATTGAATGATAAACATTCGAGGCGAGCATGCTCAATTTTGAACTTGTTATAGACGCTGCCGCGATTGCCACTTGGAAACTCAGGGTCACCTTTCCTAATCCCATATACCTTAAAAGTAATTTGAAACCCCTCGACCATGTTATAAAGTTTGATCAAAATCAATTCCCCAACATTGTGCGAGCGCCCTTGTGAGTACTATCTCGCTGCAGTAAATTCGCAACATTCGTTTCTTTTAGAGCAAGATAGATAGACACGGAGATATTACACAAAAATGGACAAATTTAGACTCATCGTAATACCCGGCCGAAGTTTTTATAAAAAATGCACATCGGAGTACAACAAATTTCATTGTTATAACTTCCAGTATGGGGTCATCATCAGACGCCGTAGAACATGGCTTAATGTGTCCCACCGTAGAGCCCACATCCCGACCTTCTACCTACGTAAGCCCCTAAAAACTCCCATGAAACTTTTCAAGAACACGGACTGCTGTTAAGGGACCTTAGTGAATTTTTAAACCCTCCGAGTGAGGAAAGGTGCAAGTGTTACATTTTTAATACTTCTGGTTATTTTCAATTTTGCGTATAAGATATAGAATAAGTTACGAAAACCAAGAATGTTTTACAATTTTCTCTTTATTCATACCGCTGTAAAAAATTTTCAAACGAAAGGGTCCTACTAAAAATGATCTATGTAAAAATGCAACACGCTTCGAACAGAATAACGTTTCGTCCGTTTTCGAAAAAAAATGTTGTGGACATGATGTTTAATAGGTTCAAATTGGAATAAAGGTTTATCTAATTTGAGCATTTTTCAAAAATAACGCTGCTCCACGCTTGCGTAGGATATTTTGAAACCCGAAGTTGAAAGGAACTCATTTCCTTTTTTTTTTTTTTTTTATTCATCTAGTGCCGACTGAAATTGCGCACTCTATTTTACTGATGCTACAGCGCTTAATAAAGTTTCAATAGACCGTAATTAATTCCTAGTGGATTCAACTGCATTCCAAAAATTGAATTAAATACCGGGAAGCGTCGCGAGTTAAGGAGATTTAGTCTGAATATGGGGCAAGTAAGCAAGAGACGGCAATAAACCTGATAATACTATACGGTCATTTTATATACGGAACAAATTTTAACGTCCGAGTTTACGAGCTGCACACTACAGTATCGCACCAGTGAGGTGCATGCCTGTATGCTCATTGTATTTATTCAGTAAGCTCTATTACAAGCAATAAACTGTCGATATCGTTAATGCTAGAATTGTGATAATGTTACATCTGCGGAACAAATTAGTGTTTGTTCGAAATTACACACATACCGTTACTCACTGACATTTCATTAAAACCACAAGTTAGGACATGGTTTACACTCTCCTAGGTCACAATAGCATGATTCTTTACGTTTAAGGATGTACGAGACCTACGGTCAGCCCAAAAATGTGTCAAAGCAAAAACATGACTGTGCAAAAGTTAAATGTGATTTTAAAAAGTCTCTGTGATGCAGTGAAAAAAAAAGTGGCGAACACTTAATTTCAACTGTAAGAATTCTATGATTAACAACGTCAGAAAAATGACATTATTAGAATATTTTCCAACCGAAAAAGTCATGTAGTTTTTTTCCGATTTTGATAAACAACAGATTATTCTGTTCGTAAATGAATACGCTACAAATCGTCTGATGTGAAACAGATTTTGTCTTAAAGTCGTGCGTTTGGATTATTTTTTAAAAATCGATGTGTAGAGTCGTTGTAATTTACAAGTGAAATAACAAAAAATAAATTAATATTACTCAACGACTAACTCAGACGAAGAAATTTATGGTTTTGAATATTTTCTAGTCTTAAATTTATATTGCCTTAATTATATTCCATCTGATTGACTACAGAAACAACCCTTTTTTTCGGTTTTACAGTGAGTTTGATGCATTATAAAAATTTTAACAATACCTGCTAACTAATTTAGATGAAATCCTATTATTTGCAACCTCTGCAGCAGCTCGAAAACTAACGACCACCTAAACTTTACAAACTTGACCATTCCCACAATTAACGGTGAATTTTCATGAAATTGCTGAAAATTTTAAACAAAACAACAAGCTGAATGCAAAAGATGTCATTTTTTAAAAATTGTTTCCACACGCATTCAACCGTATTCAATGACAAAAAGTTAATTGTGAAAGCATTTTGTAGAGAGTTGAATTCCCTACAGAAGCGTCTCGTAAACGAAATCTGTGACTCTGGCAGTTCAAAAGTTGTAAGCCTCGAATCGAAAATCAAGATCTTGTAAAAATTCGTCATCAAAACGTCGTTAGAGGATAAAACATTGACTGTACAACAAAAATTCAATAGAAAAATATTCATACAGTTCAGTTTTCTATAAAAAATATCTAGAAAACAAAGTTTGTAGCTTCAACGGTTTACAAGTTAGACCTTTCTGTGTGAAAATTCATCTTTACACATTTTCAATGGCTAAGCTCTTGACTTTACATCACGGATTTAAATAATGTTGCTGTGCAAAATTTAATTTTCTCGAAAATAATTTCATGATCAAGTTTTATGTAATTAAATGTGGCTGGATGGTAACAATTTTTAATAAAAATGACAAAACTCCAATCCCGAGAGCGACCTTTTAAATTGGATGTAAGATATATCCTTCCGTAAAGATTCTTCTCTTTCTATTCGCAACAACTTTTTTCGGTGGGGGTGGACAAGAAGTATCTAACTTCCAAACGAAACACTCTAATATATCCGTATAAAGACGTTTAGTTCTACAGTAGAACCCGGAGCAATTTGAAATCCCGAGTTGTTTTATATTCGCTATCCTATCGTTTGTATTTGGCGTATCTCAAAGAAGAGCTACCAGTATTATTCAAATAAAACATCAACTCATACATATGTAGGTAGACGCGGATATGTATAGTATACATGTACATATACGGTACATCTACAAAGTAAGAAGAGGTGTATAAATATGGTGAAAAAATATTCAGACGATCAGATCTGAGGGTCGTGGTGGAGAGCGACTTATTTAAAACCTAAAAACATCCAACGCCGATATAAATATGCATGTATAATAATATATATATATTCAGTGCTCTAATGGGAACGAAACATCATCCCCTTATGAAAATTTTGAATCGCAGAAACTCGGTCGAATGATTACGGCATTTGCATACGTCCAAACAGCACTAATGATTGAGTTATGTACGTTGAATGTCAAAAAAAAATTTGAAATATTTCATTCTTTATAGTAACTAGAAAAGTCTAGCAAAATTGCTATCGCTACAATAAAGTTTTAAATATTCCTGGAATTTCAGGAAAAATGCTATATAAGGAGTAATTATTCATAGTGATTATAGTTGTTGACACCACCTTTTCTGCTTGTAGCAGAACTGATTCTGTTTGTTTGATTAGCTAAAATATTTTTCCAGTTAAACGTGGCCTAAAAGTCAGTTTACTGTTGCACCAGCGTTACTAGTCACAAAGACATATATAGTACGAGTAACCGTAATCAAAAAGAATAGTCTTTTGGTTACAGCCAAAAAACTCATTTTTGTTGAAAAGTGAACAGTTGAAAACTCGAAACACTTTGAAAAGTAATTCTAGATTTTTCTTTTAAATTAGTCAATCAAGTTTTGTGACAGTTTTTTGATCTCCTGAAAAATAATAATAATAACACTTACACCGTTTTGCCGTGCCAATTTTTTATAATCTCAAGAATGAATGTTTGTCAGCCACACTGTATTGGGAGGACGGGTATGGATTATTTTTAACTTTTCAAGAAAAAAGACGTATTTTCGATATTCTGGCACTTGCACTGTTTTTCCGTACCACCCTTCAACTACAACTTTCTTTTAATGTATTTAACAATCGCAATAAGCGCGTCTAATAATAAAAAACGCATCAGCAGCAACTCAACATATTCCACATGCAATTAATGTGTAATTTTAAGCAGATTTTGAAAAAAAAATCTAGCAAAATTGACCATCAATTATCAACTAATTGTGTAACATAATATGCCAAATATAATTCCAAAACATTTTATTCTAAAAAAGTCTTAGCACATACTCTTCAAGATTTTAAATATATTTACAAAAATTGTATTATATTTATATGTATAAATCAACCTATTTAACCCTTACCATTCTTAATTTTGTCAAAACTTAGCAAAATCTCTAAGACCCCCAATTATTCATTTTTTTTTATTATCAAATGACTTTTCCATTACAAATAATCACTTCTCAAATCAAATAACGTGTTAATTGTTTTTTAGATTGAAACCTTTCAGAGATGTAATAAAAAAACAGCAAGAACCAATTAACTTCTCGTTCTGAATGAAATTCGTGTGAGATTTTTTTTTTTTAAATATACAACCGTAAGCATTGATTTTAACCGATTCAGAATTTATTCAGTATTCAAATAAATAGAAACCAAATCGTTTTATCATGAGACTGATTGTTAAATGATCTCTACGAAAGATAAAATTTTGTCGAGTTCCTAAAAAAATTTCAAGTTAATGAGACTTTAAGAAGCTTTGAACAGTTGCAACTCAAACGTGATTTACCAAAGCAAAAATTTGAAAAATATATTCGGAAATTTAGAGATGTTATTGTAACCTAAACATGTTTCAACGGAATTCAAACTGTTACTGGTTGAAATTATTAAAACTGGCCGCTTCTTTGCAAGAAAAAAAACTCCTGGACGTTATCACCTACTCGAACTCACTAAATACGTTTTCCTGTCACACATTTCTGATTTCCAAATAGTTGACCAGATCAATTCACGTTATCAGTAGATACTATAATTTGCTTGTTTGAACTGATTTTTGCAAAAACCACTATTAAAAACAGTACATAAATCGCAACGGTTTTTGGAATTTTTCGGAAAATTCATTTCCACAATGAGTTCCTAACGAAAGTAAACCTCCTCAAACTTATCACAAATCCAACATTGTGCTTTTGCAACGAAAACACGTTTTAAAGTTAGGTTGATGTGTTAAAACGGATAAATCTCTAAAGTTCCAATTACTATAATGATTTTTGGTTTCCATCAAACAGTAAAAATAGTCGTGAGGTCAATCAATGCTTTGTAAATTAGCTTAATACGATTATTATTATTATTATTACCTATTTCAAGTATGATATTTAACGAAGGTTAAATAAAATACCAGAAAATTGATCAGGTTTTGGAGGATCGCAGAGAAAACCTGTAAACTTCTAAATGTTTCAAAATCGGTACATTCCTAAAAAAAATAACTGTTTCTCGAAATTTCAAGAAATTAACATCAATATAACGTGTGAAATGAACGTTGAAAATATCTCAATGCATAATTTATATAAAACCAATACGAGTTTCATAATTGTACTTCTGGACTCCAGGGTTTCCTGAATTAATTTTATGATACGAACAGTCGGTCGCCCTCAATTTCCGAGGCACATTTTCCTCTCGATCCAGACTCTATAAAACGGTGAGAAAATTGGGCTGAATCGGTGCGAGCGTCACTCGAACACCTTCCCAAGTGCTCGACAGTGGCCGAGCAACGATTTATTAACGTATTTTTCATACCTTTCCATCGCTCTTGCGATACGCGTCGAGGATCCGCCAAACTTGTTCCGGACCAGCAGTCGCCGATTGTTTTCCGACTTCAAAATAGTGCCATATTGGATTTGATTCGAGAGCATTTGGTGCACTGCTACTTTTAAACTTTGAAAACATGGTACGTGCTCCCATCCAATACCAGTTTCTCGGTTTTCTGTCAAAGAATAAAAATTTCGGTTGATTATGAATGTATAACAAATCTCACTGGATAGACTGAATTTATGAGGTAGACAATTTTAGGGAAAGAAATTAGTTGAAGAATCATCTGCAACAACGAAACTAAGAACTGTTTAATTTTGTCCGATAATTTTGTTTATTGATGTCATTTCTATACGTTTTATTGGAAATTGTTCGATATTTTTGCATCACAACGATATGTTTCAATGCTATAGTATCACTTTAGTATATCGATCGTTCAACTTCGAGTTTACGTCACAGATGCTTACCAAAAAGTTGTAGTATTTATAGGTATAAGGTGTTAGGGATACAATCAGTTTGAAGCGAGGTATGAAAGTAACTTTAAACGTTTTTTCAGGCTAAACGTAACGTAATAATTGTTTTTTGTGCGTCAAGCGCGGTAAATGAAAAGGTAAATTCATTCCGAAGGAATTGAAGTTTGGGGTGCTGATACTGTATACACTATACATGTACATCTACCAGAGTGTAAAAAGTGTCCCGTATATCACTGATAGTGAATCCGTAGCAGCGTTGTGCGTAGAAAATGAGGGTAGTAAGTGAAATTTCTCTATCTTTGTACAGTAAATTTAGGAAGCTATAGAGACCTTGCATAATGACTTGTACGCCAACTGGTGACAATAATGTGGATTTAGTGGGAGGATTTATTAAATTTTTATAAATCAACTTTCACACTGTCGTTATCGAAAAACATTTGTTGCATCCGTGGATGCGCAAATATATCACGTCGAAAACGTGGATTCGATTCGTTAGTGAAATTTTATAAATTTTTGTTCCGCATGGAAAACTGAAAAATGTACAAAGTGGATAGATGCAGCAAAAAATTTTGTGTAAGTATTATATTAATATTAATATAGAAAGAATTTGTCACATCTATGATAAAACTACAAATATTCCAATATGTAAGGCCTGTTATATTCTAATAAAAATTATAAATAACCTTTATATTTATCTTTTTTTCTGTCCTAAAGATTGGATTGATTTTTTAATATTTTAATTTCCAGGAAAAATCAAGGGAATATAAGATGGATGTAATGGATACTCCGATTTTTCGTTATTTATAAAATGAGTACTACAAATTTTTTACCCTTATTTGGAACGCAGTTTTCCGAATTTTTACTTGCTTTTAGTGTCAGATAAATATAAAGATTATTTATAATATTTTTTACAATATAACAGACTTTACATATTGAAATATTTGTAATTTTATTATACATGTGGAAAAATTCTTTCTATTTTAATAATAATACAGTACTTGCACGTCATTTTTTGCTGCATTCATCCATTTTATACGTTTATCAATTTTCCATGCGGAACCAAAAGTGGCCTCTGGAAATTTACAAAATTTCACTAACGAATCGAATCCACGTTTCTGACGTGATGTATTTGTGCATTCACGGATGCAACAAATTTCTTTCGATGATGAAATTGCGATAGTTGATTTATAGAAATTCAATAAATCCTCTAACTGAGTTCACATTTTTCTCATCAGTTGGGGTAAAAGTCATGACACACGGTCCCGATACGATGCAAAAAATCTGATATTCACCTTGTGATTCCTAAGGATGTCAATTTCAAATTTGAACACAACTGATAGCCTCATTTGATAGTTGAAAATGTCGGATCCAATATGGCGGATAAATATGTGCCAGAATATATGTAAGAATAGTTATTTGATTCGGATAAAACTTAGCATGTACCCGGGGCTTTCCGAGCTCAATAATCACGCATCTGAAGTAAAACTTCAGCAGTACAGAATGGCCGCCTCTTTGAATCTGCTACATCAATTTTGTTTTTAATTTCGAAGTTAGGTTGGCAGCCGTGGCCAATGGTTGAACGACAGTGTGAGAGAGAGTGGCTATGGATATCTATTGATTACCAAGTTGTTGTTCGTAACTGGTGCTGTCATCCGTGAGTGAGAATCAATAAGACCTGTTTGCGATCCAACATGTTTAAATTGCGCATCTTTAACTTAATCCAAACATCTGAAATTATACGTTCTAAGTGACATTAACAGACACAAAATCAGTGTTTTCAAAAATCTCTGCGTATGAAAAATTTCCATGAAAATCATGTTATCTGACCGCCGTATCGAATGCCGTTAGTTTTAAAACTCAAATACTAGATTCAAATTCTTAATCAGCAACCTCAAAAAACGGTAATTTTAAAATTTCAAGCAAATTAGAGGTAACAAAAAAATATGTTCGCCAAATGGGTAATCAGCTTCGTTGCAACACAGCGTCGTCGATTTGTACAGTAGTGAAATTTCATTTCTTACAACATTAAACCTGTTTGTTTGGCTAGCAACATTTTTAACTTCCCATTTTTCGATTTTCAGAGAAAAAAAGGAAGTTATCGTAATCACCTTAAAAATGAAAAGTTGAGTCTTCACTAGATCTCGACGTTTCAAGATCTAAAGAATCATCTCCGGACATTCTCAGATGGACGACTGTGTGTGTGTATATGTATGTACGGATGTGTATAAGTATATAATTATTTATGTATGTATGTGATTAATTTGTTTGTCCGACGATATCTCGAGAACGAGTTGTCGGATTTCAATGATTTTAGTCTCAGTCAACGCGGCTTTTCCAAACTTAGAACTAATTGGATTTTAACTTTGATCGGTTCGATACTTTTTCAATCATTCGAATAACAAAAGTTCAAAAAATCAAATAAACATGATATCTTGAGAAAGGAACAACGGATTGGAATGAAAATTAGTATCGCGAGATTTTTTGGGTCGCTGATCACGAATCTAAGGTCGATTTGAAAAATTTAAATTTAGCGTATTCAATCATTTGAAGAAAACCTAATTACATTTGGATTTTGATGAAAATAGGTTTGTTCGGTTGCTGATTACGAGTCTGGAGTCATATTTCGAAATCCAAAATGGCGAATCTAATATGGTGGAAAAAAAGTTTGAAAATATTCCGATTTTGGTAGAAATTGGCAGGTAAAGGTTTTTTGGGTCACCGATAATGAATCCAAGGTCAGGCTTTCAAAATTTGTAATGCTGGATCCATTGTAGCGGGTCAAAATTTAAAAAATCGTCACATTTTCATGTAAAATGGTATCCGCGGGTTTCAAAATCGTCAAGCACGAATCTGAATTTGTTTTTTGACATTCGAATTGGATATTATATTTTCTTTTTTTCTCTATGAACTTATAACCTGCAGCGTGAGAACGAGAACTTCGAGGGTTGGCTCATAGCCAACCTAAAGCCGCTTGTTTAATTCAATAATGCCATAACGTCAATTTATTGCTGCATCGACGTGAAGTAATCGCAATAATGACAATAAAATATAGTACCTAAATGATGATAATTAAGAAAAATGCTACATTTTTTGGTTACACTTACAAAACTCATTTTTCTTTTGCTCTCAAAACTGTACTTTTCGATTATGGCAAAAAAATGAACATATTTGCGGATTATACGCAACTAAACATTTTTTTTTTGGTGTATACATGATTCATAGTACACCCTAAATGATGATAATTAAGAAAAATACTACATTTTTTGGTTACACTTACAAAACTCATTTTCCGTTTGTTCTCAAAACTGTACTTTTCGGTTATGGCCAAAAAATGAACATATTTGCGGATCATACGCAACTAAACATTTTTTTTTGGTGTATACATGATTTATAGTACACCCTAAATGATAATAATTAAGAAAAATGCTACATTTTTTGGTTACACTTACAAAACTCATTTTCCTTTTGTTCTCAAAACTGTACTTTTCGGTTATGGCCAAAAAATGAACATATTTGCGGATCATACGCAACTAAACATTTTTTTTGGTGCATACATGATTTATAGTACACCCAGTACAGAGATATTGCAGGAATATCGGGTGGAATACTTTATACTTCAATGCTTTCGGAATTGATTCCCCTTAAGAAGATGTTTTAAAAATCACATGAAAAGCGAACTTGACATTGACGTATTACATTCGCCGAGAGTAGATTTGTTCGCATCATGTGTGTGTAGCACAATCGAGACCTTGGCTCACCTGATTTCTTCTTTCCCTTTTTTCATTACTTTTTGCTTTTTTGCCACGGTGTATTTCGTTTTCCTCTAGCCAAAGTCGGACTTAAATTTTAAGGCTTATCGCAAATCCAATCGGTTCTAACAACTAGAAAAACAACACCAATGTATCGCCGTGGTAAAACCCCCAGGGATCAGCGCGCTGTCGTACTTTGCCTTTTACGCCGGAAGAAATGGGCTTTAGACGGCTCTTACGTATGTCAAATAAATTTTAATTTAGCCAAGCCAAGCCCTGTGGTGTTTATTTTAACAATTTGCTCGCCTTATATCTTGTGCCTTACCTCCGATTCCGAAAAAAATCAATGTTGGGGTAGAGTATACCTTGTACGGTGCAGAGCGAAAAATTATAAAACTACAAAGAAAAATCAATACTCTTTATTCATTTTATCACGAGATGGTCGTAAATTCAGTATTTATCTAATTATTATATTCGTAAGCTATAAATATCAGTTCAAAAATACACAAATAGAATATACTGAAATTTTAAACTGAAGCTTCGATATCGATGATTCGTTTCAAATCGCTCCGAAAGTGTTGAAGGATTTAGCACATTCATTCAACTCCACTCTACGATGGCTCATTTATTTATTCAGAAGACTATTTCTGACAAAGACATTGAAACGAATATTCCTTTTTCCACTGGTCAATCCAATATTACCACTTGTTGATCATGACTTCTATCGATGGGATATTGGAAACTTAAATATTTAACGATGTCAATACGACAAAAACAAACTATTTCCGTGAGTTTGTATAAAATAGTTTTCCGAATGAAATGAGCTGTTGGACAATGAAATGAAGAGAGTTTACTGGTTTGTAATCATTTTCAAGAGATTCAGACACTTTTCAAAATTTTCTGCATTTTCAAATAGATCTCATTCGTAGCTTGCGAATAAGCGATGTGAAAAATACTCGATGTACGACTTTCATGTAATAAAGTTGACGAGTATCGATTTTTGGCCAACTAACCTTCTTAACAGCGATCGTGACCTTATCGTGTTTGATTTTGAACTTTGCTTGGAGCAGCTGCTATTGATGTGGCAAGGTTCGCAAATAACTAAAGTTTTTGCAACTGAAACATATTGGTGTTAATCTTCACTTCAGGCCCTGGAGTTTAAAAAGTGATCTACGATTGCTAAGCTTTTTATTCATTTTACCCGAAACAACGTCCATCGACACTTTTGACACGACAACTACGTAACCATGTGTACCATCTTGATGAGATTTGGTGTACGCATTCTATTCTGAAACGCAGCTTTTGTCAGAACTATAATTATTCATTTCGGGACTAGACTCTGTGAGTTATAATTGAAAGACGTGTAAAAATCGATAAAACATACTAAATGTACAGTCATTTTAAATTCTATGATAATTTCACGACGAGAAACTTGTTTCAGAATGTTACAGCGCAATAAAGGTGGTTTTTAGTTAAGATCCGGTTACGGCGCAATTTCTGCCAACCATTTCAATTTTTCAGGACAATCAGTTTGACGTTTCATGCATAAATTGTCGAGAAACTATAACTTTTTTATTCATGTTTTCAACTTATTTGTATTTCCTTGACTCGTCACACGGTGCTGGTGTGCAGAAGTTACATTTCAATTCATACGCCGCTGACTTTGAACCTGGATGAAATTTCTACATCTATGCAGAACGAAATCAAAAATATATTGCATTTTATTGATCCGCATTTTTGTACCATTGGATATAATGCATAAATGCATTGGAAAGAATTTCTCGATACTTGCTGCTTTCACTTTTTTGACTAAATGTTTGAAAATCAAAACTCTTTATTAGACGAAAAATTATTCGCGGTTCTATTTACGTGACTGTACCTACGTGATTAATCAAAATATTAAAAATTATTCGTCATGGCAGCTCTGAAATTCTACGTAGAAAACATCATTTTTTCAAGAGGCTGAAGTTATCATCATTGTGGAATTTATAAAATATGAGTATGTTATGTTTATCGTGGCTAACTAAATTTCGGACAATCCTAAAGGTGCGAAGTAACTATTTTTCCGGAACATGCATCGTTATAGTAACGTTACTAACTTCAACTTCATATTTTCTTTCAAATATCTACATTTCGGTGTCTTTTTCAGTAACAACGTCAAACTCTCGTATCGCGAAAATTCTATCTTAAAGTTCTCAACATCTGCAACCTTCGTCAATGAAATTACTTTTTGCCACCGTAACTATTTTAATTAAAATTTTTCCTCGGCTAGATTAACTGTTTCTCACTTTGATATTCTCGACATCGTATAAACTTGCCGAAATTACATAAAGTCCATTGAATTAGGAATGTGACATCAATGGGCGGATCACCTGGACGTCAGAGACAATAGATTGCAAAATCCGAGGAGTAGCTTCTTGAATTCCCACGTTTTCCCTTTTCTCAAACTGATGGATTAACAAAAATATTCTCCATTCCGGAATTAAACAGGATACATTATACATACATCAGGTCGGTATAATTAATCTATTCATACGGACTAACTTCAAAAATCCCAATTGCTTGTGGACAAATAAATTAGAATCGGAAGAACCCGTTGAAAATACGTATTCTGATCCTTGCTTGTAATACGGAAAAGTTGGAGGGTGTTTACAAAAAGACTGATCGAGTTGAAACGACGATGCGAGAAAACAAACCATACGCAACGAGGGGTGAATTCTGAATCGACTGATCGTTACTGAGGTCTGATATGGACGAATGCAATATTTAATAATCACACAATCTCAGGATCTTTTTCGATAGATTATAGTAATCAATAAATTATTGGAATTATAAATTAGATCGTACGGAGCGGCATGTATATACCGGAATTACGTAAAATTTAGAAGAGAAAATATTTAACCAATCGAAAGAAAGTCTCTGATAACTGGGATTACAGATTTTGCGACTCGAAATTCCCTCGAAGGAATTTTCTTCTATAATCAATATGCCTCACATGCGTGTGAAAAATGGTGTCGGACGTATCGGTGAATTTTTGCATTCCCGGATTCGTAGAAAATAACGTCCTTCGTAATATATGCATGGAACGTTCTGCGAATACGATGCGTGGGACGTATAAAACAGCACTCGGACAATTCAGAGGCACAATAGTTGTCCAAGCATCTGGCATGCATATATATATATATATATATATATATATATATATATATATATATATATGTATATATATATATGTATGTATATAACATAGTGCAAAGTAAATTAGGAAACCTGTGGTATAATAACATCCATTACCGGGTGACATTACGTTTTAATTTTCTCTCATTTCAAATTATATTATGTACTCCGGCCGAAAATACTCGACTATTATTTCAACGTCAGGACCCTTCAGCGGACAGTGTGCGAAGTGTAATTTTAGTTAATTATGTTAGCTATCATCGTCAAACAGCTATTTATATGATAAAACGAGGCATAAAAGATCCCCTTGTTACACATAATATATGGTACATGTAATATTACAAATTAATAATTAAATGTTAATAGCTCTCCATATTGCGCCGTTTCTCCTTCTTCACCCTAACTCCGGCACATAGTCGATAATTTTTCCGTGAATTTGACAGATCTTACTTATTGGTTGTTCATATGTGCAAAACGTTCGCATAATATGTAGAGCGAGATAAATTTCTAGTTGTGGGTATTATGCAGTCTGTGAATAATTTTATTTGATTTCTCACCGTAACCGACGAAACATCGTACTGGTCAGAAAAATAAAATGAGTTTTTTATTATCATCTGCACCTTTAATATATTTTATTGTACTATAATTGCGATATTTTAATATTGGTACGGCAATGAATTGTTGGTAAGGTATTATCGGTTTGAAAAAATTTTATCCACTAAACAGACTGATTAAATTCTGCAATAACCAGAAAATATAGTAATAATGACGGCTGTGTAATCACACCAAATAGTAGCATGTAGCAATTTTATTATTGCAAGGATACCGATTTCAATAGAATTTTCCGGTAACTATAAAAAATGAAATTTTTCTCCATGCATTCGGTATCATTGTACTTGTCTTGCAATACCCACAATTATGATACACGCAACGCGTCATGATACGACACTACGTACTATGGATAATAAAAATAGATACACCTATATATACGTATGTACGAACATTAAATATATAGGTATATAGAAGTACATCGATGTGTCGACGCGTCGATATGTACGTGTTGCATCGAATCGACGCGACAAAAGTGAGCGTGAATTTGCAAACGGTATTGAAAATTGTTGGGCCAATTCCTCACCTGTTGCCGGACAAGTAATTCGTACACTAGGAGCACATTACGTCGTCTGTTTATCGTAGACGTAGTTTGCGTCGCCGAGAATATCGCAATACTGAGCGGGGATCCTGTTATCCTGTAAACAGGACGAGGCTTTCTCCCACTCCTTTGAAAATTGCGCGCGCAGTTGGCCAGGGTATAGGCTGGAGCCAAGTCTGGGCTGCAGGTAGCCCTTTGCTCCGGGGTCCCCTGTCAGCCAGAGCAGCCTGCATCAATACCGGCATCCTTCAACCCCTCCGATTTACCTAATTCCCTATTAACAATTTAGGCCAAGGTCGTGCGAATGAATTTTCTGGCGCACCGAATTTCCTAGCAACGATATTTTCATATCCCTGCGGACTCTTCCGACTTGACCTATTGGTTTTTTTTCCACCCACTGCTTATTTTGCTTCTTATACCTCTCTACGCGCAGATCATAGATTATTAGTTACATTATGGAAAATATGAGTAATTTCATCGAATATTTCCTACAATGATATCAATAACTTATCAACTTTCGATATCTTTGCAACTGCGATTACGTGCAATCGATGAGTGAACACACGTTTCATCGTGTGCCCCGTATTTGCTCCAGGTTTATTAAATTGGGTCACCAGGCCTCTGGGGTTATTATTAATAGTTATGTTTCATATTTTAACTGCAAACACACCCCCAGAATACCTGCATCCTTATATTGCTACAGTGTTGGGTCAGGTATGTTGAAAATTTAGAAAATTCATAATCTTCGATTGTATTGAACTAGTTCTTAAAACGTTTGAGATAATTTAATAAAATACTTCGAGAATAAGAAATCGACATTAACGCAAATGATCATTGCCAACCTGCAATAATGCTCTAAAGTATTTTGACAAGGATAATAATTGATTTAATTTCAAACGAATATGAAAATACAAAAATCAATGTTATTTTATTAAAAGAAATTCGATGCAGCGCATAATTTTAGAAAATTAACTCTCGTTCGCTAGAAAATCAAGTTAAGGTTAAGAAAAATGAGAAATATGGATCAAAATAATAACGAATTTCGTATTGTCAAAATATCGTTGATCGCTACTGTACTACATAATGTATGTAAAGGAACTTTTCTCCCATTTACTACCGACGGTAAGTTTTTTTTTTTTTGTTAATTGTGACGGACAAATAACAATTCATATCCAAAAAGCACATCCTGACACACGTAATTAGTACATTACTTCCATAGGTCGTAACTTGCGTGTACAGCAACCAAGATATCATTGTGCGTATGAATTATGCCCAACTTGGCCTAAAGAATGCACGCGCCGTAAAAAAGAGACAGTAATCGTATACTGTTATGTAAACAGTACAAATGTCGTAAAATACATGTTTCTTACATGACAAGACAAGTGCAAGAGTAATGCCGTATTATAAAGATTGACTCGCGAACTTTCAGCCAGTCTTTTGAGGTTAACGTTTTGATCTGGCTGCAATGTGGATATTTGTTATAATGCGGAGTAAGGCATAAAAATCCTCCAATTCTTAGGCAACTGAGCCTTACCGCTTACGAGAAACACGGCAATTAATTTTATTGAATCGAATCAAATGTTTGCCCTTGAATTCTTGGGACTTCTCGGCGTTGGAAAAAAATGTGACTCGATGTGGTTTTTCTATAAAATAGTCAAATCTTTTCAAACATGAAATTCATTTTGAAGTGGATCTTTTACAACTACCAACTAATGAAACACATTTTTTTCGACATTGTAAGTCCTGTCTACGCGAATGGTACGAAAATAATCTGTCTTTATATTTTTGTGTCACGTAGTGGATATTTTGAAGTATACCCTGGAGTTTTCAAAATTAAATGAAAATAGCGACGTCGATATAAACATTTCAAGGATATAAAATGTATTCAGAAAATTCGAAAATCGATATTACGTACACATATACATACATTAGGGTGGCCCTTAATTTGAGTCCGGAAATTTATGTATCGTAACGTACGCCAAGCTTGTCCCAAATCGTTTAAAAATAATGTGTGTAAAATTTCAATCTCAGTACCAACGCAAGAATTCCGTGCATGAACGAGCTTGAAATTCTCCCATTTCAGATTGATTCTCGAATAGAAAGAACAATAATTGGGAGAAAATGAAATCTCTTCTCATTGTGAAATTCAAATTATCACGGGCGATTGCCGATGAGTGTGAAGTTTGCAGAGTGAGCCGCAAAGGCGAGTGCTGTCTTCACACGAATACAAGTGGGAAGTTGGCTGCACAAGGGAGAGAGGACAATGCTGTTGTCACACAAATGTAACATTTGTACCAGTCTGGCCGCAGCATGAGCCAAAGCGAGGGCTGTAATGACACGAGTCAGATATTACCCGTCCGCATGCGTAATGAACACCATTTTTTCCGACACTTACGAAGGAAAAGTTGATTTGAGAACCACCGAAGTCGCCACTGACAACACGTAAAATTACGGTGAGTTAACATGACGCATAAAATTGAGTTATTCGGAAACGCGCATGCGCCAAAAAATCCCTAGTGTGTGTATTTCAATTGTGCGCATGCGCCAATATTGTTTTACAGCACTGTTTGGAAATGAAGTCCTTCACGCACGCACGCAAGCGGGTGTTGGGAAAAACTAATTTCTACGCTACGTCCGTAAACAACTCGAATTCTTTGTAGTTTTTATGACCACTATTGCTTCGAAGTCGACTTTTGAGCACTAATGTCTACAAAAACTACGCAATATTCTCTTTTTTGACAGAAGGTAGCACAGAAAATACCGTCTAGTCTTTTTACTCATTGTCTGTGTTTGGTGGTTCCTTCTCGGCACGTTCTCCAAAGTGTATCGGGCACATTGTGTTTACACATCCATCAGAGTTTTCGGTTGATTCACTAGAAAAATAATGTCTCCAAAGAGCCGGATGAATGAATATAGTATTCTGCTTGTTAATGATAAGGCTTTCTTGTAATTGTTTAGAGGATAAAGTTGAAAGACGGAGAGATTGATAGTTCTAACTTTCTTACAGACGACGACCTAGACTTTCACGCAGAATATGATGTGCGTAATAAGCGTTGGGGATGTTTACATATAAAATGTATTATTAGGTTCAGCAATTGACCTTAAGTGCTCCATTTATGTCAAATTAGTGAGTATACCATTGGTTTTAAAGGCTCACATACTCCTGCGCGCGCTGAAAGCCGAGTAAATTTGAAAAATTATTATCAAGGTTATGCGATGAATTTTTTTTTTTTTTTTTACCAACTTTATTTTTTATGGGTGTAAACGGACTACTGATGGGAACCATAACACCTCCTTCTCAACATAATAACTACACCAAAAATGATCCAATCTGTAAAAATAAGAAAGAATCTTGTGAAAATAATGTAGTAATAAGTAATTATCTGACGGAGAGAATCTCTTTTCAAAATAAAGAAATTACAGTATTTGAAACTATAGCATGAAATTGAAAAAAAATTTGCGTTCAATAATTTATAAAAAATTGTTCAACCAAAAATTTTAAAAAATTTTTCGTCAGACTATAGATAAAATAATTATCAAGATGTAAAAAAAAAGTTATCCAATATCGGTACTATACCATCAGGCTTCATTTTTCCTGCGCTCCCGCTATAATTTGCGGAACACGATGCTTGATGTTCATCAAACCATAATTCATACTCTTCAGTGCCATTATCTTTTTTATGAACCACACCTTCTTTGCAGTAAGTACTTTTTACTGTAAAGCCAATCACTTTTCCAGTAAAATGTCCCATGAGTGTAGCTACACCAAAAAAAGAGATGAAAATCTTCTTTTTATCCACGTGCCATCGCCAGAAACAATTATTCCATCACTGCACAATTCTAAATCATTTTGTTTCCCAGCTTCTGACTGTTCGTTTTTAGTAGCGAGCTTCATTGATGCTGCAGCAACAGTCTTCGTGTCTTCTTCGACATTACACATGATACCATGATAAGTTTTTTGGGTGACTCAAGGGAGCAGATCCATAATACCACAAGAAAGTTGCATGGCCTTCAATCCTTTGCCGATGAGGCGTATAGTGAATGCGAATTTTTTGTTTACTTCGTACGCCGATGAGTTGATCAGTGGAGATGAATTTACGCTTTTAACATCTTCATTACACTTTGTACAAACTATATTAAGTTTAAACCCAAGTGCACGTTTACTTTTCTTAACAAATTTTACGTCCCTACCACATTTTCGGCAAACGAAACACTCAGCGCTATCCAAAAAATTACAGCAAAATGAATAATGCGGTAAGAAAAAGTTTCATCACAGGAAACATCCACTGATTGTCCACGTCATTTTTTCACTGCTGCACTTGTAAAATCAGTTTCAGATTCCATAGCTTCAGTTGTGGGAGGATCTCTCTTCTTCTTTGCACGTATACCACGTTGGTCTCTTGATCATTTGCGATCGGCGAAACCACGTTTCAACATTTTTAAAACTTTTAAAAAACACACGAACTGTACTCTTCGAAGGACGACAGTCAACTAATATTAAAATATTCAACTTTACAGATGATCCTAGAAACGACCTTGTTTTATAAGAAATCCAGGTTTTGTGAACAAAACAAATACGAAACGCAGATGTCGAGAGGGTAGTCAGGTAGCCGTCTCAATCCGATGTCTGGTCACATTTATTGCTGTAACTTTGTAACGGAGTGGAATCTTCTGAAAATTATTTTTTTTTTTAAATTCTTAAAAGTATAAAGACTACGGGCCTGTAAAAAAATCAATTTTTTGAAAGTTTCAGGGGTACATGAACCCTCAATATTTATTTTATTTTTAACGCTTATTTTTGCTTAATAATTGTTGGGCGAGATGACGAAAGTAATTACTCATTTTTTGGTTGCAGTTGTTGTCAAATGGATTACGTATAACGCAAGTCGTTTTCAATAAATGTTATAGTCCTGAGGAGGGCCTCCACCAAAGGGCTGAAACATCAACATCTATGAATGTTTCTTATCATTGACCTCGAATACCAAAAAAAAATTTCACAGAAAATAGAATTTGTGTCACGTGTACATACAGGGACTTCTTGACTCGCATGAATTTTGCATTTACTTTCGTCTCGTGAAACTCCCATTTTATGTGTACTTGCCACTAAAATAGCTCTTGTGTGTTACATGTTTCCTATGTTAACAGGAGCAGTGAAACGTATATTTCCGAGGTGTGAGGCTAAGTATAGTTGTGGGGGGGTTAATTTTTACTAGCGTATAACATTAACGTTATAATAACGTTAAACTTTTCAGTGTTTCGTATACAAAGTACACTCTTATTTCACTTTGATATACCGAAAGCTGCTTTTCTACAGTTGTGAAGGTAGATGAATTCGTTTATCAGAAGGTCAAGATTTAATTCTTAAGTAATATCTTGGTGAATGTGGATTATAGCTACATCGTCCAAGTGATCTTGCAGTATCGTTGATATTCAAGTTATTGAAATAAAATTTATTTTTTTAAAACTGCAGATATCTGTGGCGTGGAATTCCACATCTACTAAATTTTGAGATGCATTGTGCTCCACACCTACCGTAGTGGTTTCGCCGACCATGTATGTAAAATTTTTGCGTTGATATAAACGACGTCTGGGAATTCTGAAAGTATTTCATGTGCCGGAGAAGATATTCTGGAAATATTCATAGAATACCGTGAATTCCTCTTGACTCGCGGCTTTCCGTGTCAGGCGGTCATCTGCGCCGATACATGCACCAATTTTACTTGATCGTGAGCCGAGCACTGCGGCAAAATGTTTTCAGATCAAAGTTGTGCATATGTTGTTGCAGGTGGTGACCGCGTGGCTTGGAACGACTTGTTTCGAAAGAGATTCACGGTATAAGAATCATTATCAAATTATGTTTCACAATAAAATTGATATTTTTTGCGAATACAGCTCAAACAAGAAATATTGGAGTTGTAATAAAAAGATGGAGAAACCTTCGTTTCTTTTCTTAACGGCTGTTCCTCATACGATGTTTTACGATTAGTCACCGTATCAATAATACCTCGGTTGTAATTAGTGCTCAGAAGATTCTCTTGGAGTAGATTCACTAGGAACAACAATTTGAATTGTCCTTTGTCGAAAATTACAATAATTGTAAAGTAGTAGGGAAATTATTCATTGATAAATTCTTTACCTGCTGTGATATAATACGATATTGTTTTTAATTTTATCTGAATGTAAATCGGCCAGCACATCGAAGTAGGAAAAACGTGCATTCGGTTGATAATTGAAATTCTGCAAACTTGCACCCTGGATCAATTAATAATTATATAATAATTCGTAAACACGATTGATATTTCTTGATATTTTCATTAGGATTTCCATGATCTTTTTATAGCACCCCAATTTTTACTGTTTATCAAATGTTTTTTTTTTTTTGTTTTCAGAGTTTGCAGATATATTGAAAGAACACAATGATTCATGGATCCATTTATTGTTGGAGAGAGTGAGAGTGAGTTGACAGTGAACCATGAGACAAACATCGATCGGTAAGTAAACACGTGCTCTCAGCTTAAAATTTCAATATAATCTACCTTGAGTTTGCACGAACGCAAGCGAATTTACCCGGTGCAAAATTGTCCATGTAACGTGTCGATGAAATAATCCGGTATATTCCTCAATAATAGGATTATTCACCTATTTCATGAGACTAACTTTACAAACCAAATTTCAGACTCGATAACGACCATCGCATACTGCGAGGTTTCCTTGAAAAGACATGCTGGCTGTCTAGTTTATGTGCGTAGCCAACTTCGTAAAAATGTTACTAGCATGGTAGGCAAAGTGACCGATGCGTAGCGGATCGCGGCTGCGTCGTGGGTCGACCTTTTTGAATAGACGAGAGGTTATGATTACCTGTCACTTGTGAACCGATCGATTCTAGGGAGTTTGATCATGTCAGTAAAGGTTCGTTACAGGCCGTGATCATGGATGTCAGCCAATCAGAACTAAGCAAGCTGAATCCCGTACAGTACGAGCAGCAGTGTTGCCAGTCTCTTACAATTGTACTAGATCTATTAACTTTTGACGCAGTTTAGCACGCCATTACGACGCTCGTTATTTTTATTACGTTTTTGAGCGCCAGATTTTGTCCCCGAGATTCTAGTATACCATCATCGATAGTCGATACAACGCGGTCTTTTGGAGGTTCTCTATTGGTATGTATCACAATTCATACGCTGCCATTTATGCATGCCGCAGAGTGTATCTACACTATATAGTATCTACCAGCCAGTGAGGACTTTGAAGCCCTGAAACAGTCTGAAAAATGATTGCAGTGCCTTAGTTCCTTTTCTACCTTTCAGGTACAAATAATAAAATTGATCAGTGTCACCGTATTCGTGGTTATTTTTTTATTCCGCCCAGCAATGAGAATAAAATCGCGCAGGCAAGTGTGCGACACAAGATAGTATATATATAAGTATATGTATGGGGCATTCCACGTTAAACCAACGGATTATGAACCTCATCCTCTCGGAATTTGATGTCCGATCTATTTATTAAAAAATGTGAATAATCGAATCAGTGCCATCTTAAACGCAACGTACACAGCAAATCTTTCGAGAGAATCTTTCTTTCAACCCAAAAAACTTCCGACAAACCGGTTGAGTGATTGGAAGTCATTAGCCGAGCGACTTTCTATATCATTTTTACTTATAGAAAAAGCTTGTACCACGTGATAAATATAGCGAGATGGACAACCGCATTTATCGTTTATTCTATATCTATGTAACGTTACGGTGTTTCAGGAAAAAATAATTTGCAAATTTCCACCGTGACATGAGCGTTGCACGTTAGGTTTGAGGTGGCATCTATTCAATTTTTCACTTTGTCTAGAAAAGTGAGAAATCGAATGAGCGCCACCTTAGATGTAACGGAGAATGCTCATCTTTGAAGAAAATTTTTCTTTCAACCCAAACAAACTTTTCAGCAGGTGCCACAGCGAAAATTCGCAAATCATTTTTACGTACAACATCCTACTATGCATGTGTCAGTGTGTGTGTTATTTTTACCTCCTCAATCACACAGTGTACTTGAATTAACACAGTCAGTGTTCAACGTATTCATTTTCCGAAGTTTAAACTGGCGTCGTTAATTCAAATGGCTTGGATAAACTTTTGTCTCGAGGTCAGTGTGAATGGTGAATAATAGTAATCTATTACTCGTAAGTTATAATGGAGATGCAAAGTGGTATAGGTGATATGGCTACGTTCCAATTAATTACCCCGAAGGTAATACACAACACTTAATGACGCACTTGGCCTAAGTCTGGATGTTCGAGTAATTACATAACAACTTATAATATCATTTCGGTTCGTAAGGATAGACCACGAAGATATAGGAATCAACGAAATACCAAACATGAACCTTATTACGCCTATAGGTATAGGCACGTGTATTTCCGTGGAAATGATTCAATTATGGTTACGAAACAAGCTGAGGCCCAAGATAGCATGTGATTTCCTGAAATTCGTAATTCAAATATACATTCAAAACGCCTCAAACAATATTTTTGAATAATTTCGAATCAATCGGTCGATCTCACAATGAAATTCAAATTTTATGGTCGTTTCGGAAATTCAGAATAGTCAGGGTATCGTCAAGAAGTATCGTAAGAGTCAGAATCGGTATCGGGCACCACCTAGTTACAATTTATCATTAGTTAGAGTTTTCCGTACAAATAACACGTGTTGTTTGTTATCAGGGTGAAATAAATAACCAATTACATTTGCATTTTGTAATCACAAAACAATTAAATACCAATTACACTCACAGCTATTTTATATTTAGAGCGGAATAAAATACAAATTACGTTTGTGTTTATTAATCAATTTCCGATCAATGACAATTTTCAAATGCACTCATTACCTTTGTACACTCTAATTACAATTTTTTAATGTAATCAATCATTGCATTATACCTAAAAAAAATTACGTAGCGTTACTTACGAAAAATATGGAAATGTGCGAACGTGTCTGAGGATTAGTATAAACGTACCAAGTAAATTTACATAACTTATATGTATGTAGATCTACTGATAATCGAGCATTAAATGATACATACATGTCAGTATAATATTCTGCATTTCATCCAACCTCAATTACAAACTACAATAAAATTTGTACTTCATTTGCTTCTGATCACAAATACAAATGCGATTTGTACTCTACGTACCTCCAATTACAAATAACAATTTCATTTTTTCTTTCTTGTTGTACTTTTAATTCTTTATCGAGTAATTACAATTTTGCTCACAACTGTTCGGAATGCGTGTAAAGGAATGAAAATAACTAGACAGAAAGTCAACCTAGAGTACCCGTGATCATAAATGTATAAACAGATATTGCATGACATAATTCATACATGCACGTATTACCGGCGAAGCATCCCAGCAACGTGGGTCCGAATTATTCTTACTTACAAGAAGGCACGTAAACTTATCCAATAACTTCGCACTACCTGCTCTAAATGGCTTGTGCGGCTCACCTGCACCTGAGCACCTGATCGTTAGAAAAGTTGCATTATACACACGAGGCTCTGCATTATCTGCAGCAATATGTTCATGCTAGAATGCTAAATAGGTATAATTTGTTACGAAGGGAATGCGGCACCCGACTGCGATTACGAAAACACGAATCCGATGTTATAACTTCTTACGAAACATGGGCGTTACGTATTTTGGCTATAATTTTATACCCAATTGTAAGTTGAAACAGAAGCGTATAAAATGATTATGATGTTGTTATGAATATAATAATTATAATGATAATAACCGTAATAAATTAATTTCTTTATCGATTACCCAGTTGTAACTATAATATATTAAGTCATAAAATTATTCGTTTACTAAGAAAATGAAAAAGCCTCTTACTATTAAAAATTGCGGCTATTACTCGACATAGAAAAGCTCGAAGGATGAGAAAAGCGTAAAAATATCGATCTGAATTTCCAAAAAGTATTCACATTAGGACGGGGAAAAATATTGTCCTTGTCAACGCGTCGAAAATTGAAGCACAGGTTTTTTGTTACTTGAAATGCGAATGTTTCGTGCTAGACTTCATCAACGAATCCGCTGCTATAAATTACACCTTTCTAGTAAAGCGTCAGTTTCTTTTGAAGCCAATCTTCCTAACGTGCGCAATAAACCAAGCTGCGCTGTACCTGAAATCCGACCTGCGAGGCGGCCTGTAATTCTCAGCTTGAACGCGGTTCTCATTTTGTCAATTCTTTGAATTTTTGTACTTTCATAGACTCAGATAACTTTTCAAATACAATTTAGGAAAATAGGGAATCAGAATTTTTCATCAAGGAAAATGTATAGGATTATCAGTAAATGGAAAGAAACAAACAAAAATTTATATGAAAAAAAATTTATTTATACATAAACTCGGAAAAACATAAACGTTCATTTAGAAAAAGTAATAAAGAGGAAAAGGTATACGTTTGTTGGTAAAACATTGAAAATCGATTCATGTCCGATAGAACCGGAAGATCAAATTAAACGATAGATGGAAATTTTTCATGCCCATCATCTTGCTGTAAAATTCTTCAAGTTTCGGATTTTTCTTCCAGCCGTTTCCAAGATCATCACGGAAGTTTGCCGGACAGACCGACATTTCTGTAAGAACCTGTTTTTCAGATTCTAAAGGTTCGAAAACGTAAAGTTTCGTTGAAATTGGAAAAAATGATTTTCGACCGAACCAATACATTTCTTATGTCTCGCAAGTTTCACACAAACGTAGCCCTTCACTTTGCATACATTAAAATAAAGTCAATTATTTACTGAACACGTTCAACAGTTTCCATAATAAATTACAATTGAACGTTGCGTCAGAAAAGAACGGTAAATTTCTTATCGAGAAATTTTCTCACAAACCTGAAAGATCAAAATATCGTCTGTAATTGATACTAAAAATCATCAAAGTCAAGCAATGATGATACAGCCCACTCTCTCAATAGGGCTGCTTTCCTTTAAGGGGGGAAACCGGTTTATGAGGTCGAAATTTTGCTGTTTTTCATGATTTTTTTTAACCAGGAAGGAATAATCACAAAATGTTTAAACTTGAAGGATATTTTATTTATGTTTTCAAGTACACTTTGAAATTTTTTCAAATGATTTCCGCCGGAAATAGTGGAGTTACCGCGTGCAGTCCATGGGCGATTGCCATCCGAGCATTTGGCTTGCGTACATCCCTGACGTCGCAATTTTTATCTATAATCATCAGGATTTTTTTTTTCCATTAAAAACATATTTTCTAAGAATATGAACCTAATTTTGATCAAACAAATTGAAAATTGCATGTTTTTGAGGTGTTTGAACACAATGTCATATTTTTATACTATATTTTTTCATCTTTCTTGCATAAAAACATATATTTTTAATAACAATATAATCCCCGAATGAGGTTCATATCACGTGGAATTGAATACAGAATATCTACACCAAATTTCAGAACGATTGATCAATAACTTTTTGAGCTAGAATGTACGCAAGTCGAAAAAAAGTCGTTTCGAGAAAAACGCCGTTTGAAATAAAATTTAGCGAAAACGAGAAATTCAAGGCAGTAATTAATTATAAAAAATGCTCACCGGTTAATCAGCTATTCCAGCGCCATATAGCAATCCCTCTACTTGCTCATATGCGTCATTCTATTATTCAATAGCACAGCGGTATTGAGGCAGGTAGCTGGAAAAGAAGGGCCTGGGCGACCGCTCCGTTATAATTACCGTGCGCTTCTTCACAGAACCGACGGGCGGTCACTTAAGTGCTCATTGCATTCGAACTAATGGGAATTTTGCTTTGAAATTTTAACCACATATTCTTGAATAGTTATACTAACGATTCATGCAATAAAAAAAAGACGATTTTTCGATCGGTCTAAACTGGGTTCCCCCCTTAAGAGAGCTCAGCAGCTTCCCCTACTATTTCAGATAGTTGAATCAAAAATTCCATTAGGACCGTCGGATAAAACGTCGAAAAATAATTGACTTGTATTTTTCCTTTTTTCAATTCAACGTTTATTAGCATGGGTACAGTAGTTTGAAATTGACGCGTGACGTCACAATGTGCATAGATATAGTTATACTATAATGTCAATATTATGACGTCACGCAAATTCAACTGGCTATATCTTTGTTAATAAACATTGAATTTCAGAAAGAAAAAATACCTGTCAATTATTTTCCGTCACTCTATCCGACGGACCTGATAGAATTTTTCGGAATTTTTTATTCAACGACTTAATAGGGCCGGCGACAAAAGTAAAATATTGGAAGAAAATAACGTAGCTATTATATGATCTTTTAGCAGCCCTATTGCGAGAGTTCAGTTCAAAACGCCATAAATGCACATCGAGCTTGTTCGTGGAGGTATGCTAATTGTTAGAAATATCCTCCCCTACACTCCCATGATCGGCCTTATTGAGAGAGTCGACAGTAATACGATAACCGGTTGTCGTCCACAATGTGTGAGGATGTATTTACCAGCCTTCGAGGATCACTGTCAAAATCGTATTGCCGATAACGGGTACATGAGTAAGGTCTGGTTCTCGATGGTCATCGAATCCGTTGGTCGGTATTAATTTCATCGCAGTAACGCAATATAGTAGCCAATATCCGCCAAGGAATATTGCTGTGTGAGATTACCCAAAAGTGGGCCGAGATCACTGAGAACGTTGCACTAACGTCACTGAATGTCCAGATATAAATTAAGAAATAGGAAACGCAACTAGCTAACATGATTTACCACGCGATGAAATATCAATAATATAGTTTCCAGCCGTATCGGAAGGATGTTCGTGATATTACTGACAGAATTCTATCATATTCAAACAATGGTTCATATTAAGACGAAAAAAAGTGTTTGCACAAAGCGGACGTCTATCTGTCTTCATTTAATTCTTTCCTGCTCTAACAATTGTTGGCGCTTTCTTTTAAATGTGTCCCTTTTGCTATAGCAGCGCCATCTCATATGTACTCCACAGCCACTTTCTATACACTGACATAGTCCTCTTTACTCATTTCATTATCCTTAACTCTGCCCTCGAATGATTCGCTCCGTAATTTAGTTATACTCTGGACTTAGATAGTTTGATGTAATAAAATTAACAAACGTTCGAACTTGAGCGTAGTTTACTGCGTATCGTGTCAAACTGTTTGCCGCTTTCGCGTCGCAGACAGAGCCGCTCTAGGTTGCGTTGCGCTGCTTAGCGCCTTAACTGTAGAATTATGTTACATATCGATCTCGGAAATCTGTTGATCAGTTCCTCAGGTCTTCTCGTTCGGCTGACCCAATTTCTACGAGTTTGTTACAAGTTTTGGGTCCAGCCAACTGTCACTATGCGTGTTTAAAATAATTATTGATAACACTTGGCATTAAAAACATTTATTTCCATAATCTCCTTCAAGTTCTCAATACTTACGTTTACAATTGTATGTACTGATGGTTATTACTTATCACAGTCACAAACTGTTGCTAAGTCTCGGAGGGTCTGACTTAAATTGTTCTAATTGTTCTCTACGTTAAATTGTTCTATGATTTGACTCTATCATTTTTATGAGGTTCTGCTCTATTAGACGTCTCTACCTGTTTTCTATAAAGTGTAAAATTATTCTCTCCGTTGACTGAAGATATATTTATGAACTTGGCTGATGTAATAACGGTGGGCAAAATGGCGTATGAGAACTATTGATACAAGAGTATTGTACGTTATGATGGTAACTCTGGATGTCGGTATTAGTCTAAGAACTATGGTAAGAAAGCGCTCTCTTATGGTAACTGCACGTTGGTGAAGATTAAACGGCGAGAGGGCGCTGCCGTAGTTATCGGCTGGGACTCAACACGAATAACAAATTCAAATCGGGATTGAAATGAAAAGAGAAGACGAGGAGATGTATGAATGTTACGTGTATTGTAAATCTTCAGTCAACCTTTGGTAGACCTTTGAATAGGTAAGTTCGTTTAATCATTGAATTGTATTTCGCGCCTCTTCCTCAAGACCAAATGTAGATGTTCTAAGTCGATTACGGCAATACACGTCTTGTGTTTTTTAACACAATGAATAAACTGAACTGAATTATCAACGAGACTATATGTGTGATTACTGTAATATTGCTCGGACAAATGCTTCCTCATCACTAGTAATAGGTAAGTTATGAAACTCATCAAAGGTCTGTGTATCCTGCCGTCGCTCGTATACTTTAAATATTGACGTCCTAGGTTTTCGTGGTTGACGTCGACGAATGTCGGATGCTGTACGCTCAAAGAATCTGGATGTCCAGACCGCTTTTAGACAGCATACTCTTTCTCCATTGACATAAAGTTTGCCAAGAAACTGCTCTTTGAGGCTTTATAAACAATGACTGTCGAACCACGCAGGATTTCGGTTTTTAACAGATATGACTCCAATGTAGCTGCGACAAAAATGGTTTTCTACTTATCATGAAAAAGCAAAATTAGAAGAGATTATTTTCTGTTGACTGTGGAAATCTTGATTTCATCCGGAATTTTTATGTGTATGGTCGTTGTCTCCCGATATTTTGTACTTTGATTAGCAAAAATTTTTGCATTCGTTGCCTGGTTACGAGCGAGAATAGAGTGACAAGTTTTAGAGAAATTATTTCGCAAGCCATATCCTCGTTTACTCGTTTGAACCAAGAGTACTCACTTAGGATCCAATTCTAAAGCGTTGGCGTATTTCAGGGCCCATAATTAAGGCTACAGCCGATCGCAGGCAGTTCAGAGAATCTTGTGAAGCTCCGTTATTGTACTCTTCGGGAAGTAACAATATCAGATTTTCGATAGAAGTTTAAAAAGGACTGATATTTTTATCAACACTGTAACGAAGTTTTTATAACTATATTTGTTTGTATAAAAGATATAAATAAATGCATAGGTTCAACAGGATAATTGGTCAGCTATTTAAATTTATTTGATTCAGACATTGAATAAAGAGTCTATAAATGAATATACAGCTCTCACATTTACGAAATATTATCACAAATTACCTGATTTGATGAATTTAGGATTTTAAACAATTAAAAATTACATACATACATGCTTATCTATTAAAAGTGACTTACGTTGCAGATGAATTGTCTTAATTTCTAGGGAGTTGTCAGTATTTACAATTGTATTAGCCAATTTTCAAAATTTATAGTTACGGAGAGTATGTATATGAGGTATTCCATGCCAACTGAGAGGACATTTTCGCGGACCCCCGCCAATTTGCTTAATTATTTTTTATATGATTCTACAACCTAAAAAAGCACTCACCATTTTTTTAAGATTTTTCGTTCCAACCATTCTTTTAAAAAAAATGTTACAAACTTTTTTATGGTCCTAAAAAAAAACGTACATTTTTTTATTTTTTTACAAAAATTCACATAATTTCTGGGTTCCAAAACAAACATTTTGAGCCATAGTTCGGAGTGAAGAATCGATTTTTTGTATTTTTTAAATATTTTTTTAGAGCTGTTACGTCTGTGAATCGAGTTTACTTCTGAGCGGTAGGAGTAAACTGGCTGGCTTCACTTTTATGTACTAGGTCAACCGGAAATCAGGATGAGGATTGAATAACGTAGGTTTTGTTTGAGATATTACTTATATATTCATTTCGAAGAAGCTGAGATGGCGGTAAAAACGAAGTGTACTGTATGAAGCTATGTAAGAAGTTTAGATGTGACATTGTTGAGAGTTAGAATAGGAGTGTCGCTAGAGACTTGAAACGTACGGGGTGCAAAAAAGGTGTGAAGATGCTGAAGGACGGGAATGGAATTAGATGAGTAACCGCGATAGTGAATAGCGCGAGACTAGGTAGAGATAAGAGGACAGGACAGAGACCATGAGATTCATATAAGAACTGTGGGAAAGTTAGTGAGTAGGAAAAATTAGAGAGAAGTGGTATGCTGGACGTAACAGAGCAATAATTTTTCTTATTTTGTATGTATACAAATTGTAAATTTGCTTCATTATTTTTTATATGATTCTACAACCTAAAAAAAGCACTCACCATTTTTTTCAGATTTTTCGTCCGAACCATTCTTTTTTAAAAAATGTTACAAACATAGCATATGTTTTGTATACGTACAAAATAAGAAAAATTATTCCTCTGCAAAAATATTTAAAAAATACAAAAAATCAATTCTCCACTCTAAACTATGGCTCAAAATGTTTGTTTAGGGACCCAGAAATTATATGAATTTTTGTAAAAAATAAAAAAATTGCGTTTTTTTAGGACCATAAAAGAGTTTGTAACATTTTTTAAAGAAAAATGGTTAGAACGAAAAAACTAAAAAAATAGAGAGTGTTTTTTTAGGTTGTAAAATCATATAAAAAATAATGAAGCAGATTGGTGGGGGTCAGGAAAAATGTCCTCTCAGTTGGCATGGAATACCTTATATATATTTCCCAACAAGGTTCGAAAAAGGAAGAAGAAACGGCGTCGTAACAAAATAACATATCAAATAATACGTTGTAATTCTGAGTGGTAGATCAGCAAGTGGCGTATTCACTCTTCGACAAATACTGATCCGAACGACTGACCGCCAGCGCAGCCTCACGCGTGACCAACGGCGCACGTAAACATGTGAACACCTGTGCATAATGACCAGATTCTTACAATACAGAAATCCTACCATTTCTTCAATGAGCTGTTGTAATGCTCAAGAGACGAATCTCGAAGGGAGGCGATCATTATCTCTATTTGTTGGATTTAGGTGGATCGCTTATTAACAATGTAAAATCAATGGATTAATCCTTGATACGATGCTGTTGATTATTTAACGTGTACAGAAAATAGAACGGATAGAAGAAGGCGGAAGTAATAAACTGGTGGTACAATATGGCGTTATACCTTTTTTCTCTTTGGCGCCAATAAGCTTAAATTTAAAGTGACAATGTTTGCCATTCCAACACCCCCTCTCAAACATTCGTCATTCCCATATTTGTAGTTTTTGTTGTGGTACAGGCTTTGTTCGATTATCCGCAATCATTTCCTCAGTGGGTATGTATTTTATTGATTAAAGTTATTCTTGGATATGAAGGTCACAACTCAAAACACTTTTTATCGTGTTAACGTTTCGGCCCTGGTGGGGGCCCTCCTCAGAACAATTTTATTTAAATATCTGTCTCGAACAAAATAAAAAATGATATACAAATAGGTTTGACAAAGTAAGACATATTGATGTAAATAATATGCAAGGTGTTGAAGCAATTATAAAAGAGAGATTACCTCATATGCGATAACACTTCCAATTACATAAATGCGTGTTGATAATTGAAGAATAAATAGAACAAAAAGGCAAAAACGACAAAATACGAAACACACTACGTTCGCGACACGTAACTCCCACGAATTCATAATTATAGTTGGTTTGTTAAAAGAATTAAAATACACAGCCGTTATGGTTGAGTCAGAGCACATAAGCACAGTGGAATGTATTTTAATATGAATTTACCATCTTTGATTGCCTTCCTGATGAAATGATAGCGTACATGGTTACTTCTATTATGAAATACATTGTTCGATGCTAATTTTTGAGCGCTTTGGTTACCATTGTATAATTCTGTTTGCTCATTAGCACCTGTTAATTCTTTTAAGATTCTTTTTAAGTAAATTGCTTCCTTCGCTCCCTCCGTTAAGGCTACATGCTCAGATTCTGTGCTTGACAAAGTTATACAT
The DNA here is from genome assembly GCF_021155775.2 of Neodiprion pinetum. Lineage (NCBI taxonomy): Eukaryota > Metazoa > Arthropoda > Insecta > Hymenoptera > Diprionidae > Neodiprion > Neodiprion pinetum. Next base: position 18,704,922 of record NC_060234.1, read on the forward strand.
CACTGTTTTTTGCTGGACCAAGAGATTGCTGTATCTCCGAGAGTAAACACATACCCTGTATAAGAGCATCTATCTACCGTGTGATTTCCCCAGTCTGCGTCTATGAACCCTTTCAACGGAGCATTATTTTTAATATATACTAGTGACAAGTCTTTGGTTTCTTTCAAATACCTTAGGATTCTTTTCAGGAATTTCTAATGTTCTAAAGTGTACGAGGTGTTCTATTTACTGAGTTTACTAACCGCATGCACAACGTCTGGTCGCGTACTAACACCGAAATACATTAGTGCTCCTACCAAATTTTGATAAGGTACCTTCTTTTTATCACAGTTGGTTTTCCCGGAATTGAGATCAAGATTCGTTTCCATGGGTGTGGAGATCGGTTGGGCGTCTGTCATATTGTATGTTTCTAGTAATTCAGTTATATACTGACTTCGATCTATTGTGATCGTACCCTTGGCTTTATCCCTTTGAATTCTTAGACCTATGCATATCTTAGGTTCGCCCAGATCTTGTATTCATATGGGCTCATAAGTGCATCTTTCAATTTGTTTGTTTTTGACACATTATTGCTAAATACCAGTAAGTCATCTACATACAGCAAAATTATTAGCATACAGTCATCTCTTATTTTATAATACACACATGGTTCTTTTTCAGTTTGATCAAGACCTAGATTTTTTAAACCGTTGTGAATTTTTTCTTTCCACACACGCGACGCTTGTTTGAACCCGTATATGGCTTTTTGTAATAAACATACTTTATTTTCATATCCCCTCTCAATTGCACCCTCAGGTTGATACATGTAAATGATTTCTTTTGAGTTACCATTTAAAAATCCTGTCTTGACGTCCAGGTGACTGGTATTTAAATTATGCTGAGCATTCAGTGCAAATAAAAGCCTAATTGCTTCGCGTCTTACGACTGGCGAGTACGTTTCCTCATAATCTATCCCCGATACTTGAGAGAAACCCCTCGCTACAATTCTAGCCTTGTATTTGTTTGGTTTACCATCACTATCGCGCTTGAGTTTAAATACCCGCTTATTATGAATTATTTTTCGATCTGACGGTTTATCTACTAGTATCCATGTTCTATTATCTTTCAGTGAATTTAATTCATCGTTCATGGCTTTTTTTCGTAACCCGCTGTCCGACCGCTCCATAGCTTCTTTAACCGTTATTGGGTCGCTTAAATGCGCACTAACATTATATACAATATGATTTGGGAAGACCCTTTTCTTTTTTACTCTTTCAGATCTTCTTGGCGCTTTTACTTCTGTTAAGTCTACTGATTCATTTTGATTTAAATCCGATGAATTAAATTCACTTTTATAATTTTCGTCTTCACTCTCTATGTCTTCGTATCTGCTGCTAGCTTCATCACTTCTTTTGTCTTGACTTATTTCTGAACCTGAACTGGATTCTAGATCTCCGTTATTTTCCTCTACTTTATTTTTCATAAGTAATTCAAATACTGTTAAATGATCATCACAGTCTTCGTCGCTCTTCTGTACATTTTTATATTTCAACTCTGACTCTGAAAATATAATGTCTCTGGCTACTGTAACACTCTGTAACCTTTCCTTACGTCGCTATATCCAACGAACATCTACGGCTTCCCCTTGGAGTCCCATTTACTTCGCTTTTCCTTAGGCACGTGCGTGTAGCATTTCGAACCAAATATTCGCAAATGGTCCAATTTAACTTTTCGTCCGGACCATACCTCTTCCGGTATCTGCCCATCTAGCGCTGAGTGTGGCAAGCGGTTCTTCAAGTAAGCTGCTGTGTCACAGCCCTTGGCCCATAATTTCCGTGAACACTGTGTATGTATGTGTATACACCAACATGCAACGTGTCATGTTGCATAGTGACCTGTTCGTTCTTTCTGCGATCCCATTTTGCTGCGGGTTGTATGGCACGGTTAACTAGTGCTTTATGCCTTGCTCCTTGTAGTACTCTTCCATTGCTTTGTTGACATACTCGCCACTGTTGTCAGTCTTCAATATTTTTAGCCTGTTTCCGCACTCATTCTCTGCCAGAGCTTTGAATTCCTTGATTTTGATGAGAACCTCATCTTTGGATTTGAAAAAGTAAATGAATACCTTTCTTGAATAATCATCGATAAAGGTCAGGAAGTATTTATAGCCTCCTAGTGACGCTCCGACAGGTCCACAGACGTCAGAATGAACTAATGCTAGTGCCTCTTTCTCTCTAACGTTAACTCTTGAAGCAAATGGCTTCTGCGACATTTTTCCAGTGATACAAGTGGTGCAAGGTGAGTTTACCTGTTGATTTTTTAGATCCAATCCTAGCCTCTTCATATCTTGCATATTCAAACGTCCCAACCTGCGATGCCATAAGTCAGCATTGCTTGCGCTGACTTCTGCTCGTGACGTCAAAGATCAGGACATTTCAATATCCTGTTGAATGTTGCATTCCATTCCTAACTGTACTTCATTTACTTTGAACGCTCTGTTTGGGGTCATATCCAATCTGAATAGTCCATTGACTCGTGACGCTATGAATTGGATATCACCTGTACATGAGAAGTCATCTTTGTGGTATACTTAGCACCCCTTTGCTGAAAAAGTGACTATTAAACCTTTGTCCACCATTTTCAAGACAGAAATCCAATTGGTTGCTAATCTAAGTACACAGAGTACTTCTTGTGAAAATTTTCTTATGATTTAACAAAATGATCGCTACGTTTCCGATCCCGACTGTTTTTAACTGAGTATTGTCTGCAACGTCATCAATGTCTGAAGATAATGTTTCTTGATATGAATGCATGATTAGTTTATTATTGCACATATGATTTGTTGCGCCGGAATCTACCAACCAGTCTTGGCTTGATATATCACCCTTTTGGATACTTAACGCAGCGTAGAGCGCTGACACCTTCTTGTTGCCGGAGCTGTTGTTTCTTGAACTCTTTTCTTGATTTCCCAATTCTGGATTGGATTGTTTGTTTTGAGTATTTTTCAATTTGTAACATTCTTTCTTGGTGTGTCCGAACTTGTGGCAGCAGCCACATTCCTAATTCAGAAACCGACTGAGGTTGCATCGAATTATTATTGATAAATATATATTATTATTGAAAATAATTTTTTTCATTTGCGTGCCAATACTATAAACCTAATTTACTTTGATGACTCAGGTTGTTGCATCGAAATCGCTTTTACCCTAAGGGTTAGTAGCAATCAAACGCAGGCCATGACCAAGTCATATTGTGCGTCATACACCATGAAAAACATTAAAGAGAAATGGTTAATCGCTTCGCTTTCGCAATTTCTGTGAAGTTGCATTGATTGTACTTTTATGGTTTCTAGACTAAGAGAGTCACTGCGGCAAAAAGTCCTACAGGTGTAATAAAATGGCAGATTCTCGCAGGTTTCTGACCCAATTAACTCCGGATTAGAGGTATTTTATGGTACGCTTTGTGTATTCCCTACCTGCGATGTCTTGTAGTTAAAATAAACTGAGGTTTAAAGTTGACTTCTTTGTTTTTCTATTTTTAACTGTATCAGGTATACATTTTATAATGTTTTCGGATTTCTTCCACCAGCAGTCACGATTGATGTATTTCAGATTCTCACTCTCATAACTTGAGAAACCTTGCATTTCATTGCAAAGACTTAAATTAGAAAAAATAAATGTTTATTTGATTTATAGGATAACGAATGTTTGTGAATTACATGCGAATGTGTGTCCAACGAGGGAGATATCGAGTGCGCTCCTGACTGGAAATCAAAATGTTCTCTTGGTGACTCGCTTCTCGAGTTTCTTGCGTGATCCAGTGTCAACTCAGTCCCACTGCGTCTATCGCGGTCACGACAGCTCGCAGGATCCATGTACGAATGATTTTGTTCTCGTTGATAGGAGCGACTACGCCTAGAGCGACGATCTTTGTCACGACGATTTGCATAATCGTCGTAATTTTTACCGTCACTGTGATAATCTCCGCGGTCTTGGCGTCGATGTAACCTTGGTGAGACGTAATCATCGCGATCTCTTCTATGAGATCGAATCCGTGATCGACTCCGTGTCGAACCCCGTCTTCTATCGCCTGTTAAAGCGAGAAGAGAACAAAAACAAAATAAATCGGCTTGTTTATATTTGTCTCTTGTTTATAGAATCTAGGATTATTCGCTTCCACGAGTCGGTTGCATACCCCTACGTGAAATATTGTATATGGCCGGCGGATCATACACTCGCGACCGTTGGACGATCGTGAGACAGAATCCGCATGGCATAATGTACAAGGTTATGTACACATACGATGTTGCAGACATCGTTGTGACACATTTATGGTTTATGGTTGGACCAAAAAAACACATTTTTCCCTTTCGTACAATATCGAGTCCCACGAAGAATCTCAAATACTTACTACGCTTGTCTTCATGGTTTCCGTCTATTTACTTTTGGAATTGTTTCTCCAGCCATTCGACTCGATCTTGTAGTTTCTTTCGATCCTCGTCGTCCGACGAACGATGCCTGTGTTTCTTTTTTCCCATTTCTCTTTCTTTTTCCTTTTCCAATTTCTGAGTAAACGTGTGACGTGATCGGCACAAAGAAGAAGAATGAGTTGCGTACCGGAATATACATGGAATAGAACCGGAACAAAAAACTTGAACTATAAAGAATGTGGGGACATCGGTGCATAGTAGGGGCACTACATTCTGATCTTGAGGAAGAGGTGCAAAATACAATTGCACGTCTGTGGATGACATGAAGAAAGGAATCTGGGCAACATATACTTCTCGCAAAAATTAAGGGAACAACAAAATTTTCGAAATTTTTTGGTGATTTTCAACGGGCTGTATTTCAGTGAAAAATGGTAGTACAAGAAATAAAAAAACAAAGCTTTTGAAGCTTGAAGACTCTAGTTTTTGAATTTTTCGGTTAAAAATTTTTCGAAGCACTATTAGCCATGCAATCCTTGGATAAAGCACGAAGAAAAAATTTTCAAAATTTTTTACATTTTTTTTTTCGCTCTACGGGCATGGAAAAATTTTTCCGAGCTAAACCAATGCATATGTCGCATAGCCTGTTTATTCAGCTTCAAGATGCTTTTTTTTAAACCTCGATACGACCATTTGTCCAAACCTAAGGTTTCTAAGCTTTCCCCCCAATATTGACGAAGATACAGTCGATTATCCAAAAAAAGGCAAAATGGCATTTTTTTGCTCTTTTTTCACGTTAACGCTACAGGTGGAAAAAATTTTTTTTTGACATCAACCATGACAGATTTTTGTAGGAAATTTTCTGCAGAAAAAGAAACTGCCCTTCGACTCGCTGTGCGACCAGTAGTTCTAGAGATATCGGCAGTTGAGTGAAAAAGGATCCTTTGGCATTCAAAATTCGATATCTCGAAGACAAATGGTCGTATCGAGGTTTAAAAAAAAGCATCTTGAAGCTGAATAAACAGGCTATGCGACCTATGTATTGGTTTAGCTCGGAAAAATTTTTCCATGCCCGTAGAGCGAAAAAAAACATGTAAAAAATTTTGAAAATTTTTTCTTCGTGCTTTATCCAAGGATTGCATGGCTAATAGTGCTTCGAAAAATTTTTAACCGAAAAATTCAAAAACTAGAGTCTTCAAGCTTCAAAAGCTTTGTTTTTTTATTTCTTGTACGACCATTTTTCACTGAAATACAGCCTGTTGAAAATCACCAAAAAATTTCGAAAATTTTGTTGTTCCCTTAATTTTTGCGAGAAGTGTATTATCATAAGTGCTCAATCGATGAAAATCCTCAGCATGACAACTGTCCTGGCAAAGAAAAGTTGGTACACGTGGCGACAAGCCGAAGCCGCACACACGCTCGAATCATATACCCATAAACCTGGACTCGATAAAACAGTGGCAGTAGCAATCAAATAAGTGTATAAAGCACTTAGTAACGACGAGTTACTGGAGAGATGTTTATGAGGCTTCACACAAAATAATAACAAGTATTTGAATTCTAAGATTTGGAAAATTGCTCCGAAAAATTCATGGAGTGGTTTAACGATTCTTAAAATCGCCGCATATATTTCGGCTAGCACTTTTAACGACGGGACAGTCGCCTTTCTCCGAATTATGGAAAACCTTGGTATTACGATTGGGCTGAACGCGATGGACACTTGAGTAAGAGTTAGTAGCCCGAGCGGCGCCACCGCCTGGTGTGTGGCAAGGCTAAGGCGAGAGGGGGACAGACTCAAGAGACAGTCGCGCGTAACCGCCAGAGGAGAGAGGAGTCCGAAATACAAGAAAGAGATTTTGTGAAACAAGAATCTGTGCGAGGCAACTCACGGAGTATTTTATTCAACCGTTCAACCATCCTTACAAAACTTCAGAAGTGGGATGAGTCCGAAATTACGCCTACTATCAAGTAATAGTGCGAAACGTGATCGCTTCAGCTCGAGCTGCGTCGCTTCAGTTTAAACCTTCTGTGCTCACGGTGTTTACGGATATTCGTGACGAACTTCCGGGAAAAGGAAAATCTTCCGTCAAACTTCCGTGCCGTTTTTTGTCTCAGTCAAACTTCTATGCGGATTTCTTCAGTGCGTAAACCGTCAATCGCTGATTCAGTGCTTTGTTCGCGATACGTACCTGAAACAGAAAATGGCGATATTGTTGGTAGCGTTGCGTCGATTGTAGTTCGCAAGAAGAACGTGCGCCGCGCTGTCATCGGTTCGGGACCTTCATCGAGTGAGTCCGCGAAAAGTTACCTACAGAAACGCTCGAGACGCTAGTGTCGCGTGCGCCAAAACAAACACGAGTACGGTACAAACCGGTGAGGTTAGAGACCCCAACAAGTGTACCCTCAATACGTTGAAGGAGGCTGCACGGACTAAAGGGCTTCCTACTACGGGAACAAAGTCCGAGTTGTTGAAGCGTCTTCACGAGAATGATCCTACTGGACAATGGATCAGCGGAATAGTCAATCTGACTGCTGCAGCTGATACATCCTACATTCTGGACAACAGAGGATCAGCTGACGCGGGTGACGAAATTCTGATAAACGACGCCATTCCGGAACAAAGCATCGACACTAACTATAGAGAGATAACACTTCTGACTAGAGAACGAGATATGATGACCAGAGAACGAGATATGATGGCCCGAGAACGAGATATGATGGCCAAAGAATTAGAATTGGCGAGTCGTGAGCTTGCTCTTCTGTCACGTGAGACCACGTCAGCATCCAGAGAACCTGTACGGGAGCAGCCCATACAACGTAACCACAATATTAACGCCATGAAGGAATTGATAGGTGACTTCGAGGGTGGAAATGCCGACTTCATGATATGAGAAGAACAGTTTAAGCTACTGTGCCGCACGTATCAGTTGGACGATGCGCACGCTCGACTTCTGTTAAGTGCCAAGCTTAAGGGCAACGCAAACCAGTGGTTTCAGTCGAAACCAGAATATATCGGTATGGAGGTGGACGTACTCTTACGTGAATTGGCTGCGATGTTGGACCACCGCCCAAATCGACTGGCCCGAAGAAAGAAATTTGAGGACAGGCTCTGGAAGGCATCAGAAAACTTCAGGGCCTATTTCAATGACAAGCTTATTTTGGGCAGCGAAGTTCCAATAGATGAAGAAGAATTGGTCGACTACTTGATTGATGGAATCCCCAATACATCTATTCAGACTCAAGCAAGGATACAGCGTTTCCGGGAAAAGTCATCCCTGTTGGAGGCCTTCGAGAAGGTGAAATTGGCACCTGAAAAGAAAATCTTTACGAAGAGCGAGGCTCATGGGGGTGGATACACTAAGACGACGTTCGGAGCTTCTGAACCCAAGCCGTCGGTGATCGAAAAAAAAACAGAGAGCACGTTTCAGAGTCCACGTTACTTCAATTGCAGTAAAAGCGGGCATCTTGCCGTAAATTGTAAGCTTCCGAAGAGAGAGAAAAGAGCATGTTTCAAATGCTTCGCAACAGACCACCAGCTACCGGATTGTCCCAAAGTTAAGAAGGAACAGATCAGCTTTGTCAGAACTGGGTGGAACGGACTTCTATAAGATTGCTGAGATCGACGTCAGAGTGGGCAAGTCAACTTGCTGTCTTCAGTTGGATGCATTATTGGATACGGGAAGTCCCATAAGTCTCATCAAGCAACAGGTTGTACCCAACGTAGATATAGATACCAAAGAAGCTGAACCAAACCAGTATGTAGGATTAAATAATAGTAACCTAGAAATAAGAGGCAAAATTAAGGCAAACGTACGTTTCGACGGCCTTGCTTGCAAAGGTATAGACCTTCGGGTTGTGCTAGACTCTACAATGAAAACTTCAATAATTCTAGGTCGAGACGTATTAAAGATATTAAAGTTGGAGCTGAAAACACCTGCCGAGCAGAAAAAAGAGATTGTCCAAGAATTGTTCAATATTGAAACTTGTAACGAAGACACCGACGTAGCGCAGTCAGTATTAATAAATCCAGACATTAGTCAAGAAAGTCGGTCAGCAGTAAGACAATTGTTAACTACGGATTATCTGACCTCAGAGCGTCCAACTGAGCCACAGGTGCAGGGAGAAATATTGTTGACCCTCACTAGTGACAAACCTTTTCATTTTAGTCCACGCAGGGTAGCTTTTACAGAGAAAGAACAGCTGAAAAAGATTTTAGACAAACTGTTAGAAAGCGGAACGATTCGACCTAGTGAATCGCCTTACGCATCGCCTATAGTTTTAGTTAAAAAAAGGAATGGAGAATATAGGCTCTGCATAGATTATAGATTCCTCAACAAGATTCTCGAGAGGGACAATTACCCAATCCCTTTGACCGAAGACCAAATCGGTTCGCTAAGAATAAGAAGTACTATAGTTTACTTGACTTAAAGGACGGGTTTCACCACCTCAAGGTAGCCGAAGATTCAGTTAAATAAACGTCATTCGTGACCCCTCTAGGTCAGTTTGAATATCTAAGGATGCCCTTTGGGCTTAAAACAGGTTCGTCAAAGTTTCAGCGGTTCGTAAACAAAGTACTGGCAGAATTTATAAGTAACTACGAGATCGTGGCATACATGGATGACTTCCTCATTTTCACGGTAACGATTAAGCAGCACCTTGACGTACTCAAACGTGTCCTTAAAGCCTTGGTCAATAATAAGTTACAATTAAGATTAGACAAATACCGATTCCTACAAACAGAGATTGAGTATCTAGGATATTGTATTTCGGCGGAGGGGATAAGTCCATCCAAACGGGGTATTGAAGCAGTAGTTAGATTCCCTATACCGATTGACGTGCCTGGTGTTCAGAGTTTTGTGGGGTTGTGTTCGTACTTCCGTAAATTCATAGAGTCATTTTCCGTAGTTGCCAAACCTCTGTACGATTTGCTCCGAAAAAACTCATCGTTCAAATTTGGCGAAGACGAGCTTCGAGCGTTCGAAGCAATAAAAAAAAAGTTAGTAGAGGCTCCGGTACTGATGTGTGTGAAGTTGGCCCAGCACTTGTCGAAAATAATGATTATAAAAAATTTTGCTGAGTTGTGCTGAGGGTGTGCTAACTTGCGTCGTCAATCCGCCTTTCCTAACTTCAAAGGATTCCCGAAAAATCACAAAAATCGAAAATCTGATAAGCCCAGCACTTTTGAGATAAGAAAAAAAAATTGTGCCGGGTTGTGCTACATTTGTGCTAACTTGTGCCATACTTCATTGTTTCGAAAAGTCCATGATTCACAAGGAAAAAAAAAATAATCAGGTTGAGAGAAATGGTGCTGGGTTGTACCGCATTTGTGCCAACTTGTGCCGTGCTCTATTTGCCAAACATTCGAGAAAAGTTGAGAAAACCCAGAGAAATCGTCTAGAAAATTGAAAAATTGACACACGGCTCGGATCTTTCGAGATTTTGGAATTTTTTCGATTGTGCTAGATTGTGCCATGTTTGTGCAAACTTGTGCGTGCTCTATTTTCCCAAACATTCGAGAAAAGTTGAAAAAATCCAGAAAAATCATCGAGCAAATTGAAAAATTGACACACGGCTCGGATCTTTCGGGATTTTTGAATTTTGTCGATCGTGCTAGATTGTGCCATGTTTGTGCCAACTTGTGCCGTGCTCCATTTTCTAAAGAATTCGAAAAAAATTCGAAGATCTTCGTTGTTGTACAGAATGGATTTTGCAATGATATACTGGAAATTGCCAGAACCTTTGAATGGCGGGGATCCGCTTGATGCCTCTGACAGAAAATTTTGATTTAATTTGTAAACCAAAAATTTGGTCGACCAGGTTTCCCTAGACTTTTCATTACAATTCATTTTCTTTACCGCCCAACCAGTTAGTCGATCTTGATTGAACATAATTTTTCACTGTCAAAACACAAGCTATAATCCTTTATAATTTCAAATTTTTCCGTCCACCTGTTTTCCAAAACACTAAGCCTAATTGTATTTATGACAAACCGACAGACAGAGACATAGACAGACAGACAGACCAACGTATGTACCTATGTTCAGAATCATGTATGATGTCAGCTAAAGGGTCCAAAAATCGAAAATTTATGAACTGGAGAAGGTAGTTTTCGACGTGAAACCAATACTTTTCTATCGCCTGCGTGATGAAAAGTAGGTACAAGAAAAAAGAAATTCTGATTTGTCCTCTCGTGGAGATTTTGAATCAACTCGGTTTGTCAAACTCAGGTAGATTGCTGTATGTATGCGATCCGGTTCTCAGAAAATTTGAGGACGAAGGCATTTTGCGAGTGGCAGAATAGCTCCATTACATGGCTTGCTTCACCATGGAAACCATGGGTGCTATATTTATTATCGCAATTCGTTGTCTTTTAATTCGAATGTTCGCTTCTAGCGGAAAAAAATCATCTTTCAATTTCTTTGACACAATTTACACTTTTTTGTTCTTCCAAAGGAAAGATTTTTTTCCCGCGAGTCAAAACACTACCATTAGGTAGGTTTCTCAATTATAGGATAGCAAAAAAATTTAGTTCATTTTTTTGTGTATTAACTTCGAATTTATAGCATAATTCAAAACGGCTGTGAGGTGTTCAAAAGTAACACAAAAAAGCACTATCTTTTCCGTCTTGTCTTTTTTTTTTGTATTTTTTTTTTTTTTTTGTATTTTTATTTATTTTTTGGGATTTTTGGGGATTTTTTTGTATTTATTTTTTTTTGCCGTTTCGACAAAGTTTTTACTGACCCGTTGTATTTCAATTTGTCTCATCTTATCTCTGGAGATGCTGTCTAATGATATACCGATACATGATATTATACATATGAGACAATCTGCCACATTATAAAATCCCGAGGCTTTTTTATACAACCATTAGTGTATACGAATATTTAATACTTGTTGCTTATTTAGGATTGCACAACTTGTTTGTTAAAAATATTTTAAATATCACTATACGAATAACCTATTGTAAGTAGTAAAATAGTACCTACCAGTAATAACAATAATTATTTATTCGGAATTTCGGTGGCTTCATTTTACGTATTTATCATTAAAAAAAAATCCAAGTGTAATACCGGTGATTATTCGTAGCAGAGATTACTTGTCAACAGAATGAGATATAAAAACTAAAAATCGAAATATGAATAGAAAAATATTGGTCACGTATCACCTGCCGTATACTAATGTCCAAGAACTTAGCATGGCCATTTGAAATTAGAGAAAAAATAAGTTTTGTGCTAAAATGTGCTAGGTTTGTGCTGCAATGTGCCGCGAATCGCAGGTCCCGATTATCAAAAACCGGGCTCTAATCGTCAAAAAATCATTTTTCAACCAGCATAGCCATTTTGTTTTTTCGAAAAAGCAAGGGTTGTGCCAGAATATGCTAGGCTTGTGCTGCGATGTGCCGCAAACAGTAGTCGATTATCTCCAAAACCGTAGCTGATATTGCCAAAAAACTATATTATTTAAATTTTTTTCGTCGAACTTCAGTCATTTTTTTTCTAAAAGCGATATCCCGATTCCTCGAGCTGTGCCCGTGCAGAAATTTAATTCCGGTGCTGCCTAGCACCTGGCTAGTTTTCCATGAATCTGGCTTGGCAATGGCTAGGTCAGCTGGGCTGAGCCAGTCCTGGCGTGTAACACATTTCTACGCAGTGCCTAGCCAGAAGGTCTGACTAGGGTCTAACCAGTAAAGTTAATAGGGTCTAGCCAGAATCCTTGCAAGTAGCTATTCATATAATTATCGGAAAAAAGGATAAAGGATAAATTCTAGAATGAATATTTCGCAACGTATGAAAGTTCTATTCATTTATATTATTATATTATTATTTTCTTCAATACATCATATCAGTCAGCAGTAAAGTACGTAGGATTTTTTTTTTTAAACATGTAAGTGAAAAATATGTTAGTAGTGAATTTCTTTTTTTTTTAATACATCACTAAATAGAAAATACGTAAGTAACACATATTTTTTTTATTTTTCAAACCCATCAGTGAGTAGAAAAGTACGTAAATAATGACTTTTTTTTTAATACTTTTTTTTTAATCAGTAAGCACAAAAGTACACAACTATTTTGGGAAGTTTTCGAATACGTTACTAAGAAGATTTGTCTGTGGATTTACGAGACAACGATTCCATGCTGGTGCCGCTGCAATGTACATTGACACAAACTGATTGGACTGCAGCGATTGTAGTACTCTTTGCAGCTTTTTTCTTTAGTCGAGATTTACGATGCCCATCCCAATCGACGGCATTACTCAGGCAGTTACCGAGTTCTCGATAAACACTCTTTTCAGTTACATGTGTCATTGATCCCTGCGCTCCCTCTTTGTATTTCAACAAAAGCACATCTGGAAGAAAAGACTTTAGTTAAAAAAACTAAACAACCCTGCTTTCTTTTTCTTCTAAAAGAGCAAATCGTGGTGGAAAGTCTATTAGTTTGTAAAGTTGGTGTCATCAATTTCAAAATTGCTTTAAGTCTTCACGATGATAGGTCTTACCTAGACTGAATCCAACTATACCTACAAGGCGAAGTCTGACATACCCTGAATTGTACTGTAATTTACTTCAAAAACGAAAAGCAGGCAGTTGTCTTTTCTCTTTTTAAAATGGGAAAAACCTTTTGGCATACCTATACGGATTCTTCGAAGATGAGTGAACAAAAATCTATCAGGTATGATTTAACGATTGAGGTTAACGATAATTGTGTTACCCAGCAATATTCCACAAAGTTGTGTCTCTTTGAAAATGCGTTTATCCATGCCAGCCTTCACTGCGTTGAAATTCAAGGCCACATCCCGTGAAATATTTTTTTTCAATAATGCCGTCACATTTTTTGGTAAGGTTGCATTGTGGTCGAAAACGAAATGCAATGTACTAGTCTATAGAGAGATTGAAGCAATGAGTGAGATATTGTATAAGTGACAATACAAATTCAGTATCCAAATTTTTTTACTCACGAATTCTTTACGAAATTTTTTGTCAGCTTTTAATTTCTCGTCGAATGCGTCAAAGTCCTTCAAAGTCGTTACAGGCAGGTTCAGATCATATTGTGTCGTAAAACTTTGGACATTTGCCCCATGAGCATCCATCGCTAAGGCCGATTTTTCAACGATGGCCTTGAGTTTGTCGATGGCTTTGGTTAGCATTTGAACATCGTATCTCAGTCCGCTAAGGATATCACAATCTCTCTGATTCAGTTCAGAGCTATTTTCTTTAGGCACATTTTTTGTGGATTTTGACACTTCACGTGATGATCTTTTGCTCAGTTTTCGTTCAATTTCTAGAACAAAATTTTGATGTAAAAAAATTAATTATAATGATGTATTATTCGACGAGGTTCTTGGTGTTTCTAGAAATTATTCATATCAAATTAGGTTCCAGAAATGTCGAAAAACGGCAATTGAATTAAACAATTTAAATAGTTTTTGTACACACCTTGAACGTGGTTTTTGCCGGTAGAGGAAGCATGTTCTTGTTTTGATTTTTGCTTCGGTTTTTTTCTGGGTTTGATCACATTGCTGTTTTCATCAGCTGTTGACTCATTGTCAGTTTCTGTCATATTTTTAAGTTTTGTATTTTTTTTCTTGGCCTTGATGCTGTTAATACAAGGAATTGGGTCAGATGTTTCAAAGGATGCTGTAACAATATATCCGCACTTCTGATTTTGCACAAGAGTGAAAATTTTGAGGGCCCTATCGAAGAAGCGAAAATTGCGCCGCCATTTTGGTCACCCAAGTGTCTAATTTATATATGTATAATATATATATTGTATATATTATATTTACAGTCTACATTTGATGCATAATCGTCATTCCTGGAGGTGTTAATGGGTTGCACTTGCATCAACTTTTCAGCAATTGCTTTATCGCCTTTGACTTTGATTCTCTGATATGCTTTTTTAGCTGCCTCTGATTTTTTTTCTGGTAACGTTCCATCCTCTGTGTATACAAATTTCTTGTCTGCTAATACTTTGAGACGTTTCATTGCATCATCATAAGTTGCTAGAAGAAGAAAAAATATAACAGAAATTTTTAACCTTCCATTATTTACAAGAAATGTTGCTCTCAGCTGAACTTTTTGATGCTATACAAATTATTTGGCAGTGAAAAATAAATTTTGATAATTTTAACTTTTTATTGCTCGTCTTCACATGTACACGATTCAAAATTGATGTGTTAAAAAGCTCAATGTATATTTGATCGGTATACGTCTAGATCTGAGATCAGAAGACACGAAATCAATCATGTGCTTGTGTTATTCGTTGCCACAACCCACAAAAATATATGAATTTTTGCAAAGCCGGCTTCTACAATATTGACTCTGTTAAAAGTTTCAGACGTAGACTATGTGACGGCTACACAGTGCAAGCTTGTGAGCTTCGGATGACCCTCAGAACCCAAGATTTTCATATCTTCTGATTTCAGCTCCGTCGACATATAACTGGGTTTACTTATAACTCTCTGAGAGCAGTGACTTTAAATACTGATCGAATCTTATGGCGTTATAGTGAGACTATACAGACGAACCTTTGTGATATGAACTGAATACGTCATCTTTTCAAAATTTAACAGTTATTCCCCTTTGATGATTATTTCCGAACAATATACAAATCTAATAGAAAACGCAACAGATCATTTACTTACTCGCATGTCCCTTGAGTGTTATTGGGTAGACAGGCCAAGATTCTTGTAGAGGGCTTTGTTCTTTGACGAGCCAACACAAAAGTTCAGAGTCCTCTACTGAATACGGAGGTGGCATGAATTTGCATTGGCATCTGCCAGTCGATGGGTTATAGGAAATCCAAGTCGATGGTACGCATTCTATCGTGCCTCGTTTTTGTTTTCTATTAGGTGGATCGAATTCGACTAATTGAAAAGCCTTGATGGCCTCTTCTGCCTCTTTATCATCTCCCATTATATGCTTAAAATACGAAGAGGGATTCTGTTCATAATATAAAGGCGTCTGTTATATGTATATATGCGCTGTTACAGGTTTAGTAAGATTAGGTTAGGTTAGGGTAGAGTACGCACGTGTCATATTTATATAAATAGTTTCTTATTGTGTCGTAATAAATATAAATGTCTGTACTTGAATATTCAAGGACAACTTACGAAGAATAGTCGATGGCACAGGTAGCTGTTATAAAAAATGATAAGCGATGCAATGTAAGGTTAGCACGTGGGATAACACGTTCAGCGAGCCGTTCGGTATTTGCGCAGCACGTTTTGTGTTTTGTACACTTTTGATCACTTCTCACTTCGTAAAGTTCAAAACAGCTTGCTTTCGTAATAATTTTAATGAACCACTTACAAAAAAATTCCAGCTTTTTCAAATGATTGCAATTTTCGTGAAAGAAAAATCCAGGCACTTCTAGGCTTTTAGGACGCTGTACACAACACGTGCCGGAACGACGATAGTCAACAAGTCGCCACTATCGACATGTCGCCACAGTCACGCGCGTTATTTAAATATCGAGACACATCAGAAACGTCCTCGTCAAAAATAATTCCAGTGTCGGCAATTGATTGACGGTCTTCCCATACTCAAACGAATAATATTGATATATGTATTATACATATATAATATATATGTATATTTATACATATATTATTCGTGAAAATAAGCTTGCGCATTACACCTTGTGACACTCGCCCTGAAATTAAATAGGGATAATAGTACATTTCTAAACAAGTATGGATAAGGCTTTTTGACGAGACGTGAGGTTTACGGCGCGAGCCGAAGGCGAGTGCTTGTAACACGCATGTCAAAAAACCTTATCCATACGAGTTTCGAGTTGTACTTTTCATCACTAGAGCCACGAAATCACGACGAAGTCGCGTTGGTCGAGATTTTGAGGTTAGAGTACTGAAAAATATTATTTATTGTTAAAATATAAAAAGATATCCAGCTACTTTTTTCGGATTAATACAAGTATATACGTAACATTACACTGTATACCACGTTTCAACCGACCTGTGTTAAATTAATGTAATAGAGATATTCCATATGTTTTCTCTCTTCCAGGCAAACGTAATATTATCATTTTGCGTTTGATTTGATCAATAGGGCACGTAATTGTAGTTGCAGATGATCTGTCTTCAAGCACCCATTCTTCCAGCACTCTCGAATCACACGGATACATATACAGCGACTCTTTGATTTTCCATTTTTTTCCAATAATTGTCACGTCTTCTAGATTGTCATCAGGGTACGACATAAGATTTATTTCGAGAATAGTGCCATTTTTAAGAAGAACTACATTATCGGGAGCCTTGACCGAAAGTATATATTTCCCTTTGAATTTCAGTTTCGATATCGCTTTGTGATTCATCCTACAATTTGGGATATCACTATTCTCCTTGAGTATCTCTACATACTGGGGTAGAGTTGCTTTATGATTTTTTATCGAAAATTTCTCATTCAAGCGGCGACAGATTTGAGCCAATGGTCGATTTGGCGAATGGACTAACTTTTTTATGTGACCGAGTGCATTTTCAAAAGGAAATGTAGTTATCTTTGTAAGGGAGCACTTCATGTTCTTAGCATCATCGGCCATATGAATTAAGTTATGAAGGTTCATGATTTGCGAATCTGGGCCATAATATTGGCGCATAACTAAGAAAAAACTTCTGAGATACTTCTTTGCAAACCTGTTGTACCTGAGGGCTAGATCTTCGCAGCATAAAATTCTGCATGCCGCATGAAATAATAAAAAATGTTTATATAGTCTATTGTTCAAAATACCCTTCAAGACTACAACTCCACAATATAATAGAAAAAATCTAAACTCGGTGGCCTTCCACTTTGCTATAAACGCTACGGACCGTGGTTTACGTTGAAATTCAGAAGTTACCAGAATTTTTAAATACTCCATTCTGCGAGACAGTTCGATTCGACTTCTGCGGCCTAGTCTGAGATGGAGATTGCCTAAAAGCCAAAAGTCTTTCAAAAGTTTCTTCATCACACCATGACAAGCTAAGTGCAAGAAATCGAGAATAAATAACAAGACCAAGTTTACTGCAGGTCTTAAACGTAGCAATGGCGAAACACTATTGTGATGCTCTCGCTGCCTTTGTCTATTAAAGTCCTCAGCACTTCGTTCAGGACAATCCGCATCAGGAAATACAGTAGATCTGCCAGGTCTGCATCCTCTCACGGTACACCTTTCACACGCATAATATCCAGTATGACCCTTAACACATTTGAGGAAAGACCTAGCTGGCGTATCACATATGAAACTTTGAATTTTTACTTGAAACAGTCTGCCATTAATGTCAATACCATTCGCTGATAGTTGGTTCATTTCCTCAATGAACTCATCCAAGAACTCATCAACTCTTTTTGGTTTTGTAGAACCTGCGTATATAGCTACAGGCACCGGCTCGTATATGTCTGGTTCGTGGACAACTTTACACAAAATGGGCCACAGTTGAGTGTTACTTGATTTAAAGAGAGGCAGTCCGTCGACATTAACTTGGATCAAAATTTCATTACCTATGTGCACTTCTTCATTGACACAGGCTCGAAGCCTTTCAGCAATACCAAAGTACACGAATTGTCCCATATTTCCATCATAATCTTCCATGTCTTGTATATCATAGGCCACTGCCGATGTACGTAGAAATGTTTTTGCTGTCTTTGGAAGTTCAGGCAGCAATCTTCTCCTCAAAATCACCAAAAGCCCATCCAATTGAGAATGACTAAGGTGTTCTTTTATTGCCCATTTTCGAATTTCCTCAGCTTCATTTCGTTCATTCAAACTATCGTCAGTCGCTTCATTTATAGATGAGCCGATATCACTGTTTTCATCAATGACACTGGCTGATGATACACTTTCTTCGTGGTCTATCTGAGAACCGTCACCTGAGTCACCATTCTCTTCGTCGATCTCACTTTGGCTATGTTCAAGTAATTGTTCAGAAATACCACCCTCGGATACATCTTCTTCAGACCTATTACTATTTTCTTGATCACTGACACCTGCAATTCATACTTGCTTTATAACAACTGAAATTTTATTTCACTTATAGGTTGATGCTTATATTACACACATTCAGTTTCGGAGTTGATGTCAGAGTCACTGTCATCATTTAGCGGATGGTTCTGTGGCACAATAGTGTTTTGATGAACGAAACGATGCCTTCGCACACGGTCGCGTGTTCGTCGTCGTTTTTCAATTATGTTATTCATTATGCTGAAATAGATAGACAATAAAACATAAAAATGATAGGATAGAAATTTTTAGGTTATGTTACCTTCAAAACATATTTACTATGGTATTCTACATTCCCATTACGAAGATTACGAAAATCAACTCACAAATATCACAGTGGACGTCTGGAGTAAACTTTAAAAATTATAAGTTGGAGTACTGATAAATAATGGTAAACACCGGTAATAAGTTTTCATCAGCGAACAACGACCAGTTTCTGGACAGTGTTGGCTAGGGAACGCGGAATTGGGCCGAACTCGCCAATGCCGAGGCAGGGCCTGTACAGGTTGCGCTAGCCAGTAAATCACTACGAGGTGCTAGAGAGTAGCCTGGCTTTCCAGTTCAAATTTCTGCACGGGTGTAGGCATCGCTAGATTTGTGTGATACGTTGTTTCAGGAATCGCCTTTTATGTAATTATTTTCAGATATAGGTGTATGATTGTGCGATTTTCGACAACAGAAATGTCCGATCACTTCCAGTTCAATTGATATAACCATTGTTTTCCTATAGGTAGATTGCGCTGGGATACAATATTCTACGGTGCCTTGACATTTTTCAAACGAGGATTATATCTTGCGTGTCACAATATGCAATCACGATGAGGACCATTCACTTACAAATACATAAACCAGAGCCGCGTTGGCCGTAAGCAGAACATACTTATGTTGCCCGGATCTCATCACGTGGAGGTGCGGTTGGCATTTGTGGGTTCAACTAAAATCCATCCCACTTTGAGATCCACATTCACACACCATTTACACTTTATGTACAAGCACCCAGACTTTTTATTCACATCCGCATTTACTCATCGATTCATACCATATTAACAAGCACTGACGCATTTAATTTTCTTTTCTGAGGCATCGCTATCAAATCGTGTATACACATAGGTGAATCTCTACCGATACCGTACCGCTGACTATTTGCGCTGTTTTGTTGCGCGCATTATCATTATATCGGATCGAATGACTGCCAGTCCAGCAATATCCAATATAATGTCCAACAGAATTTATACACTTAGGCCCCTGGTACTCAACAGCGCCAGCTAATTTATATCGAGTGCCGTCTGTTACTATCAAGTCTCGAGGAACATTTTACAGTTCCTATCTCTTATTTCTACCTGTATCCACATCAAGGAATAAATGTGAACCGTATTCGACAATCTGTGTACTTGTACCACGACATTTGCGCGGAACATACCGTCATAACGATACCCCTTGATGAAGAGCTGTTATTGCTTCTGATGTCAAGGGGTTGTAGTTAACATCTAAAGAAACTCGACGATGTTCTGTTTCGATACCGCATTGTGAACACTTACATCGCAGTGTGTAACTGGGTATACCAACGAATAAATCTTCGACAAGAACAGTAAGATTAGAGTCAGCTCTGATTTTAATGATTTCGCCTTTCCGTTCGTTTTTTATTCTTGGTAAAGCTAGTAGCGCATTGGCACGTTCTTTGAAAACCTGTGACACTAGACCTTTTTGTACCAATAGTTCGATACACTTGTATATACCTGCATCGCTATTAACAATGGTTGCTTTGTAACGTGGATTATTACAAACAGCCATCGCTAATATTTGACAAACGCTATCAAATCCACATGTGTTTTCCACGACTAATATAGTTGATCTATCCTTCACATTCTTACAACAATTACCATTAGGTAGCAGTGGCAGTGATCGTCACTGATTACTTGCGAGCAATTCTCAATATGATCTAGTAAAGTTTGAACGCGAAGGATAGCCGACTGCTCAGGAGCTGTCCATGACGAATCGATGGGTTGAATACCTAACTCTTAGTTAAGTTTGACATCTATCGACGGTTGCGTACAAATCTCGGTGGAATATCTGGGACTACTTGTGTTTTCGCCAATCGTAATTGAGTTTTCAGGACTGTCATTTTTTTTGTTCAACTTTCTATCATTCTTTTCATATACTTCTTCATTTTCTTCATGCCTGAACTTATTCAAAAAACTTCTTCGTTTCTCATTATTTAAATCGATATTATTGGTTTCTGTCCGTCGTTCCAGTTCGAGAAGTGCATCATTTTCCGATTGTCCTGCTAAAGCCAACTTGATTTTTCCTGGAAACGATAAAATATGGGTTGCAACGAATCTGTTCGCACGTAAGGGTTGTTGTTCGTTGATCAGCGTACGATTTTTCAAGTCGTTAAACTCTGATTCGATAGCAGCCGACGTAGCATTTCTAGATCCACTTTGACAGGCTTTTCGCATACATTCAGAGAACAGAGGAAAGTATGGCAGTAAATTTTTGAGATGTTTCGCGAACTTTGGATTATAGAAAGCGTTATTTTTAATAATAAAATAAGCGTATTATAATTGCTATTGCGCCAAAAAAGCGTTTTATTAGTAACTAGTTACAAATTTTGTACTTCGTCAATGAGGCGCTTTTAGTTTAATTCAAGACAAAACTATGCGCGGCAATGTCACGTTGCCGCCGGACCTATATGCACACGTGCAAACGTACGGATGCGAATAACAAACTTCGTGAGCTGTCGTATTCGGGAGTTCTGCATACGTACATGAACTTGCCCTAGTAGAAATTATGAGTGGGCGCTGGTCAGGCGCTGACTAGTTCAACTCGTTTCTGACTATTTTCTGAGGTGGCAAACTGCCCTGCGCCTGACTAGGGATGTTACACTTGGCCAGGCTAGCGCCTAACCAACCCAGCTGATGAGGCGCTTATCAGTGTTTCCTAAATATACCTATCCAGCACGCCGTCAGCCCCTACTGATCACATTACACGGCTAAATCCAGTATTTAGATGGGTAATGAAAATAATGTAGAAACAAAATTCAATATCAAATATTTATTATTTACTTTATATTTATTGACATTATTGTAATATGAATATTGATATGTAGGGGAGAGCGGGGTAAGGGGGGGCACCTCAGCCGATAAAAAAAAATTTCCGAAAATTCTAGGTTTCTCTATAATTGAAAATCTCGTTGAAAATATTTTTTTAAAAAATCGTAAATTTTTTATCGATGATGTCAGAAATTAAAAATATATGTTTGTAATGATTTTTTTTTTTTTGAAAATTTACGAAATGATTTTTTTTTTTTTAAGATTGTCAATCTAAAAAAAATCTAAAATTTCCGGATTTTTTTATTGGACGCCGTGTCCCCTATACCCCGCTGCCCCGTTTGCCTCGCTCTTCCTTACATATGTAAATATAGTTTGTCTTAATGATAAATATATCACTTGTTTCGAACAATTAAGTAGCATCTTAATATTATTTGTAGTCTTTGGTTATCATTTGATACCGAATACAGCTCTACTATTGCCTTAGCAATAATTAATACATACTTTAATAGTTTTTTTAGAATCACATATAGTTTCAGTATTATTTTAGCAATAATTAGTATTCCGATATGTTCTAAACAACGAATATTTTTAAGTTTGAACATTATTACTTTGGTTTGATTTTCTTGCAAGTACTTGAGACCAGACTGTTGTTTTATTAACATCAGTTTTCAAACAAGCAGCTCTGAATTCTCAAAGGTATCGTCAGTCCTCGGGCTAGCATTGTCCCTTTCCGGCAGGGAATTTTCATTTTCTGGTATAGCATTATTTTTTTCTCAGGTTAGTCTCTCGGCGTTCTTTTCTTTTTTTACGATTTCCATCCCAATCGATTGCGTTGCTGATTACATTTCCAAGCTGTTTGTAAAATACACTTTTTTTTATTGGTGATTTCCCGTTTTTAGCGTGCTGTGCGTTTAGTACTCCTGGAAAAGCAATAATTATGGAAGTGAAACTAATATTCGTCTTCACTGTTAATTGTAAATATGCCTCAAAAATAAGCAGAATTTTACTAATTATTAGATTTATAAGCAAAGAATTGTTCACTCGAGAGTAGTGATTGAAGTACCAAAAATGTATCTTATATTCTGCTAGATGTTATTTTTTGCATAATTGGACAAACCCTCATCTTCAAATACTTAATCGAAGTCAACAGGTTCTACTTTCACCTTATCTAGCAACGTATGTATGAGACTTGACTGCTCGAAAATTATAACTGTTATCAGACTACACTACAAGAGGTGAACCACTGAACTAGTCGAGCTTTCGCAAATAAATCCTTTAAAGCCTTTTAAGATACATACTTATCAAATACAACATCAACATCATTACCCATTATGATTTTACAGAAGTTCGTCTCACTGAAGACTTCCTTGCCTTCTGTCTTTTTTACTGCAGTGAACAACAATAGTAGTGTTCTTGATAGGTAGTGTTTAAGCATCGACTTGACGCTTTTTGACAATACCCCATCCCGGTCGATATGTAGGTGTAAATAGCGTGCCTGGAAAATGTATCGAAATGAAATGTAACAGTTTCAGTCTAAGTACAATAATAAGTTTATTAACCACTATCGATCACTAAAACTTACCACTCTGTTACGGAATCCAGAATTCTCTTTATTTAATTTTTCGTAAAAAATTACGAATTTTGCCATGTTTGATATAGGTATTTCCATGTCTTCAATCTCTTCTGGTAATTGAATATTTTGAGCGCCATTGGTGACTTCAATGATATTGCGCAAGGATCGCACTTCTTTTACCAAATCCTGTACGTCAACGCTGAGAGACTTGAACATTCTTACAATATTCTCATCTAAAAATAAATAGGATTGCAAATTATACTACCATGAATAAAATCCAAGTCACAAATTTGGGAGATTAAGCCGTAATAATGAGTACGTGGTGTCTGAGACCTTTTGCCAATTGTGGTCCACTTATCAGATGTGTTGGTAGGTTTTTTGAATTCTGTGAACGAGTTGGCGAATACGAACTAGAACCTTCTGGGCCAGTATCATCATCGATCCCTTGCAACACAGCTGACTTGTGATAGTTTTCGGCTACTGAAAAGGTTATAAATTCTCTGACTTATAATATTACACTATCTAATTCTGATTAATTGATGATTGAAAATGACTTTTACCACTTGTCGAGTGTGATTTTTTTGGTACCACATTTTTAGCTCTATGTGAACTTTGATGTTTACTGATGGAAGAAGCATCAGTTGAGGAGGTCTTGGATTAAATAAACTTCAATTTATTCGGCGTACCTAGAAAGATATATAGCGAGTTATTTTGATTGTCTTATCAAAATTTCAACAATAAACGAATTACCTGTCATATCTAATTTTTTTCGCGGAAAGTCTTTCTTTGGTGCCGATTTTGGGTAGTGACTTTTGGGCGAAGTATCGATTGCTTGTGATAAAGCACGCACATTGCCATTGTTAGAGTCGGGGGAGTGAGAGCAAGGACTTAGGGAATGCCGCTTATTTTTACCCTTCATATCTCTTGTTTATTGGGAAGTCTTTCTTAGAACCTGGTTTTGGCTTCACACTTTTGGGCAAAGCATTGATGGCTTGTGATGAGGCACGTGCATTGCAATCGTTGCAATCGTTGCAATCGGAAGAGTCTTGTGAGACACTTGGAGAACGTGCCTTTTTCTCCCAAAGTCTGTTTCTTGACTGCCGTATAGAACTTTTCTTGGTACTTCTGTCTGAACCATTGCCTGCAACTGCAGCTGTGGGATATAATTCCATTTAGCTAAAGAATGATTAATGACGTCTGACTAGTTCCTTAGTTGCGGAGATGTTGTGAATAGCCATCACCTATCTAGTTTCCAGTAATTGGTTCATGTCATGGGCAACTTGCTTGAATTTTGACCATCATTGACCTTCTATAATTATTCTACCTATAATTATTCTACATGGTTTTCAATCCAATGGTCAATTAAGATTATTCCAAATGGAACACAACGGAGGTCCACCTTGTTAATTATGACTAGGAACTATACTTAGCACTTATATATTAGTTAATAGCTATCAACGATACTCCACCACATGAGAAGCTGAGGGCTGACAGATTGTACGCTATGCGACCATGATTCAGAATATGTAATAGTCTCGTAAGCGAATCGTAGAACAAGCTTACAGTATGAAATTAGGGCAGCAATTTAAGCTAAGCTTCAGCTTCATATGCTTGAGTTGCTGCCCAAATGAATCATGACTTCATAAATGAAGTACTTACACATGACAGAAGAACAATCAGATTCAATGACCTCGTCACTGAGCTCAGGCACATCGAATAAAGCTTGAGTCTTTACTACATCTATTTTGATGTTTTTAGGGCGATATGATCGCTCTAGTTCCTTTGCAGTTTCCTCAGGTCTTTTATCTGAATCACTGGTGCAGGCATATTTTTCTTTTCTCAATACTTATAACTTTTCCAATGCATTATTGTACGTCTCTGGAAAATTAACGATATCATGAAAGTCTCATGGCAATTGGGTCAAATATTCCGATTCATAATATCGACGGGTCCTGAAGAAACGGACCCATTTCAGCGAGTGCGGCCATATAGAACTGACAAGAACATAAAATTTCAAAATACGCTACAGCAAGTTAAACAAAGCTTGATACATATCTTGTAGAGTCTATTGAGATACGTCTGTTCTAGACTGCCCGACAAAATATGTCCGTTTCATATGCCTCGCCGAAATACATCTGTTTTCTTAGGACCCGTCAACAATCGACATATTATGTAAATCGAATGTAATACGGAGATTGACTTACTCGCTTGGCTTCTTAGCTCCAACGGATGTGTGGGCCAAGTTTTTTGTGGTGGTGCACAGTTTTTCACAAGGTCGTGCATTGCAGCTACTCCTTGATCGTCATTGTAAGGTGGCGGCATAAATTTGCCAACACATTGGCCACTGTCAACGTCAAACGTGATCCACGTCGAAGGAAGTATGTCGATATCTAATAATTTTGACTGCGTCATGATTGAAATGCAACAAGTTTTTCACAGAACCCCTTTGAAGTCTTGCAAAGAGGTCTCAGTTTTCTGAATTTTCATCGCAGGAGGTTGAAAATCAAAATCTAGCCACTTAATACTACAAACTTTAAAATTTATAAACTTGGGCATGGGTGTGAAGATCTGACCTTTTATACTACAACTTTATACTACAAAAATCGAATTTTTCACTAGGATCTTCCCTTAAGTAAGACTACTATAATTTCTTTACTATTGTCCCAACAGCAGGTATGCCACCACATTTTTTTTCTTTTTTTTTTCTTATCTTTTGTTTTAAAATACTGCAGGAGTTTTTAAAAAGGGGTGTGATTGACAATTTGAAAATATGTATACAAATTAATATTTCTAAATCTGTATACATATAGCCCAGTGAACACATTGATCTCATTATGATGTCAGAATGATGTCATTTATTCGTAATCATATTTTAGTCACAAAGAATGTCACTGGTATGTCAACATTACGTAAAATTTTGATTACTTAGCTATGACTTACCAGTGATGTCAAACCTAGGTCATGTGTTCACTGGGAGTAGTCACTATCAAGAAATCTATTAATTATTGCTTCGATGGGTGACTACAAAGATTTCTCTATATAAAATATGACTGATTAAAGTTTTGTTTTTGTCCCCGACAATCTATTTCATGCGATAACTGTAAAAACGTTTAATGAAATAAAAACAACAACTGAAATACCAACATATTTACATCAAGTTTGGTAAAAGAAGTGAAAAGTCAATTTTCAAATTTAATAAATTATAATGGATAGGAACGGATTCATGAAACATATACCTGAAGGGATACAAAAATTCTTGATCAATGCATATTGATTCCTATATCTTATGGAAAGTAATCGAAGTAAAATAATCTATCTTCGCTGGGATTGATCCGAGGCCTAAATTGACTATCCAAAGATGAGATACTATAATTTTAGATATATTTGTTTGGACTGGAAATTTTTGAATAATATCATCATTTTTAAATTGCAGTAATTGATAAAGAATGTCCAGAAGAAGAAAGACGATTCAATTAACTGGGCAAAACTGGACAAGTGGTATCAGATATACACTGCAAATTTGTAAAATATCATCCAGAAAGAACACAAAAGATTATTATTCCTTGTGTAACTATAGTCCTTAATTAGGTATTATGAAAATCGAATCTACCTGAATTTGATGCAAATTCGCTAATCGCCCGTCGGATGGCTCGAGATTTTTTCATTCTGCGCCGCGCAGATTCGTTGGCCGCACGTTTACAAGGTTCCATTGCACTTTGATTTACAATTAGTGAAACATGCGTTATGAATAAAATAAAAAATGAGTTCGCCCATGCAGTTGATTGTTCTTGACAGGATTCACTGTTTAACTGCGATATAGGTTAAGAATGACATAACGATTACGGCGAATATCGGAACATATATATATTTAGCACGCATGCGCACTAAATTCAGCCCAACTGGTTGGGTCCTTGTCTTCAAAATGACCCGCCTGCTCAGGCCCAGGATCAGTAAATCCAGAACCGGCTGACCACGGTTGCGCCTGACATGGCTCTGGCTAGGAATTCCAGACTTGGCTTTCCTGATCAGGTGCTAGTCTGTAGCACGGAAGACCCGATCAAATTTCTATTAGGGTGGCTCGCCAATTGTCGAAAATGTGAATTCGGACTATTACATAATTAGCCGTTAATTATCCGTTAATTCGTCGCGCAATTTAATTTTTTGTCGCACTCAATTTTAAAAAAAAAAGCGGATGGCGTGCTAACTTTTCAAAAATTTAGCGCGCCATCTACCAAAAAAACGCGCACCGAGCATCATGCGTAGTTCTGATTTGGTTGATAATTTGCCGTAAATAAGCCGCGAATTAGTGGTTAAACTTTTTTTTTGTCGCACTCATTTTAAAAAAAAAAAAGCGGATGCCGTGCTGATTTTTCAAGAATTTAGCGCGCCATCTACCAAAATAACGCACAGCGAGCATCATACGTAATTCTGATTTGGTTGATAATTTGCCGTAAATAAGTCGCAAATCAGTCGTTAAACTTTCTTTTTTGTCGCGCTTGTTTATAAAAAAAAAAAAAGAATCAAAAGTTAGCGCACCCCCAGACAGATAATAATTGAGCTCATATTTTGCTTTTCTTTGCCGTAAGCCGAGCGTGACTCCAAAAGTTGAAGAGAATATAATATGTATATTGTGACGATTTGTTTTTTTATTATCACAATTTACAGCTACGTTGGATGAACTATTGACTTTTGTATTCTCAATAGCAAATCGTCAGTCTCAATACAAATCATGAGTACGTTCAACTTTAAGACATATTCGTTCTCGTACCAAATGAATAAATAAATTAGGGATGTAAAAATAAATTGTTAAAAAAAAACTCATTTTCATTCATCCATTCACTCTTAAGATTAAAATAACGAATAAATGAATCAAGGGTGTATAAATAAAATGGTAAATAGAAATCCATAAAAAATTATTCATTCCGGTCTTTTTCAATCAAATTGGTTTCTGACTTTGCAATACAAGTCCCATACCTTGGAAACGAATAATACGAGTTTAATGTCGGATATTATAGACAAGACGTTTCTTCTGAATCACAGAAACATATGTCCGCAGGATTTGCAGACACGGTAACCGCAGATAAAGAAATTCTGAGAAAAGGGAAGGATCCGTGTCTTTGTAGAACTCCAAAAGTGCGAAGAATCGAAAAAGACCATTTTTGAAAATTCAGCTTCTACCAGGTTTTAAAATCGAGCAACCGCATATATATATATATATATATATATATATATATACGTATAGCTACCGTGATACGTGAACGACGCTTGGAAAAGCACGTGATCGCAAACAATAAGACCATATCTCCGTGACGGAGACTCGAAAATTTTCAATCGAAATATTACTGCCATTTATTTCTTAACTACTTGGTACAATAGGTATTTTAATTTGTATGGGATGATTGTTTGTGCCACACGTTTTTCAGGGTAAAGTGCTCATTTCGAACACTCGATGAACTGGACCCCCATGGTTTTTTCCAATTAATTTATATTGTCTTTAATATAGCAGACAATTTTCGGCTTCGTTTTGTATGTGTCTTTCAACACCTTTGGCTTTAATTGACAGTTGTCATACTGTATCCACGTTCCTCTGAACGATATTCCGGTGTAGTGGCCTATTTCATCTTTTTTTGTATCTCTGAGCCGTAGTAATCAATCAGACCAATCAGTTCAAACTCATCGATACCATCTTTAAATATCTTTGGTATCATACTCAACTCGATATGCAGCCCCTTTTCGATGAACCCATAAATCTCGATGCATATCATTTTACCTGAAACACATTAATATTATTTAAGAATATAAAGTCAGGTCTTTTACCTCTCTGGGCACTATACATATGTATCGGGTTGCCGGTGACCCTGCACACCTAGCAAAATAGATGGGTGCTGAAAAGTGGTAGTGCCCAGAGAGACGATTATGGATAACCGAGTGAATAGCAGCTGGCTCACCAGTAGTCATTCCAATGTCTACTTTTCCTTGGCAATTTACGCAACGTCTTTTTCTGGTCATGTTTCCTTTTAGTATGTTGAAAAAGTTGTTATTATTTTTCAAATGATTTATTTGGAGTACGGCAGAATACTCTTTATTTATAATTTCATTGCAACCGTTTATGCATTTTATTTTTTGTTCAATACTTGACTGATTTTGCAAAATATAATTGATGAGATCGTTGATAGCCGAATCACATTCCACAATTTTGAACATTTTCTCCTGGGTTTCAATGCCCTTAAAGTTGAGCATTAAACGACCTCTTAATCTATACGTATTCGCTGTAATCCCTTTTTTTAATGTGTCAGAAACGATTCCAAATAACGGATTACATCCGGTTGTAGTTAATACGTATTGTTGGAAATGTGCATAATCTATACTGGCTGCTAGAATAATTTGGTAAAAGCTATCTACTGCACACGTATGTTTAAATGAATATTTTGCACCATTTATAGATACAAAATTCATTTTCAAAGCATTGCCATTTTTTAATGTTGGTAAATTTTCTTTATTATTTGAATGGTATAACAGCATGTCATAAATTTTTTCTTTACTTTGGCCAAGATATCTGTTTTTGCTTGTAACGCTTTCGTTATTACTTTTCAAATCCTTTAAGACTAAGCCTTTGTGATTTTCTATTTCCGTTAAGGCCATTTTGTATTTAATGTCTTCTGAGCTGTAGCAATTTACACCCACTCTTCGCTGGCCATAACCTTCTTCTCCCGATTCGATAGAGCATCCTGGTAGGGCGTGTACGTTTTTTCTGCATACCCTGCAGGAATGCG
Source organism: Neodiprion pinetum (assembly GCF_021155775.2). NCBI lineage: Eukaryota > Metazoa > Arthropoda > Insecta > Hymenoptera > Diprionidae > Neodiprion > Neodiprion pinetum. The sequence continues at coordinate 18,734,714 of NC_060234.1, forward strand.
CTCCTTCAGGTTGATCACCTCGAAAGCAAGCTACACATTGTTGCATATTGTTAGTCAGCTCTTTCAATGGAGATATTTGACCAGTTGCTGCTGATTCTCCTTTATACTGCAACGTTACATTTGAATTTAATAAAATGCCTATTCAAATTGAATGTCGTAGAAAAGTTTTAGTACAAGCTGAGTACGCAGAGACGACAAAGACGCACCCAGCAAGTAGTAAGCATACTTATACAGTAGAGCGTCGATTATCCGAACTAATTGGGACCGGGAACCATTCGGATAATCGAAAATTCGGATAACCGAACAGTGTGAAAAAAACGCTGATTCGTTCAATGTATAAACATACGTATGTATTTAAAACAGATGAACTATCTTCTTATTATATACATAGTACATTTTGTTAACATTTATAACGGTTACGTAATAGAATATAGTGTACAAAATATATGTATTGAAAAACAAGTGTCTATACTAATTTTATAAGTGGTAGGTGTATGTACATACTTGGTTTACTTCTTTGGAAAAAAGTTCATGATTTTCCTCTGTTTTACAACGGAAGCTCGCTTCTTTGCAGCCAAATCCCGCAATCGTTTCAGGAGAAGAAGTTGCGTTTGACAACATTCAGGTTGTTTTTCGTACCACTCCATCGCCGTTTCCAGAGCCCCGAAGGCCTCACCGTGAGAGGGCTGCTTTGACGCTTCCACACTTTCGTCGCTGTGTTTGTCATCAGAATCACTATCTTCGTCGTGGAGAACTGAAGATACGATTTGATCGTCGGTTAAAATTTGATAGCTGGGATCGTTCGCGTCATCTTTCAGCCAATTTTCGGCGTCATCGTTGTCACATTCCGTGAATCCAGGGATGGCGTGGAAGATTTCAACGAATTCATTTATGCCACCTTGCTCGCAATTAGAAATATCTTCTTGAATCTCGGCCTGCGTTTCTTCTGAGGGTGGCCACAGTTTGTTCCAAGCGTTCTTCAGATTTCTTTCTGTTAGCGATGCCCACGCATCAGCTATCATGTAGCAACAATGTTTCAAATTTATGGTTTTCGCGAATTGAACAATACTGTCTTCGGTGTTTTCTTCTGCCATAAACAGTCTCCTAAGAACTTCTTTTCTATACAATCTCTTCATTTTCTCTATCACACCCTGATCCATAGGCTGGATAAGAGATGTTACGTTCGGTGGAAGGAATCTGACTTCGAAGTATCTGGATCGAGACTGTTCAATACCTCAGCGGATGGATGAGAAGGCGCGTTATCTAGGAGCAGCAACACTCTACCAGTTTTATGTTGAGCCTTGCGCCATTCTTTAACGTTCTTCATAAAATCGTTTGTGTACCAATCGCAAAACAATCTTGAGTCCATCCAAGCACTATTCTGGGCTTTATAGATCACAGGCAAGCCAGTCACATTTTTGAAGCACCGCGGTTTCTTCGCCTTTCCGATAAGTAATAACGGTAATCTATGAGTGCCGGCTGCATTAGCACATGTCATAGCCGTTATTCGTTCTTTGGACACCTTGAATCCGGGTGCTGCAGTTTCACGCCTAGATGCGAGAGATTTGGTGGGCAAAGACTTCCAATTTAACCCAGTCTCATCTGCATTGTACACATCATCTCTAGAATATCCTTCCTCTTCTACGATGGTAGCGAAGTTCTGTTTAAACTTCTCAGCAGCCTCCGAATCTGCCGATAACGTTTCCCCTTGAACCTGAAGTTCTCGTATTCCATGGCGAGTCTTGAAGTTTTTCAGAAATCCAGAGCTGGCTTTAAAATCAGACGATCCGCCGATTCTATTGTTCAAGTCAAGAGCTTTCTCACACAAGATTGGACCGGAAATTGGTTGTCCTAAACTTCGCCTCTGCGTGAACCACTCGGATAAAGCCTTGTCGAGAACTGGATTCTGCGCGGATTTTAAAGCTTTTCGTTTCTGGGCCCCATGTTCACCGTCCGACGTTGACACAAATGACAAAATTTTATCCTTATTCTTTTTAATGTCCGTGATTGTTGCATTTCCCACATTGTACGCGAGAGCTAGAGATGCACCGGTCTCTCCTTTATCTAGCTTAGAAAGAATCTCTCGTTTTTGTTCCAAGGTAAGAACGTGTCGTTTACGCTTAGAAGTTAAAGGACTAGACGTAGAACTCATTATGAACGTGAGTTAGGAATCACATACAATCAGATTCAATATCGGGGCTCGCTCTTTCACAGCTCTGCAGAAAAGTACATAAAGACTGACACTGGAAAACTAAATGCGCGCGAGCTCCTGTCAAGCGGGCGGAGGGGAGGTACGCCGTGCAAGTCTGAGCTCGCGACCAGGTAGAACCCGCGATACGGTCCTAACAGTTGCACGACTCGGCCATAAAACATCTGGTCGCCAAATGCAAACTGCACATGCACGTCTACGCGGACCTAACGGTCAACCTCGGTCAGGTTTTCCGTATACCTACCAACAAACCTAATCACTACCCCCACAAATCTTTCGGATAATTGACGTTTCGGATAAACCAAATCACCATTCGGATAATTGACGTTTCGGATAACTGACGTTCGGATAATCGACGGTCTACTGTAGTTATATTCAGCTCAATGAAACGAATAATGTCAAACGTGTCATAAGCACAAGATTATCACAAAAATTTCGAAAATAATTATCAATAATTACTTCAAGGCAATTAGATAAAATATTCCATTTGAATGCTTTTACCGTCAGATACACACTGGCGTTTCGCTATAATGTGACGCTGATTCTTCAATATGTAGTGATGGCTTTTCGCCATCCGCATAACCAGACCCCTCGAATTCCATATTGTGTATTATTGAGTTAGAGTCATTTTCGGTTTTTATTCGAAGCATTCTAGGCTTATCGGTTTCTTCAAGAGTATCACTTCTGTCAATTTCATCCGATGTGATCTCGTCATTTGCCTATAGAATCCTCAATTTTCCATCATAATATTTGATAATTTTTTTGGATAGTTCCATCTACTCTCGAGTACTTTCCCTTTTTAGCCAATACGCCGTGTTTGCTTTTCTTAATTTCACATTCGACAGCAGCACTGGAGCTTGGGCGTATATTGTCAATATTAAATTTCTTATTATGAAGATTCGACCACATTGGTAAATGCCTAATTTCTCTCAGCAATCTTTGAGCTATTCTTAAATCAAAATGTGCGTTATCACGATCGCCAATTTCATTTTTTATTTTCGTCTTTACTCCTAACTCAATTTCAGTAGCCCATTGCTCCCATGCATTTGAGTACATATTCTTTTTCTTTGAGTTCTTTGGTCTATCCATTTTTTGTTTCTCATTATTAATATCCTCATCGTCCAAATCCTCATCAACTTCGGATTCACCGCTTTGGCTTCTGGTTTCTACCTCATTACATAAATTTTCGTACTCATGCAACTGACCAGTTATAATGTCTCGCAAACGTTCTTTATGTTTTTCACATAATGTCACTTGGTTCCCTTTAGTTAATTTGCCATCTGTTTTGCTCAAAGCTACTGTTAAGAGCATTGTTATCAAGTCTCTCGCTTCTTCTTCGTTTGAACTCAAAATTAATTGACCGATACTTGCTAAATAAAAAACTTTGATCCGTTGATTTTTAGTTTTCAAAAAATCAGCCCACAGTTTTATATAATGAGCTACGTCTATGGAAATTAACGTTTTATTGTGCATTAATATGGGGTCAGTTTTAAATGCATCGCAATATTCTTCGATTGTCAAAAAATTTGTGAATGCAGATATGCATGCAGTTAGCAAGGCCCTTGAAGAGTCACAAATCTGCAAATGATAAACTGAATTAACCCTAGTTCGCTCCTGTCATTTTTTTGTTTCACTTTCAAACGCTGTCATGTGGTCCAAGCGATCACCAGTTCTTTGTTTCAAGCGTGAAATGATCTTTACACCCGGGAATGAAACTTATAGATGAATTTTTTTGTGTTCTTAATAAGGAAGAGATTAGTGTATATAAACGTTAATTTCATTGAACTGAAACTTGGTGAAAGAATGATTGGAACGAAAAGTGTAGCGGACAAAAAGATGCAAAAATGGGTTTGACACTATGATATTTTGTTGAGGTGCGTTTGTACCCCGTTGCAGTATTGTAGGGCTAATGTACGATATGAATTTGTCATATTGCAACATCTATCTATTATTTTCATCAAATTTTTGAATGCTCCAATAGTTGAACCTATATTTTTTCAATAAACTGATATGATAAATTTGTGCAATATATCGATGCCTGAGCACAGTATCATCCTGTCTCAAATTGTAAGTGAGAACTATATTATTACATGTTTGAAAAGGATCCTATATCCACAATACATTTGTTCTCTCCGAAATTGAAAGTTGATACCACTACGGCGCGGCGGTCTCTACATTCATATACTCATATTAATTTGGATACAAAATTTGTATCAATTTCAATAGCGAAAAATTAACCCCCCTGTATATACAACTCTATAATCAAGATACTCCAATATTTTTTTTTTTTTTTTAAGAACCTCCCGATTTCCTTGATGGTTTTTAGCGCATGACAGCTCAACAAGAATTCGATAATTCGAAATCTGAGGAGATGAAAAAAGGCTTTGAATCACCATGCATTAGAATCGTCGAATACTTCCGACATTAGAAGACGTAAATGTATTTCAGCGAAAGAATCGCAAAAGAAGAAACAAATTATTCATTGCAGGTTTGTATCATCGAAGTTTCAGTGCATATACAAATTTTTTAATCTACATGCAAAGAGCGTCGTAGTGCTGCCAACTTGATTTCGGAGCAAACAGATGATTTGCAAACGCATTTTGTTATAAAATACCTTGCAATCAAAATTCGAGATAAGATAGATTCCAAAGGCATTTTGAGATAGGATAGTTTTTATTCGCGATTTGAAACAGGATGATATTTTGCTCAAGTGCCGATATGATAACAGTTCTGCGTTAATGTAGTACTTCATCCAAAACTAAATTATTTATTTATTTACACGCTTGGACTTTTTGAACAGAATCTATACAACTACTTGTTAAACATAAGGTAGGTAATTTGACCTTTTGCGAAAACATAACTTGAAACATTTTGTATTTAAATCAATTAAATGTAAGAAAAGCCGAAATATTTATCAGCGTAAGTAAGTTATATTTGATAATCAGTGCGAAATTACGTAGAGTCGTAAGCAACAAGTAATAATGAGCTCAAGATGACGATGTTGTTCGTTTGGAACTCTATCGAGAAGTGATCGTCACCTCGCTGGTCGAAGCGTCGATCCCTTAGCGATTCGTGGGGCTCACTAGTCCTTTGTCCTAGCCACTTATCGCCTCAGATAAACAGCTCGGGTGACCGTCGCCGAAAGCGAGACGTTGGTCTCAAGTGGGCCCCTTTCGTCAACACGAGCATCGAGAGAAACTGTTGCGTTCGTTGCGTTCAGTAGCAACATATGTTTCTTTGTTACGTTTCAGCCGTTTGAGCATTTAGCAGCGCGCACAGGCGCTCGAAGAAAAATTAGGCTCTTAAACAATGAGAGCTAAGAAGCTGAAAACTTCCAGAAAACTTCTTCAAAGCACTGTGAAAATGTTGATATTATTAAAAAATGAAAACTTAAGCTTTCGTCACACAACTTTTTCAATTGAAAATATAAAACGAAAATTATGATGAAATTTTTTGAATCAATAATTTGAAACTTATAATATTTTACCTTTCATATTTCCTGGCTTAGCTGATTTGGTCAAATGATGGTTCGCAAACTGAAATCCATGCTTGAGTTGTAACGAATTCCATAAATGCGCCGATATCTTTTCCGCCCATACTTTAGGTCGCGGTACTGTTCGAATGCGTTTGATTTTTTTCCCCTTCTTTGTAGTAGTTTTGTGTACTACTTCAGTGATTAGATCCTGAATTTCTGTCTCAGGTATCGCAAATGTAAAACAATCGAGACAATCTAAACTTGTGTTCGCTATTGAATTTGTGTCGACAGAAGATGCAGTTGTATTTATTGTCGAATTTTGCAAGGAGTCGTTGAGTTTTTACCCAATAAAACGTTCCTTAAATCGTATCGATCATTAACGACGTATGAGTGTAGGCTGGTAGGCTTTATACCTAATTCAATTGATAGGTTTACCCACACATTTTCCTTTTGCCGAGGCGATCTTTGCATTTTCGAGCAGAATGTCATTTTTATGTTTCAATACTGCATTTTTCACATTTTCTTTACAAACAGTACGAGGCTTACAGGGACCTCGCGTTGGAGTCACGATAATTTAATTCAATAAATAATGTAACAGGTCGACATAATATTTAGTCGAGCTCTCAGCCGATCACTTATAATACCTACTGCCACAGGTCACTAAATGGTACTGCTCAGTAAAACGTTACAAAGCCGCGAGATAGCAGCGCCTACGATGCCTCTGTTTATAGTTTTGAATTTTGCCCATGCCAGTGCCGACAAAGGCGGCATCTCTTTGTAGCAAGTAGATTTCATATAATACGTGTGTGAATTTCACGCACCTGTAGAAGGTACTTTATTTTAACAGATTTAAATTTGTAGAGAATATAGAGTTCTTTTGCTTGATCCGTCTCGTGTCCTGGCTAACAGTCGAATGCCTCCAGGACCGCCTTCCTCCGAGAGCATTCCTCAGGGCTCTCGAGTCGAGTTGTTCCGTAGCGTAAACATCCGATAACCGATCCCGCATGGTTTTCTGGCTGAGCCAGTCCTCTTCAAAAATGTTTACTTCATTCGGCCTCACTGACCATCCTGGGTCGCCCTCGATCCCCTCGTTCGCACGAATTATTCGCTACGATCTAAAAAACAAGACCCTCTCTTATTTACACATCAAGTGTTAAAGACGTGGGAAAGACGACAACTGCGTATCAATCTACACCCCGCAGAGGAGTGATCAGGTCCTCGCAAGAGTGCCAACCGATAATTAGATATCGCCAAAAGTGATTAGTTCGGAGGACATTGGGAGTTAGGATGTCGGGTGTACGGTTGCTAGCCTCGCCAGATGCCAACTGCCAAGCTGAGCGGGCAACCGGCCTCCTCAGCCCTATGAACGTCTGACTCCGACTACCTTTGGTCCCGGCCTGCGCCCGAAATCCCACCTGTTCGAGATTGACCACTTCTCGATCATGGGAAATGGACTCGACCCTGGTCCAGCCTTGCCAGCACCCGTCGCACGAAACAATCTTGACCACGGATTGCATCTCAGGGTTACTGAATGCGGGCCCTCATCCCAGGATGGGAGTAACTCACCATTGCGGCTTACTGCGTGGCATCGAACGTGATCCCTTGAACCAGTAATTTGCTTTTAGCTTTGCTAACGTCCTCTCAAGATCGAAGTGCCCTTGTTCGTCGTGGTATAATCTCACAACGTTAAAACGAGACATTTTCGGTACGACCCACTTGTTACCCGTGTCTGTCTTTCGGAAAAAGGACCCTTGCCTTGAGGTCATACTTGTCATAGTATTGCTTCGTTTCTGGTTGATTTTCGCCAGACTCCAAGATCCTACGAATTAAATCTATGTCTGGGTCCTGCGATTGGGCCACCTTAATCCATTCGCTCTCCATAATATCGATAGCACAACAATCAATCGCATTCCTGCTTATATAATCGACATGAGCTGCTTGGGTACCCCGGCGATACACAATATCGAAATTGTAGTCTTGCAAATACCCACACCAACGCGCGACTCGCGATTGTATGTCCTTTTTACTCGCTGTAGCGCGTACGGCACTGCAATCAGTTACTATGGTGAATTTGATTCCTAATAGGTAAACCCGAAATGCTTTCAATGCCGTGAATACCGCCAGCGTTTCTAAATCGTACGAATGATATTTTTGTTCCGTAGGAGTCGTCTTGCGACTATAGTATGCGACCACGCGTTTTCCTTCCCTATGTTTGTGTTGGTATGGCACCCAAGCCCAACGCGCTCGCATCCGTATGCACCTCGATTTCACGCTCGGGATCGTAAATTGCTAAAATCGGTCTGCTCACTAGCATAGCTTTTATCTCGTCAATTGCTTCGCTTTCCTTCGCTCCCCACGACCAAGAAACATCTTTACGCAAGAGGTTCGTTAATGGGGCCGTCTTTCGCGCAAAATCCTTTATGAATTTGCGGAAATATCCCGCGAGACCTAGGAACTGCCTAACTTGCTTTATATTAGTAGGGTAACCAGATTTTGTTACGGCATCAATTTTATGAGTGCCTGGTCGTATCCCTTCCCCCGAGATTTCACGTCCTAAATACTCGATTTTATTTTGAAAGAATTTACATTTAGATAGATTGATCGTCAAATTGTTAGCCTAAAGAGCCTTAAGGACTACTTCTAGTTTCTCAAACCCTTCGTCTAGCGTCTCTGTAGCGACCAATATATCATCTATGTACACGAGGGCATTATCTTTAAGGACTCTGTTCATGGCCTTCTGGAATACAGCTGGCGCGTTGACTAACCCAAAAGGCATTCGCAAGAATTCCCATTGACCGTCCGGCGTAACGAAAGCCGTCTTCTCGATAGAATCGGGGTGCACGAGAATTTGATAGAACCCGGACTTTAAATCTGAAGATGTAAAAACCCGTTTGTTGCAAAGTTGATCTACTTGGTCATCAATTATAGGCAATGGATATTGAATACGTTTGGTAATTCAGTTGAGACCTCTGTAATCTATTGCCATTCGCGTCTCCCCATTTTTTTTTTTCGTACAAGTACAACTGGGCTCCCACAAGGTGACGTACTCTCGCGAATAATACCGTTATCCTCTAATTCTGCTACCATGATCCTCACTTTCTACCGACCGGTTTTAGAGAGGCGGTATGGCCCATGAAAAACGGGAACTTCGGAAGTTAATTCAATTTTCATCTCTGCGGCATCCGTTTCACCTAATTCCCTCATCTTCAGAGATATGCTCCGCCGATAACTATTTAGTAGCCTCAACAATCTCGTTCTGTTGATCGCGTCGAGGTATTCGCACCAAATATCGTCCTCTTTCACCGCTCCCGCTTGGTCGGCATGCCTCAACTTCTAATACTTTATCGTTTTTAACCGGTTGATCAAAGGTAAATATCACCCCAGACGCGTCTGATATAGCCCTAGTACCGGCCTTTTGTAAGATATCTCGACCGACGAGAATTTCCTTCGTCAATTGGTCATCGGCAACAATAAAGACTTTTATCTTGAATGGAATATCATCAATATTGTAGTATAATGATAATAATAGGTTTGATGCTATTAATTTTACTAAAGAAAGATCTGCAGTGTGACGGCAGGTTTGAATTTTACAGAAGTATTTCTTTATTATGACAAAGTGACAAGTACATCTTTACAGTAGTCCCGATGGTCTTAGACTGACTTTTGCTTAGCTATTAGGTACATGCAGGGCCTCTTGGCCTTTTCTCACCCCCACCCTCATACCCTTACTTATACTTTGTACTCCATACTTCATACCTGGCTTCTCTCTCGCTCTCACACGACTCGTATCCATCTCAATTATACAATACTTTAGTGACTGAGACTCACCAACTAGTCACGTGTCCTCATCTGGCAACAGCATGTTGGATAGCCTTTGTCACAACATAATCCTTAAATTTACGACACTTAAAAATAAACACAACCTTATCTTTACTTTAAAATATAAACTTAACATAGAGAATATTCTTTACTCCTACAATGTGAACCTCGATTCTTGATCGAGCGATCGGAACGACTACTGCATGATTGAATGCCGACAAGGTTTTGTCCGTACCTTTAAATTTTAAATTTAAGGATCTCGCTAGACTCTCCCGGATAATCGAGCAGTCGCTTCCCAGATCAACGGTACAGGTCTTTTCCCGATTGCCTAGAACGCACCTCTTAAGTGGTTTATTTACTCGGGTTGCCGCAATCTGGCATACGTCAAGCGAGGTTGCGCCCCGTAGCGAGACCGTCCCCTTGCCATCTAGTCATGCTCTCCTCTCGTCTCTGTCCTTTTGCTGCTTTTTACGGCATTCCGTCTCAGTATGCCCCAAAATTTGACAAAAACCGCACCTCCCCCTAACTCCGATATTTCTTTCGGTCGCGTGATGGGGGTCCTTTGGCAGTCCCATTTCGTTTTTATTAACCCTATCCCGCCTTGGTTCCGGGCAGTTGACTCTCCGGTGCCCCTTCCCTCGGCAATTATAACACGCATCGGGGTCAAGACGCCCGGATCGAGGTTGAAACTTAACTAGCCCGAAAGGACGCTTCGTGCTCTTTTCGTCCGTTGCATATTTTGTTTCTTTAGGCTCGCCAATCGACACGGATTCCAGACACCGACTCAATTCTGCGAGCGTCCCTTTTTTCGCAGTAATCAAATTCATTTTTAATTGTTCATTGTGGATTCCGTAAACCACGAATTCAACAATCTTTTCCTCCGGGATGTCTAGATTTACTCGATTAATTCTTTTGACCTTCTCAAAGCAGTACGCTTGTAAAGACTGACCCGGCGTGCTCTTATATGCTACCGCGTATTCAAGTAGTTCCCCAAAATTCTGTTCCCCTGAAAATTGTCTAAGAATTGCTACCGTAAAAGCTTCCCAACTAATAGGAGCACCGTCATACCAGCCCCTTGCAATACCCTTTAATTTTAATGAGGCCAAATAGATTTTGTGCGGGTCATCCCAGTCATACATTACCGCGTACATGTTCACCTTCTCTAACCATTCCTTAGCCGATAAATCTTTTTCTTCCGGATCAAATTCAGGTAATACCTTCTCGTTCACGTAATGATTTGACCGTTTCGAACCTGTCTTGATGATAGCCGACAACACCTCAGTTAGCTTCGCAAAATCGGACTCATCCTGAGCTGCGGTACCACCCACCGGACTCCTGCTCGCAGATCCATGCGTCAGGTAACTCGGCGACCGACTCCTGCTCCTCGTCTTAGTGCGTCGCTGGCGCTCTCCGCACCGACGGTTGCTATCAGATCCTGAAGCCGCTCTTCGATGACGGGTGCGATCCGAGAGCTTCCTGTACCTGCTTTGGCGATGACTGCTGGCCCCTGAACTGTGTCGTTTCGGGCGGCACGAAGGCGATCTCAGTCGCTGCCCATCGTCATCCTTCGTCCTTCTAGATTCCCCGTCACGGTCTCTCTTGCTCGACTTCGGTGGCATACTGTTCTATTCTCCGGTCGTAACACTTTCACTTTGATAACTCACACTTGTGGCTTTCAGATTTCACAATTTCGAACGTAGCTCGTGGTATATCCCACTTCTGATCTGTCGAAGGTATTTTATTTTAAACAGGAACTTTGACAGATTTGAAATTGTAGAGAATATTTCGGTTTCGGCCTGATGCGCTTCGTGTCCTGGCTAACAGTCGAATGTCTCCAGGACCGCCTTCCTCCGAGAGCAGTCCTCGGGGCTCTCGAGTCTAGTTGTTTCGTAGCGTAAACATCCGATAACCGATCCCGCATGGTTTTCTGGCTGAGCCAGTCCTCTTCAAAATGTTTACTTCACTTATGACACGCTACGGAATCAAACTTTACTCCACGTACAGTAATTTGAAGGCTTCGATCTGTGAACGTTTCAATCGCACGCTGAAAGGTAAAATGTGGACACGGTTCAGTATGCAAGGAAGCTTCAAGTGGCTCGATATCTTATCTGATTTGGTTTCGGCTTACAACAACACCAAACACCGAACCATAAGAATGAAACCGTCGGATGTCACCGTTGCAAACGAGAGGCTGTTATTACGTCAGGCGTACGGAGGGCTTCGAGCGATACCTACCATATCGGCAAAATTCAAATCTGGCGACAAAGTTCGAATCAGCAAATTCAAAAATGTCCTCGAGAAAGGTTACACTCCCAATTGGACGACTGAAATATTCACGATAAGTCGAGTGGAAAATACTCATCCTGTGACGTACAAGCTCAAAGACTACCGAGATCAACCCATCGCTGGTGGTTTCTACGAACAAGAGCTCCACAAGGTTAAACATCCGGATATCTATCTGGTGGAGAAGGTGCTCAAGAAGCGTGGAAGAAAAATATACGTTAAATGGTTAGGTTTTGACAATACACACAACAGTTGGATAAACGAATCGGACATGTAACTTTGGAATAAATGAATTTTTTTGTAAAAACGTATGTGTCTCTTTATTTTATACCCGACACATGACAAGTATGCATCTTTGTTTTTTTAGACAATCAACAGACATATGCATCGTTGTACAATTTTTTTATACTTCGGAGCGTTCTTATTAACCATCCTACATAATAATATTTCATACATCATGGTACAGTTGTAAAAATTAAGCCCTGTATAATAATAATAATACTTTATACATCATGGTACAGTTATAAATTAAGTCCTACACAGATTACGGTAATTTATAAAGCTACGGTGCAGGCTTGTAACCCCACGGAAGCGTATCGGTCGTGTTTTGAAACACGATCCGCTTGTCGTCATTCCAGCTCAGTGCTACTTTCTGCTGTTCTACGGTATATACCTCGTGCTTTCGACTCATGATCAAATGCTGATTTGAGGATAGATTTTCACGTTTCAACGCACAGTCCAAATAATCGTTGAAGGTTATTTTTCTTAACGCTGATCCTCTAACACCTTTGGCACGTTTGTTGTCTTTTTCATCTCCCAAGACTCGGAATGCGTACAATTTAGCTCGTAACCCTACAAATTCCGACATGATTTTCCCGTTATTCTCGTCTTTCATCAAGCCGAGAACTTTTTTGTTTGCTCGAGGTATTCCGTAAACGTTGTCAAGAGGATAATCCGACGTGTCGAATTTGTGCAAGTCCTCCTTCATGTGTTCGTATATGTCGGGGACGGTAAAATTGTAAATCAAACTGTCGGTATCCGTGTACATTAATTTTGCTCGATTGCCAAATTTCTGCTTAATGTAATTGTAATGAAAATCATAGATGTATGTTTTAGATAGATCCAGGATGGAGAAACCTGCATACAATGGTTTATTCAATTTGACTTTCGTCTTATTCATTTCGATGATAACCATCTCTTTGTCGAAAACGGTGCAGCTGTGAAAATTAGGCTTGGCTATGGTAGCTCTCGCACCGTACCGTCCATCCCATTCGGTGATCAATCGAACATCTCTGTACTTTCGCACGTTTTCCATAGTTTTGCCAAAAACTGCGTTGTTCATTAGCTTGTAAAAATTTTTCTCAAATTCGTTGTCAGATTTTTTTCGCATATCGGTATTCAAATCTATATATTTTTTGAGCCACGGGGTTTGCCTGAATTTGAGAACTCTGTGAATTTGAAGTAATTTTAAGCCTAATTGTAAGCATTGTTTCAAAACGCTGTAGTGAACAACGTAGTTTATCTTGGAAAATAGCGTGGGCGTCAATTTTGACTGTTTATTGGTCGAAATCGGAGGTACATAGTGCTCCGGACACAATGGTAAATCCTTATGAGTTTCATGCAGTTCCGCAGGATATTCCAAATCTACCTCCAGCACGTAACCAAACTCCGCATCGTCCGAGATGGTAAGAACGTCGCATTGTCTGAAGTCTGATACCCATTCGAAGGAACTGTATGGCAGAGCAAAGCTCATAGCAGCACCGTACAAATTATTAACGTCAAAGTACATGAGATAAGATTCTTCGACCTCAGGATCGAATTCCTCTCCCATGTACCTGTTGTTGGCCTTTGCGTATCTGTTCGAACACTGTGATACACCACCACGAATACCTTTTTCGATAAATATAACCATGTCTATGTCGGTGAGAAGCTCGAGTTCGATGCCTGTACATTTTAACATTGCATCAAACGACAGACCGGGCGCTGTGTAGTAATGTAACGGGTCCAGTTTGTACGTCGTGCAACAATTCTGTCGAAAATTTTGAAAAACGTCAGCCAGTAAAAACACGTCCGTCTGTAAATACAAGTCCGAATACTCTCCCAAAGTTTGGACGTTAAAAGTTTGCCATACGTCGCACGCGTGTGCGTAATCGTCGTCTGATATATTCCGGTCGTTCAATTTTGAATAAAACTGTTCTTTGGCTGGTAAATGTTTCTCCTCGAGCTTCTCCCAACTGTCTATGTATTCGTACGGGAAGACACCTTTCCTGGTCAATAACCGAAATTTGTTCAAGCTACTGCAGAATTTACGTGTTATTGTTTTTCGGCAATCGTCCAGATACGATGATAATTTATCGAGGCTGCTAGGCATGAAACGGTACGAATCTATGAAACGGAACGTTACATCCGTTCCCTTAACGAATTTAGTGAAGGAAATGTACTTTTCTTTGTTGACAGGTAATAGTTTAACAGTACCTTCGAATGACGTACCCAGGGCTTTGATCAGAAAATGCGAATCGTAACCCGAAAGATTGTGGAATATCACTGGGATGGTGTGCGAATTTTGGTAATTTAGATTACAGCTGCGGTGAGCAGCACCACGGTACTTTCCCGTGAAATGACAGTGATCCCGATGTTTCACGTCTGTGGGCGTAAACGGTTTTTCACAAATATGACAGACCGCCGACAAATCAAATTCGTTGATCTGATTGAAATTTAGTGGTTCCATCGGTACAACAGTCTTGTAATATCCCTCTAACGAAAGTGCCAATTCCTTTAACTCGTTCACAAACCATTGGATGCAAGTTTCTCCGCGATTAATTTTGAATTTTGAAAGCGAATCGTCAAACGCACAATGCAGATAGTAAGCTATACTATAAGGAAGATGCTTCTGATAAATTGTTCTATTTTCCCCAAAACTTTCATGTGTGGGCTGCAGTAAACATTCTAGATCTGCGTAAACGCAGAACGGAACGTTTTCTTTGTGCTTGAAATTTTTAAATTTGAGAATCTTGTCCTCTTCTGTTGGTAAGATAACTTTGGTTTTATTCAAATGCATGCAATCTACATTGTGCTTGATCAAACACCTTTCAGATTGGAAGTGTGATAGACACCTATCGCACAACCATGTACGACATTTATGTTTAGAAATTTGGGAACGTGTCAGCCGTGATAAATTCCGAATCCATGCAAAATGATGTGTTACATTCTTTTCAATATTTTCCATACTATCATCGTTATCGCCGTCGTTTTCAGACTCTATTACTAAAAGATGGATTGTAGGCTTATCAGACTTGTTTCGACTCAAATAAATGGGTACAATTTCACTACGCTTTTGTTTTTCCGCACTATCTATACCGTAAACGTTAATTGAGAGTTTGTTAAGTTTCTCAAATTTTGGAATCTGGTCTAAAGACATTGGAAAATGCAAACCTCCGTATTGTAGCACTGAGCTGAAATGTGGATACGAAGTGATTTCGCTGGGATTGTTGTTGGCTGGAAAGAGGGCTGCGGTGACCGACCAGAGAAAGCAATACGCGTCTCCATTGCGGATGTTGACGACAGCCTTCTTATCTTGAATATCTTTGGGTAGTGGTGTGTATGTGAACACACCGCCTCGCAGTGGCACGTACTTGTTGATATTTACAGTCAAATTGATTATTTCGGTCAGCGACCAACCAGAGTCTCTCTCTTGAAAATCTTCCACCTTGGCCAACACTTTTTGCTTTACGTTCTCTTCGAACCACCCGTGTATGTCAGCTGGCTGGAGGATGATTTGGTTTCTGGTGTTGAAATATTTCATTTCCTCAACATGTTTAGCGTTTTTCGTTATATTGAATTTACAACACAAGACACAGTTTGCTTTTAAACTTCCCACTTTTCGTAGCATTTTCTTCAGTCTTGCAACGACGAGGTGTTTCGCATCTTCCAAAAACCTGTTCAAATCTTTATGCCGCACATTGATAATGGCTCCCGTTCGAATTCGACTCTCGAAAGCTGTCTCCAAATCTTCCCACCGTACTCGATCGCTTCTTCGTCGGCTTCGTAATCCGTCACCCACTTTTTGAAATTGTTGAAATTTGACTGTCAACGATTTCAGAATTCCAATTGTAGTCAAAATTCTAGTCTTTTCCCCGATCGTTGAGGCGTTGTTGCGTAAGATTTTATTCAAAAGCCTGGTATTTTGGGTTCCGAATCGAATCCATTTTGCAATTTCTGCCGGTGACGATTTTTCAGATAAAATCTTGAACGCCGTTTCCATAATTTGTATTAATTTCAAACACTTTTCGGAATCCATGTTTCTTCTTCTTTCGATCACACACACTCGACAAAGATAGAGTTGCGAAGCTTGCTCTAGAATGATCGCTCTACGCTGACCCGGTCTCTTTTATGGGTACTAATTTTAAGTAAAGCTGGGGATGTTCGCCACAATTATATAGGTCGGGAATGTTGATGGCGATTCGTAAACTTTCACGCTAATAGTTTGCCCCAGGCGAAAAATAATATTTTCCACGTACTTCGAATACACTCTTTTGTGTTAATTGACCGGATGGCGATGTCGCAATTAGATAGGCTGGGAATGTTCGCCACAATTAGATAGGTCGGGGAATGCTGATGACAATCCGTAAACTTTCACGCCAATAGTTTGCTTTCACTATCACTCTCCCAAATTCTTATGATCTATCTGCATGTATTAACTCAACGCATCCGATGCAGACTCATCAGTCTTACACGACACATGCAATTCAAAAGTTCATCAAAGTTCTGCAAATATCAGCGTTAAAGTCATGGCCGCTGAAACATACTTAAATATCGTCAAAACGATGGAGAACGCACGGGATCGAAATCGCAATCGCTGCTGTTCTCTGTTTCAGATCATTAGTGGACTAAAAGGTTGAAGAGAACAAAAAAAATGTATACGCATTTTTTGTTTATTCAATAAAACATTTCATTTTTTTTGTTTATTCAAGAAAACATTTTTTTTGAAAAAAAATTTTACATCGATCAATTGTTCAATTTTTTCAAATGTTAATTATTGTAATTGATTCTTCTATACATATTTAAGTTATAAGCGCGACTCTTATAACTTAAAAGGGTTGCGGAAATAATAATTCCTGAGTCTCAACGACTTGGGTTGATGTAGAAACGATACTAAAACATTATATTAACACCAATCACTAATAATTACATAAATAATAATAAAAATAATTATAACACTTATAGTCACCTAAATCAACAACAATGTCGGTTTTGACGATCGGGATTGTAGGCTTAGTTAACAATGATGAAAAGAATAATTTACAATATAATTTACAATATATTTTACAGAGCATTCACTATGACGCTAGTGGATGTCTCGAGCGCCTGTCAATCACTCCCCTCTCTCCCGAGGCGATGATTCCGCGATGGTCACTCTTGGTTATCCTTTCCGTAACCCGTTCAGCGTGTTTGTTGTTTTTCATGGATAAGTTTGGGTAAACAGGCCACAAACTTACATCCCCCCTTCCCGGAGAGGATTGGTTAGGATCTGGGACGGGTTGTGAATATGGGACCATTTTGCTTTTGTGAAAAATATTTACATCTTTTTTTCTTGTACCGATATCAATTTCATAAATGGATTTAGATATTTTTTTTTGTAATTTTGAATGGTCCAGTTCGGACGGGATCTAATTTTTTTCTATTTAATTTATTCCCATTTTGTATATACACTAAGTCATTTTCGTTATATTCTATTGCATTTGTGTGAGTGTCGTAGTATAATTTATTCCTGTTATGCGATTTTATGGAATTTTCTAATGCTTTTGCTCTATTGACATCTAAATTTTCTTTTGTGTTTTCATTTAATTCCTTTGGAATTATTGACCTGTCCATTCCCGAGAGCAAATAGTTTGGTGAAAAACCTGTAGAGCTATGTACTGTATTGTTATATTCACTTATGCATTGTTCGGCAATTGTTGTCCATGATTTATTTTGGTTTTCGTAAAATGTACAGCGAATTCTGTTTACTAATGTTTGATTTGTACGCTCGTTTTGTCCATTGGAAAACGGACAATCTACCGCTGTGAAAATCAGTGTTATATTTTTTTCTTTCAAATATTTCTTGAATTCTTTGGAATTTATCCCAGGATATTGGTCTGTCAGAACTGTTTGAATTTTACCTCTCTTTTCTATTATTTGGACTAGATTTATAAAATCTTTTGCTATTTGTGTTTTTGAAGTGGACATAAATGCATATCGAGTTAATTGATCTACCATTAAGTGCATGTACTTCTTTTGAGATTTATTTCCCGTGAAACCGCCTATTGTATCTAATGAAACTATTTCTAACGGCTTGGACGCAGGACCCAACTGCGACAATGGCGCCTTAAAGTTTCCAAATCTTATTTTATTTTTGATACAAGTTTCGCATGATCTGCAGATCATTTTAATATGTTTGTGCATATTTTTACAATAAAATATTGGTGTAATCGTAAGTGTCATCTCTTTAGTTCCAATGTGACCTTGTGACCTATGTAAGTTTTCAAGGGCTGCAATACCATATTCTTCTGTTAACCAGATCTTTTTCCTTTTGTTCAAGGTTTTGTATATAATATCATTTTCTTTACTACAATGTTTGTCTCACTTTAATTCTTTTTGGTTCTGTAAGATGTTTTGCAGAGTTATGAAGTTGACGATTTGTATTTTAGAACCTTCATCATTTTTGTTTTCTGATAGAACCGGGTTTCTTGATAAGCAATCAGCCTCTGAGTTATTTATGCCGGGATTATATTCGATATCAAATGTAAATTGTGAAATGTAATTTAATATGTGTAAAAGTTCTGTATCTTTGCAATTTTTTATGTTGAAATTACGTAAAGGTTCATGATCTGTGAATATTTTAAATTTTTGTCCTATTAAGTGATATTGCCAATATAGAATCGCCTCTTTGATTGCTAAACATTCAATAAATATAGCTCTTTTTATTTTTTGAGATTCTGACAACTTTCGCGAAAAATAGAAGACCGGTTTAAGTGTGTTATCTTCTTGAGGTTGTTTTAGTATTGCACCCACGCCTTCTAAACTAGCATCTGTATATATGAAAATTGGTTTAGTGGGGTCGAATATTGCTAGAATTGGTGCTTCACATAAACAACCCTTAACCTTATCAAAACTTTTTTGACATCTAGCGGACCAATCGAACTGCACATTTTTTCGCAAGAGGTTGTGCAATGGATCCAAGATAATTGAGGATCTAGGAATATATTTCAGATAAAAATTTACTTTCCCCAGGAATTGTCTAACTTGTTTTTTTGTTTTCGGAATCGGAAAGTTTTTGATCGCTATTAAATTGTCATTAATCGGTTTTACACTATTGTTTGATATTGTGTGTCCTAGATACGTAACTTCTTTTTTAGCAAAACTGCATTTATTCGTGTTTAATTTCAAGCCTTGCTCATGTAAAACTTCCAATGTTTGTCTAATATGTTGTACGTGTTCATCGTAATTTTTCGAAAATATCAGAATATCATCGATATAATTAATTGCAAAGGTGTCTAAATTGTTGTTTCTAATTATGGTTGAAAGTATTCGTTGGAATATTACTGGAGCCGATTGTAAACCAAAAGGAAGGCACGCCCATTGCCAGTGACCGTGGTGTGTGACGAAAGCCGTTTTATATTTATCTTTCGCACGTAATGGTATTGACCAGAAGGCTGAGTTGATATCTAACTTCGAGAAGTAAACACACCTCCCAACACGAGCAATCAGATCATCAATTCTAGGAAAGGGGTAACCTTCTGGTACTATGAGTTTATTTAGTTCGCGATAATCAATATATAGTCGCGATTTTTTGTCTTCATCTTTCTTGTGTACTAAGGTCACTGGTGAGGCATATGGACTATACGACTCCTCGATCAAACCTAATTCCAATAATTTCTTTGTTTGAAATTCTATTTCTAATTTATCGGGAATAGAGCACTTATATGGTTTTCTCGATATGTACTTATTTTCCGTCAATTTTATTCTTGCTTCGAAGTTTCTGACTGTACCTATATCGAACTTTTCCTTGGCGAAGACTGAATCGTATTTATTTAACACACCATTCAGACTATCTTCGTTATTGTTCGAAGCATAGTTTATTTTAACGCAGTCAAAACTTTGGTTCGAACTTATATTTTGAGAAATTTCAAGATTTTCGTTTTGACGCAATCGGAATGATTTTATACAATCCAAGCCAAGCAACAGATCTTCTTCAAATAAATCATTTTTCATTATTAGAAATGGCGTTACTTTTTCCATTTCAAATATCTTTAATTTCAAAAATACCCTTCCATTCGTACTTGCTACGCCGCCCATTGTTCTTATTGTTGAGCCCCCACTCATAGGGATATTCATTTTTAATTTTTTGTAAAATGTATAATTAATCAGGGACACATTGGCTCCTGAATGGTAAAGAGCAACTGCCTTTTCATTACAATTTACGATAACATGTAGTCTTATGAGTGGGAGGCTATCTAGTTTTTTGATTCGGCAGATTTGATAATCGCTGATCTTGCATTTCTGCAAATTTCCTCTGGATGGAATCTATTCTTATAACCAGCTTTCTCGCAAATACGACATGGATCGAACTTTTGATTTTGCTTATTTACTTCTATACGTGAGCTGTTATTGTTTGATATTGGTTGAAGTTGACTCAGACTGGACATTAAATTTTCTATTGTTTTCAATTCACGTTTATGAAGGTGTGATCGAACAAATTTTGGCAGGGCAATAACGATAAAATTTATTTGTGAACTGACGCCTAATTCTGGATCTGCATCTATTAATAGGTTTCTCTTTTTTAATGCAAAATCTAAATATGGTCCACTTATCCAACGAAAAGAGTAAGCGTATTCGACCTCTGACCACGATTTTTCCCCGAATGTTTCAAGAAAGCAACTTTCCCAAAAGCTCCAAGGTTTCGTCATACCATAAGTTTTAAAAATTGATGTAAACCAGTCTATGGCTGGTCCTTCTAAAACTAGTTTCAGAACCTCGGGGAATTGATTTTCTTCCACTTTAAATCTTTCACATTCAAGCACACATAAAGTGAGCCATGATTTTGCGTTCTGATTTCTGTTTGAAAATTTTTCTAATAAAATGCCCTTCGAAATCAATTGGATCGGGGTTTCACGTGCCGGAACTGTTAAACTGGATGAGTTTGGAGTGGGTTGGGGGGTTTCTATTTCCTTCAGGTAATAATCGTTGAACACTACATTACCCTCCTCATCGAAGTATAACCTTTGCAGATGCGCGTCCAGTGAGACGATAGCTTTTCTCTGCTTCCCTCTTTTATCCAGACTTTTGATAATTCCTTTGACCACTGGTAATTTGGCCAGCTCAGCATGGTTCGAAATCGGTTGATCTTTTTGTTCGAAAGAAAAAATTTGTTCCTGTTCCAATACTTGGATGGATTTAACCTTGATGACGGTCGTCTTGGCATCCCAGGCTTCAGCGGCGAACTGGAATTTGACCTTGACCTTCTCCATCTTGTTGTTGATTTTTAAGTTATAAGCGCGACTCTTATAACTTAAAAGGGTTGCGGAAATAATAATTCCTGAGTCTCAACGACTTGGGTTGATGTAGAGACGATACTAAAACATTACATTAACACCAATCACAAATAATTACATAAATAATAACAAAAATAATTATAACACTTATAGTCACCTAAATCAACAACAATGTCGGTTTTGACGATCGGGATTGTAGGCTTAGTTAACAATGATGAAAAGAATAATTCACAATATAATTTACAATATATTTTACAGAGCATTCACTATGACGCTAGTGGATGTCTCGAGCGCCTGTCAATCACTCCCCTCTCTCCCGAGGCGATGATTCCGCGATGGTCACTCTTGGTTATCCTTTCCGTAACCCGTTCAGCGTGTTTGTTGTTTTTCATGGATAAGTTTGGGTAAACAGGCCACAAACTTACACATATATAATTGGAACAGTGGTGTAAGAAGGAGACGCTGTACACGTTGTCCTGGTACGGTGTACAAGTTAGGCGAGAGCCGACGCATCTTTGAACTCGATTTGCCCATACTGGCTGCCCAGATATTGCAAGAGCAGCCGCTCCTCCTCCATCGTCTGCATCAATTTCTGGTACTGAGTCTCGTCTTCGTTGAGCATTCGCACAATCCGTGCCGGTAAGAATATGCTGAATTCGTCGTTCAGATCTGTGACGATACGCTGTCCAAACCTCGTTTGAACTCGTCGAATATTGGTGACTTTGTAGATTTTGAAAATTTCTAGCTCGGTCAATTTCTTTGTCGGTAGGAATTCGGTCATGCTTGCCACTTTGTTCAGTTTTGTGAAATCCATTTTTTTTAATGTTCAACAGTTACGTGTTTTTTTTGATAAATTTAGATTTGCGAACTTTTTTGTCACTTTGTTTAGTTCTGACTTCTGATTCACAATGGTTTTCAAGTCGTGAATATTTTTTAAGAACAGATCGATTCGCTGTTTTAGTTCTGCTTTACTTGGAGTTCTCTTCATGAGAGCTGAAGGTGTAAGACTGTCTTTCGGACCTGAATTTCAACCTTTTATATCCGTATTCCTCCCACCAGGCACACAGAATCCTTGAAAAACTTCTAGAAGCTACCGAAATGATGCGTCATCGATTGTACGTCAGAACCTTCCAGAATTCAACGTCGCACCGCAATCCGTTGACCGCAGGCCGCTCACCGTCGGACGATTCCGAGTATTGTTTTCGTCGGACGATTCCGAGAATTGTTTGTCTCAAATTCAACGTCACCGTGACAATCTTCTCGAACCTTCCGGAAGCTCTCAAAACCTGACACACGCCAGGATTCTCGGTCGAACGTTCGAGGATCCACGGGGACCGCTCGAACGCCTGAGGATTCACGGAGTGCGCTCGGTAATGCGGTTATCGATCCCCGCTCGATGAGCAAGATTTTTCTTACATATATAGGCGGATTGGTCGGCTTGGTCGGTAAAGAAGGTGTTTCTATCCAGAACCGGCCTTGTATATCTATTTACGTGCGCTAGTCGCGGTCTTAATAATAACCGCTAATTTACAAAAACCCAAAAACAAAATAGGATCCGACACGCGGCCCGCGATCGTCCTCTACGGAATGGCGCTAATCGCCAACTTAATAATAAACGGAACCGAATTCCCGGCCGACGCTGTCTGCGATCGGTAATAAATCAAACAAAAAAAAAACAAAGGAATAAAATTGCTTATGCTTACGGGCGCTAATCGCCACCTTATCACTAACCACTAAGGCAAAAGTCCAAACGAAAAAAGAGGCTCGTCGCGTCACCCGCGACTATCCTCCACAAAAGAAAATCCTTATTAACACGCACCCGAGCTCAACTTTCTCCGCGACGTCGGGACGCGGTTCGCGAATTCGAACGCTCCCCTTTCGACGGCTCGCGACCTACACGAGAAATGAGATTGTATCGTACAGAGTTGACGTGACCCTGTGCAACGGAATTTGGTTACACTCAAATTCGAGACAATAGTGTCTCGCCTCAACACGTGGCTCGACTCGACCTCCTCGATCACTCGAAATTGGCTCTACTTTATTACGCGCAACTCAGGCTACGGTCACCAAGCAGATTTATCGGCTAAAGAATTTCGAGTACTTTCGTTAACGCAAATCCTCGATGGCTATCTCTTCCTCGGCAAGCCTTTATTTAATATCTCTCGAAATTCTCTCGCAAGAATATTAGCAGCGCTTACCGCTCCACATACAGGAAATGAAGTCGCCAACTCCCTCGTGATCCTTGACGGTCATCATCTTCGCCATACAACTCGACTTCCCGACACA
The DNA here is from genome assembly GCF_021155775.2 of Neodiprion pinetum. NCBI lineage: Eukaryota > Metazoa > Arthropoda > Insecta > Hymenoptera > Diprionidae > Neodiprion > Neodiprion pinetum. Next base: position 18,758,316 of record NC_060234.1, read on the forward strand.
ATTAACAAAACCCGCAACTAGCAAACACCACGCTACCTCCCTAATCCGTCGCCAGAACTAGAGTGATCTCAGATGGCCGATCGGCCGCAGCGCCGATCTCGTCATGCTAATCCTTAGTGACGTCATCACCCTAAGAATACGCAACCATCGATCTGTCATCGATTTTGGAGATTGCGCAACTCGGCGCGCACCTGTCGTCGCTACGCGGCGCAGAACTTAACGCTAGATCGTGATGTCGTCTTCCGCGCAACTCTACGGGGTCCTGCCGTTGGGCTGGGTGGTGCTCCCTCGTCGCTAGCTGGTCTCTCGCGGTTGTCTCGGTTGGGCGTAGGCGGGATGAGCGGGGAGGCTGCGGCGCGCCGGCCGCCAGCGGGAATTGCGTCCGCCTTGGATTCCCGCGCTGCAGGGATCTGCGTTATCTCCCCCTCCGCAGCCTCGGTATCCTTCCCGCGAGATCTCCGCGGTTTCTCCTTGCCTCGAAATATCTTCGGCGTCGGAGTTGGTCGCTGGCTGGTAGCCGGTGTACTCGAAAAAAAAATAAAACAAAAGCCTGCAATATCTTGTTCGTAATTCGCTATTTCGTCCCTGTCGAAGCCCGGGTGCGTGACCCCAGTTCTGGCGCTATCTATGATTATTTCGCGACTCGATTTCTGAAACCCTTATTTCTGGATTCCGCCCAGGGTCCAGGGAGTACCTTGTAACGGGCAGGCCTAACCGAAATGCCACGTTACAATGTATATATATCAGATATATGGTGCCGCCACAATTTTACAAAAACCCACGAATCGCTACACGATTCTGTGGTCGTCTTCTTCACTTCCTGCGACACAGCTGTCCTGACTCGCCTCATCCCCTGGAGCTGCGATCAGTTTATCATGAGATACCTTAATGCTACTGCGACCTCTCAATCCAGAGCCAATTTTTTGAACCAGATACCTATCGTTCGGAAGCGGCGCAACGACTTCTACGGGACCGCGATATTTCGCGTCCAACTTCGTCTTTATCCTGTCATTGTTTCTCACCATTACAAAATCTCCAATTTTGAATGGCTTAACCGGTTTGTTCTTTCTATCGAACCTCTCTTTCTCCTTCGTGGCTTCTGCTGTCATACTACTTGTAGCCTCTGCCCTAAGTTCATTCAAATTATCGTTATCGGTTTCCACGCTACCATGCTTCACGCGTTCAATCCCAATTGCATTTATTTTTGTACCAAACAAAATCTCAGCGGGACTCTTCCCTGTTGTTTTGTGAACAGTCGAATTTATCGCAAGCTGCACTCTGCCTTACTCATTTTGCCATTTCTTTCCCTGGGCCTTGCTTACCGATAGCATATTCCTCATGGTCGACATGGCCCTCTCAACCTGATTAAATTTCTTAAATCGCGCATTTATAAACCCTGAACCTTGGTCACAAATGATTCGTTTCGGTACCCCAAAAGTAAACGAGTGCTTCTCTATCTGACTAATTGCTGTTTGTGTATCCAGACGGTTTATCCAATTTAATGTCACAAATTTTGTGAATCCATCTATGATGACCAAAACGTATTCTTTCTTTTCTGAAGGACCTGATAGTTTACCCGATATATCTATGTGAGTCGTATACCACGGAACATTATCTTTTTCTATTGGATGCAACTGCGCTTGCATTGGTCTCAATACTGATTTGCAAGTTTGACATAAAATACAATTTTCTACAAATTTCTTAACCCGCTTTGACATATGAGGAAACCAGTAAAGTTCATACAAATTATCTAGAGTCTTTTCCAAGACTAAATGGCAGATATTCGCGTGTACGCGGTGTATTAGTGACCATACCATCAGCCTTGGCACTACAGGTAACGTGATTTGCTTAAATTTTCTTTCTTTCGTTCGCATCAAGATTTTGTCCTTAATTGAGTATGTCTTTGCGGTTTCCGACCCTTCCATTACCTCGCGATACAAAGTTTTTATTTCCTCGTCCTTCTGCTGTGCTACAATCAACCAGTCATCAGCTAATTCGATTATTTTATTCACGTCGTCTTTGACTACTTTCAGTACATTCTTCTCTCCAAGTGGATTTCTAGATAGAAAATCGGCGTGATTCATACGTTCACCCGCGCGATATTCTATTTCAAATTCAAACGATTGCAAAAATGCCCACCAACGGTAAACTCGTGGCGTTTAATCTTATTTAAGGCTCGCAGCCTTCAGTGAGTTACAATCCGTCACAACTAGAAATTTGCGTCCAACTAGGTATTGTCTAAAGTGCTTTATTGCATTTACAACTGCAAGTGTCTCGACTTCATACGAATGATAACGAGTTTCAGCGTCTATGGTACGTTTGCTATAATAAGCGACCGGATGTTTTTCTTTGTCAATGCGTTGGAGTAATACAGCGCCATACCCGAGGGCACTAGCGTCAGTATGCAGTTCGATCGGAAGATTAGGGTCGAATATTCGCAGCAACGGTTCTGATGTTAAATATTCAACGATCTTGTTTCTAGCGTCGGTGTGTTCGTCTGTCCACGTTATCATCTTGGTGCTACCTGTAGTAAGTTTATAGAGAGAACCTGCTACCGGCGAGAATCTTGGTATAAACCTATGAAAATAAGATGCCAATCCTAACAATTGCCTTACCTGGGTCTGCGTTCGGGGGATGGGCGATTGTACCAGAGCTTTTATTTTTCAAAGGTTGGGCCTCAGCTCTCCATGCGACACAGTGTACCCCATATAATCAATCTCAGTTTTCAAGAACTTACATTTCTTCAAATTGAACGAAAATCCATTCTCGGCAAATTTTGTCATTACGATTTTTACTCTATTTAGAGCTTCTTGTGCAGGTTTTCCCGGTATGAGAACATCGTCCAAATAAACAATCGCGAAAGAATATCTCAATTCTCCCAACGCGTCGTTAATTGATCTCTGATATACGGAAGGTGCATTCATCAGCCCGAACGGCATTGTTGAAAAATTCGAACTGTCCATCGGGTGTAATAAACGCGAGTTTCTCGATCGGGTTTTTTTCTACGGGTATTTGATGGAACCCAGCTGTCATATCCAATGACGAAAAATAATACGCACCGGACAAGCGATTTAACTGATCTTGAATCAACGGCAACGGATAACGATCCGCTACTGTGTTCGAATTTAACTCCCGAAAGTCCACGCATAATCTATCCGATCCATCCTTTTTCTTTACTAAGATTATTGGACTGGAAAATAGGCTTCTACTTTCCCGAACGATTCCTGCCTCGAGCATTTTATCAATCAGACCTCTTACAGTCTCCCGTTCTACAAGGCCCAGTTTATAGGGTCTTCTCTGCACGATTTTATTTTCGTCTTTTAGCCTAATCTCAAAGCTGCCAGATGTTACTCGAATCTTTGGAGCTTCAACACTCATATGTTTCGCATACAACCTCAACAATTCTACAAGTGGTTCTCTCATTTCAACCACATCACAATCAACAGCATTGATATCAATCGTTGAGCTAATCGCGCCAACAAATTTTCCAGGTTTTGCAAATTTAACCATGGTTCCATCCAACGTGACTGAGACACCATTTGCCAACAGCTCTTTTCCCAGAATTAATTTCGCGGGCAAACTTTCATCCGGTACCACATACAAATCAATTTCAACATTTATTCCATTCAGCTCGGCAAACACAGAGATCTTTTTACAACAATCTACGTATCCATTTCCAATACCCCTCAACCGTGTGAAGATTGATTTTCTTTCACCTGGCAACCTTTCTACCAAACTCTTGACTACAAGCGAACACTCCGAACCAGAATCAAAGATAAACGTCAATACCTTATCATCGGCCAGCCTCAAAGTATTCTCAGAAGAAGTCAAATTACATAGCCTTACTACCTTCTCATTCTTCTTAGGACAATGTGGGGCAATGTCTCCCTCTTCTTTGCAGCTGTATCAGATCACTAGTCTCCTAGAGTTCGAACTTCTGCTGTCCGAACCCTTGCCCCTTGCATGGCTGCTACTTTGTGACCGCGGGGCTGATCGGCAGTCGGCCCTGCGATGTCCATTCCTTCCGCAATTATAGCACTCGATGTCCAAACGATGCGACTTACTATCTCGCGGCACTGGAGTCTTAGTATGTGGACCAGGGGCTCCGATAAATGCACGCGGTCGATGATGGTCGGTCGTTCGTCCATCGAGGTACGTTGCGAACGAATCGGTTTTGCTCCGAATACGATAATCCCGCAAGTTGAGCGGCCGTTTCGTCAACCGTTTTCCTCTCATTGAGCCACACTTTTAACTTTCTCCCTCTCTTCATGAAGTTCTCCAGCGTAAACTCAGCGTCCTCTGTCCACATCGTGTCTAGCTCCGACGCGACGTTCTTATTTTTTGCATACGCGCTTAAAAATTCGGCACGTATTTCGACCCAGGTTTGCCCTGAGGGATCCATACCCGTAAACCACTGAGCTGCTTCGCCCTTGAATGCTTTCGCCAAGTGCTGGACCACCTCATAATCATCGGGGCTATGTCGACGAATCCACTCGTCAACCATTTTCGCCCAACCGGTTGCGTCTGTTGTTTTCGCATCGAATTTGACGAGATCCATCGGAGCACGTTCTCGTCTAGAGAGCAACGTAAGAAGTCACAGATTCTCCTCCTCCAATCTTGCTTCACGTCTTCCGCGCCTATTCTTCCTTCGCATTGAATCGTCAGATTCGTACTCGGACTCTGATGTCGTCGGGGACCGATTTCTCTTCCGACTTCGAGATTTTACATTGCTTGTCTCCTGGTCAGTCATACCTACACTCTTTCCAGCGTGTTTCGCCACACTTGCACGCTGTTCACCGTTTCTTTCCATTGTTTTATCCAACGTTACCCACTAACACGGTTTACCTACAATCTATACCGCCCTCAAAACGCAGTCGATTAAACGTTCTGTATCCCACTTCTGATGTCAGATTGCACGAAATTTAACTCACTGGCTGTCGCAGTGACACGGTTAAATACAGTTTTTATTGGATATACAGATCAATGGTACAATAGTCAGATATCGGTTTACTAATCTAAAACGTCTTCTCTCGGTCGTGGTCCCAAAAGAAGTGTCCAAAGCCTCCTTTGTTTCCACTTCAAAAATCGCCGTCCCTCCGTCACGCAAGCCATTCGTTGTTTTTACCCTCCACACCACCCGTAAGGGGGTGAGGCTGTTCCCAGAATGCACTCATAAGGCGCAACCTCTTCTGCAGCCATAGAGCCCGATCCCTTGGCGCCTCGCACTTGGGTTTGCATAATATAGACTTTGCGATAGCAATATTGTAGAGATTATCTTTATCCAAATCTGGATTGAATGGATTAAAATTTTTATCAAGAATGTCAACAAAATCGACAATATGTTTACCGTAGATTTTAATTTTATTGGGTTGTAAGTCTGCTGTTACGTCTTGTAAATATCTCAATCCACAAGAATCAAGAACATGAGAGATTAAAGCTGCTCTAATACTGTGGCTTTTAGTCCAGCGTTGACGTGCAGCTATGGAATTAGTAAAATGTGCAATTTCACTGAGACGTTTAGCTGCGTCAGCGTTAATTGTTTGTTCAAGTGTTAGATCTATCGGTATTCTTGAAAATGGTTTGCCAGTTCTTTTAATACCAAAACATCCATTCATAAAGTCATCTTCTAGTCCAGGGTGAGTTTCATTGATATTATTTAAATTATCAAAATATTTCACACAATATCGAGCGTAATTCGGTTGATTGAACATAAAAAATAAATTAGCCATTTTTGGAATTACATGCTTAAACATCTGGAAATCACCCATACGTATGCTTCTTGAAAGGGTTATGTAGTAGGTTATAAGTTGAATATAAATCAGATAGAACTGAGCTGTTTTCCCATGATTACCTTCTCTAGTCTTTGTAACGTATTTTTTATACGAATTTAGCACTTGTGATAATATGTGATTAGGTAATAATTCTGTCGACGTCGATGAAACTGGAATTTTTTTTATTCTGATACTCTAGAAGATCGTCATCAATTTGTCCTTTCATGAAATCGTGTTCAATTTCTTTAGTTTTTAAAAATTGGTCAAAATGTAAAATTTGTAAGCCTAGAGCCATTAACGGATGGAGACGTTTGCATCGGTTAAAATGTTTACCTTCTACTATTCCATTTACAGAGCCCGAAGCGATAAGATTGCTCTCAACCATCATGTGAGATAATCCACACTCATTGATAAAAGTTCCAACAGCCTTAAAAAAGGCCATCATTGAATGGAATGAACCAAGATGTATGAAGAGATTGTTAAACCTTGGAGCTTCTGTTGCTTGAATTTTATAAGCTATTTTAGCAATCGCCAAATCATATGTGACTTGCACATAACTTTGGCCACATTCTTTACCTATACGTTTTGTGCTTGCTCCATAGTATACACTACCACTGATATATTTGTTGGTGATAAATTAATCGGAGTAAGATAGGATACTTTCTGTTTCCGGCTGTTGTCTTCTATAATTTTACAATTGAATCCTGTCCACGATGGTGTATTCGGCACGTGAAAAACATGTGACAATAAATGTAGTAGATCAATTGTTTGTATGAAAGACAAATTTTCCGGTGAAGGTGATCGATCATTTTGAACTGCTGTTAAACACCCTAACATCTTTAATTGTTTACCAAACGGATTGATATCAGGTGTAATTTCATTTAAAGTTCGTCTTCTATTTCGTGGTGGAGATGGTGGTAACATATTATCAGAATTCACATTTACGTCATCTTGATTCAATCCACTTTGAGAATTATTATCAATATTTTGGTACATTATTCCCACAGTGTCATGTAAAGTTTCTTTCCCGTTTAAGGTGTCGACATATCTATCAAAATTATCAAACGCTACTCCTGTGCATAATGACGGTTTTAGAATAATGTCAGGAGGACAAACTTGTGAACGACGTACAGATGAGATGGTCGCTTCAGTTTCTAATTCTTCTAGTGTGCTATAGTTACAGCAATGTCCAAATCTATTTAAAATATTTATTATTTTTTTACTGCTTGTTAGACTTTTAATAGTCATACCAAGAGTAATGTGTTTAGATGGTTTAATTGTACCATTACTCACACAAAAAATTGCATCAGAAGCTATTGAAGAACTTAATCGGTTACAATTAAGCCCATCTCTGCGACGAATATCTTTACCTCCAATCAGTACTTTAAAAAATCGATCTAATTTGTCAGGAATTGTACATTCACCATTAATTAAATCATTTGTTTTGATTTTTGATGGTAATTTTAATTTTTACATTTTTAAAATGGTGTTCCGTAGCATTAATGCAACTTTATCAATCAGGTCGTCTTCTTCAAGTTTTGTAAAATCATTATCTAACATACTACAGTCTTGATGAATGATTATTTTTTTTCTTTGCCTTGAAATAATTTTTATACTTTTATTAAAATGTTTTAGTATTATTTCTTCAAGATAATGATTAGTTATTAAACTGACTTCTGCCTGAGGATGAAGTTTTAGTTCATATTCCAGCTCACTATTGTACGTATCACAAAGAGAAGATAATAATAAACAATTCTTTTTTTTTTAAACTTCTTCTATTGTTAACACAATTTGATTAAAGATGTCTTTGTGGATATCACGACTTCTATGCCAAGAAGTATGTGGAGTTTCCGAAGCTACTTTATTATAATTATTAAAATATAACAATTCACAGGGATGATGATAAAAAACTGTTTCATTTGCTGCTTTAAGATTGTTTATTTTTTGCAACAAATCTTCGTTATTCAGTTTATTTATCCACTCAAAGATTTTTTCATACATTTTTGCATCGTTTGAGGGATGTAAACTGTGCTGTTTACCTTTTCTCTGCTTACGATCTTTATTACAAAAAAAACAAACATTTTTAAGTCCCGGACCTGTTTCTATATCTGAAATATTAGCCTCCTCAGAAGTTTCATTACAGAGGTCAGTTTCGATATTTAAATCACAATTAGAGCTTGAAGCAGCTTCTTCTGACGTTGTATGACTATTCAAGGTACAATTTGTTTCAGACGATGAATTATCTTCTAATAAATGACGGTATTTAGCCATTAAAGCAGTAAAACTGCTGTAACACTCTCTGTGATACCCATCTGTAGTATTTACTTGTGCAAGCAGCTCGGTATTGCTGTACTTTAATTTACATTTCACACGTACTCTCAAAATTTTCTGACATTTTTTTAGTTTATCGTCAACAAAAATTATTATTTTATCATTCTTTTTTTTACAAAATACACAAGTTTTTATTTTATCACTCGACATTGTAACAAAAATCAAAAGTAAACATTAAAACAAACACAAACATTAACATGTGATTTCACTCTGACGCCATCTTGAAAACTTACCATTTTCGCCACCGTCACTGTCTGTCTCTCTTACTCACTGACTCTCAGCTGACAGCACTCTTCTAACATACCGACTTCGGTTTCAGAGTTTTATCAGTCTGGCTTATTATTAAACAATGGAATTATTGTCTGGCAAATTAATTTTAAGATTTTTGATAGTAATAGAGCAACATATCAAAATTACAGGCATACTGAAATACTTTGAATTTTTTTTTTTTTTCAATAAACAATAGCGTATGGCGCGTTATTAACAATGATAAAAATGTCTGGTAATATGATAAGTATGTTTGTTAAACCTATCAAAACTCATAAGAAACAAAAATTAGCTTTATAAAATAATTTTAAAAATTGATATTATCACCTGTACAGGTAGGATGCGCACAGGTAAACGCAACCGCTACCGGCGCGCGGCGGCCAGATGGTTCGGGCGCTGATCGACAGAGCCAAAGGAACGGCTTATCAAAAAATCAGCTGACCTGTTATTCTCTCTCGAAAACGTTGCTAGCTCCTAGACTATAAGCATCGGCCGGGAATCGAGAACACTGTTTGGACGCAGCGTCGCTTGAAAATCTCGAACTCCTTGGCGATGTGACATATATAATTAAATGATTAAACGAACTTACCAAGTGAAGTTCTATCATAATAGGCCTTTTCATCAAAATTTTTTTTCGTGCGCATGCGTCAAGATCAGCCATGTTTTTCGTACTGTTTTTTGTAAACAAGCATGTTAAAGTGCCCGCGTCTAGAAAATAAAAGCAAATAAATATTAATTAAGGTATATTAATATAAAAACAGGAAAAAAAATTAAAGTAATAAGTGTCACTATTGAGAAATAAATTTTTGCAACTGATTGTAATCATGTTATCTGTACGAAAAGGAACAACAAAACGGTGTTGTTATGGAGTTTGTAAAAGTGACACACGCTATTAATCATTCAAAGGCAATACATATTATTTTATAAATTTTCCAAAGCCTTGTCTAGAGTATCGCAAAAAAAATTATCAAATCCTCAAGCAAATTACATATTAAAGCATGTGCAAAATGTGCAAAATGTGAATTGTGGGTAAAAAAATGTGGCCGAAGTGACAGAGGTTTTAGATCAATCGATGATACTAAGGATACTTATATTTGTTCACTACATTTTCATGGAGAAAGTGGTCCAACTGAGAAGAATCCTGATCCTTTAAGCTACCAAGAATTTCAACAAATTGATAAATCAATCGATAAGGTAATGCATGATTATTTATACAACAATATGATTTTCGGAGTTATAACCTCAAAATAATTTATAGGTAGTCAAAGTTAGAACCAGCCTATTTGAAAAATATAAAAGAGTTGATATGGAAGGAGAGAATGAATCAGAAAAAACGAAAATAAACAACATTTCGACGGTTGCGCAGGTTGAGTATAAATATTATAATAATAAAATCGTATAGATTTAAATAAAAAAACTTTTTTCTTTTATTGTAGAAATCTACGGCCCATGAAGAGATTTTCAATGTTCCTGATGATACTGCTTGTTTTATTCAACAAATATTACCAGATCAATCAGCAGAGATGAGAATACTGGAGGAAGAAACTAACTGTGAGGGAACTAACAAATTTACAACGATAGAAATTCAAACCGACAGTATAAAGATGCGTAATAAAAGTGTTCAGGTGAAGTTGCAAAAAAATTCAGCTGTGGAAAAGTTTGTAAATGCTATACGCATTGATGAAAAAAAATGTATATTTTATACAAGTCTGAATTTTGAGCAAATTCTAGCTTTGCATAGATTTTTGAGTCCAGCTTGTGACAACTTAGAATATTGGGGTAATCGAGAGACAAAAAATAAATCTTCCGAAAATAGTAATAAATACAAGTTGACATCAATGCAACAGTTAATTCTGGTGTTATTAAGATTACGCATGGGATATTTAATAGAAGATTTAGCTTACAAGTTCGATGTTTCTACAGGGTTTGTCTCAAAAATATGTACAACTTGGATTTATTTTTTGCATAATGAATTTACTACTCAATTAAAGCCATTTATGTTTCCATCTAGAAAAACGTTAGCTGAAACATTACCAAAAATATTTAGGTCTATGAAAAACATTCGAGTTATTGTTGATTGTGCCGAGTTTTTTTGTCAATCGCCAACGAATTTTGAACACCAAGGTAATTTATATTCAAGTTATAAAGCTCATACGACTTTTAAAGTATTGATTGGCTGCACTCCAAATGGTTGCATTAATTTTGTATCTGATGTATTCGAGGTTTCAATATCAGATCCTGAAATATTTAAGCGATCCAAAATTGCAGACTTGTTGCAACCTGGAGATGTGGTACTTGCAGATCGAGGTTTCACCGTTCACGATATAGTTGAAGCAAAGCAAGCACATTTGAATATTCCTCCATTTTTGAATGGACGCGATCGTTTAACTCCACAAGAGGAGATGTTAACAAAAAAAATTGCAAAACAACGCATATATGTTGAGCATGTTATTGGGCGTATAAAAAAATTCCGACTTCTTCAAACAGTTTTGCCGTTAAATATGCGTACTTTAATGTCACAAATTATATTTGTCTGTGCATGTTTAGTTAATTTTCAAACACCTTTAGTTTTCGATGAAGAAGAGTAGGACCATTATATCGTAAAAAGTAAAGGAAAAAAAATTGTAAATAGAAATAATTTTATGAACTTATTAATTCATATTTTATAAACTTTTTAATTCGTTTAATAACAATATTAATCTATTTCGTTCGTGCACTAAATAGATAATCTATTTTTATAAAGAACTTTGTAATTATTATATAACCATATTATTGCAAAAATATACTTTACTTATTTAATATATTTTGTAACAATTATGTACTTTTTTTCTATGTAATAAGAGATAATAAATAATAAAAACAATATATGTATATGTATCTTCTTTAAAATGCTTTGGCATAACATGTAATTCATGTAGATAAGTCAAAGGGTATTAATCGCCGTGGGATCCTCATTTCAAAATATTCAGGAGCCAAAATATTTTGATGAAAAGCACTAACATGTTCAAGTATCGGCTCAATGAAGTTTTTATCGTAAAAGATTTTTTCTACGTGATAACCCTGTGGAGTCCAAATCACGAAATCACACCACGATCTTTCTGTGATCGCCATTTGAGTTTGTACTTGATAATAATACTGGTGAGTTCGTCTTAACTTCATCGTAGTATTATTGACTGAAGTACAGCAGAATGAATTACGTTGCTGTGGCGTTAGTACATGTAAATCAGCTGGCTTAAATTTTTCCAATATTTTTGGACATTTAATTGAATGATTAAACGAACTTACCTGTAAGTGAAGTTCTATCATAATTGTATGTAGCGCCTCTTCCGAATAGATCATCTTGTAGTACCCCCACTCCACGCCGGTGTTACCACATGTTTACAGTAAAACTAGAAACTTTTGGTCTCCTCCGTTGGTCTATCTGTCTGGACTATCATTTCTTCAAAGTATTTGCCGTAATATTTTGGGTTTACCTCTGTGTACACAGAGTTGGGTTACTTATGGGTGGGACTGATCTATTCGGAAGAGGCGCTACATACAATTATGATAGAGCTTCACTTACAGGTAAGTTCGTTTAATCATTCAATTGTATTTCGCGCCTCTTCCTCTAGATCATCTTGTAGATGTTTAAAGATCATTACGGCACCAAAACACGGTGAATTGTTGAAAATGAATATATTCTCAAGTAACAAACAACCCAAAAGTGTAGTACAACTACAACCAAAACAAAATAGCTACTCGAACAAATGAAAACTTCTTATTTATCTAAAACTGCTTTGGCAAAAGCGTCCTTATCGTTACACACAGGTAAGTTATAGAATCTCGCAAAGGTCTGAGAGGCTGAGGTCCAACCTGCCGCTTTGCTTATGCAGTTTATATTTACTCCTTTCTTATCCGCCGCCGACGTCGAAGCATGTCGAGTGCTATGCGCCGAAAAAATATTTGTGTCCACGCCACTCTGTTCTAACATACTTTTCACCCACCGACTCAAAGTCTGGGCTGAAACCGCCCCGTATGGTTTCTTGATTGCAACAAATAATGCTTGTTCGGCGCCCCTGAGATCCTGTGTCCGCTTAAGATATGCCACCAAAGCTGTTGCAGCGCATATACTATTATCTTTCTCGTAGAATGGTACATTTAGCAAAGGTTGTCTTCTGTTGGGCCCCGAAGTCTTTACTTTATCCGGAACTTTAATCTGTATCTTTTCACCCAGGTTCTGAATATTCGGTATCTTAATTAATGAAAGAGTCTGCATTCGTTGACCCGTGACTAGTGCGAGTAGGGTGACAACTTTTAGCGAGAGGTTATTGAGCGAGATCTCTTCGTTAGGCATTAGACTGGCCGCATAATCCAGGACAATCTTAGGGTCCCACGTTTCGTCGTACTTGGGTTTCGGAGGACGCAACTCAGACACTCCCTTAAACAGTCTTTTTACTCTAGGGTCTTGCCCCACGTGAGGTCCCAAAATTAAGGCTAACGCCGATCTTAAACAATTTAGGGATCCGTAAGATGCTCCCTTGTTATATTCGTTGGTTAGTAATAGTAACACGTTTTCAATCGAATTATCGAAAGGGCTGACGTTCCTGTCTGAGCAAAAAGACCACCATTTCCTCAACGCGCCGTCGTATTGCTTCATCGATGAATTGCGGAGCGAGGCCAGCATCAACTCGAAGGATTCCTCGGGGACGTTCCTTATCTCGAAGGCTTTCCTGATAATATTGCGGCCACCAGGGTAGTCTGCTGCCATAACGGATGAGGTTCCCTGTTCGCGGAAAGTAATAATTTCGAGTTAGGCTTAAAAATCAGCGGCTCACTAACACATAGGGCCCGAAAGAGTGGATACCAAGCTTGTCCTGGCCAGTCAGGGACTACAAGAATACCCGTTGCGTTTTCGTCTCTAATTTTTCTCAGGACTCGCGGAATGACTATAAATGGTGGAAATGCGTAGAAAAAAATCGTTTCCCACGACATAGTAAAAGCATCTACGTCTGTACAGTTCGGGTCGCGTAGCCAAGAGACATATTTTTTACATTTCGAATTTATTCGACTCGCAAAAAGATCGATCTCGGGTCTCCCGAATTTCTGGACTATCGAATGAAACGCTGCGTTTGACAGCTCGAATTCGGTTTCGGGTTCAAGCCGACGTGATTCGAAATCCGCCTCCGTATTCTCCTTCGTACTAATAAAGGACGCGAAGACCCAAATTCCCCTTGTCTCGCACCAGTCCCATAACGAACGAGCTAGACGGTTTAATTCTTTAAAACGGACGCCACCCATTCTATTAATATACGCCACAGCTGTGGTGTTATCCACCCGCAAGAGGATATCGCAGTTTTTCAAGTTATCGGCGAAACATTTCAACCCGAAAAGAGCCGTCTTGAGTTCTAGTATATTAATATGATTTTTCCTTTCTTCTTTACTCCAGAATCCGTGAGATCTCTCGCTTCCACAAGCAACGCCCCAACCTGATAACGACGCGTCGGTAAAGATTTCCCGACAATATTGAGGAGCTTTAATTGAATTTTTTGCGGAGAGGATAACTCTGTCACACCATTTCAGATCCGAATGAAGATCCTGAGACAGGGTCATATAACCGTCGTAATTTCCCTTATTTTGCTCCAAGGCAAGGTATCGTGCTCTCTCGAATGCCTTTGTGTGACCCAGGCCATATCTAACCGCTGGACAACACGAGACAACGCTACCGACAAATTCTGAAAACTCGCGAATTTTACAACGTTGAATACGGCTATATTTTAAAACCAATTGTTTGACTCTTAATCTTTTCTCCCTTGGAAGCTCGATAGTCATACTTAGCGAATCAAACCAAAACCCGATATATTTACATTTGTTTGTCGGAATTAGCTGACATTTTCCGTTATTAATTGTAAATCCCAATTTCTGCAAACGCGAGCACGTGACTCGAACGTTCGCTTGACATTCCTCAAAAGACCTACCAACGAGCAAAAGGTCGTCGATGTAGATGACCGAAAAATACCCTTGTCGCCTCAGATCGGTCATTACAGGCTTTAGCAGTTTAGTAAAAACATATGGCGCTGTGGCGAGCCCGAAAGGCATACACGTAAACTCATAAAGCTGACCCTCGAATTGAAATCTTAAAAATTTTCGGTTAGATTCAGCAATCGAAATCGAGTAATAGGCATCTTTCAAGTCAATTTTTGCCATAAAACAACCCCTGCTCAAGAGATTTATAACGGTCTTTCGATCTTCCAATTTGAAGTGTTCCGTCTAAATGAACTCATTCAACTGCTTTAGATTCAGAATAAATCGAGAACCACCATCCGGCTTCGGTACCCGGAAAATGCCAGAAAGAAATTCGCCGTGAGTGCTGTCGCACTGGCGGATAGCACCCTTCCGTTGCAGCTTCGCTACTATATCGGCCATCGCCCCCCTCTCTTTTTTAGAATCGAAGATTCCCCTCGGACAGGTAGACTGACATGGCTGAGACTCAAAGGGTATCTTGTAGCCCTCTATCCACGATAATATTAACGGGTTACGCGTTAGCTGTTCCCATTCTTGTCTAAAGAATCTAAGTCTTCCGACAGTCGAACTTACTGGTTCTAATAACGCTTCCGGTTGTTGCTCCGCTCGGACTTCTGATTGTTCTTCCAGTTGGTCCCGTTCTTGTGGTTGTCTCGGCGGAATGACGAATATCCTTGATTCCTCGGCTCCTTTCTCCCGCCTGACGTCGTAGCAAATCTCTGGTTGTTCTGAGGACGACGCGGCGGGGCTGTCGAGTTTTTTGAATTCTTCTGTCCCTGTGGCTTTTGAGGAGCTTTCAGCTCCTTGCGCGAGCTCTCAAGTGCCTTCGCCGCCTTTAATTTCTCCTCCAATTGTTGTCCGAACAGCCATTCATCTAGGACAGTAGCGTTCAAGGTCTCCTTACACGACACGTTTAAGTTCGCGAGGATCAGGCTTTTCCTTATGATCGACTCGTCGTGGAGGAGGTCAGCTAACAGTCTCGAAGCGTCGCCCAATAGCTCGAGAATGAGTAATTTTTCAGCTTCGCCCTCTAGAACTTTCGAGAAAACCTTTACGATTGCGGCGAGACACGCCGTGATCTTCGACTGCTTTGCGTGAATCCTCTCGTCTCTCTTTACAACCGACTCATGTAAAGACGCCTGAACCTCGGGATTGACTCTCGGTGGATCGATGATGACGCAATTGGGCGGCGGAGGGTGCTTTTTTATGAGAGAGACTCTGTCCTCTGTGGGCAAACCCGTCTTTAGGATTTCTTCCAAACGAACAACTAAGTCCTTAGGAATTGCTTCTGCCAGAACTCGATCCTCCAAGAAACGTCTCCCTAAGATCTCTAGGATCGCGGGGTCGAGTGAACCCTCACAGATCGCTGCCTGGGTTGACTGTGTTTCCTCGCCAGCTACGCTGTGACTCTGAGAAGGATTCAGGTGTAGAGCGCTAGCCTGGATCACTGGTTCTGTCACAACAGAACTCTGCGCAGTCTGCTGGACCAGCAAGTCAGCTGCGCTGGACCCCTGCGGAGCCCCTGACTGTGTAACCGTGACAGTCTGTTGGGTTATTTTGTTTATCGCAGGAGGATCTTGTCCCAAAACTGCCTGCGTAGCAGTATGATGGACCACTTGTCCCTCTGCGGATGAGCTTGACAAGCTCCCAACCTGCGCAGCGGTCTGATCGACAAATTGCTCTGAAGGGCTGTAAGAGAGTTCTCGCTGTATCGATTCGTCATACACGCTGGATCCTTTCGAAGAGCTTCTTCGAAATTGGCTTCTTCCTCTGCTTTTTCCTCTGCTACGCCGTCGCCGATTGGCCTCTGACGATGAGGACCTTGAGCTTCGGTGACGTCCTATCAACGAAAGTAAAAACAATAATGACGACGTTATTCCGTGGTCGTCAGGTATGCGTCTAAAACCTATAGGTTTTCATTTATTGTTTTCTGCCCCCTGGTTAGAACGTTTAGCAATGACATCGGGCATGTTTTGGCCGAGTTCAACTCCCCTTTATAGGTTAGGGCCTATAGGGTGCCTCGAGTAATGCGCCTTGAGAAACTCTCCTCCGTGTAGGTTAGAGCCTACACGGGTGGCCTCGAAACATTTGCACCGGTCTGAGTAATAACTCCTCGATATAGGTTAGTGCCTAAACGAGTGACCATCGAACGCCTATCTCTGCCATATAGGCCAGAGGCATGCCGATGCATCCTATCGAATATTCTGGAACATAAAGGAAACATAAACTTACGACGTCTCTTCTTGTGACGCTTATTGTCTCGTATTTCCAAAATCGCATCCTCCAGTCGCCTCAATCGCTTCTCCATTCGATTCTCCTTTTCTTCTTCCTCGTCTGAATAACCTCGGTATCTTTTCTTGTCCATGATTAAACAATTTGTAAAAAACTTATAAAAAGCACATGTGGTTTCACCGGCACAAAGATGAAGAATGATAGTCCAGACAGATAGACCAACGGAGGAGACCAAAAGTTTCTAGTTTTACTGTAAACATGTGGTAACACTGGAGTGGAGTGGGGGTACTACAAGATGATCTAGAGGAAGAGGCGCGAAATACAATTTCCAACACGCCTTTTGTTTTCTTCAAAGGATCCGTTACTAAGCCATCAGGTGATGCTCCTAAGCCTGGAAACTTGGAATTGACCCATAGGCCAGAATCTTCAACTATATAAGAAAATTTTTTGGAAGTGAAACTCTTATACTTCTGACGCGCAATTTCTTCATGTACTTGGCCATAGTGAAAAGCTGCAGTCATGATTTTTTTATTAGTCCACAAATGAGAATTGACTAGGTTAAAGATTTGATCTTTTGTTTTCTCTGTACTAAATAGTTTAATTTTGGAAGCTGTAATTAATATTTTGCGAAATTGCCACCATTTATCATTTTCACCTTGAACTCCCGATGTTATGTCAATAGGTCCATAGTTATTATTATACACATTAGTAGTTAATCTATAAACCAATGTTTTTAAGTGACTTTTTCTTGGTTTATCCAGGTCGTAATCATCATATTGTGGTTGTAATATCAGTTGCCACGTTGAAGGAACTTTCTGATTTGCATTTATAGATTGTAAATCAGACAATAAACAATTAATTTTTTGCTTATCCACCGGCTTGGATAAACTTCTGCCAGGATCATATGATCTACGTTTTGTGATATCAATTTTATTTTTATACTGCATTTCATCAGCCTTATGTGCTTCTTTTTTTTTCGACCTTGATTCCAGGTGCATAATTTGCTCGTGCAAGGTAAACTACCTTCGTCAGTATCATCCACAAAATTTAATAAGATATATAATAACGCAGCAACATGCGAGCAGCGACCCATACTTGAAGCTTTACAATCAAAAGTACCGTGAATAACTCGAGCATTCAAAGGATCTATCATCACAGAAACGCTATGAATTTCTTTTATTTTATAAGATGCGTGGACTTTGCACTTCATACAGAACATTTTATTCGCAGTAACGCCGTTAAAAATATCAAAAACGTGGCCGCTCTCAACGTACAATTTTCCTCGTTTTAGTGACTTGGAAGTACTAAAATCATCTTTAGGACAGTTGTTGCTATCAAAATTTTCATTATCTCTGTCTTTGCTACCTTCATCAATACATGACGTAACTAAATAATGATATATGGAACCATAGTTAAAATTCTTGGGCACATCTTGTGTGGGAAATGGTTGCCAAATTTGAGAGTAATTAGTTGTTTGAATTTGTGGTACGTTTTTATTCGGATCACATTTCTGTAGAATATCCAGCCACTTCCCCTTGTCGACATTAGGATCAACGGGTATGTTATTGTGTAATGCATTTTTCACCCTGAAAAATGGATTTCTTTTAGTATACATATATATTAACTGTTATTGCATAATATTTTTGTCATATATAATACTACAGTACATGATTCAAAATTAATGACTGAAATCTAGCAGAAATTAAAGAACTTTAAGCAATAAAATTATAACAAATGATATATTGACAAATAAAAAAAAAATTACACATTTACAAAATTTAAATATCTTTGTATACATTTTGTCAACATTACCTTTTTTTTATTTATTAATTTATTTATTTAGAATTGAAAAGTAATGTTGTCTTCAAAATTTAAACTCATTTCAAAATGTCATGTTGATCATCAAAATATTTAATTATTTATTTTATTAATTATAATAGTCATTATTTGTTAATTGAGATGTTATTGCAAATACTAATAGTTGATTGATATCATTAATTAACGAAAATTATTATTGTTATTTATTTCCATTAATTTTTTACAACAGTGTAAACAATTATTGATACTTAGCCTCTCAATCAGGACACTTTTTTTTCCTTGCTGTGATCGCCCATGGCATTTCAACCACCTTTTTAATTGTTCACAACTGTGTGCTTCCACAGAGCTGTAAACTAGTGAAGCACCATCAATAGTTTTTTCCAATAATTCATTTGAATGAGGAGATATTATTCCATTCCCAGCCATTGTTGGAAAAAACAGTACGAAACTTTTGTTATTACCGCCAATTCAGCATGGCGGCTGCACTTGCGCGCATCACATGATGAAAAGGCCTATTGTCTATTCTAAGAAGTATCTGACGGTTTCCTAAGTTTTTCGCGAAGCATTTGAGGCCAAAAAAGGCTGCCAATAACTCGAGGTAATTTATATGAGACAGACGCTCGTTCTCATTCCAGTGTCCGTGAGATCTTTTACCTTTGCAAAATACTCCCCATCCCGATAGTGAGGCGTCCGAAAAGATCTCAAGAGTAAAATTCGAATCTCGAACCGTACGTATTTTCTGTGTGTTTTCGCGAGTGGAATCAGGTAATACGCGTCTTTAAGGTCCAAAGTGGCCATAAAGCACTGAGGGCTTATGAGTCTGAGAGCCGTTTTCCGGTCTTCCATTTTGAAATGTTCCGATATGACGAAAGCGTTCAGTTCCTTCAAATTTATAATCAACCGCTTCGAACCGTCGGGTTTCGGTCGTAGGAAAATGTTTGAGATGAATTGATTTTTTGCCGGATTACATTTAGCGATGGCTCCTTTTCTGAGCAGTTCGTCTATTAGTTTTAAGGTTTCTTGTTTTTCTGAGGGGGACCGCGCGGGTTCGATAGGCACCCTGTTTTGTTCGACGGTTAGTGAAAACGGTATTTCGTATCCCTCGATCCATGAAAGGATCTTTTGATCCGACGTTATTGCTCGCCAATTTTTTAAGAAAAATTGTAATTTACCTGCCGTGATACCTACAAGGTTTACCGTCGTCGGTTCTGAGAGTTATTGTCTCTTCGCTGATACGGTTTGTGATGTGATTGGCTCGGCTGTGTTCGCTGGGATGGGTATTTCTTCTGCGTTTGAAATCCTGTGTATTTCTGTCCCCCGGTCGTCCCCGATTGCGTTTTTTGCGCTTGGTAACGCGGCGGGGTCTTGAAGTTTTTTGGATTCTTTGGTGTTTGATTTTTTGTTGCAGGTTTTAGCTCATTAAGTGACCGTTCCAAGTTTTTGGCTGACCGCAACCGATCCTCGAGATCCTTTCTGCATAGCCATTCGTCTGTTGTTGAATTTTGCAGTGCGTCCTTCACCGATATTTTTAGCGGCGCTAAGATAAGGCTTTTCCATAGTGCGGTTTCTTCGCGTTGAAGGTCTGAGAGAAGTCTCGCCACGTCGCTTGTATAGTCGAAGTTCCTTTATTTACAAAGTCGCCTCGTGATTCTGTATATTCAATTTTTTTTGGATTTTTTTTCTTTTGAGGGATAAAGGTTGAAGGTTTTGGTTTCGAAATAAAGTACACTCGCGATTTGAGCCATCGGATTTTTGTCGTTTATAGGCTTGTTGGGATTGAAAAAGAGTTCGACACCGTTGACATGAAAATATCTTTAATTTGACAATAAAATCTTAAGATACATAAAGGAGTATATGCTTGCTATAGTGTTGCGTAGAGAACTGAACCCTTTCGTTGCGACTCGGCTCGGTTGCCGACGTCGACCGTGGGCCCGAGAGCGTCGCTCGCGTAGGTATAACGCGCGCTATATCTATATTTTCAGGCCCGCGCTTCAATCGCAGACATGGCTCTTGTGGGAAAAGCCTTTCGGCATAAAAACCCACGGCGATTTATGTTGTTTTACGTTTTTTCCTTCGTCAAGAAGCCAGTTTGGTCCGTGCCATTGCAATCCTCGGTTTGCGTTTGATTTTTTGATCGGAGAATCGAGGATCGTATGGCTGTTCACCCGCATTGGAAGAATCTGGAACCATACGACCGTTCACCCGATCGTTTCGATTATCGAATTATCACCCTTCTTTTGGGAAGTCGTATGTGAGAGAGCACAGGACTCTCTCGCCTTAGTGTCGTTACGCGACGGACGACCGCGTCTTACTGCCTGTTTTTACGTGTATTGCACGCTCGCGTCCTCGCTCATTGGAGATTTGGCATCCCTGTTGACGCGAGTTGGTCGAACGCGCTAACAACCGAAAATCGCCACGGCCCCGGACGCAAAAGACTCGTAGGCACTGAACACCCTCCCCCCGTTGGAAGTGCTAACGAACAAAATTATGCAAACAGTACATGTCATTAACCTTATTATAATTGATCCTTTTACAACGATTACCTTAAGTCTCAAGTTAATATTTATGCATAAAGAGTAAATAATTAATTGGAATATGACTTTGAAGAAATATCCTTGGCTTACATCTACATAATATATTGACTGAATCTTGCGTAGGTATGAATCGAAAACTCGAATTTTGAAAAATCAGAAAAAATTGATTGTAAATTTCAACTGAGAAGAGTTCGAAAATTATCGGTTTCGTTGAATTCTCCCGATAATCTCAAGTGCTTATGGGCAAAGCGCAAATCGATCTCGTGTTGCGTTTGTAGAGTCCTCGAGTCGTTTTTACGGTGACCACCCTAACTACGCCATCGTCTCCAGGATGTAGTTCCACCACTCGACCCAGTCGCCACTGCATACATGGTTGATTCTTGTCAATCAATAGGACTACCGTGTCTAGCACGATATTTTCGGTCGGATTTATCCATTTCTGTCTCCTTTGTAACTCGCTCAAATACTCGAGTTGCCACCGGCGCCAGAATTCTTGTCGAGTCTTGGTGATCAGTTGCCACGAGGATATTCGGTTGTCTGGAACAAGCGAAAGATCATTTTCCGGCAGCATCGTGAGCGGTCTTCCAACAAGAAAGTGCGCGGGGGTTAAAGCAATTGGATCGTTTGGATCTGTGGAAATAGGGCACAATGGGCGCGAATTGAGAATGCCCCCAATCTCGATTGCTAGAGTAGTCAATTCTTCGTACGTAAACAAGAGATCGCAGATGACGCGTTTAAGATGGTGTTTACACGATTTTACAGCCGCCTCCCAGATACCCCCGAAATGAGATGAGAGGGGCGGATTGAAATGCCACTCAATTTTTCTGGTCGACGTAAATTCGTACAGTTGAGAACGGAAGTCTTCGGACTCTCTGACAGCGTAAGATTCACGAAGTTGACTGTTCGCGCCGACGAAATTAGTCCCATTGTCCGAATAGATATGGCCCGTAATGCCCCGACGACTGACGAATCGTCGTAAAGCCGCTATGAACGCGTCTGTTGACAGATCGCTTGCGATCTCGATATGAATAGCTTTAGTCGACATGCAAATAAATACGCAGCCGTACACTTTAATGCTGCTCTGATTCTGATGTTTCTTTTCTTTTGCGAGTATCGGACCGAAATAATCTACTCCCGTGTGGTAGAACGACGGTGCATTGTCTACTCTAGATTTTGGTAAGTCGGCCATCTTGTACGTCTCTGGTTTATCCCGAAACCGGATGCATCGCACGCAACGTCGCACGACTTTACGTATTTGATTTCTGCCGTCTAGTATCCAGAATCTTTGCCGGATACTATATAATGTCGATTGGATCCCGGTGTGAAAGAATTTTTCGTGCATGTGACGAATCAGAAGGTCGGTTACGTGATGTTGCGACGGAAGAAGGATCGGATTTCTCTGATCGAGCGAGATATCGGCCTTATTTATACGACCACCGACGCGAATCAAGCCTCTCTCGTCGACCCGCGGATTCAGAGATCCGAGTTTTGCGCATTTCACCCTTTCTTCGGATGAAAGACGATCGATTTCGTCTTGAAAGTGCGCTTGTTGGATTAATCGAATAACGCGATACTCGGCCTCCTCAATTTCCTTGGTTGTTAAAGCGCCCTTGACATTATTGTTGGGTGAGAAATGTAAGCAGTACGCGACGACACGAATCAATCGTGTGTATGACGAGAAATTTTTGAAAATTTCTTCCGATTGCGATTGCGAGAACATGCACAATAATTTTTTAATCCCCGGTAAATCCTTCTGAGGCGTTACCGCAACTTGCGGCCAAACGGATTCGGGCTGAGCTAGCCACGCAGGCCCCCAAAACCACGAGTAGTTATTTAAAAATTCCCGTGGAAATTGACCTCGTGACAACGCGTCTGCCGGATTCTGATCAGTCCGGATGTGCCGCCACTCCGCGTCTTTACTGACCTCCTGTATCTCTGCGACGCGATGTGCTTCAAACACCTTTAGGACGCTCGGATGTTTATTTAGCCATTGTAAAACTATTGTCGAGTCTGACCAGAAAATTGTCCTGTACACGCGAAAGCTCGTCACCTCGAGGACTTCGCGATATAAGCGAGCAAGTGTCAAAGCGCCGCAGAGTTCGAGTCGAGGGATGGTTTGATCTTTTAGCGGAGCCACCCGTCCCTTTGAACAGAAAAGTCTTACGCGAATTTCACCGTCCTGCTCGCGAGAGCGCACGTATATACAAGCTCCGTAACCCGTCTGCAGGGCTTCCACTACCTGGTGGACCTCAAATTAGTTACAATAGTGGCATGAAATCAGGAGAAAAGTGGCACAGGATTAGGAAAAAAGTGGCCTTAAATGCCTAACAGAATCACATCTTTTCACTGGTTATAGATCATAATCTCAATAACGTGTGAAAAATATGCAAGAATTTTCGATAATTTTATGAAATTTATTTATTTTTCATCACAGTGTGTATCAAATATATCTACATTGCACATTTAGTTTCCAACGTAACATAACACGAAATCATATTACTTTTACTTAATATACTTAAAAATAACATTACTCATCACATTTATTAATTGGACGTGAACATTGATAAAGGAATATAAAATAGTACGTTAGAATATTTTATAATGACAAAAGTATTAGGTACTATTCGTACTTGACCAGAAAAACATTTTTTTAATATATTTAATCCTAGTCTTCTAATTCTATTATTACCATATAGTTAGTCTTCGTTTAACCGAACTTGAGCATATGCTGTGATCAGTCGATTTAAATATCTTTGGTTATTTTTTGTTTCTTGGCAAATAAATCTGATAGCAGTCCACTCTTTCTTTTTTCTACTTGCTTAGCCAATCGGGATGCAACATTTTCTTGAGTTCTCTCTTGTTCTCGTAATTTTTCGGCACCCTCAATCAAACCTTGTGCCAATTGGGCTGCTTGTAAATCCTGGTTTTTAAGCGCTACTTGTAATCGTTTATTTGCTTCTGATAACAGAGCGTCAGCGCTTTGTTTCTTCATGTCTTGCTCTTTCTGTGCTACTTTGAGTTTCACTTCAAGGTCTTCAATACTCTGTTTCTTCGATTCTATCTCTTTCAAATTTTCTTTTTCTTGCTCAAGTCTCATTTTTTCGGCTTTTGCCGCTTCGGCAGTTTTGTATTTTTTCTTCCGTTCCTCCTCTAAGAAGCATGTGTAGTTTTGATGTGCTAAGCGTCCGCTGGTAATTAAGTCTCTTGTTATAGGAACTAGATGGGGTTTATTTTTGAACTTTTTAGTTCCATCACAAATCGCCAATCGAGCATTCAATGTCCTTTCAGACATTGCAGCTTTATCTATTGATAAAATCCTTTTAGATCTAGAGAAACCTCGTTCTACGTCCGCACTACCATGAGCTAAAGCCAAGCATGCTTTAACAACTCTGGTGATTATTGGATACTTTTGGATGTTACTTGAATCTTTCACACTGAAGACATTTTTCTGCCAGTAATGATCGATACGATCTTGTTCAAGTTCTGGTAGATCTTCTAATTGTAGGAGTTTCCATTCATCTAAGAGTGTACTTGATGAAATAGCCTCCAGCAATGGCATTGCTTCCGCTATTTTTACAATGTGTGAGCAGCTTATGGTTCGCTTTATTCTCTGTGGTTGTAGACATCGGCACGAGTAGATGAGATTTGAATGTGGATATGCTTGAAGTGAGGATTTCTTCAAGATGTGCAATGCTGCTTCTTTGTAGTGGTTTCGAGCTTGCAGCAAGAAGTGTTGTCTCTCCTTATCACTCAATGCATTGTCATTGAGACATTCTTGCACTGTTTTATCAATCACGATAGAATTTATTGGACATAAATTGGTGTCCGCGAATAATATATGTCCTTTCATATCATTTTTCTTATAATTCTTTAGGCTCTCAACTTTACAAACTCGACCAGCGAGTGTAAGTATTACATTTTGAAGTTCGTCAAACAAAATATGTATTAAAGGTTCCTCTTTTTGGAATTGTAACGAAAATTTAGTGAAAATAGCAGCACTATCAATGACAAAATAGAATTGAGCTTTCATATCTTTCTGCCGTATGTATTTACATATCGTAAGGTACTTTTGTGATGCCATGAGTTGCTTGCAATCTTTCTTATTCGGGATAAACCGTAGAAAATACCTGGTAAGTCCTTTCCACTGTTCCAAAACGCGTTGTGCACTAGGTTCTAGTGTCAGCCATCGAGTCGCTACGTGTTTGATGAAGTGGTTAGTTGGAAGATTTTCTTCAATCTGACACTTCTCAAAGTCTTCACAGCGAGATGGCCACCCATGGAAAAAATAGTAAATTTGCAATATGAGGTCACTGACTTCGTTGCCAAGTTCACTGAGGCCTTTTAGAAATGCATTGTGAATAATATGAATATTACACGATCCGATATCAAGTAGTCCCTTGCCACGCAGTTGATTTACTTCTGTATTTAAGATTGACCATACTTTTTTATTAACATTCGGACCATCAGCGCCCAGCATGATTAACTTATCCTGTAGAAAGTCAGCTTCCACAATAGCTTTATTGATGCATTTAGCTAATTCTTCGGCAGTTGCATGACCCATGAAAAATGTTTGTACATGATGGGCAACAACTTCTTTGTTAGTTTCAGAAAAATATCGGACTCTAACCTGCAACTCTTTTTTATGTTCTACATTAGTTGTTTCGTCATATGAGAGACAGTAACTTGTAGACTGCTGAACATCGTCGGTAAGAATTTTCTTGAAATATGGTCCTAAGGCCTCAGTGATTAAGTATCCTAGCTTTGTACGGCCGAGACTGAACTTCTCAGAAATAGCTCCTGGAAACATGGCTTGGAAAACTTCTTTCAAATCATCACATGATGCTGCTGACATATTACTATGGACATTTTTGATTGCCCAAATGATTTCAGCTTTCATATCAGCGTCAAGTTGGTTGCACAACACCATTCGTTGCGGTTCCTTGGCACGGCCGTCCTCAGCAGGAACAGATCCATCCAATTTTAGTTGCTTTTGATCCAGTTTAGTACGAGCTTCCAGCTTGTGTTTTGTGGAGGAAGAATGTTGAATGATAGAATGAAAACCCTTCGTTACGTACGAAAATGAGGTATTGCAGATTTGACAATACAATTCATTGCCTGTATCAATTTGTTTGCACCACGTGGATACCTTATATCCTAAAGGATCATTCCTCAGCAGCCAGCTGCTTTGAAATTTATATTGACGGACCATCGCTCAACTATAAAAGAAAAAGAAAATAATGTCACTCTACACTGAATTCGACTGAATAATACGCGAGAACATTGGCGCCTTCAAATAATAAAGACAGAGTCTGGTCAAGCTCTGGAAATACCTATACTACGACAGATGCGACATAACCTCTAACTATCAAATCTTTCATTAGAAATGTGTATTAACTTGTTAACTCAAATTAACTGAACTAGTAACTCATTATCAGCAGTATATACTAAATCCACGGCATTGTTATTTGAAATAACTTGCGTACAAATAAGAATAAATACTTACGTCACTTGTATTGTCACTGCTACATAAAACGCGGAACGCGGAGACCACGTGGTGCCTCGGGGGGCTGCTGCGACTAGCGGCGAAAATCCATTATGGTGGCTGTGACAGACGACACAAACCACCATGGAAAATGGCGACGCTACGGCGCAAATTAGCACTAAGCGTACGCGCGGTATTTGAAACCGAATTAACAGCATATGGACACGATTTTTTTTTTCACGCAAATGTTATGAAAATTTTCAATTTCGCAATGAAATACATGTAAATAGTGGCATTAGAGGCAATTTCTGCAAAAAAGAGGCAAAAAAGTGGCATCATAAAAAAAAGTGGCAACATAGTGGCATTAGAGGCAGAGTGGCAGCCCTGCGTCTGACTCGCGTCGCAAAATCCGTGAATCTGGATATCGATTGGGTTATTTGTCTTAAAAAAGGTTGATTAATGACAGTTGTTCCGCCAACGATCGCCACGCGGAATCTAACGCGCTGGGTACGGACTCGTCCCATGTAGTTTTTGCTTTCCAGCATCGTTGCATAATCACTTTCGAGGCGAGAATCACCGGACCGAGTAAACCGAGAGGGTCGAAAATTTTCGCGATTTCTGATAAAATATATCGTTTTGTGACCTTTTCGGAGGGCTCGATACGTTTCACCGTATAAAGTAAGTCGTCATTCTGCGCGTGCCATGATATACCGAGTGTTTTGTGCACAGGACTTTCGTCTGTCAGAAATTCGATATCTGCGGTTTTTTTCGGAATCGATCCTGCAACTCGTCGAACTCATCGACGTTGTCACCGTCTCCGTCGGTTAATAATGCGAGTTCATCGTGTAATTCCTCGTATGTCCGAAATTGTTCTTTTACACGATCCGCCCGCATTTTTATGTTCGCGGGTTCAAAATCCGCGTCCTCCGTGAACCGCTCGAGTTTTGTAATGTTCGCCTTTAAAGTCGCACGCTTTTGATTAATAAACTTTACGCGGGCAGCGATTTTACTGAGTTGGTGCGGACAAAATATTTACGAGATCTTCGAGAAAAAACAGGCGTATCGACGCCTCGAGATACGACGTCTGTGCGTTCGATGTCGAAGGTCGACTGATTCTCAAGGGTCGGCTCTAAGCCTCTCCCCGTGCAGCGCGTATCTTTTCGAAAACGCGCACGAACTCGTCCGTCCACCGACAAAGATCAAGAGACCGAGCGCGGCCCGCGTCAAGTGTAAACAAATCCCCCCGTGCGGCGGTTACGATTCAACGCCTATATATCGAAACTCTCATAACAAAACGAAACCTATGTTTTATACACGTGATTGTCGTATATATGCATGCTACGTTCTTCACACAAAGCGTGCGTTGGACCGAAATGTGTTTTCGACTACGTCGAACGTTATGAACTATAGAAAGACGTAAAACGCCAAAGAAAGTATATAATACGATATTAAGAATCGTGAACCGTTTGTATACTTATATTTTTGTAGATGATGATCGTTTTCCACCGATGGCGAACTGGGGGGTGACGAGTTTGGAGACGATGGCTGGCTAGTCGAAGAGTGTCACGATTTATTGAATACGATGCACGTTTGCACCTTTTTCTTCTTGTCCTCTATGCGAGCGTGGGTTCGCATCCCGCTTCCGACACCATTTTGTATAGTCGAAGTTCCTTTATTTTCAAAGTCCCTTCGTGATTCTGTATATTTAATTTTTTTTGGATTTTTTTTCTTTTGAGGGATAAAGGTTTGATGTTTTGGTTTCGAAATAAAGTACACTCGCGATTTGAGCCATCGGATTTTTGTCGTTTATTGGCTCTTGTGGGAAAAGCCTTGCGGCATAAAAACCCACGGCGATTTATGTTGTTTTACGTTTTTTCCTTCGTCAAGAAGCCAGTTTGGTCCGTGCCATTGCAATCCTCGGTTTGC
Source organism: Neodiprion pinetum (assembly GCF_021155775.2). Classification (NCBI taxonomy): domain Eukaryota; kingdom Metazoa; phylum Arthropoda; class Insecta; order Hymenoptera; family Diprionidae; genus Neodiprion; species Neodiprion pinetum. The sequence goes on from NC_060234.1 coordinate 18,786,677, forward strand.
GTTTGATTTTTTGATCGGAGAATCGAGGATCGTATGGCTGTTCACCCGCGTTGGGAGAATCTGGAACCATACGATCGTTCACCCGATCGTTTCGATTATCGAATTATCTCCCTTCTTTTGGGAAGTCGTATGTGAGAGAGCACAGGACTCTCTCGCCTTGGTGTCGTTACGCGACGGACGACCGCGTCTTACTGCCTGTTTTTACGTGTATTGCACGCTGGTCCTCGCTCATTGGAGATTTGGCATCCCTGTTGACGCGAGTTGGTCGAACGCGCTAACAACCGAAATTCGCCACGGCCCCGGACGCAAAAGACTCGTAGGCACTGAACATCGCTGATCGATTCTATTAATGCAAGGTCGGCGTCGTTATCCCTTTTTATGATTGTTGCCAAAGCTTTCCCTTGAGCGGAAAGGCATGCTGCAATCCTTTCTTGTTTTGAGATGATGCGGTTATCTCGTTTTACGACCGCCTCCGCTGAGGCCGCTTTTAGCTCGGGATTCACTTTTGGCGAATCAATGAATATGCAGTTGCTTGGCGGAGGATATTTTTCGATGATTGACGTCTTTAGCTCTGGTGGCAGACCTTGTTTGAATATTTCCTCCCATCGCACCGCGATAGGTTTTGGAATTTCCGGTCCCAGGACCCTGTCTGGGGCAATCCGTTTCCCCATAGCTTTGAGGACGTTTCCTGCCAGGCCCCCTGACTCATCGACTCCTGGGTTCGGTGGTGTCTCAGCTCTCGTAGTTGTGAGATCGACGTCTTCAGCGCGTCTCGCGTCTCCCTGCGGTTCGACGACGGGTACTTCCCCGGTCGCTGTATCGTCGGCTTGTGAACCTAAGGCCCGACCTGTATGCATAAATGAGGAATATTTTCTATGTGATACATCACAGTTGCGGCTTCGTTTCAATAACGTTCGTGTAAATATATATACATATTAGGGTGATTCAAAAAAAAAAAATCAATTTTTTTTTTCTTCCAAACAGGCTCAAAAGTTTCTTTTGGATGTAAAAAAATTAATTTTTTTTTTGAAATTTCACAGTGGCTATCCCCCTTAATGTTTGACGAAATATTTGATCCTTAATTTGTCACCAAAACCAACAGTTCCGGTGTAATTCACTAAATTCGATCAAATTTTTAAAAAATTGAACTTCGATCTTCAATAACTTTTGAACGCGTGGACTAATAAAAAAATGTTATCAAACCTTTTTTGTAGAGCGTTCAATTCTCTATAAAGATTATAACAGCGATTTATGAGTCAATCAGTTGTATGAACGGTATAAAAATCAGAAGAAGCAAAAATAATTTTTCCCATGTTATTCTTATGGGAATTACAAAAATGCGATGAGGACTATCTTAATATTAATATTAAGGGCTCATATTTTCACAATAATTTTTTTACATCCAAAAGAAACTTTTGAGCCTGTTTGGAAGAAAAAAAAAATTAATTTTTTTTTTTTGAATCACCCTAATACATATATATATTTATACATTTTTGCCATCGCTAGAGCTTCCTCGATTGGTTGAAACCTTACGAGTGGCATCGTTTTGGATTTTCCAATTTGTTGAGCATGAGTTACAACTCCTCTCTAAGGGCTACAGCCCGTGCAGAGTGCCGAATTCGCTACAGCGAAATGATCACGCTTGACGGGTAAGACGACCTAACCTGCAAAATATTTCCCTTTTCCTCTCCCATCCATGGGGATTCCGAGGACAGCGGGGAGACAACTCACCATTTTCCGTATTATTCCGTGAAAAACTGTCAGTTTCCCAGTTTCTCGTTGGGGATTCGTAGCCGCGTCTTCTCTTTTCGAGGTTATGATCTCGCGGCGAGCGCGAGTCGGACGACGACGACGAGGCGTGCCTGCGACGCGGTTTCTTTTTCGTGTTTTTCTTCGCCAATTTTCGTTCCAATCGCTTTATTCGTTTTTCCAGTAATCCTCCGTCGTTTTCTTTTCCCGAATCTGTACTTCTGCTCCGGTTCCGGAACATTTTTAATGTTTTTTGTGCACTTTATTATCTTATTTTTTATTTTTTGATTGTGGCTTGTCGGTACAAAGAAGAAGAATGACTAGATCTAGGGGTCAAGGGTGCAGGGCCGACTTTTTCGATATATAACTATGAAATATGTGGCGACATCGGTGTGGAGTAGGGGCACTACCAGTTGATCTCAAAGAAGAGGCGCGTAATACAATTGGATTAGTTAGTCGATGCTTGTCAGACGTTGAAGTTCAATACAGTACAACAGAAAAAGAACTCCTAGCTATTGTCTATTCGATTACAAAATTTAGAATATATTTAGTTGAAAATCAATTTGAAATCATAACGCATAATAAAGCTTTGACTTTCTTGAAAACTACAATTTATCAAAATACGCGTTTAATAAGATGGAGTTTATTACTCCAGCAGTATGACTTCAAAACGATACATTGTAAAGGCAGTGACAACATTGTCGCAGATTTTTTTAGTCGTATAGTCAATTTCATGAGGATCATCCCAATTACAGAATAATTTCAGCAATTACATCGAATCTTTTACCAAATGAGAAAAATAATCACCTAATATTATCAAGTTTAATGAAACCTTTGACCATGGATACCATACTTCCAGTTCATTTTAAACAATTTGGAAGGGTCCAGAGAGCTGACCAATCAATAAAAGTAATGTTCGACTCAGTCAATTCAAAAAAAGGCAATGTTAGATATAAGGTATATAATGACGTGTTATTCGTTAATGACAAATATGACGAAAAGTGGAAGCTTGTAATTCCAACTGGATTAATAAGACAATTGGTTGGTTCAGTGCATTCTAAATTAGGTCATGTAGGTGTATATAAAACAAGTCAATACTTAAGGGAATCTTATTATTGGAAGCATGTGGGTAGCGACGTCAAACATTTTGTGTTGGCTTGTGATCTATGTCAGCGTACAAAACATCTAATTTACAGTATGGAAGGAGTACATCAGATGGTGAGATCTGAAAAACCGGGAGATCTCGTCACAGTAGACTACTATGGACCATTGCCTACCAAATATACAAAAAATTTTAAATGTAACAGTACATCAAAGTACAGGTTTCACACCATATCAGCTACAATTTGACAAAGATCATACCGATAAGATATAGCAAATTATAAAATTTCCGCAAACAGATTTGATAAGCAAACCGTTGAGAATTGAGTTAGCTAGAGGAAGAATTGAAAAAACATTCAATCGGCGATGTAAATATCAAAAACAAAAATCGAAAATAGAACTTAATATTAGTGACCTGGTTCTGATCAGGGTTCCAATGCAATCAAGTCTATTGGATAAGGTGACACAGAAATTTTTTCATTTATTTCAAGGGCCATTTAAAATATCAAGTATCATTGGAAAAAATGTTTATCGGTTAGTTGAAATTGATGATGAAAGTAAAGTAAAAGGCGTATACAATAGAGTGAATTTGAGGTTGTATCGTCAATCCACCTAGTATGCAAGATGTTTCTAATAATTAGTAGATAAATTTCACGGTCGCACAGGTCAGATTGATCCTCCATGTCTCACCCAGAAACAATTGAGTGTAAGGTTACATATTGAGAAAATTTTGTTAAATAGATTATGAGGATTTAGACACCATAAATGACGAAGGAATGTGTGTATGCGTGAACGTATGAGTGAGAAAACGTAACGAAAGTGATATAAATCAAAGTGCAATGACGGTGTTCGTTTCTCATGAACGATGCACCGTCCATGAAAAAAGGGGGGTAATGTGACATTACAAGCATTCGAATATAGGCGGCAATATTTCGGATTTGACCGGACGGAAGGAGAGTGAGCGTTTGACCAGTCTGGTGGAACCGGCTACAAATCTGGAGGATAGAAGCGAAGGAGACTCTGCGGAAAAACGCCAACCTGTACAGACCGAAATTTATAATACTCCGCAGCAGTTCAAAATCTAGTCTATTTTTACATTACAAAACTCAATATACACAGTACGAAGTTCACCGAATATTCGATGTCATTGCGATCCTTGCTGATTTCATCTCCACTCTGAACGCGTGTAAACGACGAAGCCTGAAGGTGAACATCCAAATTTAAACTATCTATCGAACGAGAGCAATGGAGAGAAGAAGATCAGGATCGGCAAGTTACTTATATGGTGCAACCACATTCGAAGATTGAGACAAGCAAGTAGCATATTTCAAGGTATTGTGTATCCAAGGCGTACTTTTTAAATTGTGTGAATGTTCGAATGAATTTATAGTTTTCGATTTTTTATATGTACACTTTTATTTCTACCCTTCATTGCAATTTGCTCGTTTGAACTGTTTTATTTATACTATTTTATCTTTACAATTTTGTCCACTCTTTTATTTATAATTTATTTATTTATGTTTTTTAATTGTTCAGGGAGAAATAAAGTATTACAGGTTACTTTCTGGAGGTAGATTTGGACTACCCTGTAGAACTCCACGAGGATCATAAAGACTTACCTCTTTGTCCCGAACATTTTACTCCTCCAGGTAGTAAAAATGCCAAACTCGCGACCACCCTTTACCCCAAAACAAAGTATATATTGCAGTATAGAAATTTGAAACAGTGTTTGAATTTAGGATTGAAAGTGACGAAAGTGCACAGATTTTTAAAGTTCGCACAATCTCCATGGCTCAAGCCTTACATCAAGCTCAACACAGACATGCGTAAGCGGTCGAGGAATGAATTTGAGAAAAACTTTTATAAACTAATGAACAACGCGGTGTTCGGCAAGACTATGGAGAATGTGCGAAATCATAAAGATGTTAAATTGGTCACAAAATGGGAGGGAAGAGGTGGTGCGAGAACGCTTATTGCCCGAGCAAACTTTCACAGCTGTACCGTATTTGGCGCTGATATGGTTATCATTGAAATGAATCGTGTCAAAGTTCACTTCGCCAAACCTATTTACATCGGCGCATCAATTCTAGATCTGTCAAAAATCTTTCTCTACGATTTCCACTATAATTATATTAAAACCAATCTTTCGAATAAGTAAGCTAAATTGACGTATTCCGACACAGACAGCCTTATTCATCAATTCAATGTGCCTAATATCTATGATATCATCAAACGTGATGTAGATGCAATGTTTGATACCTCTGACTATTCACCGGACAATGTGCATCCCTGGTTAAAATTCCATCAGAAACAGACAGAAGACGAATCCTGTCTGAATCGAGTGTGTTTTTGTCACGGTAATTTCAGACAGAAGCAGTTGGATATGCCCGTTCTTATACGCATCTATGTGCAACAGCAGACAGAATTCCTATCCACTCGTGTCCGATTCTATACGCATTTTGCTATTAAATGGACAGAATTTTTATCCGCATCTACCGGTTTTCTATACGCAGACGTTGTCCACCTGGAATAACGCGCAGATGGATTCTATCGGTTTCTAATGTACCTCTATCAGCACTGGTTTAAATACGGTCCACAGATGCATTCTGTCCGCATCTATGCGCTGCTGATGAACTATTTCATTCCGTCTATTTCTATCAATGTATCTACCCTGGTGTTGCCCATGATCACGTACGTATTGAGAAAATAGCAGTACCTTTGGAATGACAAATCAACCCTGAATTACTTTTTTGGTTGAAAATCAAAGTTTTCATCCCGTCAGTATTCAGATCATGGACAAAATGTGATTTATTGTTTTCATACAGTAATGTTCATATATGCCTACTGCCCACGTCCGGCTGACTTGTTACTGCGCAGAGACAAAAAACTGAGTCGTTTTTGGTCTTTGCGCAGGAATGGGTTAATCCAATCCCTACAAAAAATGTCGTATGAAGATATACGGTACTATCCCAATTTAGTATGGTTTTCGTATCCGTATTGTATGCGAACCTATCCGAATGTATCCGGTTCGTAGCGATTTGTATCTGGACCTATCGTAAACCTATACATTCCGATAGGTTCACATACAATGAGGATACAAAAACCATATTGAATTCGGATAGTACCTTATATCTTCATCCGACATTTTTTGTAGGGATGTGGGTAGGCATATCTGAACACTACTGCCCAGCATTTATACTAATATGCGCTATTATACATATACCAAAAACAAACTGCAAATCGATGTGAAATCAAACGTGTGACCTTGTCGTGATCGCGAGAAAGCTGAATATAGGTCCCACGGCAGGAGCAAGATCGATCACCCGATGACGTCTTTCATTTGTTTCAAGCCTGCAATATATTAACATCCACCTATGCACTGAAATAACATACATGTACATAATAAGCGGGAGTGAAGTATATACACCTAGAATGAGCCATACGTCGCAGAGATAATTTTTCTTTGAATTGTTTTTATTGCGAGAATACAAATATGACAAAATCATCCCGTGACTGTCTCTACGTGACTGACTCTCGCTCTTACTCGCTGAGTTCCTCATTCGGCGTGTGTTCCGCATCTAACAAGTATGTTGAAAAGCAGAAGTCTTCATAAGTGGCACGGTTTTCGTTTCCTACGAAGTTTACATATGTTAATCTGACGTTATAAACTGACAAACCTGTATTTTCTTCTTTATTGTCATGATCTTCAAGTATCCTAATAGGGGAGTTTCCGACATCGTCAGTAATGTTGGAGTTGGTGCCTATATCATCCCCCGCGTCTGATTTCTGATCATCCTCTTCTAGAGACAGATATAAATAATCAATATCACAGAAGCGCCAATATATGTCTATATATGTATAATAAGAATATGGTTAGTGGTAAACTCAAATGTCAACTGTAGGAAAGTGGAGATGGTTCGTACAAATGTACAACACCGATGAAATCTCATGATTATACATGCTAAGGCGATATGTAGCGCTATGGTTAAATGTATTTAATTACGTGCACTCTATCATGATCAAGTTTTAATTTACCGGGTACACTTGATGTCATCGATGATGTCGATGGCTTATCAGTCTTTTTCAGTTTGTTTAGGTCGGATATCTTCCTAGTGACGTAAAGGTTTACTTTTGATAATTCCATTTGCGTATTGAATTCAGAAGCCTTCTGTATGGCCAGTAAGCGGTGACGGTAGATATCTGTAAGAATTGGTTATATTGTGCGTAAGTTCGGAAAACGATTCGGAGGCGATTCAGTATATATGCCTGTCTGCGGGCCAAGAATGACGATATTACGAATACGCGAGCTGGCGTATAATCAGACTCATCATCATCGCGCTTGAATTGCGAAAAAGGATCACAAACAATGGTTTTGGGTAACAGATACTTAGATTGAATACGTATGCGCTATTATGCCAATAGGGTATTATCTCCGTTGTGGAATACAGGTATTCCTTACTGCATACTAACACAGTTACTTTTCCTACTCGGGTTTATCTCTGGGGATGTGTATGTATAGGCTTGATAATGTAGTCCAGATGATGAAAGACGTACCACTTATAGCGAGCATCTTTGTTTCATCCAATTTTGCTTTTGCCGGTTTGTCTTTGAATTTATTTGATTGTGTACCAGTGATACTGCTATTTTTCAGAACGTCGTATCCAAATACTGCTACGGCGATTTCCTTCACGAACATCTGATTCGACTTTGCCCTGTTGACGGCACCATTGTACGTACTATAGGGGATCCATACGTTATGTCCCAAATGAATCTGTGAAATGGTATATGGTCGACAATTAATTCATGTAAATACATTACCATTGCCTCGTCAGTGTGCAAACTTACCTTGTCGTTTGAAATATGTCCAGGTGGTGGTGCATTACAACCTTCCAAGTTACGTATGACTCCGTCATATTGTTCCGACATAACTGTGGACACGTATATACTACTCAGTGACTGATACTTATGATAATTCATTTCAGGTTTTGTTTCACGCTAAGGGGAAAATACCTCAAGATTCCAGTGACAAATTGATTATTTGGGATGAAATAGTTGAAATTAATGAATCAAACTCGAATTTATTTATTGCAATTGTAACCTAATTTTGAATAATTCCAATCATTCACTTGTTTTCGAACGATTCTCGATAATTCACTTCAACTAGAGTAAATATCTTATTGTTTTTGTGATTTTTATTCGTATTTCTGATCAGTCAAATGAGTTCGTTTCATTTAATCCAATTGTTTGTGTGATTTTGTTTTTTCTTATTTGATTTATTTCTTCGAGAATAATTATCGATAATATACTCATTGGGGTGAATATCTGAATATTTCAATCTTTCTTTGGTACTTTCTGTGTCTTCAAATGAGTTGACCTTATTTTTTTCAATTCAATTTCAATTTTCTTTCGGAGGTTCGATAATTCACGTACAGTTTTTTGATCTTGTTTAATTTTTTTTCTGTGTTAATTTTTATTATTTAATCAAGCCGCTGTAAATTCTCGTCAATTTATGGACCTATTCGTAATTCGAATCAACGAGTCACTTCCCCCTCGCGTTCAAACCAAGCAGCCGGTGGAGGGCATTCTTTGGATTACATGAAATCTGATCTGTGGTATCTTGAATATTGACAGCTATGAATGCGATGGTATCATCATGTTTCAAACAATTATTTCCCGAGAAATAGCCGAGCTAAAGATACTATACTTCCAAAATTGTATAGAAATCTACTTTCTTTTTTTTCAACGCTTCATAAACTTTGAGCACAATAAAAACTGATAAGCCGTCGTGAAAAGTAGGAAAATGAAAGTGATTCTTGTTCTCGATTGTTAGATACTTGTGCAATAGACGATCGACAGTTAGCTGATGCTTCTACAACCCGCCATATAAAAGGTAATGATTTCGGCAGGACTGACCATGTGCGGCCGCATATGTACCAATTTATAGTCGAAAAATAATGAAAACCTGCCTCTTCGAGACAGTTCAAATTGACCCGCTTTTAGCTTTCCTCCCACCAACATAGCTAAAAGCTGGTTTGAAAAACCCCTTTAACAAAATTCTCAATCAGAAAACGTAAGGTTATTGTATATTTCGAGCAATTTTCGTAGTTTCGCAAATTTGTTTTGCCACCGTGTCAGGATCCCCTCCCACCTCCCCTTCACTGGGAAATGGAGCATAACCCAAAATACCCCAGGAATTTCCGGAAACCCCCACCGATCTCTATAGTAACGATTACTCTGGTAACCAATCATCATAGTAACGATTACCATGGTACCCAATCATTATAGTAACGATTGCCATGGTAACCGTTACCATGGAAATCGGTTGCCACCATGGTAACGGTTACCATGGCAACCAATCTCTATAGTAACAATTGTCATGGCCCAGCGTAAAACCTCCTACCCTCCCCGCCCCTCTGAGCGTAACGGGCCCAGCGTGACGGACGCAGCGTAACGCGCCTGGCGTGGCGTTACACGTGACGCCCCCCACCCCAGCCCCCCACCTTCAGTAAAGAAGGTTTTTCAAACAGTCAATAATAATCGTAGTGCTGTGTAGGCTTAAGAACATTTTGAACGATCAATTGCATAATCTACAATCGATTTACACTGCCTACCTTGGTCTGCATATCTGTCAAATCAATTGTCAATGAATAATGTATGCGTACCTTTGAATTCTTTGAAATACTGGATGACATCGCGCTGCAGTTCCATGTTCAGTGTTGTAAGTTCCTTCATCATTAAATTTTGACTGGCAATCGTAGTTTCATCTTTGGAACATTTCGCCTTTAGATTTTTAATCTGTTGCAAGAGGTCTGCATGACTAAGGTCATCACATCCCTGTAAAATTACCAATTCAATTACTATCATCACATATGTCATTCAGGTCCAATCCAACCATCAATTTCGTATGCATAACACAATTCAACAAAATATATATATATATATATATATATATATATATTTTTGATACGTCATTTGTTCGTTGCATCAGTCACGTAACTACATTGGAAAAGATTCACCAACTTGATTAACTACTGCGAGGTATACGTATGTATGATAGTTTTTTTTCAATATCAATGTATAGTCTACACATGGACAAAACGACGTACAGATTTGTAAAAGAATTTGTCTTGGATCTTTCTTGAGCGAATTTCTGCTGTACAATTTTAGGATTGGAAAATTTTTCATACATCGCAATAATTCTCGAACAATTTTGTGAAAAAGATGCAAGTTCCAAATAAAGTTTAGCAATTTAACACACAGTATTGAATGTCAGTGATGTCTGTGAAAATAACTAATTTGAAATCACTATACAGACGGAATCATTATTCTGGGCTTCTTTCATATCATTACGCAGTCCGCAATGGAGCCCAAACTGCTCATCGGGAATATAACGGGTACCTAATAGAATTTCAGTTCGAAATATGCGATTGAACCAATTACCGAATTCATGTTTTTGCTGTCCAGGGTATTATCGGTCGTCTTTCGTGCCGCTGATGTATTACTGTCCTTCGCCGTCATACTACTGCTTCGATTTCCCTTCTTTTTAACAGCCTGCATTTTATAATTATGAAAATGAGCATTGATTCACCGTAACAATAAGTGTGTATGAGTTACTCTATATTTACAGACGAATCGGGCTTCTTTGCAGGTTTAACTATTTTTTCGACCATTGGTTTATCTAAGGCTTTGGGAGACTGAGCGGATTTTTTACCTACATCAAGACCACTATCCGGCTGCAAATAATGTACATAGCATATACAATTACATAATCAAACATGGCTTTCATTTGAAGCACTCACCGACTGCTTGTTTTTGCTAAGTTCTACATCGTCTGGTGTCATCGCATTAGGCTCCGTCAGAATAGAGCTTTGAGCCTCTCTCACTTTATCAGCCTACATATCGTAAATGTGAAAACGAGCATGTCATTTATCATCATAAAGTGCGTATGGGTTACTCTATAATATTTACCGATGAATTGGGCTTCTGTGGTTTGGTCATTTTCTCAGCCACTGGTTCACCGAAGGATTCGTGAGATCTTGTAGATTTTTTCCCTGAACCGCAGCCGTCTGCATCCTGTAAAACATACAAATATACAACGGCTGAACGGAATAGTGCATCGTGTGACAGTGTGGAGTAGGGTCGATTTCCGTCTAGTGTGTGAGGTTGGTAGTGCGCGCCGAAGGCGAGTGCTGCTTTCACACGAGCTGGCTATCGGCCAATCTACACGTGTTGTACATGCTATTTTTCATCATTCCTGCAATAGGGGAAAATAGGATTTTAGTAACCTGTGTGGCGCGCGTAATGCAAGTGCCTCATTTTCGCCTGAGGGTAGGAATAAGGCACTTTACGCACGCTACACGTACTTCGAAAATCATACTTTAGAAGCAGATGTTGCAAAAAATATGTAACGTTAGTTCTGCATCATTAGTGGGTTGAAATATTGAAAGACGTACCTATATTTGATACAGCCTAACCTTGTCTATCAAAGACAAAAATTGGGGACAGGCCAGTGGGCCGAACTTGATCATTAAATCCATGAAGCTACTTTCAAAAAATTTACAATAGAAACAATTATTGATCGAGATTGAATTTCATATCTCATCTAAGAATCTCAATTGCAATAAGTTCCACTGATAAAGCATAGTGTGATGACTTGTAACATTCGTGCTCAGAGATATATTCAAAACTGCAAAAAAAAAAAACAAATCTTCAAAGTAACCTACCGTAGCTTTTCGTTTAATCGGGCCACTTTTTTTCATATTCTTTTTATCATTGTGGACTTCACCAGGTTCGATATTCTCCTGATCATCTTCAATAGTGTTCACTTCATTTCCTACAGGTGTCATCGTATCTTCTGCAACGTGTTTTTGTCGAAGTGCTTCTAATTTTTCATTCAACTTTAGTTTTATCTTCTGAGATTCATGACGCGATGGTGCCTTTATGAAATAAGCGTACAATCATGAAATCATTATCTATATGGGGTACTCCAGCCATAATCATCCAAGATTTGACTCGACGTTTTTTTATTATTCTTTTTTTATAATTTTACACGATGTAGTTCTATATCGTGTACATCAAAGAAGCATCTATGAATTTTTTCAGATTCTTAGTTGGAACCGGTTTTTCAGGATAAATATTACAGACGTCGATTAATATACAACCTTCGATCTTCCTGCAACGAAGCACAGGTATTCTACGTCGAAAAACTCAACCTTTGACGCCTAGACCATCGTGGACCATATATTCACTCTTTCTACGACTTTACCTACAATTCAGATCAAAAAATCGTTTTCCAGTGCCCATAAATATTGGTGTTAGTGATCAGAGTCTACACTATGGCTTTTTCTGTTCGAAAATATCATATCTCATCCTACTGGGTTGCAAAAATTCATAAATTTTAATTTTTTTAATAATAAACTTTTTAAATCAGTATATTTCTAATAATAAACTTTTTATCAGTAATTTTCTGAACCTAATGGGATGAGATATGATATTTCCGAACAGGAAAAGCCATAATATAGACTATGATCACTAACACCAATATTTATGGGCACTGAAAAACGATTTTTTAATCTGAATTGTAGGTAAAGTCATAGAAAGAGTAAATGGTCTAGGCGTCAAAAATTGAGTTTTCTTTACACATGCATGCGAAATCCTCGTTTGCCCACCGCTAGGAGGCACCCAAAGCCCGGCCTTCGCGCACCGCGCGTGAGAATAATTTTTCCTACCATCAGGCGATGCGCAAAATACTTTGCCCACCGCAAGCGGTGGGCAAAATGTTTTGCGTACCGCCTAGCGGTAGGCAAAATTTTATTCTCACGCGCGGTGAGCTGAAGCCGGCTTTCGCTGCCCCCAAGCACTGCACAGCGCGGACTTTCGCATACATTCACAAAGAAAAATAGTGTTCGATACGCGAGGCCAAACTCGCTTCTTGCGCACTACTCGTCTGAAGGGCGCACGAAGCCTCGGCTTCGTGCTGCCTTCAGACTCGTACTGCGCAAAACGCTTGTTTGCCCTCTTGTATCGAAATATACTATTTTCGACGTGGAATACCCGTGCTTCGTTGCAAGAAGATCGAAGGATGTATACTAGTCGACGTTTGTAATATTTATACTGAGAAAACGGTTCAAAGTAAAAATCTAAAAGAATTAATTCATAGATGCCATGACATACACAACTCCTGCCATGACACTCCTTTGACATACACAATATAGACCTCCATCGTGTAAAACTATACAAAAATTATTAAAAAAAACGTTCAGTCCAATCTTGGGTGATTATGGCTGGAATGCCCCATATACACCTTTGTGCAGGTGCTGCAACATCTGGTAGTAAACAACAACAACATCGTCAGCTTCGTATCTATATGTACCTATATACCTTTTTCGCACGTTTAGCTAATGCGTCGGAGTCTTCTGAAGATATTTCCGAAGCTGACAAAATCAAATTCGAAGGAGGTGCAACTTGCCTTTTCTCTCCACTTTTCGCTCGTAATTTTTCAATAGTGTCTGAAAACAGAATAATCAAACGTGTTCAAAATAGCACACCATCCTATACATTATATTTTCACTCTGGTTTGTGATAATGATTTAAACATGAATTATCGTGAATTCTTCAAGTGACGATCATAAATAACTACTGGCAATCCAAATTTGTTCCATGTAACGTTGGATCATTGTTCGGATGTCGAAAAAATGCGAACTTGTTAAGCATCGAGCAAGCCCGCTAAATATTGCTTTTGAAAAAAATAAACTTGATTTTTATGACAAAAAAAATGACTTTCCACTGTCTAATAATTTCTTGATAATTCATTGCGAAAGTATGTAATGATTTCGTTGGTCAGTTTTCGAGTACATCGAAATCCTGAATCAAGGGATCAACTGAAATAACCGACGGAATAACCAGAATAACAAACCTTCGAAGTGAAAAATCTAATTTACAATAAAAAATTGATGAAAAAAAGTATAATTTCATGACATATAATGTGAAATGACAAAGGAAAGTTAGAATAAAACAAGAATGATTTGAAATACATGAATTAATTTCTATTATTTCAGCATTGAAAAAAAAACATGTTCAGCTGACTGGTGCATGTCGAATCATAAGTTATTTCCCCCTTTTAGAGAGGTGTCAAAAGTCTGAAAAATTGTGTCAATGCTCCTAGCTCATCCCCAAATCGGCGGTATGAATTTTATCATCAAACACGAATATTTACTGTCGAAAATAAATAGACAATTCATGCGCACCGCCGTCTTTGACGCTCAGGGCGGCGGTGTCCTTTGATACTTTCTTTCAAATGTTAATATACGCGTATATATGATGGGAATTAGGATAATATATCGCTCATATAAACATTTGAGGGCCTGTCGTATAGTTCTGCGAACAGTGAGGATTTATCGATTATATTAACATTTTTTTAACTTCACTCGAAGTTGTATTTTTCTCATTTTATAGCGATAAAAAAAAATATACCATAATTGTAAATACTTGCATAATAAGTAACGGAATGTATGAATTATCAAACGTCCGGAATATAAAAAAAATGAATGAATTTCGGTTTTCTTTGTGTATAATTATTTAATATATATAGGTCTAATTGGTAATTCAATTAAAAAATCTCACTACAAAACATCCGTTCGGCATATGTAGTATTATTCTCAGACCGATGATATGGCTCGCGTATTAGAATATATAACCCGATAGCTGATAAATAATGGTGTTATTTATTATACACTTACCGTCAACACAGAGTATGATAGCCTGGCAGTATGAGCCTGCAGGTCCACACTTGATATTATAATACTTTCGATGATCGATGTTATCGGCATCAAAGTGATTAATTTTTGTCACGGGAACAATGTTTTTCATATCGTGACGTGAACATTGCACTTTGAACTGTTATTGGTAATGGTTATGATGGTCTCTATATATTTATCAGAACAATCCTTTATTTATAATCTTTGGTCTTTCACACAAAATACTTAATAACAAATTGGCGAAGAGAACGAGAATCTCTGGCTTCTTGTTTCTTTCTTAGTGAGTACCATAGAGTTAAGAAATTTAACATCTGAGAAACTAGACTCGTAACAGAATTACACTAAGGTAGTTTCGCTATCTGCCACCAGGGTTCCCGAACAAAGACAGTCGTTGTTAGTCGTTGTATCTAACACCCTCCCTCAACGAATACTTCATGTAGTCTTGGCTAATCCGATAACCCGCATTTTTCAGATATATTTTTTAATTTTACAGCTTGCAGCGGCTTTGTCAACATATCTGCCAACATGTGTTCTGTCGGGCAATAAATGTAGTCCATCATTCCCTTCTCTTTTAAGTCCCTTACGTAATGGTATTTAGTGTCTACGTGTTTTGTCCGGTGACTAAAGCCTTGATTTTGTGTCAGCTTTAGGCAACTCTGATTGTCTTCATTTATGATGATTTTTCCGTGTGGTTCCTCCTGCAGATCTGTCAGCAACTTTCGAATCCAGATAGCTTCTTGACAGGCTTCTGCGAGGGCTATGTATTCAGCCTCTGTAGATGATAACGAAACGCAACTTTGCTTTCGACATCCCCAACTAACTGTTGCACTGAATAGTTTGAATAAATATCCACTATTAGATTTTCTGTCAAACCTATTCTCTGCCCAATCTGCGTCGGCATATCCGATTAATTCGTTTTTTCCATTCTTGTCTCCTAGTGTCAATTTTCTGTCTCTTGTCCCCTTTAGGTAGCGTAGAACCCTTTTTGCTTCGGTCCAATCTTCTTCTGATGGTTGCTGATTGTGTTGACTTAGTATGCTAACGCTTGCTGCTATATCGGGTCTTGAATTTACTCCAATATATAATAGGGCTCCGATCAGCTGTTGATATTTCTCACTCTGTTTCATTGGCTTTTTGTCTTCTTTAGTTTTTAGATATCCTGGATCTAAAGGTATGTTTGATGGCTTCGCGTCTTGAAGTCCAAATTTTTCTGATAATTTTTGTATGTATTTTGGTTGATTTATGTTATAGAATCCGTCTGGATTTTTTGTTACCTCAATTCCTAAGTAGTTTTGTGGTAATCCGAGGTCCTTTAAAATAAAGTGCTTCTTCAGGAAAGCAATCACATTATCGATGTCCTTCATCCCTCTTCCTGCGATCAAGAAATCATCCACATATATTATTAGGTAGATTTTTTCTTCATTCTTTCCTTTTATGTATAAACATGGATCAGCTTTGCTCTGTTGAAATTCGTATCTCAGAAGAATTTTCTTTAGTTGATCGTTCCAGACCTTTGCAGCTTGTTTCAGGCCGTAGATACTTTTATTTAATTTACAGACCATTTCCTCTGATCCTTCGACGATGTAACCTTCTGGTTGTTTCATGTAAATTGTTTCCCTTAGCGGGCCATTTAAAAATGCTGTCTTTGCATCAAGATGTTTTATCACTAGTCCTCTTCTGCCTGCTATTGTTAGAAGTATTCTAAAAGTAGTTTGTCGCACCACAGGGGCGAATATTTCGTCGTAGTCTATACCGTACTTTTGTGAAAAACCTCTGGCGACAAGTCTTGCTTTATATTTTTTAGTGTCACCTTCGGCGTTTTCTTTTGTTTTAAATACCCACTTACATGTGATGATGTCTTTATCTATTGGTGCTGGTACTATTTCCCATGTATTATGTTTTCTTAACGATTCAATTTCATCATTCATCGCATTTATCCAGTGTTCTTTATTTTTTCCAGATATTGCTTCCTTTCGAGTTGTTGGTTCTTCTGTTTCTGTTGTTAATCCTGATATATCTCTGTATCTACTTGGTGGTATTCCTTTATTCGTTCTTTGAGATCTTCTGATTTCTATTTGTGATTCATCTTGAGTTTCTCCATCATTTGTTTCAACAGGAAAATCTTCATATTCGTCCGTCGAATCTGATGAACTTCCATCAGTGTATTCATCTTTGGTTTCTTCATTTGATGATATTTTAGGCGCAAAGATTATTTCTTGCGATGTTTTGTTTTCAGTGATCTTTGATTGATGATCAGAGAATATTACATCTCGACTGATTTTTATACAGTCTGTTCTTGTATCCAGTAGACGAAAACCTTTAGACTCCTTAGAGTATCCGACAAATGTAAGTTCTTCTGCTTTCTCGTCTAGTTTCTGTCTGTGTTCTTTTGGTACTTGTGCATACGCCTTACATCCAAAAATATGTATGTTTCCCACGTCTGGTTTTTTCTTGTGCCATAACTCATATGGTGTCTTGTGAATTGCTTTTGATGGCAGCTTGTTTTGTAAATAATTTGCTGTATTAATTGCCTCACCCCAATATTTCTTTGGTAAATTCGCATCAAACAGCATACATCTTGCCATTTCCAAAAGACTTCTGTTTTTTCTTTCAGCGACCCCATTTTGTTGGGGTGAATAAGCTGTTGTGTATTGCACTTGAATCCCTTCATTTTTCAGGTAGTTCTGTAAATTTTTGTTAAGGTATTCTCCTCCTCGATCTGAACGTATAAACTTCGGTTTATCTCGGTACCTTGTTTTTGTCATTTCGATGAAATCTTTCAGGTACGAGGCTACTTCTGATTTGTATTGCATGAGGTATATCTCAGTGTATCTGGAATAATCATCGATTATTGTTAGTATATACCGTTTGTTACCTGGTGTCATAGTTTGCATTGGGCCGCAAACGTCGGTATGTATGAGGTCCAATATTTGTTCAGTTTTACTGTACGATTCCTTTGGGAAGGGTTTCCGAGTCATTTTACCTTTTATGCAGCTCTCGCATATCTCTTGTATACCGCATTCCTTGATTTTTATGTTTGTTGCTAATCCCTTTGATTCAAGTTCCTTAATTGCACGTGTTTCTCGGTGTCCGAAACGCCTATGCCAAGTATGTTGGCAGTCATCGTTGTGTCCAGTTTCTGTTGTTGTGCATGTTCTTTCTACAGTCTTGATTTCATATAATTCGGGTGATAGACTAGCTGTAGCTTGAATTTTTCCATATTTCATTATGTTGCATTCGGTGTCTTCGAACAGTAATTTATATCCTTCAGCTGCTAACTTTTTAACTGACAATAAACTTGCCGTTAGTTCTGGTACGTACAAAACGTTTTTTATTTCCATATTTGATGTGTTACTGTTATTGGTTTTGCATCTTATGATACTCGTTCCGATACCCTTTATTTCGCATAACTGTTGTTCATCAGCCAGGCGCACATGACCTTTTCTTCCCGGATTAAACTCGGTGAAACATTCTTTGTAATTTGCCATATGACTAGTTGCACCTGAATCAACGAACCAAGTATTATTTTTCTTTTGACTTCCTCTCGCACCAAAACATGATTCCTCATTTATCTCCAGATCTTCGGGTGTAGTCATCATGAAGCATGATTCATTTTCATCGACTTGTTTCGCTTTTTCATTTTTTTCTTTCCAGGCTTTATATTTTCTGCATTCCTTCTTATAATGTCCATCCTTTTTACAGAAAAAACAGGTTTTTCTTTTGTGCTGTTCGCTGTCAATCTTCATTGCCGATTCATTTTTGTTTTTATCTGTATCTGTCTGCTTTCGCCTCTTATATTCATCTATGAGTTTACTTTTTACCAACTGTATTGTGAGTTCATTTTCCGATCTGCTCTCCAGGCCTGTAATCAATGCACTGTATGAGTCTGGTAAGCTGCCGAGAAGCATAGCGGCTACTAGGTTATCTTTCAGTGTTTCTCCCAACGCGGCCAGCTTATTAACCAAATTTGACATTTCGGTGATGTGGTCCTCCATATTACCACCTTCCGCTAGTGTTAATCTACAAATTCTTTTTAATAGAAAAATTTTGCTGGATAAAGTTGCCTTTTGGTGATAATTCTTTAACGAGTCCCAAGCTGCACGCGCTGTCGTAGCGCTCCTGACGTGGTGCAATTGGCTGTCTTCGACTAAAAGTCCAATTGTTGCACGAGCTTGATCGTCACGTTCTGTCCAATCGTTTGTTACTGGAGATGGTGCATCGTCCCTTATTACGTTCCACACTTTATCCTTTATGAGAAGTAATTCTAATTTATAGCACCATACTTCGTAATTTTCGCCGTTCAGCTTCTCTATCTTAAAACGTGAGCTTTCCGCCATTTTTGTGTGAGTCTGTTTTATTATCCGGATAAATTTAATGATTCTTCGTACCTGGGCCCATAACCTGTTATTGGTAATGGTTATGATGGTCTCTATATATTTATCAGAACAATCCTTTATTTATAATCTTTGGTCTTTCACACAAAATACTTAATAACAAATTGGCGAAGAGAACGAGAATCTCTGGCTTCTTGTTTCTTTCTTAGTGAGTACCATAGAGTTAAGAAATTTAACATCTGAGAAACTAGACTCGTAACAGAATTACACTAAGGTAGTTTCGCTATCTGCCACCAGGGTTCCCGAACAAAGACAGTCGTTGTTAGTCGTTGTATCTAACATGAACTTCACCAACGCGAACATTATCCCCAGTAGCTCCGCGCTACGTGTTGATATTGAACAAACACTGTATGCCGGTGTAATAACTTAGAAATTGTCTCGTGTTATTATATTCACCCGTCAGTTCAAAATATACACGTGGTCGTGAAGCTCGTGTGAACTACCGCGCGCGCAACTGCACACAGCCCGTGAGCCTTATGAGGCGAGGAGGGGGTATGCCGGCGTTCAGGCCCATCCACGCGTGCTACAACGAGAACGCGTCAACTCGCTAACTAGCGAGCTATCGCGTACACAGTGGTTGGCGTGAGTGGAACTGGCGTGACTACTATATACAGGTAATAACAAGTGATTATTCTAAGGTTCGGATGCTAAATAGCAGGGATGTAAATGTAATAAGGATGAAAAACAATAACGAATGATTGAAATATTCAGATATTATTTGGGCGCTTCACGAATTATCAACCATTGTCTGGGCTCGAAAAATTCGATTTGCGTAAATTTTTTTCCTTACTTTCTGTGACTCGAGTAAATTAGTAAATTCAACAAGTTTCAATCCGATATAGGACGTCGTATGCTGCATGTTCAGGCGAGGAATATGCTAACCAGTTCTTTAGACAAAATTGCTATGCGTATTTTTATCGTATATTTAGCGTGACAATAAAAATTTGAAGAAATATATTTTCTGTGTGAAAAACTCTCAGCTTTCCGGAACTATTTTCCATCTTTCATTTACTCTGCTCAAACGACCTCCAAAACACGTTTTTTGTCAAAGAATAACGATTTCTATTGCCCCGCAATGTTGTATCATTCTTTTGAATTTTTATTCTAACAGCTGAGATTTTTTTACTCATGAACACAAATTTTCAGAATGGAAAGGCTACGCGGTCGCGCGCGTTAGGTACGATTGATTTATAAAGACAATTGTAATAAAGAGAATTTTATTTACCGTTCTTTATTAATTAATCGTAGCTCACGCGCGACTACTATATTATACAGCCTTCCCACTCTGAAAATTTGTTTCTTTTATGACTGGAAAAATCTCAACTGTCAGAATAAAAATTCGAAACAATGACAAGACATTGCGGCGCAAAAGAAATCGCTGTTTCTGTTTTGTCAAAAATCGTGATTCTTGATTGGTTATGGCAGAGTCAATGTGAACTAAAAAATGGATCCGAAAAGCGGAGAGTTTTTCACACATAAGTTTTTTTTTTCAATTTTCATTGTGACTCGAAATCTGCGATAAGAATGCGCATACAAATTTTGTCCAAAAAAATTGGATATCGCATTCCTCGTGAAAGGTACGTCCTATTGGACTGAAGCTTGTTGAATCTACTAATTTACTTGATGGGTCACAGAATAAGAGGAAAATAATTATGAGGCAAATCGCATTAATTTTTCGGGCCGAAAAATTGGTTGATGATTGCGGTGGAATGTCCCATTCACTCATAAATGGAATTGAATTATCGAGAATAGAAAAACTAGTGTATCAAATAGTATCAATTGCATTAAAAGATTTATCAAGTGAATTATTATGAATATGATTTCGATCTGCAACTATAAATTTGTATAACACACTTAAATTATGATTTATCATTTCCTATCGCGGAATTTTCCGTGCGGATTAGTGAATGACTGCGTGAATATCCTTTGATTATCATGTATTTTCAGTGTGACAGTAATTAACTCCGATAATCTGGAATAAATACCAGTGAATCATCGAGATAAAATTAAAGGATATTTATTTCCAACATGGAAAATGAAAGAGCAGCAGATCCTAAGCCACGTAAACGTTACAAACTGTTCTTGGATCCAGAGTACCAACCACATTGGGTTTCTACGAGGACTCATTCATTTTGGGTTGCTGATGCAACTGTTCCGCCACCAGAAACCGACGTCGACGCATCAGGTATTGGTCCAACCAAAGACCGTTTAATTGGTACAAATGTGGAGTATGCAATTTTTTTTTTAACACACGCCAATACCACGCGCCTATAATTTATCCTATACCAGGTTGCAAGCGGAACATCTATAGGCTATTTCTGTTGGAAAAGGTGGAAGATCTTTTTTTTGCGTCATCTATGCTCACGCTATAATTATAGTTACAATGAGCCGTAAAAATTTATTAACGTCGAAATTCGTACATTTGTCTTGGATGATGCATATGAGTTTATACTACTTCACCTTAGGGATTTTTATTATTACAGTTAATAATTTATGAACTCGTGAGTTCGAAAAGTATATTGCTTAGAATTTGAAGGATATTACTGTATATCCAGCTCGCCTAGAATGCTTGAAACATTTTTGTTTTATGTGAGAAAAAAATCACGATATATCGGTTTTTAAATTCTTGGAAATAAAATTCAAGTTAGAATATGGGACATAGGACACGTTTTAGGGTCAGCTTGTAATTGTTTCATATTTTCTTCGGTTCTCAATCTTTGACGTCCCTGTACTTAGCAGAGCAATGTTGGAGAAACCGAATATAATTGGTACCATAATTAGGTGCTTTTTAGGTGCTAATTAGGTGCCCGATTCAAAATTTGGTGCTTGATTTTTTAATTAGGAAAAATCGATTTTTGCCGCGCGCTGCCAGCGGGACGTCAGGCTAGCAGAGCACCCCACGTAACTCGACAAGTACCGGGGTTAGGGAGAAGTACTCTCCGTAGGAATTAAGTGCTTTTTAAGTGCTACTCGGGTAGACTATCTAGAATTTACGGGATCAATTTTTCGATCAGTAAAAATCGATTTTTGCCGCGCGCTGCCAGCCGGACGTGAGGCTAGCAGAGCGCCGCATGTAACTCGACAAGTACCGGGATTAGGGAGAAGTATTCTCCGTAGGAATTAGGAACTTTTCAAGTGCTACTCGGGCATGCTATACGGAACTTCCGGCATCGACGTCTCGATGTACTTTGATACATGGTAAACGTTGTATATCAACACATACATTCTAAAATCACGAGATACGCTGTATACGTATTATATCAAAATACCAGCAAAATTTTTCAATTCTTTCCGCATCTCGTTTTTACGACGGCAAAAGTTATTCGATTCCAACCAAGTAAATAACCCTTCGTCTGCACACACCCGCCACGACCCTCCGCCACGACCTTTCGACTGCATATAGGGTCAATCTGACTCTAACCGTTTTTCAACCGATTGTATCGTACTAAATGAACCGACTGCGTATTTTGATGACGGGACGCCATTAGAACAGAGTAGGAATCGGACACTTTGATGACTATGCGGTCATTTTGGTGACTGTCACGAATGTGTATTTGTATGAATCGGATATTTTGATGACTGGGATTTTTTGGCGTGATCCTGAAAATTCAAAAATTCGAAAATTTTGTTGCCAATTTCTGCCCAAGGCGAAACCACAATTGCATAGCTGTGGCTGTTGTGATAGCCTTCCTTTCCCATGGACTCGCGCGCGAAGCGCGCGAGGCCAGTTGCTCATCAAATTTACAACAAACCTCGTAACTAGGCACCCAAAAAGGTCCGTCATCAGTATATATGATACATGTAAATATATAAATACGCATTATTAATTTTTTTTTGCACATACACTTTTTGTAATAAATTGTTCTTATTTATGGCCCAAGCGTTGATTTTTGAGAATACTAAAATCGAAGTGCCCAAAAATAGGTAAAATACAATTGTATGTGCAAAAAAAAAAATAATAATGCGTATTTATATATTTACATGTATCGTATATACTGATGACGGACCTTTTTGGGTGCCTAGGTACGAGGTTTGTTGTAAATTTGCTGAGCAACTGGCGTCGCGCGCTTCGCGCGCGAGTCCAGGGGAAAGGAAAACTATCACAACAGCCACAGCTATGCAATTGTGGTTTCGCCTTGGGCAGAAATTGGCAACAAAATTTTCGAATTTTCAGGATCACGCCAAAAAATCCCAGTCATCAAAATAACCGATTCATACAAATACACATTCGTGACAGTCACCAAAATTAACGCATAGTCATCAAATTGTCCGATTCCTACTCTGTTCTAATGGCATCCCGTCACCAAAATACGCAGTCGGTTCATTTAGTACGATACAATTGGTTGGAAAACGGTTGGGGTCAGATTGACCCTATATGCAGTCGGAGGGTCGTGGCGGAGGTGTGCAGACGGAAGGTTATTTACTTGGTTGGAATCGAATAACTTTTGCCGTGGTAAAAACGAGATGTGGAAAGAATTGAAAAATATTGCTGGTATTTTGATATACATACATACAGCGTACCTCGTGATTTTAGAATGTATGTGTTAATAAACAACGTTTACGATGTATGAAAGTACATCAAGACGTCGTTCCCGGAAGTTCCGTATAGCATGCCCGAGTAGCACTTAAAGAGCACTCAATTCCTACGGAGAGTACTTCTCCCTTACCCCGGTATTTGTCGAGTTACGTGGGGTGCTCTGCTATCCTGACGGCCCGCTGGCAGCGCGCGGCAAAAATCGATTATTCCTAATTAAAAAATCAATCCCGGAAATTCTGGATAGTGTACCCGAGTAGCACTTAAAAAGCACTTAATTCGTACGAAGTGTACTTCTCCCTAACCCCGGTACTTGTCGAGTTACGTGGGGTGCTTTGCTAGCATGACGTCCCGCTAGCAGCGCGCGGCAATAATCGATTTTTTCTCATTAAAAAATCAAGCACCAAATTCTTGAATCGGGCACCTAATTAGCACCTAAAAAGCACCTAATTATGGTACCAATTATATTCGGTTTCTCCAACATTGCTCTGCTGAGTACAGGGACGTCAATCTTTGTACGTTATTATATTACTTGTGCCAAAGTTATTGTGAGTCAATTAATGTTTTCAGATCAAAATTCTGTGGGATCGGGCGAGAATATGTTGTTAAATACCGAGGATGATACGTCACATTGTGTTTCCGATTCTAATCAATCATCTGCTGCATCTTCGATGGAGCCTGATCTAAGCAATGACTGCTGTGGAAATATGTCACATGAGGAGAATGATGATGTCTGTGTGTCGGATGAAGAGCACTTGACAGATCCCGATGTAGAAAATTCTGATGACTCACAATCAGACGATTCCCACGATTCGCACGACAATTTACAAAATTTTGACGATTCTGAAACTTCGGAAGAAGATGAACCTCACGAACGAGTCGGGCGAGAAGACGGTGTGAATGACGACGATATTATGTTTGATCAATCTGTTCTGTCCGTGTCGGATGTTATGGAAATGGTCATGGCATATTGTATGCGTTTTTCTGTATCCCATGAGGCCCGAAAAGCACTGGTGGATATGATACAATGTTTGGCCGGACCAAGGTATGAGAATTGGTCAATTAGCAAATTCCAAATCAAAAAGAAGTACGAGCCGCCTGAAGATGTTATGACTTACACTTTTTTTTGCTCTTCATGCAAAATACCTATTTTGGGACCAATCACAAAAAGGGAATTTGAAAATAATTCAGTTACTTGCGAAGAGTGCCTTCAGCTACAAAATCTGACGATGCAATCGCCGAATAGGTTCATTTACATTGATTTGAAGTACCAATTTAAGCAACTCTTGAGTAGTCGAAAGATCCGTGAGAGCCTAATGGAAAACTTAATAACACGAGACGCTGCGCTCGCTCGTGCACCACCGACCGTAATGACAGACATTTATGACAGCGAGCTGTATAGAGCGGCAATTGGGGAATATTTTCAGAATGCTGATCATGTCCTCACGTACAACTTCAATACAGATGGAATGCCGATTTTTAATAGCTCCAATAGAAGCAGTTGGCCATTGCTATTAATTGTGAATGAATTACCTCCCCATCTGCGATTTAAGCACGTCCTTCTAGCTGGATTATGGGTTGGAAATAAGGAACCCAGTCCTACCATGATGAACACTTTTCTCCAACAGTTCGTTTCACAGGCAAATCACCTAACCGAACGAGGCCTCAAATTGAAAAATGACATGGGCCGAAAGACAACTTTCAAAATAATACCACTGTGTTGCGTTTGTGACTCCGTGGCAAGACCTATTGTCCAGTGCAGGTTACAATATAACGGATATCGCAGCTGTAGTTGGTGCTATGCTCATGGGAATTATGTACGTGGAGCTGTGCGCTATTTATTCGGCGAAGTAGACGCAGACGGGAGAACACACGAGTCTCATAAAGAGGATGTAGAAAATGCCACACGACTTCGGAAACCTGTGAATGGCGTCAAAGGAGCTAGCATTTTGTTACAGTTGCTCCTATTTAATATGGTGTGGGGATTTCCCTTTGAATACATGCACGCCATATTACTCGGTGTAATAAAACTTCTGTGGGATATTTGGACAACTCCCGGGAGTCCAATTTATCTGGCCCCAGCCATTCAAAATCAAATCAACGATAGATTGATGCGAATGACTCCTACACACGAAATTCATCGATTGCCGAGAAAATTATCGAAAAGAGGCAAGTGGAAAGCTTCTGAATGGCAGTCATGGTTATTATTCTACAGCCTCCCTTGTTTAGACGGTCTCATACCAGACGCTGCTTTGGAACACCTATCACTTTTAGTAGACAGTTCGTTCATACTTCTGCAAAACAAAATTTCCGAAGCAGATTTAAATAAGTGCGAACTGAATCTCACGAAATTCGTAGCTGAATTTGAAATTTTATACGGAAAAGAATATGTGACATTCAATGTACATAGCTTACTGCATGTGGTGAAATCCGTGAAATCGTCAGGACCGTTGTGGACGACTTCTGCTTTCAGTTTTGAGAGTACCAATTACAGACTAAAACAACAAGTCAATGGACCGAAAGGGGTTGACGATCAAATCGCAATGGGATACCTCAATAAAAATATGTTCCAATGGAAATTGGGGGAAAACATGGAACTCTCGGAAGAAAGCCAGAATTACTGCAAGCGTCTCTTTGCCGGCCGTCCTCACACTTCGAATTGCACAATAACACCTGACAATGTAGTTTTGCTTGGCAAACCTGTCGTACATGATAACGGGGAAGTCATATACGCTCGGTGTATATTCAAAAATACCCCTTTTCACAGCGCACGATATCGGCCGAACAAAAAAACTAACGATTCCGTAGTGCAATTGGTCACAACGGATATAGTTCAAATAACTGGATTTGTACTCGTTGATGGTCGGACCTATATCGATGCACAGAATATTGATGTGGTTGTAGAATTGCACGTACCGCACATTGTGAGAGTAAGGCGAAGCGATGAATATCGAAGAATCCCCATGGACGATATCCAAGAGAAACTGCTATTTCTGAGCGTCAACAATTTGACATATATTTGCAAATCTCCTTGCATCATAGATTAAGATAAACTATGTACAAAAAAAATTTACAGCTATATAGCATAGACAGGGTTTATAAACTTGTCAGACAATATTTACTCTTTGCAGGGCTGATGTTAAAATTTGTTCAAGATGTTTAAAATCCTACCATAAGTTAAAATTTGTGTACACTGATTATTATAGTACAATACAATTATAATAAAGACTGAATTGACGAAGGACAAAATAAATGTAAAAAAATACTGTATATCCGCTTTGCTTAAAATTATATCATTTAATAATGATTTATTTTTTTATACAAGTGACCGGAATGCGAAACTGAAGTTATCAAGAAAAGTAATTTTTCTTAAATTCTGAAATATCGTTCTGGTTTCTACAGAAGAAAACTTTGGCTAACAAAACTATTTTTCCTTGACTATAGTTGGGTGAAAGAAACCGAAATCCGACATGTAAAACCCAGACTCAAATTCCCCGTTTACCGGTATTATATTTTAGAGTGAAAATTACGAAATTGAAATGCTGCAATTAAAAACGCATCGTGTCGATAATACATGAAAACCGGACAGACAGGCTATCTATCGGATGCAGATAGAGGCCGATAGAATTTGTATACGCGATTGCGGACAGAAGAGGGTTATTCGTTGTCGGTAGCGAATGCGGATAGAAGCCGATAGAATTTGTATACGCGATTGCGGATAGATCCAGATGAATTCGCACGCTGCTCAGCGCTGCGTACACATTCGGACAGACGGGCTGTCTGTAATTGCCAACAGAAGCGGATGGCTTGTTGTAAAGAGCGAATGAGGATAGAGGCCGATAGAATTTGTATATGAAATTGCGGATAGACGCCGTCAAGCAGTTAGAAGTCCAATAAATACCGTCTGAAATTCATAGTCATGCGTACATGAAACTGATAGATGCAGACAGAAATTCAATGTTGGATCACTTGTGCGGATAAAGCTGACAGAATCCCGTCAAGTTCTTATACATTTCAGTTACATATTCTATTGGTTTCTGATGGAATTTTAACCAGGGATGGTATTCCCCTGAAAAACAAATAACAACTAGGGCTAATGAAGGATGAAAATAATGGTAAAATTATGACCGAGTTTGTGGGACTGCGAGCAAAGCTGTACACATTTACTACGATGGGTGAGGATGGGGAAAAATATGACCGTGGCGTGAAAGTGAGTAAGCGTGCCAAGGGTGTAAAAAATTCATCGATAAATAGCATCACGTTTTATGATTATAAGCGCTGTCTGATGGCTTACCAAGAGTTGACCCTCCCCCAGTGTTTAATACAAAGTAAAAAACATGAAGTAAGCACGGTCGTACAAAAAAAATTGGCTCTGAGTTGGCAGGATGTCAAGCGGCAATTGATACCTGGGCAGACCGACACCGTACCTTGGGGGTTTGTCGCAGCCCCCCATTAATAACTATAGGATAGAACTGTAGACGTAAAATTGATGTAAATATGTGACGTTTGACACATCGGACGATCCACCATTAGGCGGAAACGTTTCACCATCAATACGATATTTAATGGATTTGAAAATGTGAATTCATATACTTGGCAATTATTTGTTTATTTATTTATTTATTATTATTAATATACCGAGAAATTATTCATATTTATTTGTTCACCTTGTTACGGTGTAGATTGCGCAGGCTCCGATGAGCGGTAATCGGAGCTTACTCCACGCCCAGCCAAGGTGTTATTTGGCTATTGTAGGGTCCGTTCACGTCGACTATGCACTCGCGTGCTACTACTCTCAATGCAGGAAATGAGTGGAATAGAAAGGGATCGGTATTAAGGGAAGGTAAACGATTTAAGGTATATGATTGTTTATTAGTAGTCAATGCAATGGAGTCGGTCGAGGGATGAAGGTATGGTCTTGGTTTAGAGGGATAGGTGTCTTACTTGAGCGCTAGGATGGATCTGCCTGGTTTTGCGGGATGTAGGAGGCAAGCTAGCCGCGAGTTACAGAAGAATCTGCTGACTCGCGAACGATAAGAGTAGACTACAGAGCGTAAGGTAACTAAGAGCGTGGGAAAGGAATATGAAGTCTGGAGGACGTAACAACCTCGAGAAAAGTTTTCAGAAAAAGAAAAAAAAAATTCAGAAAACGTAAAACAGTTTTCAGAAAACTTTTTTCCCATTTGATTAACACGTAAGAAAAGTTTTCAAAAAATGAAAAAAAGTTTTCCAAAAAATAAAATGTGTAATAATCGTATGGCAAAATTGCAGATTATCATTATTATCCCTGTTGGGATTCTGGATGTTGGTGTGATTAATTTTATTAAATAATTAAAGATTTATTATAGGAAGATTGTTACTTTATTCAAAATAGAGTATCGGAGGTTTGTCTTGACAAACTGAAGGATCAGAGTGAACTAACTCCTTGGAGCTATATTACTGTAACTGTACTGTTAAAAATATATATTTAAGGGTCTATACTATGCTAAAAATTATACCTAGTTTTTATGACTCTGTTCGAGTACTCTTATCCTTACTTCTAGAAAACTATAAAAGCAATCGCTACAGGGTTGACAATGTGTTTACCAGATGTTGCAAGAAAATGAAAACTTTCACTTTTAAAATAAATAAAATAAAACTTAAATATGAGAATGTAGAGTTTTGGAGTTGTGGAGTGATTAGCGAAATGATTGATGCCGATAATTATGGTTAACGATAACAAGAAATTAAAAGATGCTTTATTGAAACAGAGAACAAACGAGGTACTGAGTTTACACGATTGATTGACGAAAGTACAGAAAGCAAAAGAATGAAGCTAGCTACTTGATGTGTATGTTACGAGAGCGCAACGAAGACTAGGGTAAAGAAAGAGTGCAGGCTCGCCCCCGAGTCGAGGCCAAGGGTCGCGTCGCGCCAAAAATGCCACATGTAGGGAAATTTCCGGCGCGGTCAAACCCTTAGCCCTCGGCTAGCGAGGCGAGGCCTGGACACTCGAAGGCTAGTCGGACATGAAAATATTTCAACGGTTTTTCTCGCCAGTGGCGGGTGTCCGCCACAGAGAAATATAATATCTCAAAAGAGAGAAACTTTTGTAGACGAACTCAATATTTCAACAATCCCCATTATTGTTATTATTATTATTATTATTATTATTATTTTCATAGTACAGAGTATGGCACATGTGCATACAAAGGAAATGAAATGTGGAAATATTTGTATATTCAAAATCTTTTATTGTAATTCGGAAAATACACACAAATTATGTTACATGTCTGTCTTATTTATCCAACTATTGTGCGAACTATCAAAACCCAACCACTTCACATAGAACAGATTCCCCCGTTTGCGTAATACTTTCTCCACAAGGTAGCCGTCGGGGTATTTTACTTTGCTGAGCTCTTTCTGGTAGAAGCCCCCATCGATGGGATGATCCTGATAATCGGTAAGTTTATAGGTAGTTGGATTGGTATTTTCCACCTCACTCACGGTGAATATTTCAGTCGTCCAATTGGGTGTATAGCTTTTTTCGAAATCATTCTTGTACTTGCTGATTCGAACTCGATCGCCTACACTGAATTTCCGCGCCCGATCACTTCGTTTGATTTGCCGAGGCTTGTACACGTTACGATACAGCTGTTTTTCATTCTCCGTGCTAATATCCACGGGTTTCATTCGAATCGTGCGATGTTTGGTGTTGTTGTAGGACTTCATTAAATCATCCAAAATATTAATCCACTTGTAGGATCCTTGGAGAGTAAACCGCTTCCACATTGTATTTTTCAATGTTCGATTAAAACGTTCGCATATCGACGCCTTTAAGTTGCTAAATGTCGAATACATGTTGATATTGTGATGCTTCAGGAGGGCTTTGAATTCGCTCTTGTAAAATTCTTTGCCTTGATCAATGTGTAGATGTGTAGGTATACGGCTCTGAATCAGTACAGATTTCATGGCAGCAGTAACATCTTTCCCACTCTTGGACTTTATCGGCACCGCCCACGCGTACTTGGACAATATATTGATGATTGTTAGTAGGTATTTGTATCCCTTGTTGCACGAGCTGTATGCGGTCATATCGACGAGATCAGCTTGCCAGGTCTCATCCAGTCCGCGTACATCTACGAATCGGCGCGGATAGTTGCATCGAGCCTGTCTGTGAAGTTCGGCAGCTATTACAGTCTTCATTGTTCCCAACTCTTCACCTTTCAATTTTTCGAATTGTCGTCCAACCACTCTGGTTCTTCAATCGATATTGATTGCCTCTGCTGGTCTGTCCCAGCGTCGGTGTTGCTTGCTCCCCAATATGTTTGATGCGACTCAACGCGTTTTCTACGATTTTTTTATTTATGCGTAGCTGTTTTAACTCCTCGTTGCGATTATGCGCGAAACTCTCAAAATTTTATTGAAAAGTATCCACAATATCCTCAGCCATAGATCGTAAAGCGGTATTGAGAACTTTTAGGGAAACGGCATCGTTTTTCATTTGTGGATCAGCGATATTACACAATCGTTTGCTGTCTATTTCGTACTGATTGTCGTTGGTGGTTTTAAATCCAACACCCGGAGGCCCTCGAATAAATTTTTTACCACCACCACCACGCTCCGAGTGTCGTCCGAATGTGTCTATGCTCATCACTGGACGGTCACTGAACAAATCATGGTTTTATGTTCACACGCCGTTAATAAACGATTCCGGCCTCGCGCAACTCTTCGATAATGGAGACTATTTCGTTGGAATGGTTGGTATTTCCTGCAACCTGTGACGCCATAAGCAGCCGGAGGCGATCTACAATTTCATTTGGATCATCCCAGTAGACGTACTCAACATCTTGCCCCTCCTTTCGAGCAATCTTATAGTCAGGTAAGCCTTTACCTGATTTATTCGGCGAGCCGACGTGTTGTGCAATGAAATTTCTATACTTTGCGCTTTTTGAATCATCTCGAAGGCTTCTATCGGCTTGGTAACGATTTCGATGCGCATTTTTCGTCGTTACAATTTTTATATAATTATTCTTATCCGCATCATTTACAATCGATGCATCGGTTGATTTTTTAAACAGTAATTCGAGTAATCCAGGTGTTCTCTCATAACTTTTATCCCCCACATTGACCAGATTATCAATAAAATTGATCGGCGTATCGCCAATCATCATACCGTTTGTCAAGTTTCGAACACCGTATGTGGTATCCAAATCCCTCTTTTTGCTTGTGCTGAACATTTTCAAATATTGCGCCGTGGAATCCGTTATTTTCTTCACCGGCGTACTTGTAGTAGAAATTTCACCAAACTTCAGTGTTTTATCATTCGCATCCATGAACTTCCCCTCATCCATATTCTCATCCTCCTCAGTATCATGATCATCCCCGGTACTCTCGTCATCTTTTTCTTCCTCTTTTTTCATTGTCACATCCGGTAGTTCCGTTTTAATTTCTTGTTTAATATACTGCTGCTGCTGTCTTAAGGTATCAACCAATTCTTGCAACGGTGTTACTAAAGGCTTGAGTAACTCTCCCATAACCTGTTCGGTCGTGTCCTTGTCCAACTTGAGCATCTTATACTTCCGCCGTATGACATCGGATGCTTTCGATATTTTACTCAATGTATCCCTATGTTCACGAATCTTGGCACTCTCCATGTTGCCGACTCGATTGTTGCCATGAAACTGTGCAAGTTTATGTTAGTTTATGCTTATAAAGCAGTCAAACCCCTTCCTATATCGCCCCCCATTCATTTCGCTATCCTTGTCAATTACGGTAAAACTGTAATTGTAATCATTCCAGCATGCCGAGCACAAGTCTTTCAATTGCTGATACGTCATGTCCGAGTTCACATGATCGTTGTAGATATGTTTCAGATTCATATCATCCTGCCAAAATAGCACCAATAAGTTTGCATTGTCACGCACTAGGTGTTTTGGAATGCGCGCATACGTTTGACTTAGATAAAAGCTATCGATATCGCGATGCCTGCCCATGCTGAAGTATGCTCTGATATTATCTTGCTTTTTACAGGCCACATTGTCGAAAATCATAACAGAGTTAGGGCGAGCGACTTTCAGTTTCACAACCTCATCGTTCTCGCGAAACGGGAAATAACCCACTCCCTGCACGGGTTCTAGTTACTTTTGCAAAAATTGATACTTTGGCTGGATGAGAGATTTCGAATAGACGTAGACATTTTCGAATCGGATTCCATTGCCGTGGGTGATGAGTGAGAGAAGAGCGTTAGTTTTACCACAATTTGATGGCCCGCAAAAAATTGCTCTCACGGTATTTGGCAGCAATTTTTTATGTCGTCTTTCTATCTTCCTCTTTCCACGTCGAACCATTTTATCAAAATTCACGATAGGTAGTTTATCGGGCTGACCTTGAAATCTCATGATGCTTCGTTAGCATGACAACGAGAACTAAGATGACGGTATATAACTTCCTTCTTTCATAGAAGTCACGTTAGTCGTGGCCCGACTACGAGAACGTGCACACGGAAGAAACGTGGTGGTGTTTTGTTAAATAAAATCATCAGTCATCTTCCAGTTGAATTGCATGTGCCAGGGTATCAGTACTGCGGACCTGGAACGAAATTGGCCAAGAGATTGGCTCGTGGAGATTTGGGGACCAATCCGCTGGATACCGCGTGTAAAGACCACGACATTGCATACGCAAGGAATCGCGATATCGCAGCGAGAAATCTTGCCGACAAAGCGCTCGCTGAGAAGGCGTGGGATCGCGTCCTGGCCAAGGACGCTAGTGTGGGTGAAAAGGCGCTAGCCTGGGGAGTCACCAACACCATGAAAGCTAAATCTAAACTCGGAATGAGCTTAGCTGCGAAGCGGTTGAAACTTGGAGCGGCTGCGAAGAAGAAATCTAGAATTGGCGGGAAGAGTAAACAGCGGAAGAGAACTGTGAATCTTAAATAGTGTAACGTTCTTAGACGTTACGGAAATAAATATGGATCCGTGAGTTTGATTATCAAACCAAAATCAAAGGCGTAAATAGAATGTCGTGAAAAAGCTTTAATTGCAAGATATGTGTTTCTCGTTTCAAGTCTGAAACAAGACTGTTTTTACAATAATGTTGGTTGACGCAGCAACCTTATTCATTTTAAAGAAATAAAAGGTTTGTATACATCTTTTATCTATGATGACTACTAGATCATTAAAAGGGGGCAAAACGGGTGATTTCACCCTTTGTAACAATATCATCACAGCAGCAAAGGTCGCTATGCTACCGGGTTATAAAGCCGTCGAGTCGGCGTTGGCGGGTGCTCGTGCGGCTGTGCGTGGGACTGGGAAGAATATTCGTATGCCTCGCGTTATATCTGTGCCTGATAAAATTGGCGGCATCCTGCCGTTTCTCATTCCAATTCTGGCCGGTCTAAGCGCTACTGGGGCTCTTGCGGGTGGTGCTGCGGGTATAGCTAAAGCTGTCAACGAAGCTAGTGTCAACAAACATCGGTTGAACGAGACCAAACGGCACAATACAACAATGGAGGCGATTGCTTTGGGCAAGGGATTATACCTGCGACCCTACCGCAGCGGAATGGGTCTGTACTTACGTCCGGCAAAAAACTAATAAAGCTACCACACCGAGCTCTCACCAACATTGATTTACGCAACTATTCTAAAAATATGAAAATTTTACATTATCGAGGTGTTTTCATGCGGAATGATCTGCCGAAATCAGGACCAAAAATGCAAGAATCCGCAATTATTAATTATAACGATAAAAATGGCCCAGGAACACATTGGGTTGCATACAAGAAAAATGGTGACCATGTTGTGTATTTCGATAGTTTCGGTCATTTGAAACCGCCTAAGGACTTAATGAGGTATCTCGGTGTTGGTAGCGTTGAATACAATCATAAGAGGTATCACGAATATGATACTGTAATTTGCGGCCACTTGTGCCTCAAATTTCTCTGCGAACAACTCTCAAAAGACAAGTGTTACATGAGCAAGCATTAGTCATGTCGGAATCGTTGACGTTAACACTGTCAGGCACATCCTCCGTGCTGGAGGCTCAATATTTCCCCCCAATCGAGTTATCACTAGAGAAGAACTATGTTCTCGGTCTCGTCGAGTTCCTGACATTCAACTCAATACCCAATATTCATGAGACGTGTAATAAATTTTACCTGAAACGAGCGGACAACAGCAGAGAGAGCATCACGATACCTACGGGAAGTTATGAAATTGAGGATATTCAAAATTTTTCGCCTAAAGAGCTACCCTCCGACATCACCCTTAGTCTGAAAGCTAACGACAACGAGCTGAACAGTGAAGTCACGTGCAATCATGTGGTAGACTTTAAGGACGTTGCCTACCGAGCTCGCGCGGGAACTTTGGCTTCATGCTCATCAGCCGTTTGCATCATCCACATTCCAGGACAACGATGAAATCCATATTGTTGTTCAACATCAAGACTTGTGTTTACTGCCCAGTAAAAGCTCTCTACACATTCATGAA
Source organism: Neodiprion pinetum (assembly GCF_021155775.2). NCBI lineage: Eukaryota > Metazoa > Arthropoda > Insecta > Hymenoptera > Diprionidae > Neodiprion > Neodiprion pinetum. The sequence continues at coordinate 18,821,676 of NC_060234.1, forward strand.
AAAATCACAAAGGGTGATGGCGTGGCTGCGGTGACGGTTACGAAATTGATCAATATGGCCGTTTGCCACTTGTTTGAGGAAGTTCACTATGAGTTGAACGGTGTAGAGATTGATCGAAATAAAAATGTTGGCATCACCAGCGCTATGAAGGGTTACGTATCCTTGAGTCCAGGCCAGCAATATAGTCCCGAGAATACCGGGTGGTTGAGTGGGGGTAACGAACTAACCGATGCCGCTGGAAATTTCGATGTTGTTTTACCGTTAAATTATGTGCTAAGCTTTGCCGAAGATTATCGTCGAGTCATCGTCAATGGCAAACACGACTTAATTCTCACACGTTCCAACATTGATTTGAATGCCGTGATTCAGGCCTCGCACACGGAAAACTTCAAAATCACCCTAAATAAAATCAAGTGGTTGTTGCCTTACATCAAACTGGCGGATAAACCGAAAATCCAGTTACTCAACTACATTGCCAAGGATCCGGCCATATCCATGAGTTTTCGTTCTTGGGAAACGTACGTGTATCCGATGCTCCCATCGACGACGCGACATGTGTGAGCGGTCAAGACATCGACACAGCTTGAGAAGCTGAGATATGTCGTTATGGAATTTCAAACTGCAAGGAGAAACGAGCTGCTGAGAACTGCCAGCGAATTTGATCATTGTCGGATCAGAGATGTAAAACTCTTCCTCAACTCACAGTGCTATCCCTACGGAAATATGAATCTCGATATATACAATAATCAATACGCCATTCTCCATGATATGTATGTCCGGTTTCAAATGACCTACTACAACAAAGAAGCTGAGCCTTTGCTATCGAAGCGTGAATTTATAAACCGAGCCCTCCTTATCGTCATCGATTGCTCCAAGCAGAACGAAACATTGAAAACTGGACCTGTGGACATTCGATTGGAATTTTACTCTAGCATTGCGTTCCCACCACACACTTCTGCCTACTGCATGATCCTGCATGACCGCATTGTTGAATGTAATCCGATTAGTGGTACTGTAAAAAAATTGGTATAAAGTCAATTTCGAGATAGGAGGTTTAATTATTATTATTATTTTTGTGCGAATAATGAAAATATGTGTAAGGTTATTTGCTTAATTTAAAATGTGGTGATCTATTTCCATTATTATGTATAAGCTGAAAACAGAATGTAATTGTTGATAAATAAAATAAACAAATATTCGAAGCATCCGACCGTTATTCTTTGAAACGTTCACCCCCAACCATACGATAAATGAATAAAAACTTGCCGTCTTGCGGCGAGCATTGGAAACATCACGCAGAGTCGATAGATGAAATATTGATTGATCGATAATGCGATGGAGGGGGCGCCACATACCACTAATCTGCGGTAACACCCGGTAACACCAACTGTCGGTAAGATCGGGGATAACAATTTCGTCGGTAAGATGCTTACCATCAAACAATAAAAAAAAATAAAAAATTTGAAATGTTTGCTCATCTGACGATGAAAAAATCAAAATGGGAGCTCATCCGGCTGAGCAAAAAATCCCATTATCAAACTGTCTGACGATAAACAAATCAAAATGGCTGCTCATCCGACTCAGCAAATAACCGAAATAGCTGCTCATCTGAAAAAAGCAAATAATTCATTGTCAAACTGTCTGTCGGTAAGGTCGGACAAAAATACTGGTGGCGTTATCTATGGTAACGCTACAGTCGGTAACAATTTTGTGGGTAAGGCTTACCATCGTGGTGGTAACATACCGACTGCTAGTAAAGTCGGAACCAAGATCGGCCGGTACGCCGCCATCTATGGGGTTAGAACTGTCGTATATACACTACTGTCCTCGAAGTCGAGTTTCACCAGGTAGCAGACATGGAGCACAGGAACCACAAAGCGCTTGTCTTGGAAGTCGAGTTTCACCAGGTCGCGGATGTGGAGTGCAGGAACCACGGAGCGCTTGTCCTAGAAGTCAAGTTTTAATAGGTAGCGTACCTTGAGCGCAGAAACCACGGAGCGCTTGTCCAGGAAGTCAAGCTTCGCCAGGTAGTGGACCTTGAGCGCAGAAACTACGGAGCCCTTGTCCCCGAAATTAATTAAGTTTCACCAGGTGCGTACCTGGAGCGCAGGAACCATGAAGCACTTGTCCTGAAAGTCGAGTTGCACCAGGAACTGGACCCGGAACGCAGGGTCCAGGAGGTAGAGAACACTGTACGCGAAATCTGCGGAGCGCGATTCTCATTCGTCTGCTCCACTGCGCGGTTGTTTCCAGACTGAGGAATTTGGCTAGCTGATTTTAGATTGAAGACGTCAAGAGACAAAAAAAACTTGGGTAACGTCATTTTCTGAACATCTGAACATCCAAACTTCAGTTTCGAACTTTAATACTATGTATGATGATGTATGATGTACGACGTATGATGGTATCATATGATGTATAATGATTTCAGTTCTCACATTTCGTACAAGAAATACGCACTCTATCTTTTCTGTCGATTCCAGACTCAGGCGGCCAGGCGCCTAGGCGCTTCGATAATCAGCCGTTGACCAAAGATATATTCTTCAGTTAACGGCTTAGCTAACAACGCTGCCGTTCTGCGACAGTTGGATGATAAAAAATTTTGCTCGTACCTCTCAAATGTCTGTTAAAATGTACTTGAAGTTTTAAGAAGCTTAGTTCTTTCTCTCTCTATCACCTCTTCAGGTTTCCAAATCTTTACACTACGTTAAATACTGTCTCATATACGGAGCATCCATTTCATCTCGATCAAAATTAGCGCATACGCCATGTATTACAGTTACTCTGAACCTTTTTCCATCCGAACACTTTTCAAAAAACAAATCTGCTTCTCTACCCAACGTAGATACTTCACTTACGACTAGCTAAAACAGCGTTTCGATTTTATGCCTACGAAAATTCAAGATCGAGAGAGCAAATGAAAGGTTGTAGGAATAATTATGAATAATAATGTTACGGAATATATCGACCGCGTGTCGAATAGAATCCCATTTCGAAATGAATAATTCCTCTATTTTCATATTACAGCCGATTATCGTTGATAATCTAGTATGTCTCCTGGAAAATTATAAAATTTATAGTATGCATCATATGATGGTGATGATCGAGCTGATCGAAATTTCTAAGTCGCACTTGACAAGTAGTCTTACGTACTCTCTTTTTACCGACTCAAACTCAAGCCTTCATACCGTTACTACTTTGGTTGCTACGAATGTAAGCGCCAGCTCGTTAGGTAGAGTCGATAGAGGAGAACCCTTCTACGCTCCCAGGCCCACCTGGGTCCACCTGCTCGCCGAAAAATTGTCACAAAAATTTACCCAGGGGCATCAGTCTTTATGTTCTTCAGTCAACGGATAAGGTAATATTGTGGGAGATCTGTTCAAGTGGAACTGGGATCCCGGTCCCTCACTTGTGACACATACCCCTAGAGGGCGATAGCCAAGATGGTACCTACCACGCCATCTGGAGGAGAACATACCTCTCTCAATATTACCTTAGTAATGACAGACAGTCCTTTAACCTGTAACGTAAATAAACTTTATAGTCCGATTTATTGATATTCATGGTAATAAAATGCATAAATTGACGTTGTTTGTGTTTTTATTGAAAATAAACAAAAGTACGATAATTTTCTTGTCAGTACCATAATTTTACGGCCCTGATACCATAATTTAGTCTGTCAAGGTTGGGAATACTGCGTAGCAGCAAACCGTAGTATACTTCGGCATAAGCAATGCCCAGTCCATTCTGTATGGTCTATGACAGTCTATGATATTGATCACTAACTGTCGAAAAACGTCAGAATAAACAAAATTATGTTATGCGAAGCCCTGAAGTTGTTTAATCGCTGTGATGACTTCGTCTATTGGTGAGATGTCTAAATGTTGCTTACAATTATTCGTTTAAAATCAAATCTCTCGTTTTTGTATTACTAGGTATTGCAGGTAGAAACAGGTTATGTTATTTTCTTTCACGTAAGAAATTGGAGGAAAAGAAGAAAATTTAAAATGTCAATATTACTTTCAAATTTTGCAGAATCTGTTGTGTACTTGGGACTCGCTGCTCTGCTGTGGGGTGCTACCAATCCGTTCATCAAAAAAGGATCCGAAGGCTTGCAGTATGTCAAAGCAAGCTCACCGTGCAGACAATTAGCCAAAGAAGTTGTGTTTCTCGTCACAACCTTGAAAGTATACCAATATTATCTTTAATACATCAGACTATCAACAGTCATTGAATTGTTTATCCGCGTACTAATACTCCTGTACCAAAATTCAGGTTGCATCGTACAAAATTCAGGCATTCTCAATGTTCAAAAAAAGCTGTAATTTTGAAACATTACTTTATTTTATTGTGTTTAATTCGTGGGAAACAGACAATTTCATCAGCTTTATCTTTGTTATTGCTGTGGTTTGATAACAAGTTGATATTACTATGTTTTATATCGATTTTCAATCTCATCTCCCATTTTAATCTGATGTCATATTTCCTATAAATAATATGCTTCCATCAAATGAACAACATTACAGAAATGTAATCAAATGTGAAAAACTTACAATTTTGTTTTTGTTTTTTGTTTCAGTATATAATACCATTTGTAATCAATCAGTGTGGTTCGGTCCTTTACTTTCTTGCACTTCAAAGTGCAGACCTGTCTCTGGCTGTACCAGTTTCAAACTCACTCACGTTTGTATTCACCGCAATTAGTGGATGGTTTTTGGGTGAAGAGAAATCCGACAGAAGTAAGCTACCATTACATAAGTATACCGAGACAATCTCTAAAAACTATACAGTCAATGCGCATGTGCCAAATAATTCAATCTCATTGGTCGGTGAAATCGCCCCGCGGCGATCTTTTCGTCTGCTTAGCAGGGGGCCAACGTACACAAAATGAGACAAGACTCAAGAGTTGTAAATCTCTCGCGCACAAAACCCCGGATTGAGGTTATGTTGCTGTTTATTTTTACGTAGCGTGAATTGTGTAAGAAGAATAGTATCGTTCAGCTATACCGTGGTCGATATCGGAAAATATTCAACCGACGCTATAAAGAATTCAACGGAAAAGCAAATATCAAATGATACAGAAATTGGGTGTTATTTATTGAAAGAAAAAATTTGAAATTCAATGTGAAATGTCATTAACAAGTGGGAGTCTGGACAAACAGAGGTAGGTAAGTAAAAACAACGTTTATTGTGAACAAATTCTTTATTTACATAAAATTAAAAATGCATTTCATTCATGATTTATATTTTGTGCATTTTATTGGAAAGTAGTTGTATCCAAAACTATCAAAAGCTCCTGTGTGATAATACCTTCTAATATTTTCAGGTATGAAATAATTCATTGTCAAAGCGGGATTAAAGTTGTCAGGCATGGAAGCATGTGAGTAAATTTCTAAGTTCGTGATCTTTGACTATTACAATATTTTAACATGGATTCAATGATAAAATTAGTTTTTTTTTCAGCTGGTTCGAAGTTTATACTTCGATTAACACGAGGAAAATGATGCCTTACCTTATGGTCAAAACGTTTCGGTGGCAAGAATTCTGGTTTCTCGAGCGGTGCAATCATTACAACCATCAAAACTGGTTGTTCCGTCAGACATCAGGTGCCAGAGTGAATTTCATCAGGCCATTGCCACCTTCTTAACATCAGTTGAGGCAAAATCGAAAAGCGGGATACACTAGAGATCAATCATTCTGTGCACCATTGTAATTCAAGCATTATTATTGACCAGCATTGTTTTTCAAACTTTATACCATTGAAGTTGGTATCTTATTTCGAAGCTTACTTTTACTCTCTTTGGCATTAAATTCAGATAAATAGTTTTTCAAGTCCTCAATTAGAATGTAGGGTTGAATTTTGCTAGGCAAACCGAATCAATCTAAATCTAGAATTGTTAAATAACTTCCGTTAAAAATGTCTTTAAATTTAATCTTAGTTGACGGTGTCATCTGGTTAGCTAGTTGCACGATAACTTAAAACCAAATTCAATTTTACACTTTTTATAGTTAGTCCTTAGTCCTACGCTAAGACTGAAAGCTTCTGAATCTCCATTTATCGCAATTATTTCTGCGTTTCATGTTAGCATTGTCTGGAGCAAAAAAAATCTTATTTTGAAATTGGAAATGGAACCTGAAACGCAGAAGTTATTCAGTAGCACGAATTGAAAACCAAGAATTTTATAATGGTTCCAGCAACAAAGAGACTCTTTCCAAATATCCTTGTTACAAGGTAGTGTTCGGAGGACTATGAACAAGATATTGTATCGGATTACATTATTTGGAAAAAAATCTTCATGAACTTCGTTAAAAATTAGATATTCATTTATTTTGATAGAACAAAAGACAAATCTTGAATGCGATAAGTCAATATCCTTGTAATAATGTTTTGACATTACTCTAAAACATGATTGTCCTTGAAGCTAATTGTGGCGTTAAGGTGCATTTTGAGAAATTTGATTTTCAACTTGTGTCACAGGATGCGATCCACGTTCCTGAGTTCTACACTTCCGATTAGATTTTCTTTGTTTCGAACCGCACTAACATGAAATACAGAAATCATTATAATAAATCTCATTTTAGTTGAATTTTCAATTGGAGTATTAGGTTCCCTTCATTCATTTAATCGAACATCGTTGAAAATGTGCGAAATGAACTCTGATAATCATTGGAAAATTTTTAATAGTAGAAGTAATAATTTATTGATCGGAAAAAATACACTGACTATCGACCATTTGTAAATTTTGTTGAACTATTTTCGAGAAAAAAAAGATTCACAGTCCTATTAAGGCTGACGCCGACTAGACCGCGGCGGACGGCGGCGGACGGCGGCGAAATTTTCGCTCATACAGTTATCCATATAGGTGTTCACACTAGACGGCGGCGGACCGCGGCGGACCGCCGCAATTTTTCGCGAGTTCCAGGTTGGGAATATTTCGGCGGTGCGCCGCGCATCGCCGCGCATCGCCGTCGTCTAGTGTGAACACCCGACCGATGCCGAAATTCATCCCAAGTATAAAAATAGGGCAACCTGCGTTACTTTGATGTAAATGGTTATGGTTTACAAGGATTCTTTTCATTCTCTCCGCTGTTCTTGCGAATAATAAATGTATTCATTTTTACATCTTAAATAAATCCTACGGATATTAAATAAATGTTACGTAAGTAATTACTTCATTTTTAAGGAAATTTAAGTAAATGTGAGTTTTAGAACAACAAGTTATGATCAACGGATTATTTTATGTGAAAAATTTTTTTTTTTTTTTATTGTTCGGGTATGATGCTGATTTCGTGAAGACTGTTTTTTATTTTGCGTATCAATTTTTATGCATAAGAAATGAGAGAGTATATTTTGAGCTAAAATTTATTTCATTTTTACTATACATATATTATATGTATAATAGGGTGTTTCAAAATACAAAAAATTTTCGATTTTCCAACGAGCCACACCCGAAATAGTTAGTTTAGGTAGAAACAAAAATTCTGGCGAAAGATGAGCATTGTCGGTTGAGTGGAAGATCGGGCACATTTGATTTTTAATCCTTTTTTCCTTTTTATCGAATTTATGATGGACAATTGTTAGTAATTTTTTTTTCGTGTTAAACACTTCTTCATCTGAGCTATCCATAATGAGTAATCCAGAAGTAGTGGCAAATATGCATGATTATTTATTGTGTGCCCATGACGACTGAGACAAATCGTGGTCATCGGATAATTGATAAATATCTCTTTTTTGTAGAAACAGTATCGGCGGGTGGTCACGCGACTATAGTGGGCGCATCTCACGGTAACTGCGCCGCGGTCCGCCGCGGTCCGCCGCGGTCCGCCGCGGTGTAGTGGGCGTCAGCCTTTACAGATAGTGAGGTATTTAAATTTCCTGAACGCTAAGTTTAATGTCTCACTTTTAAAAATGATAAAATTCAATATTAACGCCTGAAATCACAAGAGAGTGAGAAAGTCACGTAGTTGCCTGAAAGTGGCGATGACTTTGTACGTTTGTTAAATTGAATAGGCAGATAACAGTGAATATTAGAAATGTAATTATTTTAGCCGTATCACCTGTTAATAGAAAAAAATTTCATTGTTATTTCTAATGTACGAAATAATAAAAGTGATCAAATAAAGTGCTCCCACCTATCTGCTGCGTTTTTTCCAAGCACCCAACATTTAAACAGATTTCTCATTTCAGTCGAATAAAGCCAATTTTCAAAGAGCATTGACATCAACTTTCGGAATCACTACCTCGACTGTTTGAGATTCTAACCTCAAACATTCGGATGAAGTACATCGCCGCCAGAAACAGAGTTTGACAGCGGAAACTCGGAGTGGCCAGCCTGTCCGAGCAGCCGATAAAACTCGCGCATGCGCATTGACTGTATAGTTTCAAAAGATTGTCCCGGTATAAAAATCCTGCCATAATATTACAATTATAATATTTTTCACTGCTTTTTTTGATTATAAAATATTCTGAGATCTATTTATAGTATGAATGAGCATGAAATGGGTGAATATTTTTATCACAAACCATATCTGTGATTTATTAGACAACACTGTTTTTGCAACATATGTTAAGGGAATTCGTATAAATTCCCATATTCTATGATAACACTAAGAAATTGCATACTAATCACAGAGATTGTCTAGTTCTAGGGCTAAGTTCACGCTACTCATGAAGATTTAACAGATGAAAACTCGAATTTTCTATTTTTATTATTAAATCACTGCAAGTTTGAGGCTAAAATATTCTATCATGTAACAGCAAATTCAATGCTGAACAGATGATTGATATTAAGTAGATTTTCATCTGAAACATTGATGATCATCTTGGACTCTTGAACTATGGCATAAGCAGCTTGTAGGGAATTTTGTTTGCTGAGCATCAAAAAAGTATGTTCTTAAGAATTACTGTCGAACGGATAAATTTTTCAAAAAAAACCAGGTACTAGTCCGATTATTGTAACGGCAGTGATTCATAAACTTCGCATTGTCATATCATTTCAGTACTACTTTAATTCTACATGTCTCCTGCTTTCATGATGAAATAGTAATCTTGGACATGCTGCTGTGAAATATCGTAGAATGTTTTGCTTGATTCCGTTACTAAATGACATAAGAATTAATTTAGTCACGTCAGTTCCAGCCGACTGTACAAAAAATCCTAATGCATCTACATTTCTGATGTTTAGATACCTATATTGGCATGGTACTAATATCAGTTGGAATAACGCTATGCTGCATTGACAAATTGGATGCTTCCGTACAACAACTGAAATAACCTTCCAATGTTGGTGACAATAGTTTATTTCTAATACCGACGACATAGAGATCAGTTAATATGAGGACCAGTAGAAGTCTTGGGGGCATTCAATCGGCTGAGCATCAGAGAAGTCTTATGGCGTTGGACACAATCGTGACGCTTCCATGGACGCGTGTGCAGTATCCATCGATTCCTGTGCAGGCTAGAACTGCTGGTTAGTTTCTACTTCAACTATATTGTGAAGAGTGTTGGATAACTCTGTGACTTTATTCCGGTGTTCATATTCAACATTGCTGCATCGGGTTCAAAGCATTTCAAGCAAATGAAAAATACTGAAAAACAAATTTTTCATTCTTACATTCTTAAAAATTTTTAGTTATTTTTCCCTACCACTGACAGTATTATACATATAATCTTGTTATTTGCACTTCAAAATATCGAACACTCTTACTTATGTTTTGTTGGTATTTCGCTAGCTGCTTTATTAATCGTTGTATAGCCGTAATATAGGAGCAGCAATGTAAAAAATCTGAACTAGTTAGTGGTATTAGGCTGTGATCTTAATTTTGATCAGCTTACTTGTGACACGTGACGAGAAGTTGACTAGCTGGAATTACGTTTATTTATTTTTCAATTATTTCATATATAGTGTTACAAAGTATAACTTGGTTTGGAGCGCACTCCTCCCTGTTTATTTTCAACATTCTCTTCGTACGATTAGCAGTACTGTCAGCCTAGATTAATAATTCTATGTAATTTTAACACTTGATCATTACACGTTAATGGTTATGGTATTTACATACAAATTTATTGGATTTCTGTTCTCTTCTATATATACAGACACGCACTTAGCACCGATCCGATTTTAAAAAAACCAACATATCTTGAAGATGTTTGAAATTTCATTCAACAGTAAATCGAAGCATACAAATTTCTGTATAAAAACGTCTGTAGAGTAAAATCTTGCTTGTTACTGCATTATGTAGCATCTGAATGATGGGGGAAATTACAATTTCAGTGATGATAAATTACATGATTATACTGTTACATTAAACGGTAAGTTGATGAACAAAAAGAAACGTTAAAACTTAAATTAGATTAATCGAGATATTTACAATATACATGCTTGTCACGGAAAGCCATAGAAGAAAAAGAAAACAGAAAAAAATTATATATGTGGTAAAGTGAATCTTTAATATTTATTATATAAGTACGTTTTGTCTCTTCTGGATTAAATGATATTCTTTGAAAGGCATCACATGCTTAAATTAGCTGTCTTCATAAATGCCTTTACTTACAAAATTTATTCACACAGCGTTATAACGGACAATAATTGTACGACATTCCACATATTTATAGATTAATGACAAACACATCATGCTTATATCCTAAGTATGTAGATGATTTTTCAGTAATTTTGATTCATTACGTTATTAAGTAGAGTACATGTACAAGATTTACAGAAATGGCACTCTGATTCACGGTAAGTGAGAAATATGTTACGGAAATGTTAAATTTGAGAATCTATTATTATGGTTTTCAACGTAAAGAAATGAGACAAACGACATCTAGTCTTTTTAAGGGGTAAATATTCAGAGCAGTTCAATATTTCGTGCCTGTGATAAACTATTTCAGTAACTTCTATTAGGGACGAGGAAATTTTACAACACACATGCAATGTTCTTTCTTCTGGTGAAAATTTACTTTCATAAATTTATCAGAGAGAGAATTAGATAGAGAAATATGTGATTAAAAGTTGGAGAAAAAGCGCGAGATCATGAACTTGATAGATTTTTCTCTTCACTGTATTATTCAGTGCTGCTCAGTATTATTTGAAAATTAAAACGGTAGAAGATTTTCAGTCGATCTTAGTCTGCATTTTCATTTACTTAGTTCCCTTTGTTTTTTTTTTTTTAATACAACTGTCTGGTTGAAATTGCACGCTACTCAACTTATATGCGCAATCAGTTCTTGCAGCTTATGCGTGTGTATACTGTACTCCACGAGTAATTTCGAAAAAAAAGCTTTCTCATAATTTTTTTAATTTTATTAACAGCAGTAGCAAATAACAATTCTTTTAGACTATTTCGTAATTAAGGTAATCGGGTCACCGTTTCCGATAAACAACCCGTATATGTGAATGTTTTCGTGACTATATCCAGGTCGATCTGTTTGTAAAAATCGCGATAAATTGACCAATATTATTGAATGTTGGTATTAACAGCATGCGCCTATATCTCGCGAACGATACAGATACGACGTAATCGTCGACCGCTTAAAATTACGCTTTAATTACGAAAGACAAGACTAGCATTGGTCATCGGCGATTCGTTTAAGCCCTAGATTTTTTGCTCTTCAGCTTGAACCACCCGGCACTCTTGTTTGGGTCTCGCGGCACCGAAGTGGATCGGTTTAGTTCTGGCCTCGAACTTCCGCTTCTCGATTTATTTGCCAGAGATTCTGTCGAGACCGTTCTGTCCACTTTTTGCTTGTCTTTCGACTTAAGTGTGCTACGGCTCATTGTACCTGTAACGAAATGAATATCTAGCTGCATTATTTGTCGAATGACAATAATTGTTCTATGTTTAAAATTTGAAGACTGGTTGCTCCAAAGACTATGTTTTGTGAAAGTACACCATTTTCTCGACCATTTTCAGGATTACTCATTCAATAAATTTGATATTATGTAAGTGATGAATCCAATGGTGGATGGAGAGAAACAGAAAATGTATTTGTGATCAATTTCCAAAATTGAGTGACTATGATAAAAATTACTTTGAAGAAGTATCGAACGGGGAAAAGCAAAGGGAAATTTTTGATACCAAACCGAGTGGCCACTCTGAAGTATTGGAAGAATTTTTTCTTCGCATACCGGAAGCTGCACCAATCGAGCTCGGGTCCTCACTCAGCCCTATAACCTCCTCTAAAAATACTGATCACCTGTCTTTGAAAGATTGTCTCTGCTGCGGCGGGCGTCCTTGCTGCGGCGACTAAGGGTTTCGCGGCTTCTATGTCTGCGGCGCATAGTTGGTACAGGTTTCTGCTGCTGCTGCTCGTAGTTTATCTCGAAAGGTTCGCGATAATGTCTCGGTTTCCACGGTGCCAGGACACTTACGCTCCTGGACACCGTCCTTGTCTGAGGATGGAGCGGTCTGTTGAGTTCCTCTCGGCTAGCAGCCCGGCGTCTCTCGTTTGGTCCAGGGATTTCTCCGACTGTGGTGAAGGATTGTGATTATTATTCGTTCATAAGTGCAGAGGAGGTGGGGGGCACGTTTTTTGTTGAACTTATTACCGGTAGATGTTGAAGCCTAAGTAGTGTCTAAAGTCGTTGAAATGATCAACCGTTATTTATGTGTAATATTTCAGCCTAAGAAAAAGGCCGTCTTCAAATACTGCAGTACTTCATATTACCACATTATTCACTGGACGGCGAAAATGAGATTTTCGTGCCACCGGTACCTATGTTATATCTCAGTTTTTTTGATTTTCGTATTTAGCTTCCCGATGTGGCTAAATCCAAACGTGATATCAGAATTCCGAAATTCAAAATGGTGGATCCAATGTGTAGCAGGTATCCATTTTCATGAGAATTCAACTGCTTCTACAAATTTCAATCCGCCATGTTGGGTCTGCCGTTTTGAATTTCGGAATTCTGATATCATGTTTGGATTCAGCAGCCTCAGAACCCTTGGAGTACCAGCCTCTATAGAAATTGCACGAGCATGAATATTTTTCATACACTGGTGCTATACTACAACGCAATTTGTAACTTTCAGTTTTACATATTACAAGTTTTTTTAACAAACAGTTACGGAAATTTGTAAAAGAAAGTCCAAGATACGCGTATCAGAAAGATATAAAACAATCCTTATAGATTAAATAAATTATATACAGTTCGCATTGATTGTAGATGACTAGAAAATGCTTCCTTCTGGGCGAATCGTATTCGTGAATAATTTGTTTACTCTGTAACTATTAGTTTATACTTTAATTTTTTTGCGACAATTTTATCCCTTTCTCGTCAAAGAAGATATTCGTGTGTAAAATTGAACTAATGCAGCATCTAAGGACGGTCCTGTACAAGGGCTGAAAAATTATACATAATTAATGCTCATAGTTTCAACGGTGTTAAACGGCAATAAACTTTCAACCTCATTCGTTCGTTCTTGCAAGGGAAAGAATGCGAAGCACAAGTCGATCAAACTCACCAGTTGCGGCGTGAAGATAAACGACGGACCTTTGCGAGCGCTGGGAATTTTGACTCTGTTGACTGCTGTCACCAGTTGTACTCTCGCCGGATGAAAGGGCGCTCTCTGCAAGCCTGGGAGGTTTCCTGGGTGGCACCACTAGTCCCGAGCCTGAATGACTCCTTGAATTCGTCGCATCGCGCCTTAGATTGTTCGTGTGATCGTCTGCTCGTTTGTTTCTGAAATAGTGTTCGAGATGGTTGTTACTCATATAATACAAGGGATAGAGTCACACAGTCAGATGGAACAGTCTCTCTGATTTCGAAAATTGGTGAAACTTTTCTATAGTCGTCTCTGTTTACCTGCGCTCTCGGTTTGACGATACCGATTCCTGGTCCGTATCTCCGAAGAAACGAAGATTTTTCTGCACCGAGGTCCGCTCCGGTACGGAAGACCCTTCGTCCTCGGTTCCGGTCGTTAGAATTTCGCTTTCCGGTATTCTTGGCTTCTTGTCCACCTGCTGAAACAACATACGGTATTTTAATTCGTGCGATAAAGACCACTGATAACCGTGGAGATTGAACCGGGGGAATCTATTGATTAACGCATAAATAGGTTAATAAGGGAATTGAACCTTCGAATGCGCTTGCGTCAAATCATACGATTCTATTGGTAGATTCAATGAATTTTTCCCGAGCGTTTCGTCTACTTGTCAGGTTGACCAACCCATTGTCAGTTGCAGCAAAGCTCTAGCTACAAGATTTCATGGGTGTCTCGTTATGTTACGTTGAGAACCTGAAGTAGCCGAAAATTGACGGGCCTGGTGTTTTGAACGTGGTGTCACTTGACGGATTTCAGACTTTTTACGAGAATCCATCTCATTCTTTCGTAAAACGTCGATTCTATTGAAAATTTTTGTGATATTATTACGATCTTTTTGAGATTAGGATTAGATTTTTTGCTCTGGTCATTTGGGACGGATGAATTGTCATATGAAACAAAAATCGAACAATTCGCGATATATAACCTTTTAGCCTGTCTCGCCAAAAAGTCTTGGAGTGATAACATTTTTAAATTAATAAATATGGGGTATAGAATTGAGAGTGAAATAATGCAGGTTGTTTAATACTTAACATACCGTTTAATTGGTCGTAAACATAACGCTATTTTTTCGAATGTTCGTTGCTGCAACTCTTACCCGACTGAACTATAACTTGGAGTTTCGTTGACGTTTAAACGCCGTAAAGAAAAGAATAATTTCACGCATATCGGTCCATCCGTAATGCCTACTTTTAAGTTGGAACGTAGGACGTATAGGTTGCATACATCCTCAATAACGATCGCGCATCTTCCCCCGGACAGCCAGCCGTAACTTATTAGCTATAAGGTATTGCATTCGTTATAGGTAATGCGAGAGATCAATTCTTCGAAGGCGATTTCAAACACTTTCCAAGTGCGAGGCTAAGTACAGTTTGTACCTCGGTCAGGTACGTTCATCGGTCAACGATCGTGACGTAACGACGCGAGGCCCGGCTGACGGGGCCCATTAGGATAGAACAACCACCAATTACCAGTTTGATTAAATGCTCAACTAACTCCGCAGTCTGTGGTTTAATTTAATCACGAGATTAAGTACGGACTCTGTCGAGTATATACCGTGTGGCACAAAGCAGCCTTCGATCGAAGCGCCGAACTTGCTTCCTGCAGACGTGCTGACTACTCCGTTCACTTATTTTTCGCGACGCAAACTATAAGAGTGAAAATATGTAACGTGTTTAAGGAGATTGGTTGGCGAAAAATCGATACTTTTTATTAATTCTATTACAAGATGGTCATATATTCGGTATTCATCGAGCCATAATATTCTTAATCTATATACGGAAATCTTTTTAAAAATAGTATCGTCTAATGCACAGATTTAATTTTCTTCATTAGTCAATTCGATATTGCCATTCGTGGATCGTAATAATATGGGTGCAATGTTGTGAAATCAAATATTTAACGCTGCAATGACAAAAAAAAATGTTTCAATACATTCGTACAAAATCGTCTGTTCAACGTGTGCACATTGTGTACCGTTTATTTTCTCCATAGTTTTATACGTTGTACGTATTTTTTCATGCAAGAATCGCGCTATAATCACAATTTTCAACTCATGACTTGTTTAATTTTCATTTAATTTTTCGTACGTGAGAATGAGTTATACATATATACATCGTCCTTTCTCGCTTCCGGCGATTTACGATTCACGCTGCATGCGGAACGAGTATCCTCATCAATAGCTGTCTTTGCAATTACGAATGGCGAGGTAAGATCACTTCGAAGCTCACTCAGGCAGAGGTGAAGGCCAATTACATGATTCTTCAAATTTATTGATTCTGCACCGGTGCGAAGGAGAATTTGCGTCTCACGATGCTGATAAAATTACCAGATTTCATGATTCGATTATGATTAAAAAAAAACGGGGTACCCTTGCGAAATAACAAACCTTATGCTGGAAACTTTATGGAAGGATTGATTTGACACCTTAATAATTGCGACAACGAGCCAACTGTAAGATAGTAAAAGAAATGTCGCCAGGATAGCGTGCGCAATACACCAATCGAGGATCGTTGTTACAATTGTCCCAGTTGTTATTATTTCAACGACTATATAAAGTTTTCGCCAGGGTATTGAGTTACGCGTTACGTAACCCAGCCATCAGACCCTCATTCCATGTGAATTCTGAATTTGATCCGGAGTCAACGAACGGAGATCGGTGTTGGGTTGGCAAAACCGATCCCTTCGAACCTTTTAACGTCAGCGTCTATGAAGCGGTGGTCGGGCCAACTTAACCACGAGGAATTCGCGGCCGATATTGCATAACCGGAAATACCAGGTATTAAGAAACAGTCGTCAACGATTATTCTGCACCTTTGTTCGCCACGTTTATTCCGTGGATTTCGGCACACTCTGCAGCAAGTGTGAACCGGTAGAATTGTACAACTATCGGTGAATCTCCACTAATTCATACTTGAAATTAAGGAAACATGCCGCGAGTTTTCTGTAAAACTGAACGCTCACCAACATCAGATAGGCAATTGAAGCTACGTTTTGTATGACTACTTATCAAAAATTTAGGTTTTGTTGCTTATGTGCCGAAAGTTTCATCGAAAACTCTCGGTACGTTAGCGTGGATGGACCGCGAAGCGCCTTAACTGGCCAATGAGATACGTTCCATCTCCCTTTTTCTTCTCTTCTGTTTCTCCAACTTGTTATTCGGCGCTTTCTCTATGCGTTTGCCTCGCGTACCGTATTACGTATGCGTATACCTGTATATACACGTACCGTGGTCCGAATCGAAAGACCGGATTTTTCGTTGCGTAACCGGTCGGCCCGACACGTTTCGTAGGGTTCGTTACTCGCGTGTATATGTACCACCACGATCCTCCAGAGATTTTTAATTACGCGATTCACGCGTCCCGCCATTGAACCGATCGTGAGTGATGAAAGAATTTATTTTAGGGACGGCGTGCCGGAGGATGGACTGCGGACCGGCACTCAATTTAAGCGTTGCCTCACTGCCGCGGATAACCGTTACCAATTCAATCTACAAGGTCGTCCGATGAAACCGACACCTGCAAGCTCGAATCCGACTCTGAAATACGTAGTTGGGCGAGGGTTGTTGCGCCAACAGCTTTGGCAACTATTTCATGTGCAGTAATTGCGGAGAGTGCAAGTTTATCGCACCGCAATTAATCACGAATCGAAAAATATGTTGTGTAAGTTCAAGGAGAACCAATAAAATGATCGGGTAAAATTTTGAGTTCAATAATAACAGGCTTAAGGGATGTATGCTCACCTTTATGTTCGATTTGTTTTTCCTGGAAAGGGACTTGAACCACCCTTTGCTCTCGGCTTCTTGCGGCTGGTTCTCTCTTGTCAGAGTATTCTTCGTTTCACGAAAGGGTTCCTCTTCTCTGGTCAAGGTCCCCGTCGATTGGGAAAGCCTTGCAGGTCGGGGAGGACTAGGACTTCCACTGGGGGTAGACAGACGTCTACGTTGACTGTAATCCTCCTGTAACAAAAGACGGTATCCCGTCATGTTAGCTTCCTCAATTTATGGTTCAATTAACGTTACACAGTATATTTGTCTTTGGAAAGATGACGAGATAAAACATCACTAGAGAATCTAAGAACTTATTCAACTGTTACATTTCATTTCCTGTAACCGTATCTAACTTTTCTCAAAGTAATTAAAAAGCATGTTTGTTCGCTTTAACTTAGATTAACCTTAGGACTCTACACTAATCTGTACGAAACAAATAACCTGTACATCGATTACGCGCACTCCAGACCTTCAAATCAACACTGCTAATGGACTGTTTTTCGAAGAAGAATTTTGTTTTTTCATTCGAAAGCTGAAAGACCGAAGAATAGAATAGTGTATGTGAGATAAACCTAATACAAATTTTCCACCGTGAAAAATTCGATTGAACGAAGTAAGAAAAATGATTTTAGCAGGCCGTAACAATTGTGTGGGGTTAGGGGTACCCATGTCTAGGGTCCTAGGCGTAAGTCAGCAATGTTTCTCACTTTTCATTTCTTGTCTTCAACATTAAAATACAACAATGGAAATATGAACGAATTGGAACGAGGAGGGTATGAATTGTGTCCTGAAATTGACCAAGGTAGAAGATTACAGTATACTGCGAACTGCCTCGATGGTCAGTATCCTTGGATTGTGAACGTTTGTACAAATGATTTCTCCAACTGTTTCGTGACTGGGATTCATAAAGTGTGATAATTCGACCATTCTTCTTTTCTAAACGATTTCGCCCTCGGCTTTGTTCGCTTAAAAATTTCTGTGTTGTTTTCGTCCGAGGACTGACCCTTTTTCCACTTCTGGCTCGAGCCTTCTTTGATTGCGGGTGTTCTGCAGTCTAGAATTCCCCGATAAACGTAGAAGATCTTCGACTGCCATGACTTGTTTGCGCTGCCGAAGATGTTTCGAATCAGGCGTGAGGGGTGCGAAGGGCCCCGGTGCTGATAATTGCAGGTACCAAAGGACCCGCTGTCGTGCCTGCAGGGCAGCGTCAGGACGCGTTAGTTGCAGCTCAGCGCGAAGGAGTCGCGTAGCCCTCGGCGCTACAACTCTTGGCGAGAGTTATTTCAGGGTCCGAGTGTTTCTGCAGTACCGTGGCAGTGCGGCGAAGGCCACGATTGTCTCCAGGAGCTCGGGTGCTATTAAGGTGGCCAACGGCGCGGTGACGAGGAGACAAATGGAAGGACGTGGGTATCTACGTACGGCGGGAACGGCGGAGCGAAGAGCGTCGCCGTGGGTGGCACCGACCTCCCCCGAGGATTACTTCTTACTCCTCTTCCTCGTTAAAGTGTGCCGAGGGGCCCGGGCGGGTAATGACGGCTCGCCTCATTCCCTGAATGCCCCTGCATTACCCGGCCCTGCCACGGTAATAACTCCCTGCATTCGCGAGAAAGAAGACACTCGGTGTCATCCTCCTTCTTTCCCTCGGCTGCATCTGTGCGAAAGGAAGGCAGAAACGAGGGCTGAGCAGGTAGTCGATGATGAGGGAAAAAACAGTATCGATGTACATTTTTAGTCACATCGTCCGTAATATACGCCATTGGGTGTTCTGTTTGGTAGCGACTTCTTTTTTCTTTCACTCCCAACCGCAAAACCTGTTGTACATTGTACACAAAAAAAAAAAAAAAGAAAGCATTCTCGCATAGAAGGGATATCTTTTGAATCCTACTTCAAAATATCGTTTTTGGAATTCGAAATCTTGATGTTTAAATAACGTGGGGAAATGTCATTCTTTTAAAATGCTACCACTCAGCTGCATTCAATAATACGGACGTGATTTTGAATGTATATGATAGAGAATTTAATTCCTCACTATAGCTTTATTCGATTTATTGTTGTAAGCTCAATAGTTTTGTTATTAAAATCGCTTCAGGATTAATTTCCACATAAGATGGACTCACGAGCTGAGGCTTGTAACTATTAAATCGTTTAAAAAACAAATCTCTGTCAGTGGACAGTTTTGTATACAACTAAATTTTCATCGGAATACTTTCAGCATCGAGTCTGTATCATTAAATGCGGCTGAGTGGTAACAATTTGAAAAAAATGAGATCTTCCCTGTTTTATTCAAATGGAAAAGGTCTAATGCTGACAGAGATAGATATTTGTGAACGAGCCTCTTGAGTTACATTTTTATTTTTAGGAGCAGTCGTTTATTCTAGTGACGCGTACTGTCCAACCCGCAATTTGAGTGATTTCTATTTGTCCAGATTACATGATATCGACTAAACAACTGGAAATATTGATTTATTCAATTGGTTTTATTTTGGTTTGAAACAACTACGCACGTCTTGAATGCATTACACCACGTACTTCTGGATGAGTCAGCATACTTCCGCTCCTGCCGATCTCAACTGTCTAATCAAAAATTAAACAGCGTAGCACGTACTGCGTTAAATTCTATAATTTAAACACCTAAGTATGGAGTATCGCCGACCTTGTCACCTTAAGCAGAAGAACCCAAGTCTTAAATTGTACATTCATTACTCAATTTTAATATTTGAAATTGGATTTTTGCTTCAGTGTAGGTGTAAGATCGGGTATACCGGCAGATAAAAACGAAATACAACTTATCAAAAACATCCTCGTATAATACCGCTGCCATATGAAGCCGAATAAAATTGATGGTCGTATACCCTATATCTCTGCACCGAATGACAATATACTTTTGCTTTATTGCGCAACGTATCGTGCAGTCTCAGATCTCCCTTGAATCACCCTGTACGCGCGGGATCGGCAGAGAGTTTGAACTTACCAACTATAAACTGTTAAATGACTCACAATGAAGAACCGATATCGCGAAGGCTACATCTGCATAGTACATGCACAGACCCAGCAACAATATCCCAGGCTGTTCCCATAACGAGTATAAGACCAGGCCCAACCGTTCCCTCGGGGCATTGTGACCCACGCATCGTCCCGACTGCGCCCCCCCCCCCCTCCTCCCCCCTCTACCCCTCACCTTCCATCACGAGGCCCCTTTCGGGACCAGGGTACGCGAGATCGACGGAGGGATGCAGGGGGGGGCTCCAGGGTTCGCCTTCCTCGGGGAATGCGTGCGGAGTTGCCCGTCTCAACTCCCCCGCATCGCGGTGCGTGGGCCGCAGGATTGGGCTAGGTCGGTAACGTAAGCGCAAGCCGCATATCGTACATACGTATACACTATAAGTATGGATGCCTGACACATAACTCTGGAACATTAAACCTTGGCTCGTAGCTCAGGCTGAGGTTACGCATAAATTTCGCCCCATATACTGTTTATTACCCTAATACACCTAGTCTGGACTAGCTCTCGCATGTTCCATTTCGGGAATAAAAGTCCCACTAGCGGATACCTGTCATTCTTGATCTAGCTAGTGATGTGAGTCGAATAAGCTATTTCATACAGTTTTCATTCAATTTTTCAAGCGTACATGTACTAGCATCATCCATCATGGCTCGGCTCGCGATATTTGGAGATAGAATTTGAAATTACGTACGTCCATTATTGAAAGACAGTAAATTTGTCCATGTAACCCCCGTGTATATTATACGATCGACACGCCAATTCAGTTATGCAACAAGCTTTTGAGCTTCTGCCAATTGATAGAGAATCTTGACTTGAGACCTGCGCACCATCTATAGAACTTTTTCAATCACTCCTGCGCCATTTGAACATTATTCCTATCTCCTTTTTCATGGTTCCTTGATAAGATAACTCTAGTTCGTACTTGATGACGGTGCAGAAACTTATGTTGAAATTCTATGAAAATAGTTTGAATCATTTTTAAGACCTTCGATGACAAACAAACGCTTACTTTTGATAATAATGGTGTAGAAGTGTAGTTGTAGATGAGCACCTAGCTCAAATCTGGCCACCTTTATTAACCGTCAAAGATGTAGTGACGTTCACTTCATCGTAGCAAGGTCAAGCAGTCATCAACCGGAGAATGGTTATGATACCAGTGTAGAGTCATATCAGCACTGCAAGTCTAGTGCACGTCCTGGGTCAACAGCGACTGCAGAGTTCTTGTGGAGAGTAAGTTTTCACATTTGGAAAGATGAGGTCGTCCTTGCAGATGGAAATACTGAGGTGGAAATTTTTCTTCTCAGAACTGGAGATCCGGATGAGGTGCTTTGACGAAGACGTGCTGATTTTACTGAAACCACGAACGGTTGATACGCTGGTGGTATTTCGGTCTGCGTTGATTCCTTCGATTCTTCATCGACGGAAATTTGCGCGACACAAAGTCACATTAAGGTTCCGCTGTCAGTTGCGGCAGTCACTGGATGGGCAGATGTTGGGCTTCAATGCCCGAGGCTTGCCTCAACGTCGTTCGGGCAAGAAACGTAATAAGGTATAACAGCGGGTTCATTGCCGCTGGAAAAGGGCCACCCTGCCCGTAAAATTATAGTTTCAGCATCACGAAAGAGATCAAAAGTGATCAAAATAAGTGGACAATGAAAGATCAAGATACGATTGGTTGAATCATATTGGCATCTGCGGTGTTCGCTAGTCAATAGATATTCGCAAGTTGAGTGACGACCACAGTTGGTACTATGCCTGGATTCCGTGAAAACGTGCTGTACATATTTTCATCACCACACCGTGGTGATGTACGCACGTCTGCGTAACGGAGAACGCACCGCAAAGCGAGAAAAACGGCAAATACTATGAAGAGAACAGGGCCTCGTCGATGGGATGTAGTCTGACAAGGAATATGTAGTAACCGCTGTCCAAGCGTTCCTGATCAAACGGTGGGAAGCACTTTATTTTTAACCTTTTTCAGATGTTTGAGTTGAAGATATTTGAAAAATACACCTTAACCATGGGTACGTGTTTTGTCCAATGGCAATACCTCGATCCCCTTGTTGGACAAAGCTATGACCACGATGCTCCCGGCGGTCGACGCACTTTGCTCTCGACAGAATGTTATCCTGGAAATCCGTTGTTTAGAGGATGCCGTGCCTTAATGAGTGTCAGACCTGTGCCACTCCTCGAGGTGTCAGGTGCTCTCTGGCACACCACCTCTAAGACAACTGGTCCAATTAAGTCAGTTTTATGTCTGAAGGTTTCCACGATTCCTGTTACCTGAAACGGAATTTACTCCAACTTCAGGTTGCAGCTAGGCAAATGGCTTAAGGTAGAAATTCCACTCAATCTCTGGTATTCCAGTTCCACTGCTACTTCCGTATCGACTCAGGATAGCATTGTGTTCTCGAGTAAGAAACTGTAGTTACATGCTGTACTTGTATTCAAAGCACCCTGAGTGAAATAGTGTGAAGGATAAATAGCCCACAGCAAAAACGAGGCAGCGTACAAAAAAACCGTAATTATGCAATCAGCCAGCTCAGTAAACTATAGTAAGTTTCTAGAAATCTAAGGGAGAATTTTGCGTTAATTAGAATTTTACTTTCTAGTCTTTGTCAATCTCAATAGCTAGAGCACATGTTGGCACCTAATTTCTTGCAATGTTGTATCGGGCAATTAGGTAGAAGCGGGCGCCCCTTGTCCCAAAAAGTTTGAAATTTTGTTTTCTGGGCATGGAATTTGCCATTGTTCGATAGTTACCTTCAACTGAATCACAAGCAAAGTTGTATACATCCAATAAAGTGAATCTAATCGGATAAAAGCGGCAAATTTAAGCTCTCCGCCAGAATTCACCAGGTTAGAATTATCAGCTGTCTTAAAACCGGATGTACCTTAGCATGCTGTATAGATGCATGTGTAGTGCTCAATGGAGATACATAAGCATCACACTTGTTGCAAAAACTGCTGAAAAGAACATGGAACGAAATGGACTGAAGAAGTTCAAGCAGAGATACGAAGATGTTTCTGATGTGGAATAACTCGCTTACTCTGATCTGACGCTTGCGTGCAACTATTGCTAGTGCGATTCTTTATTACGAAAACCTGTGGGGGCGGGGGGAAAGGGAAAGACCAACGTTCTCAAAGAATTGAATATCAAATTACGGACACTGGCCAGAGTAAGGTGAATGAATAAAAATGAATGGCAATTGGTTATTAGCACGATTGTAAAGAATGTGCGCGTTTGGATTAAAATATATATGTTACAATACCGGAAATAGTGGTCTATGGAAGTAGTCTATGACATTTCAAACTCTTTCGCGTGAAGTGGCGACTTGAAATAACGTTGTCGTGATGACTTACAGCAGTCATCATTCGTCGAACGGTTGACAATGAAAGATTGCCAAGCGTTTCCGGATCGCTACGTCAGTTGTTTAAGATTTTCCTAATCTAAAAAGTTTTGATCACCTACATAACCTCTTGCTTAAGGTGGCCAATCTGCATGAAAAGACGAATCCTTGGATGAAGCCTGCGCATGCGCAGTTGGACTCTAAATCTGCTAAGTTATACCATTTTCTCCCGGTTCAGTAAGTATAATTAGTTGGTGGTTGCAAGGATCGTCGTAAATCAAGTCAGGAAAATTCGTACGTCTGACGCCGCCTCACCATCCACATACGTATCTCCCGGATCTCGGGCGCAGAAGAAGAAGAAGAAGAAGAAGGACCCGAAGAAGCAGTAGACGAAGCAGAAGAACAAGAAGAAGAAGAAGAGTAAGAAGAGGAAGGAATATTCGTACGCAGAAGAAATGAAACGAGTCGCGATTCGCTATCGGGGTGGTTCGCTCGTGGGTAATAGAGCTACAGAACGGCGCTGCACGGTAGAAAGTATCCGCTCGGTCTTCGTTCAAGTCTGTGTATATACCGACAGCTCTGGCTTCTTTAGTCCGAGCCCGACGATCCACATTGACCAGTTGGCTCTGAAGGGCCGCCGCTTAGATACGACGGTAGTTACCACAGAGATGCATCTGTACCCCACCCTAGCCTTACCAGAGCCTGCCGTGGCTCGGTCGAACGGACCCAACCTAGAACAGAACGGAGCATTGCGCCGAGGAGAATGGTATCGGCAAATTGCAATCGCGACCGCCTTGTCGGCAACTCCCATTCCAGAGGTAACTAAAGTATCTGCCAGCCTGGAAATCTTACGAATATCCGGGATTATTTAGGATTTAGAACCACCAGGAAACTCCATTCCCGGACCAAGATCATTGCTCGTATGTTCTTTTGCGTCATCCACATTCCAATTTTTTTACTCAGCTGGTTGTGTTCAATTTATCAATTTCATTAGCCAGGGCTTCATGGTAGCCATATTGTATTACTCTTCAATGATTCGTTATGCCTGCAAACCGTGCTGAAAGTCTGCTGCATTATATGCCTAAGGGTTTTGACCTGACCGTTTCGAGGACACCGTGGTATAGCCAATTAACTCGTTATTCAATAGACTTCAACAATATTGGTTATTATGAGAAATTAATCGCATGGTCATTTTTCTGCAAAACGACTCTGCTATCATCAGTTGGTTTTAGTTCGGAAGCGATTGGTCCGATTTCAACTGCTGAGACACCTTTGTCTTTGGAAAGAATTGATACGATTCTGCATAGTAGAAAATATGTATCCATTTTGCTTTATAGATATTAGTATGTTTAAAAATGTTGGAGCAAGTTTCGATTTGTCAGCATTTCAATCTCTTATCAATTAGTATATTGATCTTTCTGGTCTACCTTCAACCGTGCTAATCGCCAATACTAAATTAATTGTGCAGGAGAGCCCGCAGTATCAGGAAGAAGGTTGTGTGCCTAGGATTAGTTGATGCTTAAACAGCGATTAGACATGCAACACAGCATCAGTGCATAGAGTTGTTTAGATATTTAAATGGGTTTTGAGTATCAGAGTGTACAGCATTATTCCCGAAGAGAAGAGACCGATGGAAGTCTTCATTTTGGTATTTGGCTGACGTGAAACTATCCGGCAAGGATGAGATCCTCGTAGCCGTGGTTCTTGGAGTAATTTACGACCAACAGTAGATCACTTGCGAGAATGTGGCAGAGGGAACAGGTGCTATTGCGACGAAGCCCCCTGCATGGCGGAGAACGCTAGGCACAGGTTTCTTAATGGTAACTATTTGAAGAATCTCGCAAGATCTCGCGCTTGAACCTTGCTAACCCCTTATCTATCTCGTATAAGCAACTGCTCCGGCAGCTTGCATCGCAGGCTTGCCCCGCGTGTCGCCCCGCCTCGTCGTCAGGTACGCGAATTGCTGTAACCTCCGCTTTCAGTTCGTTTCCACAGATATTACCCCGTCCGGACGATCTTTAACTCAGTCAGCCAGGCTGTGAGAAATGCACGATTAAACCGCGCGCGTTGCGACTGCTGCAGGATTTTACAACCTTTTTTAAAGCTTCTTATACATGCCCGGCTGCGCGGTGTCGGTGTCGACTTTATAGTACACGCTGCCACAAAAACAAAAACAAAAAACAAAAAAAACCAACTGAAAGACAGAGGATAAAACGGGGAAACGAAAAATGAAAAGAAAATACTCGGAATTACAACCTGCAAGAATTTATTGTGGATTGTGCGCATAAGAACGACGCTAATTGGGGTGAACGATAACTCATAGGAATAGAATTCGCAATTGCAGATATGACTGGAAAAAGGAAAAGATTGAATTGACTCTTATCATTTTTTTTTAGACATTGATATAAAAATTGATGAATGTAATTTTCTTGTCATGATATAATCCGTGTCGAACTTTTTCGAATCCAGAAGTACATCTGGAGTTGGAAAAACCACGCTACTGAAAAAGGTATTAGTGTTTAGTTCTAGTGTATCCTTATAGCATGAAACGAGTTAAACTGGCTCGTCAAGATCGGCGGTAAAAAGAGAAAATATCACTCGAATAAATGACGAACAAATTTATTGCCTCGGTTTTTGTAAACACCGGGTAATCAAAAGAATCCCAAGTCACTGGCTATTCCCTTCGTTCCCGAATCACGCTTACAGTAAAAAGTTAAGGTTGTATTTGAAAATGACTCGTTAACACAATCTCGACCGATCATCGCTTCATTAGCTCGGCGAAATTTTTACGGCCTTGAAATAAAAGGTAACACGATTCTTTTCCATCTCGTTTGCAACGTTGGCCATTATTATTTTATTGCTTTTTTACACCGAGTTACCGAGTCCGCAAACGCGCTGTGTATATATGTCTTACATAAACAAGGTCGCCTAATCTTGGATACGCTTCTGCCCGGTATAAAAGAATTGTCATTGTGGACTTGGTTATTTTCATTAGAATTGAGATACCAAAGAGAACTGCTTTTGCCACGATCTCAATCGCTCTCCCAGCTCGCTCGACTGACCGTGACTTTAATCTTGTTCATAAAATCTCCAGCTATGAGGGCGTGCCTGGCAAATTGCTATACAATTCTCACAATTCGTACAATTCATACGATTGATAGAGGTCGAAGTTTACCCTCCCTGGGTTCACATATCTGCTTATCGCGACAAGTATATGTATTATATTCATGTAGATTGTACCGCAAAATCGATAGTCGTAACAAGTAATAGCTGGTTCTCTTCCGTCAAACTTAGAAAATTTTTAGGGAGGACGTGTGCAGATTTGGTCATGTTATTGTTTTATGAAGAATTTCGTCTTTTGAGCCTACAGAACCTCTGACTTTGACAGAAAAATAGTTAGTTCCTGAAAATAGTGATACAAGTCGCCGATCGATGAGACCGTTTCTGATTTATCGATAACCAAGAGTTAATGATAGTTGCCCTAATTACAATTTCATTCCCATAAAACAGGCTTTTTCCAATGATTTTGTAAACAGAAACAACTGTAAACAAAGCAACGGACACTAAGAGACTTAACGTGAACTGAATAATATTCGTTACGAATTGAAATCAGTTCGGTATTCATTTTACAACAATATTTATCGACTACTGTTACTATGGTACTACACTAACCAGCTACTATACTTGAAACGACTTTTATACTAATATTAAATCAAACAATTTTATTTTATTATTTGAATTATTATACGAAGTGTAAAAATGTCAATAATCGTTTATGCTGGCATTGTAAGATTTGAACATAGACATGAGTCTCAAAATATATCACCAAAAACTAATAAATAAAACAACAAGTCATTTATTGCTCCATTCGATCATTCGCTACAATAACTTATTAATTGTTTTCAAAAGATGTAACGTTTAAATTTTTCGGTATCACTTGCCTTCCGTTTCGTTTCGTTTATATTTCATTACTGGTAAAGCCGTCTCTCTACACTTTTATATTCTTCTTCACGTGAAATATTTGCCTGCACAATCCTGGTCAATATTCAGGATTTATTTTAAGTTTACATGCAATTTATCTTTGCAATTACTATCAAGACTTTATCAATACATTTTGTGAAAGGAAATTGGCACGTTGTTCTCCGTAGACTGTTAAGCAAAGAGTCGCAGGGACTGTCTTTCCAAGACAACAGGTGTAATTGGCTAACGAGTACATCACGTGATCGACGCCTTGAATCGAATTAGATACAGTCCTTGTTTTGAGTATCGCCGGTACACTTGAATCGTTGCATACTAGATAGCTATTAGGCACTATACTGCTACTAATTACCATAGTGATCGATAAATTGAAACCACTCACAGGCAGCTTGGATCTTTGTTAGTAGAGTGAATTTTTTTCCGAGTCAGTATGAAAGACAGGGTTGTTCATAAAATGATTAAAACTTATTTGAATCAGTTTTGGCTCTCTTCTACATAAATTATACCGAGCCGTCGCCGGCTGGTTGTATTCTACAAGTTTTCAACAGCAGCCAACCACCGTTGGATTCAGATACGCGAGCAGAGAAATTATTCTTGAGGTTTCTCGACAGCTAACTAAAGCCCGTTTACCAAGTCATTGAGAGAGCCAGGCGGCGGCAAAAGAGAGGGAGGTGAATCTCCGATGAATTTCTAGGCACGATCAGGCGTCGGAGCGGGTGAGAATCGAGATGTAATTGTTACCAACCGCTAGTTAGAGCCCCGAGATATCTTCGCGTGAGTTATAGAGGCGCCTTGGTAATAGATGTGGCCGTCAGTTCCCCTGGCGAGCTTCCTCAGCAATCACGAGATACTGCCGGCGTCGTTTATTTGTTCAACTCTAGGGCCGACCGTGGGCAGTGACGGGACGTTTGTTCGGGTGAAGATTTTTCAAACCGAGCGACAATACAAGCGTCGAAAACGATCTTTGCCTGTCATCCTGTCATGGTTGATAACTTTCAACGGAGAAGGTCGCACGGTACGAACGCGATTCACTCCTCCGCAAGCTCCGTCTCTGCAATTCCAAACATCTACCTACACGTTACATCTATCGAGGACAATATACAATGCGGCCTTTTCTACATTGTATTCAAATACGATTCATGTTAATTCATATAAATTCTTACACCTGTGATCGTTTTAGTCTACACTAAATTCAGCCTGCCCGCCTTAACCATTAACGGCCTTATAAATATGGGCCCATTTTTTACACGATTCATATCTCCACGTGCAAGATCAACTCATAAAAGTCAACGGTATTTTTCGAATAATTCTATGGAATATCGGTGTACCATGACTGATTCTATCGTACAGTTTGCAATTCGCATTGGTCGACCGGTTTGTACGATTGGAAAACATCAAATTTTGTCGCCACCTTCATAAAAATTCCATCTTCATTAATTTGAAATTTATTCTCTATACTAAATCAAATGAATCATATCTAAAATCCAACTTTGGGCAAGTTTCGGACACAAGTTTTATTACTGGGCACACATAATTTTTAATACAATTGTTCACGGAAATCAAAGTACCTATGTACCAATTGTGGCCATAACCTCCGATCACACGAATGAATGTATCCCCAACTGGATGCAACTTGTTGAATCACGATATAATTCTCATTTAATAAATTTTAATTTCTTAATTTTTTCTTTTCCCATTACAATAGAATTTTGAAAACCGTGATCTATAAAGAAGAAGTGACCTGCTAAAGTTCAATTCCATTAATGTAGAAGTATTTACGCAATTTGAAATTGGGCTCGATGCCTGAACACTGTTGCATTATCAACACGTGTTATAGGAGATTTTTCCAAATAGTACTTGAAAAGTTTAGTCAGTGACCGCATGATGAAATATAAGCGGGTTACTGTAATAAGTATCGTAGTTTTCACAATCCTCCAGTTGGATAATCTCAAAAAGGGCATGGTAGAAGCGACGAGGTTCATCGATCCCGAGTTAATCGTTCGCTCAACAATCCGGGAGATTAACAGGGCGATCTGAATGCCGATTTTTTATCGTGTGAAACCGGTGGAGGAGTTGTCTACCGGTCATCCATTACGTGTTCCCACTCTAGCGTAAAGAAGCAATCGGAATGAACGAGCAGCAGGTTCCATCAGCAAACAGTTTATACCTACATCGAATTCACTCACACCGAGAAGACATGATTCTCTCGAGGAAATGCGGTTGTTGTTAAATCGAGCCGTACGGATACTTATCTTCAGCGGAAGTGGTGAAATTTTTCCACCTGAAAGTGAAGAACAAACAGATCGAGACACACGGATCGGTGTATTTTGAAAAACTGGATAAGTACACACGCTCTCTGGAAGGTCCGGGGAAAAAGAGTCAGCGATGCAACGCTCTCGCTGTTCGTTTTTAGTCTCGCTTTTCTTACTCAAGAAATGGAGAGTCGCGGCCTGGATGGAAGCTGCGGTTAGCACCGATCCTTTTTTTCGACATTTGGTCGCTCCGGATGACGATCCCCGAGTTGATCCGCTCATTCTTTCAATCGAGACTCATCGCTGCGAGTATCGTCGTTCCTTGGATAGAGAATGCAAATTCGAAACCTTCAGGTGACTTGAGTTGCGACGAAATCTGCAAGTTCCTTGGATAGTTCGACAAGGACGTTTTTTACGACGAAACTTGCCCGCTGGCTTTCTTTAATATTGAATCCATTTCGTGGCATAATACGAGGATGCGTGGATACGCGTGCAGCAGTTGGTTTACCGAATAGAAGTTAACCATGCACCATTGCGTTCAAGTAGTGGTGAAACTCGGAGCGATATGCCTGCGGTGTGCAACGGGAGGATAAAATCCTCTTATTATCATCCACGTTCCTCTGCTCCAGTACAATGGCCAAGATCCCAGAGTCCGATCCACGCCGGAACAGTATCGTACTGTTATTTGTTCCCTGCAATACGACCACGCCGGAGATCAAAGAGCCCTGCGTGTCTGAGATATGCCCGTCCCGGCATAATATCTTGTTCACTATTATTGTAGCCGAGTTCTTCCAGATGGATTATTCTATTACGCAGATCATCAAATGCCGCGCACAGGCTGTTGTATGTGAAATTCAATGCGGTTTCGCGTGGCATCGGACGACCAATGTTCCAAATTTTGTTGTAACTTTATTGCGCGGCAGACTTTTCAATAGCCCCGTATTTTTTGTTTGTTTCTCAATATCACCTACCGTTTCAAAGAACTAGAAGCCGTTAATCTACAATTTTTCAGACGACACTTCGAAATCTGAAAAAAAACTACATAGGAAATTTCACGGCAAAGGACAAAAATTTCAAGACTATGCAGAAAGTAGTATCTACAATTGTTATTTGTTCAATTAAATTTAAAGTCAAAATTCAATTTTTTGTTCTAGATATCTTAGCGCGCTTTGAAAGATCTCTTACTATTAGAAAAAGTTACAGATAATTATAAGAATATTTGCAGAAATTTTGAGACACTTAGAGGGTGTTATTGGTAATGGTTATGATGGTCTCTATATATTTATCAGAACAATCCTTTATTTATAATCTTTGGTCTTTCACACAAAATACTTAATAACAAATTGGCGAAGAGAACGAGAATCTCTGGCTTCTTGTTTCTTTCTTAGTGAGTACCATAGAGTTAAGAAATTTAACATCTGAGAAACTAGACTCGTAACAGAATTACACTAAGGTAGTTTCGCTATCTGCCACCAGGGTTCCCGAACAAAGACAGTCGTTGTTAGTCGTTGTATCTAACACCCTCCCTCAACGAATACTTCATGTAGTCTTGGCTAATCCGATAACCCGCATTTTTCAGATATATTTTTTAATTTTACAGCTTGCAGCGGCTTTGTCAACATATCTGCCAACATGTGTTCTGTCGGGCAATAAATGTAGTCCATCATTCCCTTCTCTTTTAAGTCCCTTACGTAATGGTATTTAGTGTCTACGTGTTTTGTCCGGTGACTAAAGCCTTGATTTTGTGTCAGCTTTAGGCAACTCTGATTGTCTTCATTTATGATGATTTTTCCGTGTGGTTCCTCCTGCAGATCTGTCAGCAACTTTCGAATCCAGATAGCTTCTTGACAGGCTTCTGCGAGGGCTATGTATTCAGCCTCTGTAGATGATAACGAAACGCAACTTTGCTTTCGACATCCCCAACTAACTGTTGCACTGAATAGTTTGAATAAATATCCACTATTAGATTTTCTGTCAAACCTATTCTCTGCCCAATCTGCGTCGGCATATCCGATTAATTCGTTTTTTCCATTCTTGTCTCCTAGTGTCAATTTTCTGTCTCTTGTCCCCTTTAGGTAGCGTAGAACCCTTTTTGCTTCGGTCCAATCTTCTTCTGATGGTTGCTGATTGTGTTGACTTAGTATGCTAACGCTTGCTGCTATATCGGGTCTTGAATTTACTCCAATATATAATAGGGCTCCGATCAGCTGTTGATATTTCTCACTCTGTTTCATTGGCTTTTTGTCTTCTTTAGTTTTTAGATATCCTGGATCTAAAGGTATGTTTGATGGCTTCGCGTCTTGAAGTCCAAATTTTTCTGATAATTTTTGTATGTATTTTGGTTGATTTATGTTATAGAATCCGTCTGGATTTTTTGTTACCTCAATTCCTAAGTAGTTTTGTGGTAATCCGAGGTCCTTTAAAATAAAGTGCTTCTTCAGGAAAGCAATCACATTATCGATGTCCTTCATCCCTCTTCCTGCGATCAAGAAATCATCCACATATATTATTAGGTAGATTTTTTCTTCATTCTTTCCTTTTATGTATAAACATGGATCAGCTTTGCTCTGTTGAAATTCGTATCTCAGAAGAATTTTCTTTAGTTGATCGTTCCAGACCTTTGCAGCTTGTTTCAGGCCGTAGATACTTTTATTTAATTTACAGACCATTTCCTCTGATCCTTCGACGATGTAACCTTCTGGTTGTTTCATGTAAATTGTTTCCCTTAGCGGGCCATTTAAAAATGCTGTCTTTGCATCAAGATGTTTTATCACTAGTCCTCTTCTGCCTGCTATTGTTAGAAGTATTCTAAAAGTAGTTTGTCGCACCACAGGGGCGAATATTTCGTCGTAGTCTATACCGTACTTTTGTGAAAAACCTCTGGCGACAAGTCTTGCTTTATATTTTTTAGTGTCACCTTCGGCGTTTTCTTTTGTTTTAAATACCCACTTACATGTGATGATGTCTTTATCTATTGGTGCTGGTACTATTTCCCATGTATTATGTTTTCTTAACGATTCAATTTCATCATTCATCGCATTTATCCAGTGTTCTTTATTTTTTCCAGATATTGCTTCCTTTCGAGTTGTTGGTTCTTCTGTTTCTGTTGTTAATCCTGATATATCTCTGTATCTACTTGGTGGTATTCCTTTATTCGTTCTTTGAGATCTTCTGATTTCTATTTGTGATTCATCTTGAGTTTCTCCATCATTTGTTTCAACAGGAAAATCTTCATATTCGTCCGTCGAATCTGATGAACTTCCATCAGTGTATTCATCTTTGGTTTCTTCATTTGATGATATTTTAGGCGCAAAGATTATTTCTTGCGATGTTTTGTTTTCAGTGATCTTTGATTGATGATCAGAGAATATTACATCTCGACTGATTTTTATACAGTCTGTTCTTGTATCCAGTAGACGAAAACCTTTAGACTCCTTAGAGTATCCGACAAATGTAAGTTCTTCTGCTTTCTCGTCTAGTTTCTGTCTGTGTTCTTTTGGTACTTGTGCATACGCCTTACATCCAAAAATATGTATGTTTCCCACGTCTGGTTTTTTCTTGTGCCATAACTCATATGGTGTCTTGTGAATTGCTTTTGATGGCAGCTTGTTTTGTAAATAATTTGCTGTATTAATTGCCTCACCCCAATATTTCTTTGGTAAATTCGCATCAAACAGCATACATCTTGCCATTTCCAAAAGACTTCTGTTTTTTCTTTCAGCGACCCCATTTTGTTGGGGTGAATAAGCTGTTGTGTATTGCACTTGAATCCCTTCATTTTTCAGGTAGTTCTGTAAATTTTTGTTAAGGTATTCTCCTCCTCGATCTGAACGTATAAACTTCGGTTTATCTCGGTACCTTGTTTTTGTCATTTCGATGAAATCTTTCAGGTACGAGGCTACTTCTGATTTGTATTGCATGAGGTATATCTCAGTGTATCTGGAATAATCATCGATTATTGTTAGTATATACCGTTTGTTACCTGGTGTCATAGTTTGCATTGGGCCGCAAACGTCGGTATGTATGAGGTCCAATATTTGTTCAGTTTTACTGTACGATTCCTTTGGGAAGGGTTTCCGAGTCATTTTACCTTTTATGCAGCTCTCGCATATCTCTTGTATACCGCATTCCTTGATTTTTATGTTTGTTGCTAATCCCTTTGATTCAAGTTCCTTAATTGCACGTGTTTCTCGGTGTCCGAAACGCCTATGCCAAGTATGTTGGCAGTCATCGTTGTGTCCAGTTTCTGTTGTTGTGCATGTTCTTTCTACAGTCTTGATTTCATATAATTCGGGTGATAGACTAGCTGTAGCTTGAATTTTTCCATATTTCATTATGTTGCATTCGGTGTCTTCGAACAGTAATTTATATCCTTCAGCTGCTAACTTTTTAACTGACAATAAACTTGCCGTTAGTTCTGGTACGTACAAAACGTTTTTTATTTCCATATTTGATGTGTTACTGTTATTGGTTTTGCATCTTATGATACTCGTTCCGATACCCTTTATTTCGCATAACTGTTGTTCATCAGCCAGGCGCACATGACCTTTTCTTCCCGGATTAAACTCGGTGAAACATTCTTTGTAATTTGCCATATGACTAGTTGCACCTGAATCAACGAACCAAGTATTATTTTTCTTTTGACTTCCTCTCGCACCAAAACATGATTCCTCATTTATCTCCAGATCTTCGGGTGTAGTCATCATGAAGCATGATTCATTTTCATCGACTTGTTTCGCTTTTTCATTTTTTTCTTTCCAGGCTTTATATTTTCTGCATTCCTTCTTATAATGTCCATCCTTTTTACAGAAAAAACAGGTTTTTCTTTTGTGCTGTTCGCTGTCAATCTTCATTGCCGATTCATTTTTGTTTTTATCTGTATCTGTCTGCTTTCGCCTCTTATATTCATCTATGAGTTTACTTTTTACCAACTGTATTGTGAGTTCATTTTCCGATCTGCTCTCCAGGCCTGTAATCAATGCACTGTATGAGTCTGGTAAGCTGCCGAGAAGCATAGCGGCTACTAGGTTATCTTTCAGTGTTTCTCCCAACGCGGCCAGCTTATTAACCAAATTTGACATTTCGGTGATGTGGTCCTCCATATTACCACCTTCCGCTAGTGTTAATCTACAAATTCTTTTTAATAGAAAAATTTTGCTGGATAAAGTTGCCTTTTGGTGATAATTCTTTAACGAGTCCCAAGCTGCACGCGCTGTCGTAGCGCTCCTGACGTGGTGCAATTGGCTGTCTTCGACTAAAAGTCCAATTGTTGCACGAGCTTGATCGTCACGTTCTGTCCAATCGTTTGTTACTGGAGATGGTGCATCGTCCCTTATTACGTTCCACACTTTATCCTTTATGAGAAGTAATTCTAATTTATAGCACCATACTTCGTAATTTTCGCCGTTCAGCTTCTCTATCTTAAAACGTGAGCTTTCCGCCATTTTTGTGTGAGTCTGTTTTATTATCCGGATAAATTTAATGATTCTTCGTACCTGGGCCCATAACCTGTTATTGGTAATGGTTATGATGGTCTCTATATATTTATCAGAACAATCCTTTATTTATAATCTTTGGTCTTTCACACAAAATACTTAATAACAAATTGGCGAAGAGAACGAGAATCTCTGGCTTCTTGTTTCTTTCTTAGTGAGTACCATAGAGTTAAGAAATTTAACATCTGAGAAACTAGACTCGTAACAGAATTACACTAAGGTAGTTTCGCTATCTGCCACCAGGGTTCCCGAACAAAGACAGTCGTTGTTAGTCGTTGTATCTAACAGAGGGTGTCTTCATTTCTCAAGATCCTTGAAATATTTTTTGAAATCTTTTTTCGTAATTTCTGAAGATTTTTCAAAGCAGCGCGAAAAATCTGGTCGTAACGGTAATAAATAATTCATAATTTTGAGGAGAATAATGATACCACTTTCTGCAAAGCTCGATACTTTCATCATTTTTCGTGATATTTTTAGTAATTTTCTACGATTTTTAAAAGTGGCCTGAAGATTCGATGTCTCATCGAAGTTACCACAAAATTGGAAATAATGATGGGAATTTTCCACCACGGTTTTTACTAAATCTTCAGACAGCGTACATATCTAATTTTGTTTTGTTAAGTGCTGATCCTGTTTTTCATTCTCACACCGACCATCGGATGACAGCTCACGTCGAGCAACGCATTTTCGTAATTACCCGTATGCCAGGCTGCGCGCAAAAACGCATCAAGCATGGATTAATTAATCACACACACGTCAGCGGAATATTCCTGAGATTGAATAGACCGGCATTTGATGCTAAGCGAAAGCGGATCTGCAAGTATACGGGGTGTCCTAGAATCAACCTGCATCCTTATTTCAATCGTTGCAAAAAACAATAATTCGTATAAGCATGAAATTTCCCGGGGCTCTTCAAAAATGCTAAAATTCAAGAGTAATATTGACAGTAAAATTTCCCCTTCTTACACACAAAGATACTTGTTGTTTTAAAATCATTGCATGACTATCCGATTGCCGCTGGGACCCGTAATTACACAAGCCGTTACTTCACCAGTATCATTTCTTCATTCTCTCTCTCGTCTTTCACCCACGGCCTCGAGATAACAGAATCGACAAGAATGAGGTGGTTCACGATTTTGTCGCGGTAGAAGTCGAATTGATAGATGTGGAGAACAACCGTTCACGTCCTTGGGTTGTGACCCTTGTAGGGCTGAATGAGCATCGAGCAACGGTAGACGAAATGCTGCAGTGCGAATAGAATTATGGCAGTCACGGACGATGGGCCGTCTGAATTGACCGGTGAATGATGGCTGGGGATCTTGACTGCGATTGCATAACCCGAGGCGCGCCACGGGTTAGCTTAAATTAGGTGTTTGCGCGCAGCTCTACCTCCGTGCAAGTCTTCACCTAACCGAGCTGTGAGAATGGATTAAACTTTCGAGGAAGTTTCGCCCATTTAGCCTGGGATGTTTTTATTTACATTTAACAATCGTCCGCTGTACGTGTATCGAACGATTCTGATTGATATTCAACGCTTGTAGTCAGCCGCTGCAGATTCCTTTTTGGAGTGCCAAGCTCATGCGTAATATGAATAATATCTACACCTTCGTGACATTACTTTACAGATGGATAGACTACGAGCCTGTAGTGTGTCTGTAAAGACGTGACGACTATTCAGCCCCCTCGAGATCTTGAAAGGAAACGGTGAAACTTAGCAGGCTGAGTTACCGACTGAGTATGCTCAAAATTATCGAACTCTATTGGTCGACGGCAACATTTTCGTTTGCGCGGCAGTGCAGCCAACTTACTCGAGCCGAGGCATGAGATGTCAAACTTTTCCGCGTCAATTACAGTAAATTGAAATAGTGTTGTTGCGATGACTCAAAGCATTCGGCAGTCATAAGTCACTCAACAATAAAAGTCTGCCAAGTCTCCCCGAATCACTGCATCAACTATTTGAGTTGTGCTTAACCCGGAAATTTTGGATCAGCTATATAACTTCTTGCTTGGAGTGGTCAACCTGCATAAAAAGCCGATAGAGTTCGCGCATGCGCAGTCGGATACTTTATCCTGTACCGTTTGTTTTCGTCACATGAGGCTCCCGGGAAAAGATGATTAAACCTTTTGGGAAAAAACAAGAAAAATAGGATAAAAGACGAGTTTAGATGACCTGGTTTTATTTATTGCGCATCTCATCTACTCTTTCTTTCCACAAAACGCGTAAAAACGTTACACATCCCGAGAACCACATAAAGATCACTGCAGACTGCGATCGAATTGTAAATCCATATCTCGATAGCGATCAGAGGATTCCTTTCTAACTCGAACTTTTCATATGTAAAACGTAATAATTGGATTTAAACTACGGGTAGCATGGTACTTAATTTTACCGTAGTCTGCAACTGCGTTAAGAACAACGGGTTCATAGTGCGCTACAAGAAATAAGTGCTCAAAAAGCAAGATGCAAACAGCAAATGCTCCCTTGTACGACTCTCTGTCGACGAAATTATTTGAAGAATTTTCCCCACTTGTTGGAAGAAATCGGTTAATTTGGAAGTTGTTAAATTTCGCGAAAGGTATACTTATTTTCCGGTGGATCATTGCAACCCGACGAAACTTCAATTACAAGACTTATTTGCGAAGTCTCATGTATTTCAGGAAATTAGCATAATAATTCGACGATATGGAAATGGGATTCTTCAAGGTTTTAACTTCGGTAGAAAAATATCGGAGTACCAGAATTTCCGATACTTAGGCATAGTTTTGCTTTGTCTGGGGGCTAGACACACCCAGAGTGCATCCCTAATTTGAGCGGGAAATTGTTTTTAAACGGTTTCGAACTTTCACCATTCTCTGGCAGACAGAGGCAAACATTGTTTTACGGTCACTCGGTGCTTCAGGGTTTTACGAGCGTTCCGGAGCTATTCCGCAGGCAAATTGTTTGCTATACGCTTATATACACGCGGGGATGAAACCCAGATTATAGTTATTTATGTCCTTTTTTCATTTGGCTACTTGGCGAGTGGCCGTGTAATTGCCGCACAATATACACGGCTTTTATAATACAACTCTCCGAGTATAACCAGTCACGGAAGCTGTGTCACATTAGCAACATATGTACAAGCAGCCGGTACAACGCGTAGGTGAAAGTTGGCGAAGCAGTATCAATAGCAAGTGAAAATGCAACAGCCCACTGTGCAGCACGTCTACAGTAGGAAAAACAAATTACACGTACCGTGAATCGTATTATTGATAAAAACTATCACTTCGAATTCACTGGAATCTTTGAAACTTCGAAGTCTGAAAAAATGTTCGTTTTAGAGTTAATTTCTTTTTCCAGGCTCCTCAAGACCGATTCATTCTATAGTCGTTTATTCACCGTAATATGTCAAACTGATTCACTTTCGACTTGTCATTCGTTTTTATCAAAGTTTATCAAATTCAATCCGGCGGGCATCTGAAGCGAAAAGGTTGTACCATTAATGTAGATGACTGCATAGTGCACACCGGTATCATACTGGAAACATTTTTTTCTCTTTATCGTTAGTTACTGTGCATTTTCGCACGGCGTGACTGCGCGGATTCCTCGTGCAAACGCAATACGCAAGTGTAACGATCCGTGAAGAATCCATGTGACTAGAAAGTTGAAAAATTCACATAAGCCGCTTTGTTAAACGGCTCATTATACCTGTAGCCAGAGCATTATCATCTCGTACCGCAGTTGCATCAATTAGAGCAAAATGCGTAACGAATTACGTGCATAATCCGCAATTGCGTTACGCAATTTGTACGCCGAAGGAACATGTGTTTGTTTCTCTCCGTCAATTTCTTTGTTTTGCAACAGCATTTGCGGTTCAAGATCACGAGCTCGCCTCATGTTCACTTCCGAATGGAATGTCTTACCGTCATTGACTTCTCGTTTATTTGTTTATCAAAACGATCTGCATCCCGAAAATGACAAGTTTTCAATTATACTAGATCCCCACGTTTCTAGGCACAGGGAATCATCTCCGACTATTTTTTATGAACTTCCGATTTTGTGTTCAGCGATAAATCGACGATGCACGAACGGATTTTGATAATTTTTCCTTTAACCGACATGACTCTTATTATCTTATCTGAATAAGAAAATTTATAAAAACATCATTTCGTGTAATAATGTTGTCCAATCACAAAACGCACCACATTGACAGTTCGTGGGTTGTCCCATTAAAGTCAGCCAAATTCACCATTTTTTTTTATAAATCTACCAGCGTTTATTGTTCGTTCCCCTAATTTCGACTGACGCCAGTTTATTTTGCGTATTATTCGGGAATCGGCAAAGTAAAACTTGTACATTCTGTAATAAAACTCTGCGAATACGAAAGATCATATGTTCAATGTGAATTATTTCACAGCCGTTATCCATCACCGCGGTCATAATAGGTCATGACAAAACTATAGGTTTATAAAATTATACGAAATCATCCAGTTATACGTCTGTATAGGTTTCGCTTTTGGACACAGGGCTGCGTCGACGAACCACGGCACGCACGATATGCACACAACATGCACACGGAACGATACGGTGCGCATACCTGTGTACGAACGAATAGTTATACAGAGCAGGTTGCACGGCGGTGAGGCGTGCATTGTCCATTACAATTATTTATCGCATATCTCAACCGAAGTGGTGCAGTGTCGTGAATGGATTGCGAAATGGAGTGCCAAAGAGCGGCGCGGGTCGATCTCACGGGGATAGTCCGACACTCAGTTCTGGGTTGATATTTACAATGGTTTCATTTCAAACACGCCATTTCATACTTTTCATTTCGCATTGCCGATAACAGGCATTCTCTATTTTCTATTTAAAATGGAAAAATGTATGCATTCAGCCATTTGTCAAATGCCTCTGTTGAAATGGAATGTTCAAATTTTTTCAAATATTCTAGAGCAATTCGCTCCGGTTCGATTACATTATGTTAGAATTTTCAGTTTTTTTTTTTTCAACATATTTTCTCACTCAATTTGCGTTATTTTGCTAGTAATCAACGCGTGATTACGTAGTAGATATACGTGCAAGAATCTTTAAGACTCTAGTTTTGTGTAATGGAAAAACTGTTCCTGGAGCACAATATTGGTACTTTACCAGCGTGTGTACCAATTACACGATTATTCTCATAAAAGCTTTTATCCACGGCTTCGCTCCCGTGCTTCTAAGGAAAAATAACAAAAGTTTTTGTCACTAGAGCACCAATTGTGGGTATAATACAGAGTATTATATTAGGATATTATTGTGTACGATGTTGTAAGTTCTTCATACCTTGGATTCCCTTCTCGTTCAGTGGG
Organism: Neodiprion pinetum; assembly: GCF_021155775.2. Taxonomy (NCBI): domain Eukaryota; kingdom Metazoa; phylum Arthropoda; class Insecta; order Hymenoptera; family Diprionidae; genus Neodiprion; species Neodiprion pinetum. The sequence continues at coordinate 18,862,394 of NC_060234.1, forward strand.
TCTGTGTACTACGTACCATGTTCGCGTGTTCCCAATGCTCAAAATCTCCATATTTTCATATTTTATGTGTCATAGGAAATCTGTGTAGCAAATTTCATGAAAATCCGTTCAGCCGTTTTAGCACGAAGAGGTAATTACTGAATTACGCTCCAGATGTGTCCCACAGGAATGGTGCATTTTTCCGGGATAAAAAGTAGCCTATGTTATTCTGTGGCCTATAAAATATCTATGCAAAAAATCACGTCGATTCGTCGTTCCGTTGCTGCGTGAAAGAAGGACAAACCAACAAACGCACTTCCGCATTTATAATATCAATAGGGATGGATCAATGATTATTTTGCCTAATATGGGACACATCAACGATAGAAAATAGTATGCAGGACTACAGTTGCTTGACAAGAATAATAATGCATGATATGGTAAATAAATTGAGAAGCAGCAAGGTGTGTTTCAATAATTACGAAAAATTTAAATATTTACAGTATACATGCCATTTCGCATTTGACGAATCATTTCAGACACCTTATTTTGCATGTTTCAATTTCAATAGAATTATAGTGGAAAGCATTTCCATTTATCAGTTCAAACCAAATTGTTAGAAGTATTTACCATTATCTATTTCAAAACCATTTCACCCGGCCCTGACGACTCTTCTCGTTGTCCATGCGCACGCATATATAATTGTTCGTGGGCGAACAGGTGCCGGTTCACCAGAGTAATTATTATTGAAAGTGAACGTAACAACGTACCTACTTCTACGAAGCCTCTGAGTTTCGCCGTTATTTGCATGCAATTTGTACAATACGACGAGCGAAATGTTGAAAGCAACGCACTCGATCGCTCCGAACACCTTGCGAGACCTAATGCACACGTGTTGATGCGGTTCATTCGCGGCGTGGATGCAAGTGATGCACGTATGGACATACTGTATCACGTATTGTAACGCAACCGTTATGGATATAACAGGAAAAAATAAGACGCATGTACCTATACGGACGGGGAAAATAATGCACGGCGAGGTCCGAGACCTGCTCGAGAAAAGGGAGAGTCCGGTTGTTGGGGTGTTATGCGGTCGCTTACGACGCAACTAAGGTTTCTGTGTCGCAGGTTAGTTACACCGGTTGCACCACGAAAATCTATACGGGACTCTCGCTTCCCCAGGGTGCAGACCAGAGACTGACCACAGGAATTGTTTCGAATCAGAACACATTGCGAAAAAAATCCCTCCTCGGTGTGACAATCGTGACCAAGTCCCTTATATGTTATTATCCTTTATATCGTTATTGAGTACATGTATAATCAAAATATGATCGAGATATGAAGCTTGATATGCTTTTTACTATCAATCAAAGTCACCTTAAACGTCGCTAAAATGAAATAAGGCTGGTGAAAAATTATCAACTGTAAAATCTTGCACTTGGAACATATGCTATCATGTTATTGGTTTGTCTTCCTGTATTACCGTCAATCAGGAAAAATATCGAAGGAGTAATTTTAGATACGGTTCATTTAAGAATCTGCTATTTTTTTAATTTATGAACGTTGAAGAATCAGGAAGTATGAGGCTTTGAATTTAGATAAGTTCATGTCACTTGAAGTGAAATCATATCACTCTGTTGAACAATCACACGAGACTCGAAGTAATTTGTCATAAATGGTTGACTTCATACAACTTGGAATGTTGGTCGCATAACTTCTAATGACATCCAATACTTCCGCATGTCTTTAATTGGCTTTATATAACTTTGAACGTTCTAATTAAAAAACTTCACACGAGTTTGGATGCAGCTTGTGATACGACTTTGACTGTGTTTAACAGACTCCCTTCGGTAATTTCATAAATTACATCGTCGTTACTTTTATCGACTTCTTGACTTCAAAAGGATTTCTGCACGTTGTCATGATTGCAGCTGGCTTTGCAAGACTTTAAGTCAGCGTATGACAATCCTCCTGAATCAAAATGATATCACAAAAGTTTTAACGACTTGGAATGGCTCTAGAAGACGTGCAATACCTTGAAGTGACTCAGCAGCATATCCTCAATGGACTTCCAGTCACTTCGAATGACCTCAAACAACTAATACACATCATGGATATGCATGAAGTGAATTCAAAATATTCTTTCCGAAGATAATCCCATCATTTGATTAGTGGTTAATTCGCTGTACACGCTTCTTTGATCGATTTGATCCCTAATTACGGTAACAAATAACGTTCCGCAAGAGGTTAGTGAAAAGCATGTTGCACGTGACCGTTTTATTTTTCCTTCAGCAGCAAGTGTCTGACGGCTAGTTTGCTGGGATAATATTTAACGTTGGTATGCCTATATACTCGAGAGGAATGAAGTGTATAGAGACCAGCTCGTATATTTGGTCCCTGGTAGCGGTGATTAGTTCCCTCCATGGCGAACGCCACGCGAACCAATTTTCTCAACTGGTCCGGATGATCGTGTGTGCATAAAGCGAGATATGACTCGAAAAATGAGACGAAGAAGAAGAAGAGGAAGAAGGAGAAGAAGAAGACGAAGAAGAAGAGGAAGAAGAAGACCCGTTGGGCAGTGGCGTCTATAGGAGAGCACTTAAAATGAATCGACAGAAGCAGCGCGCAGAAGCAAGGTTCACAAATGACCGGCGGCGAGCCCAGTTTACCCAACATAACTCAACCCAGTACGTCGAGCTCGGGCTTTGAGGCGATGCGCACCGCGCATTGGTGGACCTAATGTTTCTCGGCATTATGCTAATTTATACTATCCGCGCTCGAAGATCACCGATGTTTGCGCACTTGAAGAGAGCTTGCCATTGCGCCGAGTTAGGGTTAGGGCGCTCTAACGACGGCTTAGTTTCGCTCGATCAGAGCGTCGCCCTCTAGCTGATCATCGCATATTTCAACGAGCCTGGTTCAGAAATTTTTCCGGCTTGCCACGGTGAAATGGTGGTACAAGTTAGCGCATGATAGTCTCGGGAAACTGAACACCCAAATACGATTCCGCCAAATCATGGGATTCCATTTTTAGATATAAATGATTCACGCAGAGGTTTTCGTCTGCTTGTCAGGTTGACCAACTCCGTTACAGTCAGAGGCTAGTTATCAAAATTCGCACTCGTTTTGAGGTTACGTTATTTCGAGAATTTGAGGTGAACCAAATGCGATGGATCTACTTCTTAATCAGTATAACCTCGAAATGCTCACGCGTATGGATAGCTAGCGCCAGGGTCCAATGAGACAGAATTGGCCAGCCTGCCTTGACACAGACAAAACGTGGCGCTTGGGTGTTCAGTTTCCCGAGACCGTCACTGTGGAATACAATGTTTTTGGTTGTACGTCCAATTTCCATGTGATATAACCTCGATCCTTGAAAAGCGAGATTCAGCGTATTGCTGAAATCTGATTCATCTAATAGAACATCCGTATAGGTGAAAAATTCCAAGTGATACTCAATACATTATTGGAATTAGGTAAAAGAGTTCGTTCAGTGTTAGCAACACTATTTTCGACATTCTGAAAATGATGATCACCCAGTTATTGGTTTTGAACTAGTTAAAAATCAATGCTGACGTTATGTTATCTCGACTTCACGTAACTGCTACCTACCTACTTCAATTTGTTGTGACAAGTGAGAAAAATTTGAGCATAAGACACTTTTCGGAGAACAGGCGATTAATCGTGTGGAATCACACCAAGTTTAGTGAAGAAAAAAAAAAAATTAAAGTAAAAAGTCAAGGCCCACCAATGACAAAAAAAAAAAAAAAACTGTCGAATAAAAGCACAATAATTGTGACACACCCAATTTGTTTCCAAAGTACTAATTACTTTGTTCCGTGTTGCGATGAGCCGTATTGAGTATACCCATAGCCGGTAGGTACTTGCGGGAATTATGCGCTTCAGATCCCAGTTTGCCTGGATTTACCGACGCGCCTTCACACTTTATTATCGTTATCGAGTATTTTCTGGTTCTCTGAGCCTCCGGGGAAACGATTTACCTAGAGACCCATCTTCCTATCCTGCATGTAACGCTCGTCGTCTCCCGGGAATCTCGTAGACCTGACGGCTCAATCTACGGCTCTTCGAGCCCAAGACGTTTCACGACAATGATTTATTATACAATCATACGATTACTACAGATGACTCAGATTCGTGCCAAAATCCTGATTGATCATTATGTCGAACACCATCGCTCCCAATGGTTGAAGTATTGAAAATTTAAACTTTCAAAGAGTACCACAAAGGGTTGAAATACCAAGTGGTTTTAGTCAACCACGGAAAACTTGTGTATTTGGTGTATATACATAAATTCTAACCTGATAAAAATTATAAAATTCGGTCTTCAAACAAGATTTGCCGTGATAATGGAGCTGAATTTCGACACAAGCCTAGCAATTAGGTGTTTGGTAAAAAAATTAGAAATCGAATGTAATAATGTCCGAAATTTCTGAGGAAAATGTGGCAAAGTTTTCCCATTTGTTCAAAATTAATGAGACGTCTAGAATACTTTTCAAGGTGAAATGCAAGCTGGAAGCCAATCATCGATGAAATCTTACAGATGGTGCAAGTATCCTAGATCCGCTCGTCCTTTCAACCCTTGAAAGGCATTGTGCGACTCGTCATTTTGTAGCTGCACAAATATTTTTTTCTACCGGTGCCGCACACGCGGTCTTCGCATTCATTCAATCATTAGATACTCGAGGCCGGATTATAATTGCTTTGTCATTGTGCTCGGTGAGACATGATGTGCAAGAGTATAAGTCGCTTTACAAAAGCCACAAAGTAAATATTAACATTTTTTTCATCTAGCAGGTGCATCGTCATTCCCTCCGAGTAGCACGGGAAACCCGCAGTCACTGCAACTGCTGCGTCTCGCGCTGAATCTGCTTTATTCCCGATCTCTTTATCTCCCTAGCTCTCAATTATTTCGAAATTACAAGTTTCCCAGCGAGGTTTTCTTCGTTCTGTAGCAACGGCCCTGCGGCTTGGGTCTCGAGAAATCGTTATCCTTGCTAATTTGTTGAAAGAAAGATCACCGTGTTCATCAATCAGCTTGTGCGTGCGAAACATTGACACAAAAAAAAAAAAAAAAAAAGAAAACAAGCAATGAAGAACACTGTACATTTAGACGTGCTATTGTAATTATTCCACTATAGTTTCTTCTTGCATAACCAAGTCGGATGAACATGTTTGATCGTAGCTCGAGCATATTGACAAGTGAACTGTACTGAGATTGATGTAACTTTTGTATGTGTCAATTTAACAGAAAATTTTTCCAAACCTGCTCCTAGAACATCGCCTGGATGACGATGCTCAACAAGCAAGTCATTCTGCAGATACATATTCCCGGTGCAAATCTTATAACCAGCTAAAGACAAAGAGGTCCCTTAACAATTGACGATGTAGAGAACTCTTTGTTGTACTAGATGGTTTAAAAATCGGTAACAGTGACTGGCAAGGTCAAGGTCTGGTTAGGTGTATGCAGTTTGTGAAGCTTAGCCAGGACTGAAGTGCTGCTAGAGAGAAACGGGAATGAATTTCATTTCATTTCGGTGTGGAAAAATCCAGTAAAATGAATTTCGAATCGTAATTTTGCTATTTTTTTTTCAATGTTCGGCAATTTCAAGTTATACCAGCTTTCCTATATCCCTTTAAAATAAATGTAGATAAATTCTAACAATTGTTACCAAATAGTTTGCTATAGCTATAGGCATCGATTTATCAATAAGTAGCTGTCACTGCACTACGTCATTAAATACCCATTACCGATTGATAAATATTTATACTACAGTGATTGTCTAAGGAATTCATTTTTTCTCGCATTGCGAATTTTAACGTCATCTCGCGCGTTATCTATCATTCGCTGTAATCCGTTGATTTGCTTTTATCGAACGTGAATAATCGCATCATAAATCATTTCACTGCACACGTAAATGTCAGAGGTGTAATTTCAGAGGCTCCCTGTTCAAAGCCATAGATCTTAAATTACACAAAAATTAGCACTTCATTATCAGATAAATCAGAGCCTATCAAATTAGCCTCTGGTTAATTTTCACGGGTTTCAGCCAACCGATCCAGTGATGATTATTACCAACAGAGATCAGTTGTTTTCCTCTTCATGTGACAGTTATTCATGTATTTAAGATATTCGCTTCCCCTTATTCAGAGTTGCTATCGAATAACGCATAATGCTAGAAAAATGTGGTATGTACCTCTATGGACTAGAATTTGGTGTCAACCTATCACTAAATCTGATGTGAATCCTGATCGTAACACTATCTGATGTTGGGTTTCCAAGTTGACCACAAAATTTAAGAACCACCATTTTTTACAGTGAAAATCTTGAAAAACAGCATCGGGGTGAGGGTCAGCACTGTTCATATTCATCCCTGAATGAAGCAGAAAATCTGTTCGTTCGAAAATTTATAAATTTTGCAGCTTTGTCGTCGAATGCATGTCATGATGGGCAAATTTTGGATATATACGAATAGGTGGTTCAATCTCGGCTAGATTAGCCGTAGTGGTTGAATCGATGGGAGCACCATTAGCCGGTGATTGATAATGTCCGCGAACTCGTTCCACGCCGTCACATCGTATCGTATAAGTTGGTACAGGCATACGTGGTGTGGTGGTAGCGATCGAGCAAAAACCCCGAGTAAATGCTGTCGAGTGCATTGTCACTACTCCCCTGTTGGCAATTATCGCTAATGCGAAGGTTTTGTCTGGCTTATAATTAGCTACGAAAGTGACAGGGGCCGACAAAGCGTTCGCGCTGGGTCCACGAACGCGTTTCCACTGCCGTCACGTGTCTATATATGTATAATGCACCCGCCAGGAATGACAATGCACCTGGAAATAATAGACCTTATTTACCTACCGTCGCATCCGCAAGATTCGCTCCAACTTTACGCAAATTTATGTGCAGAGATCTGACAAGAAAAAAGGAGCATCCAAGGCATTTCTCTGCTATTATACTTTGAATAAGAGGAAACGGTGAAACTTGGCAGGTTGAGTTGCCGACTCCGCATGTTTCAAATAATAATTGAACTCTATTGGTCGGTGGGGTTACATCATGGAAATATTTTCGCTTGCAAATCGCAGATGTCAAAATCTCCCGCAACAAGTGGCGAATTGAAATTATGTGATTACGATGACTCGTAGTAGTCATCAGTCGTCACTCAGTTAACCCTTCAGAGATCAGATCGTGAAATCGCGGTTGGGAAAATGTGCTTCTGTCTGAAATGTATTCAAATTACTTTCTAGAACGCAAATCTACTCAGAGATTTTTAAAATGTCAAGGATCTTGTCGCCACATTCATGTTTACGGCGTTCTCGTAATATGCGTGAAATTATATTCCTAACGCTAGAAAGAACGTCATCAAATCCCTGAGTCTCTAAAGGGTTGACAGTAAAAATTTCCTAAGCCTTCCGGAACCACTGCATAAACTATATCTGCAAATTTCGCATCACCTGCTCAACCTCCTTAACTCGAGTTTGACAGCTGAAGCTTGTAGTGGCTAGCCTGATTGAAAATCCTATAAAGTTCGCGGTTGCGCAGTCGAACCTTCAGTCTTCTCAATTTCACTGTTTCCATTGGAAGTGCACGAAACTACGTGATATCAAACGTTGAGTTTTTCAATTTTTGAGGCGTTGCAAAAACACGTTATCAGCAACCCGCAGGTTTCCTCCATCAGATTCTCTTCGCCGAGAGTGCGCAGGTACTCAATCATAAATGCCGATGGTAGGGATATAAAATTATTCAGAAAATTCACTTTGCCCGAGACGCAAGTATTTCTTGCTCGATCGCCGGTCTCCCCGAGGCGGAACGTTTTGAAACTGCAGCAACGAGAGATACTTTGCATCTGTGTCCCTGGTATATACGTACCTACATACCTGCATGGACGCTCGGAGGGTATCGAGGAGCGCATTTATCACCATGACTGTTCTCGATCGCGTCCAAGGCGTCCACGCGGCCGTCTTTGAGATTTATTCGAATAATTCCGAACCGCTTACACACGCGGACGTCCGTACGTGGCACCGATCGATGCATGGCTATCAATTCTATCTATCGAAGGCTTGACTTTCTGGACATCCGCACAGAGGCGAGTCCCTCCAGGCTGCATCGTGATATTGCATACCCACCTCGTTGAGATTCCGTATTGTTACTCTCGCATTAATGCCTGTCGTAGATTAGATTAAATTACCTACCGATTATTCCCGAGCTGCCTTCCCTTGGGCTTAACATAAATAATTAACAATTTTCTCGCCGACGTGAATCCGATCGCCGGATTTCATGGTACATTCAACTCCTGCCACCATCGACTCGCTACAATTTTCATTAGAAAGACATATCACTCCAGTTTTTTCACGCTGCAGAAGCCGCGGTAATGTCCGTCATAGAAGTTTTAAATAAACACTAGACACTATACGATTATTACGCTGGATAGAATCGAACGACGAAAAACTAATATCAAAAGTATTCAAAAGTTGGATTTAATTTACTGCAATAGGTACAAGTGTGCTGTTTCAGGTTTTATCTCAGTATCTCAAACGTCTCTCGTGATACTTTTCTACAAACATCGTGCTACCCCATTTCACGTAAGCAATGTGTTTTTCCTTGAGTGTTTTTTTTCTCCTCTCCAAAGTCGACTACAGCACCGATTACCCGGAAATATTTGAAAAATTCGGTACCTCTACCAAAACACGGCGGACTATGAAAATTCCAACGATTTTGTAGACAAAGTTAACAGTATCAGCGAAAACGGCGATGATCCGAGTGGTCAAGGAGCGATTTTGAGACGGTGCTCATGGATGCTCGCGGTGAGGCGTGGGAAAAGGAGTAATTTCTCATGGGCCGTGCGGAGCAGTGTAGCTATCTGTAATATGCCTACGCGTAGCATTCATAACGAAGTTAACCTTCTTCTATCGGCGTCCCGCTGGGTTTGATATAATTTCAACATAATCGCTCGGCTGGTTGCAGTGGTGAGTATTGGCTTTGCCTGAGTGCAGCGCGTGTGATAAAAACCAACCTGCGGAGCGTGCAGCTGCAGCAGCATCCCCTGCAGCCCTGCCGAGGTATCGATGGACGCTCCGTGTCGGACACGACGAGGGAAAGATCCTCGATAAATTCCGATATATCGATCCCCCGCGCCTCGTCCTCATCCTTCCGTCCATTGACCGTCTTCCAGCGCGCTTCCGATCCGCCAAACGCAATCGCGTGGCGTGCAGTTATTCCGGAAGTGATGACACACTTTTTTATATCATAGAGCAAAGCGGATCTATCACCCGACAGCAAAACATTCCCTGACACAGCTCAACCCTCGATCGAATGAGAGTTGTTATTTTCCCCAATCTGCACGAAGAAGGGGCAAAAAGATGACTCGAGTTGACTGGACGAATACAAAGAGAAAAGGAAACACAGAGAAATTATTCTATGAAAGGCGAAAGAAATGTTTTCTTAATTCAAAACAAATTTTATTTAATATAACAAACTGTTTTGTTCGCAATATTTGATTTTCATATTCGGTAAATTCAACAAATCCTTTTTCTTTGTGCATACTTGCGGATCAGATGTGAAATTACAAGTTTTACAAGAAAAGAATGATCACTTATACTGTGGCCAATAATTAAAGCTACTTCCACGCAGCAGTCTTCATCATTCTGAGCTTTGCTTATGGAATATTTTAAGGAAAAGAAAATTATTCAGAGCATTGAGAATTATTTTGAGAGCACACTAGCACACTTGTCAAATGTTTTACTTAATTCTAGTTTCATAAATCTCCTCTTAAGTTATGTACTCAGTTATGAAAACATATCCTTTAGACAATATTCAACTAAGCCTTTCAATACTCAATTATTTCCACACCAAATTTCGCAATTATTAAAGCTGCTGAAACATTTCAGTATCATTTTTGGCCACGGTAATTTCATTGATATTCACCGGATATGATGGATCACAATGTTCAATTGATAGCTAAGATATTAAATTGATATTTCAAGGTAGAACCAACAAACTTAACTCCTCGTCGTACATTCGTATTTCATCCAGCTCCAGTATCAAACCTGTCTTAAAGAGTTTACTTTATTCTCAATTATCCCTTCGCTCGAATCGTTAGAAAAAAGTAATCAAACCGAAATGTCAAAGACACGTTTAATTTATACGTTATTCTTGCGACTTATCGCATATTCTCCGAATTTTGATGCACCAATAAGCGGCGCGTGACTGTAGCATCGCTCGCTCTTGATCGAAATCGTGAGGAGGATATTTCCGGTTCCTCGTTGCGTCATTCATGAGGTTCATTGAGCCCCCATCGACCAGAGGGCAACGGTACGAGGACTCCCTCCCCAAAATACGATCGAGAAACCGGTCAACGCCTCGGTGTCCCGAGATGCTAAGTCCCTGATTAGCGTCCATTCATCGTCAGCTTGGATGCTGTTCGTGGACCCGCCCGAGGTGAGACCCACGTTTTGGGCCCCGTCCGATCGCTTCGGCAGAACGGATTCCTGCAGTAGATGACGATTTCGCCCGTGCTGCGTTTCGGTATGAATTAAGACTGTGCAATTAATCGATTAATTGTTTTCTTAGTTATTCCGCTTATCGTGGAAAAAATCAATATTTCACAAGTACGATGGACCGAAAAAACAATGGATTTAAATTTTTAAATAATCGAATCATGGAAAAAACGATTTATCTAAACTTGAATTGATCAATTAATCGATTAATCTCACATCTCGAGTATGCATGATTATCATCTTACGTTTTGTTTTCGCGTTCTTCGTTGAACATTGTCATATTACGTGACTAGTTTGCCGATTGAAATTATTACTGTACTTTGGAAAGACGATCAAAATAGTTTCTTGTGCAAAAGGTATTGAGTACACAACCGCTTGTTACGCTTAAGTACAGAAGGTGCAAGAGACCGATTGTCCACTGCTAGCATCTCGGACTTGGAAAGAGAAAGCGGAATTCTGTGGACTGAAGTAATAAAACTAGATCACCTCGGCAATTGAACTGATCCGGTCGTTCCGAAATAACGAAGGAAAACGCCGCACGACGTCCGATTCGAGCCGTTGTCGTTTATTTATACAGGCCTGGTCGTTGCAAAGTAAATAATCAATCATGATAAAAAAAAAAGTCAATTTAGTACTTCGGCATAAGTTAAAGTGTTAATGCAGCGAAAAATTAAATTTCTCATTGTTATATGGACAATTTTAAAAGACCAGCTAAGAGATTGCTTAGAAAAAGTAATTTTTTAAATGCTACTCCGTAAGCAGAAAAAAGGAGGTCAAGTCCGAATTTTCACCTCGATTTCGCTGTGTAAAACGTGCCAGAGCGCCATAATGGAATTCTTTGTTCATCTGCGATATCGCGGATAGATTGATGATAAAAAATGATCATCTTCATCCGTAACTTGACTGCGAACGATCAACCATACACCGCAAAAATCAGTCCTGTAATCTAGTTTTATTACCACAGGAACCGGAACTCTGATCAGATAGATCAGATGTAGAAACACGTGCGAAATATCGAAGACGGAATGTGAGCGCGGTTCCAGGCTCTCACCTCAATACCGTTTGGCGAATAAACAAATTGATCAATAATTAATGAATAAGCGAGTAATTGAGGAAACTTCATAAGCCCCCTCATACGTCGGCTGCGTACATGCAGGTATACCAAGTAACGTTATACATGCGTATAAGAATTAACTAGTAATGGTCAGAAGCAATCAGACCTGATTGGGGATGGGAGAATACACCTTATGCCGCCAGCACTCAGGTAAACCCTCTCAGAGGTGTGTAATTACCGAGATTATACACATCAGGATAACTAGAGCGAAAAACATCGACCTGGTTGTTAAACCGCCGCGCTGGTCGCGGCTGCAATATGTCTGTATGGACCGCGACTACACGATATACACAATCGCACGCATCAAGTATGCATGCACCATATACAGTCGGTGTCAGTGCCGTTGGTCTTACCTACTACCGATCGGTCTGCGGTGGCAAACTATCTCACCTTTACTCGGATGCGGACTACACAAGTAGCCACCCTGAGCCAGTGCTTCGCGCACATTCACTCTCGACGCCGCTATTTATATCCGAGATCGAATTCCATCTCGGTGGAAAAAGGTAACTAGATCAACCTGACTCGATATTATTGCTGAGGTGATTAAAAAATAAAACAACAACAGAGTGTAGCTATGGAGTACCGCGTGCTGGCTGGAAAAAAGTTACATCTCACCCACCTTGGGGTGGCTTTGAATCCTTTTCTTCTCTTCTCTGTTGCTTTCGATTCTTATCTACTCTCATTAGTTACTTGCCGACGAAAAGCGTACGCGTTTTACACAGTTATTCTTTGCAAGCTAGTTAAAAGCTGTACACTCAGTTGGTGTTTTTAGGATGCTGAAACTAGTGGTGTTTGAAAGATGTGGGATTATTCTCTAAGATTAAAACGAACCAGTAGGTGTTATTTTTAATTGTTTCAACCATTTCATAAATGAATGTTCCCATTTGCCGTAATTTTGATGTTTATACCGTTGATACAATAAATTATCGACTGATAAACTTTTATTCGCGATAAAAACACCACGCTTGTAATCGTGAGTAAGAGGAGTCAACATTATTTTTCGGAAACGACTTCTTAACAGTGTAAATACTCATATTTAATACACCACACCGGAGCACTTTAAATGCTAGGCATCAACTGGAATGAAGATCGTGACGATCAAACGGCCATCCCCGCTGAAGCTTGACGTAATATTTAAATTGCTGATAGTACAAACGAAAGTCACTTGAAATTTATGTAAATTCGATCATGTATCGTGCGTATATAAATAGCTGAAGTAGGAGATGAACAGAGAGTGAATGATCAACGATGTCCTAAAGCGTTACCTTCCCAGGAGTCTCTACGATGATCACATAAGACACAAATTATCCTCTTCGAGAGTACAGGTTCTTTAATCACGCGTCATCGTTTCACTGCACTTTCATTTTTGATTAATCATTCAACGTGAATATCTCTTTCTGCGTCATCGTGTTGTTTTCAACTCTCGCTAATGGAAATAATCGAAAAAGCGTTTGCCAGTTTTTCTCTTCTTATTAATTGGTCATCCGATGAAAGATTTCGCGGTGATTGTAATATGCAGAAGTACGTCCAAACTTTAATGATGGGTAAACATACTGTTGAAAATGTCGTATTTTTCCGTGTAACACCCAAAAACTCCAACGATCCGGTGAAAAATTCGCAATATTTTCATTAAATCTCGTGGGCATTCATGTTCTTGAGACTAAAATTTGCATTAACTCGAGCGTAAGTTTGAAAATACACTTAAAAACCACTCGGCATTATGAACAGCGCAAAAGAGCAGAGAGATGTATGTTAGTAGTGGTGTAACGATTGCAGCACACACAGCCGGGTTAACAAAGCAGGATGAGATGTAGAGAAGACGCACGATCGGTTTTCACAATCCGATCGGTTGCACGGTCGGCAGTTATCCACTGCAGAGGCAAAGCCACTTAATTCCTTAGAAATTCACTCGGATAGATAAGAATCTGTACACTGACTCCTGAGGAATAAATGCTTTACCAATTAACGCAGGTGTCCTGCCTCGTATTTTTCCTTCCTTATGCGTCCGCGCTCTCGGGGCCTTTACGCTTTTACCTCGAGGACGCATACCGACCGAGGGGTATTAGAAGATAAGGGGGCACAATAAAGGACCTTGCGATGTGGAATAGAAACAGCGTGCAATTTGACAAGCGGCCGTTCGGTTAGTTTTGTTGCCCGCAACCAGACACTCTCGGCTCTAAAGCAATTAATACCGCACAGCGTGACACAGCCGAGTGATTCGTGGCAGATCGGTACAAGAATGAGCGGGCCGGTTTTTTTTCGACACAATCGAAGGCGATTGGTAATTGCCGTTGAAAGGTCTGCTCGGTCGAGGCCAATTAGCATTCAGTCTTCGCCTATGAACCCATTACATCTGGGCTTGTACGTATATGTAATTATATGGCTATACCGATCTTTGTCGCGTGACGGTTTAATTTATTGGTCATTAATGCCGCAGCCTTCGCCTTTCACGAAATTATTCCATCCCTCGCTTCCTCTCTTTTTACGTCTCATTCTTGGCCTCTTTGTCGTGGGTTTTTTGCGTCTTTTACTCGATCGACGATGTCATGAGGAGTTAACATGTATTATGTAGTAAACGTCGGCTGAGCTAGAACTCCATGTTTACAATGGCAATTGACTCTATATCATCATCTGTAGAAGAAATTAATCGACGAGTACTTGCGACGACTTCATTCGTTTAAGATACATTTAAACAGTCAGTATTCTGATCCCTTATAGTTTCTTATATACAATCTAAAAGTGTTTTTCGTGTTTTACTTTATTTCATCATGCAAGCGATGGTTTGAAATAATATAATGACAATAACGTTTGTCAAACAATGTTTTCTTTGTGCAACCCTCCTCTTTTGCATTCCAATCTTCAATTTTTATGAAAATTCGTCTTGCGATTGCCCAGTTTCAAATCCGTTCAGTGGCTAATGACAATTTTCAAACACTGCCCGACACCGCGTCTTTTTCTCATTATTTGCCCTTCCCGATGTTCCAATGACACTAACATAAAACTTTACACGTGAACGCAATAAGGTTTTATCGTCAACTGCTGAAACAGTAGCTTACGTCCTATTTGAGTAAGAATTTCGATTTAATTCGTGAAAAAAAGTGATTATTTGAGAAGTGCGGCACTGCATCGCATGACAAATGTTCAGGAATCATGTACGTCGACAGCTTTACCATCGTCGCTCGTGACGCGACCCGAGCAGTCGGTCGAATTGTGTATTTTTCTTGGCACAGCTGGTATGGCGCAGCTACAGGGCAAAAACGGTGAAGTGAGCGATAAACAAGGATTCGAGTAATAAATCGCGGGAAAGGTTGACCACCGGCCTCGACCAGTACCTTATAGTGGTAAAATCGTGCGGGAGTAACCCGAGGTCGAGGCTGGCGCACCCTTCTCAAGATTCTAGTCGTGGGTGGACTTGGGCTGGGCAGCCCTTCGAGGCACTCAGAGACCGCTCAGTAATTATACCGAACGCGGCGACGGTTCAGAGCCGTTATATCCGCTTGCGAAAGATGACTTTACCGAGGCTCGGACATCGCCGCATTGGCGTGAAAAAATAACTACCTGCCTGGATCGAGGGGATCGCCCGTTTGTTTTTAAAACGCACCAGAGCGCATGCACCCCACATAGCTGAGCTGACGCGCAAATTCCTGCGCAGCTGAGCGCGGCGAATCAGATTCAGGGAATTATTATTCATCTCGCGCGCGCGCTGGCGCGTGGTGGGCAATTACAACGCCGGAAGAAACAAGATAAGCCGAGATAACGTTAGCTCTCCTCTGCAACTCTCTCTTTTTCCTCTTCTGCTTCTTCTCCCGTGCGCCTTCACCTCGGAGGGATGCGTTTATTATCTTCACGCGTCCGCAGGCTCTGGGTGCCATTTGCACGCACGTCTCGTCTACCGATAGCTCGACTTAACACTGCTTCATTATTTACTCGTAAATAAGCGGACTCGGCCGAGCCGCCTCGGAAGAGGTCTTCGGTATATTCCCATAGTCACTACCTTTCTTTTACACTTGTCTATATACTTTCGAATTTATCGTATGCAGGCATGTTCTTATACGGCGACAGTCTCAGGAAACTGAACACCCAAATGCACATGCGCCAAGCGATGTAATTCTGACGGTAGATTCAACTAATTGCCGTCGAGTGTTTCGTCTGTCAGTTTGTACAACGCAGCAATAGACGCTAGATGTAAAAGTTTGTAGCCGTCTTGAGGTTATGTTGCGTTGGAAATGTAAGGTAGACAAAATATGACGCGACTGCATTGAAAGGGGTTACGTGGGATTCGAAATTTCAAAAAATTCATTTTTCTTTAATTTTTTTAATCTAATAGTACAACCTGTCAAGAATATTTTTTCAATGTTTCAAGTCAATTGAAGCAAAAGTCTAAGAGAGAGAACCTTTGGAAATTTCTCTCATTAGGCTGGACCGGCCGGAAGCGTCGGAAGTACACTGGATTCTAGAAGTCGGTGGCCACGATTTCTCAAAAATTGATACACCGATTTTATTGAAATTTCGCACACTTCTTCTAGATAGCATTGATTAGTGATTGAACGAAGGATTTTTCTTTTCTTCGATCACAACTTATTTTACAAGGCAATACATGGTGTAGATTTTACCAAAACTCGCACTTTTTTGCACACAACTGTGCCGAAGACTCGAATATCAATTTTTTTTTAAATCTTTCGTTTAATCACGAGCTATACTTACCTACTAACAGAAAATATTTGCTTTTTTGATTTCGGATGAAGTTATCGTCGCCACCGCAACCATACTTTTTTCCAAGGGGTCTCCAAAAACCAGGTCTCAATGAGTGAATTTAAAACATTTTCAATGAAGATTTTACAAAATATTGTTCAAGGTCGTTCTTTTACATGCTTAATAGTTTAAATAAAATAATTATTTCTTATATTTAAAAAGAAATTGGAGAAAATATACTTTTTTATTTACCTTCGAAACCCATGTAAGCTGTTCAAGTCAATAGCTAGAAGTACGAGCACTTGGAACTAGGTAGTTGTTATTTTTCAAGATTCATTTAGTTACTCTGCAGTTTTTCCTTATAAATCCAAATTTAATAAGCACAGAGAAAATTAGAAGTAACATGAATGATGGTTCAAGCCTTTTTAAATTTACTATGTACATTTCAATTTTCGTTACTACATCCGATTTCAATTGCTAGGAAGTCTACATATCCAACAGAATGACTCAAGATACGGTATAAATTGAGTGAATTTGAGCGAAACACTTTTTACAAAATACCTTTCTCTATTCTAAATAAAAAAATTTTAATATTTATGAAAATATGTCAGACCTCCGTCGGAAAAGTTTTATTTCCAAGTGTCGAAGTTAACTCATGCTGGTTCCTTTAACCGCTGAAGGTATTCGAAAGGAAAATGCTACTGCAAGATCGGGAATGTCGCTTAGCCACCGGACGACCTTTGCCCCTACAACCCCGTGAGAAACTACTTTAATCCTTAAGTGCATGGTGTATCTTGGCCTGTATTCAATAGGAGATAAAGTTGATTTCACGGAGGACGGTGGGGAACGATGGATGTAGTCATGGGGGTACACACTACTGTCCTATACCAAGGGTGGAATGTCACCCATTAACATATTCTCATAAACCGCTGCTCGTGTAAACACCACCAACCGCGAGAGCGGTGTCGAGAGACGAGAGTATCTTCAGTAGATGGAGACGGGTCGAACGGAACCGCGACTTGGCGACGAGCGGAGTGCAGAATCTGCAGGAACGGCGGTGCAGGAGCAGAAAGACCATGGTGAGAAATCCAATCCTATCCTTGGGGGTTATTATGGCGATAATTTACTACTGGTTCTTCAGACCAGCACAAACCGAGCCGACAGTTTATGCATACCCTAGGAATTCCACTACCATGGGAAAGTGTTTACACCTTTTAGAGTTTCATATTTTAAAACGACCCATGCTGAGAGGGGCTGGTGCCTTCCCATTCCTCCGCTCTTCCTCTCAAACAAACCGCGTGCCTACGCCAAGCAGGTATTATAATTTAATTACACTTGTTACTTTGCTCATTTTACGGCATGTAAGTGTATAATCCGCTCAATTTTCCCCTCCCAGAACAGTTCGTATCACCGTCGCTCCTGACTGAGTCTGAAGACGTGTATCCACTCAGCTGAAAATTATGCCAATTCGAAACTGGCATTTGAAGGTGACAGTACAAGTTTTGCAAATGAAAAGTACCCGTGCATTTCAATAGGTAAACCATTATTTCCCAGTGAATTGGCGGCACTTTTTCATAAAGGTGCGATGTACCGCTGTGCATGTATTTACAAGAGACGTTTAAATACATGAGAAAAAAAATCATTCCATAACTGGATCCGCCGCGAGCCATACGTCGGCGCAAAAGTTGGGTGAGCAGGTCGTCCGACATAACTTCCATCTAAGGAACGGACTTCGAAGGATACAAGCCGAGGCACAACTGGGACAGCTAAGCCATATTCGGAAGTTCGGAGGACGTTGGTGGCTAGGATGACTTGCCGACCAAGCGTGGAAAGGTCGAGCGTACGACCTTACCCTAATTCCCCTATTTCGAAGCTATAACTCTGTTTTTGGGCCGATAGTTGTTCAACCGTAAAATTATAATCCCGCGAGTCCTTGAGCGACGTGGTGCATGGAGCATTGATCACATAACGTAGTGATGGCGAACCTTCGAAGTCGAAGAAAAACGGCTAATGTGACTTGGCCGTTCCGTTTCAATTGGCAAATTAAGCACGGCTGTCCAGATGATCGGACGTACAGGAATTGAGAGCTAAACCATGCTTCGATTCTGTCCCAGGCTGATATTATCCTGATAGGACTGGTTCGATGGCACGGAGAGCACAAAGTAGCCACCATGCAGTATCCCTTTGTGCAATCGAACCCAATAAAGATAAAGAGCTAACACGCCAACGACGCTGCCATTCTGCACTCCAGCAGTCGCACGGTGGGTAATACCTGTGGTCGGTGCTGCAGGTGCGACCGCAATCGAAGCAATCAAACCTAGCAAGTTACTGAGAGAGTCTTGTTTTCTCTTCTTCGGCTGTGATAATTCACTTTATCCCCAGAAGGATGAATCAACTTCGATTGCTTCACGTAACTATACCTATGTATTCCAATGAAACTCCGTACTCCAGTCGAAAGCTTCTTCTGAACAGCGCCGGGCGTTCGACTTTTCAAAAAAGAAATGCACGAGTTTCGGGTGCGGCCGCTGGATGGTCGAGAAAACACAGAACCGGTTGCTGCTACTGAAAATGACAGTTTAAGCAATATCAGGGTATGACGCAGTGCTCATGCCGAGGCGAGTTGACCATAATCGGGATGGTATTTGCGGTCGCTCGGATCTACTTAGCCCGCGCATGTGTGCGGTTCGCTCGTTTTGTAAGTACCATTTCGTGATGGTGTAGGAGCTCGCAAAGTAGTTTAAGCATGCTCGCGGCTTGGAGGGCCGGAGGAAAAAGTCTTATGAAACGAGACGAGAATCGTTTCTCCCTCTAAGTACTGTCTTTATGAGTTGCGCGTTGAAAAGCGAGCTGAAACCTGGCGGAACTATGCCGCGACTCCTCGGCTGGAACGGAGACAAGAGACTGAGGCAAGATGGATCTTCGCTATGTGGGATTCTGCGGCTTTGACACACTGCGAACTCCTCAACGTCCATTGTCTGCCGTCGATCCTGGACGGAACCCAATCTCGCGGATGATCCCGCAGCCCGATCGTGAGAGTTTCGTACCCGGTTCCGACATCGCACCCGTGAAATCGTTTGCGGCGAAGGGCTCAGGGCACTACCGCAAATCGAGCTTCGACTAGCGCGTTGGCTTCTACAAGGCAAAGACAGATGCCTGACGTTTTTCATATTGCGCAATGCTCTACGTCCGACCATCTGGTGGCGGTTCCTTTGCGCCTTACGCTTCGAGTGCAGCGTCGACGCCGTGACGTCAAGAAGCGCATCAGAGTAATACGATGTGCGAACAGGAGAGTGAGCTGGTACCAGTCTACAATGAAGAGCGATTCGAGCGAAGAGCGGCGCTCGGGTACGACGGAAGATGAATTTGCCTTCGGGACAATTGCAACGTAATTACGAATTACTCTCGGGACTATAGCGCCTCCCAATTGGAAGTTGAAAAAGTGAAGGTGCGGATAGACCAAGAGAATCCTACCGCATACGTGGATAATTGACCGGGTACCGTTTGCGTGTGTGCTGCGCAGCAGCACAGCCGCACACTATATCCTAGTCGAGGATCCCTCGCCATTATAGCTGTATGATCCACTTGCCCGAAGAAAAACACTGGAAGATCAGATCAAAGTGCCCGAATTGTATCGTTAATTCTTCTACGCTTCCGTCGGCCTGTACGAAGATGGGGACCCGGGATGATACGGTGCGCCATAATGTGGGGCTCAGATGCAGCAGGTACCGACCTGGCCGAGTATGGGAATGGATGCTGCACTTATCGGAGCACAATTTCATCGGCACTTAAAACGTCATCTTGCACAAGCTGGCTCCACCTTTTCATCAGCTGCTAATCTCACTCCTTCACTCTTCACTACTTTTCCCTCACTCTCCCCACTCGTAATACCCATAGTCATCTCCAACTCTGCCGTACGGTGTGTGCAGGCACACATCGACCGCCGCACCTTACCACCTGCAATAAACCGCGGCTACCCCACCCACAGCTTATTAACTCGAGCAGGCTTTCTGAAATGAGGCGGTGAATCTGATCCGACAATAAGGGTGTGTTCCCTGCAGCCTCCCGGGGATCCGCCGCGCGAATTAAGACTCAGGTGCAGCTCGGTATCGGTGCTCGCGATCGATCGGCATCCTGGGTGCCAGGATAAACCCGATTAATTGTATCTGGGCCTTTTGTACCTGGCGGAAACGACTTCCAGCTATAATTTATTGTACGGTGTGTGCGGCGTATGAGGTGTACCGAGAGGAAACAGTAGAAATATGTAGATTAAGCGTCCGACTGCGCATGCGCGGGCTTCGTTGGATTTTCGTGCAGTCTGGCCACCATAGGCTACAGCTCTCAAACGCGGCTTATGAAGGTTATGTAAGCGATGCAAATTTCCTTAGGTCAAGATGATTCCTGGCAGTCGATGCAATGATTCGCGAACGCGTGGTAAATTTTCAATGTTTACTGGCTGATCACTGATGATGGATACGAGTCATCATTGCCATATATTTTCAACTCGGCGCTTTACGCGGGAAATTTTGATATCTCATGCTTTTGTTTCGAGTAAGTTGGCACTCCTGTCTTGCGGATTATATCGACACAGATCTATCTCACCGACCAATAGAGTTCGATTATTTTCCGCATTCCCAGCCGGACACTCAGCCTGATAAGTTTCATCGTTTCCTCTCGGTGTATAGAGAAATCAGCAATTATAATGTCCGGGTCATCAAGGACTTTGGACCATAACCTTCAGGTTTCGTCCACCTCGCTTCACTCGGTTTATTCGCCCGCTGTTCTGCTTTATAATCAACTCACGTTGGCCTATATTTTATGTTAATAATTATTACGAGCCTCATTTACTCGTGCTCTTTCTCTCTCTCGCTCACTGTGTTTTCTTCTTCACTCGGTTCACTTCGTCACGGTAGGTATGCAGCAGACCGCGAAGCATCGTCGGCGTGCTCGACACACGTGTTATCAAAGCTGTGACTATGTCCATGTGTATATATGTGTACACATATATATATATATATATATATATATATATATATATATATATATATATATATATATATATATATATATATATATATATATATCTTGATGCTAAAAGCGAAGCGTGACTTCTGTGAAGTTTTAGCGAAGCGCCCCGTCATTGTGTTTCCACTCTCGATTTTACCGCAGCACGTTCACTTTTGATAGAGGCGTACCTCTCCGAATACCTCCATTATATTACAAATCAATTCACCTAATATCGATCGAGTTTTCATCATTTCAAAGCTGTCGGCAGAGTTTGCGATTGCGATGCACATATTGTACATTTTTATCTCATTTTTGTATATTTTAGTTATGAGGTAAAAGTTTGTGTGATTGTCATGCTGTACAATTTCTGAATGCGGTTTGAAACGGCAATACGTCAGTCGTAAGCAATACATTGGACAAATTTCTTACTCAATTTTTTTGCATCATGGTTATTCCATCCCGATTGCCATTGATGCTGATTTCAAATTTATTAGTTTTATTTGAATAAAATTTTGAACGCACGCAGTTTGACAGATTCTTACAACGGACTGTTGATTTGTAGGTATGAAAAAAACCCATTATATCGAACAGTGCGATTTCATCTTACCCAACGCATATCAAGCTAGAACTCGAACGTGTAGTGAATGGTATTCACAATAAACTGTAGAGATCGCAATCAATTAAGTGCAAAGTTGCGGTGAGACATTTTTCCGAATAATAATTTTTTGTGAAGGCAATGAGAGAGCGCAGTATACGACATGAAAACCGATAAGAATGGATTCACCGACGCTTTCGCAAAGTGAAATATAATAATACTTCCATTCATGATAATAATTATAAAATACCGGTACACAGCGACAGCCCTCGGAGAGATAGGGACTTACTGGGTAAAAACAAGTGACAGGCGTTGTTAATTGGCAGCCTCTAGATGGCAATTAAGATTAATAACAAGCCTCCAATCGCCGGCAGTGGACACCGGGTAAAAATCCCGCGGTAACGCGGAGCGGCCCGCCGGTGCAGGAAGCAAGGGACAAGCGAAGCAATCCCTTCGGATATAATAATATAACTTGAGCGCGCACCGCCTAAGATAATTGTTATGCAATTCACCGCCGAGTTTCGCGTTGCTCATTTCATTTTCCACACGCAACCGAGGGGTAAAAAATGCCGCCTCGAGAATTGATTGGCGTCTACGCACACTGTTTCACCATGATAATTTCGGTATTAGATTTCTACCGTTTTATCGCACGTCAATTATTTCAAATTATCCACCAAGAGGAAACGGTGAACCTGAGCTTGTTTAGTGACCGACTACGCGTGCCCAAAATAACTGAACTCCATTGGTTGCCGAAATCACGTGCCGCGAAAATATTTCAGTCTGCAAGACAGGGGAGCCAACTTGCTCGGAATGCGCGTGAAATGTAAAACTTGCCTGCGTCAACTGGTGCATTGGAATTATGTTGTTACGATGGCTCGTAGAAGTCGTTAATTAACAAGAAACGATTACCAAAGTTTTCCAAATCACCGACTGAAGTTTGGGGTGACCAAACTCAATGAAAATCCGACAAAGTTCGCGCATGCGCAATTGGACGCTCAATTTGCTAAGTTTTCTTCATGGTCCAACTTGTATAAGGGAAGCGTGCCAAAACTGAATCATGTTTTACCGAGCATCCGATATCAGTTGACACCGATTTTTGTTCCAATACGTTATTCAGTAGTGAAACACGCGCGAAGAAGAAGAATAAGTAGAAATATTTTAGCGTCATCGCGTTATTATACGCTTTTTGCGCATCGTTGGTCGCATTCGGTGCAATTCCCTTCCTGCTAAGTTCCGCGAATGCGATAAAGATTTGCGGGTTGTAAATTCCCCGCGGCGGCCTTGCCGGTGTAGGTATAATAAATTTTTTCATCCATCTCAATCGTTGTTTCTCGATCATTACTGTGTACCGCGCAATTATGCTTATTTGTACACAGCACAGCGAGGGCTGCGGCAACTCGGGTCGCCCAGTTCATGTCTGCAGGATACGCCGCTGCGCATTATGTTGTATCATAATGACCGAAAGTAAGACTTATTTGCTTCGGTTCGCTTCGGCAACGGCCTTGCGCTCGCATTCCAGTTACTCCCCACCTGCGGCTACTTTCAGTCTAGTTGTATGTTCACCTGGTCCAGTTGCATTTCAGCGAGCTACTAACACAAAGCAACCTCTTATTAGCTGTAATCATTCGGTGCAACACGGAGGGCTGATTTGTATGTACCTGAAGTTTTGATCGATCACGCTCAATCGCAAACTCAAATTGCCAATGATACTTTCGGAAATTGCCGAATTGTTCAAATCCAGTAGTAGGAGGTGAACAAATTACAGATAAAAATCGACATTTACTGTTTGCTTGTGAGCTGCAGAAGTTAGATCACTACACGAACATACAATCAAGCTTGATGAACTGAAACTTCAGATACACTGATACTTCACCGCAGATTGCCGAAAGTAAACTTAAAAATCACCTCTCGTATAGTCGAGGAAATAAAGCTATCATTGCGGTAGCTTGTCACTTTTTTCGCAATTTTTAGTCAACCGTAAATCGAAGAGGATTCAAAGTGACACTTTTTGGCGTAAGTGCGCTCAGCCTCAGTAAATCTGGACGAAAAGGCCACATTTGTTGGCCAGATTCAATGAAAATCGATGGTTATCATACGAAGAAGAATAAAATTCCAAAAATGTGTTGAAAAACTTGTAAAGCGTTATCTCATTACAATTAGTTCCTCATTTTTATTTTGTTCATTGTTTTCGTTTCGTTCAGCAAACATTTTTTTGCATTTAAGCAACAGTCCGCCAACTGGTGCTGGACATGTGAACCTCCAAATGCAGTCACATTTAATAATTTACCCCTTTGTATCGATACATATGAAAGAGTAATGAAAGACTCACGGCTTGCACGACGTTTTCGGCACCTTGTTATTTGTGTAATTAGTCTTAAACTATCTTTCGACGGTTCTTCGTCTGGCGCTATATTACTCAGCCACGTCCATACGCCGGATCTCGATACCGGCTTGGCACGTTGCGAGGCCATCATAGCGATGGAAAATAGACCCAGTATAATAGATTCGGCTATCTCTCGGTGAATATTTCCATATTGCCGATCGCTCGCGAGAGTACAGATACATGTAGGTTCAATAAGCGTAAAAAATGGAGTCAGGCTATACCAGGAACAAGCATTTTAAAAAGCATCAAATTACAGCTTCAACTCGTGGAACTAACCATTCGAGACGATAATATATGGTTACACGGTACTCTCTCTCCCTCTCTCTGTCTCTCTTTCACTCGCATGAAACTTGCCTCATACTTGCCAATGTCCTGTAGCGTCCACAACAGATTTGCGATAAAGATTATGCGGTAAATTAATAGGAGAGGATGCCTACAGTTCGGTGTACGTCTCCTAGATCTTTTAAATGCAATAAATCAACATTGTTGTATACAAGTTCTACGCACGAGCCTTGTAGAATTTAACCGACAGAGAATCGGCGTAATTTATTTTTCGTTTCTGATATTTTTCTTTTCTAACGCTTTCCACGCTCGTAAAACGCCACCGTTATACGAAACAGTGAATATTATGTATCTTTTTTCTCACATCATGTTATTCAATAACCCCTATACAGTTATAACAACGGCTGACTTTGGATCGAGATCCGTGCTGGGTGTTATAAAACAGATTCCAACATTAATTTATAGACACCGATGGCGACGCGGTGCGAAGTCTCTGGTGTTTATCAGAGAAACTCAGCAAGACACGGCGGAGTTCTGCGCGCTCTGGATCGGTATGGCAAAAACCGGTAATGGAACAACTGTCACCGACACATTGACCGCGTATCAGAGTCGGCGTATATTAAAGATTGCGAAATCTTGTAGGTAATTATTAATTATAAATAATAATGAGAAAGCTGATCACGGGTATCTGGGTCTTCCGCGGAAAACGGTAATACCTATAATTACACTACTCCACATATCCATATCTGGTGGAACACGAAGCCGTATTTTTTTCGTCCAGACTTCAAGTCGAAAACAGGTTTTTTAGTTTCAGAATATTGGCTGTATTTATGTAAACATATTATTTCATAATTCGAAATTTACTTTAATCATTCCAGTGACACAGAACCTGCACATCTGAGATACAAATTTTGAATATATTCATCTGAACGATGTTCTCGTGTATTTTGGCAGTTTTTGTTCTATGAAAAATGGTGTGTAATGCACCGGAAATGAATTAGCAGCAAACGGTGCTTGATTGATTTAAATTTTCCGCAAGTAGATGAAATGGGCAGTGAAACTGTACAAACAAGTACACGAACGGGTATCCGCATTTTTGACCACTGGAGTGAATGGCTGCAGCTCCTTTCGACTTTCTTTTATGGTTGTATTGCATCGAAATACGTAATTCCCTGTCATTGTGATTGGAGGAAGAAGTCACGAAGCGATCTTGCGATCGAGCCATCGGGTTTATTGATCTCGAAAAGGGAGAAGCACGGAGTGTACAGAATGGAGACAATAGAATTAGAGAATATCATTTGGCACGTAGTTTCATCACAAATCAAGGTTAACGGCACTGAGATTCGAAGAGGCTAATAACGTTGCGTCGATGCGCTTTTACTTTCGAAGTCACTCTCACTCACCGCAAAGGTCGGTGCCTTCCTTGGCGGCCTTCTCTCCTCGGTCCTTTCTCGAGTCTCGGGGCTCGTTTCCCTCGCCTCTTGGGATTCGATATTTCATCCGCTGTTGCTGAATCAATTTTGGTTTTGACAGGCATAGTTACAAAAAAAAAAAAAAAATAAAACAATAACGTCTAAGCATACGTATTCCGCACGCATTCGCACAGCAAATAATTATGACGGATCTCTTTTTCGATTAGTGGATCGGTTTCTTGTTTTTATTTTTACTTTTATCTTTTCGATCAAACGCTTGTCAATTCGTCGGTCCTAATTCGGAAACAGGTGAAGGATAACTTCATCGTTTTATCTCTACCCAAAACACCTTGCCGTGTCAATGCTGTTGAATGTAATATTAATTATGATCGAGAGATTTTTTAAAGATTAATTCGAATTGCAATTGAATATGTCAATCGTCAATGGCACTTCGAATGATTACTCGTAATTTACGCATTTTCGAAATAATTTCTGGTGCGTACAATTTACGTCCCTATAGTAAGTAGTAGTAAGTATATACCCACCGAGATTAAATCCTGTAGAGTCAATTCGTTAGAGCGGAATTCATAGAATCATTATATCGATTCTACCCTCAAAGTTCTAGCGTTGCGTTGTATGTGACAAATTAGTTTTAATTGGTTGGGTCAGTAGGAATGTTAAGCCAATTAACGCGGCTTCTTTATTGCGGCAGTAAAATTTATGGTTCGATTGGGATTTTTCACTTAACTTTTTTTCCAATACTATTTTTATTCGGAAAACTTTATACTGTTCGAATGGTGTCAAATCAACTTATATATGAGGCATTCCACACCAAACCGAACTACGTATAACCCTCTCCATCGGCGATTTTTTTTATTTTTTAGTCAGATATAAAGTATATAAAGAAAAAACACCTTTCACCGGATTTTAGATTGTTTGGACCACGGGTTTGATTTTTACTGCTCTCCGAAATACGAAAACTCAATTTTCGAACGAATAGCTCCAATCGATTGGCTTCAAAATTTTCTCATGAATTCTTTGCTGAGAGTCGAAAATTTTGAGATGAAGATAGAAGTGGGCAAGTTTTTGATTTAGAAGCTACAGGCGAAACAAGCAATTGAAAAATGAGAACAATTTAATTGAACATAAATCTAAAAAATAGAAATTTGTATTTAATTCCATTTTTTTTTTCTGTACACTCTACATCGTACTTGAGAATACATGAAATCGTTGACGGTAAGGGTCAATTTAGGGTGGAATGCCTCATATATACTTTGATAATATCCTTTCAATGGCAATTAATTTTTCCGCAGTAGGATTGAACCTTACCGTATACTCATCGACCGGCTGCATAGCTTAAAGAGGAGGAAGGAATGGTACCTCAATCGTTAGAACTTGACGCTGCGACACTGACTCAAAGTTATTGCGACAGGACTGACTTTTAATGAGACTTGTTCATCAATTGCTTCTGCAACAGCAACAGCAGCAGTCATTGCTACTGCATTCTGATTATCCGCAGTACCTTGTATACTCGAGGTACCGCTTCGTCGTCGAGACTCTTAACAGCGGTGTTAAGAAATTCTCTGCATCTGAGGTCGCTCATATATACATGATTTATAATTAATTGGTTCCGTACGCGTCCTGCGAACCGCGTCGGGCACACCTGTTCTCACAAGACCATCTCGTGCTCGGTAAGAATTCCAGATATTACATCCTGGACGTATATAACGTACCTCTTGCAAATCGCCTTGAAAATTTATACATTATATTCACTGCATCAGCGGATCACTTGCAAGTTTAATCCGCGTGCGAAAACATGTTTCGTTATTATAATCTATGATAATCCAGTCGGTATGCGCAATGGTAAAAATTTTGGGATTTTCAACCGCGTCGTTTCACGTACATGTGATTATGTATCGTGTGAAATCAACTTGAAGCGAGATAAAATCACGAATTACAGCCGATTCGTAAAAGGCTTGATTCTTTGTTGACTCATAACCTGCATCCATGTTTTTTTCACGACCCTCTTGGGTACTTTTCCATCTCAATTTATCAAGATAATTTACTCCGCTTTCTCGATTCCATTGTACAGGAGATGTACTTGGTTCAAAACCGTGCATCGTACAAGAAACCTTAGTTCCAAACAGTACTTTTGATCTGGTCAGTTTAGTTCGAACTTTTGCTTCAATGTTCGAAAAATACTGCTTTCGTTAATCGAAACTTTCAAATTCTTCGTAGCTTTCGCCAAATTCTCAAAAAATGCACACAGATTGCGCAGAAAAATGAATCACAAAGTAGTCATGACACAGTTTGACCGGCAAAAGAGGCAACTAAGTAACTGGTATTCCGATTTACAGCAGCTTATTTTCTATTCCCGAAAGCATCTAATTGTCATTATTGTATTTTCAAATTATGATTGAGTGTATACCTACGTTGATCGTGAAATCCCTGTCCGATTGCTCATCGTCCGTTTATCTTCGAGTCTATATCATTTATACCTATCTATTTCCCGCGGCTTGCCCGTGATCCTGAATAAAAGTTCGACGCCTGTCACCAGGATTGGTTATGCTCAATCTCTGTCATTCAGTCTATTCATGCTATTGGAACTCGCTGCTCCGTAGTATCAAATAGGCTGATTTTGTCATCTCGTTAATAGCAATCACCGGATTGACAACCGTCAGATCGACTGGCGCCGACCAAAATGACTTACAGAAATTTTCTACTCACGGTGCAAGTTACATCGTGAAGTGGATAAGCTTAATCGCAACATCACGTGCCCCACGTGGCGATGCTGACCCTCGAATATTCGTCAAATTTTTAACGTAAAATTAGACCTACGTTTTGTAACAATTCTGATAATAATGGGCGTAGCCATCCAGCGGAATGGCAGTGACAAAAGGGTGGGAAAGAGCTTTTTTGAATTCCAACTCAGCTTATTGGAAGCCAATTCCATTTGAAAGGCTTCCGGGAACGGAAAACATACGATCGTTCGTTGATAATGAAAATCCACACGTATAGTTAAATTGTGGTACGTTGAAGCTGCTTGTGTAATCCGCGCGGTAGTACCGAGTTACGCAACTTGTGCCGGTGTATAGTGGCGACGATCCGTGAATGACGACCCGGCGAGTTGCTCTAACGACCTCTAACGATACTCGGTCCCCGTAATTCGTGAATGCGTCGATGCATCTTGAGTTAGAAATCGGTTGAATGTTTTCCCTGAATTGCCGTGGGAAAGTGTCGCGTTATATGCGTTAGGGTTAGTCATCAACAATGCACTTGCTTATATTTGGCAATTAATTACTTTTAACAATTGGCCATTCCCTCCGAGAACAGAGATGATCGTTCGATCATGCCTTGTGAAGGATCGAGTCAGGCATCGGTATTGCGTCAGGATAAGTCGATTTCCAAATCGGATTCGGCGCTCCGAGGATGATCCAGTTGGATGCGAAATAGGCAACCGTTGTACAGACGGTGACAAGCGATTATGAAGAAATACTCGAATTACGATTGTTGCATCGCCTCAGGATAATTTCCACAGTTCAACGAACCCTCGTCGCGTATATTTCAATTGATTTTCCACATTTTTCTCAAGTAATAGAGTTCGGTGCGGGATGAGTGTAAGTATTTTTTCCGACGTAAAAGCACGGGACCATCAGTTTGTGTATAAGTACTCAGGCATTCGAAAATTTCTTTTGAAACATTTTCCCGTACATGAAGTAAGTGCAAGAAATTATCAAGTTCGTAATCGATTAAACTTGACAAGATTCTAATATATCTACTTAAATCGTGACTGTAAAGGTAATTTTCGACGTGCTCTGGGTAGTTGGTTGAGCATTGTGATTTGAGATTCAAAATTAGTACACATCACTCACCATTGCAGGTAATAATCATAGCGGCTCATAGCTTCGTTCAAAATCGACTTACCTGAAATAGAGAAAGAATACGGTGGTTAGGTCAAGGTACAATTCAGGAGCAATCAAATATTAGAGAACTCCACAAAAACTTAGTAAATGAATACGAATCAATGGTTCATTAAAACAAAACAAAATCAGAATTAATGAGTGGTGCAGGTGCATAGTATACGATTGGAAAGTGAGTTTATTGAGAAAAAAAACACGAAAAAAAGGACAAAAACAGACGTTCGGTACTTGTTGTTATCTTGACTCAACATCGCGTTAGATTTACAAACTCACGTTACGGTGAAAAAAAACTCAGCCCATAAGCTGCGAATGCTACATTATAGTTCATTCAGGTTTTGATCGTTAGATAGATACCTGGTTCGGAACCATTTCAACGCCGAACTAGGATTATGAAATAATCGAACGTTTTGCATCAGCAATAGCAGCATGATTAGCATTTGATATATGCTGATATAGCCATGGGCAGTAAACAGATTTCCTTGTACGGCTCGAGCTCTTCTACCTGGATTCAGGCAAGACTGCTATTCTCAAGGAAAAATTTTTACATGCCATAACCATGCAACACATTTAAAGGATAAATCATAAGATCCTGACTGTTTCTCTGTCATTACTGTGATGTTCACTGAATCTATTTCTGCTGCAGTATAGCGGTAAATTTTTTTTATCGCGATCAAAAATCCTCGGTAAAAACACGTTGAAGAGGATCCTATAGTCGGAACTATAGAAGTACCCAGAAAAAATCACGGGTACAGTAGATCGCAATTTTTTATTAACCTAGTTCAATGATACTGTGATGAGAGTGTGAATCAAAGACAAAGAAGAACAGTTTGATTTTTCATTGAGTTGCATACCTGCATATTCTATTTTACACTTTTATTCTATAGTTTAAAATGATTTCTGAAAAACGGCTGGAATCTGCAAGGGAAAAAAGGCCCTGGTCAATTCTGACTTTGCTTTGTTGGACAGGTAATCGAACCACATCTGGCAAGACATGAACCGCGTTTCGGGACGTTGTACTCATAGACAATAAACACGCTTTCTAGCAATAATACGCTAGTCGAAAGGTACCCCCCGAACATTGGTGCTAGTTTTTATGCATTTACCACAAGTAGTTGGTCGCGAAATTTGAGTTGCAGCCTTTCCTGGACAGCGTGGTCAAAGAAAGCCATAACAGTCCTTTTGTTGCTTATTTTGGACATACCTAGTCTTCCCTCCCACTCGCGGTATGTGTAGCGTAGCATACTTCCCATTTTGTACATATCCAAGTCAAATAATTATGCGCAAAAATCAGTTGCCAGAGAATCATCATGGAGTGCACTTCTACTGCGTTTCTCACATCGCGGTTCCTTCAGACGCACTTCGGTCTGTTGTACGTTTTAGTAAAAATTAGTTAGAAAGAGTTTCATTAGAATTCTGCAATTTTAAGTTCAACGCGTTGACACAAATGGACACAATGTTTTACCAAAGACGACGGCCACACATGTAAATCGTATTTTAAATAGATTAACGCCTTATTTTTTGAATGTGATTTATCACACAACGAGAAAATAATACTCCCTTGGGACACTCATCCTAGGGCACGAACTAGATTGATCTTCTCACTGCTGCGTTTTTCGTTAGCATTTAATGGTTTCTAGCGAGCTCTCTTCAAGGTTCGAAAGATAATGATTTGAGATACGGGTATAGGTGTGCGTATATGGATGTTAGTAACCTAGATCCATATCAACAATGTGCATACATATGCACATGTAATGCGTACGGTCAAATGTTTGCCAGGATAATACAGCCCACCATCCGTGGGTGCACATGGTGCATAAGTCAGTGCATGCAGGTTACACACACCTCGGTGCAGATAGGTACATAGGTACATAGGTTTCAGGTACGGATCGAGGTTAACTAGCGTTAGTTAACAACCTCGCGTCACGTGGTTGCATTATAATATTACGTTGCGTTGCGTTTGCGTTTGCGTTTGCGTTTGCGTTAGCGTTCCGTTGCGTTGCGTGTCCCCGACTTCGGCCGAGGCAAACAACTCAGAACCGCACCATAATTGCACGCTATCCTGTTCCAACGATATGCGACTTCATTCTCCGTCTGAACGGTATTTAAAACTCGCGCAGGGCGCGGAGTGTGTCTTTTGTATTTACGCGACAAGGCGTTTTATGTAACCCGGGAAAGTGAGGAAAATGTTCGACACGAACATTGGAAAGTCGGCTCAGCTGCAGATACACCTTTCTATGTATACGTGGAGCGCGAACTGGAAACGATCTAATCTCAAACTCAACGCCGTGAATCACCTGGCAAAAATACTTCTCTCTTTAAATTTCACTGCCGGACTTTTGTTCGAACAATTTCACAGAAGTCTGTGAAATGGAACTTAATGCAAAACTGATGCGAAGGCGTTGGTAGACATTTTTAATAATAATATCTTCTGAATTACTCTTTTGATATTTTTCAAAGGATTCGAATGAATTTTTCATTTCCGTTCAGGGTTTAGCTTCCTCTTTGCTCTCAATTCATGCAAATTAATTGTCTACGGAAAATTTAACGAAGCAAACAATTTTATCACAAATTTAAATCAACCTTATTCAACAACATGGACAAGTTTTATCGCAAAAATTAGGCATCTTTCGGCTTCAAATACTTGCTTTCCAGCGCACTGCACGTCAAACACGTAAAAAAAAAAAAAAAATTCTGTTCAGTTGCATGCACATTATACAGAATACTTTAAATGATTGTAGATTTCTGATATAACAGGTCTGAAAGAGGCATTTGCACAGCATCATGTTATAGATGAAAAATAAGAATTTTGTTTATACCAAACGAAAATGGCGGTTGAAGAGAATAGAGAAATCAGTGAACATTAAACTTTTTATAGTACAGCGGGAAAACCAATTTGAGGGAGATAATTACTAAAATAATTATAGTACTAATTTGATGCAAAATAGAAGAAATATTTAGATTTTCCCAATTGTCCATTATTGAGGAATTGAAAAAGCGTGTGTAAACACCCGAAGATATTTTGAAAGGAAAAAAAAAATCAGTAGTAAACAAAAGTAGATATGATCATGTAAATGAGTCTACGTTTCTATGAAAACAATTTCCTGAACAGCTAAGAAAAAATTGTAAAGTAATTAACATAAAACAGTTTTACGAAGCTTCTATATCACAGACGGAACGCTTATCCCTTTCAAGAATGAAATTTATGTTACCGTTTCACCTTCGTTCTAACAATAACTGTGTTCTTGCATTTAAAGTGCGAAAATAAACACTCATTCGCACCTTCTTCACGAAGAAGAATCGTAAAATTCAAGATTCACTCTGCTGTCCTACTTGCCTCCAATGTATCCGGAACTATTATTGTTGGATTCTGTCACAGCACTACGTTAAGAATATTGTGCTAAGGGTACAGTTACAATGCGAACCAACGTCTTTGCATAACAATCAGCAAATAAGTGACGCATTTCCGTTGCTCGAAGGAGCAGCGGATCTCCTGTATGCACAGGTAGAAATTAACTCTGCGGTAATGATAGTTATAAGTTATAAATTGCAAATAGCTATTCGCGTTACGCGAGGCTTATGGGCTGACGGCAGTTATCCGTGTGACGTTAATTATTCGCAAGTACGCTATACCGCAAAAAATTTTTTCAAGCGACCGTGCAACACTGTATAAACGTGAAAACGCCGTTTATCCTCGATCAATCACATAATTCTCATTCACCCTAGGTATGCGTCCTTCAACATGTTACACACGCTTCGTCAGCTCTCGGTAAATCTATAAAAACACTCCCCCGAGACTCGGTCGGTGTCCGTACTTCCGGAACAATTATCAGACCAATCGGCCTCCTCGCCTCACTTAACTCACTCCAAGGCAGCCACAATCGTTTCGGTCTACACAGACCTGGGCATTGTGGTCGTTTCATTAGAGCGTGCAGAGTCCTCATGGCTGCTTGCTGAACAATATTACGAGCAAAAAAGAGCGCTGCCTTATCCTGATTGTGACCAGAAGGTGCGAATACCGTTGACGCTTGCGACTGAATGTATACTTTGAGAAATCGGCTCTGCCCTCGAGGGTGGAAAGGCGCTGGAATCGAGAATCGTTGCTGTCTTTGCGGCTGTTAGGTGGCTCGTAAATCGATACACGTGTAAATGCGAATCGGAGCGAGATCAATGGGCGTGGTTATCGACCAGTTGCGAAAATTCAATAATATAAAGATATTTCGTAAAAGTTTCCGAAATTCGCTGCAGGAAACGCGATGTATATGATTCGCGATAATAGTCGACACTTTGGCATTAAAAACATGTACGTGACGAGTGCGACGAAGATAAAAAAAATGAATCATTATTCGAGTACATGCAATTCAGGATAAACGGGTCATTGCATCTAATCTGAATGAAAAAATGGGAAAGGAAGAGAACGTTTGAACAGTTTCTTTTAGTTCTCTGATTAAAACAAACCGTTTCATTCATCCTTCATAAATTTCGCATAAGAAGACCGTTTGACGTTTGAGTACCGGTTTTGTTGATTTCCAAAGGATTTCCGTGGAGTTGCACGTGTATTGAAATGCGTGATTGGACGGTACTTGACACCGTAAATCAATGAGGCGATTAATTGCGATAACCAAGTCCAATTAAACATCGACGACGATCATATATGGATTGGTAAGCCGTTTAGCGGGCCAGGATTTCCGGAGACTTGGACGTATTCTTTAATATCTGAGGATATAGACTCTGGACCTACTTCCGGTCACCCAAATCCCACGATTCTTCGGACAAAACGCAACGCCTGCCGGTATTCTCACTCACTTCCACAAACTGAAAACGTTCCCAATCAGAGAAGAGGATATGAGCGGCTCGCTTAGCTTCTTTCGCGCGCGAAGGCTGTTCCCAAGATTATGCTATTTGTAATTGCAATACACCATTACGAGGCAAGTCGCGCATTGCCCGACGACATCTTCCTCGATTCATACACGCGAATTCACAAACTTCGGCTTCTGGCTTTGCACGAGTCGTACGGACAAAATCGAGCCATTGTAGGTATCTCATTGTCAGTAGAACTTGCGTCAGTCTGAGGCTAGTCTAGCTGTCACCGCTGTAATCACCCACCTACAATCATAGCTTTAGTTGCGTAATTTTCACGATTAAATTATACTCCGAAGTAAGAGGCGGCCGGGTAATCAGCCGAGATTCTTGTTTATATGTATGAAAAGTAGGCAAAAATAATTAACCCCCTCTCCAGAAGGGGTCGGCATCCAAGGCTCTTCTTCGCTCAGCATCCCTTTTACACCGTCAACCATGTGCAATTTACCCACTCAACGCATGAATTGCTTTCTGTAATTTTCAATCATACGCTTGAATTGTTTACCAAGAGCCGCATTTACGGTGGGAATTTGCTTCCCTTTGTCTGTCTAACCAACAAGGAAAAAAATTAATCGTCGAATCAACCAACGGATTATTTTAATCTGTTTCAGTCAAGGCAAATAGCGTGTGTTGCCAAGTCGAATATGAGTTTCGTCAACCTGAACGTAATGCTTTTTTTCTCATTATCGGTGTATATTGTATCAAGTGAATGTATTTATGACAAAACACTGCAAACAAAAAAGTTAATTTCATTTTGCACAATAATTCTGTTTACTTTGATATTGATCAGGAAACCGGAAGTATCTGTTGACTGATTGCCGCAAGCCAGGGCCGAGTTATTAAGTAAGGCCAAGAAGTATAAAATAATCACGAAATCAATTATCAAATGAATTCACGTGAATTCCCAACAAAATTCAAGCATCGTATGCAAAAATATAGTGAAAAATCGCTCACATCGTCATTCCGCAAAGAATGAGAAAGAACGAAAAAAAGAAATAAACGATTCTACAACGTCAAACACCGACGAATAAAACGCAGAAACTGCGCAAATCTTTTCATTTTGTTTATTTTAGCTATTTTGATTGTTTATTTTACATAACTCATGATTAACGTCTACCATTTTTCAAGGCTGATCTCAGAGTAGGATATTCAATCCGACAGCCAACCACATTCTCCAGACGTTTGATCTGTGAAAGATAATTTTTGTATTACGTATAAGCGAAAGTCTCGCGGTTGTAGCTTAAAGTCCAATGCGTTTGGCCTGTCACCGCATATCGCAGCTGTATACGTAGCGTGGGTACGAGATGATATTCGCTTGGTCCAAATGTGGAACCGAGCAGAAAGTTATTCGGTGATATCGTTTCGTCAGGAACTCGATTAGCGTGTGACTGTTCTGAAAACGAGTTGCATGAGAAACTAGGTGGTTTTGCTCATCACATTTGCTTTTCAGGACGAACGGACCGGAGCGTCTGAATCAAAATTTGGGAAAAGAGAAAACGCGATTGAACATATCATTAGTAATTTTATTTGGACAAATGATAGTGAATGTACGAACAAAACAACATTCCTATTTTGAAATAGAAACAGAAATCAGAGTAAGATCTTTAGAGTTTAACGATTTTAAATATTGTAATGAAAATCTCTCTCAAATTATCAATATCGTAACTTGTGTTATTGGAATTGTATCAGATTCAATTCTGTCACGTAGTAAAAGACGTTGTTTAATTTGTGTTTACTTTTAGTACGGTTCTAAATTATTTCCGTACTTTGATTCGGACAGTCCGACCATTCAACCTTAAATATGTACCTGCATTGACAGGGAAAGCTTGAGCGTTTAAAATTCTCTGCGGAAAGACCCGAGCGAGAAATACATGAAATGGAGGTCAGCGCTGACGTCGTTAAGGCGCCATTGCGCCTTGCTTGGCTTGTTTTTGCGTGACAAAGAAAGTGTCTTTCATCTCGAAGATCGGCCAGCTAACCACAACGTGAAACACTTTCCAATGAATCATTGAAATCGCACGAAAGCAGCTTTTGTACATTGCAGATCTCACGCAGGATAGACACACACATGTCAACCCGGGGTTGAAGAACCCGGTTCTCTGTACCGGAGGATTTCTAATTTGATTCTGACTCTGGGTCACCGGTACCTGTGACCAAAAAGTGGTTAGTTTGTCTACCGCTGTATGGTATCGTGAAATGGTAAAATGTCGTGAATGGTGAATGGCTGAAGGTTGTAGCCTTACCAGAGGCGAAGACAATTCGGTACTTCGGTATTCGAGCGTGTGGGAAGCCACGGACCTGTTGTTCAGGTCACACGAGGAAAGACTTCAGGATCACTGGAAAGAACAAAGGCTAGACGCTGCTATGGCGCTCATAAACGTGTTTCGATTGATTGCGGAAAGAAACGGATTATGTCAAATTGACTGTCCTTTTTCGATGACTCGAACATAATCAGGCTCGCGATAATCTCAGAGACGTGCAGCTTGGAATCTCTCATTGAATATCATTTTGGAATCAGACATACAGAAGTAATAATAAGACACTGAAGAGTCGGAGGGAAGTGTAAAAAATTGAATTAAGCAATTTCGATTTACTCACGATCAGGAAAGTAATCAGGCTTCTGGATCATCGGTTCTGATGAAACTTCTAGGATCATTCCATCGGTATAAAATGTAAACCAAAACTTCCCGAATCACTACATGAACCATTTAAGGTATGCTTAACCGAAAAAAATCCACATCACTTACGTAACCTCCGTAAGTCGTGAGCTTAGGGTGGCTAGCCTGCATTAAAAGACGAATCGCGCATGCGCAGTTTGACGCTAAATCTGTTAAGTTTTACCATTTCTTCTCCGTATGGCGATAGTAGAGAACAGAATGAAAATAGTTTCAAATTACAATCGCATACGTGCAGAGCAGTTTTACTTACGGGACTCGATCGCACCGCATATTGTTAAAATGTAACAGTAAACATGCCAGAGATGCACTGCTGCATATGCATCATAACAAATTTTAATTTTTAATGCGGTTTTTTCTCTCCCGGATACAGTCTGGAGGTTTTATTCATGAATGACGGTGGATGAACCAGCACAAGTCACATGCGCTTGGAGGCACGCCGTTGGTTACACAAAGCAGCACCTTGCACGCGGGGTGGTAAGAGCGCGTGGGCGCACGTGTCGACCTGGGTTAGGTCAGTCGGCTTGGGTTAGGTCAGGGCGAAGCTGTTCGGCGTCTCTCTTTCTCTGCTTCCTTCCTTGTCCCACCCCATATGCTTCGTATAGTTATAGGCATACTTGCTCCAGCTGCACTCTTGATACACGTGCCAGACCAGCAGAAACCGTTAAGGCTCCTCCGAACCGAAAGCCGCAATTATTCAAGTCGCGTCAACACATGCGAAGCTTTTTCATCCAACAGGACTTTTCCTGTGATACCTTTGTAGTGGCGAAACGAATACGGTGGATGCAACTTTAGGAAATTTACTTTAGGGCACTCAGATTTTGCAATGGCTTGCAATGTCACATTCCTTGGTAAAAACTTTTGAATTGATGTGAATCTGGTTCTTAACCTAGTTGAAAACTATTTGAAAAACACTTTATCCGTCACGTTTGAACTACCATTTAGAAATTTTTTATTTCATACATGGATCACAGGTCTGAAAAGGACATCATGGAAAACTCATACTGAATATCACATTTCATGAATGATGGTATATTAGTTTCTACAACAAAAGGGCGTCGATCATACTATTACCAAGTGGTACCATCTACAATTCCTAACAGGTAATTAGCCTGCACTATATCCGGAGTAGTACATTTTTCAGAGTGAGATTCAAAGATTGCTTGAAACAGAACCATAATCCTGACGGTTTGACGCATATGACCTTCTTACGATATTTATAATCATTTAAATTTTCGGAACCACTCACAATACACGACGTCTAATTATATGCAACGGACGTGGATACGCGATAGAATGATGTTTAAAGCGTAGCACCACCCGCATCTCAGTGTGAGTAAAACGATAATACAAGTACGTGTCTAGTCTCGGTGAGTTCACTGGGTTAATAATACAGGTACCGATTATCTGTCCACGCTCGCGGTTGTACTGATGAACGAGAAAAAAAAAAACAACAAAGAAATGCAAACTAAATAAAATGGTGGTTCTTTTGCAAATGAAAATTAGCAGATGAAAATGCAGCCGTTTTACAATCAAATTACCCTGCAGCGGGTTCCATTGGTGAAAGCACGGTATCGGTGACTCGTCATGACGCTGCTACGAGTGCTGAACATTGGTAGGTACGTGGCTACATTTCGTGGATAATCTAATGTCCTTACCGAAGATCCTTACTTGTAAAGTAATTATACGTTAATATCTTGCGACGGGGATGAACAGTGCATTGTGCATCAGTTACGACACGAAGTAACTGTGAACGAATGGCATTATGCAACCACGTTACAGCGAGAATAGTCTATGCGTCTTTCTCTAAAGAGTCGTAGGTGGCTCTGAATGGAAAGATGAATATTATAGTGTAACGAGCTTTCCAGAATCTAGCAAACAGGTTCACGAGCTTTAACCTTGTACCTCTGGTTGCGAACTCAGGAATACACCTTTGGCCTAGTGCAAGGTGTCAAGTGCATCGTCAGTCCACTTTCGAGGCGACATGTACGTGCGAGTTACGTCAGTAGCGTAATACACGAGTCAGTTCACACAGGCGCCTGTGCAAAACGCAAACGTTTTCAGCGAGCAATTGCGTTACTACCACAACAGCGATATGCTGTTATTAAATAAAGTAATTTCGAGTCGTGACCTCTGGCCCATTTGCAGATCCAGCAAAAGATATTGGCGTCGTTCTCACGCGAATGCGTTCGCGGTGCGTCGCAGTGGTGGGCGCCTTTCCGTGCGAGTTCGAAATCCTTTGTTTCGTATTTGTTTGAGTGCACGCATCGGTGTGTATGATCGCAACGAGCGTGATACCCGTGCATTCAAAACTGTTGTACAAGGGGCCAGACGTGCCTTGCGATGTGTGTAGGTATGTATAATACGGTAGGTACGGACTCGCGGGCGCAGCAGCAGGTGAAGGTAATATCCATTGAAAGGCAGTCCTGTTTTGAGCAATGGCCCAACTCACGTGCGCCGTGTGAACGACTCGCGGCCTGGCCAACGGTTGAAATTCTCCGCTCCCGCCAATTAAGGACGTTGGTTGGCCAAAAATCGATACCGTTTTGTTAATATAGTTACGAAATAGTCGTACAATGAGTATTCGTCAAATTATTCTAGTCGGGATCTACGAAGACCTCTTCAAAAATATGATTATAAAGAATAATGGAAGTATGAACAAAAGGCTCGATATCGATGCCTCGTTTCAAATCGCTTCAAAATGGTTCAAAATTCAATATAGATGAGTTTGATTCGACTCTACGATACTGGTTCATTTTACTCAGAAGACTATTTTCTCTTCAAATACTGAAACAGGTATTCTTGGTTTCAATACCCAGTAAATTCAAAATTGCCATTTATTGACCGTCAACAATATAAAAAAACAATAAAAACAAGATACCAAACGATGTCGATATAATAAAAAAAAGTATTTGAACGAAGTAGCAAAAAATAGTCTTCTAAAAAAATAACCTTTCTCAGAGTGAAATTGAAGAAATGCACAAAATTTTTATCCATTCAGAAACGTTATAAAATCAAGCATCGATATCTATAAACTTTTTATTTCCGTGTTTTTAGAGAGATCTTCGTACCTTACGAATACAGTAATTTGATAGGTATTCAATGTACGATAACCACCTCAACGACTTTTACGCGTCCAGTCTCGGTTTGACCTGTAGGTTCGATTGTCAAATTTTTCCGATCCTGCACAGTCACTGCCTCCGATGTACACGTATGTGCATAGATAGTTTTTTTTCTACAGTGGTAGAAACTGAAAGTTAACCGTGAGGATTGTCTGTGGGCGATGTACGCGTCCGCAAAGACATGCTCCAGCGCGCACGCGCGCGCGCGTGTTAAGCGTGCTATGCTTCTTCTCCGTCTCACTTCACGCGACTGCAAACCCTATATATATGGGATTCACCGAACCTCCCCGTTTCTATTCATGATACGTGAATCATCGCGGAGTGGTTAATTATTTTTCTTTTTCCAAGTCATTTTCCCTTTCTCCGGAAATCAAGGCAACCTTGATTCAATATTTTTAATACTACAGTCTTGTATGAATGCTAATAGCTGCACGTTTTGGCACGACCTCAAATTTCGTTCTGGAAACTATGGCAAGCGGGCATATAAACTTGTCGCGAATGAAACCTGTAATTCGTACGCCAATTCGCCCTTGGACTGCATACACGCTTGCCTTTAAATGTTATAACTTATTGATTTTAATGATCGACTTTTTAGCTGGTCGTTGCCACCAGTTTGGCTTCTTTGATTGTGAATTCGGTAATTGGACGACATTAAGGACACCAACATGCCTTCAGCTTGACAGGCAATTTTATAGATATAGACAATACATTTTAGTAACATTACAATGTCTTGTACCGACTTGTATCAAGAGAAAATTGTCGTGCCTTTAATTATGTATACGACAACCGATAGTGATTAGGTAAAATTGAATAATTCAATGATTGTGTATATCTATTATTCTTACACGGTAAAGAAAGTCAGGATGTGACTAAATCAGGTATAACTTGAACGAGAGCATGAATTCAACGTTTACTATAATACTGAAGAATGGTAAAAGTTTTACAAAAAATATTTTCCATTTGAATCAGAGAATATATTACATTCAAAGTTTATACATGATACCTAGATGTTTGGTAAGCCTAGGATCCAATGAATTGGTACAGATACAGTTACTTTCGTAACTTTATGCTGCTGTTAGAAATTCGATCGTTTGAAAATTTTTAAACAAATTCTTCAAGCCGACATCAGAAATGAAAATATAGGGTTTAAAATTGAAGTATTTTATGAAACTGGATTCGACCGCAAATGCTAAGCGCGTGGATCGTTGATTCCGATATCCCGCAATCACCGCAGATTCGAAAACACAGATACCGATGCATAAAAATGACCATGCGTAACGCACAGATTCACGTTTTTGCACAGGCGCAGAGATAAATCCGCGCATGTGGCATCCATATATGGTGCACGAAGTGGTCACCGGTCAGCCCCGTGTCTCGTTCCGTTGCTCCGTGGTTCGCGCTGGTTGCCTACCACCATCCGTATATCTCGGTCACGGTGACTTCGTGAAAGTGAGAGCTGGTCCCGCTGTGATCCGCGTTCGTGTGTGCGTCCTCCGGGTTTCTACCATCCGTCCCGAGCCTACCATGGGTTTAAAAATTGACGCTGGATAGTGCAGAATGCCGAGACGAAATTAGCTTTCGGTTCTAGCCCTCGTTTTAAAGCTGTTACCCAAATTCCATTCGAAGAAATCTCGAAAACGAGTTATCTGAACGCCTGGTTAAGTAGGTGTGTAAACTTGCTTCGAACATACTCTCGATAACAATTATTCCTGTAAATATTGTCTTCCTCGTATTTGAGAAATTATGTTGGGTCGAATTTTCATACATGCTTTCAGAGCAAACATCGATTTCCTACGTTTATTCCATTTTTCTGAAGTTAATGCATTTGGTAAATTCCAGAAGCATTGAAATCACTCGGAAAATTAATCATCGGTTGAGAAACGTAAGAAAGTATTGATTTTGTGACAATTTGTCAATACGTTTTATTCGTCAGGGATGGTGCAAAAATTTTGTAGGATATGCCACGTGCACATTCCTGTCAAACAGGTCTTGATGTACAATATGAGGAGTTGAATATGATGAAAATGATATCAGGTACAGAAGAAATGAAACAGCGAATTTGAAGAAAAAAATTGAATCAGTGATAATTTTCAAGACATATCTACTCATTTAACAATGTTTTCAATGTCAAATTCGTGCGGTTCGTTTAGTTTAAAATAGTATCTCGTTTTCTCCGAGGTGGAATTTTATCCAAATCAGTTATGCAGATAATTCTTTCAAAACAACGCAGTACCGTGTAATAAAGTAACAATA
This sequence comes from Neodiprion pinetum, assembly GCF_021155775.2. Lineage (NCBI taxonomy): Eukaryota > Metazoa > Arthropoda > Insecta > Hymenoptera > Diprionidae > Neodiprion > Neodiprion pinetum. Next base: position 18,905,197 of record NC_060234.1, read on the forward strand.
ACGTAAAGATAATTTCATATTAATCATACATGCAGTTCATCTGATTAACCAAAGATCTAAATGAAAAATGTAATCTGGAGGACTTGCAAGGAATATAGTAACGAACAAACTAGATTCGTATTTGAAATCGTCGTTATAAAAATCGTCCAATAATTGAATCCTTCCTCAGTTACAGTACCCTCGGTCTTACTCTATCGAAAACTTTTTCACAACACGTAGTTACTCATTTTTCTTTTCCGTTTCTGCACCGTTTCGACAACATCGGATTGTACAACGTTCGTTACAATGTATTTCATGCGCAAGGATACGTACGTATCCATTAGCCGAGGGGGAGAATACACGCCTCGTTCGATTTATTATCGGTTGCCGAACCGTAGTGAAATATTATTTAATAATTTCAAGCGATCGGTACGAACACGAGTGCAGAGCCGAGCCCGCTGATTTATTTTAGGTAGGCGTGTGTACGCGCAGGGGAATACATATAGAGGCGATTAAGAAGAATGCCCGAGACCCTACATAAAGCAGAACGCAACCGGCGGCTATATACACGCAAAATGAAAGTTTGTAGCGGCGTAGGCTGCGCTCGTAGCGCACGTAGGTATAACCTGAACGTTGCGCCGGTGCATTGCAAGGATACGTTCATACATGCGGCGAACCCGGCTGCCATTACCATCGCCATTACCATTATCGTACAAGCTCGTTAGTGTAGCAACCGATTTGAAAACGCAACCTCTTCGGAGAAGAAGAACCTCCGCGACGCGTCGGTATCCATTTTCCAGGCGAACAGGACGGCGTACCGCCGGTTTTGAAGCGGCCCACGACCTTCGGGATTCGTGTCCCAGATTATCTTTTCGCATGCAGCGATATTCCGGGAGGGCTGTTATTATTGCTCTCGTTACCATCGCGGAGTTGGCCATACGCGAAAGACCAATTATAGGGAATTCTAGATCCATGCTGAGACGCTTTTGAAACAAAAGAAGGTCGCGAGACTCGAGACGACGCGTGTATTATGACCGCGGAGCGATCGACGCCTGGCTCATCTGTTCCACTGCAAAGAGGCCTGCTTTGCATAATTAAGCCTGTCATATTGTCAAGAACGAATATCTTTGAATACGCTCGACGAATGACAAAGTGTGTAGGCTCAGGGTTCTGAACGGGACTTGAATGGTGCTCCGTATCTCCTGTCCTCGATCACCTTTTGTCTTGTCAAATTCGCGGACGACGACCGCGTCCGATATATGCGGGTTTGTCTTTCGCAAAAATCAAAAAGATCGCTCGAGGAAAAAAAAACATGCAAACCGTGTTATACACGAGTCCAATGATGCCGAAAGGAAACGGTGAAACATCGCAGACCGAGCGAGAGACTGCGCATGAGCAAAGTAATTGAACTCTGTTGGGTCAGTGAGATCGTATCGCGACAATATTTTCATATGCAAGGTAGGGGGGACAACTTATTCAGATGTCAGATTCTCCAGTGGCAATTGGTGAATTGGTACTATGTTGTTATGATGACTTGAAACACGTCAGTCATTGGTCAGTTAGTAGTAAAAGTTTGCTCAATCGCTATGTTTCGCCGTCTTTCCTCTCGGTATATTTCAGTCTCGTGTCACCATAATATTTTCAATAAACCATAAAACTTGCATCATCGGTATTATTTGTCTCGAGAGACTCTTTTTGCATTGCACTGCAGCCTCGTTGCAGCAGCAATTGGTATTCTTTCGAGGCATAATGAGCCGCAGTTACGGATCCGTGACACTGTAACTCTCGCAACTCAATCCAGTTCAAGTAAAAGTGGCTGTCGTAAGAACAATTATGCAATCCAAATATGCACTTTTCTCATCCTTCGGGATCAATACACTACATACATAATTCAGATTTGTCCTTTTAGAAAAACCGGCACGAAGTCTTCGATATCAAAAATATGAACCATTCACAAAAGAACGAAAATCGTCTTATCTAAGGCAATGTTTCCATTCAATAATGATTAAAGGTCAAATTTTTATAGGTGTAAAAACTCAAATCTCAATCATTTCATCGAGCATTGGTTTTACCTGAAACACACTGTTGCGTAAATTTTTTCTGATCATTCCGCGGTGTGCGAAGCAATTTGAATAAGATTATTATTATACTTGCAGAGACTTTCCGAGACGAGAACACGCCGCGTTGTATTCCAACGATTCGTACTCATTTCAGAGTAAAATTAATACCTAGAGCCGGTTGGTCTCCACCTTTGTGCTATCTGTCAGTACTCGCGGGCAGAGAAGAGCTTCTCCACATGCAGACCGTCATGATCGTAATCATCATATTAAAATCTACTCACTCACTAGGCAGTAGATGGCATATTCTAGCATATAGCGTCAGTCATTTGTTATACATCAATCAGCATTCTCTTTGGCCGCGTTCAAGTTATTCCCGCGATATAATCCGCTCTGTGTGAGAATAGGCAGAAGAAACGTGTCCAAACCTACTTACGAGTCGTTACAGCTCAATGTCCCTAAAACCAATGTTGTCGGCATGCCGACAACCCGCGTCTTCTAACTCTGATCCTTTATTTCTCATCAGGTTTTTGTCACGCAGCGGATACCTTCTTCGCAATACACACCATTCGTCCACAACGTAAGCAGCTGTAATCTTATAAAGGTTGAAACGAGTTGAAAAATGACTTAAAAATGTGCCCATCGCGAGTCCATCGTATAACATCAGACCCAATCTCAGATATCTTGACGGACTTTGAATGGAAACTCGATGAAAGCATCTGGCAAAGTCAGTTGACTGAAAATCCTCCAAAAGAGAACAATATTCTCAATTGCATAAATCGATCTTCCCTAAATATGGAATTGAATTCACTCTAGGTATGTTAAGTAACTCCCAAGCCAATCATAAACGCAACCTGACAGGTATAAGGAAGTTATTTTCGGTAGAGTGTATCTGCCCAACGATATTCAGTTCATCAGACGTCAGTGTCGAACTGGACTTTAAAGGTTCGAATTAGTGTCAAGTACGATTATTTACGATGCGACAATTTCGGAGGCTGAAGAAATGCGACCAGAAAACTAACTTCGGCCTGATCTCCACTTTAGACTGTATCAAAGAGATTCATGCTGCTGTGGGAATTCCACTATGCCTTTCTTCGCCTTTTCCAGCGAGGGAGCTGGTTCAGCTTCTCAGGCTCCTTATTGGGTTCGCCAATTTATCAATGACTGTTCGCATGCCCACGTCGTACGGCGGCAGGCACCGTCGATGCTGAGTAAGGAAGAATTTTGCAAAAGTTTCTTCGATTTCAAAACATCCCAATCCTCAATTACAATCTCGGTATTCTGCGACTGAACACGATAAATTATTAACCGAAATTTTTACTCATAATTTATATTCATTTGTTTTCTTCGCGTCCAGGAGTAAATAATATTAAAAGCGTATAATATAGAAACCCTGCCAAGCGTTACACCGCGGAGAGTAAAAGAGCTGCGAACTCCTTCAAAGCTGGAACGATCGAGTTGTTATCTTGTTCATGTAACACTTGAGTGATCAGTCGTTCCGTTCGTTAATAATTCAATTAATTGAAAGTGATATTTTGAGAATCACCTTGTATCTACAATCCCAGTTATACATGCTCTATTGATTCGTGATGGAAATAGATCAGTCAGTCTATCATAGACTCGATTCTACCTGACGTTTGGTTATCGATATGACTTGATTAGTCAAGCGTCGCGGCTGTTCGTTGAAAAAGTATAGACAAGAATATTATGAATAAAACTAGTAGCTTCAGGCGATCAAGAAATAAGATTCGACTCACCTTTTGCATCAATCATGAATGGCCTAATCAAGACCACCGTATAATCACTCAAATTTTGCAGTGCCTCAACAGAATCACAAGAAATTGATCGATCTGTTAATATTTTTGTCGGATTAAAAATTGAAAATTTGCGTTGAATTGATGGTTTCAAATATTTTACATAATTTCAAGGTGAAGAAACGAATGTTCCAATACTTTAAATTCACGGTTTGCACAAATTATTTCTAACGATGTTATTAAAACAAAACCTTCAAAATTTGTTATACATATAAGGTGAAAGCCTCGCGGAAAGATATCTCTTGAATTTAATTTTAAAGTTCACTCTCCAAATTTGAATTTTACCATTAGAAAAACATACGGAATACGTAATTTTTTCTAAAAATCGTTATACCACTTATTTTCATTTAATGATACGGAATTGATCCTCAAACCGTTTTGTAGAGAAGTGTAAATTAGTATTTGGCCATGTCAATAATGTAGCTAATAAAAACGTCCGAAGATAAAATTTCACAAAAAATTAACTTTTGAGCCTTAAAGCTTTTAACTTTTAAGCCATTCGAGTTACTGATTTCATTCATTCAACACTTTCTTAAGCGCTTAAGTATTCACAGAATTTGGAGAATTTTCTTGACAGTTGTTGAGAATGGGTTGGATCAGAAATCTTGGGTGTTCCGGTCAGTTTCGGCACGACTGAAACGTCTTTAATAAAATTTTCAATGATGCAAATTAACCGGAACAGCCAAGATTTCTTATCCATAGAATACGGTTGAGTGTTTACTATTTAATAAAAATAATGCCACTCGTGAAAAACTTCAAATTCCGAGAGCGACTTTTAAAACTGAATTAAGTCTGCAATTTTTTTTGTCGAAGTGGTAAAATACTCTCTGTAACGCGTTAAAAATCGTTTCTAGCAAGAAAAGTGAGGTGAGCAATTATTAGCAGGAGTTTCAGGTATCTGTCTAGTATAATCAGCAGAACTAAATCATTCGTGCCTCAATACCATTGAATCATCCTGTTAATTTACAATGGCATATTTCTTTGTCATTGTTTAATGTGGGACTTGATTCATGTAGAACAAATTACAATCAAACGACATTTTATTCAGTTACAACAATTAAGAAATCATTTTTGAGTCTATGGGATTGTAGCGCTACGCAATCGTTACTAAGATAATACAACTAAATTTTGTTTTCCGCACGCTGCAATATCAATAAAAATTTTTGGTTGTCTGGAAATACTGTTCGGTCGAACGTATATTAATCCTGAAATTTCGTTGCCAGAACCAAAGTTGGCTTCATTACGACCAAATTTTTTTCTGATTATGAGTGTCTGTGAGTACTTTCGTTCTCCATCCGCACTTTACCGGGACAAACTCTTGAAATTTGAAAATCAACTGCACATGCGCGAGTTTTATCGGCTGTTCGTGCAGGCTGGCCATCCCGAGTTTCAGCTGTAAAACTGGCGGCGATGTAGTTGATACGAATTTTCGAGGTTAGAATATCAAATAATCCAGGCAGTGACTCCGAAAGGTTTGGGAAGCATTTGATATTGGGTCGGAAAATAGATTCTTCAAATAACGGTCGGAATTTAATGCTCATGCTATTTGAAAATTCAAACGTACATATTTTGTGTACGTTGCCCCCCTGCATCGCAGACAAGAATATCGCTGCGGGAAGATTTCGCCGACCAATGAGATTGAATTATTTAGCGCATGCGCAGTTGATTTTCAAGTTTTAAGAGATTGCCCTGGTATACTCAGTTCCACACCTGCAGTATTAATTTAAGAAACATATAACACATCCACGCATGATATTTCTTGAAGTCGCATTGTATGTACACTGGAAATATGTATATTTAATATATATATATATATATAAGGTATGGATGAAAAATGCATTCCGCGGATATGTTGCAACGAAGCAGTGGCTTTAGCTGGAGGTACCACGCCTAGATAACCTGGCCGAAGCCGATTCTAGGTGCGAAGTACTTATGCTCACGAGTTCTGCAGTCTCTCTTGTGTTGCCGTCTGTCCGTCGGTCCGTTCGTCGTGTCGTCGTCCACGAGGCCTTACAGATAGGTATGCCGCACCGCTTCGACGCTGGGTGTTCGCGCCCTTCGGATCCTGCCGACCCTAAGGTGCGGAATGAGTTACGCGCACTGTCAGCTATTGGTATTCATATCGCGTCGTAAATCGAGCCCGACACCTTCAAGAATGAAGCCAGCTTTACAGGGGTTTTCAACGATCCCTCTCAATCTTCGAAGTCTGAATTTTCCGCATCTCCTTGCAGCAAGAGTTGATCCGAAATCGCTAACATTCTTTCACCGGGAAATAAAAAACCCAATGACAGGAATACCCGAGTTATTGGGATGGAAAATTTCGCGCTTTCATATCTGGTGGCAGAATATTTAGAATTCTTACCAGACCTTACTTCATCATGAAAGATGTCCTTCGTCGCATTTTGTACCGTGTGAACCAAATTTGACAAACTAAAAGCTCGATCTAATCTAACATGAAGTTCTTTCTTATGAAATATTAATTACTGCAACTGATTAATTTTTGCCTGTTTAATCTCTGGTTCTTCAGTGATATTGATCGGCTTGTAACGGTAATGATTGGGTTTTCACCGCGTATGAAAATTTTTAGAATTTTTGTAGTGTATCTAACATCACTGAAATATTGTCGGGTAGTCTATTAACAAAAATATAAAGTAAAATCTTATTCAATCATGGGTATGATAAAGGGTCCATATATATTATAATCAGATAATCAGATTAATTAGCGTAACAATTTTTAGATATACCTATAATTTGAATCTGGAGCAATGATCGAATCTATGAACATTGTCTCGCGCTCGAAACTGTTTGATCAGATGACCTCGGCCTACGTACCTCACGGACGGCAAACCAATCACAGATTGCGAAATTATTATTCATTCCGTGGAAACCGCAGCTGTTTCGAAAAGATTCTGTACAGTTGATATGTCTGACCTTAATTAGTGGATGAGGCTTGATCAGGCTGAGCAGTGAAAATAAAGTAAAGAAAACAAACACCAGCGTGAAATAAGTAAAGGTAAATAAGCCTATAAGAGTAATGTAATTGGTACACAAAGGGTGAAAGGATCCAAAGATCCATTTCTATTCTGATTTATTTTTCTCACGCAGGTGAATAAATTGTATCAAAACGAATGTGATCCATCAAGTTAGAAGTTAAAATAATGTAAATTTCATAAAGAAGCTCGGTATGATACTAATTTATCTTGTTGTGGAAAAGATTTAAAGCGGAGAAGAAAGAGGTAGAGAAATCAACTAGATATCTTCCCATACAGATACTGTGTTGAAATTTGTATCTTTGCAAAAATTGAGCCTTGTCAGAATCTCTGATACTACTGTGGCTCATTTCACTCACAGTTCTATTTTGTACAAACTCACTGAAACAGATTTTCTTGTGTTTGTAGTCAATTTAATATTAGCATTTGGTGATAATAATAAATATCGGTGTAATACTGGAAAATTGACTATTTACCAATACGATATCCAAGTTTTTTTGTATGATTCTAGTAATTTCATACACATAAAGACATTTTCGTACCATGCGAACACGATGTTCAACCCAATAAATGCTCAATGCTCGAGTCACTTTTCCCTTTTTCAAAAGAAAATGAGTAAAAAGTATCTATATCTGTGTAACGAATTACCCCTTTAACGAATAAGAATTCATAACCGTCAAGGATATTTCCTGACGAATCAATCGTTTCAAAATACTCAAAAATTTTCCCAGCTGTTTGTCTACGAGAAAAGGAAATTTCTCAGTTAGCACCTACAGCTGACAATGAGTCGGTAACGAATTACCAGTCACGAAGATGCCGATGAAGGCTGCGCTGTGTGTCGACACCTGCGCAGTTGAGAACCACGAGCGACGGGGACCCCGTAGAGGCCGCGAGAAAGAGTTCAAGTAGCCGTCGACGAGCCGGTGCACGGCTGAGGTCTCCGCCCGGGTAATGGGTATTACGAGAATGAAGCGGAAAGTGAGCCGAGGTGGGTGCGCTCGATCCGGAGGACCGACGCCGAAGGCGCCCCGGGCTCCTGGTGCGATTCTGGGCGTAGCGGCACTGACCGTCGCATTGCACAGGTGTCTGACACCGGGTTCGAGCCCTTCGCCCTCGCTGGATGTTTCTTGGCGAAGGAGAAGCAGCGTCGATCCGACGCGGCGGGCAAAGAAAAGCGCTTTGAACGCTTTCCCGGAGAATTTGGGAATTCGTTTCGCTCGATGTTTTGGAATTGTTTTTGGTGAGGATGCGGCTGAGGGATTCTTACGCTTTGATTAATTGTTTTTTGCTTCCGTTTTTTATTTGATCTTTGAACCGATGATTTGGATCGAATATGCATTGGAGATAGCCGAGTGATCGATTAGTCGGAAAGATGCCTGATCGGGAAACCTGAGCTCGCCGAACTTCATTTGAATCAAGAAATATGCGGTAACGCAGGAAAAACATGTTATGTATATTTTACATCTCATGTGGTAAATATTTGGACAGCACTTTTTTCGAGTCAAATATACATCAGTTGTGGTGGATCTATCGAAGCGTGTTGCAACTGTTACTATTGGTTTTGTAACTCTCGTTATCAGATTTGTAAATCTGGTCACAATTGCTGTATATTTAACTCTAAAAAAGTACTGTCCATATGGACCACCACCAGAGGAGATGTAAAATCTACGATATTTTTATTTCCGTGTAAGATTGAATATGTGGGACACGCATAAATCGGTTAAGTTATGGATTTCAAAATGCCAATTTAAAAAAAAAAAAAAATAAGTAAAATCAAAAGTTTGTCAAAGCGAAGTTAGAAATTCTATCGAAAACGAATCAAATTTAAATCTCTACAAAATGCAGACAAGCTACTCGCACAGAGTAAGTAGAATGGTTCTGGAGGTATTTTTCTGCCCAGGATCAATTATTATTGAATGAAACTGAAACTAGCAGCCAGAGTTAGCCGCTAAAGATTAGGCAAATGTATTAAATTTTTGGGAAATAGAAAAATCCAGTTCAGTTTTATCCTTATAATTCTATAAAAGTATACATGAGGCTCAAGGTGTTTCACAAAATTTTGATTTTCAGACCTCACTACCTTATTCGAATAAACATTACAACGCTTGGCTCCCAATTCTGGCTACTAGCTTTGCCTCGTAATAATTGACAATTTTTTTACAGATATATTTCAAGGTTTTCATGCAAAAAAAATTTTCGGCAATAAATTTCACAGTTGTATTTAATATTAACGTGTATTTATATTCGTTGTATGCTCAATGACACATATTGGAGTGGGTTAAAAGATTTGTGAAATCGCAGAGAAATCGATGCTGTTTTTGATTTACGGTCTTTATCGCCAAGCTTTAATGTACTGCGTGCGAGTTAAAAAGTTAATTCTGAGAACTCGCGATTTACCGTATGAAAGACGTTTAATAATAAATTGAGCTGGTGCCGATAAAGCAAATTATGTATCTCGATTTACTGTTGAAAAAAAGTACAAAACCATATAATCATGATATAGGCTTTAAAATAATAGTAATAACAATAATAATAATAATAATAATAATAATAATAATAAAAACAGGTTCTTACAAAGTTCCACATGCAGGCGATAAAAATTCTGCTGTGAACAAAAGCAGTTTTTCACTCGATCAAAATAAATATCATCTCATCTCGAATAGAAGTAGAAAAAAAGATTATTGTGCTGCTCCGCAAGTCTCTGTTTCTGCGAAATTCAACTATTTTTTCCGCATCGACCGACGATTGAAATGGCTTTAGTTACATCAAAAAAAAAAAAAAGTTATCAAGTATTCCAGAAGTCAAGAAGAATGAAAATACCACACAGCAGTCTCACTTGAATATAATCTAATGCGAAGTATTACTAATTTCTGGAATTTGTTTAAATTTTTTTTTTCGTTGCTTCGATATACGCACATGGCTACGAATTTTCGTATCCTTATACAGCTGCAATGTATTTCTCAACACCGCACGATCGGCTGCATCGAATTGATGGAATTTATACTCCTTCGGTCTTTCCTCCGTGTATTATGTTACGCAATTCAACCCGGACACCTCTTAGGCGGTATCTACCTAGGCGGTCACGTGCAAAATTCTATGAAAGAAGTAATTACCGATTATTCGGTGACTCAGCAAGGTTCACCAATATTCAAGCGAAAGTCAATCGCGTGTCTGCAGCCGACAGCCCAGCGTAAACAGTCGAGAGGACAGAATCGGCGGTGGTGTAACCATACAATCGAAACCTTTTAGCCGTTTAATCTGGCCTCGTTCAGCGGCGATTATCCGCGCACAGGTTATGCTCTGCAGTTCGATACAACCGTTCAATTCTATCGGGCAGCACAAGACTCGATAAGGCATATCGATAACACGGTCGAACACGATTGTCTGGTATTGTTCAACTTGTAACGTATATAAATAAATAAATACCCTCGCCGAATCGCTGAGGGAGCGGACAATGAGACCTTTATTCAATTTCGCCACCACGGACACCTGGTAGGCTAGTCAGAAGTTCCCTACCTCAGAAGGTGTATGATATACGCAGCGAGTCCAGTATACCTGCATTGCCGATCAATCGGACCGATTTCATTGCCTGCATTTCGCAAACGCCTTTATACAAACTGGAACCGGTTGGCCGAGGTTCGATATTCTTTTTTTAACTTTTTCACGATATAGTCGAACATTCGGTAATTATCATATTATTAAGTTCGTAAGATACGAAGATTTCTTTGGTAATTCAAGGATATAAAATACTGGAATTATGAACAGAAGCTCGCAGATGTTGATGCTTCGTTTCAAACTGTTTGAAGGTGGTTCGAAATCTACAGTGAAATTTGTTCGATTTCGCATTTTCATCGCTCATTTTATTCAGAAGATAATCTTCTGCGAATTCGTTGAACGCTAGTTCTTGTTTATCATGTTAGAAACGTTAAATATTTGGTTTAATAACAGAGCTCTGGTATTTGTTACGATCAATAAATGGCAGTATTGAATTGGTTGCGGAAAAAAAAATCAGTAGCTTTCTAAAAAATAGTATTTTGAGTAAAAAGAACCGTAATAATGTGAAATCGAACAAATGTACCAGATTTTCAACAGCTTCGAAACTACTTGAAATAAAGCATCGATATCGCAAATGTTTTTTGACAATTCCAGTATTCTCTATTTTTGCATTTTGAAAGATATCTTCGTTACCTCCGAATGTAATGAATTTGTTAAACACTCAATGCACTTTTCTCTTGAGATAAAATAAAATTAATAAAAGATATTGATTTTTGGGCAGTCCACCCTCTTCAAACACTGACGCATTTTACGTCCAGTTAGTATACTTCTATACTTGGCGTTGAAATGTCTCATATATCTTATATATATCAAGGAGACTCTACAATTTGACGCCAAAAACTTTTGAAACGACTGCAAAGCTAAGCGGAGATCGTAAATGCACAAAATCATAGAACTTTTGAAAATTATCACAGACGATGACAATTTCTAAAAGTGTATGAAGTAATAGTTTCATCTGGAAAACACAAGTAACTCTACTTTGTTCCAAGAAATTAACTCCCTAAGATATTAAAATATGATTGAACTTTTAAAATTCTCTGATTGAAGAAGAGAACCGTTGATTTTCGACGATTCCAAAATGAGTCAATTTTTCATTCTCAAAACTTACGATTTCTGTACCGCTCATGAAAATCTGAATATCATGAAATATTATGAAATCCTGACTCTAATACCTCAATTGTCATTATTATACCTGCTCGTTTCGTGCAAAGGCCTGCGTACATGGTGTGCAAAGTAGTTTCACTCATTGTCAGTGGTCCAAAGGGTATCGCAAAACTCTTGGTCCCAGCGTTGAGCCAGGTTTTACGGTATACTTTTATCGTAATCGGATTCAATTCCGCACCGTTCGTGTATTTCCTGCCCAAAGTGCGATTCGATTACAGCGCATTACAGAAGCCATACCTACCGGGAGTTGAGACGAATGTTATCTCCGGCAAAGATTGGCCAATACATTGTGTAATTACACAGGCTCATATACGAGTATATTACGTATATGAATAATTAAGAAGTATGTACTCTTGCGTACGGATATGTCGTAAGAGCCGTCGTGCTTAGTCATCACGTTTGACTGACGACGAGCGGTGCAGGTCCGAAATCTAACACTTCCAACGGTCTCTTGGTCCATCCGATTCCATCCAAAGTTTACCATCGCGGCTGGCGACATGAGGTTCCGATTGAATTATTAACTACGGCGTAGATGTAAAATACGTTAAGTATTTAACGAACAAGGTGTGTAATCGAAGATTTTAGTCGTGGGTCTTGCTGCGGTGTGTATCAAAAATTGTGTGAAGTCTGGACCGCGGGCTGAAGATTTTTCTTATGGGTTCGGTACTAACCATTCCACTTAAACGCAGCTGCTGATGGATCAAACTTCAGAACTAATGCGCGTGCCTATTGTGGATTTTGTGTTTGCATCCCGCTTTTGACAGGCATTTCTTTAGTCGTCAAACATACAGTAACTTGAGTCTTTTATTGTAAGTCACGTTATTTACAGATTCTAGTGCCACCCTGTATTGAGGTGAAGTTTAAGGAATTTGTCATTTGAGCCGCTGAAGAATCAGCTAAGCGTAGTAATTTGTGAGAATAGCTTTTCAAGAAACTGAATATCGTATGGAGTGAGTTTGTTTGTTTTTATTGGGATTGTGCTAGCTCAATCGATCGATCGTATACTTGAATTGATTCTTTTTTCGACTAATTATTTGATCGAAAGTATTTCGATACATCGTTTTTCCGATTAATCAATTAACTGGCCTCTTCAATTATCGGTTGTTCCAATTAATCGATTAATCGTACAGCCCTGAGCTTCGGAAAGGAAAACCGTACATACATGCCTAGAATATGTGCATTACTCATGCGTTCTGCACACCGACGCCCAAGCATACGGAATTCCCTCGAGCATGGGATTATAGGTGAGTTTCTCAAGAATCAAGCAAGCCAAATGAATCGGTTACGTGAATTTTCTGGGAGTCAGGTGTTGTTACGTAATTAGCGAGGCTGATAGTGCTTCGGTGCTGCACGGGTGGTCCCTCACTCACGCGGTGGACGTGGTTGGTGGTCTGGAATCGTGATAGTGACGTCGCTAACCGTAGTAATGACTTTTTTCAAGCAGCCAAATTATTGCAAAAAGTCTGGTATTCCTCATTATTGGAAGAAAATAAAGCCGTCCCGATCTTTTCGATAACTCGGATTACATAATTCTCCAATCTCTGAGTGGGGTACAAAAATGCGAAAGACCGAAAAGTCGAAGCGAATAAATCACGAATGTCAAACCACCGACAGTTAAAAATGTAGAAAGACCATAAATACGAAAAGTTAACTTTTAGTAAAATACAAATTGAGAACGCAAAAACGTATAAATAAATTTACACCGAATTTTTTTTTTTTTTTGGTATTGGCCAAGATTACGTAGGGCAAAATATTGAATAGCGAAAATACCAAACATGTTAGCCGCCCTCAATTTTTTATATCGGCACTTTCATTTTCCTGTATCACCATATTCTGTGTTTTGTTCATTCGGAATGCCGACTGTTCTCAAAATACTCTTTCGTATAAAAGAGCGTTCGGTTAAATGGACTTTCGGTTAAACAGTTATTCTACTGAGTGATTTATCGAATATCCCAACTTCGGTAAGTAGATCATTCGTTGTTTTAAAATTGGTGTATCGAACATGTCGGGTTTTCAATCAGTCGACTTTTTGGTCTTTCGGGATTTTGACCACCAGCTTAATCTCTAATAAGACTTGGGGTATAGCAAAAAGACACGCAATGCTTCTGACTACCGAGTTAATGGATATGTACGTTAGTCGTTGACGGCACGTGTTTTCTTGTCCTTTTGCGATTTGTGCTAAGCAGAAGTTCTACGCCTTTAAATTGTAGAGTAAACTTCCACAATTTTTATCCAAATCGATTATCCTTCAGAAATCGTATTATAGATCAGATACAACTACAATTTCTACAATGCTGTTAAGTTGGCTCTGCAAATAGAAATGAACCAGTACGTGCTTGTGGCGTTACCGTTTCGAATAAGATTCTTGACCCAATATATTCCAATATGCATAATTATTGTGAAAGTTTTACAAAAATTACCTGATTCAAATTATATTCGTGGAAGTTTTGCTAACGTAATACAATCTTACTTAATCGTATAACGTGTGTGTCTAATATGCATAGATGGTATAATAGATGGGGATGGCGGCAACGATTCCGAGAGTTCCTTTTGCGGCGCGGTCCATCATTCGTGCATCAAGGATTTATTCCTTACAAGGAAAGTGTTACGCGGCGGTTACGAGTCACATGGACGTTGTGTTTATTTTTTTCTCTCCGATCATGTCCATGTCCGCAGCCAACGGCTATTTACATGGATGAATGTACCTGTCAGGTGGACAGACGCGTGCAGCCGGTATAGAAAAAATTTCGTTGCGAAAGTCGTCCACGGAGCTGTTTGAAGTGCGTATATGGATGTCGATTGCACCGTTCGTACTTGAGCCGATTTCGTGTTTACCTCATAACTTTGCCGATTTTGTTTCATCCGTTTAATCGTTCTTTCTTTAATTTTATCAGAAAGAGTACAATTTCGAAAATTTTCAAGTTAGTTGAAAAATTAACGACGGAGCCAGGAATCGAACCCGGTATCTAGAAATGCTTTACCGGAGACTTACTCCACTGGACCATCTAGCCGTCCTGACTACAGTGTTATTAATTTCTCTCATCACGTGTATTCGAAATTGTTTTGTTTTCGTGTGCCTTGAATATATAAAACGCTTGATTTTAATTTTACCCTCTTCTCTTACGAACCAGCGGCCGCGATGATTTACCGCTGACTGTGTCTTGCGATTATTGTTGGCAAGTTGAGATCAAGCCTGAACCGCGAGCACGAAATCCTCGGGGTGTTAATCTTAGGAGGAGAAAATAAATCTACGATTATTCTCACGACTATCAGCGGAACTGAATTCCCAGCAGGATACGAGGCGGTATATATTGCTCGGAGTTGGCCGACGGGCCTCCAGGGTGGCACGAGGGGTGCGGAACGAGGTTAGAGATATTAATAAATAACCTATCTAGCAATATTATCTTCCCAGTCTCCCGGAGCACGGTCTGTACGGATATCAAAGCACGGAGACGGGAGACGATCCAGGGCGTGCACTTCTGCACAGAGTCTCCGCTGAGCATCTTCCTCTTCTCGCTTCGCAGCCGAAGGTGCGAACCGCGTCGTCCCGCCTACCGGGATGCAAAAAGCGCATCTAGATCCCCGCGCGTCGTTCAGTCAGGCATTATCATTACTAAGTCACAACGTACCAGCGGAGAAATACACGCCCCTGCATCATCCAGCGAGATACGGGTGGACGCATAATTTTTTTTACAGCATTTTTTATCCCCATCCTTCCTTCCCGTATTCCTCTTCACGAGGATTCAACCGCTGGGTAATTTCATCGCGGCTCAATAACGCTTGCACCAAATTGCTACCGCTATTTTTAAAATCACAACCGTGGACCGAGCTGCTTTAATTTCTCGACGGATGAAAAATCGTAACGCTATACGCAAAAGTAAGTAAGTGCCCGGGCTCATTACGGTCGTGTTATTACACTCCGTAGTTAGACTTTGTTCTCTCTCCACTTCTTTCGCTCTCTGGCCTTCGATCTCCACTCTAAACAACGCGGTAGTAGAAACAGCCAGCTGAGATGCGATTGCCGATTGTAACCGGATGCGATAGACAAAAAATCTTAAGCTTGAACCAAGGGTATGGGTATATTAAGAGGCTTGCTGGCCCGAAGACCGCTGATCGTCAGAAAGGTGTGAGGTCTAGATTGAAGGTGTGAAGCGGGGACTAACGATCAAATGATGAGGAGATGGCGGTGAAAAACTACGCCACGATCGATCAGCTACGACCAACAGACGAAATCATGGGAATTACCTTTTTGACGCTCGGTACCGCTAACAACTTTGTCAAAGTGAAAAAAAATTTACTGCAGGCCAAGTCCCGAGGCCTAGCCTCTGGTGCAAGCTCCAAGTCCCTAAGCTGAGTTTCTGGTGTAAGTTTGAAGTCTCCACAAGATATAAAACTTCAAATCCCGGTAAGGTAGGCTTTAAAACTCGAGACCTAGTCCATGAGTCTAGTATACGTCAAGTCCTTAGCAATGAACGGACGTGTTTTGATTTTTGTTGTACATATAGCTGTAGCTATCTAAGTAAAGCCCTGGATGTATATTCGTTGTGTGTTTCGTTAACTTTACTTTCTACGATTCATTCATTCGTGAAGCTCTGTTTTAATCAGACCGTTGATCCAAATCGAAATGTGTCACAAATACGCGGACGTTGTAAATGAGGCTTATGCAAAAGTGAAAATTGAGATATCTCTTCAATTGGTCAATTCGTGTTATGTCTTTGGTCAAGACTCTTAGACGAAAGCTTCTTTCAAACTTTGCGAGGATGAATAATTTCAATTTTTACAGACGCTTTGCCTACGTGTTCTCGACTTATTACTCGTTTCATCGTCAAAGTGCAATTCCGTGTAGACGAGAATGGAGGCAGAGTGTTCCGGGTTTGCACAGAGAGAAACGATATGTGCACAACTGCCAAGGTGCAGTGGCTAATCGCGATGTAAAAGTGTTCGTTGTTGGCATATCCAGGTACAAAGAGCTGGCGAACAGTACCGAACGCGCTGAACGTTTACTTTCGATTCAGGGAAAATATTACGCCCTGCTGTTACTCGCCTACTTCTATGAACTCTTGAACCACGTAGTTCATGTGTGCAGCCAAGGTGCGTATAAGAAAACGCCAGATTCGAATTTAAATAATAGCTGCACCACACCCACGCAGAGCAATGAAGCCGAGCGAATGCGATTTCCAATATAGGTGCGGGGTAACTCTAACCCAGAGAGAGGTTGATTTATGCGATCCGAAATGTTCGTTTGTTTCGCAAGGTTACAGAAATGCGACCACCTTACTCGGGGATCAAGATTTCCAAGTTATAGCTGAGAAATGGGAAAGTAACGTAATGTAATACTAATATTCATGTGTAATAACCTAGCTGCGGGGTGTGATAAGAAATAAATGACGGAACGATACCGATGCGATTCGGTTTGTTATTAATTATGCTGCCTGGCACTCCTCCGCTGTTTTGACCTTTTCAATTTATTTTTCAAAACCGCTAACACGTTTTTCTAGTTACCTACCTCGACTTCTTGGCTTGTGCAACTCTCAAGCCTGGCTAGTTCTAGGCTACGCCTGGATTATACCTTAATCTTCGCCTTCAGAGCATTTGGCCAATTTTTAAGGCGTGGGCTACCGCTCAGTTGTCTTCTGAACTATGACAGACTACTACACAGCGAAATTATATTGAAATGCAAATGCAACTAGACCAAATCAGCGTAGGTATATCACCTGCTAGAATATCAAACCAGAAGATTGAGCAATCATGGTGGAACACTTGAGAGTCCATCGAAAGCTAACCAATAAAACTGAATATATTGACGCTATTCAACGATCCCTGCAGAATCCTTTTGCAGAACCATTCTCAAACTCTAAAATTAAGATTTCTTAACCGCTGATCAACATCGTTATCACCTCTAGAGTCTTGATTCCTATACCAACCAATTTTACAAGTAAATCTACTTATCGTAAGATTCCACGCTGCTGGTTCAGTGACTAAAAGTGCAAAAAAAATTGCAGGCGTCTGGTCGCTATAATAGTATTATGCCTATTACTGTTACGAGCGTGCTGGTGAAAGGAGAATATCGCCGAAAAATGATTCCGTCACAGGCATCGGATAGCACAAATGTTTGCTGGACACGCGATAACGGGAAAATAATTCAATAATTCAATAATTCAGTGCTAGCAGTCACGACAAAGCCACAGTCAAACCAATTTGAACGTCCTTAACGTAGAACAACGACGCTTAGCTAGTCATTTGGTGGTTTATCAAATCATCGTCAGAAGCTCTGTGTTGTAGTCAGCCACGTATGTTGAAAATTATAGCGTGCAGTGTAAATCCTGAATCCAAATTGTGAACTTTTGTGACGAGAAAAAAGAGTAGTTAATTGATTTTCATCTTCCGAAAACCCTTGTTCTGGCAATTTCCTGGCAAGTTAATTAATTACGGGCCCTGTAATATTACAGGCGCCATTTTAATCGGTTTTTAGCCGGTTTAAGTCCCTGTGTGCATACAAGTGGCCCACGCAAAGGACAGCATACCCAAATTAGTAAGAAGGCTGACGAGACAGAGGTTGGAAGTTGCAGGTATCATCGCGTGTGATAAATACTCCAAAAATGGAACAGGTGGGCGGTCAGCTCAATTGACTTCGAGACGTCGGACGCTCGAAAGCGGCCTAACCGTCGACCCACGAGTGAACAGTTAGGTATGACGCAATTTCAACTCGAGAGATATTTTTAATTACGGTTATACGCTGACATCTTCGCTCCGCCTGATGTCCAGTTGACAAGTTGGATCAACGAGTTTACGCACACACAAAAACCGTGATGAATGTCGTCTACCGACTCTTTGGTTCCCGTGTGAGTTCGGTAATTAACGCAAATGTGAAAATGTGTTCGCCGAAATATACCGCTAATCAGAATCTGCTGTCAGAACATTTTTTAAAATTTGGATCAATACTGAAACAACAATTTTAAAAACCGGTTTTTTCAGCTAACTTTGATAGCAAGGTTTTCCAACTTCAATAAAGACTATTAGCTATTGGCTGAAGCCAGCTTTTATCACATAACAGGCAGTTCGCACTTTTCATAGAATTATTATACTGATTTGCTAGAGAATCTTGCTCGAAAAATTTAAGAACAAAGAACCTGTAATTTTATGTAAGCAGCAGATCATATATTATCACGGAAAGGCAGCATAACCTCTAAACAGACCTATAATGATTGTGTTTCAACTGCAGAGAATAGTCGAGGACTCACGAATGAGAGAACATCTCCGAGACATAATAATTATTAAAACATTATCTGACAGATTGATTCGGTGATCACTTACCTGGTTGATTTCGTGGTCCAAGTCTCGTGCGCTCTTGGCGCTCCTCAGTTGATCGCCACGATATTCACGGTATCTCATAGTGACCTCATCGTCGGTTAAGGCTCCACTGTTGCTGATGCGGTTGTTCTTCTTCGATGACTTTTGGGATTCCTCCTTGGCCTTCTTCTCCTTCTTACTAAACAACTGTTTGACCTTGCTCATAGTTCCACTTTTGCCGCTCTTCTTCGTGACTTTTTTCTCGTACTTCTTATTGTCGCCCAGACCAGAGGGTGGCTTTGAGGTGACAGACTTTGTGCCCCCGTTGGCGCTGACGTACTTGTCGTATCTGCGTTTCTCGGACGGTGTCAGGTCCATGTTCCTGTCGGTATGCCTGCGTTCGTGTCTGATGAACCGCATCGTCACAAAGCCCTCGTCCTCCGACTCGAGAGGTTCCCTACGGTCGGCCTCTTGGGAGTCTCGGCGATAATCGTTTTCTATTCCAGAGTCGGCCAGCCGGTCCTTGCGATCTGGATCGCTCAGACGACTTTCCCTGTGTCTCCGTTCGGAGTGGCCTCTAACCTCATGGTGGCGCGTGTGCCGCGTCTTGCTCTCGTGGAAGGCCCTTGGGCTGACCGGTGGACTTTCGTCGAAAGTTTCAAGCCCGGAACCCCCCTGTCTTTCCTTACCGACCTTGACGCCGCGACGGAGGCTGTCTCTAGCGTCTGAGTCGTCAAAGTAATCGAGATGATTGCGTGACCGGCGGACCATCTTCTTTGCCTCATCATCCGTCTTTCTTTCCTTGCGAAGCGTCCGGGTCGACTCCTCCTGGTGAAGGTATCTCGTTTCTCGACGTACAGAGTCACGCGCTGTGGTGTCGGAGTCGTACCGGCTGGAGTTATAGCCGCGATCAGGACGCATCCGCGGTGGGGAACTGTCGTACTCGTCCTGAAGAGGGTGTTTGCCCATGTACCGCTGGGTGGTCCTCGTCTCCTTGTAGTACTTGCTACCTAGTTGACTGTTGGTCAGCTGAGAGATGTCTGTGTCGTAGTCATCGTTGGGCCTTTCCCGAAGATGATCGACCACGTGTTGACCGACCGGTGGAGAGGCGATCTTTCGCGTCTCCAAGGGCGGACTCTCCAAGACTGAGTGTCGAAGGTCTCTGGCGTTGACGTAGTCGACAGTACTCAAGTTCTCGTGTGACCTGGTGGTGTACTCACTCCGTAGTGCCCTGACTCTGGCGTTCTCACCGATCTGATCGAGCCGCTGAGATGACTTGCTGATGCCGCGCATGGTCTCGAAACTCTTCTTGGGCTTGGATGAGTATGGGTCGCGGATTAGACCCGCGTCACGGTCCAGGAAATCGTCGCTCTTCGAGAGCTTGTGATCGCTGAACTTCTTCGGTGTGAGTATCGGTGACACGTTCTCCTTGAACTCGGACCTGCGTCCAACATTGTCGTCGAGTACGTAGCCGGGCGGCTTGTAGGGACTTCCGAGATTCCTGGCGGTCTGAAACCTTTCCTCCGGGCTGGTCCTGCTTCTGTCACTTAGGAAGGGCTTGAAGTCATCCGCATAACTCTCATGCGTGCGGGTCTCAACGATATATTTGTCACCATACTTGTTTGTTCTCGTCTCGACCGTGTAACCATCCCTCGGCTTTTGCTCAACGTACGTCTCTCCAGGTATTTTGTTCGTAATCTTCTTCTCGTACCCGTAAACCTTCCCGTTGTCTTGATGAAGCTCCTTCTCGAATATATACTTGTCGCCGTTGCTGTTGGTCCGAGTCTCGGTGATATAGGTGTCGACGTACCTCTTCGGGGATGCTACGCGATTCGGTATCACCGGCGATGGAACGATCGGCTTGTCGATTATTTCGTGTTCCACTTTGTTGCTTTTCGCAGCGAACATCTCGTCGGCCAGTAGTCTCGACTTTATCCTTGACTCGAGCAGGTCTCGCCTGGCACTCAGCTCACTCGTCTTGTTCGAAAAGCCCCTGTCATGCAGCTGGGACCTGACATTGAACTCGCCGTTGTCCTTGCGCCGGGAATCCATGCCGTCGGCTCTTCCGCGGTCAGAAGTATCCACGAATACGGTAGACGTGTACTTCTCCGGCTTGCCAAACAGGCCGCGATCAATCTCGTTCAAATCATGCATGCGCTTCGACTCGGTCCCTCTCGATACGTATTCACCGCGGCTGTTTGCGAACTCACCAAAGTGCGTTGTCGCGTTCTTCTTCTCCTCGTCGTACCGCGACTTAAAGCTATTGATCTCGTTGTTCCGGTGCAGATCACTGTTGTAGGCATAGTCGGCCCTCCTGTAATCTTTCTCCGCTGGACTGTTCTCCCTGGATGAATCCTTGCGCTCAAGTCCGAGGCCCTCATCGCTGTCAGAGTGACTTCGCTGAGCCTTCTTCTTGTCCATCTGCACCTGGGCGTAAATCACACCGCCTGGTGGCGACGTGGGGCTCGATTCGTTCGGTCGGGTGTAAGAGAAGGGCATGTTGTTGTTGTGCCCGAAACCAGGACTCGGCGTCACCAAGGTCCTCGGTAGATGCGGCGGAGGTGATCTGTCGTTTGACAGTCTATGGATCATCTTGTGAATGGTTGACTCCTCATCGATTTGCTGATCGTATCGGCTGCTGTGCAACATCGTTGAGTCCACTTCGTCAGTATCTTTTTTAGTCCCTTCCTTTTCTTCTTGTGCAGAGTTTTCTTCCTCTTTCGTCGGTGTCTTTGTCTTTCCACCGTTGTTGCCTTTCTTTGGTGTCTTCGGTGACTTCGACGGACTCGTTACGGTGATTTCCGGCACCAAGGTTTCCTTCTTGGCCTCGTTCTGTTCGTCCCTTGATTCCTTCTTCGATTTCTTCGCCTCCGAAGTCTTGCTGAAATTGAAAGGTTGCGGGGCGTCAACCTGCGGCGATGCCTCGATTATAGGTGACAGCTGTTTCTTTGCTCTGATCGCGCTCACGTGCGAACTTTCTTCGCTCTCACTACCACTCCGCTTGCGTTGGGGTCGATTGCTCGTTGAGGTACCCGCGTCACTGTAACTCCGTGCAACGGGTTTACCCTTCCTTTCCAATTTAGGTGAGAACAACTTGACGATAGGATTCTTCACCTTCCTGGCGCTAGCATCGCTTGCGCTCCTCTCCAACGCCTTTTTCTTTGCCTTCGGTATCTCGACTAGATCCTCAGTGGTAACACCGATCTCCTCGCTCCGGCGTCTGACGTCCAATGGAAGTTCCGGTCGTTTCTTGTTCCTCCTTGCCGGTAGGGTGCTGAATTTACCAGGAAGAGACGATACCTTGTTGTCTCGCGCAATGCACTTCAAATTACCGACCTGTTCGAGTATCAGGGCGGCCTCTTGGGCTAGGTCCTCCTTGCTTCTGCTGGTTATGCGTTCTTTGCGCACTGGAGTGGCGATCAGTCGGCCTTCCCCGTCACCCACCAGAGCTGAGGTTACTCGGGGAGTCTCACGCCCTGAAACAATCAAGCAAATCGATTGGTTATTACGGTGGCTGTCTGTCTGTCCGTGCAGGAGTCAGTGAAGGTCTACGCGCGGCTCGATTGAACCTCCCGAACCGGCTATATCTCTCAGCAGTAGATATAGAGAAGGATATAAATGAATGGCGGGAGAGCTTCGCAAGAAAGGAAAGGCTGAATTACTGATTCGTTTGATTACTAATAAATTCCCAATCCGTATAATCGCATATAAGATTCCGTTACCTATCCGCGTATGGCTCGTGCGTGACTGACCACCACATATAATTACTTGTAGGAAATATAAATCCCCGAGTAAAATAATCGTTGAAGTTCGATTCCACGGGTAATATATTGGTTCCTAATATTGTTATGCTGCAATTACAATCGCCGAATTATTATTTCAGTTTTTTCTTTCGTAATTTCAATTCGCAGTCACTGGTTGTCCTTCGCATCGAATAGCTACCGGATTAACATTGACTTTGCACAGTGAATGTTCAGTAAATTTATTATCCGGTTTGAAACAAGGATGACGATCACTTCCGAAAGTGAAATGTGCTGTTTTAACCCATTTTATGCATTCTCGAAGGTATTTGTACAGCGGTGATGAAACTCATGCGCGTTGCGAGCAGAAGAAATCAAATTTATGTACCTACTAACGTATCTTATACCTACATAAGTAGGTGTAGAAGCGCGCGAGGAACGCGTCATGACCTTTCGACGCGCACGTTACGTTTACAATACACAAAGTGACGGGTAACATCTATGGCCTCGATCGGGGCTCGACGCGCAGCCAAAGGAGAATCAGGAACTAGTCCCTGGAACGTAGGATATAAGGAATGGATAGAAGGGTTGGGTCAAAGGTCAACGGGTGTGTACACAACGGCATAACACTGGTAAGTCCAGAGCCCCGAGTCCATCGCACGAGTAAGATCGCTATCTGAACTATTGCTGAGCTATTGCTAACCTAGCATAACCCCACCTTACCTAGCCCAGGATCTTTCGCGCTTTGCCTTTAAATCGCACCACCATAGGTGCACATTTACTTATGCCGCAGGTTATATGATTCATTTTAATCGCTCCTAGCAAACACCTTGATAACTTAAAAACCATGCGTGGCATGACGTGGAAAGAATATCATAAACGCAAACATTCATTTTCTGGATAAAACTGGTAGTCTTTTGGTCGAAAAATATTATGCACGAATATTGGTCGAATTATGGATTTAGTGCGGTTTTTTTTCATCTTTCACGCTTATAAGTTGTATAAATATATGAAATAAATATTTTTACAGCAAGAATATAACATAAATTCCCTCTCAATTGAAAAAATGCGAGAAACAAAGAATTCGATACAATCACTCAATCGTTTAGATCGGTGTTTTTAAACCTGTGAGTCGTGATCCCCAGGGATTCGCCAAGTCTTATTCGGGGAATCGCGGTCGCAAGCCAGGTAAAAGTAAAAACCATAAACAAAGTTTCACAAGGAATCCTTTAATTATAAAAATTCTTTGAAATCACTGATATGGTTTTATTATGGATCGGGGGGGTCGCCAGATTTTTCTCACTTGTAAAGGGGTCGTGAATTCAAGAACGTTGAAAAACACTGGTTTAGATTACGGAATATCGAATTCCCCAGTCTATTCACCAGTATTGAGATTGTAGATTACTTGAATGTTTATATAGGTGGTCTGACATTTGGGTAATTTCTTATTTCTACTTTTTTCCGCAAGTTTTTATCTTAAACTTCATCACGGACTTTTGCCCAAAGCAAATTACCTCATTGATACACGCTATACAATTACCAACAGTAACGGCTATGATAAGCTGATTCTTCAATGCTATTCACGATAATATCGATGAACTGTACATGTTTTTTTTTAATTGAAATTCTTTATTTTGGAATTCAATTTTTTTTGTAATCCTGCGTTTCCTTTTCCTGCCACCCCAAGATATTGAGAATGCGGGCAGTTTGTCTCATTGTGTTTTACTCGGTATTAGAAACATCTATATCCGTCTATATATCACGATTAAAATCAGCCTTCCTATAGTATAAGCGGGTACAGCAATCGCAATTCGATACTGTAGGTTAAATTGGTAATAAATTTTGTAGAAGCTGAAGGAGGCTACTTGATTATACTAGTATACATATGACCGATGATCTATCAGGTCAAAGTTACCGGGCAATTACATAAATTTTCAAACACACCCAACTCCACCAAATGAACTGCTATTGGTAACAGGAAAGGAATACTCGACATTGGAAAAGGAACGAAAGTCTTGTTCAATTATATTCAATTAAATTTCGCGCGCATTTAAAATCATTCGAAACAAAACTACGTGATTAGAACCTTATTTTGTATCATGGTATAAAAAAATGTTTAGAGGTTTTGACACTTTATTGAAAAAACATGTTCCAATCAGTCTTAAAATTTTGTATACTCGTCTCATCGATTTGCTTATTAATGTTTTCTAATCAATTCTAATTTTCCAGTTTATTGATTTGACTTGCTGCACTAAAATTTGAATCATTGTGAAGTCTTGTTATATATATATATACTTGCAGGTCGAGGAATCCATCGCATGACAATGAAATAAACAAAAGTTATTGTCAACAATCTGCCTAATTTCGACTGCAGAGAAATTGCGATGTTATAAATTACATTAATATTTTCCTGATGACGGTTTTGCCTTATTATTCACAGCGTCCCAAAAAATCTGCGATCTTCTTAGGGTACAGATCCATGGAGTAAACATATGTGAAGGGTGCACCGTGCCGTAGGCCGGATCGCGTGCAGTCGCAGAACGAGCAACGACGACAGCGAGATAATCCGTGGGGTAAAAATTAACACGAGTTGAAATTTGAGTTGCTTTGCGTGAGGGCTCTTTAATGTTCGATAAACTCAACTCGGGTGACGTGTTTAGTAACGGAATCACTTACCAACGTGAAGAAAACTTAGTTATAACTTCCAGATGCGTGGTACGATCAGCGTGTTGCGAATTCTCTATATACCTGTTATACGTGTGGATCTATCGTAGCCGATGCATGCCTCAGAGGTAATTGCGTTGCGGGGGTTCCCACGCGCGCATACCACACAACACGCTGCGATTCCCAACTATGTAACGCACTTAAGTAACATTCACAAAGTTAATTTTTTCACCATTCGCTCTTTCTCTGTTCCTCATCATATTATCATATGTGGTTTATCTACCTGTCAGCTATTTTCCCTTCTGTTGAATCAACTTCTGGAACTAGTCAATCTGAATCGTATAATTTGTACTATAGAATACTCAGAAGCCTGACAATATACTTGGTTACTTTTGAAGAGACGGCGATTGGTGAACAAAGTTAGCTGATTGTCAATATTAAGAGACTTTAAAAACTGTTTCAATCCATTTACAAGGGCTGCGCCTGATTCCTTTTATGATAACATCGCCAGTTGTTATCCTAGAAATATGCAACTTTGCAGGTCTACATATGTATCACAAATTACGTCAACTAATGTAACATTGTAAAAAAGAAACTTGCGTAGATATTTTTAACTTGTGCTCATATACAGTCAATTCCTGAATAGCTTTTTATCCATTACTCATTCTTTATAGGATGAGAGAGGCGATGTCATCGTATAAAAAAAGGAAAATAAAAAGTCTCGAACATCTTGAAAGGGCTGTTTCACCTTCGTAAACGGACGATAGAAACACTTTATATGTACGGCCCATCAAAGAAATCGTCCGTCTGGATCATTCAAGAGCAACTGCAGGAACTGTTATCCATAAAGCTTTAGCACGCGATGAATTATAACTTATAAGAAAAAAAGAAGCGAGTCCATGATTCATTTACCTTGCTAGCAATATGACGGGAATCGCATCTGAAACGCTCCGGATGAAGGTGAACCCCTAACGAGATGTGAGTGAAGAATAGAGGAACGAACTTATACGCTGAGCAGAGAAATGTATTTATAAACCAGCACGCAAGGATTTTCCATAACTCCAAGATTTACAACGTCTGCGCTTGGTCTCAGCTGGAGACACCGGAGGTGAATCGAGATGCGAGACTTGCAAAGAGCTGACAGGATCACGGGGAGGTCATCGGTAACTCAGTCGGCACGCGGTGAAACGAGGTCAGTCCCTATGCCTCGATTAGCATTTCTGGACGCCGAGGAGCATCGTGTCGAATCTAATCGCAGCCTTGCGATCAAGCGGTAAGCGCGACTGAATTAGTCGAGAGATTCTGCAGCTTGAACTCTCGACGCACCGCGCACGCATCCGAGAGAAAGAAGGTCGTCGTCGAAGATTAACTGGACAGTGACTCGGAGAGTCTGATTACACTTTGTTAGCTCGAGATAACGCGGCGTAATGAGCTTTCACGATTATACACGGACGTTAGAGAATCGGCGATCAATTATGAGCTTTTGTGCAGTCGATATTGCAAGAGACTCGAAGTTAATATCGAAGTAAAAATTGTGAGTGGCCAAGTCGTGCTGTTGGAAGTTCATTACACGACGGAACGCACACGTTATGAAAAGGCGCAATTGGCAATGAATTTAAGCAGCAGGTTGCTAGCTTGCATTGGAATCCGCGACACGAAACAACCCCCCTGGCATATCTATTGTGTGCCATCTTTTCCGACCAGGCGTCGAAGCGGCACTGATCACAAGGCGATCGGGACCATTGCGACAGTGTAAAATTGCGCTTTCTCAGATCCCGAGGCAGCCAATAAGGTTCGGTTCACCGACCGGCCGTATATATCGATAAGCCGAAGCCCAACTAGATCCCGAGATACTCCTCGGAGTGTAGAGATGAAGCTAGCGTCATCCGCGTCTCCCCTGAAGGAAACCTGAAGTCGATCAGATTAGCATGTGACGCACGTGTGTATACGTGAAGGGGAGAATTGATAGGCATGCTGCTCGCGAGGTGAAGCTGGGGATAGGGAATCACCGGGGACGGAAAGGAAGGAGACGGCGGAGGGGAATCGAGTCTAACTTGAAATACAACTGGTATGTAAGAACGTGCAGTGATGCCTCATTCATCTTGTGGCAATTATCAACTCGTAAACCGCCGTAATATCTATTATTTACTATCGCATACATGCTTCGGACCCGTCTTGATCTCACGATGACAACCACCTTCTCTTCATCGGCGTCGTTAACGTTTGAATATGACTCTCGAACATTCATGAAGACCCCTTACTAAACCACGCGACAATCCTTGAGATCTTGACACATAACGCCCACGTGATTTTAAAACTGTTCGCGAGGCAGTGTTAAGATGAGAAAGTGTAAAATATTTTTTCTCCGGTGTAACAGTAACTTTACCGCCTGGTACCATTCGAAAGTATCAGAATTCCTGTACCAACTTACAGTTCCGAAAATTCCAACGTGACAGCTGGATTTGTCAAACAGTCGAAAGGAAGTGATTGAACGAACTAACGCGGCGGTGAAAAAACACTTTCTGCAGTATTAATTAAATGCAAATAGGTGGCAAAAGCGGAGACTATAGTCTTTCGATTCCGATTTAATACTGGTTCCGATATTCAAGGGGCTCAGAAGAGGGAGATAAAGTAACTGTTCCCACGTCCAAAGATCAGGATAGCAGTTAATAATTAACCGGCTGTGAACGTGGTTCTGATATTAAATCTATCCTTTACGTTCGTTAGGGTGGTCAAGAAATACAAGAAATAGCTAAGGCCGTCTAGAACGCGGTAGAGGAGAAGAGCGACTGTGAAAGAGCGGAGAGATAACTCATATAAGATAGTCTTTTTAAAAGCTTGAGCAAACGCGAGTCTTATGAACGATTTATGTTCAATTAAACCGCCTGCAATTCGCGTCTGGGTGTTCGTCGCTGGGCTTTCCAACCGTGGCCGCGAAATGGCGCTGGTTTAGTATTGATGTTGTTGCTGTACCGGCAGCACTGTAGGCAACAGGTGCGCCGACGATCGGTGATGGTCTCTGTCCAACTCCAGAGTCACGGCTGGTCTGCTATAAGTGATAGTAAAAAAACCGGAAGTGGTGAGACTCCGAGGTAGAGGTCACAGGTCGATCCTTGCCTCTGACCCACACCTCCGGGGCCTCTTCCACGCTGATACTCACATACAATGAACAACCGATACTCGAGGGTGGCTTTAAAATGAGCAACCCGGAAAGCAGGATAATCACAAAAACTAACGAAGTTTTTCTTCTGCTGCATTTGTCGATTCTCCACAAAGCAACCGCGAAATCGGAGCAATTGAAGAAATAGCAATAAATGCAACTATCAAATTGAGAAGAGGATACGAAGTTGGGTGATACACTTAACCTTAAAATCTGTTCATTCATTATCCTACCTTACCGACTGTGTATCCACAAAATAATTGAATTATGTCATTATGATGACTTGTAACAGGTAAAAATAAAAGACTGCCTAGTCTTTCCGAATAATTGCTTCAACATTCTGAGATCTAACAATTCGCATCACCTGCATAACTTTCACGTACTGCGTTTCACAGCTGAAGTCTGAGGTAACTAGCCTGCATGAAAATGACTAATCTGCATGTCAATCTACCAAGTTTCGCCGTTTCCTTTCGGCAAAAGAAGTTTCATTTAAAGTTTTATATCGATGAAACAGTTCTTTGATGACTTATACGGTATAAGTTTATGGTTCTGGATTGAAACATGAAGAATCGAAGCTTGGGCTTCGCACACGAACGTTGACAATCAAGTTATTATTTTAGTCGGCAAAGGAACTCAAATGACACGTCAACTGAACGAAATGAATCCTACTGACTTTTTACCTTTACATGATGAAGTTATACGTTTCTCGCAATTGGTTGAAGAAGATTTCGAAGCTTAAGAGATATGCGTGCCGCACTCCTTAACATCACGAGCTGTCTGCAAAGCCTGGAATTTGCTGCTAGGATGAAGCCGTAGCTGGGAATTATAACGTCGGTCGCCCTGGCGCACATCGATTGACAGGACGTTAATTATTTTCAGGGATTTACCGCACTGAAAGGAACTCGTTAGCGAAATTGCGTGCAAAATGCCGGTCTTCGCTCGAATCCATTGCGTGAACGCTTAAATTCCTGGCATGCACGTTTATGACTCTTACACTCCCCGCGAAAAGATACTTCGCCTATGTACCGGGATTTATCTACGTTCTATCTACCTTGGGTTTACACTTTAGCATTTGCATGTATTTTTTCGCACTTAGCGAGGTTTCCAAGGCTTGCAGAAAGCGAAAGCACGTCGAAACAGCTCGTGAATATTTCGTTGAGTTCCGAATCTGGTTGATTAGATACGGACAAATACTTAGGCTAATCGATTACGCAGGTGTGGTCGTAGATTCGTCAGGTACCACGACCCGCCGTTTTTTCACCGCGATCCTTCGGAGTTTGCACGAAACGCAATTATTTTATTGTGACTTCGGACTTGAGAAACCGCACGTAATTTGGGATTCAAAATGGCGCCAGATACGCGGTTTTATGGTCTTCAGATGAGCGTGAGATATTAACGTGAGTAGCAAAAAAATTCTGCAAACGATGAGCGTGCTTCCGAGGTACCTCGTCCAACTACTATTAGTAATTTTATTGCGGAACAAAAAACTGTCTATACCAACGACTAACGTCTCGCTTCAAACGAATCTACAATCTAGACGAATTACATACAACTGCTAAAATATGAAAACTGTGACTTTGGCCACATGCGAATGTTCTCGAATTCGGGCACTGATCACACGAAACGACGGTCAAGGACAAAAAACTTGTAAGAAAAAATCAGTTTCCTTCGGTTCAAGATTGGCATTCAAAAGTTTTCACGGTATAAAGTTCGAAGTGCATCAAATTTTGCTATGTATGATTTCCTTCGTTGTTGGAAAGTCTTATTCTCTTCACTTTTGTTTCCTGGTTTTTTGACAGTACATGAAAAAAAGGAGCAAAAAATGAGTAAAAAGAAGTAGTGGAGTGACTGCTGAGGAAAAATGTTAAGGAAATATGTAGGTAAGGTAGAAGAAGAAAGCCGCGTTGAAACGAACGGAAAGTTATGAGCCAGCGGGGTCTCAGTATCTAACTAAGATCAAGTCGCAGATCTGCGGAGTGTGCGCGGCGTGGTTCCCATGGGCCCGCCTTCAGCGGCGCTAGTTTATAGCTCCGTGATCACCTCTAAAGGGGGTTGTAATTTAGCGACTAGCCTATGTACGATGTAAGCAAAAAAAAAATAAAAAATAAAGAACGAAAGAATAGTAAAAAATCCATACGGCTTTTCGCTTCGCTTTATACTCGGCGGTGGTTTATTGTCGATGTAGATTTATTTGTACCCTTTCCCTTCCGATCTACACTTTTCCCTGCTGATTCCGCTTCCAGCGAGTTAAGGCTACGTACACGTGAAAAGCATATATCCTGTTGTTCCATGGAAATGTCCTATGGGCAATTCAACATAGCGTCAATACGCCTGCATTTATGTAATCCAGAATCTGTACAACCAATCGACATATTTTTTTTCGTGACGTTTAACTAATTTCAAATATCGATGTACCCGTAATTGCCTCGATAGTAAACGCATCTCAATCGATAAAAGCGTGTGAAGTAAGGTAAAGAAACGTGCACGGTCGATTGATGTCTCGGCCGATTTTGCGATCGTTGAGTGGGCATCGAAGCAGTTCAGTGTGCTGTGGAAGTGGATGTTATGGAAAAACCCATCGTTCATCGGTGGTTGATGATAGTTGTACAGAAACTACAGCTTTACCCGACACGCACCATCTATTGCGGTGTCGGTATTCGATACTCGTTCGCTTAATTTGAATGTCATTTCGTGAGACAAGTTTTAAAACTGTACTCACTAAACAACTTGCATACAGTGAAAAAAAGCGTATTGCAATCTGTTGAGCGACTCAAGAGACCTCAGAGGGACAAAAACGGTGGCTCTAGTTTTATACTTAGAAAATGAGTTAGCGAAGAGAGAATTGGATAGAAAAGAGGGAAGATGATTTGGTCATTTACTATAACGCATAGCTTTGAGTTGACGATTAGTCTGGTTTCACTTGAATAGAATCATAGAATAGAATCTCTAACACTATTATAAATGGTTATGTAGCGTCTTGGCGTGCATGTACAAGTTTCAGGTGCGATAAATTCGTTCGATACTGAAAACAAAATACTATAACAAAGAAAATGAGTAAAAAGTTTTTCGTGTAATATTTTATTTACGTGCCTGCAATAATTGAACACTATTCACGGGATCCTGTTCAGAACCAACTCAGTAAAAACAGGTGATTTGTGGAGCGATTTGATTTTATCATGCGATTCGGTGCATCGCGCCGGATAATTGAATGGATACATCGCAATTAAAACAACTGTCCACCCACCCCACCTTGTTTATGGAAATACCAGGAGTCGGGTTAACTCGCGCCTACGTTTTAAACCTTTGCCTATAGCCGTAGCCTTTTACGGAACTCTGTACATATCATCTGTGCAAGAGTGTAAACCGCATGCGCAGGGATGAAATAAATCCGGGCAGGATCCCGCGTGTTAGTCTACATGCACGAAGCGCCGCAGCAGCGGTAGAAGGATGCTGCAAACTGGCGAGTACGTAGAAGAGGAGAGGAGAATTCGGTATCCCGAGGGCTTCGAAGGGGAACGTAAGAATCTGTAATCGTTGCGTTTAAGGTGCGTGCCTCGCGAACTTGTGCTATAACGTTAAGTACGTGGGGTTATAGGTTATGTGCATACAAATTAGCGGCCTTGCAGCTTGCGCGAATGCAAATACCCTCGCGGCGCATTCGGTTTGCACTTTTTACACCTGTCACAACAATTCATTCCATTACCATTACGCCCCATTGCTCCAGTTGCTGCGTACGCTGAGAGAAAACGGTGAAACTTATCCTTGTAGGTTATGTTGCTAAGTAACCGAGCGCGCATGCGCAAAACAATTGAACGTTATTGGTCCGCGAGATCGTACCACGCCAATATTTTCGTCTGAAGTGTAGGGATGCCAATTCACTCGAATCGAAATGAAATTACATAACAATGTACGTAACAACGACGACTCGTAGCAAATCAGTAATCCAGTCAAGCCATCCCAAATCATTGCACATATTTAGATGTGCTTAAGCTAAATAAAATTCACCTCACCTACATAACCTCCATAAGCCGCTTTCGACAATTGAAACTTGAGTCGGGCAGTCTGCATGAAAAGTCATTTTTGGCAATTTTAGTATTTTAAAACGAATATAAAGGTCGCAACTATTCATATTTACACATAATTGATATTTTCCAAATAAAATGTAAAAAAAAAAATCGTAAACCTTTCTTTTTCACCGAAAATTTATTCAGTTCACAATTATATGAGAACAATCGATCTGTCGAAAGACTAGTTTTCGCATGAAATTTGAATTGGTAATAATCACGCGATGCCAAGCACCTCTTATTGTTCGGCTTGAACAAAAAATTCTGAATTGCGAGACGATTTGTTTTCGGCAATATCCAACACTTTAGTCTCATTCTGGCAATCTATTTCGTCACCCTTGACGATCTGCATTCCTTTCGAACTTCTCGAAGCGCTGCTACAACTGACGGACAAATAAGAATTCAACCCACTAAAATAGTTCTCGGTAATATTACCAACAATGTCTGTAGTGTCAAGGCATTCTTCCATTTTATTGCAAAGTTTTCGAGGTCTCGATAGTCTGTTCAGCGTACAGAATGGATAGCACGCGCTCTGCTGTCCCAGAAGAGAATATGTGTAACCATGATCGTAGGATACAAACTACAAGACCGAGCAACAGCGAGGGACCTACTACCGTGGAAACGGCCACTAAGCCTATAAACTCGGCGGTGCCACTATAAAGTAATATGAATGGAGATTCCTCGATAGTAACTCCGGTTTAGTAGCCATTAATTTGCAAGTGGATCTGTTCACAGATATGCTGGACACACGTCGGTGCATCGTTGTCTTTTATTATTTCGCGCCCTGATTTGACGAAACGCAGAAAGTGGAATCTCACGAATCTACATGTATACGCCAAGAGAAATTTCTAGTTTTCGTTACTGTACAATACGCAACTATTTTTATTTTCTTCCATTACCAAAACAGTATTACAGGGTATAAGATGAGACTGAATTTTGGAGGTGTAATCAAAAAAACTGGAACATTTTACTGTTAATTTTTTTCGATTACGGTCACTCGTGTGATATTTTCTTGTAATTTTTGCGATAGTTTTACGTTGATGCGACGGATAATTAATGTTAAGACTTCATATAAGTGAAAAATATTTTTGGTTAAACAAACAAATTCAATGTAGCAATTACGAGAATATGTTGTATTGATAGCTAAAATTATATTGCTTGTTTCGTTGACCCACGTTTTTCCGTACTTTTAATAATATTTAGCTCGTTATTGAAACAATATCGATCACTTTCTGAATTCTCACGCTGCGGGATTGGTACTGCCAACTTTATGATTTTGGTATCGAAAAATTAGGTCAAACATGACGGAGCGTTGGAGAGTTATTCGAAGGTCACTGTTGTACTTATAATATTCTGCATCGAGATATGAAGCTTCGTGTGTGGGAATCCGAGGCAGGCGTACATTGAGTACCCGTCTCCATTATATACGGTTGAAAACTTGCCGCCCCTCGTTAAATTGCGGAGAAAAATCCATAATCACATCGTCAGATGCCACTCTGACCCTCCACTTTGCTGCCATTTCGTCTAAAGTAGGACTCTCTAATAACGCGCGACACGATTTTATTTGATCAGTTATTAACCTTGCCGATCGACATCCCGGCAGGCCAACCAATCTGACACTTCGTCCTGCCAATCAAAATAACGGATAACACTGTCGTTGAATGATGCTTACCTACATCAAATTACTGCCCATATCGGACAACGGGAAATTATAATCTCGATCGAAGTTCATTTTTAATTCACGCTTACAATTTTCGATATTTTGCTTATCAGTCCTAGTCAATTGTATTTCCGAAACCAAGTCTTATGCTTTATTTCAAATCAAATTGCAACAGTTTTAACATGTTTTTTTTATTCTTAAGAATAACAGTGTTACTCAAATTTAAAGCAATATTTAATACAAAAAAAAGCACCAAGATCGAAGAATCTTTTAATTGAAAACAACTCGAATTTCAACCGAAAACTTGAATATACTAATTCAACTTTTTTTTCTCCGCGTTTTGGTTTTCACTGATCACAGGGCTTTGATAAAAATTAAAACATACCACAAGTTTTCGTACAAAATTTTTAGCTGGATCCGAATCTATGTTCAACCAGACGGAGCTTCGGAAATTAGATCTATAGATGTTATGTCTCTTCCAAGTCTTGTTACTGTCATTTGATACTTTGTTGAAAATGAGGAACCTGCAATACTTTGTTGGTTACGTTTTAACGGAAAAACAGATCTTTGTGTAACTACCTATAATTAGACGATTGAAGCCTTTTCTACAGAATTTCTCTTCAAATTAAACTCAAATTTTATTTCAATGCCAAAGCTATTACGAGTTTAGCATAACACAAGAAAATAGTGATGATGATGATGTGTGGGATAAGTTAAAAGGTATATATGTATAGAGAAGGTAATTATACCTATTTACGCAAAATACTCGGAATGACAAGGAGCATTAGTTTACGCTGTGGAAAAAAATCTTGAAATCTTGACGACTCATTGTAGGTAATTACGCTGTGGCGGTGTCTGTATTGCACGTCAATTAATGGTGTAGAATTTTACTAAGTCTGAAGATATTCGTGATTTTTTTTTAACTTTGCAGTCAAAATAAAAGAAAACAATAAATTAAGCGAAGGGAAGTTGATTGTCGGATCTAATTTGAAATTAAGCAAGACTTAAGACTGGAAGGGTTATTCGAGGGGGTGAGAAAAGTGAGTCCTGACATCGATACACACAGAAATACGCTGCACCAATACGAGCCCCAAGTCATATAACGAACAAGTACACATAAATGTCAAAAAGGAAAAATGAAAGATTGAACAATTGAATCGCGAGTGATTCTGGAAACGATAGCAACAATCGTACGTGGACAGTGCTATCGCTGTTTTTTCGCAAATCACACGCGAAGGAAATAATTATTTGTTAAAATAAACAGGGATTGTTAACAACTTGTTATGCTGTGCTAATATACCGTGACAGTCTCAGGAAATTAAAAACCCAAATGTGCAAGCGCCAAATCACGTGATTCTATTTGTAGATTCAAATAATTTGAATCGAGTTTTTCGTCTGCTTGTCATGTTAACCAACTCAGTTGCGATCAGATGGTAGCTATTAAAATTCGCAAGCGTTTCGATGTTATGTTGCGTCGAGAATTTAAGACAGCTAAAATATAACGGCTCAACATAACCTCAAATTGCTTGCGTGTATTTACAGTTCGCGCCGGATCTCAACCAGACAGAGTTGGTCAACCTGTCCAAACAGACTGAAAACTTGGTTCGTGCGCACTTGGGTGTTCACTTTCCTGAGACGATCGAGGTAAATAATCCATTATTATTCATTCCTCGGCCAAAACCGGGCGGAAAAATAAAACAGCATCGTTTTTCTTTTATATTATTTCATTAGAACAAAATTTCGTGCCGTTAGTTGCGGCGTAAATGGGCAGAGAGTTAACGTTTATTGCGGTATTTTTAAAAGTTAGAATGAGTTAGACAGAATATGCGTGGAGCTGGTAGTGCGGCTCTGGCAGCCTTGTCAATTCAAGCTAACCGATCTCTCTCCAAAACCAATGAGAACGTAACTTTTGCCTCGAATCGTGCCGACCCGGATAAAATGTTCAGCTCCGGTTTTGATACTCAGCAAAACGAGAAAAAAAAAAGTTTGTCGGAAACCTGAATTGACGAGACTGCCAGCGCTGGCGTCAGGAGCTGTGGTTCGACGTCAGAAACTCACCTATCCTCTTAACGTGGACGTCTCTATTGAAGGAAACACTGCGCTCGGCGGGTTTGCCACCGGAACCGGAAGCCACGGGTAAAATTGGCGGCAGAGAATTGGCCTGAGCGGAAGTCGATCCTGCTTCCTCGGCCGGCTCGATCCGCGATCTCAGAGATTCCGAGCGCTGGACCGCGGGCATCTTTCTGTATCTCGATTCCCGGTCATAACAAGATTACTTTGCCAATTCTCAGGGCTCGCACCACTCGCAACGACACTCTTACTACCGCGATATTCACCTTTCACCTTTCGTAAGATCACCAACTGCTACCTGCGCACCAACCTGTAACCCAAGCAAAGCTCCACTTTTAATGGCAGCGTTCAATTCACACCGATCACGCGTATCGCACATTCGTATTTCTTCCGTGACAGTATTGGAAAACGTAACGACCAAATGCGCATGCTCCAAATCATATGACTCAATTGTTAGATTCAAATAATTCGCTGTGTAGAAGCTGTAAGTTATGAAAATTCGTTGGCAATTATAGGTATCCGAAATGTAACGAGGCTGTATTTGAGTCAATGTAACCTCGAATAGCTCGCGCCAAGGCCCAACCAGATAAAATTTTATAACCTGTTTGAGAATCCGAAAACTTGGCGCATGCTTACTTGGGTGTTCAGTTCTTAGAACTGTCACGGTATTTAGAGGAAATATTTCGCTCTTTTTTCTGACGCCAATTTATGCAGAATCAAAAATTCAAGACATGGGCATGTTCGACAGAATAAAAAATGATGACTCTTGATCTTTTGTCAACCATTTTACGTCTCCCTGAATTACGACGCTTAAAACAACAAGATGGCTGATATGAGATTCTTCATCACGGTCGAACGAGAAACATTCCTTCCGAAGCATGTCTATAAGTATTTCATATCTCTGTCTTGATTGCGTAAATATCAAAGTGTTTCAAAGTTCGAAATTGTGCAATTTTACTCATGTTATAACCACAAGTTTATTCATGCCTCGAGCAAATATCTTGACCTTTACACATCTTTATGATGTGAAATAAAACATCACGTTTTGTGTATTAACAATTATCTCGTAAATTTTGTTTCAATTCGTTAGAAATCGTACCAACAATTACAAGTATAAGCTCATGTGCTCACGGTGATTTCAATTTTTTCTTTTATTTTTTGCACCTTCGATGTTGACCATGAGTAGGTATTTTTCAATTTGAAAAACCGCATACGTGTAACTTCGTCATAATTGATAACCCTTTAGCATTGATACAATGAGTATGCGAATGAATCGTTACATAATGTATTCTGTACAGAGGTGAACTGTATATATCATGTATAATGAACACGTACTGCGTTACGTTATATTGGCATGCGTATAGATATTTGATGCGTTAAAATTCACAGTGCGACACATGGCGGGCGAAATTTAAGAGCTTGTCAAACATGGCGTGAGATTCGGTTATAGGTACATGTGGCATTGGCAAGAAAGCATTTAAAAACGTAGAAGGTATAGCGGGATATTAAAAAAAAAATTGTTTAATAGTTTATAAGAGATACTGGCTTTTATAATGGGTACTCTTATTCGTGCGAAGGCTGATAATCAATTCGTAAACATTGTACACAATTTTGCACGAGAAACCCGACTTTCCAGTTTTTTTTTTCACATGGCACACGGAATCGTTCAATAAAATTCTCATTTGATTATTAACAGCCATCGCCTGGTCCTTGATTATCCTGATAAATACACTATTAACAGTCACGAAAACCTCGAGATGTACATATTATTTGTATGCCTTTTTGGGTTGTGCATACATGTACGAAAAGATTAACCCAGCTAAGCAGCAGAGCGAGCTCCGTGGATGAAATTGTGCAGGCATAAATTTCAAGCAGTTTCTTTCTTCTCCTTGCCTTAGGGTATTTTATTTTTGCACCAATCGCTGTATTAATATAGAAGATCGTAACATGGCGTGTGGTTGAACAGATCGGTTGCTCATACATCGGTATCCTTTTATTAATTCTGAACTGTTTTAACCTTTAGCAGGCACCTTTATCTGGTAGAACATTGCTGATACTTTGGGGTCGTCGAAGACCCCAATCGAAAATTGATTGCTGAAACGAAGCAATTTGAGATTTTTACTTGAATTTTTTCGGGTATTCACTCAAGTGTTTTTTACAGGATAAAAACGGGCGCAATAATTTTCAACTTTAAGGTAGGTAAAAATTTTAAAAATGACGATTTTTATTAAAAAATTATCAACTGCTTTAATTCTCGACATTAAGAGTTAAAAAATTAGCTGGATACTCTTAAGAAAAATTCAAGTTTATTATTGCAGCAGAAAAAAGGTATTTATTTGGAAAAATGGATACAAAAATTTTTGGTGAAAAACATGCTTATTTTTTTTTCAAGATATTCATTTATTTGTTAAAAATAAGTTTGTTTGACATGGAAATTATTTGAAACGCTTGTTCTTATAATGATTCCCAATGAAAAGTTTACAACAAAAGTTGAACGTAGATTGTACAAATAGTAAAAAAGTAAATATACACAACTACACAAAAAAAAAAATCCAATTAGCTTAAAACATTAGATGCTGAAATCTTGAAAAACGTTCAAAATAATTCTAACAGAAAACACACTTTTGTGACACAGCTGGCACCTTGGGGTCCCTAACAACCCTCATTTACTTTGCAACACTGCTAAAGCAAGACTGACGTACTTATATTTACGTGAATGACGCTCCAAGGAAGCGATACATGTCATTCGTCAACAAATGGCGCCATAAATCACATTTTCAAACTTTCAAATTACGAAAATCTCGATCAAAACCCCTCAGGTCACGAATGATCCCAAGCATTCAATATCGTCGTTTTTCGATCATGATCAATATCGGTCGGTTATTGAAATACGACGTATTTAACGACGCTAACACAACAATAACTGTACGTTTCAGTGAATTCGTCGAAAATAGTCTTCCAAATAAAATAAGCCATCATAAAATGAAATCGAACGAATCTAGTCGATCTTGAACCATTTTGAAGCGATTAGAAAGGAAGCATCGATGTCCAATCTTTCGTTTATAATTCCAATATTCTTGTTTTTTGCATTTTAAAAGACATATTTGTAGATGTCGCGTATAATGATTTGATAAATACCCAATATATTACTACGTCGTAGTGAAAATCGATAAAAAAAAGTATCGGTTTTTGGTGAGCCAATCATCTTAGCCCGCCAGGTTATTCACGCAGCTTCCGTTGGTGCAGTAGATACTCATTACATCTGTAAATGCTTGTAGTTTAATGAACATTATAGATAGAGTAGGTTTACTACACACGCTATCCTCGGCTGCTTGCGGAGCAGTGCCTATTTAAGCTATTAACATTCACGTTATGCTAAATCCAAAGGCCACCACCCGGGGCGCCACTCCAGTTTTCAGATCCTGAAGACTGGTTCGCAAGTTAGCGCGTGACGCGGCACCTTTTTTTTGTGCCTTCGAATTAGGATATATCGACACGATGCGGCTCTTTGTCTATTCGACTATTTAATTCAGCGCCGCATGTTAGAACCTCGCTGATCTCCCGCGGGGTAGGAAGAAAAAACCGGTAAATTACAAGCGTAACAAGCGTAACAAGGTGGCAAAGTGTAGAGGAGAAAGGAACGCGACTAATCACACGTATAGAAATAAATTCGAGCTGAAAAAACAAAATAGAAAATAGGTCAGCTGTTTGTACAATATACAGACGCAAACGTCACGATTTATTTATTGCTGGTCGGTTGGAACGAAAACTTCGTTACCATACGAAAGATTTTTTTAGTCAACAAAATCAATCCAGTTATATTTTACTGATGGTAAATAATTCGTTGTAAAAAAAAAACTGTGATAAAATTCTTTTGCAGGAACTGCATCAAATACAGTTTTGACCTTGTAAGACTTTCTAAATTCGGCCAGTATACACGAAGGGAAATCTCCAATTGTATGCCGGTTCCTTATCTATTTCCATTTCTGACCATGATTCAAAAATATG
The DNA here is from genome assembly GCF_021155775.2 of Neodiprion pinetum. NCBI lineage: Eukaryota > Metazoa > Arthropoda > Insecta > Hymenoptera > Diprionidae > Neodiprion > Neodiprion pinetum. The sequence continues at coordinate 18,945,412 of NC_060234.1, forward strand.
GGTCCGGATACAAAATGCAAATGAGTTTTATAGTTGCAATCGGAAGGTTTAGTTGCCTACCAATAACCTATTATTCTGTTTTACTATGGACACTTGTACTACATTTCCCTGTGACTACTGTGATAATTTAATGTTGTCGAAACAATGAATTGCTGTCGAGGTTTGATTTATTTGAAAAATATAATAAACTCAGCAGACAGATTGAATGTTGTAATAAGGAACAAATATACTCTTTGCAATTATAATTACACTAAAATATTCCAAAGTTCCTTGTAATTCCAACAGTATTATTACACTTTTATTGTAACGATACCAATGTTACTAGATATTTTTAGTAATTACGTAAGAAATGTAATTTTGCTCAGCTTACAACACGAGTTTCAAATTGGATTTTCTCAAACACGAGCTTTCGGTTATGAGCGGAATATTGAACAACATCCTTTCAAAATTAAAATAAGTCAGGGGTCATTTTTCCATCGGAATTCCGATGCCTGCTCACGTCGCGTACCGCTTAACCTTAAAATCGACGAGGACGACCTCTGGATCTCCCAAGGCCATCGCGGTCGCTGGAAACAGAAGTGATACTTGTAGTTGCAGCACCCGAAGGTCCCTGCTTGACGATGCCCGTTATGCTGAGCGGGATGCGCGAGTTCGAAGAGCCGGGATGAGTGACTGTAATTCAACCTCTTTATTAGCCGGCACAAGTCTGCAGGAATAAATAGAGAGGCTGCCTCACATGCGGGGAAATGAGACAATTTGCATGAACGTGCGATTCCTGACTGTTGAATTAAGACGTTCCGTCCGTCTTGCACTCTCCTTATTCGGCCCAGAAACCCGCTGAGCGCTGCAATGGCGTCGAAATAACACGATTCATTTCACCAAATCCATTTCCTAAGTCATCTTAATGGTGAAGATTGAATATCGGGATTCGGAGAGATTTTCGTCTAAGTTAATTCACCCGTATAATTTTAAGTTCTTGCCAGTTAAATATTTAACCGGTGGCGCCACGAATAAATGTTCTTTGGTTGGCCTAAGTCTTTTTTCTCAGGTTTTTATTGGTAATGCTTTGATTAATCGTTTCTCCGATTATTCGACGATTTTGGTTGGTCATTGTTTCAATAAATGGATTAACCGATAGTTTTCATCAATTGTTTTTTCGATTAATCGATTTATCGAAGTTGCCTTATAATAAGTCTGCAGGTCAAACGGTATATTAATCGAAACCGTTGATTAATCGATGAATTATAAAAACCGTCAATCGAAATCGTCGGTTAATCGTTTGATTGGAAAAACAGTTAATCGAAAAACTCAATTCACCGATTAATTGATTAGTCGAAGGAACAATTAATCGATTAAATGGAAAAACGATTACCGAAAAACTCAATTCACGTCATCCACCAATCGAACGAACGATTAATAGATTCATCACACAGCACTAGTTTTTATACATCTATTGGGTGATGCACTTGAAAGACAGACGGCTAAATGGTCATATTTGTATGATTTTAGAACAAACCCTCAAGAAATAAAGAACGTGTAGATTAGGTCGCATATCTCTATGAAGTTTTAACTGAATTCTCCAACCAGCCGCAAGAAATTCAAGTGAAAAGATTTGAGCTTTCTAAAACTTGTTTTATCTGCAATTGACCAGTGATATATAGAAATCGGTTCAAAACCTTTTTTTACTAACTCTAACTAGTTTGCTCCAAAACTCTAAGTTGAACTTTAATTTAATATTAATTATGAAGTATCAAAACTTTGCAGATTAAGGAATTAACGTGTCTATCTCACGAATAAATAAAATTTTGACAAGACAGTTTCCTTTAGGGTTTTCGAAAAATTGGTATCCCAATTGTTGATATTTAATTTTTGACAACAAATTTTCTGTATCAAAATTTCCGCTGATTATATACAGTAGATGCCGTAAGGGGGGATGCGAATAAGGGAGCCATCAATCTCAAGTAAATTGAATTGATTGTGAGTTGAAAAAAAAAAGAAAAAACAAGAAAAGCACCTTCATTAAGGTCACCGATTTTCGTTAGTCTAAGGAATTAAGCTTTTTAGGAAATAATTTATCACACCGTCACAGAATCCGTATTCTTGCGATTTGCTGGAATCAACTCATTCCGATGCTTGACTCGACTAATGGCGAACAGCAATTAACAGCCGTGAACTGATATTTTCTTTCCCCATCCGCCAATGAATCTTCTCGTTCACAGGTTCCATTTTAGTGACGTGCTGGATTTAATGAAAACTAAGAATCTCCCGAATTCGTTTTGATCAGACACCGAGATAGTGAAGATATTTGCGGGAGCGGTACTCTTAGGATTAAACTGACATTTCTTTTATTCGTCGATTGGAATTAGCATAATCAAGGCTTTACACGTATATCGATGCGAAACCAGTTTTGCAAATTTTTCTGCTGATTCTTAATTGAGGAACGGCCATGAGCTTTACGGATCTTGAATTGAATATAAATACAAAAATTCGAATTATTTATAAGCGTCGGTGAAATTAAATTTCAGAAATCCGTAACCTCGAAAAATCTAGGTGGCCGTATGTAATCTGCAGCAAACACCTCTCGTAAGAAATCTCCAACTGTGTAGTCAAAGTTCCGTTCTTACGTCATCGGAAAATCTCGTGAAAAGTTTCTACACCAAGACTTTTGCCAATCAAAGAAAATCCGAAAAGTCGGAACAACTCTGATTATGAGGTACGAGAAAATAAGAGAAGCACGTTTACCGAGACAATCTCTTGAAACTTGAAAATCAACTGCGCATGCGCTAAATAATTCAATATCATTGGTCGGCGAAATCTTCCCGCAGCGATATTCTTGTCTGCGATGCAGGGGGCCAACGTACACAAAATATGTACGTTTGAATTTTCAAAGAGCATAAGCATTAAATTCCAACCGTTCTTTGAAGAATCAATTTTCTGATCCAATAACAAATGCTTCCCAAACCTTTCCGAGTCACTACCTGGATTATTTGAAATTCTAACCTCGAAAATTCGTATCAATTACATCGCCGTCAGTTTTACAGCTGAAACTCGGGATGGCCAGCCTGCACGAACGGCCGATAAAACTCGCGCATGCGCAATTGATTTTCAAGTTTCAAGAGATTGTCCCAGCATACGCATCTTTGGTAGAGGACCTTTTTTTACCGCTCGACGAGTAGTTTCGGTGTATTATATTCAGATATGGAATTTTTTGCGCAACTCGTACTGCTGATGACGTATATAATGCATAAGTGCAGAAATTAACGAACCTGGTTTTTGCCAGTTGGTTAGTTGCCAAGAGCATATTGAGGTGAGCAAGTAAATTTGGTTAAATGCCACGAGCTCAGATGGCGCGAGCAGAGTGTGGTTGATACTTGGGACGGTAAATTTGAGTTATCTGGATGGTTTATAATCATCTCCAGGTGTCTCCATCCCGAGAGGTCGGCGCAAGGTCACTCATCCGAGATCTCCAACTCGTCGAGAGATTAATCGTCCTCAGAATGTGACGTTCTCTTTTTATCTCCTCCTTCTCCCTTCCCTATTCATTTTTTTTTTTTTTTTCTACTACTTACTCAACACGAAAAACCAAAGTCACGAGCCGCACAGTCGCTTCAACGACGCATCAAAATGTAGAAAGACTTTCGAAATACGTAGACATAAAGTGCGTTATATTTATGCGGCGTTTCAACGTCATCGACTTAAAGAGAAACCGAGGTATAAGCAGATTTAGAAAAAGAATGTTTTGATGTCTTTTTCAATCAAACTATAAAATTACAACCTGCCTCGTCCGCCTTTGACTCATCTAACGTGTCATTACCACGGGTATATCTACATACGCGTTATACTTATGCGTACAACGATGGATCCGCCACAGACACAAAACCGGATGCAGACGTAACTGAAGATTGCTCTCCGCTAAGTGTTCAACTCGGTCCTATTATACAGGTGGCTATAAACTTCTAGGGTATACTTGGATTCTTGGTGACAAATGATGCGACGATCAAATATCATATCTTGTCTTATCATCTCAACGTGTTTTATGATGAGGTGTCGTAATGATTAATAACTTCGTCTGGTTCGATCAGGGTAACGACGTTTTTTTTATTTTTCGGCTACCATAAACTTCTTAAAGTAAACACTTTTTTTGACTTTATTGGCAGTTATGCTTTGACAGTGCTCCCCGTTTCACACGTAACAAATAACGTAGTTGCGGTTATCTACAAATGCACGTCACTGCAGGTAAGATAGGATCGAATTGTACCAGCAATTTTGTTATTATTGTTATCGATTTTGTTTCGCCGTATGTTATAGTCGTGTTATTAACGTATTGGTTCAGTTTCTATGACAGTGATTAATTCCTTTTAATATCCGTTTCCATTGCCCGTTTTGTCTACCACTTTCAAATTGTTTTTTCAATATGCCTTGGATATGATAGACCGATACATCGATCTATAAAATAGACAGATAGTTGTACTTTTTTTCAGACTGCAGTGGATATCTGCGAGACCAGGTCTCCTTTCTGTACCAATCGGTTGTTACGTAGTTTTTATGATTTATGACTACCGTGTCCAGACAACTAATTTTGCCGTTTACCTCAAATTCGTGTGTGAAAGTTACTCTTGGATGGAAATCGTTGAAGTGTCGTAGCAATTCTTTTAACACAAGTTGGAATGTCACCTAAATAACGTTTATAGAACTGTTGTTTGAATATTCATTCCTCTATGTTTTTTACGACAATAGTTTGTGTTTCATTCCAAGAAGTTTGCGAAGTTATACAAATGAATTTACTTGGACAAGATTTCATTCGCAAAGTTTCATTGAATTTATAAAAAATCTAAGGTCAAATAAAAATTATTTTTCTACGGGTAGAATTCAAAACCGTGAAATCGAATTGATGAAATGGTTAAAAAGACTTTTCAATTATTTAAAACACCTGTACCTGCTAGAGTTTTAACTACAAGATTTTGAATTTAAAAAAAATACTAACTCAGGATGTTTCCGAATAATTAATGAATACTTTGAAGCCGTACATTCAAAGGAAATATTCCACGTCGCCAGTTTCGCTGGTTACAAAAAATTCATTCCATCTGTTGGGGGAAAAAAGAAAGAAGGATTTAACCCTATAATAAGTTAACAGCCAGTCTTATCGTTCGTGATTTGCATAACTTTGACACAGTTCTTCGAATTCAAATTTGAATACCAGTCCACCTTTTCCTTAATTTATCGCTATCTTTGAAACGGTGTTGAAATTTATCCCGCTCGAGAGATTAGGAAAGGAAATAACACGGACGAGGCATAGCGCCTAGCAGGCCAACACCGCCGAGCGCGGACAGTATCGCCGTGTTTGCGTAACACGCCAATTGTCGATTTGCCAGGTAAAAACAAGATAAATCCCTGCCGAACAGCTTCCTGCACTCTGAGACTGACAATCAACGGCTCGCTGCTCGCGGATGACGCAGGTCCCCCCGACTTCGCGGGTCACAAGCAATTATTTTTTAGCCTGTAAATTATACACGAAGTGGTAGCCAGACTGTGCTGAGAGGAAACGGTGAAACTTGGCAAATTAAGCATCTGACTGCGCATGCGCAAACATTGCTGGATTTTCATGCAAGCTAGTCATCTCAAGTTTGAGCTGTCAAAGGTGGCTTGAGAAGGTTGCGTAATTGATGCAAGTATTTTTGGATTGAGCAGACCTCAAATTGTTGTTGCAATGAATTTCGAGGGAAAATAACGCTTGGTAAAACTTTTACTGCAAACTATGACCGACGACTGATAACTGCTACGAGTCTATATATAATACTATTTCGATTCACCAGTTAACGCGGGAGATTTTTTCATCTCATGTCCCGATTCAAGTCCGTTGGCCCCCCTGCCTTCCAGACGAAAATATTGCCACGGTAGGATCTCACCGACCAATAGTTTTATTATTTTGCGCATGCGCAGTTGGCCGCTCCGGCTTACAAGTTTTACCGTTTCTTCTTGGCACGTTTTTTTTTCACACGTACGAGCCTCGTCATCAAATAGTCTGTATCAGTAGAGATGCAATCCAACTTGACAAAAATAAAATCAATACAAAGTGACAAAGTTGGTCAATCCACTTTTCGGTATTGTTGCTAAATTTTTTTTTTTTTTTTTCCTACATAATTATATTTGAAGAAGTGTAGGACCTTGTTTTACTCGATATTGTACCTGTAAAGTTCGTCTGTATCTGAGTCTGTGTCGTGCGGCTCATAATCGTTCCTCGCATCGACCTAGCTACTCGTTACTGCCAACCTGACTTAAGCCTGAGGCTGTTTAGCGCGGTTATTAAAGGCGTAAATGTATGTCTGAAACCGTTGAACCTGTACGGTTAACTTCTTAAATAGGATGCAGCAACAGAGTTGCACAAGGAGTTGGAATAAAAATAATAGAAATGAGACTAAAACAAATATACAAATGAGATGGATTTTTACTACCGTGGATCAACTCGACGTGCTGGTTGATTTAAAACTATTCTAGCACTGTTGAAACTCTTCGTTCGAAATTTGATCCATTAGGGAACCTGAATAACTCAATTGAGAACTTTTATTTTACCTACAATAGCAGGAGCTAGAGATATTCCAGTCAATGACTGCATCCGATCTGTGTAAAAAAAACTCTACCGATGACGAGTGAAAATTGTGTGACAAACCTAGATAATTACCCTTATCAAAATTTGAATTCATGTCGCATTGAAACATAGCGTAGATTTGGCTCATGTTCATCAAAATTTTGTGTACATACAGTTTCAAGGTACCAAAAGGTAATCGACGGTGTAAATATTCTCATCCCGACCTAATCCTGTAGCCAATTCGCCAACATTTCGGATTTTCTTAAAAATTCATTGGCGAAACCGTTGATACAATCCGGCGCCCGATCTTTGAATATAAAAATATATTCAACCGTTTGAAGCGCGAAATAAAAAGTGCCGATCTATGAAAGGCGAGAGCAGTGAGACTCCTGATTCGGGTCTAATTAGCCTGCCGAAATTCAGGCGTGTCAACGGACGTGATAATTGTCGTATTCTTCTTTGAACCACCCACCGAAACAATTCCCAGTGAAGGATAGATACACACCTTTCGTACACAAACGACATGCGTCCTTTTGGTAATTAGGCGACCTGTCCTTGATGCCTATCTTTTTTCAAGAACAAGGCTAAAAGTAACGAAGTATAAATGTCCAAGCTGTCCGGGCCTAATGTCCCGGTGATGTATGGCCCACTCAGACCGCGATCCCGGGGGACTCCGTTGGTTTCAGAAAATAGAAGACCCTGTCCCTCTAACGCATCCCGGGTCTTCCTCGAGATGAAGATAGCCAGCGAGCATCTTCCGATTCGTCGATTCTTACGAGGTCCAGGAAATTAATTCACGGCGAAAATGATCGAAATTTTTTTCCGTTTTTTAGATTGTTTGTTTTTTTTTTTTTGCTTTTTTCATTCACCGGGGACAGGAAGAGCAAAAATTCCACCTTAAGGAGGTTGGTTGGACAAAAATTGATGCCTTTTAACTCGATTACGGAATATTCGCGAATTGAATACTCATCAAATAATTATTATTATTATCACATAAAGCAAGTATTGTTTATACGTTTTATTTTCCTTTATTTTATTTATTTATTTATTTTTTGTGTACGTAAACCAATAAACCAATCGTTTCTGCGACGCTACAGAGAGTATCAAAATACAAAAAAGTGAAGTTTTGCGTCCTGGTACTGGAATGTGCATTCTTCTGTACTCCGTACTAGAAAAAAAACTTGCAAATCGTAGTATTGATACATAAAATATCGTGTGCGCCGTGGAGGCAGTCTTTTTTTGCTCCCATATATGCACTATTTGCCTTCTCGTACTCATGGTGCAAACTCATACACTTAGCGTAAAAAGACCTACTTTACCTTTTTGATCAACAATCTATAATATTTGTAATCTAGGAAAATATCTTTGAATACGACAAAATAAAAAATACTGAAATTATAAACAAAAGCTTCGATATTGATACTTCATTTCTAATTGCTTGAAAATACATAGTTCAAAATCCATTAGATTCCTTCGATTTCGTCCACAACTGCTGTCGGTCACTTTAGTCAGAAGACTATTTTCTACAAATTCACTGAAACGCTTTTGTTAATCGTCTTAGCATCGTTAAATTTAAAATTCAACAGTGGATCGACATTGATTATCATCAACAAATAGCAATATTAAATTAACTACTGAAAACGAGAAAATTTGTTTAAGTGACTTTTTAGAAAATGAAATAGTCTGTCGGAAAAAATGAGCCGTCATATGGTAGAATCAAATAATTCTGCTAGAATTTGAACCATTTTGAGAGATTTTAAACGTGGCATTGATATATTTGAGTTTTTGATTGTGATTAAAAAATTTTTTATTTTCGATCTCCTAAAGAGATCCTTGTAACTCACAAATATGATAATAATCTGATAAATAATTGATGCACAACTATCTTGAAAGAAAGTTAATAAAATCAATCGATTCCAGTACACCTCTTTAGAGGATTCACAGATAATCTGACATGTGACAAATCACTTATGAACCACTTTTTTTAGTCTTCCAAAATCTTATATTCTGCCGCATAATAACAAGCATGTTTTCAATCGTTATATATGATACCAAACAAGAAAGTCATTCACCACTGAACGATCTTACTAGCAAATTCTCTTCGTCGAATTAAATTCACAATCAGTCCAACAGAATAATCTAGGGACAATCACGTTGATACATTGAAATAAAAATCGTTATTCTTTCTACTGTACACTACGTTTATTATCTTGAACTCCCTCTCTGATGAGCAAGTTCACTTTATCATTTCTGAAAACGTGAATAATTATTTGTTCGTAATGGCGTTACCGAAGTGTGGCGTGGTATTATTCCAGTACTTCTAGCGATGATTGGAGGTATAACGTAGCCGGGAGAAACCAGTTTTCTGTGATTGAGCGATGCTAATTGAGCTCAAAACATGCAAACGCGTATACATCTAAAACGCGGATGATTTCATGGGTAACTAACCGAGCTGAGCAAGCAACTAGCCGGTACTATATAGCCGATAGCTACATTTGTAACGATATTCAATACAACCGATTTTCGTAAACGGCACTAAATTTGTTTACTCAAAATTTGTTCGCGGAACTCTTACATCATCGGTTAAATGTGAAATTAAAATATTTTTATACAGTTGGAAGTGCGGAATTTGATATCCTGCATAATTCATGCGGTGTTGCTTGACAATTGGGAATTAACGGGGAAAGGACACCCCAACTCTCAAACAACCATGTCCGATGCACCATTGCTACCAAATTTCACACAACAATGCTGCATCATCCGACAAAATTTGACATTGATGAAATAAACTGGGAAGATTTCGCGTGGCGAACTCAATCGGCTTGCAGCTCGTTGAACAGGGAAGATATTTTTCTGCACGATTATTGAAATAGTCGTCAACGCAGTCGGTCAGTGTGGGTGCGTTTTAGAATCGACTTAATCATTAATTCTTATTCCCAGGAATAGGATCATAAAATGAAAACAAAAGCGCCAGCAGTGCATTTTCAACGGCTGGTCTGAAAATTTACCTTGTTTTTAAGTATTCCAATATAAACTGGTAAGCGCGACACTGGCTGATAAACTGGTCACTAACTATATCAAATAAACTCCGGAGTGAAAACTATAATCGTCGTCGTGTCTAGTCACTATTAACTGAGGTCGAAATTGTCACAACAGGCGGTGAGAAGTTGTCACAAATGATATTGACGTTCACGAAGAACAACATTTTCGAATAATTGAACTCGCTTCAAGAATCGTCGAATCGTCGAACCGGCGTTGCCGAACCGAATCGATCTTCTGGTTCCACCTGCACTAGGACCGTTTAACCCCTGCATCGGTGCCGATTCACCATGACAGATGACATCGTGTTATCTCCCGTTCGCACTGTTCAATTAAGCTGATTAAAAATGGTCTAGAATCGAAAATTGTTACACTGAAGAGTCAACTTCACAACATCGATACTCCGGCACTGTGACAATTTAAAGCACTTGTAGGTTTAGAGGAACTTGATTCCGTTTCGCAACTATGAATACAATCGGTTGTTCACTGTTTGTGCGGGGACCACCACTCTCTTGTACTGACACTCCGGGTACCAGCGTTATTCGCAAACGAAGTCGAACCAACCGCCTTCTCACGTTTCCTCGCCGAGAGCCGAAGAACTAATAAAACCTCGAACGCGGTCTGGAACCGCTGCTGCGTAGGCCGCGCGCGTTCTTCCACCACTTCGATTCTGTCCTATCCTCCTACCCGGTGCTGCAGACAAACTATCCGAGAGACACGGACCTCTCGGCAGGTAGGAGAAGGAGAGAGGCCGCGGAGGCAATGCGAGGCGAGGCTAACCGAGGCAGAACTCCGCAGTCTTTAGCGTGGCTTCGTCCTCACTCGGTCAAGGTCCTGCACCGAAAAGGCTCGCCCATCGGCTCCATCTGCGACGGTCCATGGACAGCGCTATACTTGGCCACGGGACCAAGATCATCCGATTTCACGATCTTTCACTCCGTATGTACCTGCACACGTGGTACCAGCGAGAGGACCACCTCCTACGCTCCGGAAACACCTACAAGTCAGCTTTTTGCACGCGTCACCGGTGTTTCGAAAAATCGCACTTTCGCGCTGCAAGCGCTAGATCCATTTTTGGATGTCTGAATCGACTGTCACGACTACAACAACCAACGTTTCGACCTTTGGTCTGCACGTGAATCTGACTGCTCTTTAGTCCCGGAATCAGGAAGTCCTCGTGCATTTATAACATACCGTGGCAACATGTTGGTCTGGCCAACAGCAGAGCTCAGATGTTCTCTGTGTCTTGATGTCCTTGAAATAGTGAGTTTCTCAATGACGCGACTCGCGAAAAATACATACATACGTCACATTTCCTAGTATTTGCCACAAATTTGGAAAGCATGTCTTAACGATGAGTTGAGTCAACACATTGTCGGGTATGAGAACCTTTAAATCCTGCAAACGATTTCTTAGAAAAACTTATTATTTCGTTCCACCATTTAATACCTTGAAGATTTTGACTGTAGCCTTATTTGACTGTTGCGACTTCATTTTTAATACTTCTGTGAACCAGGAGTAACGGGTCTAGTTTAAAGGGGTACTGTAGTCGATTTCGACGTGTTCGTATAATCTCTAAATATCCAAGTCCACATATCGCAAACGTGAAAAAGGACTTGACAGCCACATTCTATGCGCAGTTCTGAACAAAAACATTTTAACGCATTTTCCTTTGACGCAGAAATAAAGAAATGGCATGCATTTCACACTAAAAAAAATGGTATGTTTCGTTGGTTGGAGCTTGTGCAGTGAAATGCTAGGAAAACTCTCTTACCATGTACTTACGTTTGACCGGAAGGACAGTATTATTTCGAATCAGATAAACCGTCAGGGAAATCCGTGATGCTCTGGATTCATTGCTCGATCTGTAGTATCTTGACTTTAAATTCAGACTTGCGTTTTGGGGTGATACTGGATTCTTTTGCAATGAATTTAAATTTCGTTAAAATAGATGCCGACAAAGCCGAAAAGTGGTCCATGATTTACGTCGTAAGCACTTTACTTACTGGACTTTGGAAAAAACGAAGCTCGGACGAACATCTTGCTGCATATAATCAATAAGGAAAAAATAAAAGACGGATAGATATTGTTTTAATTATGATTTAGTGAATCTGGGGTGATGTGTAAATTTGCGATCGGGATTTCCTCTCCCTTTTCATAGGATTACCTATAACCGGTAGAGGTACCACCACTTTCTAAGAGCAAGGCCGGCGTTATTACATTACATAACATTCTCACCTGGAACAGAATGGTTCAAGGATTATAAATTTGAGTGCAGCGCACGATTATACTCAAAGAATCGCCTCCTTTCGAATAATTTTTTTTATGCAAATATATAAGACTCGCAGCCACTACTTTGATATTCACATATGATTAAAATCTCGTTTCAAGGCGAGGCATTTCTCGAAAGTATCAACGCTCTTTTTGTTCAATTTCGATCCTTTATTTTTATTCTTTTAATTCAATTTAACGTTGACTTTTTTTTTTAGTTTCTTTATTCTGAAGCGCAGAGCAGCGTGGAGTTAGGACAGCACAACTTTTGCAGGACCTGTTTAACACGGACGTGTGTACTTGTATGCATGGTCTAATTTCATTATCCATGACTTTAAATACTGCGTAGCTCGAGCTTAGCACAGAAACAAATGTAGCGCTTAAGAGGTTCTTTATCTTCTTTCTTCTTTGTTTTTTTTTTTTTTTGCCCCGCACATTAGCCGTGCGAATTCCTAGGCATCACGTCACCGGCATTGAGTCTAGCACAGACATACAGGAAAAAAAGGAGAGGGGGATCGGGAGTATGACAAGGACCAAGTAACACGATCGCTGTCAGAGAAATTTCTTTACAGACGCGTTCATCTTCAAAACTAATTGCTGCGTTTTCTTCACTGATGCGGCGCTTTGCCAGACCACTCGACTGGAAACTCCGGTGGTCATTGGTCCCTTACAGCACACCTTTGCACAAACCGGATAGTACGCCGTTGTATGTATATAATGCATTCACAAACAGGCGACATGCCTCTCGGAGACGTCTGACACGCGACACGTGACATTCGTTTTCGAGTTTGGACACACAGACCACACCATGTCGCAATGAGCACGGGACTTGGACCTTGACTCTGGACACTTGACAGTTCCACCTTATATTTCTCGTAATATATTATATTGGCACGCACGGTGTTACAGGGGTCACTGTAACAAGCTGCGAACCTTTGAAACATGCAACCTTCAACCGTGCGCGACCATCTCTCAATGTACAACAACGAATGACCTGTACACGAGTAGGAAACCTACATGTCCTCGCGAGAGGACATTTTAACACAATTAAAACGTCAAAAAAATTTTTAGAATAAGAAACACGTCGAGTCCTTATTATTTCACCCGAACATGACAAGTTACGAGTTACTAATGTCACGCTAAATAGCATTGAACGCTTAAACCTTCTACGTTAAACGGAGTTAGGAAGTGTAATAACGTCATGTCGTCAAAGTCACTCCAGATTTTTTATACCGCACCTGGTTAGCATTGAATCGTTACTGACGTTTTCGGTTCCACATTTATACAGCGACGAATCAATTATGCTGAGTGAACATACATTTTTGTTTGGACCGAATTATGTTTTAACCGAAAATTAACTGTGCTGATAATTATACATTCTCTTTGACGTGCTCACAGTTTAATCAGGATTGAATTATTCTGTTTCTCCTTGAACATTTGTAGCTTTACTTTCAATATGCTATCGGAATATCTAAACATGCAACAAAGTGTATCGCTACTGAAATATCAAAACATTCAATGACTTGATCGAATTCTCAGTTACTAACAATAAGTCCAATAGTGATTGTTCGAGATTATTCACCTCTCATCTATTCTTCCTGCACTTTTTTATTTCTTCCCTATATTGGCCACGCCCATGATATAGAATTTCACGGCTAGTTTGACTCGATATAAGAAGAATCGAATTCAAAAACTACACCCGACAGATATTAAGCACCATAAGTCTTTCGTATTTACCAATTAATCACCGTGTACAACAGATTTACCAGCAGAGGCATTATATGTTTTTTTCTTGCCTGATATTCGGAGTTCATTTCAGTAGATTGATAAAAGCGATTTAACACATTGGATTATACTTTTCATACAAGTATACACTTGTTGGCTGTTTAATTGAAGAAGCAATTACAGCTTTAATGATGCTGGTGATCTCCCTGACATACGTGTGAACACACTCTGCTCATTCCAAATTCAAACTTCACCATTAATCCCCATGTCACGTTAGAAAGAATCAATGAAAAAAAGTCGAAAAAAAATCCCAGGAAACATCGTGTCCAGTATCCTCCCTGCCAGTTGTTGACTAACGTAAAATTCCGATTCACTTTTTTTATCCTGAAAAAGGTCCGTCTTTTTAATTGCACAACAGGGGGCAGATCATTTGGACTCCCCACCTACGACGGCCAACACAGTATTATATATCTGTATTCAGCGATACATTATCGTTCTCCAAGCCAAGACCTGGGCCCCATGAGGCAGTTTGAATTATGCGAAACACAACGATCGGATATCATTCATCGCCCTATCATCAATCAAAAATTGCTCCCCAATTGTCTCTGGTGTTTTCCCCTTTCTCTCATCGCTCGTGATCTTGACACGCCTCGCATGGCACTCCCTTCAGATGCCAGAGCCTCATCTGGACAAAGCGGTCCACAATACCAAATGCCACTCCAAGAGTTCCACTGCGTCATTCCAAGTGCAGTGAAAAGTTCCTGTAATCTTTGTCCGGAAAAGATATTCGTTACCGAGTCATCGTATCTCTTGAGGTTCTCGAAAGTCTTTCAATGGTCACAGACTATCGAAGTCCATCTGCAGCGGTAACGTTAAAATCGTGTCGAAGCATCGTCGTAGCTGGTAACAGTTACTGTGACGTCAGCTTTCTCCGTGGTCAATCAAGATATGTAGGAGGTAGGTGCCTGTAACCCCAAGGTATACGTACGATCAGCGGGCAAAGCGTTTGGTTACAATTCACGATTTAGTTCCCAGTGACCGTATGATACCGGGGGAGTCAGAAGCGCACACCTACCTACCTACTTACGGCTCTTATGCCAGAGTGCGATAGAATCCTGACTTGTGGGTGACTTATGGAAATCGTGAGTTCGCGTACAGTCACCGTTATCCGTGCACCGTACCACCGGAGAGCGGTGACTTATGGCTCTTAGAACGCCTCGGGCAAGGTGAGTCCCAGAATCGAACGCTCAACGACCCGAGATTAATTCATATTTTGCAATCCCTATTTTCTTTTATCCCTTACCTTCGGATCAAATTCTTTATCCTCCCATACACCTTTTAAGAATCCCACGCAAGGAATCATTCTTGGCAATGTTTCATGCCTCTTTTACTGCAGGTTCATCCCACGTTATCTTGCAGTTTACACTACCTTCGATCGTGCTTCAAGAGATGAACGGAGCCAGAGTGCTCCATCCGACGATTTTTGTCACCGGTCGACGATCATGTTTCGAACCGGTTAGCAACAGTAAACAGCGAAATACGTACTACATTCGACTGACGTCATTACTCGCATAGCTGGATCCTGTGGTGAGCAGCAGACACTCGCAGGGCTGCTGTTCAAAAGGAGGACACACTGGGATTACCGCGAGTAAATGTGTCAGTTTGTGACTTCTGCCGCGTGCTCTCATGAAACTTGACCATTTTATTACTGCAATTCTCGAAAATTCTTTAAACACAATATCTTATTCGAACAGCGCCAGAACCCATTGCATCACTTGACCACTGTTTGACTTATTCAGCATATGAATGAATACAGTGTTCCACTTTATCTTTTACTCTGAGATCTTGCTTAGACTTTAATAACAAGAGCAGAACTAGTGCCCAGTAGACATTCGCGGTACTTAACAGCTTTAGCTCGTATCATGTGCTGGAAATGATCCACCAGAAACGAGAAGTTTCTTTGAGCGTTTTTCAGTTCGTTTTTGACATATATTCAAAATTAATATTCAATTTGGTTCATTGATATCATAGGTTGGAACAAAATTGGGTCATGAAAACAAAACCGTTTAGCCCAAAAAAGGGTTTTCTTCAGGTGCTGAAACATATTTCATTGCAAAGTTTTGAAGACTGACTTTGAAATTTTAAGTTTTCCTCTGATTTCATTTATCAATTATGTACACCGGTATGCAAGCAAATTTTAAATACATTCAAGGTTCGTTGACATCTGCAGGAAAACGTGCTGCAGCATCCGTGAAAACGTTACGTCCATGTGACTATATGTAATATTCACCTTTGTCGTGCACCAAAGAAGAACAGTAAAGAATCTACTGACAAGAAGAATTGTTCGTACCGATCAGAATGAAACTTTGAGTCAAACGACGTCAGCGTTGGTCGTTGATCACATATTGGTAGCGAAATTTGGCTACCCGGTGTTTACCCAGTGACGCGAAATCTCGAGTGCTCTGTTCCAAGATTCCGCGCCGGCGTCCAGATTTTGATAAAAACGAGCAAGTTAAAATTGGTTATAGAGGCAGCTATACAGCTGGTGGTCGAGAGAAGGACCTTGGAAAGTTACCTACATTACTGGCGAGACAAGCGAGGTGCCCTGCACCACCACGCCGGAGTACACAATACAAGATACTCTCCGGGCGTTATGAAGGGCTCTGTGTAGTTATTAGAGGTTATGACGGCGGTAATATCTCACTCAGCACGACTCCACGGTAATGTTACAGCCGACATACACACTCCCTGGCAAATCTAGCGTCATGTTCCGTACTCTCAACGCCGGGAACTCGAGCGAGCCGGTAATCTACCTCAGTCTGTAATTTGGCATACCAAGATGTTAATAGACGGCACTCTTCCCCTCCACCTCCCCCCCCCCCCCTTCCACCATCTACCTCCCTTACGCGGGTCGTGCATGTACAAGGCACACGCGAATCCGCGGCGCACTTTTCCAAACGGTGCACGCCTCCCCATCAAACAGGGTGCATAGGTAGCCCCGTGATCACCGTCAGCGTCGCGCCGAGACGACTGACGCTTGTCTCTCTCTTTCCCCCCCAACTGCACTACACGGCTGTGTTCTCCGCTTGTAATTTCAACCCGGCGTTTACCCTCAAGCTTAAACGTTTTAAACTTCTTGCTTGTTTGCCAGGTTGATAATTGTTATTTCATCATGGTATGGGAATGTCTATCAAGATATTGCTGCGAAGATGGAATGGTAGCTTGGTGGTAATTTGATCGTAATCGCTCGCTTGGCATCGTTATTATACTGTCGAATATTGAATGGAGTCTCTCAGAAATTTACTGCTCCGAAATATATTGCTATTTCCCATGAAACGGTATTTGAATAAAGTTAGATGTAATCGAGTGAAATGAGTTTAGGAAAAAATCGGGGGAGACACGAAACGAAAAAAGTTAACGTTTCGTAAGGGATTACGGAAGAATGCGAAATGATTAGTGGAAGCATTTCATAGTGAGACGCAGAATGGAAAGCAGAAAAATACAGGTTATTTTCACTGCGAAAATCTTGGCTGAAAATGTACGTGAACAACTTGACGACTCCTTGACAAATTCTCTGACGGGTATCGGCAGAATGATCCAGTCATGATTCAGAGAAAAAATTAGTACCAGAGATCGCTCTTGCAATTAGTAACAGCCGTGGCTTTATGTAGTATCAGCAATTATTACAAGGTACTGTTATTGCGGAGCAGGCAAGAAAACATTCGATCACACTAGCATACGTACGCTTTAAGCCGAGTTCAGTCCTGAATAAAGCGACAGTAATGATCCCTATGGTTCAAGCTTCGTTAGCGATCGTTGGGCACAGTCTGAACCCACCATAAGAGTAATGGGAACATAGTCGCGTATGCAATATATTTATCGCGGATGTTGAAGCCGTTGAAAAAATGCGCGCCCAAGTGTAACCGCAACTCCCGAAAGAGGAGGTGCAAATTAATTAACAGCTTGGAGCATCAATCAAAACGTGCGCCGTGGCAATTTCGTCAAATTAAAATACGCCAAGGGGCAATTGGATACTCAAGTGTGTGGCGTCGCCCGAAGATCCCGGACACGCGACTCGGACTCGTGTTATTTAAATCTGGTGTGTAGATTTCTATCTGGGATACGTTGTTTGACGCGGTGTCCGGGTACATCTGTGTTCCGATGTGTCTACCTGCTCTTCGGCGTGCAGCACCGCTGCAACAGCAGTCGAACTTGTCTAGGCTATTGCGCAAAATGTTTTGACCTCATATGAACGTCTCCCACACAATCGCTGAAGTGAGTCATATAAGTGTACAACCGGTATTCATTTGAGGAATGTACGAGTAGTCCTTGACGGACTTTTATCAAGTGCACTGCGCGCCCTGGGTTCCGGTCCCGAGCAGCCGGTCCGAAATCGTTTGCAATTCATTGTACGTATTTTTATAACGTAGGATTAAGAGAGTTCAACGCAGTGGATGGTCGGTCCGGTGGATGAGGAATGAAACTCCCGTTTTTCAATCGAAGTCCACTGTGACTAATAATTTAAATCGACCTCGTGAACCTTGGACTATCATTTCGGCGATTATAGGTGTTCCTGCGGGCCAGCTATTCCGTCGTTGTAATGATAGACCGATGGTTAATTGAAAACACCTAGCACAAGTTCGTTCTGCGTACAATGTTTTGTGGCGATATAATAATTGCGCGCGGGTTATAAGTATATACGGAATGATATAATGCGTGTAACTGTTCCCCTTGCCCCTAATTCTCGAATACGATCAAAGGATAAGGGGGACGGGAGCAAGCGCAATCGTTGGAATATTAACGTCGCCGTAACGATTTTGTAAGCGCTTCAAACTGTGCGGCAGACAATACTACAGGATCTTCAGATCAGCATGAAAATAAGTAAATAACGTGAATCAGTTATTTTCGTCTTATTCTGGTTCCGAAAAAGGATAAACTTTTGAATTGGATCATTCAATTACTATGTAAATTAGTATAAATTTGCACTAGCAGATTTGGACAGTCTTCATTACAGTATTTTCTGATAACCATACCAGGACACGTTGCAGTGGTTTTAAGTTATTGTTTATTATTGTTTTTTAAGTTACTGTTTTTATTGTGAAAATGATAAATATCCAAAGCAAAACGTAACGGATGATGAATACAGATCAATTTTATCAGAATGCAGTTCCCTTTTCTCAGGAATACGGGCAGAAAAAACTAAGCAACTTGTCTTCAGAAAAAATAACATGCAAGGTACGATTTACATGAAAGTATTGCATTGTGTACACTAAATCTAATCATATAATAAATTAAAACAATCGCCTCTTCACCCTATTCATGACGTCGAAACAGAATCATTCTTTTTCGGAGTTCTATTGACAGTAGAAAAAACGCGACCACAAACCTTGTTCACTTTCATATTCACTTGCAAACGACATTAAATGATTGTCGATGATTATTCTTCGGTTAAGATCAATACATAGAGAAATTTTGCAACTAGCTACAACCAGTTTGACCTTGGTCACACTTGACTTGCAGTAAATGTCATTTAGAATATCTTCCTCGTCCTCGGAGTCAACTCGGGAGCCGTACTCGTCTCGGGCTGTTCAAATGCATGAGAAGAGTTTAGACGCCACAAGTTGTAGGTAGGCAGTTTTCAGCACAAAGGTCTTCTCTTACGATGTAGGATCCTCCTTTCTCTCAGCTTCACGTCACGACCTCCTATGCCGACCTGATACCCACCTTCCTTTTTATCCCCGACACACTCACGGTTCCTTCACTTGTCTCGAGTATGCTAATCGCCACCGGTAGTATATCTACCCGGGTGAAACCTTCACGGTTTGACAGAGTCAGTTTGAGCCGTTACCTAAATCTTCATTATGTAAACGCAGTGAATATTCAGCATATTGCTCACGGCTTGGACCAGTTTCACGATAACGGTTTAATAATGGCTTCTGAATTTATCACGTATTACCCATAATAATGTATAGCATTTTTACTACTCTCTTGACTATCGATATACTTGACTTGCTGTTTGAATCCTGTAACCAATATCAATCGATGTAGCACGTCTCACCACTACTGCATTATGAACTTTCCTAGTGGATTTGTTTTCCTTCGTTCTCCAGTACACGAGGTGTTTCAAAGTGGTAGATGCGTGAGTTGAGACGTCAATGTGATTTACCAAAACCGTTCCTCACTGATTTCAAAGCACTGTAGCTAACAAAAAGGCTTGCAGAAACACCGAAACGTGTTCTTCACAGCGTCGAGAAAACTTGGTAATTACAGAATATATGCGTAACAAGAGATAGACGCGTTATTCTAGCCACGGATGTATGGTTATTTAGATAACAACTACTTCTTCGAGATTGCGGTTGTGTATAGGTATATGTACACTACTCAGATATATTGTTAAGAGCTTTCCAGTCGAGTCGACGATGGCGAAAGTATTTCATCGGGTAGCTACTGCTCAACTCACAACTCGAACCACGGTGCGTAAGAATACAATAAAAAATATTCGAATCGCATTATTCACGGTGCCGTAAAATAATAGACGCGGTGCCTCGTGTTCTACACGGATTTGCAACGTGTCTGTACAACGTGGTTTCGATACGTGGAAGCGACATGGATTATACTACGAGCAAAACTGATGTGCGTTGCCTAATACGTGCTTCGATCCGTGCGTTACTAATATGTATGTGGGCCGTTCCATGTCAACCCAACTTGCCTTCGACCCTAACAACCTTCGATTTCTTCTTTCAAATGTATAGTGTATCGTTGGGAACGTTTTCTAACGTAGCATGAGAAAAATTTCAGATACTAGCCATCCGTGTTCTATTTGGCAGCTTGGAATGCTGTTCCATTTCACAATTTCGTGGCCAATACTAGCACAAACTGGAATGGAATTGATCTAACCTCACCAGAAGTAGTTCATACTCTCGCAGAGGACTTTGTTGTAGGTTCACTGTCTTCGAAATATAGTATTCGTTGCCTCTGGAACAGACACCATTAAAAGTAAATGACGAGGGACGTCAATTGAATCGGAGCTTTTTACGGTCTGTTGCCCGGTACTTAACACGACTCGAATTCATGCACTGGCCAGCCGGGCGTACGTCTTGCACCTAGACTCCTGGGCCGATGCCGAGCGGCGGCTCATTTTTCGACGCCATGGTTCTTATTAGCGTCTTCCTGATTTTTTCAACTCTGCCTGAAAGAAGAATAAAAAGAAAAAACGCCGTAGAACCACGATACTCCGTTAATAGAAGAGGTTAATCTTCCACCTTCCTTCTACAAGATAACGTAGGTTTCATCGACCCCAATAAGAAATATTATTTACAATACATTTTATTTCACACCAAGCCACGTATGTATATTAGTATCGTTACGTAAAACGGGCACCACGCAAGGCTTCGTTGAATTTGATTAACTACAAATATACGAAGGAATTAACTACATTGCTTGACAAACGAGCATTGGCGGACATAGACGGCAACGAAGTAACAGCTGGACTAAGCGTCCTAATTTATTCCACATTCAGTAAGCTTGCGTAATTATTTCACTTTATATGCAAACGTAGGCCTAACAAATTTTTTCATCATTCTGAATCATTACTGTACGCTGTCGTTTAGGGTGATTTTCGCCGATTGCGGGTAAATTCCTGGTTAGTGTAACACTTGCTTCATCTCGTAAAGAATACATCGTTCGTCGCAGTAATGGAAAAATGGCGCTATCAACAAATTCCTACCTAACTTTTTGCAATTAGAACTATCATGGTCATGGAATCGCTCTACATCGCGATGCCCGAAAACCTTGCCACGATGGCGGAAATGAATGTATTGGGTGGGATAGTTTCGGTTGACACACTGTGATTTGATCATCAGAATTGTGTCTGAAAGTAACTCGAGATCACTTATTTACTCGTACCTTTTCATTTTATTTCCTATTCACTGGTCTAGCTTGCCGCATAAGCTCTAATCCTAAGCCAACTGGTAGCAGCCAATTCCGCAGACACTATGAACCTGGATTTAATCTACGCCTCTTAAGAACAGCAGTGATGCAACGACATCAAAGGCCCCAGCTCTGGTACATCTAATGGCCCTAATCCAGCCTAACCTCATCTAATCGAACCCTGCGTAACTCAACCTTGCTGGGAAAATAACAATTGCTCATTATTTCGAAGGTCTTTTAGCCTTTATACCAGCTGCTCCTCTTCCGGCAAGAATCATGTGGACACCTAATACGCAGCTTATTCAAGATTAACCCGATGTCTATTTTAACTGTTTGAAAGTTAGCTTCAGGTAGCCTACACTTGAGGTATGATATCTGTTGACGATAAACGAGATTTATCCAATTAGGGGTTGAATGTTGAAATAGCGTTTCCGATTTAATTCCTAGAGAATCGACAATGACGCCAAGATCGGAATACTGTTCGAAGATACCACTTTAGTATATTCATCGCATCTAATACGACATAGAAAATTGACGATGTAACACCGTGTTGGTCCATTAATAACAAAAAGTCGAAGGACAAAACCATTCGTTGATCTGTCTCAAACGATATACCTTCTTGTACTTGAACGGCAAATTTCATGTAGTACAAGGTACTCGATACTCTCCTGTCTCTGGACTGGGAAAAACAAAGGGATCGAGGTACAGAGCGAGACTTGAGACGTCAGGACAAAATAACTCCGTGTCACCATCCAAATAAGAGTGAACATGGCTTGTTAGTCGCAAGGCTGCGCGCCGTGGTAATCCTGTTATTCTCAGTTAAGAGCGGAGGCTGCAACCGGCGGAATAAGAAATAAAAATAATCCAGCACCCAACAAGAGATATAGATATTCGACCAGATTCAATTTAGACTTCAGAATGTGTCGTTGGGTACGTCAGGCCAGAGCACCGTAATAAGCTTTCTGGGAAAATCGTTCTTGCAACAAATGCAAGTATACATTCTGGTTGTACATACAGACAACGCAGACTAGGCTATAGACAACTCGCCTCCAGGACCGGTTTCAATTTCAATCGACTTTGCAAAAGCACTACCTCCGCGGTGCACGATATATACATGTACACATGCATGCACATGCGCATAGATACATGTATATAAGCGGCAAGGAATCGAGAAGAATCACTGGTGGAAGTGCCTAACGACCCGATATTATCGGCTCGGCACTAAAAGTTTTCCTTCAACGGCGGAGCGTGTCCAGTAGGAAGGCCGGCAGTCGCTCACCTGGGCGACCAACCAGGACAGCCGTCACTCTTTTGACTCGGTTACTGCCGTGATTAAATGATTTTACTTTACTGTCACCGCTTGGGAATAGCGAACGAGCCCGCGAACAGCCCTCCACCTTACGTAATGCCGATTAATTGCCGTCTAACTAAGAAGGTAGGGCAAGAAGAACCGATCGCTACACTTCTATACTACGCAGTACGCTTGTCACCGACCATTTGTCCCGCTTGATCAAGTACTCTTGACTTGAGAAGTTAGACTGGACCAGAAACACCACAAGCACATTTATCGTCGAGAGACGATATCAATACTTATCCTTAAAAAGTTTATGATTATTTGTATAGGAATTCCGGATTTACCGACACATTGAAATTCTTAGGCATTCGTCATTCACCGTAATAACGTAATAGTTATGAAACTTCATTTGCAATTAGGTCTCTCGGCCCGAATTAAGGTATTCTTCACTGTTACGACTAGATAAGAAGATATTATCTTTGAAAACTTGTTACCGATCTATCTACGATAAAAATTGGACCGTTTGGGGAACCGTTAGTATTCGTACAAGTTTGACGGCTTAGGTTATTGCTGGAATGGATACGGCTCAGTGACGATCAACCACACGTAAAAAATGAAAGCAAAATTACTAACTGCATCAGTCGACGCTTTTAGCATCGTTTCGTTTCTTATGTCATTTGTGAATCTGACAGCATCACGTGTAGAACTTAGTCACTAGAGATTATATGTGATGATGGTTGTGGATGATCTTAGATACAGTAAAACTTCATTTATCCGAGGTAATATGGGAAGGACATAGGTATCTCGCATAGGTGAAAACTCGGATGACACGGAAGAAATAAAAAATTCGAGAATTTGTATCATTTTTTATGTATTTGATATGGTAGGATGAAATTTAATCAAAAAAGTATATAAAAGTGAAAATCTAACGAACGTAGATTAATCTTTGGGCTACAAACAATTGTTACTACATATAAGCAACAAAGTAGCAATCGTAAAATACTTCGCGCATGCAGCATAGACATAGCGGCTCCATCCGTTTTATCCGAGTTTTTCCGTATTATGCGAGGACACAGCTCGATTAATGCGGAGTGCTCGGATAATTCCGTAGCCTCGAATAACGCGGAGACTCGGTTGATCGAAGGCCGGATGAATAAGGTTTTACTATGTATTATAATGTTATGAGCAACTTTTTCCTGGAAGATATATGATACATTCGAATATAATCGACGGCTTAATCCACAACAATTGGAAATATCTGTTCTCAAATACTAAGATGTTATACGTGGATTGAGTCATCTCGGATACCGAATCAAAATGGTAATGGACCCACTAAAGCGCGAATATCTCCATGATGTTCACAGATCGAGTCTCGACGTCGCAAGACAATCGTGTTGAGTGAGAACAACCTGCGAATGCTTACCTGGAACTAGAAAGAAAAATAAGACAACGGATGAGTTAACTGATTGCTCAAGGAAAATAAAGAGAGAGCTAAATATGCCAATGGATAATGAAATAGGCACGATATACCGGAAGAAGGTATTGCCCGATGGAAAGGACGCGGATCTTCACCAAGAATGAGGAGAAGGAGGTCGGGCGTCCTGCTCGAAGAAGAGGTACAGAAGCCTGGCAAACTCGAGGTAGCCGTCGGGGAAGCGTAGCATAGTTGCACGCACATTCCAAGTTCACAGCCTTGACTTCTTGGCGCAAGGAACGGAGAGGCTGGACGGAGGAGCCGCGACGAGCGAAGGGCCTCCACGGCGATTGCGCTGGCAATTATACGCGGAGCCGTCCAGGACGAACGACTAGATTCGAGATCAGATAATCCCATCTGTCGGGATAAACGATCCTCGAGCGATCCGGCGGCAATCGCATGAGCGAGAAGGAGCCAAGAATGCCTCAAGCTTCGACTTCGGCTTCACGGAGAGCATAGCTGCCGTATTCTTATGTATCTGCAACGGGGGCAAAAGCACATCATGCGAGGCTACAGGTGATGCCTCGCCTCGATTATGATAGAAATACTTCTGACGTTTAACCGGTAGCGAAGAATTACCTGATAATCATCATTTCACTGGTATGCAAGTATCTAAAATCCCCGTTAATTCCGACGAAAGGTTTCAATAGGCAAATCATTGCTTGATATCTCCTCGTCAGTCCTCAGCGAGTCCATCAATAGACCGCAATGGAACAAATTATACAATAAATCTTTATCATCATACGCAACGGATCATGGTAACATTTCATTTCCATTTGTAAATTGTAGGTTATAAATCATCGTTAGACTGCTCAGACTTTCAACGTGGAGCATATACTTTCACATTCGGCTTACTGATGAATGTACCCATTGAGATTGTGGTTCAGATGTCTTTTGACATGTATAATGGTATTGTAAAATCAAAAATAAAATTGCGAGAGAGTGAAAAGTTACCGTCAGTCTCTGATTCGTTTCTAATTCTTTCTGATCGCTTTCTCCTTAAACGATGTAACAACATCCCGCTCAGCTGGAAGCCCGAAAAATAACGATTACTCGAAAAAAATGAAACAACCTACACTTCAGGCATCGAGATCGAAGCTTGAACGACAAATTTACCAGCAAGGGCTTCTGCGTTGGGTTTTCGCCAGAATATATAACTCGAATCGTTCTTATATCAGATGCGTAAGTACAGTCGGCAATGAAATGGCGAAAAAGGATATTGTACAAAAGTCATGGGTGTCTGATTCACGAAACAAAATGTTCAGAAGGGTCGCCTCGGCAGACGTGACGTGCGATTAAAACTGAAAATATACGCCGATGGGACTCGGGGTGCCGCCCACGTCTCGAGGTTGGCAGCAATGTCATCCCAATGTTAATCGAGGCGCGATGGCACCGACGCCCACGTCAGACAGGGGCGCCAGGAAGGGGGTTCGTATTTGTCGGCCAATCAACGATCGTTAGCGTAATCTGCACTGAGTCGACAAAAAAAAAAAGAAGAATACATACAAAACAAAAAAACCAACGTTACAGCAACACCACATGTCAAAATCGAACCACTTTATAACACCAGCTGATGACAAGCCATCTCGCAGAAGTCGTAAACATAGCCAGTGTGAGCATAAAAATCATAGATTTAGGTAAACGTTGGTCGGTCAAAGAGATCGCAAGAGTTATGCGATTACATGAATTTCGAAGTACCTTGACTCACTTAAAAATGACGATAAAAATTCCATTCACGTTTGGCGCCTAGAGATCTTAGCCCATTTCTAGGTACAGCCAAGGGGCAGAGGTTAGGGGAGTAGGAAATTTCAATTATTCTCAAGGACGTTGAGACTAATGGATTTGAAACAGGTTGTAATTCAGGACGAGTAAGCGCATGGATTCGTACATAGATAAATGTACAATATACGCGAGTGCTGAAAACAGCGGCATAACCGTACAATTTATAGCACCAAACACAGCTACGAATATGCAAGTACACGGACGAGTTTCCCGCGCGTGTAGGTAACAAAGTCACGGTTCATCAGTGAGACCCTGGGAGATGAACGACGGATGCATGTGGACCAGAGTCGTAGGTACTGTTCAATTGACGGCGCGAGCTTGAGGCTGCAGAAGGCGAACGGAATATCCTGGCCCTTGGATATGTGTCTGGAGCGAATTAAAAAAAGTGAATAAAAAATGAGGATTGAATCACGGTCCGGTCGGTCAGCCTTCCGCCCGCCTGCCTTATTGAGGCAGTCGCTTTGCGACCTCCTCGCTCGCCGTTCGTTCCTCGTTCTTCCCTTCGTTGGTTCGTTCGTTCTTTCAGCCGCTGTTCACTCGTCGAGTCGAGTCAGGAGTATAAATAGCACGGCGGAACGGAGACACCGGTGCACAGCGTGGTCCGCATCTGTATGTATATCCGAAGCTGTATCTGCTCTAGCTGTATCAGACACCTACTTGTCGCTCTGTGACCGGTATGGTCATCGGGGAGTCGCCGCGTCCGCGAGTTTCTCATATGTACATACTAATATCACCTCGTGTCCGTCAACCATGCAGAGCATAATGCCGGCGTCGAAAGGACAATTGAATGCGTCCGCGCGACGGCTGCACACGCCTGCACACGCCTGCAGGTCTTCAAGGCGTTCCCCATTATTCTCAAGATGATGAACCAAGATCTGAGGTGAGTGGCGTTTCAATTCAGTAGTGGAGGTAGACTAAGTCAAACCGGAGTGAATCAATTTTGGGTCCAATATTGGCACTATCACGCGGCTTCATCATCTTTTTCGGAACGGATTCATCACGATGTCAAACACATGCAGGGTCTTTCAAGGATATATGAGTTCATGGACAAGCTTCCGTGATTAGCCTTCGTATAGAATAAATTTTGCTGAATCGAGACCACTGATGAGCAGCATTTCAAGTCAGTGATACGAATAACCAACGAAACGAAACGGAACTGACTTGAGACCTAACCAATATCGTGGTGAATTCATTAGGTAATCCTTGTCTCTTCTAGTTCTCACCATCAGGGGCGAGGTCGAAGTTGCACTTTAGTTTTTCTATACCTACAGGGGTTACAGGAAGTGGAGAATCGACAGGCCAAATTCACAAACTGTACAGTGGCAGGCGAGAGTGGGAAAACGCAGGTGGTCCAGAGGCGATGGTCATATCGCAGGATTGGAGTTTCAATCGCGTGCGGTCAAGGAACGCTTAAAAACATTTTCGGCCCGTTGGGTACTGCAGTGGTAAAAAGATTTTACGAGTCCATAAAAAGTCACTGCATGGCTTAAAGACCTGACGCCATGCACTGTCGAACAACGGGTACACAAAAGGAGGAGCGGAGCCCGGAGTAAACACGCAAAGTAGTGTCAAATGGGGCTATACCTGTAAGATACAAGTGATTTTAAAGAGCGCCAGAATGCGTTTCAGGATTTTGGACTCTTAATTTGGTTCGATGATAAAAATCCAGCGCTGGAGCCGCGTGGGCATCTTTTTACCGAGACAGTAACGGGCGGTGATTCCCGCGGGAAGTCCGGTCGCCTGCATCCTCTCCCGAAGTAGTCATGCGAAATTGCGGGAAGGATGGAGGGGTGAGTACGGCGTGTGTGCCACAAGGACAAAAAACCATCGGTGGTATCGTGTCCTTGCTAACTTCTCGCCTCGATTCCTAGTAAGGCTGGTGAAGGATGACTCTGAGACGTTGAATGACCAGAAAATCCTTCGGGGCTGCCCACGTCTCGAAGCTCCCTATCTCACCTTCATATCGGATGACTGCATATAAAGTTTCAAGTGATGGTAAAGAACGTGCTTTACGCAACTTTGCATTTAGACGCAAAATTTCACATGGTGCCTCGAGGTTTGCACATTTTATCACAACGTTGACGATCTTGTGATGACCAAGAACTTGACAATGTTTGTTTTCCTATTTAAGTTGAAGAAAAAGATTTTTTTAAATACAGTGGGCGTTCAATTTTGTCAGTGATGGTACACATAAGATATGAATCTCAAAATGCGCCATACTTTCAAGGGATAGTTGATGAATAAGCATTTAAACATACTTTGGCTCACCAATTTTCATAAATTTCCGACGCATAGGAATCAAGTATTCAGATCATAGATCATCGTATTTCTCTTGATACTGAGAGTGGCATTACTACTCTATGCTGCTTCTTTCTTTTGAGCTCTGCACGTTAGTCTTGATTTGACGAGTTTGCCGACATGTTCCAACCGTCTTGCTCCTGGTAACTGTTCCATAAAAAACTAATCTTGATATCAGAACGTTGATCAAAATATATGGATCTACTGGGCATGTAAGTTTAACTGCTGTATCTACAAAGATCGCCTGTTAATTGACATTTGCGATCTCACGTATCTGGTCTTACGTACAACATGTTTAAAAGCTTCGTAAAGTATAAGTACCGCACCATCGGTGAAACAACGATTTATCACGATAGTTGGCAATGGGTTTACGGACAGTGCAGCCACAGCTAGTTCAATTATTGCCTGCGTATGGTGGCCTTTTATAATTCAAAAAAGCTTTCGCACATGATTTGCAAATTCACTCGGATGAAGAACGCTCACTTATCTTCATTGTTGTCTACTATAATAGACTGTTGAAGAAATATCCATTTATTTGTTGAAATTCCAGCAGCTGCGATCCTGTCTTTGAAAAATTTTCCGTAACTTTTGTTCTCATTCGTCATGGCAGCCTTATGTAAACGCGATTTCAGAGTGTCAAATTTCTTGAGCTAATATTTTTAAATTCCCAAACAACTCACAATCAGATCCAGGTCTTTCTTCTTTTGTTTGATATTCGTGGTTTCACGATGAGAACTTTAAGTGTATTTTTCAGCCGCAAAAGCTCTCTGACCTTTCAAGATCACGCGTACCTTGCACCTGGATCTTTTGTCTGGGCACAGAAGCAATCGTCGAAGCTACGGCTTCGTGCGTCTACATGGTGCAGCCTTGACCGAGGATCGACTACCGCCGTCTATTTGCGTGGTAGCGAGACTCGCCTGTCGCGATTTGAAACGAATTAATGACTCGTATAAATTTATTCGTACAGCTAGAGGAGTTGGCTGGAGTCCGATGATGTCAGAGTCTCGTGACTGGCCACGAGCTGCTCCTCAGAATTTCAACGACATGAGTGCCAGCCGATATGTGAAGATGTTATCTATCCGCCGCGAGTCTTTCTCGATTTATAGCAGCGAGAATCATGCCTTTACACTACGTTTAATGAAAAACTTAGCGCCACCTTGAGCTGAAAACTATCTAGATTCCGCCGCCATCTACAAATAACAGCGCGCTGTGTACATCGTTAAACTGGAATTCAATCGCAATGGAATATGGCTCATCGAGTGACTTTCGTTTTTCCCATTTCACCCTCTTCCTTTCGCCTATACGGCACGTTTGTACAGCGTATTCATTTTTCAAACCATCGCGAAGGCAAATACTAATCGTAAGCATACCGCCTTGCCGGCTAGCTCGGTATTAATTCTGAAATATGTACTTCTTCGTCGAAGGCGCAGAATTGCGCACACGCTCTTGGTAAGTAGATATTTCAGCTGTCTCTGCCCTCCTGCTTGCATGTTTGCAAGGCATCTACCGCTGCCGTTCTCGACGTGTTTTATAAATACATACTCGATTAATGGCAAAACTACGTAAATGATAATTAACAAGCCTAGTCACCGCGGATGAACCGTTTCCTAGCAACACGCGGATGCCTTTCCCGGGACAGTCGTGTGAGTATTAAACCAACATCGCCTCCGGCCCATACCCCTGGTACGATAAAACAATATTTGTTGATTCCGCATGCTTGATGGATGATAATACGTGATAATAAGCTTAGCCACTGGCCACGCCATTAGTCAAAAAACTTTCTTCACCTCAAGTTTTCGCTCCCGCACTGATATGAGGTCGGCATCGACGTGACGAGAATGGACTGACGTGATTCAGTCCTGTTCAGGATAATCTAGAGCGTATAGCTAATAATAAGACATCATCGACAGCGTCCGTTTTGCTTACAGCAGATCATTTGTCAATTATTTTAAAGTTCCAAAGGTCGTCGTAGTTGAAATGAATCATCCTAATCATGGATCATCACTGCTTATACTGCCGGTATGTCGATCTGAAAATGATCGAATTGTCTTGAGAACTTGCTGTGGTAAACCAGTTTATGCAATCAGATTTCTATGCGAAGGATCACTAATATTTCATGACTGAAAAGAAAACCAAATTTTCCGGGCCAGTTTATTTACAATACACGAGTATGTTTAAAACTTGTATGTATCGATGAACATCTTGCCACGTGATTGCTTTTTTCGCACCATGTTCTCAGCTCTAGCTTTTAAATTTATTAGAACGTAAATCGCAATCCGGTGGACATAAGCAGCATTTGTCTAGAAGGGTCTTCCGGAAGTCACAGTCCGATTACATCCACGAAATTATATTAGCTGAACGAAGATCCTCGCGGGACTTGGCGAAACTGTCTCGCAAACAATTATAACGTCCTGGGCAAAAGTAATGGTAATAACAATTTTGAAGAAAGACACGGTAGGTATCAACAAAATTGCAGCAAAGTTTGTCGGCGGCCGGGCGGCGGTTAAGCAGCAGCAGCTTACCAAAGTGGAACCCGTCACGGGCCCCGGCAACCATCCCGGCCGGGCCATCCTTGGCAAGTCTTCATCCGTGACCTCCCGGTTTTGGTGTCCGACTGTCATGATGCAGCCACTATAATGTACCAGCGTACTTAACTTTCCCGTTACAAAACTCGCGCCATGCTGTAGAATACCCAAATTAGGTATGTGCAGTTGTGCACACATCTATGGTTCGAATTTTCATATGTTGTAGAATTTTTATTCGTAGTAGATCGTTCCTAAATCGAATCCATATCCCCAGCCAGTCTCAGATCTGTGATCAATGCTACTAATTCACCAATTACACCCGTTTAAGAAACATAATGCCAACTATTCGTTAGATTTTACCGTACAACATTTTGCAGATGAATTTGACGTGTTTGAATCGGGGCCAATTCAATCAGACCATTCTCAAATATTGCTGGCAAATATCAAGATTATCCAAAAACCACACAACCCATACAATTGCGAGATGTCTTATAAGGTAGCCATAAGTATCCCACATCGACAGCTCGATTGGAATGTCAAGTGTCTTCAGCTCCCGCACAAAAAGTTCCAACATAGCTAACTAAAGCCTATTTTTTGTTCGTAGCAGTCGTGCTAATAATTGGCACGGACATTATTAGTGCACATAAAATCGTGCATTATTCTGGCAAAATTATAAGCAACGGCCCGGTCTTCCGATGAGACAAGTTTAACGATGAATAAGTAAAGTAAGGAAGATATCGATATTTTCATTTTGATGTTTGATATCTTGACGTCAACGATGTCCGACCATATTTGCACGCATACTTAAAGTCAGGATGTTTATTCAAACATTGATAGAAGCCGTCAGTAGCACGCTAAATACACTCACTCTAAATGCATTCAAACATTACGTCGAGAGCAAGCTTATCTAATATATCCATACCTTTTGCGATAATTTTATACAATATCGATATCCCATTTTCGATACGCAATGTTGATATTTCACTCATAAACATCGCGATGTAAGTGCTTCAAGGTCCAGTCGTATAAATGTTTACTACGACATGTTCATCTGATTTCAGTTTTAATTGACTGTAAAGCATCAGCAGGACGCTAAATAACCGTCCTCAAGTGCTCTTGAACATTGGTTCTATAATACTAAGCACTGGTCTCGCTGGATCCAGGATGGTGCAGTTACCAACGACGAGCAGCCCTTCATCTCTAGGATGCATTACACAAATGGGCCGACGCTCCGGCAGTCTCGGGTGTTGCGTCCATGTCCCGTGCGCATATGGCTAAGTGGCTAATACTCGTCAGTGAGGTGCGCGTTAACGGTTAGTGAGCGCTTATGGTGACGGACAAGTGAAACAAGCCGCGCGTTTTCGCCGCCACAAGCTCGAGCTTCAGCGAGCAACGGTGCACGTTGCATCTTCGATGCCCCCTCTCGTCTGTGACAGTTGGATGGTCACCAGCTACGGCTTACAGTTATGCCCCCCCGGGTATCCGGCCATGCCGCGCATCTCCCCGCAGATGACCATATAGATCACGGTGCTTATTCGACAACGCGACGTTTGCCGGTGAAAATAAGAGATGAAGAAGAGAGTCGTGCGACGGTGAAGGTTAAGATCGTGACGCTGCAACCTCGTGGTATGCAGGTGTCACGCGAAAGACGACCGAGAAGACGAAAGCGGTGAAGTTGGACGGGAAGGGGGGGGGGGGGGGGGGGGATATTTGAAAACTGAATTTTTGCGACTTGTACAGAGTAGATAGGTTTTTTTTCGAATTTTTCGATGCGTCCTACGATTGACTTCGGACTACGATACAACTGAAAAATATCGACGCAGCTCAAACTTATCGGTGCAGATCAAAGATGTAGACGCTACTCATAAATGTTGATGCAGCCTGAAAATATCTATTCTGCTCAAACTTATCCGTGCAGATCAAATAAATCGATGCAGTTCAAAAATATTGATGCAGTCCACCGATATGTATCGATAAGGTCTATATCGATATACCTTAAACATCGGAAAGGATACCATATCAAAATTTTTTTGGAGCATTTTTTCTACTAATAAACAACGTTAGAAAGACACTGCAGTAAACTCTGTTTAACTTGTTGATTAACTCCGGTTTTTAAATCAATTTTCTCGAAATCGGGGTGGAATTTTTGGAAAACTGTTTAAAAGAATAGAGGTATATTTTCATTTTGTGCTTTTCAGAAGAGAAATATCGATTCAGGATATCGGTATATCGGCTTGAAAATATCGATACGTCGGTATGTCGATACTACGTCACCCATCAACTGCAGTTATTATGTTATCTTTCATGACGCCAACGATTAACGATTTTCTGCCCCGAGACTGTATCCGATTAGGACTTATCAAGGTTTCGTTATACCTGCCTGTACGAAGGTGAATGATCGTGCAGGGTCTACCTAATCGATCCGAACTTCGGTACGATGATCAATGAATTGATGACCAATTGGACACATTTTGGGGCACTCGATTAATCATTAATCAATTTACGCTGCTTATTTCGCGTCATTTAATAACTCTACATGTGCACTTGTAAAAACACGCGTGTATACAATTGTTACACCGTGTATTTATACTCTGGTAAATCATTCTCTTTCAGTGCTGCTCCCTCATTAAACTGTTGTTAATGCTAAAAAACAAATCCTCTGCAAAATGGAATGAACTATCTGAAGATCTTTTTTATACTAAATACTATTGCTTACAAAAAAAGGTATCTTGATATTTTCCATTTTCGTCTATATTTTTACACGAAATCGACTGTGAGTCATGTTAAGCATTTTTTTATGTGTTATTTCAATGTAAAAGCGAAAACTCGAAAGCCGGATCATAAAATCTTATCCGATGGAGCTCAAATTTGCAGGGAATTTGTCCTTTATCATAAACAACAGTTCTATGAGAGATCAGCACTGAAGGAAAATGATTTTTTCTTTGGGTCAACCACCTTAAATTGCATACGACGTATATATTGATGCTGTGCCTGTCGACGGTTCACGAATTTCCGAATCCAATTCATGTAGATGCATACTTCTGTCCCATGGATGAATTCACATCTGGGACTACTAATTACTGTAGGGATGTTATAGAGCATTGACAAATTACAGGTATCCCTGTACAATTAATGGCCCGTCTTGTTTCCTTTTCTTATATCGTTATACTTGCATTTATTATAGATTCTAAATCTAGTTACATATCATTTATCATTCGGAAATAACGTATAAATTATATTTGAGAATGTTCGAACCCAGCGTTAGAATGTATCTGAAATTCCGAATACTAATCAGTTCACGAGCTTCTATAAATAATTTTTTCTAGCGCAAGGCAATTGATCACTAATTACTAATTTACGCACTAGAAAGTGAGTTAATGGTAAGTTATCTATGATGAAAATGCTTCCACGAACAATTCTTTGAACAAAAATGGTGGTAGTTTCTGATTACCTTAAAAAAAATTTGAGCATCGAAAAGTTAAATGAGTTTTTCAAAGATATGTTGTTTGATAAAGAATTCAGTGCTAAACAAGCTTTAAAGATTTTCAAGAAAATATTGATTTTTGACGAATACTTCAGTGTTTGATAGATATCTTACAGCTTTTGAATTTTTTTCGAAAAATATTAAGTCTATTAGCTGAATAATTGTCATTACTGAAAAACTTTAGTTGCAGCACTTTTTTGGTGTACATCGATCTTTCCGAATACTTCAGATAAATCGCAAAGCATCAGCATTTTCAGAGTCTCCAAAAAAATTTCAAAGACACTGTCAGCATATTTCTCAACGCATTTAAAAAACAAATTTTCACTATGATCATTTCCAATCAAAATCTCAATCAACGAAGGCCACTAAGATAAAGGTATAAGTCGATACCTACATTTTCGACGTCTACCGCCTACACGAAACATGAATTTCTCTTATCGCCTGTAATGCCCACGTGTGGACATTAATTCAGAGACGGCTAGTTTTTCGGCGAAGTCGATTACGATGGTAACGCAGATTCAGCCTGCAGTGCCACTGTCAGCTGGCCGTCACGAGCCAAATCTGCATTACCGACACACTCGACTCAGCTAAAAAACTAGCCATCTCTGAATTCATTTCCACATGTGTACGTACATTTCATAAAAACGTTTACAACGTTGAATCGCCCGTTTGACCAGTAAATACGACGGTGATTTCCTGGTTTGAAAGAAACTATGCTACCAAATTTGCATCCCAATCTACAGAAAGAGTGAAAAACTAGGAAAGACAAGTAGTGGTAATTTAAGATTCTTGAAACTCGTCTAAGTCAACCATATTGATGCGTTTAGTTAATCGCCTAGTTCACTTCGAGGAACGTGCATATTGTGGAATTCCAGTGATACGTATGAGAACCTCTTTGATATCTTTGCAGTCTCAGGAAATTGATCACCAAGGTGCGCATGCTCTGGATTTCATTTCTCACTTCCTGATTGATCCAGGATTATTATGCTCAAAGTCATAAGATGACGTAAATTGGAAGTAAATAAAATGTCGAAGGAGAGATACGCTTTTCACCATTGGACCCATTACCCTGCGCAGAATATGTTGCGGCAACGTAGGTGGGTTGTACACAAGTACAACACGGATGACCAGGTGGACAGACGTACAGGGGAACCGGTGGTGGACGCAGCTCATCGGCAGATCGTTGAACCGCCCCTTGAGTTAAACCTAGCCTCGCGGTTAGCGAATAGAACGCGAATAGAGCGAGTGGAGCGAGTCGTGGCTTATGCCGGGCATTTATTGCCTCTAAACATCAGCGCCGTAGCGCCAACTGCACCTTGTACGATATTCTCGTATTCGTGGACCGTTACTCCTCTTCGGGGACATCGTATACATTCCGTTTTACGCTCAAGTGCCCGCCTTTAACGATATCGCGATATGTACGCCTTGTTTATAGGGGGGAGAACCGGGGGCAGGATACAAAATACGAGTCCGATAGGGTGCAGCAGTTCTTGGGACTTGCTGTACGTGTTATAAGGAAATCTATCGGCATCCTTGCGTGCGGCTGTGACGGAAAATCATAAATTATATACAATAGAAAACTGCACGATTATACTTCGTTCGACAAAATTCGAGGCCCACTGTCGTTGTACCGTTAAATATCACGCGTCACGACTTACTGGAATGATATAAGTTCAAAGGAACAGATATCAGCGTGGGCTGAAAATGAAATTTATGGCTAATCACTGAGATCTAAACTCTCAACTGCTTGCGGTCATTATATAGCAAGTGAAATCGTTCGATATCCTCTACGATTCTTTATTTGGCATCGGTTCACAGTCGCTCTGAACGACTGACGTACGGTAAAATTAAAAATTTCTACACAATGTTAACTCCATTCAAAATCGAAAACTATAGCATAGAAGATACTTACATTGAACGTTAAGAAGCTATTCTGAATTATTCAAAGAAATGTTGAATCACGAATGTGTTAAATCTCTGTTTTCGATGTATACAAACTCCTGTTCAAGGTGCAAATAAATTCAAACCGAGTCAATTGACAAGCCTGTATTATTACCTCTCTCAAACACGCTCTAAGACTTCTTTTGAAAATATTCTATAATAATTATCGTTCTTACAATCTTACATTTGCATACTATCCTGTAAGCTTAATACAGCTTTGCAGTAAATAATATTCTGACCAAGAATTCTAGAAATATTAAAACGAATATTTGAGAAGAATTTTCTTCAAATAATTTCAGAGTCTTAACGACCTTGGAGATACATACATAAATGAAAGAAGTTTGCTTGATATACAAGGTGTGCCATTCAAGCTAGCACAGTAGAATACCGTGTGAACAACATATTCGAGAGAAAAATGTTTGAAATAAAAGTTTCATAGTCCGAAAAGGATAATTTACTGTGCTATCGTACTTTTCATTCGGTGGACATTTACAAGGTCATCTTAAAAAATTGACGTCGCAAGAAAACAGTTTCAAATAAAAATTTTCCTTGTGCAAAATCCAAATCTATGGAAGAAAGTACAAGTTCCCGTTTAAAAAAGCAATGTTCACCTCCAAATGATCTTGTAAACTTTGGTTAATCTACCGGTCTAGATCACTCTCAAAATTTGTTGACGGGAAATAAATTAGGGCTCACCACTTCGCAGCCACGCCAAGAACTTTCCAACTTCGTGCTCTGACATCGGATATCAAAATCAAAACCGATGTCTTAAACTTTCTTCGCCTGAATCTTGTTCACGCGAAAATAACACTCTCTCCTTATCGTTTACTCGCCAGGACTCAAGCGAAGAGCTGCGGACCCGGAATTCGAACGTAGGCGCTACTGGACTCGAAAATTCCCCGGATCTCATTGGCTGCGGGACTCGACGGTGCTCCGTAGTTCGTCAGTGGCGCGGTGACGGCTTCGCGATGCTGTGAGATG
The DNA here is from genome assembly GCF_021155775.2 of Neodiprion pinetum. Taxonomy (NCBI): domain Eukaryota; kingdom Metazoa; phylum Arthropoda; class Insecta; order Hymenoptera; family Diprionidae; genus Neodiprion; species Neodiprion pinetum. The sequence goes on from NC_060234.1 coordinate 18,982,741, forward strand.
CTGGTGTTTTGCAGGAAGGCTACGGCTCGCTGGCCAACAACGGGATTCTCATCCGCATCGGTTTTCCTCACGGCAGGAATCCGCGTTAGCGCAATCTCCGTAGCCTCGCTTGAGGCCTTTCGCTCGCGATATTAGCCAAGCTCTCGTCGTCCTTCCTTCGAAAATTTCCGCCACTGTGGTCGCATGACCTTGTTGAATTCGTTATCTATCCCAGTACACGTTGGATATCGCACTCGCTCGAAACCAAAATAAAGAAAAATCCTGAAACATGACTCATTCGCTAGCCTGTCAAGTGTCCCCTCTTGGAGTTTCAGATACGTGACCCTCGTCCTGGCGTTCTTTTTGTACTCTGTATTGTAGATGGTGATTTATTACAATTATAATGGGTGAAATTTTTATAATTTTTTTTCTTCATTTTCATTTATATTTCAATATCTTTTCCAATAGAATGTGATCAATATTCCACTGAGTATAAAGTTTGAATCCGAGCACCAAAATTTTATTTTCGAGTTCAAGACTTAAAATTATGTTCATCAACCCTCGTCAATGAAATGATACAATTGAACATAAACTGGGAATAATTATGATATTATCAAAATGCAAGTTCATGTTAGCAAAAGCTACAAGACTGGAGCGCGCCAATGATATCTGATATCGATGATATATGTATACAACAATTGGACTATATTTCATCTGACAACTAAACTCAACTGACACTCACACAATGACGCCAACGTTTGATTTGTTTCAAAACTCATGAACCAAATAGATGTGGACTTTTTCTAAGCAACATGACGAGTTGAACATTAACGCTCGACGAAACATTCGATATCACAGGCTTTTCAGATCGAAATAACGTCAATTTCCGTCATATTATGTAGATGTCCACTTTTCTGCATGCCGCGTTAATACAAATCCGTCACCTGCTTCTCCGCTAATAATTTATTGCTGTTAAATATCCTTTCTCGCTACGAGTATTTCTTTCGACGGAGCTGAAATGTCATCAATCAATTCTTAGAATTTTTAGGTGTTGTACCGTCGGCGAAGTCCTCCTAAAAGTAGTATAATTAGGAAATGAAAGATTAATCTCAACACAGTAACCACTAAATATAGTACATATATGTTTCCACTATTCTCTTTTATTACGGTGACCCGAAGTATGTCTTATTGTAACTATTGCGATAATTCGATATTAATGCAAGAATAAAGTACCATCAAAGCCTTATTTGACTGAATAAATATAATCAACTAATGAGTAGATTCAACGTTGCAATAACCAGAAATTTTGGTATTGACAACTATAATTACACTAAACAGTTACTCATTCTACGTTTTTATGTAAATCCAACAATATATCAAAACCAACTGTACTAACTGTACCAGTTTTATTTAAATCTTCTAGCAATTGTAACCAATGAAAAATTCCTTGTCGGTGTGTACTTTTCAAACTGGCATGTACTTGCTTCAATTTTTTATGAATTGAAAGAAGTAGAAAAAAAATAAATAGCTTACATAATTATATCAGGTTTCTCCGGTTGGCACATGTATAAAAATCGCTCATGCAGAGCCCCAATGACGCGTTATGTATCCGTTATGATTCTGATTTTTTTTGACTTTCCATAATTTTTCATCGAATTTTTTTACTAGATCAACGTGTTTTCAAATTGGGACTAAACAGCATGCATCCGGCAACTATAAAAAATAGTCGTTCACCTCTGAAACAGCTAATTCATCCTCATCATCCTCGGTACAATCTACAGGCAATAAAAGCTCGGTAACAACCCTGTACCGTGTTCTCGGTTAATGAAATTAAGATTTGGAGGTTCCGCGAATGACTCATCGGCAAGTCTCCGCCACCTGCTAAAGCCGACTGCACGCACGTAAGACCCACGGATTTCCTCTCGATTTCTCGCTAGCGCCGTAACGTCGTCATCGTGTCGCGGCGTTCGCCAGAATCCTTGGCCACTATTGCGGGCAGGAAAACGGGCCCTACAATTGAGCACCTCTGAGTCGCCCACGCGCCTCCGCGCTCATTCAGTTCTGCGCGGCGCGGCCTCCGCCGCCCTCACGTCCCGGGGGAACGTGTTTCCCATTCCCCGCCACTCGAACAGCCGCTGGTCCTCGCGCGAGCGACGAGCAAAACAGGTGACGTCATCCAATTTATGCATTACACACACTCGCGCCGCTCGCGCGCGCTCCTGCGCCCTGCGCCCTGCGCTCACCGTTTTCTTCTTCACCCCCGAGAGCGATAGTGGTCGCTTTGCGTTTCCTCCGTTTCTCCGGCGCTAACCCAGCCGTGAATCGCCGCGCCGTGGTGATCGCTCTTTTTATTTCACTGGCAATCATGCCAATCCTGGTGTGATTAGACGCCAGTACACCGCGGCCAAAGATGCCCCGTGACCGAGGAGCCGAACGTTAATCTAATCGTCAAAGGTTATTTATCGCTTCGATTAGCATCGCTTAGCACAGTTTATTTACACCGAAGATCACGTGTATGCGGTTCAGTTGCTTGGAAATACGAATTTACTGCTAATGGCCGGAAGTCATCGTCTCGATCGTCGTCTGTCATTACATCAGATTTACCTCATAAAAATTGAAAAACGTGATCGTTGATATTTAGTGCTATTCGCGTGCCTCTGAGTTTCATTCTTATACTCCAATGGGCATTTAATGAAATAATGACTTGAGTTTAAAAACCCCCACCTAGATCCGATTGGTACAGAAAAACTTGAAGTTCATGTAGTAGATGATGTGCTCTCTATGTGTTTTTCAAAACCGAAAAGAGGAAAAGGAGAATACAGTGAAACTTAGCAACTTGTGCATCCAGTTGCGTATGTACGAGCTTTGTTGTTTTTCATGTAGGTTAGCCAACTCAAGCTTGCAGCTGTCAAACGCGGTTTACAGGGGTTATGTAGGTGATGAAAATCGCTTGGTTTAAGCAGACCTCAAATATTGAATGTACTAATTCGGGAACGCTAGGCAGAGTTCTATTATTAACTGATTGAAGATGACTGGTAACCGCTACGAGTTATCATTACAACATACTTTCAATTCGCCATTTGACACGGAGGAAGTTGAAATCTCATGCGTCATGTCAAGGCAGTTAACTCCCCTGCTTGACAAACGAAAATATAACGGAATTCAGTTACTTTGCAGATGCGCAATTGATTGTTTAGGCTGCTATAGTTGTCACCGATTTCTATCAGTTATACCTATCACTACCCCATGTCACATCAAAATGGTGCATTTTCATTCGGAATTATTTCTCGCCTGGGGTTAAACTGGACCGCTTAACAGAGTTAAGAACCGTTTATATCGAGTTTCGTTTTAAACTTTTGAAAAGCCCATAACTGAAGTTTGGAGTAAAAAAATCTAAATTTATGGCCGAAATTGTCACACGAATAGCAGCTTCAAGAAACGCAGGAATATCAATGATTACAGCAAATTCCTGTTATTTGGTCCTTGATATTCTTCTCCGCTTCTTCGGACGCTTTGCAAGAGTTTCTGCCACTCCTGCCATTTACCGCATCGTTTCGCTCTTGTTTCCTGCACGGGAATGCTTGGTTATGCTTGGAAATAATTAGCATCATGTCGATATCGGGATCGTTGACGTTTATGAGTAGCTGTTGAACGACTATTTGATATTCTGCGTCAACTTTTGCTGTTAATTGGCGTAATGGTTTTTGACCGTCTTTTTATTCGATATACATTCTATCCAATTAACAACCGGATCAAACAAACCATTCAATCATCGAAAGTGATTTAATATCCCGAGTATGAAATCTCGCTATTAGAAGCGGATTTATATAACTTTCGAATTCTCGATGCAGAATAGATTACATGCCGGAGAAACTTCACCGAGTAGGCAGAACTGCTGCTGCCTTGTTGATCGACCAATGGACTCACTACGTTAAGCTATTAACAATGTATCTTATCGAATAGAGTCAATCTAATTGAAGTACGATGTAGATATGTTACCGCGTAGAAAATATAGCGGCCAGCCGCTTTCTTACAGTTCAAACTTGACTCAGGATTTTACTGGGCAGTTAAAGTACACTGAGAAAATACTTCGGTGAATTGTAAGCTCATACGTATTAAGAACAATTTTTTTTCTCAGCAAAAGTTTTCCAAACCGTTTTGATTAACTTTTTGTTTCGGGTTTCAAATACTGAAGAGAAAACTGTAGTTCTCGTGAACTTTCTATCACGTAACGTTTTTCAGCCCTATCAGAAAAATTCCCGATCAATGACCTTTTTCAGATAATTCTGCATCATCAGCAGTAAATGTGCGTCAAGTACTGAAGCGAAATTACCTCTGTTGATCTGTGATGTGACAAAAGGGTCCTTCTCAGGATAGTGAAATTTGGCATTCTGTACTGCTGAGGAAGAAGAATGATGTGAAATATTTCTTAAAGTGCCGGTTCACATTGATTTTGTTACTGGCAATTGCGTTACCTCTACTCATGAATGAGTGCCGGTGGTGTAGAACTGGAATAAATTAAAAGAGAAAGTACGATAAAGTCCGCATAAGTAATTGACTGAAGGGTTGTATAGAAAGTTACGAATCAGAATATCTAAATCCGAATTTGTAATTTTGATTATTCTCATCAAGGAATTGGTTCCACTTCTGATTGCGTCTGTGATAGATGATAACGAACTTTCGCTTGGTAGTAAGCTAAGATTTATACTCATATGCCACAATACAGCTGCCTAATCGGGTTTATAGATGCAGCCAGTCTTTCACAAAGGACAAAGTATGAGACAACACAAGAAGGGGACAAATGAGTGAAAACAAGAATGGTGTGAACACAAAAGAGATACATGAGGAAGCTCGGGTTGATATTCGTGTTATGTGAGTTGCAGAAAATCGTTGCGTGCGTAACGGGTTCGTACATGCCGATTCCCTGAGGTCCTAAGAAGGCACGTAGGTAATCCGGTACACATGGCAGTATAAGACAGGAGTAAATGGAACGGAGCGAAACTCGACGCAACAGTGGACTTTCAGGAAACGAACGACGACGCATTATATTCAAATGTAAGATACCGCCGTTGTCTCACGATCAACCTTTCGTAAGATTCAGCAAAGAAGAGAGCTCCCATCTGCCACGCTACACGAACGCGATATTTGAAATGAAAAATTTGCATTTTTACTCAATCATTGTCTTTTTGATGCAAAAATTTCGTGAACTTCTCATTCGTTGCTCTCACCGATGAACAGGTTGTACAGTCCGGTCGAAAATTTGTGTTTAAACATAAACTGGATTGAACAGAGCTTTACATAGTGCGAATGAAGTGAATCTGGTTACATCCAACTAAAAAGCTCCCGTAATACGGGAAAATTTTTTAACGCTGCGTTTGATCTGTAAACACCTAAGTGTTTTAACTACATCGGTGGAATTATAATATTCTATTAATCGATGAATCCACATTGTTTGTCTCATTGTGATATAAGGCAAAAATTCATGGTATTCGTAAATGTATTTTCCACAGATCGTCCAAGTCAAATTTTGATAAACGATAGTATATTCCTCGTTCAATCACAAGTTTACCAACTGACAGTTAGGACAATTATTCACATTCTGTTTTTTATTCTAATCAACTGTCGAGCTTGAGAAAAAAATACTGATTTATATTATTGGTAGGAAATTAATTTATGAATAAAATGAGCTATTTTTCATTAGAATCGAGAACCTATAAAGATTTTTCAGTGAACAAATAGTTGAATAATGTGATTTCTCTGACGTCGGTAATAACAAGTTCTTCAATAAGTTGAAATTCAGTGTCTCGGAGTTTTTTTTTTCGTTACATTACAAAAACTTTTCCAACCAGTATTAATTTAATTTGCTTAAGTTGCACCCTTTGAACCCTTGTTTTATCATGTTTCTGTTTTGAGAAATTTTTCACTTAACTGTACGTCATCGTTCACACCCCACACCCACGCGATCTTACAATTGTATGTACATACGAATCTACGAACATTATGAACGAAATTTGGGGACCGGAATACTCACATTGTACTGACGTAATACATACTCGTCGTCAGAGGCATCGTCGAGAAGTTGTATTTTTCAGTGAGCTAATCAAGATTAGCTTTCTTTAATCCCTCGACGCTTTTAATTAAACGCATCTTCGTTGATTTAATTTTACCCACTCGAGCACTGTGCTCACTTGTCTCAACTATTGTTACCGAATTGCACACCTTCCACGCAACAGACTTCGTGCCAACTACACCTTCACTGCAAAATCGTGCAGTATCTCATGTCTGGATGTATTATACCGGGACAATGTTTTAAAACTTGAAAATCAACCGCGCATGCGCCAAATAATTCAATCTCATTGGTCGGCGAAATCATCCCGCAGCGATATTTTTGTCTGCTGGGCCAACGTACACAAAATGTGCACGTTTGAATTTTCAAAGAGCATAAGCATTAAATTCCGACCGTTCTTTGAAAAATCAACTTTCCGACCCAATAACAAATGCTTCCCAAACCTTTCCGAGTCACTACCTCAATTATTTCAACAAGATTCTAACCTCGAAAATTCGTATCAATTGCATCGCCGCCAGAAACGATTTGACAGCTGAAACTTGGGATGGTCAGCCTGCACGAACAGCCAATGAAACTCACGCATACGCAGTTGATTTTCAAGTTTCAAGAAATTGTCCCGGTATGTAGGTACAAAGCAAGCAGCGTACAAACATTCAAGAAGCAGTTGATTATTTCCAGTCGATGGCTTGCATCCGCAGATCTAGAACAGCGTAACTTCGACTTTGCGTCACAATACTCAATAAATTGCAATCAAAGTTTTATCGAAATTTTCGTCTCTCATTTCAACCACAAATTATTGATGCTGGTAGATGATGGCGATTTTTATAGTTAGAATACTATCAGCAAAAAAAACTTTCTTCGTTATTGTTTATTTACGTTGCCATTATCTATGTTGCTTTTGTTGGTTTCATCATCTCTTTGAAATCAGCTCAGCGTTCGCATTGTTTGTATGCGATTAATAGGTACTTTATGTCCTCATAACGATCCGCGATAAGCTACACTCCGTGACGATCCCTTCACGCAAAGTAAACTAAAGTTTGCTTATGTTATGCTGGTTCAAGTTTACGACGAAACGGGCTTAAACAACAATATCTTTCTTACTAGTAAAGTGCGTCTGCCGTGACAGGAGCGTTATTCGCGTATGTATAACGCCGCTAGACTTTACGGTTAACACAAGTGGCTAAACTCAAACGAATGGCGCTGGACCAAGAAACCGGCTTCAAGACGCGTGAAACGACGCATAGCAGACATAGGCGTGATTCTAATTTGTGCAACACAGTCGTTAGCTGTATTTCAACGACCCGAGGCGCTTTTTTATACTTGAAAAATTAGGCACTATACACCGCAAAATTGCTGAATTCTTGAAATGCTTTCATGAAAAAAATGGCAGCTCAAAATTTTTTCAATGAAAAGTTTCGTTAAATTTATAACGCATTATAACGAAAGGATTAGAGGAAACGTGGAACATGGCGATATGTGCGTTTTGGTGTAACGACTTCACATTTTCCAAGTGAAATGCGAATTTTGGTGTCATAAATAATTGTGCCGATGGTGATTTACAATGTACACAAATTTTGAATACGTCGATGCGTTGAATTTACAGTGAGTGAATTTATCGAACAGTACGGATTAAGGTAAGTTTTTTTCACAGAACAGTTACATAGGGTAAGATGACGGAATGGATAAAATGTGCAATCTCGTTATGTTACAACTATAACGATTCGCAAAACGCAAGAATAGCATCCCATACTTATATACTGATTTCGACATTTTTAACACGTATATCTGGTCGGTGTATCGAGATAAATTGATATCTAAGAATTCATTCATAAAACTACATGTTGAAATGCTGACAGTCCAATCTAGTGTGTAACTTAAATTTCAAAAAAAAAAATTAGGTAAAAGTGGTCGAAATCGCCGCTTTCGAAGCAACATTTCAATCAAATGAAGATGAAATTAATGAAATGCATGTTCCTACGATCAACGCCAGCCTTACGACGCAGCATTATATTCACGCTTAATTTGATACGCAATCTTATGACGCTGGATACGCCTTTTTTTAAGTAACTTCAGTGAAAAAATTACCATATTTGATTGTGATTATTCCTCGTTTGCTCATCAGAGCAGCATGTAATAATATACCTTTGAGTTTACATGTACCTGTGTAATATGACGGAAAAACTGGAACAATTCGTTTAATAACGAAAGTGCGCTGCGGTGCATCGAACGAACTCGCGCATTTACAACCACGCAGAGGTAATGTATATAAGGCATGTGCATTTTATGGTGAATTCATATGCAGGAATGCGTGATAAATGCTCATTAGTTATGGGCAACTGGGTTAATGATAACCGTCTTGAAGGCAGCTCGGTATTATATGTATGTAAAGATCAGTTTTCAGGCAAGTATACCTAAGTAAGGAGCAGAGAAACCATGATGAGAGTAAAAAGTTGATCATCGTATGAAGCCCGCGAGCGGTGAAGAGCCATATGAGAGCAAAGATTCGTGAAAGGGAAAGGAAAAGACGCGCCTTCATCATGGGTATATGGGAGGAAGAAACTCTTTGCGGATGATACGCATCCGAGCACTGTGCCTACGCACCTCTCCCCCTTTCTACTATACCTTTTCTCTTCTTTTTCTCCACAATCAACACATTCAGTCGCGCTGCATCTTTTACAGAGGACAGTTTCATTCATGTTAAGCCCGATGTACTCAAGTGCGTACACAACTGTACAAGCCTGAGACAATGAAACTGACATGTCACTGATCAGCTGATTCATCATGGAACCGAACGATTTCTTCGTTTTTATCGCATGATTATCAATAATATGATTTTAGGAATTCGTGCCATCTCGATGGAAATTTGGTAAATACAAACCGTTAGACGCATTGACGGCAAATCCTCAGGAATCAATGCAACTTTCCCAACCGCCGAATAAGATGGGAAACAAAAGGCAGATTTCCAAAAACGAAGAAAAGAATTAAAATAGAGCTTCGAACACGCGGAAGCGAACTGACTGGTCTGGACTTCAGTTCTTCATTTATCATTTCGCGATATTTCCGTACACACGGTCGATCTGTTATACCTATACCTACTTCGACGTGTTCCGTTAATTTCGCCAAGTCGCGCCCACGCAAGCGAGCGAGTATAGTCCAGACGGTATTTTGCTCGCAGGATAAAATGACGTAGCCGAGCAGGAAGCAGAGTCCACATCGACTGGGTGTTATTTTTTTTTTTTTTTTTTCTTATTTACCGCTGACCAAACTCTTCAGGTCTTGATCATAACCCTCGTGAATCATATAAGCTGAGCTAGTCGGGAGATAGAGAGAGCCATGAGCTGATTCGTATCTTAATTGCAATTATTAAATTGCTCGATCAACTCCGTCGTGGCTTACCTACGCATATCTGCACGTCCCTCTTCTTCATCTTCCACTAAAGCCTAGGCCTCTGGAGACGAAAGAGTCCTGCGAAGCCGCGGCCGAGAAAAGTTGGAGCCCGGTTTCCCGTGGGAACCTGGATGGCTGCATAAATGCAGCGTCGCTAGTCTCGGGGTCGTCCCGTTTGGAGCAAACATTAACCGCTAATCGAACCAATGGGTGCCAACGTTTTCGACATCACCGGTGGACAGAAATGCGGGTACATCTTACCGAGCGGTAGGAGGTCGTGATTAATTGATACTCACCAGGAAGTCCTCGGTGCAATTAAAACCGACTGTGTCAGTTAAAAATCCAAAAATAAGGGACCACACACTCGTAAGTGCAACGGTCACGATCACCTTCCTGTTTCCCACGATTCTCGAATTATACACTTATAAGCTCGATTCCCGTATAATGCATCCTTCTTCGAATAAGTTTTCACACTCTTCGTTCACAACGAAAATATCAGACGGCCGAATGATTGATTCTAAATAAAACTTCTAGGGATGTTCTTTTCGCCCAAAATTTTAACTCTAATTGGTCACTTACGGTGAATATCGTCCCACACATTTTTCAAACTCCTCGTAGAATCCCTTGGTACCTCAACTTTTCCGACGTTTCACAATATTTAAACAATCAATTTTGGTTAGGAAAACTGAAAGAGCTTTTTTGCGATCCTTAAACAATACCTAGATATTGTTTTTTTAGATTTCTAGAACTTATTGTTGAGGCAAGATATCACTTTTTTTGAGCTGGGGTGAATTTCACCCCGTTTTGCGATTCTACCGAAGCCGCGAAATGTGACTAATTAGGGTTAAGCTCCCGATGTGTAGTTTCATCTGATAAGCGTTCGAAAGTTCTTATAAGTTACTTTATTATTGCTTTGAGTTGACATATTTTGATACTGAATCTAGGAGATCCTTTTATTGAAACTTCATCAATGGACAATGGAAATTAATATTCAAGGAAAAAATACGAGACAGGTTCCGTTTGTTACGGTATTTCACTGATCAAATTGCTAATATAATTAATCGTGACTGGAGTGAAAGAAAATCAAAGGCCCCGCGTTTTAGATCAAGGAAACGATCCTAGATGGTTGAACAGAGTCCATGATTCAAAGGTTTGGGACTTTTCTTGTCGATGACGTTTGGCGAATTGTTCTATTTCACCGGACACTGAAAAGAAAAGCTACAATTAAAGAGCAGTATGGTGCGTCATTTTGACCATAAGAGGATGTGTCGAATCAGACAAACTATGAACCAAGGTTGAAGCAGGTAACTGTAGATCGATGACGATTGTACCGTAGTACCTTTATTCCACATATGATTTTGCTGAATGAATTTAAGACGATGTGACAGACCAGGGAACAATGAGTCCAGATCATGCCGAGCGTTTGACTTGTCCGTAAAACAGAAATGATTGTGAAACTGTACCACGAGGATCATATTCCTCGTAGTGTTTCCTTTTGATTTTCTAATTGAAGCTACGTGCTCGTCGATTCGAAGGGTAAATCCGGAGTTATCTGGGACTGGGTCTAAGCTTGTAAACACTCGGTATGAATGCATTTGGATCGAAGCAAACTCCTGCTATAGACGACGGTCCGACGATTTATTATTCAAGGAACGTAGGTAGATCGCCCACCTTACCCTCCGCGACCCACGCAACGTGCACCGTTCGTTCGCCAATGCCTACTTAGTCTTTGAACCGGACTGTTCCATAATCTATACTCTTAGCCCTCAGACAACCATCGATGAGTACATAGATATTTATTTATATATAATGCGTACGTAGGATACACACGGCTTGCCTACTGCGTTGGAATGAGGCGAGGATAGATATCCTGAATACGTCTATATCGGCGTATCTGCCTCAGCTCATAGCCCACACAATTACTCTGGTCACGTCATCACCGCGAAAGGTGAGGGACCCGTATTCACTTAGATAATTTACGCTTTTTCGCTCACCGCCTCATCCGCATCACCTTTCTTCCCAGAGTTTAACTAGTCTCAAAGACTGTTAATACACCATACCGCAACGTACCGCAGAAGTTATTTCTCCGGCTGGCTAACTCACAATCGGATCTTTTTGTTCGACAAAAACAATTCTCCGCAAAGCGAACATTTATGCGCACGGAACGCTGTGCCATTGCATTGCCAATCGGATGAACTGTTTCTTAAACAGTTAATTATTTTACCTTGAAAATAAATACAGGGTGTCCCATTTCAACGTATACAGCTGAATAACTCAAAACATTTCAAATCGATCGAAAAATTTTTCAAATAAAAGTTGTCGGGTATCGAGAGGCTGACCCCACCATGACCTTAACTTTGGCATTGACCTTCATTTTTAAGGTTATTTGAAGGTCGACTTTTGTTTTTCAAACGGCAACGCTTACTTTTAAACTCGGATTCGGAAAGGGCACGAAATTCTGCAGTCAGATAGGTATCCATGTTGGGGGTTATTTAAAAGACGAATTTTCGCTTGGTGCAGGAAAGCCGGTAAATCGTTATATTACTTTTTGTTATTCAGCTGTATAAGTTGAAACGGGATACCCTGTATATATACCTACACTGTAAAAATTGATGATGTTAAAAGTGACGACTGCTACAGAAACATTCTTCTCGTCAATTCAGAAATTTGACATCATATAGTCCCACACTGCGAGAGATTTTTAGTTCCGGTTACCCTTCAGTCCTTAACTATTTTCATTTTTTACCACAATTGAAAAATGTAGTTCTAGGTAGAAAATGAAAATTATTTTTGTAGTTGTTACCAGAAAGTCTAGTATCCGCATGTTACTATTCTTTCTCATTACGATCACTGTTACTATATTTTCTTGTAACTGTTGCGAAAATTTAATGCTGGTGCGACGATAAATTGATGTTAAAACCTTCTTTAACTAAAAAAGTAGAGTAAATCGAACGAACTAATTTTGCGTTGCAATTACCAAAAAAGGATCGACAATAGCGCCAAATGGTTACGTGTACCTCGTTTTTCGAAATTCCAACAATATTCAAACAGATTTTTAGCGATACCTGTTTTAATAAATTTTTCCAGTTACTATAAGTGCAGATTGACATTTGAAAACAGTATCAGAGCGAGACCAAATTATAGTCTATAAAAGCCCACATCGCATTTTTGTCACAGTATGTTGACCCAAACCTTTTATGACATGTTATTTTTAGATACGTCGCACTGATACCATAAAAAACGCATTTTCCCTACAAGTTTCAAGTCGACATATCTACCGCAGTACCAATTCTGACGAAATGATTCAGCGAATGGATTTCAATTCAACGTTGATCCTAGTCATACAGAAATAAATGAGATGAATTCAAATCCACTACTTCGGCGCCAATATCAATCAACTTAAACATCAAGGCAGCTTTCCGTTTCCAAATTATGCTTTACACACACTATAGACAATGATATAGTACTACGAATATCCCAATCCAAAGATGGTCTGGTAAGATATAATACTAAGAATAATTTCACCTGGTCGATAAATACTATATTTGGCATCATAACGCGGAGAACGTTGAAGTAAAAGTATATCGTAATCTCTTCGTCAACAATCATCGAGCATTGACCACCGTTCATCGTGGTCCAGTGCATTCGGCATCCAGTATCTAACCTCTATTGGCATCCCCGAGACATTCACACGAGGCCGTGATTTGTCCTTTGGTTATATATACGCAGCACTTTCACTGCAACCACATTGTTGGAATATCGGATACAGGCAAGCACCTACGTCGTTGACACTAGCTCGTTTTCTCGGAGGAGTCAACAAGTCTGTCGTATACAATTATGATTCGACTCGACGCCGTCGTTCCATATATGTACCTATAATTGTTGCAAAACCGCGCCAGGCGGTACGATTACTCGTCTTTTCACGAGCCAATGGTGACCAGATTTTTCACCCTTCGAAACAATTGAAATTGTTTCGTTCACTGTCACGGTCTCGGATATTATAATTCCAGCCCTCACGGTGAAAACCATCAACTTGAGGTGTAAATTCGTACCCTCGACTTTGTTCTCACGGGAATTTAGCATTGCTTATGAGTTAAAGGTACGCGCTTACGCCCAAGTTGAGAGTTTTTTTTTCTTTGTCCGTGATAGATGTGAGATGATGATTAATTTATCGACTTAACGGGCAACCTGAATCGGTTGATCAGACGTCTATGACTCGATGAAGAGTTCTTCCTATTGTTAACCATCGTATTCGACATTGATATATCATGCAGTAAAGTCAAAGGCAGGAATCAAACGCGAATGGTGCTCGCGGAGTCATCGGGTATGTTAAAATCACAGACGATAATCCGTTATACAGGCTTTTTGTGTACATGTGGTCATTCAATGTTCAAGAATTCTTCGATCAAACGAAGAAGCCACCGCGAATATCATCGGCACGAAGAATCACCGGCGTATATCACTGTTATGATAATTAATACCCGAGGTAAAAAAATCAGAGAGGAATAGTCAGAGAAATGGTAAAAATAAACAAAGACAAGAGGAATGAAACCACCGAGATATTATAAAACGAGAAAATAGACAAGTTTGAGATGCCGTCATCGACAGGCGATTCGTATATGCTAAGCTGTCCGTCGTTTCGGCTATCATAATTCGTCATTCGTCTGCCAAGCCGTTTGGATGCCGATGTTATCAGACGGCTAAAACGCCAAACGAAAGCCCCGGCCGGTGTGAATAAAAAATATTTCTAACCACGAAGTATAATGCGTTTATATTGACGTCCGGCGGAACAGCTGAACGGCTTCTACAGAAGTTGCGATTCTAATCTGCATACTTATACATGAGGCGGGTGTGGATGATACCCGAGCACGTCTCGTTGTGACGATAATATCGATAAAATCGTTTACAACTCGTTATTCCCTGTTTTTACAGGGTGATAACCACTGGCAAGGTGTGACTTGGGTTGATTTAAGCGACTATCTCAGGCGCAATTATAGAACTCGTTAATCACCCATTTGAAAATTGCAAATTTAATTAAGTCGAGCCACGAGAACTCGATCATGGGATCCAATAACTCCTCTTTATCCTCTCTATATTTTCTTGAAATAAGATATCTCTGTCCGTTCGATATTATGCACCACGAGTATTGAAATATTGATCCTGATAACAGCCTTGCACGTATCAAACCAAACCGAACCCATTACTCGTGCACATCTATCCTGCAATTCAAAACAGGTACACACCGTCATCGTTTTTCTCTCGGCTTTCAAACACGTATCGGTATATCGCTAAACTCTCAATTACATTTCACATTTCAACCGGAAGTAGAATGTGGTAATACGCCATAAAACCGACGAACTGCGATTACGGTATAATTCTCGCTAACTAAAAGGCATTGCTGTCTTCAAGATATTATATGCATTTGTTGTCAGTTATACAGACACAGAAGGGTTGACATTCCCAAGATTGATAAATCTTATAATAAATCTGATTCATGATTGCGCGAGATCGTTAGATTTTGATACCATTCTTATTTGCATATTTGAAAAAGTTTTTCTCCGAAATTATCAAACTGAGTAAACAGATGAGAATGAAACGAGGACCTCTTGAACGAAACGACGTAATATTTTGTAGAAGCCTAGACTCGTCGACGCTGACAAAATCCTACTTCTTATCAGGAAAAAACATGCATATGCATTTCACAAGTAAAGGACATCTGTTTGAACCGGAAATAATTATCATTAATTGGCGTGTTTTTTTCAATTCTATGTAACGGCAAGAAATATTTTTACGTCATTACTTCACGGATACTTGTAATGCGACAGTGTTGAAGCGAGTCTTGTGTTGACACGATTTTAAGTCTTGAGCACGTTTATTCCCGTCCAGCGATGTATAAGTAGAGTTCCTTCATTCTATCTTAAGAGGAATTGAATTTATTATAATTACTACAAAATCTTAGGAAAATGGTTATCGTTACAATAGTTTTTTGTTGCAATTGTAAGAAAATGTGGTTCAAGCAACTATTTAGAGTGATTGTACAAAGTTTTCAGTAGTACATTTTCTGGTTGTTGCAACATCAAATCTGCTTGTCTTCTTGACTACGTTTCGTCAGATCAGTAATACCTTAATATCAATTTGTCGCTTACGTCGATAATACGTAATCTGGAAAGTGGGCGCTAAACTTGATCCATAACGATAGCTGATGTTGACTAATGCGTCAGGCGGAAGAAAAGGCCGAGAATATTTATTTATATACATTCTGCGGGAAGACGCTTTGCCGACTGATCTTGAGTTCCCCGTAGCCGTTACACAATCATTGTTAATACCATTTCATCGAATTTAACACATCGTCATCACCATTTAAACTCCTCAGTGAATAATAACGAATAATAAAGTAGTCGTGAATGTTGAAACCTTTCGCATCGCTGAGTCAACAAGTTCACGACATGAAAAAACCATGGTTGACCTCATCTCAAAATTTCGATAACGATATCGAAAATCATCCGATGCCATCGACCGCCAATAACACCTGGTTCATTACACGACGGAGGTGCTGCTAAATATGAAACAAAGGGCTGAGTGATTTCTAAATTATTTCTAACGTTTAAACCATTCTCGGTATTATAAACGACAATTCTATATTCTGACCCATGTTAATTCCCTCAATCTACCAAATTTGAATTATGATTATGTGATACTTCATTAACTGTAATAAAATTCCACGGCGTATTTTACTTTGTGTATGATTGTCTGAATGAATGCATGAGCGTGTAATTTTAAATGTATTGACGTAGATGATCGAATGCGCATATATCTATATGATATATGGAAGTAGAAAATTGAAATTCAAGATAATAACTTATTAAAAGATTTCAATTGTTATTTATATTTTATTTATTTAATTCAATGTCGGATGTAACTCTCGTATTCATCATCGTTCTTGCTTATTTTATTATGATTACAGGCTCAAATTCTCAACCTCCCCTTTGTATGCATTTATCTCTATATCTGATTAATAGATGAAAAAAATATATATATATTTACATGCTGCACCGTCATTAACTTATCGCTGTGCTTACAAGAAAATATTGTGCGGTTGACCGTGATAAAAATAATAGTAATACGTATTAGATTTTCGGATCACAACTGCAAAATTCATTCCCATCTGTAACTCGGAACTTTATTTTTCAGTTATAGTAAAAAATGATGATATTTAAGCGCTGTTCAGTAACAACGGCTGTAGAAATTTCTCTCAGTGCAGTGCTTCGGTTTCAGCCTATGCATCTAAATGACGAAAACAACGAATGGTGATTGACGTCAGACTTCGTGGAGTGAAACAAAGCTCAGTCGTTGTTATTTCCCAAATTTCGCAACACCAATGCAGCCAAGAACCTTGCGCACCAGCCTTGACTTTAAAATCCAGAATCCCATGGGACCCGCTGCGAGGATAGTGTCCACGAATTGCGTTAACGAGGCTAATGAGAGTCACGATGTAATCCTTATGTCACTTAAATTACTCACCTACCAACATTAATTTCTCAGGCTAGTTGTTGTCCCTTCTCATCAGATGCCACATAAATATCACAACCCGCAAAATGGCACGGGAAATAATGTCTATAATTTAACAGCGATATTACCCAGATTTTCATCGCAGGTTAACTGAAAAACTATACTCGTAGCGAATAAATTTCACAGAGCCCGTCAATTAGCCGAATTTGCATAGACATTTTAATTAGCGACATTCACTCGCGTAAGAGTGTTGAAAGGACGAGGCATGTCCTTGCCTTAGAGTCCTACGTGCATCTTCATCTCCGGCCGCGAATATGCAGCCGCATCCATAATGTAGTTAAGTAAACGTAATATATACACGCATCATGCATACACGCACGATCTGTGCGTTCTCGATCCTCCATATACGGGGTGTCTCAATTATCTCATGGAACGGTGGCAATCGATAACACCACTTATCGTCCATTATTACAGAGAAGCCGAACGATCAAACGCCGTCGTAGTTAAGTAAACTTGTCCACTTACGCGTGGGATTATTGTTTCTGCTAACACAGGTTTGTGAAAAAATATTTTATTTCGTACTTAGTTGCAAAGGATGTTTTTGGTGAGTATCATGTTTTCGAGTGTTCTGAATTCAAAAATGCCATTTCCCTCCATCACGTACACTATTTTCGCAAGATACAAGGTATTTGAATAAAAAAAGCATAGCAATAAGAAAAAAAAACCATCATTTCATTACAATGAACTAAGGAATGTTTCTTATAAAATTAAGCAAACAATTTCTTCATGAAATGTACACAACATTTCGTGTTCATTCTTTTTGCCTATGATACCTTTTCTTCTTCTCTTTGATACTTCTCCAAACACGCTCCCGCTTTCCAGTTTCTGTTTCCCGCTTGAGCATCCAACGGTAGTCAGCTAGCGTATTCATGTCCCATCTTCGTTTGAAACTCTAAGGCATATTAAATCAAAGTAAAGAGTGAATTTTGCACAGGATTTTAGGAATCAAGAATAGGATACCAGATTTCGAGTTAAACTGGAGTTTCACTCTAAATGAAACTACGAACACGAGTTCAAGAAAAAACCTGAGGTGATGGAATTTTTTGAGTATTGTTCTCGGTTTCAATAAAAAAAATCCATAAGAACCAGCATAAAAAACGTTTGCAGCTTTTTGGTTGCAGACCTGTGTGATTAGTCAGTGCGACAATATTCCCTTCGCCAAATGTTTGGGCATTTTAAATATTGGCTACCGCTCGCGATTGAATTATGCATAACGATACTTTGGATCTTGAGTTTCATTACCAAAGATCTGCAAAATCTGACGTTACTGTCGACGCGATTCAAAATTCCGCGTCGTAGAACCCAACTCTGATCAGTCTTGCAACCGAAATTCTCTCGACGTAAATTCAACCGCATATTAGTATTCGTTAGTCACTAAATTAGAGCCTGTGTGATATAAACGCTAAAATTATCTTCATGACGATAAGGTGTGTAGTTTAAAATATTTTTCACAGAGCTTCGACGCCAAAACTTCAGGTCGAAATATCTTCACCTACAGTTTTAAAAAACATTGAACTTTTACTTATGTTACATAATTGTTTCATTTGTTGAATAAACAAGTGGATCATGCCTAAGAACTTCGGACTGGGAAGCGTTTCAAAAAAAACATTGACAAGTCAATTTTTTTTTTTTCAATTTTGTATTTCAAATAACTTATACACACACGTAGAGACACGCAACTTTTCTCTATTGGGTGATTATAAATTTGGTTATTTTCATATAAAATCTACGATACCTTTGCTGCTCTGAAAAATAAGCTGTCAACTACTTATATACAGAAATTCATAGTTCTTACTACTGTTGTTACCTAACTCAATTTAAGCACAGTCTCTTTCTCTTCTTCGTATTTCGTAATTTCAATCTACTCGTAGAAATCGAAATTTGCAACAATTATCCAAATAACATCGAGAGGTAAGAAGGAAAATACGACAGCATCATGGATTCGATGCATTGAATTGTGGACCGTCGTAAAAATAATTTTGCCGTTGCATTTTTAAGGGGATAATTAAAGAGCGAGGAAAAATGCAAATACGCTAAAAGTAGCTGCCTGTCTTTTTATGTAATATCTACATGAGTCAATAATTATATGGAAAATTATTTATAAATATATGCAAACAAACGTAGCCACTGGTTTGTCCAGTCGATCGTGACGTGAAAGAAGTTAACAACAGCCTTATACATGCAGGCTTCGAGAGAGCCGGGCAGAGCAATTTTTCGAGTCAACGATCGGCGTGTATAATGTGTTTGGTTAACGTGTCAGAGGTATTACACGGATGTAATATTTGCACGGCGAGAAAGTCCTGCCAGAAACGATTAGCCGCAGGAAATGAACCCGAGTAAACTCGCGGCGATCTCAGTCAGGCTCGTCACAGCCGCTGATTTTTTCATTCGTCTTGTTCTTTTTCAATTCCGCATCATCATAGACCAATGAAACGTCAGTAAAGCACCCTGTCTGAACGAATTGCAAATTTCTTAACATTGTATGGATTCATTCTCCTGAAATACCTCGTTCGTTATGTCACGTCGTTCAGTCTTCCATGCCTCTGTAGTTCGACTATTAATATTTACCGTTTCTCTCGTGCACGGTTTTCGCATATGTTAATTCGAAATTCCAACACAACGGCGCAAAATTTATGCACACGGTCAAATTCCGAAGTGTTAAAAAATACGACGAATACTTTTATACCCACCTGACAATTCCGTGAAATTCCGCGTTTTACTATCTTCTAAAGTCTGGCAGAGGATTTCGCGGAACATCCGAGCTGTACAAAGCTCAACCTTATTTATTATACTCTCGAAATTTACAACAAATCCATAAAGGAACGTTATGTCTGTATATAGTACCCAAATTATACTCCACGCGACAATATATTCGTTAATTTTTCTTCCACGCTGAAAAATGGATTTGAAAAAAAAATCATATCTGTATAAAACCATGTGATTCTTCTATATCATTTCCAAAAACTCATCTATACGATACCTGCTTATACGTAAGGATATCCAGCTGTGATGGTAAATTTAAAAATAACATTACTCCTTCTTTTCAACATTCTTAGGCCGACTCAAGTTCTTCGCAACCTGAGACTCGAGTATATATTTAAATTCTTAAAAAGCAGAGTGTTCCCTGAGTAAATAATTCCGAGTCAACATTTTAATTGGGCCGTGTGAGAGCTGACTCGAGGTGGCAAATTAACGGCCTCAACCTGAAGCTCCAGTCTTTTTAATCCGAATAAAGGTGAAGTTGTGCGACGCGCTGTGTGGATGCCCCCGTAAAGTGGCATTTGGCAAGGCCTGTTTTCGTTGCACGGTTCGTTTCCATCGTGCACACAACGAAGCTTAAACTGGAAGAGAGAGCATCTTCCTGGCGAAATGTCAAGAAGCAGGCGTTTAATTCCTATATAGCGGTTACAGGGTCTAGCCGCCAGCCTCAGACCCATCCAACTCATTCGACCCACCGACCCCGTCGACCCAACTATTCATTACTCGAAAGAACGCCAGCGTTCAAACTACCTACTACCTTCGGCACGACAGGCTCCTTTCCTCTTCACGTCGGCCTCAATTTCTCTCAATTTCCCCAGTATGCCATTTCCGCGAAAAAATCCCACGGCGAAAGCATTTCTAAACTCTGTTTCAGGTAAAGAGTACGTACATCACAGCTTCGCTTCGCTTAGTTTGCTCAAATTCGAACGAGGTTCACCCTAAATTTTCGCTACCGATGCAAGCAGAACCTTCCACTCAAGGTATTTCCTGTTCGAATTTCACAAAAAAAAGTATCTCGAAAAAGAACGTATTCTTACGATGAACTCACCTACGGATGGTCTTAAAGGTCTGGAAGTAGTTGGGCCTGAAGTGACTTGAAGATGTATTGCTGAACCAAAAAGAGATGACTGAAAATACGTTAACACAGGATTTGTCGTCAAATGTGTAACTAGATTAAACAAAAATAAAAGAACAATTACCAACCCACAATACACCTTTGATCCTCGGATGAATCGGTTAGCATACTTTTCATAAGGTGAACCATTTCTGATCAATATAGGAGTCCAAACCGGCAAACAGTCGTCAGACATTTTCAATCCTAATGTATTACAGAAAATTGATGAAAATGGAAGAGGAATCATGAATTATATCATTCAGGAGCTACGACCTACACTCACAACAATAAGGCTATGCACGTCATCAGTGGGATTGAATGAGGAACTGACAGTTTTTTACTTAGAAACACGATGATCAACCGGAATAAGAGGTCACTTGCTCATTGTGTAAGATTCAGAATCACCAGAGCGGTTTTAATAACAGTTGAACTTTCAAGTAAATCATCTAATTCCGATGAAACCGGACGGCAAATTTTCTTCAGTCGTTTTCGTATACTACACATCAAGAGTCGAAGAAATATTCCTTTACAGTCAATGTACGAGAGGTACTTATCTCGATATGCTACGTGCTTAATGGTTGAGTTCCCGGAAGTGCTCTCGATTATTCAAAAACGAAACAGTGAAACTTGGCAGGCTGAAGGACCGATTGGGCATGCGTAAAATAATTGGACTTTGTTGGTCGGTGAAATGGTATCGCGGCAACATTTTCGTCTACAAGACAGGAGTTCAAATTATCAAGTGAAAAATTGAAATTACGTTGTTACGATAATTCATTGCGGTAGTCAACCATCGGTTCCTTCACAACAAAAATTTTTGCTCAAATGAAAAATATTCACATTACCTAACCTAACCTCCGCAAACCGTATTTGATAGCTAAAGCTTGAGATAGACAACCTGCGTGAAAATCCGACAAAGCTCACGTATGCGAAGCTGGAGGCTCAATCTGATAATTTTCGCCATTTCCCTTCGGTATCTTCAATGAATACACTAAACAAAATAATACCCCAAAGTCATCACGCCATCAAGCGGAGGACGACTGGAGCATCTCGGGAACTGTCATCTACTCTGGAGTCGAACGTATGGGCTCAAGAACAAGGAAACCACGGGTATCTCAACCCGGCGTGTAAACACGAGCGGCGCACTAGGAAGCGGGTATGGAGAGCGGTCGACAGGTAGCCGAGGAGAGACGCGCGGTGGCTGGCTGCCACGATATTCACGATCCGTGATCAACGGCCTGTAATTCACAATCGACAATCCGCAATTCACAATCCGGAATCCGGAATCCTTGCCTTCGTATCAGCATAATAAGACTTTCACTCGGCGAAGCGTCACTGAAGCGCTACGTCGGTTCAGCGGATAAGACGAATGCTGCTGAACGCCGTCGATTCTTCGTCCACACGTCACTCTGGTTCGCTTAACCGATGGTGGCTGGACCCGGCTGCTCAATTTCCGGTACGCCAGATAGGCACCAAGTTGAACTTCCTGTTTATCAGGAGCGTAGAAATGACAGATATCGTTTCTTCGTCAACCTCTTGTCGTTGCGTCGACGCGCGCTCACGTTTACTCTGGACTCTACTGGGAGCTGATCACGTCAACTTTTGACAAGTAGTGCAGGCGCGCCGCAAGTGCTATTTGGAACTCGAACGCGCAGCGATCGATTATTTGACGCTTCGTGTTGTTTGGTTTCTTGTTACTTTTGCCGTTGCGAGGAATGTTACGTCATGTACCAAATACCGAATCTTTATAGTCCATCGGGTTATCAAGCCTTTGACATCGTTAAAAATACCATAAATCCTGGAATTCGGATATACTACATTCCTCATTCCGGCTCTAGGATGAATGTGACCTAACGAGAAAGTATTTAGGCGTCATCGATTCTCGACTGGACCTCATAATCCCAAACATAAGTAAGTAGTCACTGTAGACGCAATAGCAGATGCTGATAGAAATCACTCGACCTGTTTAAAGATTTACCAAAAACGGTGAGAAAAAATGAATTCGTCATGAGAGTAGATCAATTCATTTACATCGATAAACCATTCGCATTTTAATTTCAATTTAGTTTATCCCACCGAATGAATAGACATGGGACCAGCGTATCAAACCATTCAGAGGTTGTTATGCGACACGATGCCCCGCAGGCTGTAATAATATGCAGATATTCACGAGATGAGTGATGTGCAGAAGTATTCGTACAATGACAAGTGCCTTGCTAAGCGTTACAGCAAGATATCTGCTGCCGAATAAAGGGGCTATGGATCATGGAATGTGTGCACACTTTACACATGTACCTGCTGACAAACGTCCGGTTCCCAACACAGTCGACGCCCATTCTTACGTAACAGAATTATGGAACGATTGCCTCCTCTTTGATCGCCACATAGTCCCAGTCAATCTAGTATTTATTAAAACAGCTTTGTAGCTGTGACCTGGATTTCCCAACCACCATACTACCAGTATCTTCGGTATTGTATGGTTTGTTCGATCGATGCGAGTCTGGTTTACGGCAGACACCTACGCGAACGTAAAACCACCAGGAGAACAGCGCGACGGTTGCAACAGCGACGCAAATAATTCGCACCTACAGCAAACGGAATTCACGTTTCATTGTTAAGTAATAGGAAACGGTAACTCTTGGAAGTTACTTTTATCCTCTGCAGAAGAAGCTTGGCGGAAACTAAAAGGTGCAGAGAGGGAAGGGACAGGCTGGCAAGTGACGCCAGTGGAACTTTGCCATGTTCAATTTCAATTCGACGTTATTAATAAGAAATATAATTATCAATTGTTGTACAAAAGCTGCTATTACACCATCTCCAAAGTGTTCTCTAACTCATGGCACCTGCTTCCACCTGCTACAATAGGCAAATACATTTCATATGCACCACTGAGAAAAACGCCTACATAAACTCACAACAGGCACAAACTAGAACTTTCATATTTAATAGCTCACACAGCTATAAATAAAATTTAGAAACGATATGCAATTTTCAATAAACTTGTTAATAAATATCATTGTTTCTTCCTGCTTTTGATCCGAACATACGTGAGTTTTTACGGACTCTGTTTTCACGGGCAGTGAGAGTTTAGTCATTACTAATCAGTGGCAATGAGTTACAAGTATTTTGCGATTGCCTCATGAATAACAGCTATATTGACACCTTTCAACCCACAGTTATTCGAATTAGAGTTCGGCGCCCATTTTCATTGGGCTCCGAAATCGTGTTAGAATCAGAATTATCCGGTATCGTTAAGTTCATCTTGACATCATTACCTTCGCAATTGCAGATATGTAACTATCTATTTCCAATATATACGATTCCATTTCGAAAGATCTAGTTTTAAAGTCATGGTACCGAAGGACCGAGACAACTAGAAGGGTTACCACCTAATTCTACGGTAAGATTGGTGCTAACAATAAAGTTTATGTGTAATGATTGGACACGGATTGACAGGAACGATGAAAGTAGCCTAGTTTTTATCGTTTCGTCATTGTGGTTGACGATCCGGCTATGTTTCCTGGACATGAATTGGCTTGATGGCCGTCACTTTTTTCATTCTTCTGAATTGATTTTCTACCTAAATTAATTTCTATGTCTGACTGATGTGAATAACCTGATTAGATTGTAGCCTTATTTCCGTCTTCGTTTCGCATCGATGTTGAAATTATATTTATCAATGTTAACTTTATTGTAAATAAATACGCATTTACAATTCTGAGAAGGGCCCCCCTCAAATGGCCGAAACATAAAATGAAACTTGTTGTTTCTCTAACTGACCTTTGACACCGAAATAACACTACTGTATACGACTCCACTTCGCAACTGTTGATGCAAGTGTTACGGTGCAGAAACACGAGAGGATTCAAATGTCGAAACCGTAAGTGTGCTCGGGATTAACGAATAATATTGCATTGAAACTTGATGCACACGCTCTTGCCTCGATGCACATCGGTTGTCACTAGCCTTGACTCAACGTCAAACCTCAAGTTATACAAGAGGAACAAGGGCAAGAGAAGCAGCGTTGGTAGGAAGACTTCCGGGGCTGTTGGTGTGGAAAATTGCTACCCATAACTCTACTGATGCAGCGGGTGATTGAAGAGTGTCGAACACGGAACGGAGCATGGGAAATTGAACTGCCGAGTTCACTTTAACGGAGGATAATTTATTGTTATGTCAGTTCAGGTGGTGAGTGAACAATTAGCGTTATCTTGCGTGATGCAAACTGGCGTAACGAGTTCGGTTACGGAACAGAGGAAGAAATGATTTCTCTACAGTTTATTTTCCGCTGGTTGGAGGAATTCGACACCTAAATTTAAACCGTCTGAAAAATTATTTCATGCAAGAATTCCATGCATGCGTGTGCTTCTAATTACTGTTCTCATTCGTTTTATCCGCGTCGTTTCCTTTCCAGGACCTTATGAGCGAAGGCGCCCGGCTCTTTCAAAAAGCCGATCGCTAACGACCTCCTTCACCGATGACCCCTAGTCGTCCTTAAAAACAGAAGTGATCCTTCTAATTGGTTACCGGCGAACTAGAAACCGGCTGGAGCAGGACTGCTCTCCTGGCAGCAGCAGCAGCGCATATCGGCCAGACACATCTCCTGAATCTTTAATGGCCCGATGTCTAGCTGACCAATTTAAGCTCCTGTCCTATTTTAGTTTCGGCAATTTATCGCTACCCGTCGCCGTTCTATTGTGTTTTTGTCGTTCAGCTTCTCTGCCAAGTGTAGTCGGTTCCTGATTATCCTCCACCAGGAGTCTCTCGTCCCTGCTCTCCGTGAAGAGATGCCACCACCGCATCGCATCGCGGACGGGTCCCTTAAACCCGAATCGACTTTTTTTTCTCTTTCACTAGAATCTTTTATTTGTTGGTTAATCATGCCCGCGTTTACTATGCCGTCCCGTCTCCCACTATGCAGTTGATCGTCTCTTTCCACGTTTTTAGCCATATATCTGAACCGAAAAATTTCGCACAGCGTGACCAAATATTATTCTGACCGTTGGCGCCGTTGGAACTGCGGTCTACTGTTTTACCTCAAACAAACGCACTGGGAAAAGATTGTAATCAGGAAATTTTTTACACGACGCGAATCTGTCTTTTTCACATTCAGGCTGTAGTATAATGTAATTTTGTCATTATGACCGACATGCCTGCACCTCTGAACACGTCTATCCCGCTCGTATGACGGTTTCAACTCTTCTGATTCTTATTTTTACAGTAAATTTTTTTTTCAAAGTTCATCGAGCTCCCGGACTGTTTCAGTTACCGGTGAATTAGTCACAGTTATAATACACTATTGTACTCGTGTTTCTGCAATTACAAAATCCCAGTTTGAAAAATCAATTTCCCTGCAGTTCGAAAAGTAGCGTCTTTACTCTCAGCTCTGAATACGTATGATAATTCTGGCCGCGGGGGAAGAAGAGAGGGACAAGAGGAATGTTGAGAAGACGAAGAAGAAGACGTCATATGCTTATTTTCAGAGGAAAACAGCACGTGCAAGTTGCCATTGGCGGATGGTTACGGAGCGGACCAATTACCGTATTTAAATAAATGAATAAGTAAACAGGCTTACAAACACGGGTGTCATATCGATGGATAGCAAACAAGAGAGAATCCAGTTACCATGAAATTACGTTGATAGTAGATAATTCCAGGATTTTTCGGCATCTACTTGAAAGTATATTTGATAATTTTTTTAGACATTTATTATTGACTCAGTTAGAAGTTGCATTTCATTTTTCATATTTTTTAGATTTAGAAAGTGGCATATTCCAAATAAAAAATTCTCCACAAAAAACGTTTGGTTGGGAATGGGAAATGTCTACGAGGGTCGAAATTAAGTGAATACAGAGTTCACGGAGATTCATACCTTATGCATTCATTCGTTAACTTGGATGATCATTAAGACGTCAGACCGCTAAAACATCAAATTGCAAAAGCATACAGTCGGTGATTCTAAGTACATAAGTGTACAGCGCACATCGCGTGTGTATGTCAACCTGATGGAGCTGTTACGTTGAATCCGCTTCTGGTACCATCAAAAGTACTACTTGTAGGGCTTGATTGCAATATATTTACTACTTCTATGAATTCAGCGTCAAACCATAATTTGTAAGAAATCTGAATGAAATCAGAGCCTTGTCTTCATCTTTGGAAATCGGTTTTGTTTCATCGTGCCTTAAACCCAAAATCTGAAATCGTTTATGTCTCAGTAACGAGCTATTGAGAAACTTTTCAACTGAAATCAGAATCTGTTAAAAGACGCGAAAGCATTTTTATACCCTAACCGCAGCTCGAGTTATGCACCCAAGCATTTCATTTCATTGGAAAAAAATTGTTTTTGTACCTAGTGATTGGCGGGTATAGCTTCGTCCTAATATTTCGTCCCTTCAGAAAAGAGTCGGTAGGAAAGTTTTTACGACACCAGCCAGTCGCGCAAACAGATCACTGCGCTCCACTCTTTCGAGTTTACAACTGGCCTTCAAGTGTCAGATACGAACGAGCACGTTGTTTGACCCAGTGATGACCATCGGACACTGCCGTTCTTAAAATCGAAGAGAATTTCCGACCGACTGGCTGCTTTTCATTCTAGGTCCCTGCGGTAGCAAAATTCTTTGAACAAGATCCATGTCGATTCATTTTCCAACGTTTACCCAAACACACTCGGAAAATAACGAGTCCATTTAATCGTCGATTCCCCCCAATGTCTCACTCGCTTTTACTGGTCCGAAATTTTCATGCGTCTTACATCCGCGGCTCGAGACACTCGCTGCCGCCCTCGAGGCAGCCGCAGGAAGGCTATACTTAACCTTTAAGGTTGGGTTAAGCCGTCCTTTCTATCGGGCGCGTGTCCCTGATTACAGTGCACCGCGCCTGGTCCTAATGGCGGTGAGTTGCTGGTCGGTCCCTCGGAATCGGCTCGGATACCACTTGATCTCCTAGACTCCCGTGATTCCGGAACGGCTTTTGACCGTTGTCTGAAGTCTGGAAAACGGCCGGAGGCTTCTCTTTCGGATCAATTAGCCGCGTCTTTGCGGATGCCGATGACTTTTTTTTGGCCCTAGGTGTAAATTGCCAGTTCTCTCTGGAGGAACGAGGACGTCTTTTTCACTGCGTTCTAAATGCAGCTACGAGAACCCGAGAATTCAGAACATTTCATGCCTCACTCGTTACAGCTTATGTCTTCTCGGAATAATCCTGATGATTCAACTTCTCTTCTTTCCCATCGGGATGAATTGACGATAGGGCGATTACACCCCGAACCCTCTAGACCCGCCTTGCAGGTATCTCCCTCAGATTTCAATGTCAACTTACTTCTCTCCCTACTCAACCATAATCTTAACTTTTTTGATCTGAAAAGTGAGACAAAAGTGTCACATTATTCCCTCTTCATTTTTTTCCTCATCTGCGGGACGAAATATGCACTTTTCTCCCGACTTTGCGCGAAATATGAGATTTGCGGCAAATATTGATAGAATATGTTACAGATTGATATGTAATATCTTAGCTATCGGTATGTGGTATTTGTATAAGAGAAAGTAGGGAGAAGCGCATTCTACTAAATTTACTATAATACGATTCTTCGGTGCGGCCTGGGAGAAAAAGAAAGAAGACGCAGCTGTCAACTGTTGCTTCGATAAATGCCAATTATTTTCATTGTATTTTTAAAGATTTTGAGAAATTTTATTTCGATTTCAAAAAGTATATTATTCTGGTGGGGGAGGAGGGATCACTTCGCTCGGCCATAAAGCCACCCGCGGGAGTAATCTTCGACTTTATTCCCTTCTTGCATCATATACTATTTCTTTTCATATCATGGAACATTAAACCTTCTACAATGCGAAAGTTTGTCACTACGAGGAAAGTAAATAATTTCGTGAATAAATTCTTTACTGCTGTTTCATCAGACAATAGGGTTCTTACAATAAGTAGAGAAACTACGTTCTTTGTTGAACGGGTCTGATTGATTTGGCGCGGATAATAATTGAACCGATGGTAAATTATGACTTTTTCGCATAAGACTTTGCTGTTCCACATTTTTATTTTTACTCGATCCTCTAATGCGATATATTGGACTGACTTTTGATCATATCCCAGCTGTAGTTTCGTTAAATTCACATCGGCGAATAAAAGTTGAAAATGTATTTACATTTGTTTGGCACTTTGGCCCGGGAGAAACAAGGCAAATAATGTTTGAAAATGGTTTCAACGGAGTTGATGCATTCGCAAACTGTGCAGGGACACTCTGGCCACTTTACACTTTGCATGAAGGTAATGTAAAGAGACTGTTGAACTTTTCTTTTATTTTCTTTCATTTTTTTGTACTTATCCAACTTCAGCTGACTGTACATCATCTACTTTAATAATCGATGACGCAATTGTTTGGCTTGTTTTTTCTGGAGCATATTTGCAAAAAATATGCTTACAAATGAAATGCTTTTGTCATTCAAGTTGAATACTGTACAAGCAATGTTAAGGTGCATTATTTTACCAAACTGTTGGTTATTATACTGTGACGGAAAAATCCTGTTTGACAATTGAATTTGTCTGCGGTTTTCTACGTATGGAGAAAGGAGAAGATTAACCAATCGGAGTAAAACTCCGAGTCGAGTTATTTCCGGTCGCCCTGCACTCCATTCACCGGGTCGCGACCGAAGAACAATGCGCGGACAAATTAAGTTCAGGTTCATACAGATGTTTAGCCTAGTTCTCGCGACGAGTACCGTTGGCGTATAATTTTCAAATTCACTATATTCTCGAGTCATTACAGTGAGATGCAAGCGTTTTGTGGCGAACGCTTGTCACGCGGTTCGACGCCTGCGGAAACCGTTAAAAAGTACACATACCGAAAGGAAACGGTGAAACTAAGCAGGCTGAATGACCGACTGCGCGCGCATAAGATAATGTCGCCAAGCAATATTTTCCTTCACAAACCAGGGGAGCAAACTCTCTGAAAAAGCGGCATGAGATGTCAAACACACCTCCGTCAGCTAACGAACCAAAATTATATTATTACGATGTCTGGTAGCAGTTATCAGCCACCAGTCAGTTGATAATGAATGCCTGTCTAATCTTTCCGAAACACTGCAACTGCTAGAAGTACTTAATTTAAAGAAATGCACTGCGCTTACATAACCTCAACGAGCCGCGTTCGGCAACTGAAGCTTGAGGTGGCCAGCCTGCAGGAGCAGACGACAAAACTCGCGCAAGCGCAGTGCAACGCTCAATTTGCCAAGTTTCACCATTTCCTCTGGGCATATTTCCACCAAGGCACTAAACTTCTAACCGGTTTCAACGATTACGAAGATATTCTTTCTTTGTGATACCGCCAACAGCCAGATGTGCTGGTATTCGAGTTATGAAATATTGTTCACGTGGCACATTTTTACACGGTAAAAGTTATGTGTCTGAAAAGATTTTTCATTAAAAATGATGGAAGAACGATTTAGCCATGAATCAATTGATTGATAAAATAACTGATAGGAGCCTACGAATAATTAATTCCCTGATTGAATAGCCCTAGTTACCGTGCATCCTTATCACAATTATCTAATAGTTGAATTATCAGCAACCACTTGACTGAAACCGACGATCCTAATATGAACTGATCTAGTGTGTACAAACGTGTTTGGGAATCAGGAATAGATATAAATCTTTGCTTTTTTTTACTCTCGTGTTCAATGTAGCGAGAAACTCGTGCAAATCCTACGTAGAAGCCTCTGTAGCGTCGTCAAATAAGGGTTTTATAAGAGATATTTTCTTCGAAAAAGATCGGATTACACGGACATACCGAGTTTCCCGTTAATAAAACTAATCAACGTAGCTGATATGCAAATTTAATTGGTCATTTGGAAACTGCGGCGCGCGAGGATTGCAGGAAACTAAACGTGGCTTGGCACTTATGCCAACCAAGTTCGGTTGCTGGATGCAGGTTACCATTTACTTTGAAACGCCGCGCGAAATCTATACATGCGTATAAGAGTTGCGCTGCTGCAGTTGCTTCAAACAACGTTCAATAATGAAATATTTCCATCGCGTAGTTTATTAGTCGTAAAGTCTAACAAGGAATGTATCACAATATTTTAACGGGGATTTCAGTGACGAAATTTTTTTGAAACCAACTTAAAACTGTTTGCTCACAAGTTCAGATTTCCAGAAGCTGAGCCTTTTTTTTTTTTTTCTATCAATTCTTTTTATCGAATTTCATTTCAAACTTAACAATCTGCAACAAGTACAATCAATCCTGCAGATTTTAGTAAGAGTTCATTTTATGGTGAAAGTTACAATGGAAATATTTTTCTTTGGCAAAGTCTTAAATTCATTATGTATGTATGACATCATGTCGTTAATTTTGAAATATGTGGATCTTAACGCAATCATTTTCTATTGCTTCTTTGGCGACCATTTGTGGACGATACATGACGCAATACATTAGACGCCCATATGCAGTGACACCATTAGATAAAATAAGCAAGCAAAATAGACGTTCGAAAATTATCTGCGCAAAAAAAATATTATTGTACTGTTTGATCATTGGCACAAGAAATTATAAGAAGAAGGTTCAAAGTACGTGTGAAAGTCTTTTTCTCGACTTCTTGCCATTGCCACTCGACTTTGTTATTTTTAGTTTGCGTTTGGCCCCTCTTCTAACTGTGCTATCTTTGCCGCAACACGGACCAATTTACTATGAAAAATGGTGAAAAAAATTCAGTACCCTGGAGTGGCACACATTCCATAAATAATTAACTGAAAGTTTAGCTATTTCAACAAAACGTTTGAAAAGTAATATCCATTTTCGGTCGGGGCTGGTACTGCAGTTCATTTTTATAGAAGAATTTTCGGAAATTTTGTCACAATAATAAAAAGCGTCCAACTCGTGAGAAAAAAACACTCGATTTTCTATTATATAATGAAACAAGTTGTAGCGTTACAAATATGTTCGAAATTTATTGATTTTTTTTTTATTCCTTATATTATACAACTTTCTCCACCCACGTTAGATTTCTTGCAGTCAGGTGGCAGATTCGAATTGATCCTGTTTTGCGGCTTGCGAGTCACTCGAAAAAAAACTTATGTAAAAGTAGATGCATATATATATATTAGACTGGGCCAAAAAAATTGACTATTTTTTTTTTTGAAAAATATATTGAGAATATCATTCAGTATGGCAAAAAAAAAATTTCATGAAATTTTAAGCCCTTAATATTAACTTTAAGAGGTCTATCATCGCTATTTTTGATTTTTAGTAATAATTTGATGTTTTACGTCAGAACTGTCGAAATATTGAAGTGAAAAAATTTATATTCACTTATCCCTTTATAAAATTAAATTCCCTACAAAAAAGGTCTGATTATAGATTTTTGTCAGACAAGCCGTTTCCGAGTAATTAAGCTTAATAAATTGATATAATTTCTCGATTTGACTTTTTTAATTTGGAATTTCGTGACTAACGAATCAATGAATGTATAAAAAAGATCATGACAGATTCTTAAAGGAAATTTAATGTTCTACAAAAAAGATCTGTCAATATTTTTGCCTCAATTTAATTTTTCAAAAGTTATTCTCAATTAAAATTGAAGAAAAAATTGAAATTTCAAGTTTCATTCAAAATTTCATTCATTTCAAAAAAAAAATAGTCAATTTTTTTGGCCCAGTCTAATATATATATATATATATGTGTGTGTGTGTGTGTGTTTTCAGTACCGTCTGCGGTATTTTAATTTTACACTACAGACCTGCAATTTATAAGCCTCAACCGAGTTTGGTTCAA
The DNA here is from genome assembly GCF_021155775.2 of Neodiprion pinetum. NCBI lineage: Eukaryota > Metazoa > Arthropoda > Insecta > Hymenoptera > Diprionidae > Neodiprion > Neodiprion pinetum. The sequence continues at coordinate 19,015,387 of NC_060234.1, forward strand.
GTCAACGAATTCGCACGATATCATTCTTGCTGCACGTACTTACGCCTCTCGTGTTGTATATCTAAACCATGACGTAAGCAAAAATTTTTCATGAATTATTCAGATGCGACGAATTGTTTCAGAAGTGTAACGCCACCGTTACGACAGATGTCTGGGACGTACTTCGATTCTCCTTTCACGCGCATTTCTTGCGTAATACTTTTCCTGTTGTTTCTTTTTTCACCGTGTTTTTATTCTTCAAATAATTTTTTCCTAAACAAAAATGCTGTAGCTGAAGACAAAAACTAGACACTCAGAATTACACAGTATAAATTGGTTGGAAAAACCGTGTGACCGTGCAGCGTTAAAAGTTTTTATCGCTTCTTCACGTCGGCGCTGTCTGAACGACGAAAGTAATCAAATCAGGTTATGCACAAAAGAAATCAGCCTTGTTGAATAAAATATCGGAATTCCCAATTTAAAAGTCGCGGGAACATTGTAATATTTAGGTAAAAACTGTTCCAGATTAGGGCAATATATTTTTTTTTTTTTCTTGTATTTCTGTAAAAAGTCCGAACCTTAGTTTTTACCGAATTAAAAATCCTTTTAAAGTATATTGAATAACGTGGAGTAAAAAAAGTACACTTATTCTAATTTCTTTGTACAATTTCCAAAATATTCGTTTTGCTAGTAATTAAAGTCACTTCTTTTGAATATAAGTAATAACATATTCCTTGTCGTAGACTTCGAATATTGCTAATATCTAGTTTTTGGTTATTCCAACGCAACAAAAACTTATCATATTTCAATATTGCGAAGAAACTGGAATAAGTAAGTATAATTATTTTCACATGCTATGACGCACCTCTTACAATTGAGCTGAAAATCTTAATATAACTCGGATTTACTTTATATACTACAACAATTGATGTCTCTACTTTGTATTCGATAAAAAAAATATATATAATTTCCAAATTTAAAACAGTCTTATTATGGCACGTATTTTAAGTTGACGTAAAGTTGTTTTCTATTTGGGGAGTCTTCAAGTTATGTTACGCGAGGAAGAAATTAGCAAAGATTACCGCAGCCTCACTGGAAGAACGCCATACGCAAACTCCCACCTCTATGTATACAGGAATTCGATAATCTCCGGAAATTCGAAAATTGCTTGTCTCGTGTGCAGCCCCCTTGATCAGAGCTGAACTCGGACCGGTCAGAAATGCCACAGGCTTGGAAGCCTGAACCAGCGTCGTACACCGCAGACCTTGAAAACGCGAGATAAAACCTCGAATAAACGCCGTTTTGGGACACATGTGTGCTTGAATATTATTCACCAATCGTACGTATATTATGCGTGTTCGACAACTGCGCCGTTCACTCTTCAGCCATGTAAACAGGAAAGTGATTCAATATAGGTAATGGAAAATGGAAATTTCAGGCTACTGAAATCAAATGAGTTTAGCTTGGTAAAATATTGAAATGTATTTCAGACTGAAAAACAACAAGAAGTTTGATATTGAGGACGAAAATAGAAGCGTAGCTTAGCAATATGGCGACGAGAACTGGGCTATGAGCAAATTGTATTTGGTCAATTACGCGAATATGAAACTACAGGGAACTCGGTGCAAGTTATGAAGCCTTAGTTATTTGGCAAGGAATCGATGTACCGCAAAAAATACGACGAAAGAAGCTTTTAAAAGTAAATATAGCCCACTTAGAGTAAGGCATTATTTTTCCACCAGATGTCGCAGCAATATAATTTCCATCCCAATACTGTCCAATTTTTCATTCCATACTGACATATTTGGAAAATTAATTATGTGGGGTTACTAAGATGTATATTTTTGATGAAATTTCCGCATTCTTAATGTACCCCAAAGTTATCGTGTTTTGGAACGTCCAATAGCTTCAGACATAAATTACCCACTATTTAATACATAATTACAAAGATGTAGTTAAAATCTATTTCGGGGTATTTGGAAAAAATTCAATACAATGAACTATAACGAATTAAAAACTTGTAGAAACAATTAATATATACTTGATACTATACCGAATAGTAGAATAGTTTATTTTACATTTGATACTATATGTAAGAGATGATGGGATAATTTTACCTCCACGGTATTTAATTTGTCTTCGTGTTGAATGGATAGGTACTGTTTCAATAAGATTTAACCCTATCAAATTCCATCACGTCCTTTTCGGTCATTTATGATCAATCCAATGCTTTTTCGGCCCAGATTCCATTTTCGATGTTTCAGTAGTGTGATTCATTATTATAATTGCAGTTCGCGATTATGTCAATATATGTATAAATATACATATATATCTTGATGTGTACTGTATAACTATTCAAACATAGAAAAACATGATTTCAAAATATCTTTTGTCTGTAAAGTGAGGCATAACGATATATCTTTCTTTACAAGGTTTTCCCTTTCTTGGGTTACTCGATTTTTGGTGTTCGTGTGATTTAATCCTTGTCAATCCTAATTCTCATGATATACTATAGACTATATAAATTCATAAAATAACATGATATGTGTATATTGTATAACGTACATAGAGAATCTATAAAATTACACAGTGCATACCGTGCCAAATTATACATAACCTACAAAAACGAAAGAATTGAATTTAGTCACGTCACTTTCCGTACATCGTCAACATGCGGCAGCAATATCGTTTAGTTTCAATTAAAATCACCGCAAAAAAGAGAAAGAAGAATAATAACACAATGGAATAACGAAAAGGCCATTACGCAAGTGACCTAGTCTTCTGGCAAACAAGTGATTATATCTGAGAACGCTGCAACGTCCTTTCCAAGGTGACATTCAAATCTCGACGTATGATCACGAAAGGAACTCTCGGGAAAAATCACCATCAATCTTGCGAGGAAGCATTGGCATTATACGAATCTGCAGTGCTGTGCGTTGCATTTTGGCATAGAACGAATACCGAACGTATTTCACTAGCTCAAAAAACGTCTGAACCAAATTTCTGTCAAATTCAACATCTGGATTTGATTTCTGGAATCATGCTTTTTGGCCTTCTTAAACATAATATTCTCTTTGATATAGGAAAACACTCTGACAATTTAAATCAAAAAGCAGATACCTTGTAATTAAAAAAAAATTTCAAATCATTTCCAAAGCTGATTGCCTCACGATCACCTGCATGTGCAGTGGCAAAAGTGCAATATCAACATACACTCGAGGCTGGGGGATACGATATACAAGCGGCAAGAGAATAATTATCAGGCAATTATTTGGTAATGACTAATTAGCCGGATAAGGAATGATTTGTTCCAGTCGGCTTGTGTGACTTTTATACATTATCCTTGTATTCTCGTTTGTCAATATTTCATTTCGCTCAGCCCTTCCTCTTACAATCACCGTTTATAATGCTCTGCGCTTATGTCATCGATTTTATTACCCGACCGCGACGAACGAATGACAATCGTAAATAATAATCAGCTTCCGTGGTGCAGAATGTACGAGTAGAAGGGAGGGACGATGGAGGAAATCTTACGATAATTCTCTCGAGGATGACGACGCGGTAGTCAGACTCGTTCGCCGTACAATCGTATATACTCTCATCGTCTCTACCTGTGTGCTGCTGCGATTTCATACATCTTCTCAAACACAAACACACATAGGCGTGGGACGTGGAAATATCGCGAAGATTAGAGACTATCATTTCGCTACAAAGGAAACTTCATACCGACAAGAGAATCACGAAATTTGTTGTAAAATATTGGATTACAGCTGTGAATATTACATTTTTCGTCCTACGCAACGTCAAACCCTGTTTGCTTGGCTTACGAAATTTTTTTCAATTTAATAGACCTCAAAATATGTTTGATGTTATATCAAGATTGTATTACCGAAACAGTTACAAGAAAATAAAGTTTGAGTGTCCAAAGTCGCAAAGAATCGTGCCTGACATGTACTAGATTTTTGAGTTACAGCAGCAAAATTCATTTTCATTCTGTACTCAGAACTGTATTTTGCGGATACGATGAAAAATGAACGTGAAGGACGTTACATAGTAACCGCAACTATAAACTTTTGTTGTTACGAGAAAAATGACCTAATTAGATATAATTTTACTGAAACAAATGTGACGGTCAAATTACGTGCGTGGTAAAACTAGTATTTTGTGGATATATCATAAACGAGGCCGGTCAAACGAGTTTGATTGTCAAGTTTTAAATGCCATGTGTTTCATTCATATATACTGACAAATGCTTCAATTTCGCCATTGGGATTTTTGGTGCCGAAGAATTTCGAGAAAATTGTCGCATACCTACGTATAACTCATAACGATACGTACGTAGCAAATACGAAATTTATATCTTCGACAAGTTATGTGTAGTCGATGCGTACTTTACGAGATGAAAACAGTCGGCGCTAAAAGCTATAAATTCCTGAGCAACTTTCTTCATTATACTTATCGAGCAGTAACAACGCAGAGCGAAGTGACTTACGTACACAAATACGTCAAACGAGCTTGTGTTCTCACTCGGCAACCGTCATCGCATGTATTCCCGCAGACTTACACGCCTGATCCTTCCCATTCCGATGGTGAAGCATCTCTGAAACGCATGGTTGCGCAAGGCGACTGCTTCCTGAATCCGCATGACGTGAACACCGTCGGATGCTCCGCGTATTGTATAACTAGAAATTTAACTTGCACGTAGGAAAAGTGGCACGCGTTCGCCGCATCGTCGTACGATTTTGAAATCTTAACACTGTTTTCTTTACGATAATATTCGGTATCGATTTATGGTTACATTAGCAGCGCAATATTGTGCAAATTTGTAGCTAAGTAATCAAAAATTACAAATTATGTTTCTAATTGGTTCCGTTTCGATCAGAAATCACGAAAAGTAATCACTTTATTTTCAATTACAAATTACATAAATTAATTGGAATTGTAATTGATTCTATTCCAATAACAAATCACTTTTGTAATCCAATAACAGATTACTTTCACATTCGGTAATTAAATAACGAATCACATACTAGATCAATTGCAATCTTCAAAAATAACCGAATATTATTTTAAAGTCACTTTTGTAATTTGTTATTAATTTTTTGCTCCATTATACAAATTAGAAAAGTAATTATAGATATTCAAATCTTATACGATTACCAATTACAATAATAATAAGGTTTTAGATTCTTTTACAATTACAGATTACAAAACTATCTAACTGAAACGATCAAATCGGTTACAATTTTCAGAAATAATTGACTTTCAGTTTTTCTCAATATACAAAGGTACAAACCTTCCAAAAGTGTTTTGTAATTGATTTCGTTTCTATAAAAAAAAAAGTAAAAGTTGTCAATAACTGTCAATTGTAAAGCTGATTTTCAACTAAAAATAATTCGTTACAAAATGTAATTGAATGTTCGCCGTACTGCGGATGCATAAACTTCTGGCTTATTTTGATCCAAAAGAACCAGCCGCTTCATCAAGTGCGACGGAACTTGTGAAAATTTTTTCAGAAGCAACGCCGACGACTCAAATCGTCTACCGATTTTTTCCAATCCGTGAATCTTTCCTCCCTTGACGGGGACACCAGGCGGCCGATGCGGCGCGGCGCTTCCGCGTACAACGGAAACGTCTAATGGACACGGAGAATATGATCACGATCGCTGTCTCTGCCGTAAGACGGTGAAAGAGAGAGTTAAGTGAGGTGCAGAAGAAAAGGAGACGGAGATGGAGCAAAGACAAAGCCCTTCCGAGATCGCTATGACGGCGGTGAGAAGCATGAGACTCGAGCCGAAGATCAGCTTTTTACATCACGAGAGTAAACATCCCGAGAACGACTTCTGGGTATGCGACTGACTCGGCTATGCTGGACCAAATGCAGTGACGACTGCGGGTCAATTTCACAATCAGTTGCTCTGCAGCGGAAGACGCATCGTCGCAACTCGCTCTATAAACATGAATTCAATTCATCGATATCAGGGAAAGGTATCGGTTTTCGGTTACAAGTGTACCGCTGGAAAAGTCAGTGGCATACTAAGAAAAATGTAATTTGTTAGATAATTTTAGCGGAATGTGTATGATCGTCACAATAACGGTTCAAGTATTGTTCGAATTACAAAGAAAATTTGGGCACCCAATTATTCAATGTATAATTATAATTTTCGATGATTCATTTCTTGGCTGTTGCAGCATTAAATCTGTTTGTTAAAGCTCACCACATTTTTTCAGATAAGTAGAGTCTCAACGACAGTTTATTGTTGCACCAACCACAATTACTTGTTACAATAGTTACGTCAAAATATTGTATGAGTAGCCTTAACGGTAAGACTCGGTGGTTACAGTTTCAAAAGTCATTTTATTTTGTACCCAGAACGATATGTTTTTTACGGTTTGGGAAAAAAATTAAAATAATTTTACGGAATATACAGTGACTACAATTACAAATTTCTCTTGTTGCATATGTTTGTAACCAGAAATTAATAGCTATTCGCCTATATCAGTAGGATTCAACTGATTCATATTCAGAGCTCAGATACTTCAAATCAATGTAAGGGTGAGTCAATTTCAGAAGGTTACCGATCCTTTTCTGAAGAAAGGACAAACGTTTAGATTTTTATACAACCAGCTAAGCTGTGAAAAATACGATATTTCGAATTGCGATCATAATTGTTGGAGAGGTATAGATCAGAAAAGAAACTCTCACGTCTTCTTTTAACGTAAATTTTGGAAATTTATTATTACGAAGAAGCTCAGTGTGGCTTCACACACAAGTAAGGGCTGCTACCACACGCCAAAAAACCATAGACTATACAACATGCAACGTACAAGGCATGGGTTACAATATTTCTTACAATATTCCTCTAATAAGTCGATGCATGCTGGCCACCTTAAGACTTCAATTATCGAACGCGATTTATGAAGGTTACGTATAGCGAGGCGAATTTTTCGGATAACCAGATCTCAAATAGATGATGTTGCGATTCGAGTAGACTAGCCAAATTTTTATTATCAACTGACTAACTACTTCTACCCGTTCTCAAATATAACAACATAATTTCAATTCAATGAATTTGACATCGTATGCGTCGTTCCGAGTAAGTTGGCTGCCCTACTTTGCTGACGAAAATACCGCCGCGATGTGATTTCGCCGACCAATAGATCTCCATTATTTTGCGCATGCGCAGTCACTCGCTCAGCCTGTTAACAAATTTGAGCGTTTTCTCTCGGTACGAAATATTTAAAATTCTTTATACTTTTCGCAGCACCCACAGGCCATGAGGGTCTTGTAAGAAATAATTTTGTTTTCCAGGGTGAAATAACAGATTACGTATATTATATAGGTAGCAACACCTAGTTATAAGAACGTCTGAGATTTGAAGCGAGGCGAGTCCGTCTTTTTCAGTGGCAAATAAAATGAGTACATGTACAATATATTACCAGCAAAACTTGTAAGGTTGATTAGCATTGCAGCAAAGGTACAACCGCAGACTCCGAACGCGTCGTCGTAAAATATTTAAATTTTGCCACAAACTATACATCATATGATTACGTAACCAACATGCAGCGCAGTGTAGGTATATAATTGTACGTAACACAAGCAGAGTCGTATAAGGAAAACACAGGTGTAATACGTTCATATAGCATGAATGCACGTAAGACCAGCGTGCCATGCGCACAACAAAGATGGCGTGAGTAGGTATTCAAAATATGCTTATGCTTTTGAAATCAATCTTCGTCTCTAATTCACGATCAGCTTATTAGTCACGTCTGTGCCGGTATCTTTATAATTTACTACGTAGTTCTCCGCAATCGCAATCTGCAGCGTGACATGCACACATGTATCCTCAATCACGTTCGACTAAGAAGTGGAATCGTCCGGCTGCGAGAGACGAATTTTTTTTTATTTTTTCTGTACTCTCCCCTCTCGAAATGTCATTCAGTTCCAATGAACGGCGGTTGAGAGTCAATGACTAATTAATCATAAATGTGATCGCAAGGAAATTTACCGTTTTGATGGCAATGGAACCTTAATGCAATTGAGCTTAATTTTTTGAATTATTTTTCTGTTTCTACATTTCAATTATTACTGAATAATTCCGTCAATGTGACCAATTAACACCACGTAATGAGAAATTATTTCTTGGTAATTGACGGGATGATTTTGGTTCACCGAATTTAATAGCGTCAAAAAAACGTTGGGTACGACGAGGATTTTTCGCTATTCGTAGAAAAATGCAGAAATAATCATTGATATTCGTCATATTTAAGTGTCAATATTCAAAGAATGTATATGGAATTCTATCAGTGCTTGAAAATTTAATTCAAACTATTCGCATGTCAACAAAAAAGTAAATTTTCTCCAGCAAAGACTCTCTACAAATGCAAAAAAAAAAAAAAAAAAATTTCATCGAGTCGGTTGAGACGCCATCGTATCATGGCAATATTTTCGTTTGCAAGTCAAGGGAGCCAACTTACTCAAGACAGGATACGAGATGTGAAAACTTTCCTGCGTCAATTGGGAGAATTGAAATTACATTATTATCATGCAGACTGCCAAATCTTCTCTAATCGTTGCATCAATCATTCGAGACCTGGGGTTGATCTTAAAAGATTCTGATCACCTACATAACCTCCAAAGGCCGCGATCGACGGTTGAAGCTTGGAGAACTGCGGAAGGTTGAAGTTGGCCAGCCTGCACGTAAAGACGACAAAGCTCGCGCACGCGCAGTAGAGCATTCAATCCGCTAACGATAAGTCTTACTATCTCCCTTCGACAGGTCCTTTCGTGAGGTATTGGGTCGTTCTCTATTCACGGCTGTGAATGCGGTAGGTGTAGAGATGTGCATGCGGCATACCTACGCCTGCGCCTGCACTAGCTGCAGTGATGCAACTCGGTGCTATTGGCGTTTGCACAATGAAGCCTGGAACAGCTAACTAGGCGTGGGTGCGAGCATTCCTGCAACGGTAACTCACCCTTCGCTCGTAAGGTCAGCGTCCCTCTGATTTACTTCTTGTTGTTCTCCCGGCAAAATCGCGCTACGTAGGCAGCGCACGTAACATCAGCTGGTCTGCAGGTACCTACCGGCGTTGTGGTTGGATTATACTCGCAGCATCCCAACCATTTCCGGCGCCAAAGATCACATGGGTCTGATACAGTGCGGCGGCACAGCTCTAATGCTTGGCATTATCGTCACGCGTCTGCGCCCGTTTAGATTTTTTAATGCTCTGAATAAAACATATAAAATTTAATTTTCTTGATTAAAGGATGCGATAAACCGCGCGACGGAATCAAGGAGACCAAATTCCAACGGGGCTGGTTACTTTTTTCTTCATTTTTTCATTCATCGTCCAGCCGTTTAAGGAAATTGCAAGTTGCCTAAAAATGGATACTTCTGATTAATTTTACTTCGAGATAGTCACGCATTGAATATTCGTCTAATCGTTATACTCGTATGCTGGAGAGGTTTTTTCAAGAACATGAAAATAGAAAACATGAATTTATAAGCAAAAGCTTCGAAATGGTTGAAAATTTAGTTATAAATTCATTTTTATATTTCACCATACGATGACTCACTTTATGCAGAAGATTGTCTTCTCCGAACTCGCTGCAACAATTTTTTCCTATCACGTTGGAATCGTTAATTATTCAATTTTTCAATATTGCCTCAGCATTGATTATGATCAATAAATAGATGCAATAGCGAATAGACCGCTGTAAAAATATTTGGTTCTTCGTAGCAAGATCTTGTGAATAAAATTAGCCATCGTAGAGTGGAACCGAACGAATCTACTATATTTCTGACCATTTTAAAAGGATTTGAGAAAGCATTTATCTATAACCTTCAGTTTGCCATTCCAATATTTCCTATGTTCGTGTTTTCAATAAGATCTTTGCAACTACTGATTGAACAATCGGTAAATACCGAATATACGACTATTCTACTGTTAAAATTAATGAAAAGAATCCATTTTTGGCCAATCAGTTTCCTTCATAGGAATTTATTCACGGTTCTCATAGCCGTGATTTGTTTAACCGGCGGTATTAAGGCGCGATTATCCACGCGGCGACGGCATGATAAGATTCTACGATAGATTCTTGTTTGTGTGAGGTATAAATATATTCGCAGAAACTGTTCTCGTCAGAGATAACTAACATGGCAAACGTAGAATATTGTGTACGCAGCGTAGATGTGTAAACATTAGCACTACAAGCCTAGCGCAATTTTTTATGCGAAATTTTTCCATCTCATAGAGGTCGTAACTAACAATCGGTTGTCGATCTACCTCAGAAATTCAAGAACGCCGAAATATTTCAGTCGGAGGAAGCCTGCAGCGCTACGTATCGAGAATATATATCCATAAAAAGTGCTGGATATATACGAATAGTACATTTTTTTTCTTTTTTGGTATTAACATAAATGGTAATTCCGCGCGTCTTGGCCACGTAAAAAGCAGACTTCAGCCATAATAATCTCCGTCGACTCTTGTCCGTTCTATGCTAATTGCCATCTTGTATATATATTTAAATGTCTATATATATATATATATATACATATATATATGTTTGTCCTTTAAAGGAGATTTTTTCGAGATAAGTCAACGTTACTCTTCTCGAACAGAACCCCAGGGGAAATAATTCGCACGCCATTTCTAAACGCGCGCCTCTCTGTTACCTGAAAACAATACTTCAAGCATAACTTCACCGCGTGTTTTATCGCCAGATTCGAGTCCAAAACACAAATTCGTCTCCGTGTCTGTATGGGACATTCTACAGATAATCGACCTGACCGAAACAATGCCACCGCACTCTATTAGAGCAGGCTCGAACATTGTGAAATGTTATTGTGATAATTGATAAGAGTATGCGTGATTTTTTGTAAATTTTCATTCAAAGACATTTGAACGTTATCAGCCGATGAAATATACGAGAAAACGTTGAATGTCGGAGTTGCAGTTGAATATCGCTCGGAAACTTGTATATCGTACAAAAAAAAATTGGGCTCGAAAAAAAAATTCAGTTTATATTCAGTTTAGCAGTTATAATATGCAAAAAAGTATAAAGGATCCCGAATTCATGAAAGATTTTTTTAAACTTTGGTTCCTTGGATTTTTAAACATCATATCCTTTTTCGACTCAACATTCTACAGAATACTTTCAGTGCCAGGTTCAAAAAAACGTGTGTAAATTTCAATATGGGATCAGATTTAGTTTGGAAATTATAAATTTTTTTCCTTCCGAATTTTCGTAACAACTGCAATGTCACGTGACATGATTTTATAGTGATTGAAATGCTTCACAAAAGAAACCCAAAATATTTTGTGATAACTCTAGTATTTTCGCTATTAATCGAAAAAAGGGATTTTTTACATGATTTCAACTTTAACTTTGAGTATCTTTTGAAAGAGTTGCGATATCGAAAAATTATGAGAGACCATTCTTGTAGAGCGTTGAATTGTCTACAAAAATATGTATCGGAACTTTATGTAGATTGTCTCGTTACTGAGCTACAAAATTCAAAATGAAACTAAAACTACTTTCACGTGTTAATGAAATGGAAAATGAAGAATGACGTTCAGGAACCACTAAATATCAACATTAAGGACTCAAATTTTCACAGGCGTCTTATTTCCTCTTCCTACGTCTATTAAATGTGTAACTTTAAAAAAAAATAGTCGATTTTTTAAACCCGTCCAATATATACATTAATTAAAAATATTGTATAATTCGATTATATACGACCAATGATATTAATAATTGTCAATTAAAGCTATCAAATTTCCAAACCTTTCAAATTAAATCCGATCCAATAAAGGGATTAACACACGTTGTTTCACCTCAAGCCATGAAATTTTTATTTTTTTTTTTTTGTAATCTTTTTGAATCCTCCATATTTATCATCATACTCCAACTTAAGTCAAAATCGAAATTATCTTCTGTTCAATTCCTTTCCGTGTTACCTATATTTTTGAATTTATATTACCTACGTGAACACTTGATTGATGACGTTTTCTATCGGCAGCTGTAACGACTGAACGTCTGCGAATAAAAATCTGCACTAAACGTGGATATTCTTGTCAACCAACAAAAACAAGTTTCGTCAAGGTCTTCGTGAGGTAGATTATAGATGGAATGCCCCATACACTCTATCCAACCTTACACGTGGTGTGAAACGAACGCGTATCTTACGTAACTGCGATCCAGAAGTATGGATTCCACGCGTCTTTTCCGCCTCGCACGCCGCAGGACGTGTCGCTAAGTAAGCTAGACTTTTACATTTAGCATACGCAAATTACATCATCGTCCAATTCTCGCTGCTGCAGGTTTGCGCAATCTACATACATGTATAGGTATAATCGAACATATCCGTTCATCAGTCTAATTACCATCATCTCATCTTCCTCCACCTCGATTGCTCACATCATTTGTCAGCATGCACAAGCGTCACGTATTGTAATCGGCATTGGCCATTTCCGATCCAGGCGTTCATATCTCCGGTAAATTCAATTCTGCTTTAGCGTAAACGCAGCTGCGCGTCCGTTACGTAATACGTTTTATTATATATACCAAGCCATTGACGTGATCATGCAAACTTTGTGTAAATTTTTTTTTCATTCGCATTTCTATACAACAAATTCAAATACACGATGTGATTCATTGGTTTTGTCATCACGTGATTTGATCTGATTTGCCTTGACATAAATTTTGATGACTTGAAGAAATTTTTACGTTATTTTATCACCTGGTTAGCGAAATTCTTTCGTCCAATGATATTGTTTTATGAGATCAATGAAACTGTTCGTTATTTCAAAAATTCATTTACTGCTTGGCGTGTTGAGTAAGTGGAGAACAATTTATTTAAATTAAGTATAAAATTATTTCAATTCAGATACAGCCAGATTGTTTCATTAAACTATCGAAATTCATTGTTGGAAAAAAAAACACTTTTTTAGTGTGCATTATACCTGTAGAATAATTTCCTAAGTTGAAACGATGAGAATGAATTGTTGGTTCAGCTACCGGTATTCGTGATGTTGGAGAGTTTTCGTCATAATAATGTTAATCTATGCTTCGTTTGAAGATAATTTCTATTAGAAAGAAACGAATGCTCATTAAGAACCTATTTGCAGCTGAATAGGCAGCAAGAAATAAAACAAAATACTCAAAGTCAAACTGGTTTCTGGGTGATCTCTGAAGAGATCTTGTAATTTATAGTTTTTAATTACTCGTATCTTGTGTCGACTCAATACAGCAACAAAGACGTAAAATACTCGACTAATAAGGAGTTAAAATTTTCTAATGTACGTTAAATTTATCCTTTGATACATTTTAGGAACTTATCGTGCAAGTGCGAAGTACAAAACGCACTTTGGAAAACGCGTCAATTTTGATGCAGTCGTAAAATGTATCATAGTCAACATTTGCACGAATTATTGTCCAAGCTTCGTTCAAGCCCCAAAAACATAACGGAACTTATCAGTCAAACGCAGCTGTGTAATTCTCATCGAATACTCATAACGTATTTATCATGCATGTACAGACATTAGATGTAAATATGAATGAAGTGTTCCCCGCATAGATAAACAGATTCGAGGAAACACGCAGAGTAAAGTTTCGGATCAATACTAATCATGGGCTCCGGTAAAATTTTGACGGAAATTATTATAATCACGTAATTTACAGTACCTGCTGGCACAATTTTTTTTCTTTCGTTACGATACCTCCAATCGTTATTGTAGTTAATACGTCGATTAAGTATTTAATTCCCGCAAGCATCAGCAGTAGTCTTTTAATCGACCGATTACGCTCGGAACAGCTTTGAAACACGATTGCATAATTTACTTATTATCTAGACGTTTTTCTTCAATTCCAATTGCCGTGTCCGTATCACGCAATGATCAATAAACAACATCCAACGCCAAGTTTTTAAAGGAAGAAAAATCTGTTATCTGAAAAAATTTCACTTTTTAAAACCAGCCAAAAGTACGTCGCTTGATTGTTACAATTTCATTCGGGCCACCGCTTCCATTCCATTCCATTGATCATCGTAGTTGAAAAATACCAAATTGTAAGATATTTATATACTTTACTTTATAATACGGTGTATAAATAGGTATTAATCATAGGGTACCGAAACCTTACGTTCTTAAGAATGTAAAAATAAGGTATAATAATGTGATTTCTCTGATGTAGTTAAAATAATGCCATGCTTACGGTTTGCACTCAGTGTCTTAAAATTTCTTGCTGTATCATGGAAATCTTTTTAGTCGGCTGTACTTAACTAGATTGGCCTACTATTTAAATCTTCGTTGCATTACGTTTTTGTTCAACTTTTTTTCCGACCAAACTGCACCATAGTCCTATACATTCTCAGAATTTTTTATTTGAGCGGGTTGTAAAGTTAAGAGACAATACTTTTTGCTAATTTACCTTTTAAGATTATCCTACGTCACGTGTTGATCAAATTATTATATTCGCCCTGGAAATGTGACAAAAAAAGATTAAAATTATGAACAAGAGCTTCGACATTGATTTTCTTTTCGAAACTGTTCAAAAACGATGAAAAATTTAGCAGAATCATTGAGTTTCAATAAACTATGGCTCGTTTCATTCAGAAAACTGATCATCACAATTTCGTCAAACCAAATGTTTTACTCTTCATTATCAATGCAGCCTTGAATAATAAAATATTCAATGTTACTAATGCGGTGAAAAAAATTTTCATAATTGTCACGAAAGTGGAAAATAATTTTCTAATTGTGAGTAAAATACTCATCGTATAGTGAAATCGAACGAGTCTACTATACATTGCACCGTTTTAAAACGGTTCGAAATAATTAATTGATACCAAATTTCTTGTCCATATATAATTCTTACCTTTTTTTTTTTTAATGCATTATTAAGGGAAACGCCGTAGCTAATAAATGTAATAAAATTATGAATCAAATATAGATCTTTAATACGTTTTAATAAATCGTATAAAATTTGACAAAAAGACTCCTTAAATCGATAGTTTTTTATTTGATTTGAATTCTTACACATTTAAATAGTTCCGTGATAAAAGGTAGGTACTCAAAATTGGAAAAACTTTGTAATCGAATACTTGCATTCGACAAGACGATGTCGAGAAGTTTTAGCCGGGCGCCCAGAACGCCTGCGCAAATTCGTTACCCAATATAACCGCGCATCGCTTGCAATGATTCATTTGCTATCTGCGGTGAACCGCAAGCCGATGTATCGCCAAGTTGCACGGAACACCGTGTTCATTTTCATTTCTTTTATTATTTTCATCTTATTTTTTTCGTGTTGACCAATTAATGTATCGATTACCAAAGGCGTTCGTGCAAGCCTAACGCCCATAGGGCTAGTGTTGTTGGCCATTTACTGTATCGGTTATATACGGTGCATTCCCTGCCAATCCATCCAATTCTGACCCTCGTGATTTTTGATTTTGGTGAAACTTTTTCAAGTGATAACAGCATTCCTAAAGTACCTGCTTTGAGTTAGTAGATTTGTTTTATATATCTTCGAAAATTTTAAATCAACCCACGTGAACTGTATTCTATATTTCAATCAATTTGCGAAGAACTTTGCCATAAATTTAATTACTAATTTTTTTCGAACACTTCGGTAATTTTCAGCGTTGAAAATCCAGTTTAGCGTATACCTTTTAAAAATTTTGGAAGAGACCGAAAAATTCAGTTCTAATAATTAAATATTTGTTCAAGGGCTTAAAAAATACAGAAAAAAACATGCTATTGCGGGACCATTTAACTAAAATAGTCGCGATAGAAAATTTGAGTACTTAGATTTTTGGAGGATATTACGAGAGATGGGGTTTGAATATTTGTAAGTTAAAGTGATTTCACTGATTTTTTTTTCATAGGCTGTTCAGGGACGCTGATATCACCTAAAAAATTTTGGACAGGATCAAAAACAGTAATTGTCAAAATTGATTGACGTGACATGTAATTTTCCATAAACCATCAATTTCTACAGTTGGATTAAATGATTGATGCACGAACAAAAATTGTACATCATTATAAGGGCAGATAATTATTTTGCTATTATATAAAGTAATATTAGCCAAAATTGGAACTAGTCTAGCCTAGTAAATTCAAGCTTATTGTTGTGGAATAGAATCATTGCGAATACTGCGAAAGGAAGATACCTCCTGGTATCGTCAAACTTCTTGAAAATTCTTTCTGGTCCAGCGAGGATTCTATATTTTACGCGTGAGATCACCGCCAGCGATTGGATCCGGCGCTTGGCAGTTTCTCGTCCATTGATTCCTGACTTCTGACCTTTTTCGTCTGGTCAAATTCAATTACGCATCCACCTCCTATTAAAATAAAACAAGACGAATCTCGGGGCAGAGTTTCGTCGGTACAAGCGCCAGATTCTTTCTTCTTTCTTCTTTTTCTCCGCTGCCCAAATACACCTCGAAGAGGAATCTTCCTGTCCGTCTTTCGCGCAATCCTTCAGCACTTCACCGCTTTGGATCAACGAATTACGGCTGAATAGATAGACAGGCAGAAACGCAGACTTAAGTACTGCTTTTTTAACAGGCCAAGACAAGATTCAAATGCAAAATTTCAGCCCAGGTCAGCCATATACTCCGTGACCCTAGAGTGTTTCGATTTCGTAATAATTTTTATTTTTCTTTGCTATATCGTTACACTTACAATTAGAGCCGAAGTACACTTTCACATTTCTATTCGTGAAATATATATATATATATATTTCTATTCTATAGAGACGTGTTCGTTTTTGGAAAAAATACGGTTTTCCTGATAAGAAATGAAAATTATCGCTTTCAAACTGAACTTTGCAGTGGACATTTTTTTTTTTTTATCAAATACCTTTTTTCGAATATTAGTACAGTGTCGATTTTCTTTAAAATTTTTGCTGAGTAGTTCAACAAAATCAATATCAATTTTTAGCCCAAATCCAAGACGAAATTTCAAAATTTGTACATTCTAAAGTCTAACAAATCCCCCGAAAAAGCACCTCTGGTGTAAAAACCTTTCGTCAATTTTATTAAAAATGTGGTCATTACTTATATATATACCTTCTCTGATCAAAAATGTATGCATGTAATCACTTTATGCCAAAAAAAAAACATTTCACAAAAACATACTACATTTCAAGTAAATGTGTGTTAATGCACAATAAAAGCATTGTTGAAACTTGACCCCTAGCTTCTACATCTCTCGGGAATCACACTGCTGCCACACTGGGGCGATACTGACTCTAAACTTATCCAACTACAAGGGATACTTGAGTGTGAATGAAAAAGAGAATAACTCATAAATTGGCATACTTTCAATTACAGATAAAATAGGGCGGTTTCAATTAGAACTCAGTGTGGCGGTCAAGAGTTAATAAAACTTTCCAACCGAGAGATAAGCAGGGAATATCGTCTGTGCTTTTGACGCCCAATTGTAAGTATGATACCGAACGCCGCTGCCGCTGCGTATTTGCAAGTGAAGGATTTGGCAACTGCTACATAATGGTATTGAAAATGCAGAAAAACAATTAAATTAGTAAGTAATACTTGGCGTGCTTTTTATAAAAATAACTTTAGGATTAAATCAAATTCTATTATTATCGTATCATGTATGCACCATGCCGTGAAAGAGGCACGCCAAGTTTCGCGTACTAATTTAATGTTTTCTTCTGGATCTTCAATACTATTATGAGAAGCTAAGGGTCAAGTTTCAATCATGATTTTATTATGAATTAATAGATATGTATTTGGCAGTAGTACGTGATTTAAATCTTCGTTGATAAAGGATGAAATTATTTGTGTATGCTATGTATTTTGTGAAATGTTTTTTTTTTTTTTTTTTATAAGATGATTATATGCATATATTTTTGAACAGAGGAGGTATTTTTTCAGGATAATTGTTTAGAGAGATAGTGATAGATACTGGATCATTGACGTGGGATCCGCGAATTAGTGATGACGGACAGGAGTGAGTAAAGCGGGATGATGATTAACGATAGTTGGTGATTAATTAACGATAAAGGATATTATATTTGAAAAAAGGGGTTTGAGGTTTGACATAAGCCAAAGAATACTTAGATAATATTATGCAGGGTAGAGGTAAGAAGAACTATGTCCTTATATAGAAAGTGTTCGTAAAGTAGAGTAAATATGAGATCGCGTTGCTGTAGCAAACGGAAAACATTTGAAAGAAAGCGCTAAGAATTGTTAGAGCAGGACAGAATTCAATAGAAAAAGATAGATATCCGCTTTGTGAAGGCGCTACTTTCAAAAAACTTATCGAATGATATTTTCACGCTCCGATTAGATAAAGTTATTTGTTCCATTCATTATATATATCGTTAAACAATTTAAAATTCAGGATTGGGTATCAATAACGTCTTGTAGCAAGTTTTTAGGTTATCTTGAGTATATTTTCATATCACTACGTTAGCAGTTGACCATGCATTTAAGACGTTTTATCAACTAATCTAATTACTATAACTACTTCTATATTTTGCTACGTCCCTTTGACATACTTCACGTCGTCTATAATGGCCAAGTTCAGATTGAACCCTTATTGCTTATCAGCGCCATTCTGGTGACTTATCGAACCACTATTTGCTGCTTTGTCGCGGCTACTTTTCTAGTCGAAAGCCCATATGACATCGCCCTTCTAACCTCTACCCTCCGTAGATGATACACGTAAAAGATATTGAGACAGTAGACGACACATGAAATACATAGCCGATCTATTTCGTGGCGCGACATGGCAAGTGGCAGGATTTTAGGTAGAGATGAGCTGGTAAACACTGCACGCAAGTGTGAGTACATGTATGAGGACGACTTGAAATAGCGATTGACATGAAACTGCAATGAGCATGATATAATACTTTCACTTGAACTTTAACATCGCTATTTTGCCGAAACAGTAATGACTAAATTTTTAATGTACTTCGCGAAAGGTGCTTTTTAGGGGATCAGAGGTGCTTTTTAGGGGATCTACTTTCCATGTTTTCAGATCAAATCAAAAAAATAGTTAAATGCAATGTACCTCCTAATCTCCATATCATTTACAATCCAATCGTATACCTATAATCAGGATAACGAGGACAATAACAGTAACAGTAATTGTATTATCGGTTATCGGCATTCTCTAATCTGCGTTTTTCTATCGAAAAACTAAAAACGTCTCTTTGCACCAGGTCCCACCAGGTAACATCGTCTACAGGTAAAGTTATTGAGATTGGAGGAGGGGACAAGTCCACAGACTTGAAGTGGCCATTTCCGGTTACATGCCTGAGGCATATTTATAAGAAATAATAATTTTTTCGTAATTTTTCTTGCACAAAGGAATACTGGGTATAGGATAAACATTTTTCTAGCGCCCAAACTGTTCATAGCGGAAAGTCGTGCCCGTAGAGATTTTTGTTCAGAATGCCAAAATCTTCAACGTATCAAAAATTCAGACGATTTCACTCAAACCCAATTCTCATGAGATTAATGCGGGGTCTTTTATTCAATATATCCAACACGCGTACGATTCTACAAACATTGCATTGGGTGCCATGTGGAACATAATTACATCATCATAGGTCGTCACTATATATGTTCATCTAACCAGTGACACGATGATGATATTAAATAAACACGGTCGAACATGGTGTGACAGTCTATAAATTACCATATTGCCAAATATTACAGAGCAAGTAGGATGTAAATAAAATTTCAGTTTGTAATGAATACTTGAGATCCGCACCGAATTTGAAAAGTAGTTTCTAATATGGGGAGGAAACTGAGGCGTGAAATTGCGTCATGACGAATTCAGTTGCAGCCGCAGCATAGAGACTGATGGAAATAGCAATACGATAGATTTTTTGGCTTTTAAAAACAACGTCGTGAGATTTGAGCTTGGGTACCCAGTGAAATATTCTAATATCTCGAAATTAGTCCAAGTTTTTCGCACCGTGTTACGAAAAAAGCTCCCTCTGCCGCATGACGATGTAGTAAAGCTTTACAAGTACAACTGCGGCATTTATTGAGCTTCTCTAAGCTCGATTAATTGAATACATACAGCCGTTCCTAATCACTTTGAACGTCAAATTTTCGCCGTCAAATTACGATGATAAAGATCTCATCATTACATCCTCGTTATTCTTGTTGTTGGGGTTTGTTATTCTCCGTTGTGCAGGGCTTCGCAACATCACTGCGGAGGTGGAATCCCTTGGATTTGGGAGGTATAACAATAATCTCCAAGCATCTCTGACGTTGTATTCCACCATTGTCATTAGTATGTCGACCCAGGCTGAAAGTTCTGAAAATTGAGAATCGCCCTGAAGCACTTCATCAAACATTCTTGCTTCCGAAAAGGCGAAAATATATCTTTCGTCGTGATGCTGTGTGCAAAAAACCGCGGATGTCAAGTCGAATAATAAAATAGGTAAATTATACCGATGGAACGGAAATTACGAAAGTTTTTGACGAAAACTTTAACTCCATGATCGTTTTCGCGTTATATTTTACCGTGAAGCGATTTCGGCACTAAAACCTTTCACGAACTTAACCCCGTTTATTTTACAACTTGACCCCTTTATCAAACAGCGTTAAAACTATCATTCCCCAAGGTTTGATCACCCTTCAAGTTTCACCTCGAGGCTCGAAGTCTGTTCGTTCTCGAAAACTTCGGTAACTTGTTTGTCGGTTATAGAAATATCCTGTCAGAGGTCATCACAGCATCGCAATCAAAGACGCTTCCCGGTATCATTACGTTTTTTTTTTTTTTTCTTACTTTCATTACAAAAAAGTAATTTTTCTCAAGCCTTTCTCAACATTTCCTTCCAACTTTCTAGGACGTGTTAAAAGTTCCTGAAAAACCGTGAAATCGCCTGAAATACGGCAGGGTTCCATTTTAAAGTCTTTCCAAATCTCCAAGTCTTCCAGACTCATTTCATCGTCACCAACTACCACGTTGTGATCCGATTTTTTTCCGGAATACTCATTACTCGTAAGCTCTTCGCGAATATTCTCCAACTTCTCCGGTACAACGAAGCAGCGATCGGGTTCCACTTTTTCTGACGTATCAAACTAGGTAGATGGTTTTTATCATCAATAGTGCTGCTGCGTTCTTTCGATAGCGACTTTACTCTGCTAGACTAGATGAATACATAGCGATTTTTTACGACGTACCGACGTGGAGTCCACGTCTCGTTCGAACCTGGTTTTGAATCAATCATTTTCATGATTTCTCTTGATTTAACCATCTTTCAAAGCCTCTCGTGGCAGCTAAAACAACGCTGCGGTGGATCTGGGACTTGCAAAGGGACTTACAAGCTTCCTCGCTATCGATGTTATTGTCGTCTATAATGATCATCTCTCACGAAAGATTTTCATGCACCCGACTTTTGCTAGTGGATGGTAATCCACTTAATTCACTCGACTGCTGAAAAAAAAATAAAATTAAAATAAACTCTCCCTTTGTGTCTAGTGACAGTGAGAATGCTACATCACAGTTTTCAAGGTGGGATTGATCACGAAGCGAAATGTTTAATTCTTTACAAAAGTGGAACGAACTTCTGACAAACATTTATATTGTATTGCAAAATCTTTCTAGCCAAATTCACACCCAGACTGATCAACTCGTGGGCAATAAAAATCTGAAGAGCGTTGTTCAGAATTGTCGTGAGATCATCGAAACCGTCTTACATTTTTTGGCACGATATTTATAGATTTACAAAATCCTGGAACTGTGTCATGCACATATATGTATATATATACTCGTATATATATACATATATATATATATATATATACATATATATATATAGGTACGTCCAATACTTTTCGACAACAGCCTGCGGGCTTGGATCAGCGATTCGGCTGCTGATTTTTTTCAAGAAAGTAGGTTATAAAAAAGACGATTCTCCAAATTTGAGCTTAATATAAAAAAATCTGGTGGCTATAGAAATTTTTGAAGTTTTCAATAATTCAATTTTTTAGTATTTTTCACGATTTTTTCATGGGAGCTCCATGGGACTTAAAGACTCGAATCTAACGGCATTCCCCTTCTCTGACCTTGTATTTTGAAGAAAAAAATAGTTTTTCACTCCAAAGCAAAATCCAGTTTAATTAGAACCCTTTTCATGAACTACTATTTTAGCAAAAATTCGCATAACTTTGAAACGCTGCCAAGTCAAGAATTATCCAAGTAGACGACCAATCGACGGCTCAAATTATTCTTCTAGGTATACTTTATCACTAACTACACGAATTATTATTAATTACCACGTTCCTTTTTATATACGGCCTCGCAAAACCAACTGATTTCTGAAAAATCGCTGTTTTCACATAGCTGTAACTTTTTTCTATCAACTCGAAATCGCTTGAAATTTTCAGGGAATATACTTTATTCTATCCCCAAACAACGCTGAAAATTTCCAGCTAGGAGTCGAAGTTGCTAACGAGCTGTGAATTTTCAAAATGTTCAAGTTTCCCACATAATATTTCGCATTTCATGGCATTATCAACGACTTCTTGAATTGCGCGTAGAAAATTTACACTTATCGATTATTAACCTAAATAAAAAAAAAAC
Source organism: Neodiprion pinetum (assembly GCF_021155775.2). NCBI lineage: Eukaryota > Metazoa > Arthropoda > Insecta > Hymenoptera > Diprionidae > Neodiprion > Neodiprion pinetum. The sequence goes on from NC_060234.1 coordinate 19,037,944, forward strand.
ATGAAGAGCTTGCAAAACTACATACTGAAGTAATGTTATAAAAATATGGCTTACATCCCTATAATTTGTATCGCCTTAAAAAAAAAAAAACATTGACTGCTAGAATAGAATATTTATAGTAGTATAAAATATTTTTATTTATCATTCGTATTGTAATTATTTATTTGAAATTAAATATTTTTTTCTCATTGTCCCATGAAGTCATACTCAATAATTGTTACATAGTTGATAATGCCATGAAATACGAAATATTATGTAGGAAACTTGAACATTTTGAAAATTCACAGCTCGTTAACAACTTCGACTCCTAGCTGGAAATTTCCAGCGTTATTTGGGGATAGAATGAAGTATATTCCCTGAAAATTTCAAGCGATTTCGAGTTGACAGAAAAAAGTTAAGGTTATCTGAAAACAGCGATTTTTCAGAAATCAGTTGGTTTTGCGAGGCCGTATATAAAAAGGAACGTGGTAATTAATAATAATTCGTGTAGTTAGTGATAAAGTATACCTAGACGAAAAATTTGAGCCGTCGATTGGCCGTCTACTTGGAAAATTCTTGACTTGGCAGCGTTTCAAAGTTATGCGAAATTTTGCTAAAATAGTAGTTCATGAAAAGGGTCCTAATTAAACTGGATTTTGCTTTGGAGTGAAAAACTATTTTTTTCTTAAAAATGCAAGGTCAGAGAAGGGGAATGACGTTTGATTCAAGTCTTTAAGTCTCATAGAGCTCCCATGAAAAAATCGTGAAAATAACAAAAAAATTGAATTATTAGAAACTTCAAAAATTTCTATAGCCACCAGATTTTCTTATATTAAGCTCAAATTTGGAGAATCGTCTTTTTTTATAACCTACTTTCTTGAAAAAAATCAGCAGCCGAATAGCTGACCCTCGCCCGCAGGCTGTGGTCGAAAAGTATTGGACGTACCCATATATATATATACGCACAATAAGTGCTTCTGTACAGCAGCGAGCAGAAAACAAGTAAGGGGCCATACTTAAATTACGTAACAAGCGTAAGGGAGGGGAGGGGTCAGACTCGATTGTTACACTTTGTTACGATACGGGGGAGGGGGTCTTTTGATGCTTGTACGTAATTTTTTGAATTGAATGTAAAATTTTTTGATAATTAATATATATTTTAAGTAGAAATAATATAATACAATAGTTTATAAGAAAAGAATATTTTAAGTTTTTTATCTTAAATTAATAATATAATTGAATAATTAATAATTAATAATTAATAATTAATTAATAATTGATGAATAAAAGAATAATGAAAAATACAAATGATTTTAATAAAATTTTATGCTATTTCGTTATTTGATTCCGAAAAATTACGTACAATTTGGGACGGGGGGAGGGGGGGTTGACATTTTGTTATGATCCGATACACAGGGGGGGTAGGGGTTGAAAAGTTCTTCAAATTCCGTTACGTAATTTAAGTACGGCCCCTAAGAGAGATCCGGTCATAACAAGGAGATCCGACTCAAACGTACTTACGAAAAAAAATTCTACTCGCCTCGTAGCTTTTCGCCCTGAATATACAAGTAGAATTCACTTCCCTACTTTAAGTCGTCGAATATACTCACGAATCATTTTAAAAAACTAATCTCAGGTGCAGGTAGCGAAATTTTTCGAAAAGCACGAATGTTGAGTCATCGAAACGTCTCCGCACGTAACGTACCGAGCGCAGAGAGGAAAAACGAGCCTGAGAAACAAGGATAATGGTGAGACAAATACGTCGAAATATGTGAATGACTTCCGGAAAGCTTTCCAGAAGTTTCGTTCGATCTGCGGACCTCCGATAAAGTCGGAATTTTTTCTTTACGTATCGCATACGTAATACCGTGTAGAATAATATTCAATTCTGAGACTTTACAGTCGAAACATTCATTCGGTCGTTACAAGTATACGGGGCTACATTTCGTTCTATCGGCACGTGCAGGTTTGATATTCTCATGGCGCCGTTAACTTATTCGTAAATTGTCCAAAATCACACGGTCTAACTATCATCAGGCATGTACTAACGTGATCCTTTCCTTTCCTTACATACTTGTTCGACGTTCAAAAGCAATCAAGAATTGCATGATTCTCCTGAAGTTTATACAACAACAATAATAATAATAATAATAATAATCGCTCCCAGTAGATGTGCGTTGTTTTGTGTTGTCCCTTTTATTATTTATTTAGTATATGTTTGTTCCTGTTAGTAGGACGTCTCTTTTGTGAAAATTTTATCTATGCATGTATTGGACATGTTTAATTTATTTGATATTTATTTAGTTTCAATTTTCTGTACAGACTCTATTGGTTTTGGTTTTTCATATTCACAATTTTGAACATTCGATGTTCGTTGGCGATTAGATTTTAGGTTAGATAGTTGGCATTTTATTATTTATTTCTTTTTTTTTTCCTTTCTTCCTAACCCATGTCATACGTGTGCAGAGCTCATGCAAAGAGCAGAGTCCCTTTTTTTTAGACAACAAATAAAATGTAACGCTCGTCACAAAACATTCTTTAAAATTGAAATTAAAATTCGTTACAATAGCAGTGCCTGAATACTTCCGGACAAATGTGAGCCCTTAAATCGTCCACAAGGCAGTTTCCTATATGAAAACTTATTTTGCACGTACTCTATAAAGCTTACAGACATGGAGGGGCCTTGGTCACTCGAACAGCGTGGCAGGTTGGATAGAGTGAGAGAGAGAGCAAAATATTCTGACTTTCTCGCTTATGCCGGACGCTTATTGCGCGTGCGTCCGAGCACTATTACTTGAAATAGCTGAGAAAGAGATTCGTTAATCGTTGTAAACACTTCATGTTTAGTATTTTTCCTTATTTCTTAATCATGCAGAAACTCACACAAGTACCTATAAATATGTAATAAGCATAATAATAAAATAATACAGGTAATTACGTTCGATATAATAGTTGAAAAACGGTTATCAATATTCGCCACATCCTTTTTAATAACGACAACGACAAATTAAACACTGTATACCCATTTTATACGTCCGCAATATGCAAACGCAATGATACACTTACGACAACCTCAACAGACCACCCAGAACCTCTTCACTTTTCCCGATTGTAAACAATGGTCGTGCGCCTGCGTTATCTGTAACGCATGCGCGTCTGGTGCCTGGTAACAATGAAAGAGATAGAATCGTTACCTCTCTCTCGATCCAGTCAGCCACGCGTAGCTCCGCGAATTCATTATATAGGAAAGGCCAATCCATGTCTTTATGCTCTATGGTCGGCTCGCGTGCGTTCATGTTTTTTTTAATCAATTTGGCGCGATGGAAGAAATTTTTAGGTATTTCAGTTAGGTCAATAACATTTCGTTTCGTTATATTATGTGGGTGTGAAGTTTAGGCTAAATATCAAATGAACATTGATGATAATACAACAAACACGTATTAATTTGTTTCAAAGTTTCAAAATCCTAAATCTCCATTCGGTAGATTCCTGGTCCAATCGATCACCTCAGGTAGTTTTGAGGGGTTTCATTCCCCTCGATCTCTGGAGATGTTAGAATCTAAATCTGACAATGTAAACAAATCACAATCGGTAGTTTATTGAATCTGTGGCTTTAATATAATCGGATACTTTAGATCACTGCCACCGGTGATTTTAATATTTTAGATGACGAATCACAGTTGAGGATAACGTGTGGTTTAATTACCTTACAACCAGCGTTTTGGGAATTTCATTGCTGGAAAATTAGCTGGAATGCTCACGTACAACAGAAACGCGATAAACAACATCAAATATTGGATATATTGATACGATCATACCATATGCGAATGAATTATTTACAAATAATTTTACATAATGCTGAATTTACACGAGAACATAATTTCAACAATTCATATGTCATTCGGAATACTTATAAATTATAATAATTAGAACATAAACTATATTTTAATTGTTTATTGCGTTAAACAATTTTAAGAATAGTGAGACAACGTTCAAGTTTTGAGAGAGAAAGCTAGCAGCAATCTCACGCAATGTCTTCAGCCTAATTTGAGGCCAAAATAATTGGTTATTTAATTTGAATGTGAAAGCTGGATATAATATAATATATCATATCCAAAGCCACCGAAAAAGTGTCGTAAAGAAGTACCAATCACGTAACGTAAAGTCATCTGCCGACTTGAAGGAATTACATATCGGAAAAATGAATAACAATTACATCTCTACGTGATAAGAGCGCAATAATTTGGCCTTTCCGGAGTTGGACTTTTTTCTCTGCTAACTTGCACGAATTTTATGACTCAGATCTACTTATAGGTGTTGCGTATTCCACCATTTCCGTACGTCTTTTAACCGATATGTGGCGCTATTATTACCAGCACGAATCAAACACGTGCGCATAATTTTTAATTTTAAGTTGTTTTAAAATGTTGATTACGACCAACGAATATCAACACTAAATCGTCTGCTGATAGAAAAAAACATCCCTCAGTGACGAGCGAGCTGTTATTCGATTGTAGAATTCGATACTTCGACAGATTTATTGTATGATACGTTTCAAAACATTTCTTAGAAGGTATTAACAAAGCTGTTGGCCAGAAAAATAAATAAAAATAGTTTGATAAATGCAAGCCATCATTTATCACCTATTAAATTTCACTTTCTATATATCTTTTTGGAATTCTCGATTATTGCAAAACGCATCAATTCATCTGCATGATAAGTGTACTCGCTTTTATAAGAACTGCAGGTGGCTTGCAGCTTCTAACTCAGAGTAGCAGGTTCAATTCTTTGTTTATCGTTGTCTCGTTCGAGGCGGAAGCTCGTTCGCGAAGCACGTATAACATCTTGAACTAAATCAATGCGACGTTTCCTACTACTGGTGTTCTGCTAAAGAAGACAGCACATGGTATCTACGAACGCTACGCCAAGTTCAAACTAATTTTTCTATTTCTTTCCAATCGAAGTTGCAAGCGATTTAAAATAGCGATCATTAATTAATCCATCCGGTCAAGCGATCGGAGAAATCTGTGAAATTTCACTATTATACATCTGCATCCGTTACATGGTTCGATTCGAGTGATGCCACAAAAATTCGACCACAAAAATTGTTCAATGAAAACCTCACCGGCCAATTTTGACAACCTTTTTTGTAGAATTAATTTCCCACAAATTACACTTCTAAAAAAAGAAAAATTTATTAGTGAGAAGTCTGTCGTGAGAAAAGTGTAAATAATAAATACACGCAACCAATGTAGAAAGCGAAAGTCGCACGCTCCGATCGGAAATGGATCCTAGAGTCGGTGTTCTGGGCCGAAGAATTCGAGAGCAAGTATCTGCCTATACCGTTCCGGGATAAAGTTATACAGACAAACACCTTCCAGAGTTCCGTGGACCGACGAAGAAACGAAGGATGGGGTTGTTGTGTACTGTAAGACAGATGCCGGAGTCGAGAAAGCAGCGCCAACAACTGGGTGTCCCGAAACTTCTCCCCTATTCGTCATTGCACTCTTTCGATTAGCAAGATTGCTCGCAAGACGATGTCGAAGTTGGTGATCCCAGTTTGTTGAGAAACGTATTGCTTGGAGGTTGATAAACTTGATAGAAACAAAAAAAAAAAAAAATCGGCGGTCAATACTACACACATACTATGATCAGGGCTGAGTACTATAAATGAAATTGTTTCGTTTTAACGATGCATATTTCAAATTTGAAATGCAGTTTATTGCGTGTTCCATTTCAATCAATTCAAAAATGCAGTTTTCATTTTTTACTTAAAATAGTAAAACGTATGCATTTGGCCATTTCACAAATGCTTCTGTTCAAAGAGATTTTTCTTATTTGATGAGCAATTGACAGAGCGAATCTCTCCGATTGAAATGAATTGTTATGTTAGAACAGCCAAGACTTTACTTATACTTTTTAACTTACAGAAAATGTATTTATCAATGCAGCGGTCCTTTTGGTTGGACAAAGTTGTGGATGAAGATCAAGCATGCCTGCATATACATATAGCTTCTCTTTCTAGAGAGATGAGAGCGTTTTGAGTCATTTTCCGCAAATCAACAGCGTGTGATTGCAGCGCTTGCGATGTCTTTTCAATAACCATGACTAGCCAGATCTAGCAAATACTTTTAAAACTGCAGTTTTCTGTCATTTGTACAGTGGAATGATAATAATGCCGAGCAACAGTCACATTAACGACAAAAAATAATATGAACAAGTGCAGTTGCTGGCTAAGACAAACAATGCATTTACAGAAAAATCGTCAAGCAACAAGGCATATTTCGATTATTAGAAAAAAATATAAATATTTACGGTTTGTATGCCATTTTTCATATTATAATTAATTTCGCATTTTGGAATAGAATTGAAGAATACGTTTCCATTTGACCATTTAAATGACATTTTTAGAAGAATTTTCATTTCATATTTCAAATGCGTTTATAAAAGTATTTTGCTTTGCCCTGGACCTAATATCAGACCCCCTGATACGTGTAACTCTTAAATTCGGAGTAGCACGGAAGAAACGCAAAGAAAAAGAGAAAAAAGAAAGAAGGGAAAGGATCAAGAAGAGAGAAGACATCCGCGGACACCCCGTAGGTGAGTGCTGGCGGCGGGGAAGGGAAACGACGGCGGGGAACGGGAGATGTTACAAAGGGACAACAGGTAGGACCGGCCTTGGTCCATTGACCTCGCAACCAGAGCCAAGTACAGGCGGAGAGACCGGGGAACACGCGCTCTCCGAGGCTGAACAGAGAGAGCCAACTCCAAATGGACCGCGTGGATCACACCGTGAGGTCGTCGAACCTTTCTTCTGATTTAGTCTTTGCGAATTACTTCACGCTACGGTTACGACACTTCCCTGGTCCTCTCGAGCGTCCGAAGAAACGGAGAAGAAGAAAGAGGACCAGCCGAGTGGTGTCAAGTCGAGTCGAGTGCCACGGAGTGAAGTCGACGTGGACCTGAATGTGCAATACCAAAACGCAGCATCCGTTCGAGTCCGAAACTTACCGCAAAGTAACGTCATCGATGAAACATCGACTAGGTGCCGTCATGTGTCGATCACCATGATTTCTTCGACGACGATTTTCCCTGGATCGCGATTATTCGTCTAAGATTCGTAAGCGCTTCTGGTGACATGGTCGTCAGGTTTCAGCTGAATTGTCCGATTTTTAGAATACAGCAATTCGCCAACTTGTCAAACCTATTCTTTCCATGTGATCTTCTTTCTCTTCCATTTAGCTCAACCTTCGGGGTAGTTACATTATAATTAAAACCTGTTGAATAAAAAATTGAAGAATTGCAAGAACCGTTGGAGTGTTATGTACATAGTACAATTCATGAAATTTTTCATAAATGTGTTTGTGTAATAAACAAAATGCACTTGATTGATAATTGATAAAGGGCCGTGCAAGATTTTATTCTTCTTATACCAATCGTCAAAGTTACAAGGCACAATGGTAACGTGTTTCCTCTATCTGTAATCGCGACGTCTGATGCCTCATTAGATAACATCAATCGAGCAGGGTCAAATGACACGATACGATAGTACTACGATACGATACTATATACTTGGTCAGTTGCATGGCGATTAATATCTTTATGCAAATAGAATGAGGTTAAGATGTTCCGAAGCTTATCGTCGTTATCCGAGATGGACTTGGGCTAGGCGATATTGATGATCCTCACGCGAGTAGCAAAAGAAATAAAGTCGTAAATAAGTGTCTTTTGTTTGTTTTTTCAAACGTCTGAACGAATTCATAATGTAGCCTTTGCGACAACATACAGCAGTATAAATATAGGCACACTTGTCTATACAGTACACTGAAGCTAGTGCGTTTGGCAAAAGTGATTTGTGCCATTTATGTAACGATGCTATTTGTGCCAAATGGTTTCGAGGTAGTGAGTCAAAGTGAGTCCTACGTGAGGAAAAAAAATTTTTTTGCCGAGGCCACTCCCGTAACAGGTGTACTTTTGGCCTCAATAGACAATGTTCCTTGACAGTGATAGACTTGCCTGCATTCATGCAGAGAAATCCGATCTCAGTGACAGCGACTATTGAGACAGACTGAACAACTATAAGCCTCCAAATCACACAAGTGATTCTGTATAAGTGTTTTCAAATGATTTTCTGCGATTCTGTTTATTGCTCGAAGGTACAGGCTGTTCAAAAATCTGATCGAATGAACTGCAACACAGAATCTTAGTGTTGGCAGACCTGCAAGAAGAAAGATCAAACAGCTCGTTCGTTTACCTGCGTCACTAGTCTTAGGTCTGCGAATGATGCCATGAGACGAAGCGGGGCGAAACTTATGACGTCTCTGTCAACACGCAACGTCTACCCCGTACTTACCGCCCCACAAACTGCACGCACTCTCATACGCGCACGACTTGCGTACCGCCGGCTTGTGGACGTAATTTGCATATTCATGCACCGAAGGTTCAGGAACGCAAATTAATACACACTAACTAATGCGACCCACGCGATTTCGTCCTATGCGGAGCCGATGGAAATCCCACGAATGCGCATCGACTAACGAATTATGATCAATGCGGCCTCATCGGGATAATTAAACCAACGCGTGAAAGCTAGGGGATTGCATCTTCGACGTGGAATAATTTACCTACAGCTTACCGAGGGTAATGGGAAAATGATATAGTGTGGAATTGATGGAATATCCATATATTGAAACCTGTTTAATTTATAATCGAAATGTTTCCTCGAATGTCACCCGTATTACTAGTGTAAGGCAATTCACTTCAATATTTATTCGTTGCAACAATTCATTTCTCAGCGTAAAAATTTTATGCTTTAAATATGCGATAGTAAGACCTATGTCTCGGAATATTCGTCGCATATGCCGAAGACAAACGTTGAGATTTGACAGATTCAGCGTCCGACTGCGCATGCGCAAGCGTTGTCGGATTTTCACGCAGGCTGGCCACCTCAAGCTTCACCCGTCAAACACGACTTGCGGAGGTTACATAGGTGATGCAAATTTTCTAGTTTAAGCAGATCTGAAACAGTTGAGGCAATCGTTCAGAAAAGTTTGGCAAACTTTTATTGCTGACTAACTGACGACTGATAAAGAATCATCAAAACAACATCATTTATTTTTGATTTGAGGTAGGAGCGTTTGACATCTCATGTACACCATTTCGAGTAAATAAGCTCCCCTGCCTTGCAGACAAGAATCATTGTGCGCGTGCGCAGTCGATCATTCGACCTGCCGAGTTTCACCGTTTCCTCTCGTTATATCGCCTTATTGTCGTGTTTTCTTCCTTCGAAGACAAGCTTCTGTAGCGTTATCATACTTTCAGAACATTTCAAACAATGACTTTCGTATAGCCATTGATTTCGTAATTTCAATATCTTACTTCAACTGGGACAATTTTAAATATAGATCGTTACTTACAGTCGGATCAATTGAATAATGGACACACCGCGATTCTGCACGGGAAAATAATGAAGAACTGCAATTTTCAGACTTGAGCCGATTATAAGATGCGATTTTCACGTGCTCACGACATGTATCATTAACGTGTCCACTGACCCGCGAGCAGGCACGAAGGTAATTGCAGATTCTCCGTTCAGAAATCAAGAAAAGGAATGTACCATTATGCGATCCAGATTGTCGGTACAAAAAATAGCCGAGTATTTAATCTCTCGAGGACCCTACAGTCGCGATCAGCTGCTCTAACAAGTGCCATTGATGAAGTGACGAATAATGCTGAATACATTTTATACAGAATAGAGATCTCGTATAAAACCTTTTGGTCTAATGGCGCTAAGTTCCCCATACCCAAAGCTTTTATACTTACTATAAAAGATCCGTATCATCGTTTGCTCAGCAAGTCAGTCTTTTTAAGTATATATGTATAAGACGTGATCCTGCCAGTATTACAAGCAGCATTCCTCTGAAATACTGTACGGCGGTAAAAAGAGGCAATCAACCAATTCAGAGGAAGTAATTTTCTTTGAAAATTGAACGATCAGGTTCGAACCAAGAACTCATAAACTTGCCGCAGTAAACCAGTAAGAAGAGTACAAATTCTACCTGTGAATCATGTGAATGCAACAATTGCGAAACTTTTTATCTACTGTGGCATAGCAACAATATTTATTTAACAATTACATTCCAGCGGCGGATGCTATCATTCGCAAAGATAAAAAGGGCGTGTAACGAGTCCGGAATATAACTCGTAACACGTACCTACATAATATTATAAGAATACGGTTAACGAATAGTTCCGCAAACGTTGATGAGTCTCGCAATGTATATTCACTTGTTAAATGCAGGTACGCCATTAATATGAGGTACACTTGAGCAAATGGCGTTCATTGAAATCGGTGAGCCGGTTGGTAACGGGCATCATGATCTCGAGAAACCAGAGTTATTAATACAGTCAGTCACTGCGGCGGCCTTTACTCGACCATTTACCCGCGCTATGTTAGCGTCTAGTCCGTAGAATTTGATCATCACTCACTCGTTTTTTGCCTACCAATTTCGTACCAAGAGTTGAAAACTAGCATCGCACACCGTATTCCTCCTCCCGATAAAATTCGTTCGTGACACGAGTATTTATCGCTAGCTTTGACCCCGAAAATTCCAGCGCCGAACCACTGACACGACATGAAATTCATTGCTTAATTAATCTCTGCAAGACTAGCGATTGCAAAAAAATACTTATATACCTGCGGATATTGATAGGATAAGCAGATGCGAGTTGACTGAAATGGTAAAGCTGTTTCTACTTTAAATTTGGTTTACTGTACGTGTTATAAAACTCAAGTATACGTTATGAATCGAGATCCAAAGTCAAGAACCTATTGGACGGTTAGCTGGAAGATCCTTGAAACAAAAATATGATAGAACAGAGCTTTAGACAGTGTTTCTGAAGTTGATTTAGTTATATCTAACAAAAAAGTTCTTGAAATACGGAAAAAAAGATTTAATCTTGAATTTGAAGTATAAAACCTATCTGTAAGTTGTAATTATTGCAGATACGTATTCATTTTTCACTGACAAACTCAAGGAAAAATCTGTCATAAACAATTTGTAGGAAGTTCATTTATAAATAAAATCAGCTTTGTTTTGGTAGAATCGGACGAACTATATGGATATGTCTGACGTTGTTAAAAAGAATGTGTTTATATATTTCAAATTTAGTGTTTTTCAAATATCTTCTGGATCACAGAGACTTTTTTAATCAAATCAAATTTAATTCATTTAAGTTGCACCCTTTACACTATTTTTTCATGTTTCCGTTTCCATATATTTCTAACCTGAATGGTAGCGACGAAAAGGAATATTTTCCGAGTATTTCGCACCTGTGACTTTATCTATGAAGACCCAAATTGCATCTACAGTAGTATCGCAGTAGCAGATTACTAGTTAAAAAAATCATCCAGTCACACACCTCACGTTCTCAAAAATTCATTCAGTCCGTTTCTGAGCAAATAACCTTCATTTTTAGATTGATGCAACATCGTGACGAGGGATAGGGATACTTTCGCTTCTTGACTTTAGCAAAAATAATCGGACCTCTCCTTTTTTTGGAGTTCAAACGTGGAACGAATATGGCGCCCATACGCATAGAAACGTCCCCAAGCAACAAGTATCGTTGGTCTCATTCACGCGGGGAAAGTCGGCCATTAGCTTAGACCTCGAACGGCTACTGTCCACTCAAAAGAGACACGCTCACGTTTAATATGTGATATGAATATTCGTTTACGTGCGTATAATATAGCGGCAAAAGACACGTACGAATACTCAAGGTGTCCATGGTCTCCGGGATTGCGCAACAGTCATTATGACACCGTTTCCACCTAAGCCCACGTATAGTTTGCCTCCTACTTTTTTTCTCCTTGTCATGTGTCAAAGAGATGCGTAGTAAAATGTTTCGTATCGAAGCTCAAGATCAGATTCCATTATACAATTATTTATAGCCGTACTTTCCGTTTCAATGTTTCGAGCGTAATATATTACGGTTTCGCGGAATGCTTGTGCAACGTACAAAATTTTCAGGGACGTGTCGCGATTAACGAATGGCAATCAAATTCTTGGCATGTGTGAGTAATCAATCATAATTATGGTGAGATCTGTTCAACGTGAAATTTGTTTTTCGACATCCGTATAATCGATCATCTTGATTGTATGCGTGCGATACTCTTGAATCTGTCTAGAATGTGAATCCACGATTACTTTAGTACAAAAGTTATTATATCTTATACTATACATTGGTATCTGACCAAAAAGGCAAGAAAAACGTGTTTTGACCTAAATTTCAACAAGTAAAAAATGCGCTATGCTATAAACAAATCACTATTAACTGTGGTAATGGACACCCTGAACGTCACAAAATACCGAGCTTTGATCGTTTCTGCCGAAAAAAGTATCATTATTGAATAGCTTGGAAACGCACAATTTTAAAGGGAGGAAAATCAAAGATTCTTATGAAAAATACATCAACGATCCTTATTATGTAAAAAAAATATTATTTTTATGCAAACAAAAGATTAGAAATGAAAACTACCACTAAAAGGATAAAAAAATTTCGTAACTTTTATTTGGACAATAGCAAATCAGACAATTAAGATACTTATTTACATACTTTAATTCACGATTAGAAGCCCCTTGGATAAGCAAAAAAAGAAAAAAACTTTTAAATCGCAACTTTTACTCTCACACCGATCACACTGAATCATTTTCGTTCGCTCGACAAGTTTACAACCGCTGTAGCTTAAGGACTAACGGGCGAAGGGCAGCCAGATGACGAGTGCAGGATCATTCCTGTACTACGTTTTTTTTAGGAAGGAATCCGCGCCTTACTCCTTTTTGGTTTGCCGGATATTCCCAAGTAAAGTTTCCCTTGGGACGAAATCGACCCAGTGCGACTGCGCACGGTTAATGCATCGTAGGAACGTATTTGAGTAATGGCTTTGTTTAAGAAAAAATCCTAATTGATTAGGAAAACGATGACAAGGAAATGGTCCGGTGAAGAATATTTTAGATAACGAGCACGCAGGTATTCCAAAATTGCTTCACTCTCTTATAAGCGATGTTACGAATATATTACAGTCTAGGTATGTCCAATTGCAAAAGTTCTAAAATGCTTCGCGTGCAGCAAGCGTAGGAGTGCTGGGCGTTGGACGTTCGAATCCGGGACGTAGGTGGTAAATTGTAAAGTGTCGGATGATGAATAACAACAATAATGACGCGATGGCAATCTGCGAATGAATCAAATGACTCTACGTTTATATGATTCGAGGTTTCGCACCAGACTCAAATACCAACTTTCTCTCGGTATTATATCGCAGTTCATTGACGCGGTTTGGCGATCCAAGGAGCAGCGCCTATTACACAATCACGTAACATTGGATAATTCGGATGAACCTCGGTAGGTGGATATTTCTTATGAATTGCAGCGTGTTATTCGTTCTCATCATTCGATTCTCGTAGTTCGTTATAAACGCGAAGCACAACGCTCCATTATACAACATTCGTCGCGTTGTGAAGTCTTTCGGCTCTCACGGAATAAAATCAAACACGTTCCTGCCATAGCAGACAGAAAAAACTATACGAATACAACGAACTCCCGGTTTGCAGCCTGTTCCTTAAAAAGATTTTGAGCAACTCATAGAACGATCGAAAGCTGGTAGCAGTAAAGGTACCAGAAAGGCGTACGTCGATCTTTTGATCGAAAGTGCGAATAGAATTTTTCCACAATATATCACATTCGTAATTGAAAAGCATGATTGAATGAGCTTCCGGAAAAGCAAACACAGTTTTAGCACTGCAGAACGCCACACCTATCTAACCGTAAGTCATTGATCATCGACGTACAACAGTCGACAATTCAATCATTTCTATCAATTCGGGCTGCAGTTGTACCGTGCCAGTCTCAGGAAACTGATTAACCGTACGCGCATGCGTGAAGTTACGTTATTTCTTTGACTGCCCGTTAGGTTGACCAACTCAATTTCGACCAAACGCTAGCTATATAAATTCGCAGGTGTCTCGAGGTTACGTTGCGTTGAGAATTTAAGACAGTCAAAATGTAATGGAGCTATGCTCAACTCAGCACAACCTTGAAACACTTGCGCGTATTCACAGATTCCACCAAGTTTTAATCAGACGGAGTTGGCCAGCCTGTCTAAAAAGATGAAGAACTTGTCGCATGCGCACTTAGGTGTTCATTTCCTTGAGATGATCGCGATATTTCAGTCTAGCATCTAAATAAGGCTACAGCTGTGTGCTATTCGGTCTAAAATCGAAAAAATTTACAGATCAGACAACCTTTATAGGCTCTTGAATTTCGTACAAGAATACAAGTATAAGAATGATCGCTGGGATAACTCGTGTTCAGCTACTGTCTGTTCCCATCACTGCTCTCACCTTGCGGAGGGGATTTGTGGGTATATAAAATAAATTATTGGTTGCATTCTTTCGAGTATAGGGCATTATACACACACAACATTTACTCCGCTTCGACATCGTAAAGTTTAACGACAAGAGTAAATAGCGCTATACACGAGCCACGTGATACAACAGTAGCAGGTCGTCTTGCTCACGAAACAATGGGCATTTCTGTGCCATTACGCAATTAACTTTGGCATTCTAATTGCGATCCTGACAGAGTCTGGCAAAGGCTGCTAGTCTATCGATTGGTACATACTTACCTCGTGGGAGTCGGCGAGTAACGGTTAGAATATTCTTTCACGAGGGGGAAAAAAATATCGTAAAACGTGAACAACGTGCCGACAAATTCCCGACACGGTTTCCGTCGATGAGCGGCCAAAAATAGCCATCCGATCGTCTGCATTGTGTGGAAATGATTCGGTGGAAGTACCTGCAGGTGGGTCCCTTGTTCACCCTATCGCTTCCCAGATTCCCTTCTCCCCAAAGAGGCCCGTAGGCAGCAACATCGACCGCCGCCTGTCATCGAGCGAGTCATTGGTTATATTACGGTAGTACGATTAACATTTCACGGTTAATTAACTCACGTGACTAATTAATTAAGTGGTATCGTTCGAATAGGTTTAACTCCAAGACCACATGCGATCACAATATTTGCTTAATTGATAGTTAACGAACGTTCAAGAATTAATTATATGAAAAATAGAAAATTTCCACATAGGACATTAATGCTACGCCTATCAGATAACTTCTAATCAAATCGAAAACCTTCGATCCGATTCTTGATCCTGCTTCGATTTTCAGTCCTTAATGGATCCACCTCTGTATCGTGTCCTTTATATGTACGAACATTTTCTCAACACACCGTAGATGTGTGCGATGTCAATCTCTTTGACTTAAAACTTCGTGATTTCAAATGTCCGTAGAAATGTGGAAGCTGTTATACTTATCCTTCCTCAAAACTTGAACCCAATAAACAATATCACAGAACAAAATCAGACGTCACTGAGAACCGGTTTGCCAATTTGAGGCCCCGAGTTAAAGATAAATAGCGCGTACAGTTCGGGGTAAAAAATAGGTTACCGGAATTCATTTCTGTCACACAACAGGGATGTTATTTCATTTGCGTTCACTATCATTGGCGCAAATAACATAGCGGGAGTTTTTTTAAACAGTATTTTTCCTACAATCCTAATTTTTGACTCATTTGTCCTTAAGGATTGCTGGACCCGTTTATACCCACAGTTTTCGAATCGCGTCTTTTAGTAACGTTGGTAGTTCTTCTGGTACGCGGTAACAGTTAACCCACGACCTTAACCGGAATCATCACTCTCATCGCGAATTACCCAAGTGCACCAAGCTATCTCAATCTATCAATCATTCCGTGACATTTCCCCGTACGATGGAAGTGGGCGGTCTTAGCTCGGCAACCCTTGATTTCTTTTTGGAGCTGCACTACCTCGCCATACTCAACCCTGGGCAGAATATAATACACGTATCTGCATACCTATTTAAGTAGTTTTCAAATTTTTTCGCAAGTCAGAGAATCCTCCGACGAGTTAACGATAAGCTGAGAACCGACCGCACGTCCGAGATTCAGAGCCTTATACAAAGTAGTCGAAAGCTCTCCGTTGTCTCAGCGTGCTAGCTGCCTGTTTAGTCTTAGGTTGTTGGAAATACACAGATCGAAAATACAATTTTCGAAAGAGAAAGTAATATTTATTTATTGTATAAAGGTGACTTGAAAAGATGTGACGAAATATGGATGACTTTTTAGAATTATTTATGCTGACTAAACTTAAACTACATAGATTTTAGATGAGCGCGATCCTTGTTTCTGAATACAATCGTCAACTGATGGCGCTTCGCTTCTAGTAGTAGCTGTTTATTATGCGTCGATTTCTTTGTTAAGTGTTTAATCCCGGTTTAAATCCAGCACATACGTTTTTTTCTATGTTAGTTGAATGGGCCAGAATGAACAACTATGTACTTAGGGAACGGCGAATGTGAATCTTTACAACACTATATAACTCATGGCAAATTTGGGATTTTCCTGTCAAATTCCCCTTCTATTACTCACATATACTTAGTGATCGGAAGGTAAATTGAAAGACATGTAGTCATATACATAGGAAAAGAATTATTTGTTTAATTAACCAAATACGGCGATCAAACATGGCGATAGATATTTTTTGGTAATCCAAATAAACATGGTTTCACTGAATAACCCCAATTACTGTTCTTTGTAAGAAACAAATATTCCCTTCGCCATACTCGGTAAATTCAACAAATCTTCTCTGCATGTGTAGATTGAGTTACACATCCTCGTATTTGGTAAGTAATTACTCTTACAGAGTCACCTATTCAAAGAATATTACGACGCAAAAGTGAACACACTTGCTTAAATATATTTCGAAGAAGCTATTAGCTTTAGTTAGACAAACATTTTTTCATAGAGTGTGAAAACTTGACGCAAAGTAGTGAATCGTTTGAAGAGTCCTGACGCAGCGTATATTTAATCCACGACCTCTGCATAGAGTAGTTCGATTAAGGATCATTGATAAGGATGTTTACCTAACGGATTAACGACAGTCCCATGCAATCATAATACGACCAGTAGAGGTATAATAATATAAAAGCCATGAGCGAATCGTCGTGACGTTTCGTAGACGTGAAGCGACTGCAGCAGTGCACGAGTATAACGAAGCCTCTGAACCTCGCCGCAATTAATTAAGCAGCTATACACCGCGTGGATGCATTGGAGCACGCTGAATCGTTGCATATAAGAGGGTAGGCGAGGCGATGACGAATGGACGTCGGACAGGCAAAAAACTGGCTGCCGAGGGGGAAGGATGACGCGACGAAAGCAGGTGCCGCAAGGATCGGAATCGAGTTTGGAAAATGAGAAAAGATTGACTTCGCTAATTAACGAAGCTACGACCTTGAGTGTGACTGGCTAGACGCGTGCGTGGGGGTCTGTGGCCTCCGCGTCTTTCGAGTCCCTGGGGATGACGGCGAGGCGTCGAGATCCCATACGAAGGTGTACCAACAGGCCTTAAGAGTAAATCGTACTCGTTTCATCTTGAGATACGTTTACGTACGTACGAGTGAATTTTATTCGAGTATTTGAGAAAAAAAAAACATTATTTATTCATTCGGTGAGAATGTTTTGTATGAAATAACGTCCGACAATTTTAGATTAGCATTATTGAGGAAAACGTTGTTTTTTACGGTAGACGTTAGACGGATTCAAACTTGGATTCAAAATTCAAAATGGCCACTGTTAAAAACACTTGTATTTTTATTTTCGATTTACACTCATTTTCAAAACTTATATATAAAAAATGATGACTCGAGTTGCTGAAGTATAATTTCACTTTCAACTCAATTTTAATAACAGAAAATCTTACCCACAAATATCAGTTGTATAATGAGTATACATGTATTGCAATAAAAAATGGGTATGTGTGTTTGGCTCTCAAAACGATGCTGCGGTCAATCTTTACCCACTGAGTAGAATGTCACTTACTTTTATTATTGTTACCTAATATCAAAGCCTACGCATCGTTGGCGCTAAAAAGTCGCAGCGAGGTTCAGACCATGCAACGCTAGATTCAGAAAATGTTATTTTCGCATGCAACAGACTAGTTCTTTGGATATGTACTTTCGTTTGACATTGTACGTAAAATAGCTCAAATAACTGACATTTTACTCGGTCGGTAAAGACTGACTATAGCATACTCTTAGGAGGTTAGGTTGGTCCAAATAGATATTTGTTATTAATATTTGGCAATACATTTCATGCCCACCGTAGCCAAAATTTTTTTTGCGCATACACTTTCATCGCAGAAGGTTAAATGCATTTTTCAGTTTACATAATACCGTAATCTAAGTTTCGTCGGAAGAATTTTTTTAAGATATCTCTTTCAGTCATTTCAAAAACGAATAACTCGGTATTATCAAAACTTCGCCGGAATCTTCCCTCAAGAAGCAACTGGTCATGTATCCAAATCGATGTAGAATACGTGGGTTACACGGGATTCCGTCATCGTGGAGCATCGTCCTTGCGCCGCGCCTACGTGACTGTCACGACGACTCTGCGCGACTTTAGAATTTGCATTCTCAAAGGACGCGTGCAGTCTCTCGTTGTTCACCGCTCTGTTTAAGTGTCAGACAATGACCAGCTGTTATACTGCCGCCGCCGGGAGTTACGAGATGAAATTTCACTGCGTGTACGACATTGATATCTTTACGACCTGCAACGAGTTCTGACGAGCAGAACCGTACAAATTGCAACAATCGTACTGCAGCGTGGGCAAGGCTGCACGATTATTTCCCGTAATCCGAAGATTAGCCGTTAACGAGCTGGGAACGTCTATTACTCCTGATCAAATTATCATAAACACCTACAATTCATTTTCCTTCGTATATTTCTTTGGTACATTGAAGATAAAAGTGTACTTAAACACGCCAAGCTCTTAGCCTTTCATTTACTTTGCTCAGTTTTCGTCTACTTTTATATACAATGTCGTGTGTCTAATGGTATAAGGAGGTATGCGCCATTATACGACCTTTCACCACGCAGACAGGTAATAATACGTATTTTTCCCCCTTTCCATTCACGCGAAAAACCTGAAGATGCATTCAGAAACGTTGAAAATCAAAAATGGATCAATCAACGGTGAAAGGTCGTAAGGTCGATTAAACTCTTTCATCGCGAAATTTATGGAAAATAATCACGCCCACATACGACCTTACATCATTACGTCCGATATTATTTTTTGACATAGTATGATATTTTTTGAATTCTTTCTGTAATCGATAAATCTTTACGTTTTAAAGGTTTTTGCGTCGTTTACGAAAAAAGCCACGAAATTGGCGGATGCGACATTATACCGTTTATAAAAGTGAACAATAAAAATATGTTGAGATGCTGAAAGGCCGTATCCGCCAAACATAAGGTATTTTACCTTTATTTATTTTTTCGGTTCATTTTAGCGTAGATATACGTTTTGAGTGCTTTCGGAGCGAATGCCGCGAAAAAAATCACCCTTTACCACCAAGGTTGCCCTTTTGGTGCCTCCGTCCTTATACCATTAAACACGCGATGTAGTTTGCTACGAAAAATCGGTGTGAAAATACCTATAATGTTGTCACGAAATCTTCGGTTAAAAATTTCTACTGATCTCATCTTTCGTGGAATAACATGAGTAAACAAAAGAGTTTTAAAATTATTGTTTCTTCGCAAAAAAAAAACAACCATTTAATCAGATTTCAAACCGTCACAGTTATCAAGAATCTGCTTGCGTGTTTTTCTTCAATTTGTAAGCTCACATATTCCAACTAATACGACCAATTAATTTCTAGATCTTAGAAGTCACGTAAAATTGCTGAGAATTTTTACACAACATTAGTATTAAATTATCGCAATGGCTACAAGAAAATATATTACGAGTAACCATAATAAAAAATAACAGTGACATGTACTAGATTTTATCGTTGCAACTACAAATCTAATTTTCATTTTATACCCATAACTTTGATTTCAGATTATTGTGAAAAATTAATATAGATAGACGTCACACATAAACAAATACATGTCGAATTAATCAATTGTGGAATCAAACTTATCTAAGAAAAGGTTTTATTGATTCAAATAAATGTGCAGGTTACATTTAATAAATCAAATGATTATTCGAATGAATTTTTTTTGAATCAAATGACATTTCTTTAAATCTAATTAATATTTCTTTCGCCGTAATTGATTGCCATATTTACAAGGTGTCCAGTGTCCGGGAATTCCTGGAAAACTAGGAGAATTATACGAGAAATTGAAAGTGCCCTTGGAAATCCGGGAAATATACGGGAATTTCATGTAGCAACCGAGAATTCGTTCATCAAATTCAACGCCGAAATCGACCACCTTAAGCAGGGCATAGGGATATTCAATACCACTTTTTCGGGAAATTCAACTGATTTAGAAATTTATGTTCATCGACGATCATATTATTTACAATAGTTATCACGTGTATTTAAAGATTAATATTGAAAACAACTAATATTCAGCAATTATGCAGCTTGAAATAACGTTATGAATGTCCGGGAATTTTTATAAAATGACGGGGAAAATACGGAAATCATACGAGAACTGGACACCCAAGTTTGGTAAATACAACAAATCTTTCTCTGTATGCACAACTAGAAATATCTCTCAGCGCGTGAAAGAAAACTTCCCAATGATTCATCTGCAAGCGATATTTTAAACGAGGTGTTTTTCTCTTGTACATCATTAGCGAAACGGAACCTGTAACGTATCCTAAATAGGCACGTTGATCGAGCAAACAGCAAAAAGACTGGCAAGGATAACGCTCAAACACTTACTAGGTGCGTTGTTTGTTCCTCATTTCTACAAAGCGTGCTCATGTTAGTTCTGTATATTTAAAGACGATAATGTTTAACGCAGCGTGCGATTTTTTTACACACATTGCGTCTATTAACGCGAGTATTATGCCGGTACAGCAACGTATTTTCCACGATACGCGATTTCCAAACACGGACAGATATAATGGCAAGTGTAAAATCGGATTTCGAAACATCTGGTGACGTGTTGAAGCGAAAATATGGGCGAAACATTTAGTTTATTGTTAGTAATAGGAAAGCCTCTTCTATATGCAAGCACACGCCTGAAAGATATAAAAGCTGGAATTTACCGTCTGACGTAAGAAGCGGGAAGTCACGTATATTCAGTCGCCATATGGTTGAGAATAAAGTTAGTCACGAAACCGGGGAATATAAACCCGAGTGACCCACCGCTGAAAAATCGATCGTTATATCGGCTGAGGTACATACAACTGCCTCGAATAAACTGGCTTGACTGAGAATAAAAGTGTTTTTCATACTTGCACGTTTAAAAGCGTTTAAAAGCGTAAAAAATATTCTACGCGGTACAAAAATAAATCTTTACGAAAACGTTTAAACTTCTGCGCGACGCTGGACGAACTCTTCTTGTTGATTATCATTCGTACTAACGTCCCGGCATAATTTCCCACTAGTTTCGCGCAGACACAGAAATGTGAGAGAATGCATAAGCATACACAGAGAGGAAACAACGAAACTAATTCTAAGTAGACTCGGTAACCGACCGCGCATGCTCGCAATAATCGAAATCCATTGGTGGTCGAGATCTTACCGCGGTAATATTTTGATCTGCAAATCAAGGAAGCCAACTTACTTAAAACGGTACACGAGATCTCAAAAACTCGCCCTTATCAAATGGCGAATTGAAATTATCACACGACAGTCGTCGGTTGAGAAACGATAAAAGTTTTTCAAGCCTTCCCAAATCTCTGCGTCAACTATTCGAGATGCGTTTGAACCAAAAAAATTCTCGTCGCGTACATAACCTCCGTAAGTCGCGTCTAGTGGCTGAATTTTGAGGTGGCCAGCTTGCGTGAAAATCCGACAAAGCTCGCGCTAGTACTTAATTTGCAAAGTTTCACCGTTTCCTCCCGGACATGTGTGAGTAACAAGTCCTGGACAGCACAGCGTTGAAAAATAAGCGACAGGCCGTTAAGCGCGACGTGATTTTTCTATGATCCGAGGTGATTAATCTTGTCAAAGTTATTTCCAAGCCCTGCCTCGCAGATGCCGGACAGCACGCTCACAGTTTCTTTCGAGCATCGTCTATGATACGCGGTTATCACGCTCGCCTCGTTCGAAGGAGCTGCTCGCACATGACGGTCCGAGTCTCGGTTGTCCGTTGCAGGCACTTATCCAGATTGATGTGGACAAACACGTGGGTGGGGTTCGTTGAAGGTGAGAATTACTCCAGGGAAAGGAGAAGTCGGGAGGTGATCAGGGCCACGCAACGATTCCTGAGGGTTCGCCGGATGCTCTGAAGTCGGCGAATGTAACGCCAATGCGCGAATGCACGCGCCGATACCTATACATGTATAGACGCATGAATAAGATTGATTCCCTTCATTAGGAAGCGGCTTGAGGATAATTAAACGCGCATCATACAGACGATCGGGAAAAATAAACCCCGCCGAGGGAGATCCTTCGGGTCCTAGGGTGGACGATTCCTGATCCTGCGCGTGTAGGTGTTCCTTGATGCGGCACGCCACCGCCATCCAGAGTCCAGCTACTTTAGGCCTCCTTGCATCCACTCCGGCCGCGTTACACGCTTGCTAATAAGAAACTGCATCCACCGGTGTCTAACTGAGCACATTAAAATCGCGTTACCGCAGCTGCTTTGCAGAAATATTCCATTTGTGCATGCGAAACGAGACTCGCTGTAGTAACGCTGCGCCCGTAATGAACGTTTTAGTCACAACTGCACACCGCGTGTTATTACTCCAGAGGCCGTTTAAGGAAAGGGAATTCAACCACAATTGCGGCCGCTCCGCCACACCACCGATCCAGCTATCTTGACCCCTTGACCCAGCCTCCGAAAACTCCATGATTAGCCTGGGTTCGGGCTGGAAGGTAAACGGTATTGAGAAATTTCAATATCTATAAAGTACCGTCTGCGAAACAGTGAGGAACAGGCTTTTCAAATAACTAATGTATGAGTAATTTTTTATTTTTAAATTCAACATTTCCTCAATATCAATTGATAAGGACTCTGCATATTAATTTCCAATGTCGTAACTCGTGAATACCCGTATGAGTATAAGTGACATTTATCGATGTGCAAACCCTACATGCCAGGTTTGAATCTGAATCTGCTTTTCTGTACAGGAAATCATGTAGAAATATTGACAAATATGAAAAATACGTATATTCTAGAAAAACTCATTTTTCGAAACTTCAAAAGAAATGAGGAATATGAAATGACACTCTACCTTCCTTAAACCTATTTCAACGTCATTGGTTGTCATCTAATGATCGTAGGTTCGTGGTACACAGATATCGGCATAAGGCGTAAGAATGAAATACCACTTTTATCGTTACGTGCACAATTGAAGTCCGCAATAACTTCAAACGCTTTCCCTTCATACTTGAAAAAATACGAGTGATTTTCCAGTAACAATTAACATTGTAATTATGAAATTTCTTACTGCTTACAATCCTTCAATACAGATGCATCGTTTTCGTTACACCATACAATTAACGTAGATCATCCATCTAAACCAGATAAAAAGCTAGCTAAACCTTCGAAACAGGAGAGCCAATTTTTAAAACAGTAATTTATTTCGTCGGAATGTTTAAGAATGAATCATAAATCTTAAATAAATAGTCCATTATTTATCCAGCAATGTGATTTGCGACGTTAATAGTGAACACGAATGAAACAACACGCCAGCAGATTCGAACAGTACAAGCTAAGATATTATCAACGATTGTAACAATCAACGATCACTGAAACAAGTTTTCTTTCATTGGGCAATTCCATACTGCCGTTTTGTTGATTTACAGGTTTGTAAAATTAAATATTCAACAGAGCCAGTAAGATAGAAGAAGTGTTTATGTAAACTCGTCATAAATACAGTTTCTTTCGAATAAACTAAACCGTCATCAAGTAGAATCAAACGAATCTTCTAGATTTCAACCGTTTTGAAAGCGATTTGTAATCAAGCATCAATCTCTTGTTTCTAATTTATTTCAAAAAATCTCTAAAGCATGGAGATATGACAATTTGACATATATTCAGCGTACGATTATCTCTCAATAAAATCAATAAAAAGCTCCGATTTTTGGTCTTCCTTACCGGACGAATGCTTTCCAAAAACGCTGCCCGATTTTCGGAACTTTAACGGCGCCTAACCATACGAGAATCAGATCGGTGAAGAATCGCATATACCTATAATGGTCGAAGAGTCTCGACGACATCCCGACGATTTTGACGCCGGAGGTGAAGCCTGAAGCGGGACGAAAAAGGACCTACGTCCACGCTACCATTTCCGGTCTTTTCCGCAGGATTCCCCCGATTCGTTTCACTCCTGCTAACGACCACCGACGTGACGCGAAGAGCGAACTACGAACCACCGAGAAGAGACCACCTTGCCTTTGGACCGCGGCTACGACTTACTTCGGTCTTTTTGCGATCCAGGAGTCCAAACGGGCTCACCGCACAACGACCGCGAATTAACAAGGACAATTCTCTGACGCAACTGATTTCCTCCCGCCATTCGCTCCGAAGTAAAACGATCGGAAACTTTAATCAGACTTTGCTGAAAACGTGACGGTATCGTTAACCGATTTCACTGATCATTTACTGTTCTATCAAAACATACGCCCTTATTCCTTGCAAGCTTTGCATAATATTAGGCCGATTTCTGTCTAGAATAATACGATGCAAAATCTACGTTCATCTTTTGTTTTTATAATTTACTCATCTCACTGAAATAATCGTTACAGTAATGAATGTAACGTGCAGTTCAACAAGTTTGGTAAAATGCCACGCAACAACAGCTGGTATATTCAACTTTTGAAAATGGTGGAATTACGAGCCCAATTATGTACCTGACAATTATTTTCTGCAGAATACTCAACTTGTTAGGCCTAAACGTTGAAAAAATCGATCATATAAATCGATGAAAATTCAATCTTGTTGAAATTCATTTAATACACGAATTATGATGCACGTTTTCAGCAAAATGACTCAATTATCATGAAACGCGAAAATACAGTTCATCTGACTTCAATTTTGTACAGTGCTTACACGGAATTTTCAGAAAAGACACGACATCGGTTGTCTAGCAAATGGAAAATTTTAAACAATAAAGTGTAATTCTTGCTAAGATAATTCAGATTCAGTATATTATTTTAAAAGTGTGCTGAAAATCGTACGCTTGTGGCAGTTTAGTAGTAATACCGCTATAAGGCAATAAAATTGGGAACGAAACGAAAATAAAGGAAAATTAATTTCATAAAGTAGAGAGTATATAAGTATAGGTGAAGTTTATGCGATCATGTTCTCGAAGCTGCACGAGAATGTATGAAACAGATCCTCGTACGGTTAGATAAGTCGAGCGAAGGCGAGTGGCAAGGTTAACTTCATACATGCATGTGCGGAATATCTGCCTGCCTAATTGAAATGGATTCCAGATAGTTAGTTAAAATTAGCTCCGTCAAATCATTTACAAGAATCAGAGTTCCTGCGGCGCGCTGATTTCCCTTGTTCGAAGCGTGGGTCGGGATCTCGGTTCGCGTGCAGATTCGATGCAGTGAAAAATAAACACATCGAGAAGGTATACCTACGGCTAATAAGGAGAACGCACGATAAAAGTGAAACGGGGGTTTGAAACAAGAAGGCGAGCTCGAGTGAAAATAAATAAAATGGAAAAACGGTGCCGCGAGAATATATCAGCGCAAGGTATATTGAGAGGTGATGCATCGGGAAAAAAAAAAATCATAAATAACATGTAATCGCGGCGCATTATCTTCTCTACAAGACTCGCTTTCATTCCCATATATAATAAAGTGTGCGTGTGTGTGTGTTTGTGTGTAATAATACCGAGAAGAACCGTGATAAACCAATACCTCACAAGAAGCAGCTGCACTCGGCAACCGCATGTTGCTAAGACCCTTCCGTTATTAACATTATAATCATTCGATACGCGCGCGGTGGCTAAGATTTATTCTATTTTCTTTTATGCGCTCAGGACGCGCGCTGCTTCGCTAATTAGGTGATCTGGTGTATTCATATACCGGCTAATATTAATTCGATGATTTACACCCGCTGCTTCACCTGGCATTCCCACGCGGTTGGAATTCGAGGCTTTTCAATTACAAATTTAACGTGAATTGAATCACACAACGTTCTGATGTGTGCTTATTTTTTTCTTTTATCTGAACGGATTTATGGATTTCGAAAAATTGGGTGTATTTGGGGAATTTCGGACTCGACAACCGATCGTTCTGTTTGATTGAGGTTTGTTTTATTCACAAGTACGTTGATCCAGCTTCATTTACGATTTTTCTTTTTTTCGGAAAAATCAGTCGATGAAAAGCATTGATATCGATGACAACGTCAACCATTTTACTCGGTGATATTTTTATACTTTGCAAAGCCCACAATATCTGAAAAACAGCTCAACCGATTTACTTCGAATTTGAAGACAGTTCATCCCCTTTTTTATTCAATACGACCATTTGAATAGATGCAATTGAATCTGACTTCATTCCGCCTTTGGATTCATTCTTGAAAAACTTCCCTTGGTGTATCGGAATGGTTCCGTGAATTGAATATTCAAATCTAACTATCGCTGTGACTGGATCCGTGGTTTTCCAATTCTACATCTTCTGTCGTTGGGAATTTCTAGGCCTGCGGTAAACAGAAGTGTGACCGTGCGATATACGTCACTTTTTCGTTGAAAATCGCAGGTATTACCCGCTGAGGGAATAACATTGTACAAGCATCAGCCTTATAGTTAGTAATAATTCGTTGAAGAGGAGAGGTGTAAAAAAGAGCTGTAAGGACGCCCATTATAAATTCTCTAGGATTTCTTTAAAAATACAAAAAAATAGAAAGTTCTGGAACTCCAAATGAAAATGTAGACATTGATACTTCATTTCAAATCGCTTCAAAATTATAAAAAAGATTTAATACATCGTTCGATTGCATTCTACGATTATCCATTTTATTCAGAGGACGATTTCCGACAAAATGACTGAAACGGAAGTTTACTTTTAGGAGACGATTAAACATTGTGATTCGGTAATCCTAATCAACATCGGAGGAATATTTTACTATCGAGTATTCAACGATGCTAACGTGATATACAAAAAGATTTTCATTAAATCTGCACAAAACAGTCTTCCAAATAACATGAGTTATCATAGAGCGAAATTGGACGAATCTACTAGATTTCGAAGCGATTTAAAATGAAACACTGCTGTCTAAGCATATCTTCAGAACTCCAGTGTTTCCCATTTTTTGTATTTTCGAAGAGATGTTGATCGTAGCTTCCGAATATAATAATTTGACAGTAAAGTTAATAAAAGGTGCTAATTTTTGGCACACCAATCTCCTCAACGTGCGACTTACACGGATTTCCATTGCTTAAAAATTTTGCACAAATTCGTTTCGATAAGTCATCGTGCACCTGCATAATGTAACGTCCAAGCCGTCGCAGGACCCCAAGCGGCGTCCTAGTCCTCTGATCTTTCGAAAGTCATCTTCGTAGAAGTTTTTGCAGATGAAAATATATAGTTCAGATCTGTAAGCGAAGGTCACCGGCAAAGTCTCCCGGGCCTGGACCGTTCGTTTAAAAAGCATCCATCCGTCCGTCGACGGAGCGTTGCTACGTTGCTGCGCTACCACCGTGGGTGTGACCGCAGCACGGATCCTTCTTCGTCCTTTCCTAGAAGGGACGGACCGCTACACCAGCCCCCGTGTCTCCTGCCACGCCGAAGAAACCAGAGACGTGACATGACGCGTTTTTGCTCACCTGTACAACCGACGCGACAGGCGCACTCATCTCTCAATATTGTAATTAAGAAAAATTGCGAGAGATTCTGCGATGCTACGGTTGCTCGAGCCACGAAGATGTCTCAAGTGGCTGTATGACGAGTCTAAATTTCGCCGTCTTCAAAAATCTTTCTAACCAAATTTCAGACAGGTACAATGGACATCGTTAAGAGTTGAGGCCGAATCTACTGAACCGTCCGCATCAAAAGTTAGGGACAATGGAGAAACGGTTCAAATAATTTCAAGCTATGTTACTTGGGGCTAATGATAGTGAACAAGAATGAACGAACATCCTTACTGTGTAACAGAAATGATTGTCGGCAAATTGAAATCAGAGAAGCCAAGATATCAACGATTCTACGAAACGAATACTATAAACGAAAATATTTTACTCGCTTAATGTAATGTACTCACGAAACTGTAAGTCATCAGTAACTGAGAGATCCACCTTTTGCACAACATCTGGGAAAAAGGCATTTATCTAGAAC
The DNA here is from genome assembly GCF_021155775.2 of Neodiprion pinetum. Classification (NCBI taxonomy): domain Eukaryota; kingdom Metazoa; phylum Arthropoda; class Insecta; order Hymenoptera; family Diprionidae; genus Neodiprion; species Neodiprion pinetum. The sequence goes on from NC_060234.1 coordinate 19,066,248, forward strand.
TAAATGCTCGAATAGGGTCTTCCAAGGATTCAATTATATGCTGGATATACTCACTAATGGTAAGTTTAAACAGTAAAGATTCCACTGAAGTAAAAGTATCAGTCATGAAATGCCCCTGCAAAGATAGTTTTCTCTTCCTCGTCTACAGTATTTACTCAGCTAGTTACTCCTCGACACTAAATATTGCAGATCCCTCAGTTCAGTAACCGATGAAAAACGTGTTTTTGAACAATAAGTCAACCTCTCTACTTGTATGTAGTGACTTTTGACTCAAGACATAAAGTTGTGAACGTATCTCTTACACCGATCAGTGATTCGTCTCTAGAGAACGTAGAATGAACAGCACAAACCATCGAAAACCTTAGAAATTGGGATATTCAAGAAGTATTTCACTTTTGTCAAACCCAAATAGGCACTACAAAAAAGTTCAAATCTCGCAATTCCTGCCCATTCATCTTGATTATAATACTACGTCATGGTCTTAGAAAACGAACTCTTGTGAAAAAATACCCTTGGGACATGCGAGACCTTGAGACATGTCTACTTTTAAGGTCTACACAGGACTTCATCTAGCGTTTGAGCTTGACACCGATCGAGCGAGGCCCGCATGGTAAAAACGGTTGATTGTCAAGTTCTTCGAGGAATATGATTCACCTTAGTCGGACACCTTGGTGTACATCGTACACCTTTGTAGCGAATTCCGAACTGCAACGACGAATAAGTACCTACACCAAGATCTTGGGATGCCGCGGTGTAGTCGTAATATCGATGCGATGTCATAGATGACTTCATTAGGTAGGTTCATCACTCATACGTTTGCTCATTGATAATCCGTCCGATTCAAATGGTTCGAAAGAAAAATTAAATCCAAATATGCCAAAACATATCTCCAGCCAAGACGTCAACATTTTTTAGTCGGGAAAATCAATTCAACTAACAAACTGATGAGAAAAGTAATTCCTAAAGAATGGTGACGAAATTCACGAAGGAACCTCAGCGAGTACAATGAGTATCATAAAATCACTGCGAAAATTTCTACTAGTACAGAAAACTTGTGCCAAAGTTATGAACCTATCGGAATACTGTGTGTATAATTCTTATGCGATGGAGAAGCTAATCTTGATTCGAGGCACAATGAGTTATTACGTGAATTTACTCCCAAACGAACTCTCTAAAATTCATGTGACTTGATGATACGTCGGAATCACGTTTACATCCGTGAAATCACACGTTCTTCTCAAGACCATTCAACTATCCCTCGTTAATTTGTCGAATACGTGCATTCCTTGATAGGCACTTGTCGAATTAGTGCCTGTCTTGACTTTGAGTACGAGATACTGTACGCTTTACCGATGCTAATAGGAGAGCCATTTCTAAAGACTGTGGATCATTGAAGGGAATCATTGAAATTACTTGAAATTTCTCGAAACCTTACAAAATCTGTGGACTTCTATAAATTGATCCGTCGTTCATTTATTTTAAGAAGAAAAGATATTAAAAGTGAACTTGACATCTCCGGAAGACCATTTCATCTTGACGACGATCGTCGCTGGAGACTCAATGGTGTATCGAAATAAGTTGAACTAGAATAACGATAATGACTTTCGAAAATCAAGTTTTGAATTGGACAACTTTTGTGTTTAGATTGGCAGCACTTCATAAGAGCATCTTTGATGAAGTTAAAATTCGCAAAGTACACAAGATGCAACGCAAGATGAAGATGAAATTCACTTACTTCGACTATCGAAGTTTTGGGTAATGGTAAAAAATTAGTAAATTACATCATATCGATATTAGGTAAATAGCAAATTTTGTCCGTTTTCGCAATTTAGTTGCAAAAACTAAATTTTTCCCCACATATAATTTGGCGATCTGAACTTCAACCGAAGTTCAGCTCCATCTACTTACAAGTCGCATATACATCTATATTGCATACGCTGAATCACCTTAATTCAAAAACCTTTCAAACAATAATGATATTCGCTTAATCATTAATGCGGCGAAAGACAAGACAAATTGACTTTACATGTTCTGAAATTCTGAGAAAACAATTGCAGTAACGTATAATAGGAAGCGATATAATACCGCGAATGAATCTCTTCTTCCATTGCACGCAATAACGACCGGAATCCTTGTAATACACGTGATGGCCGGCAAACTGATTTAGAAGCCATTGCACACCACGATGTGTAGTTGTAACAAAAATTTCGGCGTACGCAGGCAGGTATCAGCGAGCGACGGATGGTGTATGTAAAATATGGGACACGCACGCTTCGACTTAACAATGGACGGATTTTGCATGCCAGTCAGGTACTCAGGGCCGTATGAAGTGCGGCACTAACATTTAATGAACATATGGTGTGCAGGCGTTGGGCTGGGCACATCGTATCTTTCAGCTTGTCGTAAAGCCATTTTTTTTAAATATAATGAATACGTTGAATAGTGAAAACTTCTCACGAATTTTTCAAATCAATTTAGATTGGCGGTTTTTTGAGTTTTGAATAAATATTACCTAACCTTATATAATATTATATAATATTATATAAGGTTAGGTAATTATATAATATTATATAATATTTATATTTGAGGAGGTTGATTGACCGAAGATCTGTACTTTTTGCAGATTTTATTACGAGATAGTAATGCGTTGAGTGTTTATGAGATTATTGTATCAGTGAACTATACGTAAAGACCTGTCGAAAATTCGAAGATAGAAATTATTGGAATTATGTATAAAAAAAAAAAAAAGAAATATCGATGCTTCGTTTCAAGTCACTTCAAAACGTTTAAATATTCCATGGTTTCTTTCTATTTCACGCTACGAAGACATATTGTAGTCAAAAAACTATCTTCTACGTTCTCAATATTAACCCTCTGGCTATTTTGTATAAATATCCAAACTTCACCTGTTTTCCATAATCCAATATAGAGTCAAAAGAATCTTATGCATTTGTGAGTGCGATTTAACACTTGTAAGTTTGGAAGAAAATCTACACAATTTCAAAACTACTGAAATTATTACTTTTATTTATTCAAATTAGTCTTGGAAAGTTGAACAATATATAATAATAGTACTTTCATATCTATACAGCGTAAAACACGGTCTTAAACACGAAGGTGTAAATCGTTAAGTTATAAATTGGTTGTTTCACCATATAACGATTTTTAACCAAATAAAAAAATTAACTAAATTCGGCCCCCCTTAAAGAACAATAATACTTTATTCTTAAAAAATATATTTATTCATAATTATTAGAAGTAACGATGATATAAATTTTTGATTTCATCCGAGAAAGGTTTTTAGTTAAACAAAAAAATTAACTGAAATCGGTCCCTCCGGAAGAACAATAATACTTAATTGTTAAAAAAAATATATAAGAGATCAATAATCCTCCTGGCAATAAACTGAACTGACAATTCTCAGAATCAACCTGACTCAACTATGAGTGCGAAAGACAAAGATTCGGGGATTTTAGGTCCTTTGTTATTCTACACATACCGGTGTGTAAAACGTTACTTTGCACCCGCAAAACGGACCGTAAAATCCCATTTTACGCATACGTCGGACAAAAAATACATATCAGGAGATATAAAATGAAAATAACACACTGTTTGATATTCCAGGCTATTCCTGATAGCTACTTTTTTTATACATGCTTGTAAAATTGTCGGTATTTTCATTGCGAGAAGTTTCGCCAGCGAGTACAATATAATTAATTCAGATCACGTTGAAAATGCAGGAAAAAAAAAAAATCTGATTCCGTGGGTGAAAGATCCGAGAATAAGCGAGACGTAAGAAGTCGTCGATTGGTCTTTAGCGATGACGTAGACACTGCGTGGGTGTATCGCGAAGGAGAACTATCCATATACGTGTCAGACTCCGGTGAACCGATCCGATTCATTGCTGGTGGGCAGCTGCCTACCGATCAAAATCCTTAGCTTTTTTTCACATTGAAGCTAATTACCAGATACGGCCTCGTCTTTTGTTTATTGTTCTTCTAGGATTCAATTCTTTTTTCTCGCCGTCAGCGTTTATCCAAAAAAATAATTTCTCTGCGAAACGAAATTTTTCCTAATTTCAAACTACTTTTTGTATGCTGCTACTTGAATTTGTGCAGAATACCAAAATTACAAAGACAATTCGGGAGTTGAAGGTTCCGCGTTGAATTACGAACATTTTCTAATTTGCTGTACTTCAGTTTTTAGAAGCTTTTTTGCTATTAACTTGAATATTTAATCTTTTAAACGTAGATCAGAAATTTTTTTGGAATTTTTACATACGTCTGCGATGGAACGTGCAGAATTTCTTATTGTTTCGGATGGAAGTTTCTGTTTCCAAAAGTTTAGTAGAAAAATACTTAACACGAAAGAACTTTGGAAATACGGCGCATTTGTTACTGATTCTTCGAGGAGAAACAATTTTTTTATTTTTCTAAACTTTAATTATTCGAATTTTTCACCATAACTGAAAAATATAACTGTTTCAGATACAAAGAGAAAATTGTTTTTGTTGTTCTATCTGGAAAATTTAGTATGTGTTACAAGTCCTTTCGATTGTTATCATTCTAATTACACTCATTCGTCACTATGGCAATGATTTAATGTTGATGCAACAATAAATTGATGTTTATTGGACCTTACTTGACTGATAAAATTTAGTAAATTAAACAGAGTTATTGTCTCTATATAATTATAATTGTACTGAATTATTATTTTTACTTTCCAAAAATATCCAAACAATTATTGTAACGATACGAATAGAACTTTTCAATAACTGTAACAAATGCGATTTTTTTCGATTTTAATGGTCAGAGTGGTATAGTACAGATTAATTAGACCTGAAATATTTTAATGTTAAAAAGTTTCTACTTACAATAACTTTAATAATTGTAATATCATGACTCGGAGCATTAAACAATACCACATTCTTTGTACAAATCGATATTCAACCCTCAAAAAAGACTAAAAGTTAATTCGGTGAATAGAGTAGACTAAAGATTTATATCAGCATCTGGTACTGTTGAAATGGGCAAAAAAGCATCATTTTAGATCTACAATCGGATTCAAGAATACGCGCTCATTGGCCATGCTAAATTAGCTGGGCGAGTTACGAATCACAAAGCACGTCGCGCTTGATGAAAAATGAAGCAGAACTGTTTTTCTTTTCCATCTATAGTTCATTTGCGCGACATGGAAACAATGCCGTTGAAGGACAGACAACTTGCCATCGCGTCGGATTAATGACGGGCATAAAACACCGGTCATTGTGTTTTGCGTGCACTCGAATTGGTTTCCCATTTATCTTATTCATTTTTTACATAACTTTGCATCTGCGGTGAAAATAACAGCCCAACCTGACCGAACGTGTAAAATGCTTTAATGGAACCTTGGACAAAAATATCCGTATAAACATTAACAGGCCACTCGTGTTTACCTCAAGAAATTGTAATTTCAAAGCTGCGTAACTTTGCTGAAAATCCGTGCAAGAAACAGCTCAAAAAACTCCTTCAAGCTTAAAATGTCAGCTGAATAATTACAAAGGTATTTGTTTTCGTAGGTCTCGCAAATTCGATTTCAATATACAATTTTGAACGACGGATGCAAATTAAAAAGTGCCGATTTTGTTACAATCTGGTTTCTGGTTTCTCCGGCATAAACAAAAGGCATGTTTTGCCATTTTATTATTTATATCCTGTTGTGTATGGATTTTTTCATATAATACCTCGTCCGCGATTATTTTACGGAATTCAAATAAGTGCATTTATATTTATTATTTACGTGTCATTTAAATCGGAAAGAAACACACATGGAACGACGCACCTCTCAGACTTGATATAAAAATCGTATATCGTAGTTCCGGTGGATTTGTAGTAATTACGACAAAAAGTATTTTTCATGCCTTCGTTGATCCATTAAAAAAACAAAAATATCGCTCTCACTAAAAAAAAGTTTAATGCGTATATTAAGAGAAGTGCAATGAGACAAAATCACTCCTGCAGGCATACAACGAGACTCTTGAAGGGCCATTAAGTGTAGGCAACCGATGCCTATATATCGAGTTTGCATTTTTGCTCTGCAAAGGTGACAACCAAGTGACGGCTTTAAAGAGAGAAGAAGGAAATTTTTTTCCTCCGGTTTGCTGCACGAAGTACACGAGGCGCATACTCTTGGCCTATATAATTGAAGACAGTAAAGTTCTGCGGACATAAAATCAAAGCGATAGCTTGCATATTTATGTTTCGCGATTTTACACGTACGTAAATATATGCACAGGCATGCATAAGCTTAGGTACACATCCGGTTAGCAGAGTCTTTTGTTTCGTCGTACTTTGCTGTAAATTTTATGGCCTCAAGGGGGGAACCTGCTTTAGAACGCTAAAAAAGTGTGATTTTTGCGAATATTTTTCTCGGGGACTGTGAAACTAATTTTTTCAAAACTTTTCGAGCGTTTTATTACGTATTTCGACGTTACGATAAAATTTTTTTTAATATATGAACTGAGTTTTTTTATACAAAATGTTCGGAATTATTTAAACGTCTCGACGCTGAAGTTGTTAATCGGCACTGAATTGTTTAAAAAAGCTGTGGGAATCAATTTTTAAAATTTCTTAGGCATAATTTAAGTAGCTATTGCAATACTTTTATGTTAGTATAGCAATAAATTGATCTTGTAAGGTCTTGTTCAACTGAAAAAAAATGTGTAAACTAAATTAGTCACGTGTACCAGCACAATGTTTAATAATATGAAGAATTAATTACAGGAGATCAATTACACGTATTTTCAATTTTTTTATATTTTTTTCACAAGTGTGAGCTTATATTGTTGTTAATATAAAGCCCCAATAATTAATTTTCTCTACGCACCCTTTATGCCAACAGACTCCATAAACATTTAAAGTTTCCGTTTCACCCATTTTTCACCCATCATTTTTTTTTTGGTCATAAGTATCTCCCTCGTTATTCACTACATGAAATACTGTATTTTTTCATTTGACGCGGTGGTGTCTGAGTAAAAAGAAGTTGGAACAAAAATTTCATATCTGTGGACATTTTTTCATAAGTCACTTCTAGTTGTAAGTAATATTATTTCTCAATTTCCGTAGGTAAATTTGAAGGTGACTAAAGACTCGGAGACTTTGTCAATTGAAATCATATAAACCAGACCTGAAACTAGAGTATTTTGATGATCAACGACGTGATTTTATTCGAAGACTATCACTGGCTAATTTGTGTCTGTAAAAATAGTCAGTTATCGAAAATCACTTAGGGCGAATTTTATTCGTATCACAGATCATTAGCTTTACTGTGAACATTTCATTTTCTCGGTAAATAATTCCAACACAATCAGATCCGCAATTTAACCGTTTGTCAAATTTAAATGACAAGCATACTGGATTTGCAAAATTACACAATAATTCGTGCACCTATTTTTAAAACTTGTTTCGATACACCGATGATGTTTTGATTAAAATTCAACCTGTTCGTATTCATTCCGAGTGTAATCTTATCGCTACAGGGCTTAATGCCAATAATTTTCTGCAAGATGTAGGCATAGACGTTGTATTACACGCAAATAAAAGAAAGCCTGAGCGGCAGTCACCGCAAAATCGCGAATTGAACTGCGAGCTCGTATCACGCCTATCGGCTATGTGTGGACCGAGTAAAGTGCACTCAATGCTAATTGCAGAGAGGAGAATTTTCCGAGTCAAACAGGCTTTTACCGGTAATCATTTAATTCCGAGTAAATGTTCCGTAAACTGATTGTAATCATTTAATTCCGAGTAAATGTTCCGTAAACTGATTTGCACTCATTGTTTTGCAGGGCGCAGGTTTTGATACTTTCGAGTTTATTCTTGTGAAATTATTTGTAACAAAATGGATTTTCATAAATGTAAATACGATTAAAATAGTCTGATACGAATTTGAATATAATAAAAATATGTGGCTGACAACGAGACAAATTTCATGCTTCGCAAGATCACGATTTCCTGCATTTTAAAAACATAAAAGTGTTTCGTTGAACAAGACTGCGAGCTTTTAGAAAAAATACCAAATTTGAGACAAAAGTTGGAAAACATGGAAAAATTGATTTTTTGTGTATAAAACTTGTTTCCATTATCGATCGGTTCATGAAGATCTAGCCTAAAATGGATTCCATCATGGTCGGAAAGTCACGTCACGTGTTTTTCTGTGTCGAAAACATCTTGGGTTACATTCTTTTTCATGCATGGATAAGTACGTGATAAAAATTGAAATACGAAAATCGATTATGTTCAAAGTTGAAAATGTGATCACGTGTCACTCTTGAGCAAGAGTTCTGCAACTTGCAGGACTTTTACATCTCGATACAAAATATCGGACTCGCGGGTAAATCTAAACTCTCGATTTATGAATCATAGATAATTAGAAGACTCGCCATTAGGTTATTCGTGCTGTCCAATTTTCAAGGTTAATCTTTGCGTGCCGTAATAATCGATTAATACCCAGATGATAGGAGCTTCGCAATACGGCCACAGCGTGAAACAAATATTTGACGAAAGTCAATTTTATTTAAAATTAACACGCGATAATTCAGTTAAAGAGCTGTAAATGCGCACAGCGCGGCAGAAAGAATTCGACACGGTATTTTAATAACTCTCTCACATATATATATAAAAGTAAACATATTATGCACGCACGCGTATACGCAATGCGTCCCGGTAAAAAGTGGATGTTTTTGCCTCTGTTTTTATACTTTTTGCACCATCTCTCTCACACCTTTGCTCAGCAATTCAGGGTGTATTTTTCAGAGTTATAACACATAATGCCGGTTGCACGGTATTTGGTATATCCGTTAGTATTTACGTAAGTTATAGGTTGCCCTGGAAACTATATCGCATAGTTTTCAATTCGCAGAATCATTATTCGTTGGATTCGTTTATTATGACTGCACTCTCTTTTCAATGTCGGTTTAATGTGTGGATTGAAATTATTTTTTTCACATTTTGTGCAAAAATAACGAAGTAGACTCGACGTTTGCAGGAAAACATTTATTCTCCTTCGCTCTCCGATCGCACAATATTTTTATATCGAATACGCGGAAAGACGTAAAAATGGAACACGGCCATTTTTAACGTACTTAAACACGTTATGCAAACTCCTTGTGTAGGTCTACTTAATCTGGATGTTTGAACGCATGCAGGCTGTGCAAATCCGAGGGTATAAATGCTGCATCTACACAGTTGATATATACATTTACGGTTATTGGTAAAACTGTACGGGGCTTTCCGCGTCAAATCGAACGGCCAACTTCCCTGACCTCTTTCGATTTTGTTACCCTTCTTATACGCGATCACGTACATATTGACAAGATCGACTTCAATTTTTTTCAGATTATTCAATTTTAAGAACTATGGAATCAGTCGATCAGGTCAAAAAAGTGTGTAAGAAGCAAAACGTGATCGTACAAAGCTGAATAATGTCAGTGAAACTAATCAAGTTGGGTCTAACTAAAAAAGCTTCTGTGATACAGGAAAAAATTATAAGATATTGAATTTAACTGTATTATGTGTATTTATTACGGTGCTGCAGGAAAAAATAATTTGCGAATTTCCATTGTGGCATCCTCTGAGAAGTTTGTTTAGGTTGAAAGCAAGATTCTCTTAAAAAATGAGCGTTCTGCGTTACGTCTAAGATGGCGCTTATTGGATTTTTCACTTTTTCTAAACACTTTTTTTCATTCAATAATTTTGTAGAATTGTTGTGAAAACAACATTAGGCGATATCTTTCTTTCACTTTCTATCAGTTTGAAGTGGTTTTGTATGCACAGATACCATTTGAATAGATCAAAGTAATGTAAATTCAAAAACAAAACAAATCAAATTCTCAATTTTGAACGATAAAACTAAATATGATGTAACATATACGTGATAGCAAAAAATGGAAAGCAGATATAGATTCGGAACATTAAAACCTTCATATCTATAATACTTTTTTTTTTGAAGGAAGGGGATTTCGTTGCAGACATGTGTTATCCGTTAATCTTAAAATATGGTGAGCACTAGTTTAAAAATTACAATTAGTGATACACGTGTCACTATACAATTTTTTTGCGACATTTGCGAAATTTTGACGTTATGATTACTGATATATTATGATCGCGATACGCATTACAATGCAGATTTTCGGCCCAATATTCAAGTATTTATTATTAGCTAGGAAATTACTCTATAAAAATTATGTAGATGTAATATAAATAATACAATTTTACATTATATTTCGTTATATCATGTAAAATATATATTATCACTTGTAAGTTCTAATTTACCGTTCAGCTCAGTTCGAAATTTATGGCAGCACGTTTTTTTTCAAAGTGGGGATTGTACATGAATCTTTTATATATAAAATACTTTTTTCGTGCACAAACAATCTGAAATTCAAACTCCGTTCTTAAAAATTCAAGAATCCCTGAAATCTATATTCTCAGATTTGAGAATTCTATAAAAATTCACGATCGAGCCTTTCAATGCGTACTTGAGTTATGTGAAAAGGCTTATAAATCGAAAGGGTTTAAGGGAAAAATTTTCTTCGCTCGATTTCATATTGAATAACCCGTATATAAAAGCCGGGGTCCCCTCGCAGTACCGAGACTTCTAGGTTTGTTTCGTTCCAAGTAAAATCCAGTTAGCTAACCATAACGATGCTGCTTAGATCCCAGTGGACGATTAACAATGTATATTCGCAACGGTCACGTCAACGCAACAGTGCATCCAACATAAATCTTGCGCTGCGCGTAGAGGGAAAAGTGAGTCGAGTAAAAGGATGAAGTCGAAGTTAAATCTGACGACTCCAAAACTGTCTTACAGTAAGCAGCTCGGCTCATATTATACACGGTTGAGTAATATAGTTGAAAATGATTTCATTTCTAATATGTACAATATGTACATATCTGATATGCAAAATGTAATTCACCATTTGTCCGTTTTAATGAAATTTTTACAAACATTTTCCATTTTCAATTTTTCATTGCAGATGGAAAAACATAAAAGCATTTCACCCAGCCCTAAATTCTTACATTATATCTAGAAGCTTACTATTTCACATGAGTTCTGTGAGCTAATGACGTCATGGTCGAAGGTTCAAGGTAGGTACACGACACGTGCCTAATTCGTTACCTGTGCGCCAGTTTTTGTCGAAATCAAATCACGCGTCGTGCCGATTATCTACTGGATCCGAAAAAGGACCTCATGGTCACTCATTCGCCTCACCTCGTGGAGGGTAAAAACCCCGAGCTCGTATTTACAGAGCTCTTTACACACACAATCCCTAATCGGCGTTCTCCCATTATCACACCTTTGGAGTCCAGTTCGCGTGCCGCGATCCTAATTGACCCTTAATAATCGTGCTGCAGGATCGCATGACTTCGTTTTGTAGAGATCGTGGATTGAATTTTATTTCATTCCTCGCAAACTGGAATTCCATCAAGTTTATGTTTAAACAGATGCTGTTTCTTTTTTCCTTGACAAGATATTTGCTGAGACAAAATTTATTTGCATGTTTTACCGACGAGGCGTATCAAGCAATAAACTCACACAAACGCAACTTTTTGTTTTTGTAATATTAATTTACATCACATTTCGTTAGTCAATTAAAACTCGATTTGCGAAATTTCACGTTTTCGTTAGGTCGTTAAATTTGTGCGAATTTATTTTATGCCGGTCCGATTATCACACTGATGGAACAAACTCGTATTATACAGAATTCTGATTTGTAGTGCTTTTTACAATATTTGTTGACTTCAGTGGAATAAATAATAATACTGTATAATCAGATTTAAACTGATTTATAACGCACTGCAACAGGCTACAATTCATTTGTATAATCTTTCGGCGGAAAATATTAAGTTAAGAAATTCTCATCTTACGACTATTCAACCGCTTATATAGAATAAGATCAATCCATCCTAAACAATTCCGGGATCTTTGAGATATTTGCATTCAGAGATGTTTTGCAGTCTATTCATATTGTTGAATCTATGAAGTCTAGGAACTCTCTAGTGAAGTGTTTTCACGAATTGAAAAAAAAATCATCCACTTTGATCCAATTTGTGTCAAATTGTGTCGCCTTATTTTGAAGCTCTAATGAATCTGATTTACGAGTCTAGGCATCCAAATTGTACACATCCCATATAACAGGACCAATTATACTCTCTGAATATGAATCAGTGAAAGTTTGCGAGTATCAATGTCAACTACACTGGAAACTAGTCATAAGTAAACTGATTATATCTGGTGATATATTCGTAACCTGAAATAAGTGTGACTATTTTCACTGATGTCACTAAATTTTCATCGATTCACATTTGCAGAGTGATGAAACAGATGATGGTTAAATATCAAAAAATCTGAAAAGTACATCTTCTGGTTTCAAGTCTCTCTCTATGAAACCGTACACGCTTCAAAAATATTATTCTCGTGCGGATGCCGAAATAAATCTGAAACAGTAGGTACAGCAATGTGCATTAATGGGTTTCCAGTGGTTGACTATTTTTTTACAATCAAAACTGGAACAAGCTTTCTTTCGATAGAAATTTTATATGTCTATGACCAACGCATAGTTTGTTTCATTGGCACATAAATCTTGCTTAGAAAGGAAACTCGTTCCGGTTTGATTCCAAAAAAGTAGTGTGACATTAGGAACCAATTAATGAACATTACTGTAAATGAAGATAAAATTCTTTGACAGAAATGGACTCACGATTCCTATTTCAAGGCCAATACTACTTACGGTTAGTAGTTTTCTGAATGATAATTGATATTGATCAAAGGCTCCGTGCATCAACGAGTACGAAAGGTTAACGACTAAGACGGCGGTCGGTATATTGTTCAACGTTTTTACAGGTCGAGGCTGGTTGCATAAACCCTGTCAGCACTGATTCCTCGTCGGTTGTCAGGTGTACCCTGGGCATAGTAGCATTGCGGCATGGTGACTGCTTTGTAAATATGTCACCCGGTTAGTTTGTTACACACCAGTCGCGATGCAGACTGCAGTCTCCTATGTAGGTACGTGAAACTAAATGCAGAGCTTCGCAGTTCGTGCAAAGTTAGGTAGATTATACGAGGAGAGAGAAACATCACTCACAATTAGGTGGTTTGGTACACGACGCACTGCCAGCCCAACGTTTCAATTCAAGTTAAAAGTTTCTTAATTTATGCTTCAAGTGTATTGCCTTGAGCCGTGTCGTAAAATACACCCTTAACATGTTTCTGTTGCGAAATTATCACGGTGCTGGGATTTATAACACTTACTCATGAATCCGAGTAAAACGCTTCGCGTTAGTTAATGATCTATGGTTGAAGCCGAGGCGTTAAATTCACCTGCATGAACGGTAAAAATTACCTCTCGCCGAAAATTGCATCTAAGGAACGAAAAACGAATCTTGAATTGTAATATCGTTCGAACAGCATTGATCGATAAAAAAGAATACACAATTTTGTCGATTGAATCGGATATTGTTGAAAATATTTATTTTAGCATATCATCCAGCCGATGACGAATTATAGCTTGTACGTAAACTATGCGCAGAATGTGAAAATTTGAATATTCACATTCACCTTCACTAGTTTTTCATGGCAAAGATGTGGCGCAAATATCATAAATGCCTTAAAGACGTTGCATAAAAACCGATACAAATTTTTTTAGATATTTTTAAAAACTGGAAATTTAATTAAGGTTCTTATCTTGAGTCGGCCAGTTGACCTCGCGGCATTCCATTCAGTAATGAATTAATTTGAATGGATTAAAAAAGCTTCCCGATGCTTGCCGGGGGTCGGTTCAGTATACAAATATAAAACCGCGTTCGTATAATTTAAATATTAGCATTGAATCACGCTTGTATAATTTGTTTTATACTGATTAAGTACTTTATGGTATCGCAAGACTTCCGCAACTATACGATACGTGTATCTGTCTATATACGTAGGCCTCGCGTGTCGACATTTTTGCAAATTATATTCCGCGTCCTGTGCCAATTCTAATTTGTCATTCCAGTCACGAGGACTACGCTGCTATACGTCAAGATTAAACTGTATATTCAAGCTGTTCTTCCGAACAACACGAAATTACTAACTAAAAACAAGGCTAATTGTAGCCAGCCTTGTGCACGATGAGAGGCACGTCTTGTTCATCACTATACATCTACCGTGCGTTTATTACTTCGAGTGGGGAGTCGGAGCTGTCAACAATTTTCGCAACCGGTAACGTCATGATCAAGGAATCCACACTGCCAGAAATATATGTTTTTGTTCCTTACGAAAGAAACGCTACAGACGACCAAATTAGGGTGAGTCAAGAATACCTTTCCTTGATCATTAAGCTTACCGATCGTGTGGACACCGTCATTTTCAGACACACCATGCGAACGATCGTTATTTTACAATCCCTTGCCTTGTGTATAAACTCGTATGACTCTCGTAGTGTTATTTCCAGCTGTTGTTATTTCGTGTCAGCTTGTGTGCCCCGCACCATTTAACACTTGCGCACTAACCACTTAGTTCGTAGGATTTTGTTTAGTCGCGTTTGATCAGCTACTGGCTGCTAATTCCAGCGGTGCCTAGATCGAAGAATCGAGGGGATCAGCTTATCACTGACATTCAGATGAAATTTCACAAGTCAACGACCGGTGCAGAGTACGGTTTCCCTCTCGTTTACCCTGGCAAAAGGATCAGGTTAAGACAAAAACGAAAAAAGAAGAAGTAAAAACGGAAGGAAAAAGTCAAGGTCACCGCGTAACTACGACTGCAACTACTATCTAGGCATTCCGAAGGTCGCTGAAGGGCACCGAGTCAATAGCAGCCGACATTCAACACCGGTTACGCATGCATTCGCTGGGTCAGCGATCACGGTAAAAATTAACCATCGATCTTACATCATTTGCCACAACTATGGTACCACGAATATTTTTCAATATAAAACCTACAGCGATCGGGCACTAATTGTAAATCGATGAGTGCGGTTCGGTAATTGCATTGACAACAATTGCTGCCGATTCTACTGCCGGCACAATGCTTCCATTCATTTTTCTGTTTGTCATGGTTTTTTTTTCGCTTAGTCCTGAGGTTGGGACCACCTGCAAAAGTTCTTCAAGCCCGACTCTAGGCGAAACCAATTCCTCGGGGTAAATTGCCGCGCACTGATCTGGAGTCAAGTGGCGTTCGGGTATGATTACTCGGTGCAGCTCTGATCCCCTATTCAAACATTTTTCGTCGACGGCCCGAGGGGTCGGCGCTCCTGAATGCTTAGGATCGAAAATACGAGCTTGCGAGGCTTGAGCGACCTGTTGGCTCTAGTGGTACTGACAGCCGGGAAACCGGCGACCCAAGAGCACCCTGAAAGCCATCAGCGACGTGCCACCTCTACGGAGGCGGCAATCTGGCTGAGATTTTCTGCGCCTCTGTGTGCCGCGTGTGCTGCGCATATTGACTATTGTGCGCACAAGCCTTGGCAAAGCTGGGCTGCGTGCGCCTAAACCTGCGCAACGTGAGATGCGCCGACGGTTGAGAGTCGTGATGGTGGGGAAAGCGGGCTGCAGGTTGCCTCCGTCGCCTCTGCACACCTACCGCGGCAATTGCTGCAATTGCAATCGCATGCATTCCCCTGTTTCACATTTCCGCCTCACCCCTCGACGCTCAGATCGCCGCGGCCGGTAGGATCAAAGGAACGGGGTCCCACCAAACGCTGCCAATTTTACATTTGCACGTTTTTTGCATTCGATCGTTTTCACTTTATATTCCTCGTTCTGGATGTTGTTTTTTTTTCATTTTTTCATGCTCAGCCGTCAGTTTTCAGACGCTTGTAAAGACTCGTCCATTTTTATTATATCCTGGCTATATGTTGATTTCTCTAGACTCTTCGTCCCATACGGAGCACGTATAATCTGCCGGATAATCGGAGGACCATTATGTCCAACGTATACTAGCACATATCTCGTGTAGTACACCAGCACTTCACCTTGCTCAGTTTCCCGCAAAAACGCTGCCCTCATCTTATGACCGGAACTCGGTACAATCAGTGCTTCGTTAGGCTTTCTTTTCTAATAGAATTAAAAAACCGAAAAATTAGACGCAATTGCAGTATCGTGCTAGTAAACTGAGAATACTTATAACTATTCCACCTTAGATCGCAGGCAGGAGTATGATTTAGCTACGGTGATGGTAAGACATGTTTAAAAAAAAAACCATTGGATGCCACTGGTATAATTGGACCTGAATGTTGTCACTGATGTTTTTACGGCACGTGTGTAACTGGTGATCGAGCTTCGGATTTCTGATTCTCGACATTAATCTGGATTATCCGTCACGATGAGTCCAATGATATGTTTCTAGATGATGGTTATTGAGCAATAACTTCATACAGGCAAGGCGCTACAAACTTTAAGAGCGACGATCAAATTGCTTTGAGAAAGGTACTCAGGAAAGGTACCGAAATGTGCACTTGCCACATCATGTGATTCCATTAGCAAATTGAACTAATTCGCGATGGGTTTTTGCGCAATTGAGTGTTCAGTTTCCTGAGACTGTAAGAGTGAAGCTCATAGATCGTTTGGTGGAATCTTGTTACTGACCAAAACTGCGATATTGCTCTAAACAACGAAATCTATTTACGTCAGTGAAACTCATTTCCATCACATGTCCCACCATTGGCTTATATCATCAGTGTTTTGCGAATATATGTAAAGCTCTCATTCAGAATCCGGAGGGAGACCTAGGTAGAAGGTTGAAAGCCGTGCACGTACCACCATCGGACTATCTTGATTAGATAACCTAACCTAACCTAAAATTGCCTAACTTTGAAAAGATCCATGACATATAAGAAAGAGCAATCGGAGAATAAGAGAAACGCAAAAAGATGCGGGGTTATCCTATATGTATGTGAACGTTTCTTCGAATTCAATATTTAATAATTGAGATGACTCTGCCCAACTTGGGTACCAGTTTCCAAGCTGAGACATCCTTATGTAGGCAGTAGCTGAGCTCTTCGTTACATATGTCACTGCACGTACACGAGCATGTGTGCAGGCATCTGTGAACGGTCCACGATTGATACATAAACTGCAGTCTCCGTTACGAAACGGACATCTTACCAAAATGCGGGTTGGTAACCTTTCCGTTTTTGGTGGAAGTGAAAGTCCAATTTTCGTATGCATGAACTAGGCTTGATCCTCTCATTCTCTGAGAGAGAAATCTCAATTTACTCAATCTACTCCTCCGTTTTTTCGACGGTTGATCTAATTGTGATCAAAAACAAGATCTTATCGGAATCAGATACAACCTTACAATTACTACCCACGTAAAGCAACCTGCATCGGGCTGTTGATATATGTATATTCCATTAAATCACACACGAAAAAGTTGAAAGTAGAATTATTGACTTGCTGATAATTAATATGTACATACGTACAGGTTATGCCCGAATGTTTAGTAAATATTTATATGTTGAGAAATTTTAATAATTAAGTTTAAAAAAAGTTCACTCGATTACTTCACTCCATGGTAATTCCCACAACAATTGAACCCTTATGGTTAGACAAGATATATTTAGTTATTCAGCGTCAAACGTAGATGCAGAAACTCTAAGCGTCAGTTTTATTCGTAAGAAAGTGTGTTACTTTTTTTCGTTTTGTGAATTTGACGAAAACGCGAGTACAATCAATTTTTTGTAGTAGCAATTAATTTGTAATCTTGCAAAATTACATGCGCAGAGTATGTAAATTCATTTCTCAGAATCGCGACAAATCGCTGGTCAATGGCAGAAACGTACCTGTTCAATGTTTGAGCTCGCTTTTCTGTATAAGAAGTTTAAAGATCACCATGAGGATATTTCGTAAAAATAACACTGCCAAAACTAAATATATTCGACTCAAACCGTGTAATAATGAACTTTTGAGATCTGTCGGTGTTGAACACAACTGCCAGCGACAACTGTGAGAATTTTTGAGGTTACGTTTACGACGGTTGGTCGCCCTGGCAAACAGCCGTTCTCGGATTCCTGCGCATGCGTATTAAATTTTAGCAGACGACGGACCATGCGGTCGTTAAGAATTCACTCTGTGTACGTGTATGTATACGAACAAGTGTTCGCTTGAGAACTCGTCCGGAATTCGACAACTCCGTAAAAATGTAGATCTCGCTCGTTCGAGGTGTGGCCAATGTTAGTATAGCCGACTGGTTGAATAGAGGTGCCGCGGGTGAATAAATGTAACGAAGAACTGACGCGTATGAACCACTCCTCGTTTGTTATTTGTCTGCATTTGCGACCGTGCGCAGAGGGCATGTTCCGCGTGAGAAATAAAATAATGAAAGTGATTTACACGAGATATCGCTCGACAAATTAAACGGATTTCCGTAGATGACCTCGCGCATTCAAGACTGCGGCGAGTAGTCGAGTTTGTAACGAAAAGAAAACCAATTTATTAGTATTACGCGACACTTAGATGCGTGGCGAATCCAATGAGACCAGATGCCGCGGATTATATATTTTTTCATTGCATTTTTCTACCATATTATTATTCTTCGTTATTTTTGCTCTCAGCGACTCGAGTCAAGCGACAGACTCAAACCAAGACTGGAACGATCACGTTACCTGGGTGTGCACGATTAATTAATACCCAAGTTGCCTTGTTACCTCGCTTATTCGCTACTTTTGGTTTGTTTTTCACCAAATGTAAGCTTTTCTTTCTGTTTTTTTTTTCTTTTTTATATAAAAGATGCTGTCCTAATTATGGTAGAGTTCGAATTCTCGCCGATGAGAAATCTTATTACGACTTGTCAATTGTTGTCTAATCTAAAAAATTGAAGTGTCCTTCGATTTACCATGGCCGTAATTTTTTATTCTTCCTTTCTTAATTCTTTTTTAATATAACGTTTATGTTCCTTACACAATATTGTTCACAACGAAATTCTTCAAGCTTATTGTGATCGTCGAAAGCAGTTTTCAGTGTAAAAAATTCAGGAACAAATTATGTTACTTGTGAGAGAAATATTAATTTTTGAAAAGACAGAAGTATACTGTATAATCCATAAGACTAAAACTGTATAAATCGATCCTGATATTGTTCTGACCTTGCGAAGAATTCCTCGTTTAGAGAATAAGATGTTAAGGTGTACTGGGGAAAGTTAGTGAAGGAGAAGAAATCATTTAAAAATCCCCAGTAGTTTTATTCGCGCCTATACTGTACCAACAATAAAAAGAATCTAAACAAATTTGAATAACACTGTAGGATATCAAATATTCGAAACAGGTTTTATAGCTCGAACGTCCAAAACGATTTAACCCTGTTATTGTTTATACAATTCTAATGTTTCCGACAATGAGCTGATTCGCAAACATTGGTGCAACATTTTTTTCTTCCTTCAACTCTTAACTCAGACTAAGTCCATTTATCCTCGATCGACTGGACTCGTGTGATCCTTGATCAGATTTCTGAGGTGTTCGAAGCCCTCGCTACCTACAGCAGTCCCTTAGAATTTTTCTGGGTACCCAAGCACCAACGTAGATCACATTTGCCACGGCCGCACGCTATCCACGTCTGCTACTTGGCGTCTTTCCGCAAGACCGACATCATTCTCTTAACCGCGCCAAATACAATTCCATGACCCACGCCGCGTCTAACAGAATTCTAGAGGTAAGAAAATCTCCGAGTAGGCAGCCTGAAAATGGTTGCTCTTCGAGTATAGACAGCGTTGTCCTCGGTCACTCCTTTAAAGATGAATCACTGCGAGTCCTCGGCAACGGCTTAAGGGTCATTAAGCAAACAGATAGGCGGCCATTACTCACGCGTATAACGCGCTTAACTCTGAACTTCACGCACGCAGATCGTTTTCCTTGCCGCATGCATCTGTTATGATACGTAGCTGTACGTGTACCAATTCACCCAGTAACTGATGAATATGTCACAAACTACGCCTCGACAAGACGCAAAGCTACGTTTCTCCGAAACTTGGCAGAAATCTCAGATTGTTGATCTTTTCTGGAGTAACTGAAACTGGCCGCCTCAAGTCTGGAAATTTCCCAAAACAATTTTACTCTTACTTATATTGAAGTCTCGTAATGTGTCTTTGGAAATAATTCTTGGAATAGTCTGAAAATTAAACAATGTTTTCGAAGTAAATAAAGAAAGTTTCAGTAACGGTATGTCAAAAATACTCTATTCCATATCCTTCACCAGCCTTAAATTGATTTACAATATTCTAATCATTTCAATAATGGGAAAAAAAACGGAGCATAATTTTAAAGCTGAGGTAAAAGACTAGAAATTTTGGGATTACGAAACAAAAAAAAAGGTGACCGTAAAGCAAGAAATACTGAAATTTATCACTTTCTAGCAGTCTTGTTTAAATTGAGAGAATTTATGAACAAAAAATAGATTTATTAATAACATCGCTCAGCCAAATAGTTCGAGTTTTGTATATCAGCTTTAACTTCAGGTTCGGGTTCTTTTAGACTAGCCCTTTCGTCTGAAACCTTCAGCCTGTCTACTGCCAAAAGATCTTTTTTTTAACCAGCTGCTATATAGCCGCAATATTTAACATTCTCAAAGTACCAAGTTGCCCGGTATAGTTTTATTATGAGTCAATCATCCCGTGTTGCATGAATAAGAAAAAGCCCCACCAATAACGATCAATTTGCAATAAACGAAATTGCCATCCGTGTTTTTTTCACTCCATTAATAACAACACATGACTCGATTCCCTTAACGCCTTTATCGAGCGAACGTTTCATGCTCGCCAAGATGAATTCCTATCTAATTATCAACCTAGTCACTTACCGGCTAACTTATTAATTTAGCTATCTATTTCAGTTCAACCCGCTACTCATACAACGCAAATAAACGCAGCTCTGAGTCACAACGATGGTAAAAGGAATAACCGTCGACAAATAGATAATTTTTTTCTTATAGCTAACGATCAACATACAAGTAGTTTCGTTATCAATTTACGTGATCGCCTCCCATATATGTATATTCCACATTCTACACTATGGTGTTTATATATTATATATACATGATACACGATGGAGTTAAAACGTGCAGAATATCGCAGCGAATGCTATGTGCATATATAGCGCAGGTATGTATATCCTACAGGATATGCACAGGTACCTTATAGGTGCCTGATGGCGTGGAATCACGATGCAGATGTCACACCTACGTAATTATGCACACACGTTTATGGACCTATGAATGCATATTATGGCGACGCTTTATCTTTAACATATAATACATATTGATGCGACGCGATATATACACGCAAGATTCGCAAATTGATGTCTAATTCTTACCTGCTGTGAGAAAAGTTTAACTTGTTATGTATAGTTGCCAGAAATTTTTTATTAAAATAGGTATCATTATATCAACCGTAAGTGAAAACACATATGAAACCGGCTAATCGATCTATTATTCATTTACAGAATGAAAATAATCGAAATTATATTCTAATGAAAAAGTTGTACGTGCACTTTGAAAAATTCCATTAAGTTAAGAGCGAGAGTTTCGGAGCTTCAGGCAAATCAGAAAAACACTGACAATTTGGCCTTAGAATTTGAACGTGCGACTGCAGTAGTGGCGTTTTGAGGTGATTTGTGAGTCAAATTCAATACCTTTCTATTAATTCCAACTACAGTCGAACGTTGAGAATTCATCACATATTCTTAGACTACGATGATTTTTCGAAATATTCGAAAAAAATAATTTCCAGAATTGTAAACAACAGCGTATATATCGATTTATCATTTCAAATTGCTTGAAGTCGGTTAAAAATCTTAATTTCAGTGTTTTTCTTTCTCTTGTTATTAGAAAAATCTTCGTACTTTTCCGAATATAGGTACTTATGCAAATTTGATAAATCTTCAATTTTTTACTATCTCGTGGTGAAATAATCGAAAGAATATTCGTCACCCTCCTCAAACAGGGAAACGTCGGCGAAATTTTAATTATCGGTTCAAAATTGTCGTATGAAAAATCCTTCCACCAATTTTTAGATTATGGTAGTCTATACATGTAGGCTTTGAAAAAAAATTTCAGCCTCCTGCGGTGAAAGTGTATGCATGCATAAGGAATTCTTGACAGCCATCGGCAAAATCCTCTTCGAAAGGTTCCTTGCGCATAAATTTTCGTCGCAGGAAGTTGACATTTTTTTTCAAAGCCTATACTACCATAACCTAAAAATCAGTGGAAGGATTTTACTGTACAACTTTTCTCAATTCATTAAGTACGAAAAAGCCCATACCTCTATTAGTCACGCATTTTTCAACTCAATATTTGAACCTGAATCTTGTTATTCTGGGATTTTTAGGGTCGCCGATCACGAGTCTGAAGTCAGAATTTGATAGTTTTCAGATGAAAGATGGCGGATATAAAATCTAAAAAAACTATCGAATTTCGACAATTCTGGCCGAGATTAGATTTTTTAATATTTTAATAGTCATACGAGTAACAAAGATTACTTCAAGTTATAAATAAACTGTCATAAGGCTAGGACATGAAAATTTTTGAGGTGAGACGCCGAGCATCCCACTGTGATTGAAAGGGTTAAAGCCATTGCGATAAAAAAAAAAAAAACATGGTAAGACCTGGCACATCAAACAGCGAGTCATAAACGTTTCTCGCATTGGCGTGGAATGCCCCATGCATACCTGTATATTCCTGTATGCAACAAGTACACACACCGCAAGTTCCCCGCCCTGCGTACCTGTTATTATCGTTATATTAATATGTTATTGAATATACAGAATGGCCCAACGCATCCGCCGACTCAGCCTCGTCTCTGCTTACCAATCGAGAATCCCACTTGTGTCTACCCATCGATACGGCTTCGATACGAATACTTGTTTGCCGCAGTATCGTAGTTAGGATTCGCGAGTGCGTGCAGGAAGACGGCTGGAGTCCCGGGTACTTGTACCTCATTTTTCAATCCCAGGCTAATTAAACTTCGCCAAGATTAACGACGGAGGCCTGCATTTGCGGTTTCAAAGATACGATTCGGGTCCACTTTGAAGCCGTTTGATTCGCCCTCAAATATGAGCCAATCCCAAATCTGAGTTTGCAGTGTTTTCGTTCTGCCACAGTAGTCTTTAATCATACTAAAAGTTATGCAAGGCAGCAGACTATCTGGAATATTGAGAATTTTTCATTCTTTCTGTTTTTTTTTTTTTGTCACACGTCTTCTGTGAGATTCAAAATCGTTGGGCAGGGGGCGGAATGTCTCTGACTACGTACCTGCAGAGTTATGCTAACAAGAACCGATTATTGCTGTTATTATCATTATCGCGATCACTATCATTATCGTTATCGTTATCATTATCAGCACGGTTTTTGTCCATTTATATTTGCTCAAACGTTTACGGTAAGGGGAAAATGTTTCAAGTGTAATTGTTCGAGACATCTTCAACGGAGATTTTTATCAGCGGGAAAATACAGGGCACGTAATGTTATAGGCGAGGTAGTTAATTTTTTCAAAAAAAAAAGAACGGATCGGACCATCGTTCGCATGAATTGAATTTAAATTGTCGGTAGCCATTAGTTGTATACTACTTGACTGAAGGGTTTACCATTTTCGTAAATATATATTCCATAAATTGAATGTAAATTGCCTGTAACCATTACTTGTATACTAGTCGACTCTAGGGTTGACCATTTCCGATGAACCGTTTTAATTCTGTTGAAACATAAATTGGACAAGTAATCAGAAACTAGGTAATTGCAGAAACTAGCCTACAAGTTGGTTGACGCTATCTGCGTTTGATTACTTCCGTTATGCCCGCCACGACTTTCGTTATGAATAAAGCTGGTTACGACTCCGTAAATTCTTTAAGGATTCCTATAAAAATTGTTCACGCATAGGACAGACTATCTACCGTCATTGGTGCAAAAATTACTATTCCTAAAGTAATTAATTTTCATTTCCTTATCTCCCACCGTCAATTTTCACATTGTTTCTCGTATCTCAAATGTTCACGAGGACCTCCGTAATAGAATTTTTTTTCTCCCCTCTATATTAGTTTGTATGCGGTAGTAGATACTCCAAAATTACTGACACCCCAGGTCACCGCGCCTTATTCGGACAATCCTACAGACATGCATGCGCATTCAATTGCTCGAATCTTATTCTCGGTCAAGTTTGAGGTGATCTGCACGAATGTTGAGCTGACCGCAGTAATTAACTACCTTGCCTCACCCAGCGTGAAAGATTCTTGCGTAGGTGGTCGCAATCGCTTC
This sequence comes from Neodiprion pinetum, assembly GCF_021155775.2. NCBI lineage: Eukaryota > Metazoa > Arthropoda > Insecta > Hymenoptera > Diprionidae > Neodiprion > Neodiprion pinetum. The sequence continues at coordinate 19,090,499 of NC_060234.1, forward strand.
ATTATTGGTACTCGTAACTGGTAGACGCGTTTCAGCATACGTGGAATTTCATTTAAAATCAACGGATTTTGTTATACTCGCTATTAATTTTATTAAAAAATTGTCAATGATAATAGTAAAACTCCCTAAAACTTCCTCAGCTAGTAGTTAATTATCGAAATTTTTTTCATGGAATCACTTTTAAGTTACAAATATTCAAACTTGGTCAAACTTTCACCTTGTTTACCAATCGTGTAGAAATTGGATCCGTGATGGAACCGTTTTGTATTTTTTTTTTTTAGCATTTTGAAATTTTTTTATGGTTACAAACTTATGCGGAACGGTACTTTTTATAGGTATCAAAAAAATAAAAAATTTGAAACACTTTTCACACCATGAGAAGACGATGAAATTATTTGATAGGTGAAATTGGTTGTTAGAGAATTTTGAAAAAATCTACAAACTAAACTAGATTTCAATCTATGAAAACTGCCACAGTTTTAAGAAACAGAGAAATAATTGAATCTATCACAAAGTTTATTGCAAATGAATAACTGGAATCTAGAATACAGTATTTTACAATCTTATTTGAAATTTTGTTAGAGTATTAGCATTGATTTTGTATCATAAAGTTTTTCGGTAATGTCACAATAAATAGTCGAATGATTTATTCTTCCTATTACACAATTCCGACGTACTTTTCGAAAAGTGGAGAATGTTTCATAATTTATGTTAAATTTTAAACAGAAAAATCGCTCATTTTTTCTAATTCTAGTTGAAACACTGAATTAGAGTCTTACAGATACGACGGTCGCCTGGAAAAGTTTCATCAAAATTAAACGAATAGTGAGAATCAAAATAAGTTGATGTGGCATTGAGTGCCCCGTATACGGTCGACACTCGATATCGACCCCCCGTAGAAGCGATAAAATTTGCTTTTTAATTCTCCCCACCGTACAATACGGCATCATAAAAAGTCCCGTAAGCAGTTAATTAAACGTGATGTCTATGAGCCCACGAACCCCTATCCTTGCTTTGACCCTATTTCTAGTATTTGATCCAAAGGCTTTCTCCATTGCTCGAACCATTTGTGTGCAAACAGCGAACGCGTAGGTCGGGCGTAACAGATCCTTGACTACCGAGATCCGAACATAAAGTGCCATTTAGCCGTACATACTATCCACTTGTCGTAACGGTATCGATAGTTAATCGGACACCTAGCATTAAAGGTTCGTTAAAAATTTTATTCCCGGCTCGTGTTCGCCCACTCCTTATAGCCCTCTTTTGGCACGTGCCGAATCAGATCGTTCTTCGAACTCGATGGAATACATTGTAATTTGAGTTCAGTACGTGGGCTGCTGCGATTTCTTTAGCTTAAATTCGTGCCGACTTTCGGATTATAGACAATCGAAACATGTTTCGGCGAAATTCTAGCTTCTAAAGATTGTTCTCGACACCAAGCGTCAGGTATTTATCTTCTTTTCCAACGTACATTAAATATCTAACGTTAATTACGACGTTCGCTTTTCACTTTTCAGGCTCTGAATTAGCCATTTTTTTAAGTTTCACTGCCGAAAAGCATCTCACGAAAGAATACGTGCCTCGATATATATTGACCTCTCACAATCAGATCTAAGCTTATCATCTATTGAACTTCAAAACAATAACTCGCATGAAACTTGAAGGAATTCGGTGTAAGTACTTGAATAATCCACATCATATGAATGCTCCAACAAGATTCAAATAAGACTGAAAATCAGTGAACACGATATTTGTTTCCAACTGCTGCTTACAAAATTTGATTTTCGAAGCCTATGACGCGTGCGTAAAGTACGCTGTTTCCAAACAGTGCGATAAGACAACGTTGACGCACGCTTATAACTGAAATGCTGCATTTTACTCACTACGGCTTTCTGTAGCGCATTTCGAAAAAAACTCAATTTTACGAACTGAATGATCGAGCATAAGTTACCCAACCCCAATTTGTTGACGGAAGATCGGTAAAGACAGCCCGCAAAAAATCTACGTGATCTCGTGAAAATCGTTAAACAAGACTCATTGGAAAACGAACAAACGGACGGTTTTAAAAGCGAAGCTTACTAGGAACACAAAGTCCGTTATACGTAATTAAAATACTGGGAGCATACAAAAGTCAAGAACGATAAATGAGAATGTCTGGCGGCATGGTGCATGATCGTCTCGTATAACGTTTATCGGAAAAAAGCGGGAAAATAAAAAGTAAATAAAACTCTTGACTCGTTGAAGGACAAATAGCAATTACAGCGTTACTTTATCGTCTGCTGGACCTTTTGCGGTGGATTCATTGATCATAAAAGTTAACAAACACCCAACGAATAAGGCTGCAAACATAACTGCCAGTCACCGTTTTACACAACGAATGTATTTCTTCGCAACGACACTCGTTACCGGAAAATCGACCATGTTGACAGTAATTCTTTTTCATCACGGTAAGTCGCAACATATTTTTCATCTTTTATTTATTTATTTTTTTTTTATGTAACTATCGTAATAATTTGATGTTCGTGGAGCAATAAATTGTTTGTCAAGTCCTTATCGAGATGAAAAAACAAAGTCAACCGAACAAACAGATTTGACGTTGCGTTGGCCAGAAAATTTGGTATTAACAACCGTTATCACACTTGTACTACGTTTTCTTGTAATTTCAACGATTTCACCAAGTTTTTCCAGTAATTATAACAGAATAAATGTTTTTCCGCTATAGTCATGCGAGGTTAAATCCCCCGGTACCGGGGGCGTTTTATTTAATAATTTTATTGCACTGTTTCATACGATTTAGCGACGAGCTGTCAGGCGCAAATCATATCCCACCCACGCTATCCCACGCACAATAAAACGTATACATTATAGAATATTATACAAGACAGACTCCATTGATCGAACTACGCAGATATCCATTTAGGGCCGACCAATCTAGCCGATAATTGCAATGTCCTCTTACAAAATTTAAATTCTTCGCCGATTCATTCCGGCCACGGTAGTTCAACGATAAAGTGTGGAGGAGTTCCTTCACCCTGCAACTGGATCAGCATGTGCCGCATTAATAGGTACAAAAAGAAACGGCGAGCCTCGACTCGCACAAGATGATATTTGACTTGACAATTATATTATCCCAATAGCGTCTCTGATTTTTGCCTCTCTTCGAATGGGTGTGGTCCTAGCTGCCGCTTGCATGCCGTGACAAATATCAACGCTCCGTAAACAGTGTATTATTCACGCATAGGAACGAAAATTTGAATAAGAAAAGATCGTTTATGATTGGAACTATCGCCTCGGGTTCATGGACCCAAAACCAACGTAAGAACCTCGAGAAACTTCGTGCCGATGTAACCGAATCGGTGACCAATAATTGAATTAACGGTACACAAAACCACGAACGAAAACCATACGTGTATACGTATATCGTGTACAGGACTGGGTAACGTTTGAAACGGTTTCATTTTAAATACGCATGTGTAAGTATCAGAAACGTAGAATGCCACTTCAAATTTTCTATTTCGAGTAGATTCAAACATGCGTTTTCAATTTTCTTGCCGAAATGAAAAAATTGGATGCATTTAGCCATCTATTGTATTTTGAAATTTATTTTGCATTTTTTCCAAAATTCTACGGCGAGTATTTGAGAACGATTCTCACCGGTGGTAATGAATTATGTCAGAATTTCCAGACCTTCGCTTAATTTTCAACTTGTAGAGAATGTATTAACGAAAGCAATAATTCTTTCATCCGGTGAAAACAGTAATTTGATAACTATATTCACTCGATTCCGTGCGGAAATAAAGCATGTCTGCCGAAAGCTTTTTTCCAGAGAGATGAATGCAGTTTTAATGATATTTCAAGAATTACCCGAATTAAAAACGCGCGTGCGTCAAGCCTGGAGTTTTATGGCTGCGGGTGTGAGTGATGCAGGTATAGCAAAAATATTAACATTTCCGCGAACTTCTGCGATTCGATAAACTGAATATAAATAATCCCAGACTGACGAACGCCAAATGGGAACTCCTCGCACTGTCAGATACCATCGTTTCCGGTCATAACCTCTTCGTCTTAATTATATGAATATCGCTACTTCCGGCACGCGCGGTTTTTGACCTGTAAAGAAACCCAAGGACCTGGCTATCATGCATACATACATTGGTTTGAAGAATCGTGCAAATAAGAAAAATTAGTCCACGGTACAATATTTACCTTAATTTTAGGAAGTACTTATTCTGAATGGAAAATTGAAGGCTTGACACTGAATTCAGGTGCGTATCAATCAGTTAACGTCTTCGGAGAGAGATTCTCGAAGCTTGTGAGAATAATTGCAATTCTTTGATAAGGTATTCTAACGAAAAAATCAAATATATCCAAATCGTCGTAAAAGCTGGAAGCCTGGAATGCCGGGAAATATAAAAATGTACATCGAGTAAGAAAAGTGGATAGTTATAGGATTTTTGACTGGTTAATCACTGCGTGAAAATTACGCGCGCTGATTACGATTACAGCGGTCACAGAATTACGAAGAAAGATTACACAAAGATTACAGGAAGATAAAAAAGATGATATAAAGATTACCAGCACGACAAAGATTACAAGAGATTATAAGGATTATAAGAGATTACAGAGATTACAAAAGATTGCAAAGGCTACAAGAGATTGCAAGGATTACAAGAGATAACAATGATTACGGCAGATAACAAATAGTACAAGAAATTTCAAGGATATTGGCAAAATTACAAGGGATCACAAGGAATTACAAAGATTACGAGTGATTGCAAAAATTACCAAGTCTTTAACGATTACATAGATGAGATGCAGAATTCAAAGTGATTGGAAAAAATTACAAGGAATTACAAAGTATCACAAGATATTAAAATGGATTACAAGAAATAGTGAGGATTACGTAAAAATTACGGATCATGTATAAACCAGATTGTAATACCGATTAACCCCTCGTTGAATTGTTGGGTGAAAATTCGAAACAGTGACCATCAGTAATAACGGGTTTTAGGAAGATAAGTACATTTAAATGTTTGCAGACTTTTCGGTTCTTGTATACCTGAATAAATCTGAAGAATTTGAAACTTTATCACAATTCTAAATCCCAGAAAATTTAGGTTCACGTAACAAATACTCTAAAACGATGCTTGTTTCATCTGCAGAGATTGCTAAAGAACTACATCTCGTATATTCCGCAATTATCTACAGAAGTTTAATTTAATTTCTAATCTGTCGAAACAATGTGGATTTCCAATTGACATGTCCACCTTTTGAAAAGCCAGGCCACACCCGTTAATTATTGAAATTGTACATCGAGTTCCGTTTGATGCATGAATCGTATAATGGCTGCAGGAAACTTGGCGAAACTTTCTAAACGGTGACGCGCGTGTTCCTTTTGCCGGTTCGAGTTACGACCATCTTTCCTCGCGGATTTCAATTCGCATTTCTGAGTTAGTGCATTACAGTCGTTATGAATCGCTGTACCTACTGACAGTTACCGCGGCGGACTACACCTATGGAAATAGGTTCAGCTGGTAGATAATTCTCCTTCGTCACACTTCCCACCCAGAGCTCTTCCCTTCTGCTAATTACAGGTAGAAATATTCCATGTTAAATCTACGCGGCACCAAACGATTTGCCCCTGGTTTCTTATTCGGATGCTTCTCTGCAGTTTTCGACGATAGCTTGTCAATTCGAAACAAAATACAGATTGAGTTAGATAAGGCGCAATTATTTCGAGGGGCATATGCCACATTGGTCAAACAACGATTCGGATGATCTTTTAGAACAACACGCATCAAGGATGCGTCAGACTTACACTCCTGTCAAAAATCATTGAAGAAAACAACGAAGTAACCACGGTCCAAAAAACGAAACTGCAGAAGAAGTTGATTTAAGAGATTGTAATTTAAAGTGGAAAATTTTTACGAATTGAATACAGAAATTTCAGCTGTGATTGGTTAAATAAGGTTACTATATTGTTTCGTTCATTTGAAGAAAATCGCCACACTTATAAGAGTCTCGGAATTGGTTTTGCCTCAGTTTCTGATTGATTAGGTCAACGCTTTTATGCTACGTCTCCAAGTATTCTCCCAAAGCTTTGTTCTCAAAATATTAATTTTCATTCATCTTCTACTGGTTATTGGAAGACTTCTGTGAATGCAATTTCTTCCATCTGTGGTATTTGGATCCGGGCAAATTATGTATTTGCGTTAACCGCGGTTGGCACGTCAAATTCCAGCAGACAGATACATTCAGAAGAGAAAGCGCGGGATAATCGATTCCCTGTATACGAAGTTATGTACACGGATCTTAATAACTATTTTATCACAAAATTGCATTTAATGAAGGAAAGCTCGGCAATTTTAGCGATATACACGTTTCGTCATAGAAAGTCCAAGTGCAGCACATCCGCGGAGCGACCGCAAGAAATAATGATTTCATCATTGGGTTCGTACCTAAGTCAGGGAAATGTCAGGTTTAATTTTCTAATTATTGTCAAGATCTCTATCCATGTGCATATAGGGCATTATACTTGTAACAATGTAGAATTTTATGGCAGAATTTTGTATTTTCTTCATTTTTTTTTAAATTTCATTCTACCATCGAAAAGAGCATTCATGATTTTTTCACCCTTATCACCTAAATTTGATCTTGAATTGTGAAATTTCACAAGATTTCCTGACTGAATTTTTGCCAATCAGTGTAACACAGAAACGAAAGAAGATGTTGAAAATAATCAACACAGATTTTTTCTATCGTATTGAATTACTAACTTTTCATCTTCATATTTTTACTATTTATTTGAATGTGAGTTTTGGCGCTAGATTCTCAAAATAGTTCATTTCGAGTCAGGAGGTGAATTTAATGACATTTTTTCGTTTCCAATTGATCGTGAGCTGTACTTCACATTTTGTTTCACCCGATGAAAACCTTTTTTTTCACTTAGCTCTCAATCGACTGCAAATTTCGTAGAACAAGTTTCCATTGTAACTTAACCGATATGAACTTTTTCCGATAGCAAATTGACAAAATTCAAGTTTAAGTAAATAAGAAAAATATAACGATTAATCAGCCCATAATGCAACTTGGATTAACATTCATTAAGCTGTCGCTACTTACGATAGTAATTTTCATAAAAAAATAAAACGAGACCATCACCACGAAAAACAATTTTTTTTGTTCAGAATTTAGGTTAATTTATGATTTTTGCACGACGAAATTAATCACACTTTTTTTCTCTATGACTTATGACGAAGAAATCCCTGTGTTGATTTTTTTAATATCTGATTTTGCTGTCGAGTATTATTTATCTGAAAAATTTAAACAAGTATTTTTGAAAATTCATAACTCTAGAACAAATTGAAAACAAAATTTCAATGAAAAATGCTTGGTGTGATCAAATAGCTTTAAGGAAAATAAAAGAAAAAAAAATACATTCTGTATAACAGAATCGTATAAAAAGAAAACGTAGAATAAACCTTAAGGGCGTTGCCTAGCTAGAAAGCGCGGGCTACTCCGCTTCCCGCGTTAACCGTGGCGAGAGAGAGAGTAAGAAACAAGTGAGACGGAGCAACCGAGCTGTCGCCGGAGTGGGGCGGGTGACGCGGCTAGCCTCTTCCACCCCTCACGGGCATTCGGATTCAAATACTTTTAAACAGCCCAGTGTGCCGCGCTCGGCACGACGCAGTACCTGATGAATAATAGAAAAAAAAGAGACTCCTTTCAGATTACACTTGAAAAATTTACTAGTAATACAGAATTTAATAAGGAACCCAAAACCATTTTTTTTATAATTCAAAAACTTATCATTAATGAGGTAAAAATCGTCGAACATTTGAATTGTTTATAAAAATTGGGATTTGCAATAATGTTCAACATAACATTTTTTTTATGAAAGCTTATTCGTTCACCTTCCGAATGCACTGTAAATGATGTCTTTACGTCGAATAGAACCGGATATATGCGCGCTCCTTTTGCATCAAAATTGAATGATTGTCTGGTAACTTTCGAAAACAAACATAATTCGGACGAACACCAAAATGCGTATCGATTCTTTTTATCTTTATTTCATGTGAAAAGAAGTATGAATAGATTGAAAAAATACGAGGTCATTTTTTGATTGACGTGACGTAGAATTCCCCGTACGTATGATGATATAGATATACATTCTTAATATTTCAACAAAAATTATATTCACCGGCATCCGTATTTCTACGCAATGCGATCACGGGACTGGTAATAATCTAATAGCCGGTATTCATAGTCAGGTTCGATTTGTCGGACTGTCTTGAGTCAGCTCAAAGCATAAGCTTGATCGGCTGAGAGCTGTTCCTAATACAGTTTCGAAAATAATACGGAACTATTTATGAATACCGACCAGACGTCGTCACAGGTAATTTTAAATTGAAAATTGCAACGAATAGCTGTTAGCAAATTCATGATATAACAACGAATATATCATCAATCTCCCAGGTCTCACCACGTGGAGGTCGCTATCAAACAGAGACCCACCTAACCCGTCCCTACCTCCCAACCATGATCGGGTTTGCACCAAACAAATAAAAAATGATAAAAAATAATATAAAATGATGAAAGTGAAATTAAACTCGTTTAAACTTAATGAACATAATCACGAAATCTTTATGAAAAGTATCTCATAGAAATTAAATTGAAACAGTATAAGTGAAACATGACAGTAATCTCGATCGAGAAAATTGATATCATAACAAGGCATCGAGCATTGTATACATTATATGGCTAAATAAATTCTATAGAAAGCGCAACCTATGGAAAGTAGTACGTCACGAGTGCAGGTCACAGATAGTAATGAAAAAATAAGCTACAGAATATTTACATAATATATAGGTATATACGCAGTTTGGTCAGACTGCAAAAAGTATTCCTAGAATGAATAATCAGATATATAATTATAACGATATGACTAGCAAATTTTTGGCACAGTAATACACATAACTAACTAAACATAAATCACAGAAATATTGCACGTAAGGTATATACAAAGCTATTATATTTATGAACATATGTACATATATTTATATCACAGTTTTTTATCGTCTGTCGGTCGGGAATTTACTTTTTCTTACGCGCGGCCTTCTGGGCTTCGATGATTTGAGGGGGTTCGCGGATTGAGAGTTGTCGGGCGCGTCTAGAATCTACGATCTCGGGTAATAAACAAAAGTGAAAGAAATCTGCTAATTTATTCTCCATTTTTTCGGTCCAGAATTTATCGTCACGTTTTATTTTATCAAAAATCAATCCCTTTGGCGTCCAAACTATAAAATAGCACCACTTCCTATTTGTAATGTGTAGAAGACCTTGGACCTGATACATGTAATTATGAGAAAGATCTAACTTTGGTTTTCCATCGATTATTTTCACGAATTTAATTTTCTTTGACTCTATGCCCTCCATTGGAGTCAACTCTTTTGCCGATGCTGGACACTTGACTTCTACGACCGCGTCTTTACCTATAAGCCCATCCGGCGATGCCGCAAGGAAGGGTAACGCCTTGTCCACCACTAGACCACTGCTATCAACAGTAACAGAATGTTCGGCAGCGAACTGACCTATTGCTATGGGCTCTTTTTCTGTGCCCCACCTTGTATTTGAATTTCCATGGAAATCGCCGTAGCGGATGCGTTCTACTAATTTAGCACAAGATGTTCGTGGCCTTCGCTTACAAATTTCACCGAAAATTGAGGCAGTCAAACGCTTTCTTCTCTGTTCGTACCATGCGATTGACGAACTCTGCCCCATTGTTTGTCGCTCGATTTCCAATAGGTCCTCCGAATACAAGCTCTGCACGAATGTCCTTTGAGCAGACGCCAATTCATCCACCGACATGTCTGATTGCCGTGGACAAGCAGCATCTGGGCCATAGTCGGCGTCAGCGATCTGGGTCACGAAAGTTTTTTTGCTACCCTTAAAACCCTTTTTTCTAATTTTTATTGACCCCGTCTTATTTTCGCAATATTTTTTCGTGAATTTACCCACCCTTCCTGTCAATTTTTCCTGCACTAATACATGAAATTGTCCACCGGCATTCATTCTCATTACGGCAGAATCGCACCGAGCTCCATATGAATCGCGCAGGGCAAAGTTGACTCTTTTGCCACCTATAGCCTTGGCAACGTGTGAGTTGTATAACTCAGCTACGTTGTTATCCACGTCCCATATGAGGCTCGATGCATGCTCAATGAGTCGATACATTGCCGATTGAATCTCTTGGAAGACACCAGTCAATTTCATATCCTCGACCAGGTTAACTTCCCCTGGTTTGGGGTTACCGTCACAGAAGTAACCTCTCTCCGCACATGATCCATGTTCCCCGAAAACATGGTTCGGACTGTTTTTAATATCTTTGCGCAAATCCTCGACTCGAACGTAAAGTGGCTGATCAACTTGCCCTTTCCTGTAGCGAATTGCGGAAGTTACGGCATATCGTAGTCGCCTCAAGTTTTTGCGCAAATTATTACGTAGGATCACAGTACCAACCTTACGGTTGGTACAGAGATCCCGAAGTCGAGTTCCATAGACGCGGAGAACATGGTTGCGGCATTCAAATTTTTTGACAAGTGCTTCCGGTCCATACGGAAGCGCATCGATAAGTTTTCGGTGAACACTACTATCCCCATCCCCAATTAATTTATCGTATTTAATACCGTGCATTTCTACGCTACACTTAAAACCCTCGACGATAATGTCTGACTCCATCGCGGTACTAGAACCCGTCCAATTTTTCACACATTTATGTTCGCCTACAGATGCCTCGGTATCACCCCGCTTCCTATCACACGTTGAACAATATTTATTTCTTACCCCAATGAATAAAACTTTTCTGGTTTTGAATCCCACTATTACTGCTACACCTGATAGAGAGTCATATTTTGTCCTATACGATCTTTTTGCCCAAGACCCATCGGCGACAACCGCTATGCAAGGGTACCCGTCCTCGTCAACGTCACCCGCCTCACGGGCCAACCTAGCTTCTTCCCTACCTGCCTCTAGCATTTGCTCCCGTGAAATGTCGTGATACGTATCGCTAACTATCCTATGAAATTTTTTCCAAGTCTCTTTAGCCATACATGGCATATCTACCGATGCACTAATCTCTGCGAGTTGAGAAAAACCACCACCTGTGGACACTACACCGGATACTATAGCTGCATTGACGCTTGAGGAACCTGAACTAGAATTCTCTGACGTTATTGATTTGACTAAATTACACATACTACATTTGAAGGTGATGGTGGTAATGAATCCTGTCCGGCTTTCGGATATTGGACACATGTCTGCAAAAGTACAATCAAAAGGGGAGTGACGACCAATTTTTGTAATGCTATCTAAAAAATGCCTAATGTCTACTATTCTTCTCCCAGTCAACTCCAATGGGGGACTTGGTTCGGCCTTGGCATTACCGACTACAAGCAAATTTGAATTCATGTCTTCGACAACATTACTTTCGGTCGCAGGCTGGATACTCACGAAATCCTCCGCGGTGTTGTACTCAGTCGTCTCGTCGTCGTTTCTCGCGTACTGTATCGGAGATTCAGGCATTGTCTCCGAGCAAAACAAATCGGTATCCTGAAATTCGTCGGCAAGTACGACCTCATTAAACGGAGCAACATCTTCTGTTACCTCTTCCGCTGAAGTCATTACTTCGCGAACCATTTCTCCGTCGTTTTGTTGGCTCGCAGCAATTCTACACGTAAAAAAATTTGGCAATGCATGGACGCGAGAAAAAAATTTTAGCAATAAATTATAATGACCACAAATATAATCAGTAACCAAAATGACCAGGTCCCAGGAGACGGTGGATCGAAGAATGCCCAAATTTGCCGCGCAACGATAATTAGGGAATAGCAGATCAGGAATACTTTCACAGTATCACTGTTATATAATATATATATAGTAAATCTTATCGTCTTGTCATTTTTTTTTTTTTTTTCATTTAGTGGCACTTGTCGGGTCTTTTTAAAACAAGCACAAGAAAATACAAGTCGAGCCATATCAATGTTGTAATGGCAATATCGAAATGGGCCCGCCAAGTATCACGCACTGCAATTTTTTTTTTCTTCTCAATTTCAATTTTGGTTTCAATTTTTTTTTTTGTCATCATCAGTTATAGTATATCAAAATCATCATTGGTGTCTAAATAAATTATACTTGGCAGTAGTATCTGATTTGATAACAGTTTTGTGGGGTGGCTGTTTTGTAGGTAATGTATGCATGTATAATTACCCCAGAAGTACGTCAAGTTTATTTCTAAAAACAAAACGCGCGTATTTTAGTGGCCTAATACGTACGCGCCGTATTTACTTTGTATGGAAAATTCTGCCAGATACATTGTAATTTTACATCTCTAGATACCAGGTTCGATTCCTGGCTCTGTCGTTAATTTTTCGAAATCACCAGTTTTTCAAATTCATATCTCCCAACAATGAATTTTCTCGTAACTAATGATACTGCACATCCGCATATCATTTATTTAACCGCTTTGACCGTCTTGCGTGTGCTTCCCATCGGAAGCGTAAGATTCCAACATGTAAACATTAGACGGGGCCAAAAAAATTAACTATTTTTTTTTTTGAAAAATATATTGAGAATATCATTCAGTATGGCAAAAAAAAAATTTCATGAAATTTTAAGCCCTTAATATTAACTTTAAGAGGTCTATCATCGCTATTTTTGATTTTTAGTAATAATTTGATGTTTTACGTCAGAACTGTCGAAATATTGAAGTGAAAAAATTTATGTTCACTTATCCCTTTATAAAATTAAATTCCCTACAAAAAAGGTCTGATTATAGATTTTTGTCAGACAAGCCGTTTCCGAGTAATTAAGCTTAATAAATTGATATAATTTCTCGATTTGACTTTTTTAATTTGGAATTTCGTGACTAACGAATCAATGAATGTATAAAAAAGATCATGACAGATTCTTAAAGGAAATTGATTGTTCTACAAAAAAGATCTCTTAATATTTTTGCCTCAATTTAATTTTTCAAAAGTTATTCTCAATTAAAGTTAATATTAAGGGCTTAAAATTTCATGAAATTTTTTTTTTGCCATACTGAATGATATTCTCAATATATTTTTCAAAAAAAAAAAAATAGTTAATTTTTTTGGCCCAGTCTAGTAAACATTCATCTTCATACATTCTTAGATCGGGTGCTCAAGAAACGAAAACTTTCTATTTATTGTAATTTTACCTTGGATACTTGGGTAGTCACAATAAGTGATCAGAATATTCCTTATGATCGACAAAGTGTAAACACTAATGCAAATAGCCGAATAGTGATTTCGATCATTTAACCTGAACACGTAACAAATTGATGACACATTTTAGCGACTAATGCAAACCGGGCTAGTACCACACGTCACAACGCATTCTAGTTTATGTTTTCATACGTATAAAAAAACTTGAGAATGAATTTGTACTGCTATTATGAACAGCAATATCGGCTCTTGAAAGTACTTTCTTAGATCAAAGCCCTGCGATTGTTCGTACTCATGTGATTGAATCTCGAAGTCAGAGAGGGTGCGACATCAATCATATAAATAATTCAATTTACCTCATTTTTTCCCGAAATTTAGCCAAACTCTTTATGCCGGGTACTTTCTTCTTCTTCACAGACAGATTCCTTCTCTTCTTAGCCATCGCGGGAATAAATACTGACTCGAAATAATAAAAAACACGGTAGAAAAACACAAGCAAAAATAAAAGCGCGGAACACTATCCACGTGCCGAGGATAGGAACGAGGAGGATTCGAACGAGGGGAATTGTAGTGGGGGGGTTTGAGTCTACTCTCTTCGCCTGTAATTCGCATGGTCGCCGGCCAACGCGGTCGTGGCGCTAGCAGCCGCCCGCCTTTGGCGCGAAAAATTTGCTGTTTTATGCTTCGTGATTTTCCTTCTCATTTCTTCATTTTTGAAGATAATTAGGTTCTTAGGGAGTCATTTTGAAGATAAAGAATGGATCTGTGTCGCCGTTTTCGCCGAATTTCGAAAAAAAATTCACTGTCCGCTGTGTCTCACTTCAAAGATAACGTACTTTCAAGTACGTTTTTCGCAAATCTGAGAGCGAAATCGAAAATTCGGCAAAAACGGCGACACAGATCTATTCTTTATCTTCAAAATGACCCCCTAAGAACCTAATTATCTTCAAAAATGAGGAAATGAGAAGGAAAATCGTGAGTCTCTGTTCGCGCGCGCTCGTCGAGGCATAGGCAACGCCCTTAAATCTAACTGTGCTAGTCGCACTTACAAAAACAAAACAAACTTAATTCAACGGTACATTCCTCGAACACGCCAATCGCGATCCTATTCGACTCAAACTAACGCTCTTTTCGCAATAAGTCCAAACTTAATATCAATTACGGTAATCACGAGATAATCGAAAACAACAAACAAAAAGAAAAGAAAGAATATCGAGACAGATCTTTACCTAATTACCTCAACTTGACGTATCAAAACGCAACGCGTCCGAACTCTGTATTTTTGCTGAAAACGCAACAATCTTACAGCTACGCCGCACGCTAAAACACAAGGCGATACGTGACCTACAGAAGAGATGACACTTTCAAACAAAGTAACGCAACTCGATTCGGCCCCGTACAGCGAAATTTGGTTGCATGCAATTAATAAAATCAATGACTCTACTTTAAATGTTCAACAAACAAAATGAACTCTACGCGTAATCAAAAAACTCAGGCTACGTTTACCAAGCAAGAAGATCGGCAAACGAATTTCGAATACGCTTATTCGCAAGTTCAAAATGTCCAACCGTTGGTCGATGTGCCGATCTAGATCACTCTCGAATCCTGTTCGCGAGAACGAAATTATCGCTTAACAATCCTCAGCCACACCTAAAAATCGCCGACTCCGTTGTCGGACACCACCTCCTCTTCTTTTACAACTTTCTCAACACTCTCCTCAAAAGCAAAATTACTACCTCTACCAAATCGATAATTGCTCGCAACTCACGCCATGCACAAGGACTCAAATCATAAGCTCCGCTGCGTGGGAATTCGAAACATGTGCCTTTATCATTTGCAAGATTGCCCGGTTCTTATCGGCACTACGATTACGACATTCTTAAATCTAGTCTGTCGCTACGTCGTCGATTTCCGCTGGCGCGGAACGCTGATTAGTTGCGAGGCTCATCTGTGCTTCATAATTCGTCCGTGGCGTGGTGACGACTTCGCGATGCAGCGATCGAGGCGCTGGTATTGCCAGACGAAGCTGCGGCTTGCTGGCCAACAACGGGAGTCCAGTTGGCGTTCTCTCCGTAGCCTCAGGTTGACAAAGTTCACCGTTCGCAATGATGGCCTCACGCTCCTCTTCCTTTCTTAAAAGCTCCTGCGTTGTGTTGGCCAGATGAATTTCGCTGAATTCGTTGCTGGTCCTCCACTAATCGGTGTCGCATAAGCTCGAAAGAAAAAATAAACAAAAATCCTGAAATATCTTATTCGCTAGTCTGTAAAATGTCCCCTCTCGGAATTTCGGATGCGTGAACTTTGTCATGGTACTCTTTTTTACTTTATCGACAGTTACCGACATCGTTATTTCCCTAATTTGAGGGTTCCGCCTAGAGTTCAGGGAGCCGGCATTTTTAACGCGCTTCAAAAGTGCCACGTTACATTGCGTATACTTTTATGCAATTTTATCAAATCCGAGATATGTTTTACTATAAACTTATCTCCTGATATGAAATCATTTTTTCCCGGGTTGATACAATACAACTCCCTTCAAGCTCGTTGAAAAACGTTTTCTTGCTGACTACGAGCACGTGTGTTGTTTTATACACAGACGCGGAGTATCGTTCAGTTGCAACTGAGCACGAACATCTGAGTACCATGAAATAGGAGATCCTGAGTAGGGGAGCAGAAGATAACTGCTGAGCGGCTCGCGTGCTTCTGATGTTTCGTCCAACTGCGGTTCCCACCAGAGCAGAATTTAATTTAACGATCCCTTCCTCTGTAACGATTACTTCTCGCCCCTTCTCCACATCCCGGTGATCAATGGACTCGACTCCGATCGCAAGCCATAAGCCAGTTATTGCATCGACACTCCTGTTTTTTATTGCTCAAACACACGCGGCCGTCTTTCCGAATTGCCGAGGATAGGCGAGACTTCGCGTAAGACGTGGGACTGGAAATGGAAAGCGGTCTAATGGCGTGACCTCGCTAATGTGTGGACGAAATCTCCATAAATCTGTTAAATTATCAGCGTAAGATGTTGTGTGCGGCGTAAAACGACTGCAGGCCCCAGCGATCGATAAGATGTTCGTGCACCGGTGTAACTGGAACATTGTGAACCCCACCACTTTCAATTTCTCTATTTTCTCGCTTCTTATTCCACGTGATCGAACAATGGGGATCCGGTGGTCTCGTGTGTCACCGGATGGATCTGTATCGCGATCCAGATCTGATCTTTGCCAAGGTGCAAAGTCGCGTAGGATCTATAGGTATAACAACATCTTGAGCCACGAGGCGGTGAAATAAACATACCCTGTCCATTAGAAGTATAAGCTCAGGAATGAACGACGACGATCTTGATGCACAGCCACACCCGTTGCTTACGGATATTTCGATCTCTGTTTAAGAATGAATCGACGTTAACGTCTAAATTAAAACAGGAAGAGATTTTTTTGGAAAATGTTCAGGAAAGGAGAAAATATACGTTTGGAAAATCTTTAGCAAATTCATTTATTTCACACCTCAATCATAGTAAAAAAGAATGAAATCATATCCCTGCTATGTGATGGAAATGGAACAACAGATATTTGTCAATAATTGCAACCATAATACAAGATTTCTTGAAGGTTTTCAGGCAATTTGTAAAAATCTAGTCAACGAGCTAAATAAGCTTAAAACATTAGAGATTGACTTGTTATTAGAAACAGAGTTGAACAATTTTAAACTTTCTGGTGATAAAACCTCAGCTCAGATTGATAGTATCTTAACTTGTGTTGTTGAAATTTACTCAGATTCATTTCTACAAGCAACACATAATGGAGTTGTTGTTTCTTTCGTGTTCACTATCATTGGTACAAGCAGGATTGCTTGAGATTTTTTAAACGATTTCCCACACATTTCCCAACTTTTGATGAAGACGGTTCCCAGTTGATTAATCCTTAAGAGAATTAGGTGCAGGAAAGTCAAGCTATCAGAGATAATATCATTTCCACACTTGAAATCACCTTCAATACCTATTATAATATGGTGACCGAAATTTTGATTCCTCTAAAAAAAGGGCTTGTACTATAATTCAAGATTTGCTTCATTGGTTAAAATTGTGTCGTTTTTGTACAATTTTCTGCAGCTACAAGAAAGTCTTGTACTATATGTTCGTCAGTGACGAGTTACTATAAGAATAAGAATCTTACAATAAGTATTAATTTTCTTATTTACTAATCAAGCCCAACTTTGAACAGCGTTTTCCGCATCCACTAGAAACAGGAAGAAATTTATTGTGCAGATATTGCGCAAAGATCAAACCAATCCCAGAATTTAAATGCCTTATTGATAAGCGGCTCTCTGGAGTTCCGGAACACATCGAAAAGCTCATCCTACAAAAAAATCACCAACACCCTTGAGCTACCGAAAACGGTACCTTACATCATCGAAGTTTTCCATCATATTTCGTCAACTTTGCGTAAATAACATCTGGTAACGAGTCTCGTGTTGCAATAACGTCGGCCTCTCCAGAGAGTGAAGCAGTTGATGACGTCAGGACGCGTGGATGGAGCCAAGATCTTAAGGAGACACGTAATATATGGCGAAGCAGATGCTGAGCCAGCCGGTCAGTAAAGGCCTCCGGCAATCGTCCGAGTCCAGGCTGAAGACCCAAGAGTATGTGACCACTTTCTTTTTAATTATCACTTCCTTATAGCGTTTGCAGGGATCGTCGCAGTCGAATAAGAAGCTGCCGATGCAGTAACTCCGTTGTGAATCCGGTCGTTTCCACACCTAATGACGGATAAATCATCCTGAGGATCAGGGGAAAGATGTTTGCCAATTCTTATGGATCAGCACCTTGACGAATTCACATCCCTTGCCGCAGGTACCATATAATAGTGAAATATACACGCCGACGTAAAGGCGTTTTAACGGAACGATCTCGCTCGGAGAAGTTGATCTTAACGTACTCAACTAATACCCAACCTATATACAATATAGGCACTTGTTTATTACATATGGGGAGAAGCGCAGTGCTTTGTGAGACTGGTTGGAGGCCATGTATTACCTGCTAGAATGCGAGTGTTACGCAAAGCAATCTAGATTGCGTAGGGTAATATCTGGATTTTATATAATACATGCGTATTGCAACATAGGTCAACTCTATCGAGATTCTTGGAATCTTTGTGGGATCCTTAATGGCGCAGCTTGCCTTAAGTGGGAACGACCAGAGCACGTTGACGCAGTTTTTATAGAGACGTAACGTGCATTATCATTTTTAAACGCAACTCAAATTTTCTGTAACAGTTGGACGTTTTTTATGATTCTGGATTGAGAATTTTTGGAACAGTAGTGAAATTGTGACTGGACCATAGGCCTCGCTCAGAAACACTCTATTTTTGCTTCAACTATAATATATGCCCAAATCAAGATGCAGGTTAACGCAGAAGTTACACAATCCATTAGTTAGAGTCTGCGATCCAGCGTAGGTATTTTTCAGGTTTGGGATTACATAGATAAAGTAATTACCGTGGCAACCACATCGACGTAATAGTCGTGGTTTTGTGCTCGTCAATAGAAGCTACTTTCTTCTCATCATCAGTTTACTGCTGGATTAGAATTTAATTTGAGTAAAAATTAGCCTGAGGGCAGCAAAACGCTTGGGACGAGATAACTGGGTACCATGTAACTCTTAGCATCGAAGAAACGGTAAAAAGTCCGAAATTCTTCACCAGCTGTTCGCATCTGTAAAGAGCTTGGATATTGTAAACACGTCAAATGCGCACCTGCTTGTTGGAGAATTAATTAGGCGATGGCCACTTAGCTAAACAGTACATGAATACGTGGCTACTGTAGATGCTGGAGATGCACCGGTCAAATCTTGTGGCAAAATGAATTATGCAAGATCAGATGAATACTTTCATAAATGCACTTGAAACAAAAAATAATAAATACTCCTAATCATTTTATTCAAACGGACAAAGGTAAAATGCTTATTTGAAATCAGATGTAAAATGGACATTATACACTTGAATATGTATTTTTCCCTAATGATTGGAATATACCTTGTTACTTGTCATTGCATTTTGTACCTGTGTTATTTCTCTTGCCAAGCAACTGCAATTCTTCATATTATTTTCTTTTGCTGATGTTTCTCATATTAATACACATTGTCATTTCACAGTATGAAAATAATCGTGCAACTCGTGCAAATGATTATGGATGATTACTATCGTATATTACGAACATTTTTTCAAACGATGGAAAACTACAATTTGAAAGATTCTTGCTAGATATAGGTAGGCTACAGTCAGACATGCTTTATTTTCATGCGAAATTGAGTCAAGATAGTTATCAAATCACTGCTTCAATGAGTGAACAGATTCATACGCCACTTGACACATTCTCTTCAAGTTAAAAATTAGGCGAAGACCTGGTAATTCTGACATAATCCATTTCAATCAGAGAAAATCGTTATGAAATATTAGCCACAGAATTTTAGGCAAAATGTAAGATCTATTTGAACAAAGACATTTAACGATTGGCTGAATGCTCACGTTTAATTTCCATTTAAAATATAAAATATCATATGCGTATTCAAATCAATTTCGAATGAAAAATTAAAAATACATATTTACAATAAATACATATTTATAGTGAAATTATTTCAAATATTACCCAGACCTGGAATTAAGTCGTAAAGCACAGCATTCATTGTCAATGGCGAATCATGTCAAATCTTCATTTTAGTTTATTTTTATCTCATTAATTAAAATGTAAACTGTAATTTGACTTTGAACGAGTCACGGCTTATACATGACATTTTCTACCCAGATATAATAATGTGCGAAACTTGAGACTGCCTCGTCAGTCTCATATTTCGACGCATTCAATTTAGCAAGAATACGGAAAGTGACCCCATCAAAGTCCGCAAATCCAAATGATCTTTGAGAATCGGAATAAGTGTGACACCTTTCAGCGGCGATACAGAATTTTGGCAGACAGCTTAGATAATTGCGGACTAGAGACCGAGCGCGAGTACAAGTAGCGCCGCAAGTGGTCGAATTTGTCCCTATCAACAGGTCACGCAGTAACGTTGACGAGTGGCATGGCCACTGAACGTTATTTGTGATAATTTTTTCGAAAAAACAATATTCATACCAAAAAAATTCCTCCCCCGAAGCAAAAAAAGTGAAGGCTAATTTGTTGCGCTATCAGCTGTTATAATAGTTGCACAAATGCCGAGTAAACCGTTACTTACTATTCCTTTGCGACAGAGCGATTCAAAACGATTGATCAATTTCGTGCTATGGCGTAGCCACGGAAATTTACGATTGGCTGAGTCATTGATGTAGACGGGGGAAAATACCCGTCGATTGAGGCCAGGAAGTAATATTAGAGGAGAGACATATCTCTGCGTTACAAAAGTGGACCACATTTTAGTTGAAAGCTTGTAGTACCAATAGCGCTATTCGCAGCGCTGGTATCGTTCGTTACACTGTGCCTGACGGCTGGCAACACCGGCAACACTAATAAAGTGTCAAACTTCTGCGCGCGCCGATGCGCGCGCAACTTCACGATGCAGCGAACGATACCAGCGCTGCGAGCGGCGCTATAGGAACTACAAACTTTGTACACGAATCTGTTCCACTATTGCCATCCGACATGGTAGGGAGATATGTCTCCTTCCCAATATTACTTCCTGGTTAAGGCAAATAGGGTGAATTTGGCGCTGTCGTCAATTTCACGCACGGTCTCTATGAGAGACGGCACAAAGCAATCCGAAAGCAACATCGGATCTGGCAGTAGCACAATCCAGTCAGCTAGTAAAAGTAACGTCTAGCTGCAGTTGGAGTCGAGACATCCGTCTGAAAAGAAAAGTCCTCCGTCCAACGGCCGCTGGACGAAGACAGAGATCGCAGAGATCGCCGCATATATTGCACCGACCCACGCGAATCTCTGGGTCCGCTCGACGTCGCGGCTTGATTGTTGCTGAAGGACATGGCGTAGGTCGAGTGACGAGGAACGCGAGTGCCTTGGCTTCCTGATTCCATTTTCGGAACTCGCACAAGTTATTCCGGAGGCTGGGCCCACCGACCGAATCTCTGCACGCATTTTTCCGCCATTCGAGATTGTCAGATGTTTCTTTATGTTCGCACCATCTACCTTTGCTGCAGTCTCTGAATAGTTCTATCATTTTTTAGCTCAGAAGAGGAGTTCAGTTTAATGGGAGAACTCCATATCGACGAAATTTTGTTGACACTTTTTAGCTGAAATAAACAGTCCCATGTTTGGAAAGCATGTTCAATCAGATATTGACCTCGAACAATTGGCATTGTAACGACTCCCTCTGTAAGACTAATATATTTTAGTTAGAAAATATCAAAAGTAAGGCTTTAGTTATTTTATTCTCGACGAGAAATATCCGTGCGGTGAAACGCCAAAATACGGGTCCCTTTGCGTTGGCCTATGTAAATAATAGAAATGTTTCACTCAGCAGAAAACGCAAATTCTGTAATCTTCATTATCAAAAAAAAGTTTTACGGTCTGAGGAACTCTCGGCCATCTTTCGGTGTGCAGAGTTTCGCAGGAATGCGACGATTGATGGACTTTCTCGTTACAAAATGTAGAGTAGAGGCTACATTTTTTTTTCTACCTACAACAGGGCCATTTTTATTAGGTCACGGATCTCACGGTATCAGGCCCTCAAAATTTCGGATGCTTCTATGAGATCCAAGTGCGCGATCCTTGTGCTAATAGATCCGCGAAGGTACAGGAAGTCGCCGTAGAAAAACATGAAGAAAAAATGCTGGAAGCTTCCTCGCAGAATATGAATTACCCGACGCCCACGATTAATTACCTATTTACACGATGAAACAGAGTAAAGTAGTTTACACACACAGCCACCCTTGACACCGCAATCAACTATTTACAAGCGTTCACGCGGCATCTAAATAGAATCTCCCATAGGGCCCAGGTGGGATACAGCGGAGAGCAGAAAGGCCGAGGAAGATGTGATGAAACCATCTTGCACGGGCCCAAGCTCGACCATGTGTCGGAGTGAATTGGATGCACTGTTAGCTTTGATACCCTTTCCTACGTGCGTACAGAAGAGATTTCTTTTCCGACGGAATACAAAATGAATTACCGATGCATAGGAGAGAATGATGCGATATACGGGGTGTATATAGCAGGTAATTTAATATTAAGAGAAATAATGATCGGTACGGGCAGAAAAAAAAACGACATTTAAAAAATAGCGGTTAAATCATACGATTTTCTTTTACTCGGATGATCGTTGGTTGATTTCGTTGTTATTTTCCATCGATCAATTCATCGTATATCATCCGTTCCCGTGCAGTGGAATCCGACCGAGTTCGTAGAGAAATATAAGTTTATCCATCATCGACACCGTCCGCTTCCGCGTGCCATGTATTACCGATGCCATGTGCAGTTGCGGAAAAGATACACGGTTATACCGTGCATGTACGTAGGTATGAGCTGAAAACAACCATCCGCGTGCCGGGTATTAAATGTCAGATGACATTACGTTGAGGAATGGCAGAGCATTGGGTGGATGCCTTTTTTCACCTATTTTTATCTGGGCAACTTTTTATGCAACGTAAAACCTGAAAGTATATCTACGTTTTCCTGAAATAGAAACCGGGAATCAGCCTTATTGCCCCGGGCAGACACAAGCGTGCATGTCTGGTAAACTACGGTTGTAACCCTGCCATAAGCGCCACGATGCCTTCTGGACATGCTAGTGTGATATCATCGTCCAAGTTGCTTATGTAACGACTCTTACAAGAATCCGATTTCCTGTCAAACGTTTGCATAGCGCAAGACTGCTGGTCACACAATGTCCGAGAGACAATTTTTTCTATATTCAATGTTCGATGTTTCGAATTCAAAATCGGTACCTACCTTTGGGTGGTTTTATTATCATTTTTTGTAGGCCACGAAAATCTCCTAATAAAAACAGAAATAAGAAATACTGGTATTGAGAATGCAAATTTATTGTTATTTGTATAGATGCTACGTGAGAAATCGCATCGAAATAGTTAAAACTAGTAAATTCATTCGATTTCACTTTCGATTACCTATTTTATTACGAATAGTCGATGTACGACTATCTCGTAATAAAATTAATACAAAGCATAGATTTTTGCCGACCAACCTCCTTCGAGCCATGAATAATTAATTCGTAATTGTGTAGAAAGAACGGATTTTGAGATAACGGTAGAACCACCCCGAGATTAAACTATCCGATAAACTGAATTACATCGATGAAGATCACGCAAGATGGACACTAATGGCGAACGGTGATTAAAAAATGGCTGGAGGATATAACGATCCGGGGTATACTCGAGGAAGAAATTTCATTTGCGCTTTAATCGTCGCGCATTATAATTACGCCTTCAGCTAAGTCGTAAACATCGAAATGTCTTCCTCTCGTGGTTACGAAAAGACTTGTGCCGCGTCTCGGCGCATGCAAATCCACTGCTATAGACTCAAACTTGTATCTATAGCTATGTAATTTGCAACTGAAAAACCCTACTTCAAGAAGTCATGCAAATCTTTGACTTTCGGCCTACTTCTAAAATTAATATTCATTCTATGTCCGCTGCAAGTTGCTGAAAGGAATTGCAATGTAATAATACAAATAATTATTATACAGAATAGGTATAAGTTATACACAGATGCACAGCAATGATTACACTTGAACTTGAATTTGCAATGTAAAGAGGTTATCGGAATTTCGAACCTCTTATACGTAAACATTTGCACGCTTATTAGTAGTGCTTAAAAGCAGGTTTAACTGTTGGTCAGAATTTAGTTGTTTTAGGAGACAACCATCTCATCGCGAAAATTAATCGGAAAAATAATTCAGTAGTAAAAGAAACTACGTCACTTTGCAATTCTTATCAAAAAAATGTAAAAATTCGCGCCACAAAATTCTTCACCTACAATTAACCAGTCAATCGAAGCATGACTTGATATTTTGGCAGTTATACAAAAAATAAAAGTCCATTTTAAAGTAAGAACGTAAAAATCTAAAAGCATTTCCACAAGTTTATTATCGAATCGGATCAACATTATGAATAAAGAGATTGCAAAATAGATCTGCACGAAACTTGGAGCTAATTTTAAACCTGGTGCGTGTCTCTTTAATCAAGAAATTTGTATAACATAAGTTGCCGACTTGGTTTTAATGGTGCTTAGATAATGAACTTTACTACCGATTCTATTACTCTTTATGCAGATTATACTTCGAATGGCGCAAGCTAGTAATGGAGCATGTGGGCATTATGCATGTGTTCATTACTGACAAGATGCTGGCGTTATTAAATCCAATATCATCCATACTGTCGGCTTTACTTGACCTCGACGCGTTATAAATCTATAAGCAGCATCCACGGTGTTATAGATTCCAGTCACCAAAGCTATAATACAATTCTACGCCCTCCGATTTCTTTCTCTACGGATTGTTTTTTTTTTTAAGTAAAAAAGATGAATAAACAGTTGAGTCTGTGCGCATGCGAATAAACGTATTTCAATGATTTGCCTGATTACAATTTGAGAATTTTAAATAACAAATGGTTTTTTTACTGGCCGTAACTCGAAAATGGACGGACTAATTAAAATAAAATTTCGTCCACTCAGACTTAATTCAAGTTAAAATCAATTATATTTTGCTCAAAATTGGCCGAACTATCTCTGAGTGATTTGCGTTTTTTTTTTCTTTTCTCGTTTCTACAAAGAAAGAACTCAATTCGTTGAATAAGGATTCTAATCACGATTTCGATGAACAGGTGAGACTGCGATGACTTTCATAAACTAGTCAGACAGCAACTTGACGCGAAGCCAAAATTAATCGAAATGTCCAGCGAGATGTTAGATCGACTGCGTTAGAGAAGATTCATCCTCAATTTTACAGTAAATTGGCTATAAAAAAATACGACATGCCTGAGGGTTCAGCTTGTCTTTAATCATAGTTTTGTAACCCGACAATCCCATTAGCAAAAGGAGACGATTAATTTACAGAAAGTGTAAAGTTCACTCAGGTTCGTCGTTCGCTAACATATTTTTTCTTAAAAACATAAAAAATGACAACAATAATTCTAAGGAACAAAATCATCACTTACTATAACCATTGTTATTTTTATTGTCATTGATATTATTATAGAAACGTAGTTTTCAGGCATCCTGTAACTTTTCGTCGTAGCTGGTTTGTACCTGCCGAGAATAAGAAACAGGCGTAAGTTGGAAGGCTGTTTTAATTTACTAACCTTTACCCGTCAACCTTGACACCAACGAACAACCTCTTCGGAACACAAGACACTGCACTAGCACTAATCCAATGTTAATTTTGCAGCGCACTATAGCTGTCTTCACGTGGGCTTCGCACTGTGCTTGATAGCCTTGCTTTGTGTCGTAGCGCCTCCGCATCTCCAGAACGTTAAGAAATTTCAACGCACATTATAATAAATTAACTTTACGAGAATGCAAAAACGCCTCGAGACAATACGCATCGTATCCAACATATACTAGTCTAGTCGATAAGCTCAAAATGGTCTAAAATAGAGATACTGCTCTTAAAATTGTGTGCGATAGCTCATTGGATTCGGAATGACGCCTAGACAAATGTACTACAAAATTTTATCAGCACATAAAAAATTGCAAAAGTTATAAACAATTAAAGATGATAAAAAAAAGGCATATAAAGAGATATTGGTGAAAAACGAAATGCCTTTTTTTTCATCTTTAATTGTTTATAACTTTTGCAATTTTTTATGTGCGGATAAAATTTTGTAGTACATTTGTCTAGGCGTCATTCCGAATCCAATGAGCTATCGCACATAATTTTAAGAGCAGTATCTCTATTTTAGACCATTTTGAGCTTATCAACTAGACTATACAAAGAACACTTATCTGTTTAGAAAAGTTTATCAACAGTGGGTAATAAGGATAATATATACGAATATGACGAAACCTTACGATGAAGCTTCACCACGTTTTTGTTTATTTCTAAATACCGTCAGAGTTTGGAATAACTGACTAAATCGAAAATATTTATACTTCCGAGAAAACGGTTTATTTCTTCAAGCCGCAGGTTTGTTATAAGGAAACTCTATATTTCTCACAAGATTTGCGAAACGAGTGTCATTGATTATGTGACATATTATTATGAAAATTTACTCACAGCAACAGTATTAACATGATTTACAAAGCTTTCCCCTAACTTTTCAAATACATTATATGTTATTTTAATAAGTCGCAGTCCGCAAATATTGTGAATTTTTTATCTATCTAAACTTTATAATGAGAAAATTGAGATACCTATTCATGAAATGGCAACTTTCTACACTTTTCCTATTTCAAAAAAGTCATATTATACAACGGATTGAAAATTCAAGCGAAAAGTGCTAGAAAATATGCCGAATTTGAGTTGTGATTCTTGAACTCACACTACCGAAAGTTGTTCCCACTCAATCCAACAAAAACATCTGACTTGACACGTGAATACAGGTCCGCCACTTTGAATTTTATAACTCTAATTTTGATGTCGGTGAAATGCTGAACGAAACATTTACGATCAAAAGTTATCACCACTGCGAAATAACCGCGTCTACCGTTTTCTGCCCAGCTAATGCATTTCGAGCCTGTAAACATCAGTGATGGAATTGCACGTATAGAATCTCTTTGAAATGCTGGTTAAAAGGCACTCTAAAAAGACAATTACATACAAAGTAGAGAACTGTCGTACGCGGTAGCAACTATTACAACCCCATAGAAAGTAGTAATTCAGATAAAGCAAACGTGCAAAGAACCTGAACTCGCATACCGGTTGTTCGTAAACCACCATTAGTTGAATTGGTGTGAACGTTTCCTTGCGAGTAACGGTAAATGGGGCGTGATTTTTTTGGAAAGCAATTGATACACGACAGCACGACAGGGATGGATCGCCATTTTCACCCTATCTGTTGCTAACAGATCCTCTTCGGATACCACATACATGCCATAGAAAAATTTTACTTAAAAATTAGCAAGAAGTTGGCAAAATTGTGACCTACCTTATGTCTACAAACGTCCATGAAAATATCACGATCAAGACAAAATTGAAATAAAAAATTTGAATCGTATAAAACTCCCCATGGTGCATAGTATAGTAGGATCAACAAAATCTAATTATAATCAAATTTTCAAAATTTCTCTTCATTATTTTTATCGGCGACAAATCAATTTACAGACAACTTGTATTCTGATATCTACTGCAAATTGACTATTTAGCGGATAGTCTTGAACTCATCGTTGGCATCCAGTCATATATTGACTTTAAATACACCATTTTTTTCTATCTGAAATTAGCTGGATTCATTTTTTACCTGCCAAAAGTCAATTATTACAAGTCGATCGTGTGCTTACACTTGAGACCTTGACGGATAATGCAGTGGAATACCAACATCTCGTCTCATTTTCCGCGGCGTTATGAGAGAAAGAGACCCTTGTAACTTCGAATTACATTACTATGCATTATTCAAATGGCGGGACTACCTGACCAACACCTACTACTAACAACGAATGTCTTTATCTATCTACCACGGTGACGCCTACCTGCCCATATCTCAATTCATGTCTTCCTGGATATCTGCTTCAACTTTAAAATTCATTGTGGATACATTCGGTTCAGGAATGGCAAGAGCACACAATGCACATTGTGCGGTTTTCACGACACAGACCTTGGGATCCGTTGAATGAGTACTAAATCTTCTGGCGTCCGCACGAATTAGAGACCATCCTGCCTCTTGAAATTCCTCCAATTAGGTTTTTTTCTCTTACGAGGGACATTCTCAATGTCCTGTTGAACAATTTCAAACACTTGACCACACGCATCATGCAAAGGAAACCAGTTACCGGCGAATTAGGTAATATTCAAGCTAAACCATCAATGCGTTACCAGCCTAGTAGATGCCTTCTTTTTTGAAACACCTTCTTATATTCCATCCATAACGCTTTAAGTTACAAGATTGAAAAATAGAGTTGAATCAAGTCTCTAGCACAAAGATAATAGGTAGGTACCTACTTCGTTTGTCCATTCATGGAACCGACTGATACAAACTTCTTTCATTTTCTGAAACAGTGTGGAACTTGCAAGATACTCGTCACGAAATTTTTTGGACAAGTCGCACTTGAATTCAAAGCAGCAATAGACCATTGCCGATGTGAGGAAATGCACTTGCATAATGAACCACCATCAAGCGAACGGAGTTATTTGAGGACAGAAATACCTGTGAGGAGTTTTCCGACTTTTACTTTCGCTTTGTGTTCCGAGAAGTACCAAATTGCAAATCGTAGCATTGACTAAGCATGATTGCTATTAACTATGTTTCATTAATGCCTGATATTTACACTACCCAGAAAAGTGCGAATTGTCCAACAGCGGTACCAGTTTCAGAAATCATATTTAATGTTGCTCGGAATACGTTGAACCGCGTCGGTGTTATAAGTAATAGTACGTCTGCTCTGTACACATTGACCAAAGACCTCAGCATTTAATATTCGCTGTTTGAGGCAACGACCTTGCTGGTCGTCCAATTACACTTGTCAAAGCAGAAGCCGTGCACTTGCAGTTGATATGCAGCGAGATGACCCTGGTGCAGCAAGCATCAAACTGCACAGCTCTCACCGGCATAAACGATCCAACATCAACACTCGGACGACTGTGATATTTGTGTTTTATTGCGTGCTAGCCGCGCCAGCAGAAAGATAAATTTCCCCTCGACGATAAAATCGGTCCAGCATCTGTGATCTCTGCTGATGCAGTTGCGCCATGGTGTATAAATTGCGCCTGCTTCGACTTAGACGCTCATCAATTTTATGGCAGATATGTGTTAGCGAATTTACCTGATGCCTCGTGCTCAGGCATTCGTATCACGCACTCAGTCAATGTGAATGATAATTCTTTGCTGGGCTCGTAAACTATTAATTACACTAGTTCTCCTGACCCGATAATCAGAGACCTTTACGTACCTAGAGCACTGCTAAAACTCGCCTTTTTTGCACGACTCCAACACTCTTCCGTTTCTTCCTGTTGCATGCCTCAGGTCTCGATTGAAAAGAATCAGCAGTAAATTACGCCGATTTCTTTACCGGAAATTGCATCTTAATTGTGTATTCACTTTCAATTAATACCTGAAACGTCAAAAATAGTTACGATGTAACCATATGTGGAGCTGAAAATGTAGATACATTTCATGAGAACTTGTCACATCGCTTCTTCGGTATGGTTGACTCTAAATCTGGCTTAGAATTTCGGAAAACATTGATTTACTGAATAACCATTTCGAGAATGTAATAAATATTCAACTATCACGCCGCTCTACTTAACCATCCAAAATCTTTTTCGTAGAGTAAAACTCGTATTGGCACCGCATAATTAACACTGGCAAATCCAATCGCATATCATTGATGCCAGCGCAGTATAAAAATTCGTTTATGTACTTAAGTAGAGCCACACCATCAATAATTATCGGTTTTTTCACGAGTCCCTGGAAGTGTCAGAACCATGGCAGACAGTCGTGCCAGCGACAGTGCACAGTCACGAAAAAACGAACTTTTGCGTAGCTCGACTCGCCCAAGGGCTTTGTTTGTGCCGCCGATCGAAACGGAGGAAAGATAAAGCTGCGAATGCCAATTACTAAACCTGGTTCTGCGAGTTTTTGCGGCTATTCGATGAGCCAAGCGCAGGTTCAGTTCCGCGGCACAACGCAGGTATACACGTGTAATGATAGAAGATAGGCAAAAACAGGAAGCGGTAGGTACCTGTCAGCGACAGCCAAAGCCTCGCCTCGGGGCCGAAACTCCTGTGGGTTTGCCTGGACCTCCACGAATCTCTGCAGGTGCAGAGGCGCCGCGTCAAGGCGCAGACCCATCGGTTTCCAAAGCTGGTCCCCCCGCGTTCGCGTGGATTTGAAAACCGAGCGGGAATCGAAGCGATTTTTTTATGTCGAACCCTTCAATTGGCTTGGCGTCGCACCAAGACCATCGTACATCGAAGCGGAGTTATCGCCTGACAAGTTGTACCAAGTTGTACCCCCGGTGGAAGCATAGCAGTCCATGGCTGTGTTGGCAGATAAGAACACTTTGCGATGCAACGCAACGCTTTACTCATAGCCGCGCTGTCCTATCTCACCTTCGATAGTAACGGATTAGAACTTTTCACAGGCCTGTGCAAGCATGCGTGATGAACGAGTTCCTTGACGTCTGACATCTGTTGAACAGTTCGACAGGTTGCGAGCAGATGTGATGAGATTGGTGAAATCTGAGCAAGAAATTCAAAGGCGAATTGTAAGAGCCATCGGTTCGGGTAATTTTTTTTTTTTCAATTTCAACTTGACCTCCAAAATTTCCGTTCCCGGAAAAAGGTGGTTGAATGCAACGTCAGGAAGGTTCAAAGACATCGGGGTTTTTGTTTTCGAACCGTTGAACAAAAAACCGGCTCGAACCTTTCGCTGAGCATGCAGAATTCTCGGATGGTATCCGTCGTTTACGATAGCACCGACGGTGAGCGGCGCAGAGCCGCAAATGTTGAGCATCGCACTTGTGTGTCCTAAATCACTTACATCGCGATTACCGGGCTCGCGCGTATGTAATTACCTGAAATTATCATTATTCATCATCAATGCGGTTAGTGCATTGTGGTGCTTGGTAGCCATTGCCATTCCCGTAGCCAGAGGTGGTTGATTGTGAAGCCTCTGTGGCTCTGCAGAGGTAAATATATCTTGGATCTATAGCGGCCGGCAAGTGCCGGCCGCGTAGAGTCAACCTCGGGAATGAACGGCTATACCGTAGCGGAAAATTAGTACGTTTTGCTCTATCTAACAATAAAATATAGGGGCTGGTAGGTTGATCTACGATTGCGTGCTCTACCCATCCACCGTACGGGACACGAGGCCACGGAGACACGAAGTACATAAACGTCGTATTGGGTGACAGACTCTCTTCCTACGTCGTTTGGATATCGGACATTGGGATCCAGCTTTGATTTACTATACTCGAAATCTCTCGGGTCATGCACGATTGTGTTCCTATGAATTACAGCGCGATGCACGTGAAATAGTAGTTTATTCAGAGCTGGTGGTCAGTCACTTTTCTCACTATTAGTCACTTTTCTCAAAAGGAGATCACTTAAGTCACTTTTTCGATCGTAATTGAGTTTGGTACGTAAAAAATTTGGTTGCATATTTTTTTCCCACGCGCTATCGACTAGAGAAGATTTTAGTTGTTAAGTACTATAGTGTTTTTAGCGACCACATCAGCTTCGAGTTGATTTCGGAAAATCGACTGTAGTCACATTGTTCATTGTTTCTGTATAGAAACATTTCGCCCGAATAGATTTTTGGTTCACATGTCATTCATTTACTAAAGATCGTGTACATTGGTACATTTTTGTTGCGCGGAAACAGACGTAAAAAATAAGGAAAATCCGTATACAGGGATGTGATTGAAAATAGGGCTATTTCTGCTGAGATGAATAGTGGTGGGACTTTTCGTTTAATTACCGTGCAATAGTTAATTCGTTCAATCACTTTTGAGTCACTATTTTTAGCTCCGAACGTCACTTTTTTTACTACTTTTTTGAGACGACGTGACTGTTACCAGCCCAATTTGGCTGATCTTGACGATCCCAGCCTAAGAACTTCTTGTTGGGATGCATTTCGAGCCATTAAATTTTAACAAATAAAATATTTTAATTCGTTTATTTCGTTATTGAAATAACTCAAAAACCACCACATCAATAAAACCCAAAGTTGGTTTTGAGTTAAAAAAAAGTCCCATGGACTGAGACCAGAATTATCCGAATCCGTTAATTCGTTCTTGAGATATGAGAAACTGTTTGGAAGTGATTCTCTAGACCTTGAAACGTCGACATCTGGTGAAAACTCAACTTTTCATTTCCGCGGTAATAATAATAACTTTCCTTGTTCTTGTTCCCTCGTTCCTTTATTGGAGCAGAAAGTTAACAATGAAGTGCTGGAGGCAACTAAATTTTTAGTTGTACACTGAGCTACCGAAAATTTAGTGACAGCATATAAAAATTACTCAATTTGATGAAACATTTTACTTCAGACAAATGGAACTAATAATTAATTATCATTAAAACATGCATTTTTGAGAATATAAGAAACTTTGTTGATTCAAAGAAACTTTCATCTGTAACATATCGACTTTTGAGAAGGCTCGTACAAAAACTAATATTTATTTTTTTATAACACTTTATTTTTTTGAATCTACTTTTCTTTTTTTTTCTCATATTCTTGAATTCCTGCATTTATAATTTTCGGAGAATTATGTTTTTTAACAAATTTTGACAGTTCAAAACGTATTTGCGAGAATTTAATGTGATATCAGAAGTAAAAATCCGAAATCTGCTTTGGCTCGATTCTTTTTCTCTGCTGAAATATATTAACTTAAAAATCTTACGATACGACTAATTCAATCACTTTGGAATATTCCAATAATGAAATAGAATCTTACATTTGAGCGAGATAAAGTATTTCATACAAACTCAACATTTTTCACTAGGTTATTTCACAATAAATATTAAATATCATATCACGATACAAAATGCTCACAACATTTTGAATATTTCTACTCTTTCTTGGCAAGTTCATTTGCTTCTGATCTAATTGATACATTTTTCATATACATATGGATTTGTGTCAGAATAAAAAAAAATTCTCAGTATCGTCATAGTTTACAACATTGCTGAATTTAAAATATGAGTGTAAGACATTCTGACCAACAAGTAGGAACTGTGAATCCTAACGCGCGTTACAAATAAAAAATGAACTAACAAAAAAATCGTGACTGATTAGTTTCAAGTACAACCCAAGTTAAATCGAAATACAAAGGTTGAACCAATCCCGCGCTATCAGAGTTCAAAACTTCGAAATGTGTTGAGCTACTGCTACACTGCACAAACTGGCCCTATAAAATCCCAACATGGCGACGAGGACTTACTTTATAGTAATAATATAGTAATAATTATTTATTGTCGAGGTGCAATTAGCAGAAACCGCCACGAATCTGCAATGCTATTCCACGATCGGAATTGAATAAGAAGACTCGCCTCGCTTTCTCTCTGATTCGTATCCTAGGTCCTTCTGTCTTCCTCTCTCTTTCTCGTCGAACTTTCCTTTTCATTCTTCCTACCCGTCTTTCTCTCTTCCTTCTGTTTCCCTCCGGGAGAAGATGCGTGACTATCACAACTCATGCAGCCACCGGCCTTGCGAACAGTAATTACAATCAACCGAACCTGATAATTATTGCACATTACACTCGCAGCCGCAGGCCACGTTTCAATAAACCAAACCTGCATAAAAATGACTCCCTGATTATATTACACGTTTTCGGTGTCCCTTTTCTGGACAGACTCATGTCCCAAACACTGCAGACGGCACTGCACTTCTTATTAACCATGACTACGAAGTTATTGTACCTCGTGTAAACTCAATTCATCAGGGGACCAGTTTTTAAAAACCACTG
Source organism: Neodiprion pinetum (assembly GCF_021155775.2). Taxonomy (NCBI): domain Eukaryota; kingdom Metazoa; phylum Arthropoda; class Insecta; order Hymenoptera; family Diprionidae; genus Neodiprion; species Neodiprion pinetum. Next base: position 19,124,257 of record NC_060234.1, read on the forward strand.
GATTACTCCATATTTTCACCCCATCATTAAATCACATTGAAATTATTCTCGGCCACGTTCAACGCCTCCGTCTAACAAGTCGATATCGTGCACCTCGGATCGAAGGCCTGATTCAATAGTGACACTTGAAAATGTATAGAAAACTGAAGAATCCGTGAGACCATGAACGAAAAAGCGGGAAGACAACTGCTCACTGAAGCGATGCGTGCCGGCATTACTAATCTCTTAATCGAATCACTTGGCCACTGGGCAAGAAATCTGATTGCACGATTTACTCAATCAATTTAGGAAATACGACGTTTCTGATCAGGATGGTCTTGACCTTGATCATTCACCAACACTCGAAACTTGACGGTCCAAGAAACTAATCAGCCACTGCCATTCAGTATAAGTCTTCGATCCTCTCAATGCATGACCCGTAAATCGAGTCCCTAATTGCCTCAATTCTCACCACTTTTCTGCAATAACGTAGCGGAGGGTACAAAGTCTTCGATAACGATCGGGAGGCTATCGGTTGATTACGGAGAAATCTACCTCCTTCCTTCTAACAACGATGAACAGGTAAGGCGCTTCCATGCTAACATTGTTGCTCTGGGAGAATCGTTTCTTGAGATAAAGCAGCCGTTACTTCGTGACTTATTCAGGAGGAGTTGCGGCATATGCTGCGGCAATGGCACAGAGAGCAAGGACCTTGAGGACGGAGAATATGCCTAAAGGAGAGATGCGAGGGGCGTCATCGCATTCTACCAGGATACCGAAGACCTACACATTCCTAGTCCTTTGCTCCTCGACTTGACTAGCCAGCCCAGCTTCTCGGTCCATTAGCATTATCTGTTAACGTATTCACAAGCTATCACCACCAACGTCAATAAATGACTCCTTTGCCCTATAACGTACGATCTGACGGGTCTACTGCCTGTATTCATCCTAGAGCAGTGGTTATCTAGACCTTGTTCTACCGGCTGGAACTAGGCTGCGGTACGAAAGCGCCATTCAATCCTTCGACCTTCAATAGCAAGGGTTCGCAGCCAAGTGACGCTGTGATGATGGCTTCTTTACTGGTTGATCGTTATGCCAATCACCGAAGATTCAACCCACGAAACCAACCCATTATTGGTTAGTGTTATTTGAAGAAATATAAAAGATGTTCAATACGACTGATCTCGTTCAAGGACTATGGAGAGCAAATGATTCTTATGATACGTCGACACGTGAACATGAAAAACCGTGCATCACTAAATTATGGCAACGATAAAACAATTTGTAAAATACGGAAAATCATATGAATCAAAGTCTGTGTGCAGAAAACAGAAAAATGAAGGGATAGAGAGTCTTAATCGTAGTACAGAAAGAACGGTGGAAGGAAGCTGGAAGGAAGGAACAGATACAAAAAGAAAAGGAGCGACCTATTCATCTGTGAACAACAAACAGACAGACAGGATGGATGGACAGCTTCTTTCAATCTCTGCCATGAAGCCATTTCGCCGAAGTATGCCTATAATATCCCAGACGGTGTTCGTGCGATGACACACACTTATCAGGCAAAGCTTAAGCTGAAATTAAATTACAATTACCGTCTCCCGAAGCGTCACAAAACGTTTATATTCGTTGTAGACACAAACCAGCACTGCTATTTCTCAATCCCCTAGAAGCTAAGCTGCAGATGATGGGAAAAAATGGAGACAAGCGTCGTGGCGTGGAATAAACGAATTTTGAAGATGAGTGTTATTTAGAAATCTCAACGTTTTCGGTTCTTTTTGGTAATTAGTAGCTCTATTGTTGTACGACTGTGCACGAATACATTTTTTCAACACTGAGTGTGAGAAAGCATGAAAGAGGTATTCATCGAATGATATGAATTGCAATTTTTTATCAACAGTCTTTTATCTACTTGTAACGTCAAGATGGTTAACAGTTTCCTCGTTCAAAATGGCCGAAACGGGTGGCTAGTATTCTATGTAGTCAGAATAACAATGCCTCAGCGCAACATCGCAAACGTTCGACCAATTAATTAGTTTCATTGTTGGTTTTTTAACAACTAGAAATCTTTCCAGCCTTTTATAAGCTGGTGAAGTGACTTAAAAGGTCACTTAATCTGAGAAGTCAGAGAGCGAGGAAATCTGTAGTCTGATACTGACCTTCACTTTGTACCGAGTAAGTCGATAAAATTTTCAATCGTTCTTACCGAGTGCCTCAGACCAGCTTAGTACTCTTAGGATATTAATTAACCTGGGCGAGTTGAGCAACATCAATCTAAACTGGAATCGGTCGCTGCAATGAGGTGACCACGATTAAAATAATAAAGCAGAAACACCGTCACCGTGAATTAACCAATTACCTCGATCAGTAGAACGTTGATTTTCACCAGGAATCAACGCCGACGTCTTATTCGGGTGTTGAAATTCTATAACCGGTGAATTGATCGACAGAGAAAAGTACAAATGAATCCCACTCGACATCTACAGCGTGATTAAGTCTTCGCTACCGATACACCTTTACAACCCAGTTCAATCAACTCTGCGTACAAGTGGGCTACATTCAAAAGCGTCATTGAGTCACAATGGATCGATGACGAATGATCAATTTACGAGCGTGCAAACCAGTTTAGGTATCGTTAACATCGGATGGATTCGAAGTGGTATGTTCGCCGCGGTAGGAGATTAGAAGCGATGATTGAGTCTGACAGATCGCCCCAACTACTCGTGACTTGCGGGGATCTACAGACAGTTGGGTCTCAACGCCAACCAAGCACCCACTCGAGATCTTGTTAACTTGGTCAGATCTTTGACGAAAATTCTAGACTTCCTGGAGATGCGGTTAGAAGTATCGAGTATCGGTCTCGGTGACAGCTTCATTTTGCGGCAGGCACCTTTGCAGTTCCTCGGAACCAAGGTCACCTCCTTCAGACCACCCAGAGGCAAATTTGTGCCACGCTTCGATCCTAATCGATGCGGGACGTCAAAACATAGCACAAAAAATCTTGACAGAGGAATGCATTCGATTCAAAGCGTCATAAATATCGTGAATTGGATGGATTCGGAAAATGATTCACGTTAAAACTGGCTTAGGAACAACGCAACTACAGGTCAATTTAATCTGCCGTCTCAATGCAAGGATCGTCGCGGGCTAAATCATATGTATGTTATGTATAACATATGTATATAGATGTTCAATTATTAATTTTATTAAAGTGATTTACCCTGCTCAGATATAATATATATATATATATATATATAATATATGTATATAATATATATATATATACATATATATATATATTTGGGTGTCCGTTATTTACCAATTTGGTTTATGACTTTGCAGCGCCCCTAAAATTTTTAGTTCGTGACCTAAAAAAAATATCAGACCCATATAAGTCCTTAATATTGATGTTGAACCGTGGCACAAAGACGATACATTTCCCATTTAAATAACATGGGGTTTTGGCACGTTTTACAATTAATTTTCTTGTTTCTATGCCAGTTCATACATGGCAATGGCAAACAGGTATTTCGTAGAAAATTGAACGCGCTGCAAAAACTTTCTCTTAACTTTTATCGATAAATTTACTTGCTGAAAAGTTATTCAAGCTCAAAGTTAAACTAAAAATAATTTCTTCGTTTTTTTTTTTTATTTGGACCGAAAAATTGTCATTATTTATGTAAGAATTAATTGTTTATTGCAAAAAATGTCTTTTAACATCGTGTGAAATTTAGTGTAATTTTACAAAAATTAATATATTATGGAAAAAAAATTAATCATACTAGAAATAAGTAAAACTAGTACCAAATTAGTTCAATATAATACAAAATTTTAGATCGGAATTTCTTTTTAATTATTTTTCCTTATCCCGTTTCAATAATTTTGACGGTATGTATATGTATAAGTACTATAAGTATTCCAAACAAGAAGTGCAGAAGTAAACCGTAGATTGTTAACAAGCGTATATCCGCGGTACGTTCATTTCTGCATGACAGCTTCGGATGACCGAGAGTAACCGACTTGTTATTGTAACAATGCAATCGAGGCCTCATTACATGCATCCAATAACATTGTCGAGGGGTTCATGTACTAATAATACAAGATTTCGGAATTTTTATTTTAATCAAGACGCTCTTTCATAACCACATTCGCAGTCTTGAAATAAAGTATCAAATCCGGACGTTAGGCCGTTTGAATAGAAATTGCTGAAACAGACATATGGTAACGAGTTATTGTAGTGAACAGTCTTTACAGTAAAATTAATAACACTGGTGATGATAGGAAAATATGGAATACACAAAAAAGTTTTCAATCACATCTTGCCGAACTAAGATCCTTAAATAGGACGTCAGAGAAAGCATCAAACGGACATCTCGATGTTTTATTCGGTTTCATTTGAAGACGCAAATATACCGTCTCTGTGAAAAGCTTCGTTTCAAATCAGAAATCCGTTGAGGCATTCAGTATATGGACAGATATAGATAGAATACTTTTATCATGCCTTAGCCACGATGTGTTGCCGTAAGGCCAGAAAATAGGATGTACAATCAAGACTTGTAACTAGCGTATAAACAATAACTAAGCTTGATATAACTGAGGTTAACACAATTGAAGACGTAAGATCTTAACTTAACCTAGAGTAGTACGTTACAGATATTCAGATTTAGATACGGTCTAGACAACGTGATGCGAGAGTCAGGATCACTGATGAGAAGCGCAGCATTCGTGTCTGGAGGTGTAAAAAACTAATTATTAAGGCGGGTGAACCGCCTTTTGTCTAATAAGGCTTTTATCCATTACGAGATGTGTAGACACCTGGGCTCGAAAGAGCTTTACGTTAGTCATTCAATTCCATTGCCAATCGGCGTGAAATGAAATGAAATTAAATTAAACGCATCCACGAGAGGATGCCTGCATTGCGTTTTGTTCGATTTTCAACCGTGTAAATTTGCTGCACTCGCTGTGGCATCATTCGACTCTTCAATCTGTTAAGCATCCGACGCATCTCACACGTCTATGTAGCTTTGCCGCACGGTGGCACAGTTACGTCAATATAAATAAATCTAACGACAATCTAGCACAATGAAAACTCACCGTGCAATCACCGTCCACGTCGAAAGCCGAGAAGAAACAACGAAACCAGCGTTGCCAACCTCTCAGACTCTCAGACTCTCTTTAAATTTATTATTTAAATGGCGCGACAATAATTCTTCATATTTCTAATTTTCAAGATTGATGTTTGACGGTATTGAAACTCAACAAATACCGAAATACATCGTATATTTCATTTTTTCGCTTTATAAGATAAATAATTTTCCCAAAATTAAGTAATGATAATTACCGAAAGAGGTAACACAGACGGATTTATATCCTACAATCTGAATTGTAAGTATAAAGATATTAGGAACTTTTACTTATGTAATATGTTTCGATTTTTAATATTTAGCAACACCAACTTGTCAAATAAGTTTGTTTGAAAATTGCAGACGCTATCTAATTTATGCATATTTTCTCAGGAACCTCACGATTGCTTGACTTTTAGTCAGTTGTTTCGATTTGACAGACCACATTTAGAGATATCGCTATCAGTCTTGAGATTTCGTCTGAGATCTTCAGATTTTCTTCAGATTCCGGCCTAAACGACAAAATGTCCTAATGAAAAAACAATATTGCTTTTTTCTTCAACGGACCCTTAAATTCTTTAGATCTAAAGAAATTTCTTTAGCGCTGACAATCCTGAAAGAAACATCGCAGGCTGAGTAACCGACTGCGAATGCGCGAAATAATTTAGCTTTATTGGTCGGCGAGATTGTACCGCAGCAATTATTTTCTTTGCAAGCTATGCAAGAGAGCTATCTTACTCCAAATGACATGAGATGTAAAACTCTTCCGTGTCAAGTAACGAATTGAAATTAGATTTTTATAAAGACTCATAGCAGTCGTCAGTCATTTGACAATAATAGTTTTTCTAACCTTCCTAAATCATGGTAACAACTATTTGAAATCACCCGCATACGCAGTCCGACACGCAAGTTGCCAAGTTTCACAATTTCCTCTCGGCATGTTTCGTGCATAATAATATAATCGGGTGAAAGGAGCAAACTATCGGCACGTACTTTGTCTCCATCCTCAAAATGTATTCGACGGCTCCTTACTAGGAGACTACTTCCAGAGTCCGTTAAGGGAATACAATGGAAAGTGCAGTGTATCAACGGTCTGTCAAAATAAATCCATATGCAGGTGCAGGCTGTACGCGATTTGTTGTACAACTCACAGTTCCCAACTTTAACGGCTTCCGGATCCCTTATGTGAATCGCATACTCGACCACGGCAAAAAAGGAAAATGACGCGAAATAAGAATCCAATATCTGCGATACGTTTTGCCACGCATATAGCACCAAGGCACGTACATGGGCATAAGGTACGAGTATCGCATCGCTGGATCAAGCGTCACCTCTGTTCATGCACTTATTGAGAATATGATTACGTCACGGCGAAAATGGCGCACCACCGTAGTAATTCCCTTATCCGAAGATAGACTTTTCACGATCAATCAAACGCAAGAGTTACAGATCTGCTGTTCTGCAGGTGGATGCGATTACAGTGAATTCGCGAATCATCAGATTCTGCGCATATAAAGCGGCCACGTGCAACTTTCGATAAATCGGAACGCCGAAACGTACTCTTTGCACTTGACTGCTGTATTACATCGATTGGAGAGAATTTTAAAATAAAATTACGTAGTAGCAATCAAAATCTTGTAGAACCCAAAAGCGTTTACGGTGAACGATCATTCCTACATCTCTTGCTAAACCTGTACAATAATAATAACAAGAACAGCAACAACAACACATCTATAATCAAATCCACCATGATCTTTTCTAAATATATCTTTAGTAAACGATGAAATTAAACGTTGACTATGAAAAAAAAATCGAAAACGAGTACGACATGAAATGACACCACGTTGAAGCAAAATTATCTGGGGTCTTCTCATACCCCACAGTACCAACTGAAGGTTCAAAGAGAGTTTCCTGGTAGGCAGTGCTCACGAAAACTAGGTTAATCTATCTATGAATTAAACTCTTAATTAAAAAATTAGATCAAAGTACTTTTTCGTAATTTCATAAAATTTTAAGTCGTCTTTACCTTATGACTCACAAAGTATAGTTCGGACATGAATCGTTCTACTTCCTGCGGATTTATCGTGTAAAAAGTGTCGATAAACGTTGTTTCGAATACAAAAAGTGCAGTTAAACAATTATGAACCATTTTCCAACTTTCAAAGCTTAGATCAAAGATGAAACTAATATCTTTCAGCCACGTAATTGTTGGTCATTCGCTAATTATTGTCCCTTATCAAAAGCAGCTATTCAGAGTCAACTCGAAAGTAAAGCATGAAACGGTGACCACCGCCTTAGAGATAAATAACCGTACCACCTGAATCTAGTTAGACGAAGAGAAGACAACCATTTGCAGAATCGTCAGCAGTGTTATTTATGTCAATTATGGTGAACAGAAAGAAAACAGCATCTCTAAACGTATATAATAGAAATGATTCTGAGAAAATACAAATGACACAGGATGAGAAATTAACACTTTGAATAAAGCTTTTATCCGATTCCAGTGTTTTGGGCTCTGAGAAATCTTACGCTATAGTACAGTTATTACGCGCATTCATTATTCATTGTTAGAAAAAATGTCAGACAAGTCCTAGAGTTCTAAGGTAAACAAACTAACAAGAAGAGTATCAGAACTTTGGATCACGAAATTGGCTGACAATGAAACTATCCGGGGATGTTTCTTTGACCCAACGTATGGAGCGTTTTATCTCTAGTTCGCTCTGGGCTTCCTTCCAAAAATTTTCAATTTACACTTCACTATGGCTCTGGAACAACGATACATCCTTTCGTACTTAAATTTATGCGCCTCTCCCATCGAAACTTTAACAGCGAACAATGAAAATTAATATTTATTACAAAAGTCCACAACACGTTTCGTCTATTGCGGTATTTCATCCACCAAAGTCCCAATGAGAGACCCAATAGCTGAAAATCCACGACAGGAGCTTAATATTTTGAACCAAAAAATCATCCTTACAGGCTTTAACAGAATCCGTGATTCGGAGGTCTGATTTTTTCCTTTGTAACGAATTTCTTATATTGGTAGGTCAAGCGCTATAAACGCATAATGGTGATGTAAGTCTTATAATTATATAAATAGTTATACGGATCAAATTGGCCAGAAATATTGATGTGAGATGAAATAAAATAAGACAAAAATAAATACTTAAAAATAACTTTTATCTTTCTGAGGCGTCGTACGTTAAAAATAAATGTTTATCCTTCGTGTTGAGTCGTCAGTCCTTATATAATATATATTTCGATTAATCTGGTAATTGGTGTAAGAATTTTCATAAACTTTCCCAACACCGTTTGAAGGGATTACACAAAACAAATAATAAATAATTAAAATTCCGTCTCGCTGCTTATGTGTTAATTCGAATTGTCACATTGATGATTGATGTGAATGACTATACGGATACTGACCGACTGACTATCCTCGCAGCCTCACGATGATCGACACCGCACGTATATGTGTGAACATTATACATGTGACGCACAGATCCTCACACCTTACAAGCTGAAAATTCCAAAATTCAATCATTTTGTAAGTGCTGATTATAAAATCTTTCCTTGCATTGTTAACATCTCAGGTTATGTTATTTTATCATTCACGCTTATCAATGGCGCCGAAAACATTGCTGGAAGTTTTTGCAACCGGGTTAATTTTCCATTCTCAACTCTTCGTTCAGACGGTGGTGCCGATTCGTGCCTAAGCAAAACCATCGCATCGCATCCTTAGCGGCAATCGGTAAGCGAGGTATCGCGGTGACGTGTAATGAGTTAAAGTTGCGCAGCTGAGAAGACAGAGACTCGCGCCTGCGTCACGCGCACGTCGTGCCTCGTAATGATAATAAATTGTAATCTGCGTAGTTCCAGTATGCAAATCTAGTCGCGGGGCCGTAGCTCGTCCGGGGGATAGTAAAAACCGTTCGGGTAGGACGTTCTAGAACGTTCGAGGACCGTGTAAAACGGGTGCAAAGCCGAACGCGGTGAAAAACTGCGAGGAAACAAAGAGACAAGGAGACAATGCACCGCCGTGGGTAGGTGCCTCCCTCTCGTTAAACAAGAAAATATATTTCACGAAACGTAATAGCAATGGCGTTGCCATAGACCGTGCCATGCGTTAATTACCATAAAATAGCCTATAATTATTATAAAATACCGTTCGCTGACATTAGTTGCTACAAGGTGCGCTGGCCAAGCTGACCGCCCTATTGTCCTGGCGCGGCGAATAGGAAATAATAATGATCCAGATTTTAGATCAAGGCCTCCTTTCCCTCTCGGTGAAACGTGGTGATTTTCGCTTTGGGTTTTCAAAATCAGGCATTCGTTAATTCAGTCGTAATTTCGAAGAGGGCAACCTCCTCAATGATTTTAGCAATTAGTTGCATGGCTAGTTTTCAGAAAATAAAAGATTTTCTTTTTTATTCAAGCAAACTGACCCGTAAAGTTTGCCTCGCGTTCATTGTAATGCATAAAAAAATTGCTACTTATTTTAATTCGGTGGGAATCTACGTGATGATATTCTTGATATCTGATTACTTCTCTCTGCGCAAATGCATTGAATATTGCGGTAAATTTGCTGACGCCGTGTCCGTCCAAGTTGAAACAATTGATCAGTCATGGTTCAGATTTGATTACCACTTCACTGAATTATTTAAGCAAGTCATCATGAAATATCCAATGTTATACATGTCAGGCTGGCCAAGCTTTGTTCCAAGTTCTTTTCACAAAACTGGACAAATTTGCCAGATCATTTTTCTCATCCAGACTGTTCAATGCTACATACTTTTTTTTCAACTACGATCGTTCGGAAAAACTTTTTCCATCCAAGTATCCATATTAATTCAATTCATGAGCCATGGTAAGTACGAGTCTTGGAACGAGAATGAACTGCACATTCGTACAGATAACTATTTTATTGCTGCCATTGTCATTTGGAGCTACTTGTGACAGTTAAAGGCCTGTCGACAGTAAAATGATATCAAATCTTCATCGCGAACAGTACAGTCGTTTCACTGGAAAACCGGCATACCAACAGCTCCCCGGATTGAAAAACTAAAAACCGAACCACGACTGCTGCATGGAAGATCAAAACACATTAACTGCTTCTGGGTTGCTGCCTTAGCCATATAAAGCTTTCAGTCCAAAGCCTCTCGTCGAACAACTAACTGGTGGTAAGCAACGTGTTTATTAGAAGAAGAAGGCAGGGGGAGCAGCATCTTGGCACAACGGAGCCACTGATTGTTTTACTAATCAGAGATTTAATTACGCGCTTAAGCGTCTGCATGAATGTTGGATCGTTCATCGTTGGATAAGAGAGACTTAACAAGAGGCCGCCACACCGCGTTGACTTCATCATGCCATTTATCAAGCGCGATGAACGTAGCTTGCAGGGAGACTGGTCAAGAGGATCAGTTGCTCTTCTCCGTGTTCTCGCTGTCATTACCGTTGCTGTCGGTTGATGCCTGTTGACGACAGGCGATGCACGTCTCGGTCGAAGGAAAGATCATGGGTTGCGCCATAGCCAAGCCAACGCGAGCTGGGTCGTTGGCCCGTTGGTCTTGTACTAAACTTGGAGTTGTGAGTCCATTAGTGCACCTGGTATAGAATTCTGTGTCATGAGCAGGAGTGGGCTCGTTTCTTCGAGTACGAATTGCTCGTTGGACTTGAAGTTCCGCAGCCGAAGCAGGAAGCTGTGAACTTAATCCGAAAGATAGTACATGTAGCAATTACGACAGCGTCAAAGATAGAGCAAAGTGCTCCAGTCGGCCAAGAATGGCAATGGTATGAGTCTGGTCAAGGAAAGAAGTCCCGGTGAAATATGTCCTTTTATCGCATTCTTCACAGGGTGGAAAAAAATCCCGGAGACGTGTATTGAGATTGGCAAAACTACTTTCCGAATACAATTTCAATCGCCATTGCTAGCTTCACACGTTTAACCACTTGGGCGACTTTCCGCGATGCTTTAGATGCTCTTTAATCCAGAAATCAAGTATATCAAGTGATCGCAATCTTTCTGCCATTGGAAATTGAACGGAATTTCTGATTTGTTTTTTTTTTCGTGGAATATAAATGTGTTTATGATGTGTAAACCTTTGTCCACTGCAGAATATTAAAAAATCGATCCAAATATGACAAGACAAAAATCTCTTGTCACATTTTCGAAATTGCAGACCGGATGCAGAAAAACGAAGAAAAACGGACAACTTGCGTGAGTAATTTTTTTTTTCACTTGCATGGACGCAACTTTTTTTGCCATGATAAATTTAATATTTTGCATATTTTCCATACGCAATACACCAGCATAACTGATAAGCTGTAAATGTACATAGAAACCCGGAACGAAGGCTTATTTCCTGTTTTTCGCAAACTGACTCGATACGTCAACCTGTAATTTATAGCTTCATTCTTTCCTACATGGACCTTCAAACATTCGTTCATTGTTTTGATCGTTTCGGCAAAGTGCTCAAAACGAACAGATCGTGTAAATATTATCATGCTAATGTCTCATCCTCTCCAGCTATGAATACGTGGAAAAAAAAACACTACCATGTTTTATTCACGACTCAACTTCATTTTCAGTCGACAATCAACGTTCTGCGATTTCTCTGGTGGAAGAAACACGGAATTTTGTTTTCCGAATAGACTGCACGCACGTAGACCATCGTAATTCGAACATTTCGTGAGTCAATTTTTGGACTGAGATCTCATTAGGCAAAAGTCTCTGCTCAATATTCGCCTTCAAACGTTGTTTTAACGAACTGTGTAACCCAGCGGAAAGCTCAACGAGTATCACGAAAAGCATGAAGAGAATAAGAAAGATGTGTTTATCATGAACGTACCGTTTGGCTTTCATCTTGCATTTCATTAATATATTCGTCAGTTTTTAATCAGTTGATTAACTTTCAATAAATTACTCGATTCAACGACGAACGCATTAAATTTTATAAATCAACAGTTATATCAAGTGTAGAGGACAAGTGTAACTCATTTTGATTGTCGTGAAGAAAATAACAATTGTTATGGGTATTGATTAGCATGCTGATTTAATTTTTGTTCTAGATGGAATCCGCAAGTAATCCTAACCTTGTTAATTATTCCGACAAATTTAGTCTGGAATTGCGTCACGTCCACATACTTGAATCCATTGTATCTCCCATTTTGTCTCTCATACATTTGTTCCGAAGATAAAAATATGAGCACAAGGCGATGATCCCTGCACCGTGATATCTACATCACATCCAAATTACCCAACGCTAGTTCTGGCGATGAATTCTTCTGTAACGGTGAAAGAAATCAATCAATAAAGAACGCATCTGCAAATATAAGGCATATCAAAACGAGATTAACTTATTAAATGATCTCTCTTTAGAAATGAATGATTCGGCCATTTACGGTACAACCAATATGGGACTAATGACAAAATTAATACCTGTGGAGGGATGAACGGTATCGGTTTTTATAACAGCGACACTGATGTTAATTGCTATGATATATCCTATGCAAAGCTATTCAACTACATTTTGACTACATGTATTCATTATAATTCTATTTGTAACCAATGTACCCCCAATATCCTTTACTTTTCTCCTGTGCGAATCATTTGTCATTTGCACAAACCAAGAGGTTAAAGGCAAATTTTAATAATCTATCTACCTACGCTAAAAATTTTTATTGACTAGAACAGTGAAAGCTTTCTCAGGCTGAAGACTTTTTTAATGGTTCCTGCTCATCTCTTAACTTTTGATTCAGATTCTGCGACTCCCATTCATCCTCTCGTTCATCAGTAATTGATCCAAACCTGCAAAGTCTTAGCCGGGCAACGTAGCTTGTAGAACTGATGACCTTTGTTCTCTTAACGTACGGGATGCCTCGTCACATCTCGTTGTTAGGGACGCGCAGTTTAAGCCGGAATGATCAGTCTTAATTATTCCCTGCCCACGCCGGTATGCAGGCATGAATGTGCTGCACGTAGAGTACGTCGCTCGGACGAAATCGTGGATCGTGGATCGTGGATCGCGAGAATCGAGGACGCGATCTCGTCTGATTTTATCAGCGGACAACTCTCTCCTCGGCAATAAGGCAGAGAGCGAAGTGAGAAGAATGTCGGCACGAGTTGATGTCAGTGGGGATGGACTGGCGGACCGAGGAACGCTGCAAGGTTGCATCATCCCAGCACTAAATTCATCCCGGGTAACGAGACGCCGAGACGAATTGAGCGAAAGTGATCGAATGGTCACGGGGTGACAAGCGGGAGAAGCATAACACGATCGGAGGGATCGCAGGGCAATCAACATCTTTAATTCGAATCTCGGTACGCATCCACCTAGATCTTCTGTACCGGCTCCGATATACCTTCTCGACGTGGAACATTCGGAGAAGAAATTATACCGTAGCGTAAGTTTCCCCTGATAACGAGATGTCTTTTATCCTCCATGAAAAAACTGAGATTTTATAGTTTCGATAAATTTATTGAAAGTTTTAAGATTTACTTTTTCAACTTTTCATTTCCACTTGGTTGAAGTCTTCCACAAGTGTTGCGTTGCGAGAGGTGGTCATAGTCAATATTTACTGATCGCTTTAAATGCAGTGCTGCTTTGATAATGGTGAAAATCAGTGACATTCTGCTTAGAAAATTCGTTGGAAAGTAAGGTGGTTAAAGACTGATTAAAATATCCTCTTCCGAATATTCTACTTACAGCCAACTTAAATGGTACATTAATTACGAGGAATTTTATCGGTGAAAAATTGATCAAATGAAAAAACAATCATCTACGAGAGTTGTCCGTTTTTCTTCGTTTTTTTTTCACATAATATATCGCTTTACAGGTTTTTACATATAGTGAATTTCCGCCTCTGATTTTAGTCACGGATGATATCGATTGAGATAAGAAAAAGTGTCATTCTTTTTCAAACACCTGATTTTTCCATCTAGCGAAGCATCGCTTTTGTGAATTATCACGAAACCATGTTAAATTTAATACTAATTGCAAACAGTTTACACCAATATAGGTTTTAGAACTGATAATACGTCACATTTTATATTCTCTTGAAACAACGGTAATCATGAAAATATTTCTTGCTAAAAAATGGTAAAAAAATTCCATTGGTTTTTTCGGCGAATTATACATTTAACTCAAATGGTAATCGCCAACCAAGGTTTCGCGTAACGAGATGTATACAGAGATATGGAGAAGATCTTGCAAAATTTCATCTCACAATAATTCAAAACGATTTAAAAGAATTTCGTATTTCTCGAGCTCGCTCGAAAATTCCATACATGGGCTCTTATAATAATTCGTAAGCAACCCGTCGCAGCTCCGTTACGTCAGCAACGAAACATACTTCAACTGAGCTGTCAACGACGTAGGCTAATTTGGAAACGAAGCTCGGTTCGTTTCATCTGTACAACAATCAGCGTATCATTGTCCACGCCCACCGTTAATTAATTATTTATTTCGCATAAATACCTTGGCATGCGCGCAGAGTGATCTATATAATACAACCCGCTAATGAGTCTGAAAAAATTTGAGATTTTATGCAAAGAGCGAAAAGCCCACTACTTACTTGTATCATTTATCAGATTTTTTACCCTATACGAAACGCCCAGCGAGACTGTGCGCCTTATTTCCGTCAACTCAGGTAAGAAAAAAAAGATTCATGAACAATTCTCGACAGATAATGATCATACCATTTGAATATAAATCTTTTCTATTTTATAATCTGGCTACACGCCCTCTCTCGCTCTCTCTCTCTCTCTCTCTCTCTCTCTCTCTATCGATCTATGTATCTCTTCCTTCTACCTCTCTCTGGTTGCCGGACGGCTGAAGTTTTGCCATGAAATAATTTTATTGATTACAAACGCTAGTGACCGGTGCTAAGTGAGTACTAAATTTGTTTTAGAAAAGATCTTCACGCATCACATATTTTACCAATTGGCAATGTAAATACCTATTTAAGAACTCTTACATGGCGCCGCTTCCTAGTATAACGTTGTAAGCGACAGTCTTATCTGGGCAGTGAAATATATCCTCTATGAAACTGTCGTAACGATGCAACGCTTGACCTGAAAAGAATTCGCGTATGTATTTAAATAAACACTCTTACATTTGGGACATTCCAAAAAATTTCCACCAGCCCCCGTAATTTTCGTTTTCGGAAGTTGTGATTTTTCCAAAATCGATGACTAATTGAGCAGTAGATTATTTTTTGGACGATTTGAGTTCGGAACTAAGACGTTGTGTCTAGTACGAAATGCGTTGAGTTGTGAACGAATTTTGGCAAAATAGTTATTTGCTATTTTTGCTAAAACTAGAAGTATCAATTTTTCAAAACTTCACGAAGATATCAGAGATCCAATCTTGGAGTTGAAATTATTTCAGGCTCTCAAAAAATCTGGAAATAAAAACTCATTCAAAGTGACAATAAAAAAAGGGCACTACCTACAATATGCTTCATATTCATGGAATGAGAAAAGGGTTTTGTTTCCCACTTCCTTGTGATCGGCGTTTTTTTCAAAATCGAATGCATCTCAAATTCTGTCTCAGTGAAATATGTAGTGTATTGTACTAACTACTTCGTTCACTTCGCAATTAATACAATCTCGCAAATGCGTCTTGAGTTCAACTTAACAATCAACAAAAAATCTTAATTCACCTCAAAAAGTACCAGAATGAACATCTAAACAGTTATCCCATTTAGCTAGAAGAAGAATTTAAACCTAAACCTATTGTCAAATCCAAACTTGCAATTGTTATTTTGCGATGCCGTATCTGATGGAATAGAATCAAACTTATATTTATGCAACCATGCTCATGAATTATCTAAGCATACATTAGATACATATAATCTACATATTTATAATAAATGATTAGAGTAGCAAGTATCTTGAATAAAAACAGGGAAAATGTACGTGTTTGAAAATTTCATACTTCCACGCAAGGTTAGGAGTTTATGCATTCTATTAAAAATCATAAGATGATTAATTCTTGCGAAAGTCAAATAGATTTGTGAAAAATTCACAATTGTAAAATTGATAGAAACAGGACTCTATTACGAAGAAAATTGAATAATCCGTACAGAGCTGAAAACAATGCTTGGAGAAAAATCTAAACATACCGATTCCCTCAAACTACCCAAAAAATGATGAATTTAATCGCTTAATAATTCGAATTTTTGGTGTCGATCTAGATGGTTGAAATTTTTCAGAATGCCCCATACACATATGAGCATCGTAGAATCGTTGCTTAGTTTCAGTCGTTGCATGCCCAAATGTCATTTACGTTTTTTGCGGAATTAATCACTGACGAACGAGTCTGCATTCCCACGCGGCGTTTATATACCGGATAGAAAAAGGATGAAAATAAATGAAAAATGGGAAGACAAAAAAGTCTTGGTAAAAGTAATACAGTATAAAAAGGATGATACAGAGTTTTTCTCCGAGCTTGTGAGCCCCGAATTTATGCCCGGCTGCAGGAATCTTAGTAAATCATGAGATACGCGATCTGACGTGAGACGTTCTGTTTCGCAATCTACATATCTTCCCACGCGTAACATGCGCTATTGTAACGCCAAACGTGCAGCCTATAATAGGCGAACACTCGTTCGGTACTTCTACCTGCGCAAACATATTTCACCCATTCCTAGATGTCACCGTGGATGAAGCGTGTCGTTGTTATCGGCACTACTGTTACTCGTTAGTGTCAACAGGCACGCCAAATCCTCGTTATGGACATGACGATGTGTGAGTACACCCGAGTGAAGTCGATTCTGACCCCCCACGTTTGAACCAGTCAAAAATAAGTTCGGCTCCGGCAGCCTTTAACCAATCGCAGTGGTTCATCAAACAGGTATGTACACTTGGGAACAATGAATCTGAGACAGCTAATTTTTCACACTAGACAGTTATGTTGTCAACACAGTGAAACCTACAGCGCCACAGTCGGCCGAGCGCGAAACAAACTCAGTCTCAATAAACGTAACGTAACCCATGACCGTCGAATCTAACCTTAGAATACCGCGATGATAATGAATTGTTGGATTGACACGTATTATAAGGTTATATTCGCAGTCACGGGTTATGTTATGCTTATTGAGATTGAGTTTGTTTCGCGCTCGGCCGACTATGGCGCTGTAGGTTTCTCCATGTTGCCAACATAACTGTCTAGTGTAAAAAATTAGCCATCTCACATTCATTGTCCCCAAATGCACGTATGTGTTATCCAATAGGCGTAAACTAAACCCCAGTGCTGCCAACCTTATTTCGTACTCGCAAAAATTACAGGGGTCACAATCGACTTTACTCGGTGCACTTAGGTATCTACGGAGCCTACCACACAAACATATCACTTCTTCATGCACCAAGAGAAATTTCTAGTTGTGGTTTCATAGTAGAGAGTTGGCAATGATATTATGGAGGAGAGTCAGTTTAGCAATATTTAGTCATATTGGTTATAAACGGAGGGGAAACAGTGAAACTTGGCACTCATCTCGTCTTTGCAGAGCAGATTGATCATCCAACTACGCGTGCGCGAGCTTTGTCGGATTTTTATTTAGGTTGGTCATGTCAAGCTTCAGCTATCAACCCGGCTTATGGAGGTTACACAAGCGATGCAAATTTTTTGGTTTAAGCAGTTCTCAAGATGTGATGTAGTAATTCGGGAAGGCTTGGTAAACTTTTCTATGAATCATCATGACAACATATTTTCAATTGGCCACTTGCCACGGTGGAGTTGAATGGGTGCCTTATTGTTAGTAGATTTCGACGTTGACGTATACATCTCCAAATATCGAAGTCCTCGTATCTCAAACACGGAAAAAGGCTCGACAACCTCATTCTATACGCAATTATGAACAAAAACATTCCAATCCATTTTCATTTGTCGCAGAAATAAAGAAATGGCACGAATTCTCCGTATTTACTATTGCGATTTCGTAGAACCCGTGCCATTTCTCTATTTCTGCATCAAATTAAAATGAATCGCAATGTTTTTGTTCAGAATTGCATATATAATGTGTCTATTAAGCCCTTTTTCACATTCGAGATACATTTGATATTCCGTTTCGAGTGAGTTGTGCCCATGCCTTGCAGCAAAGATTTTGCAAAGGTACAATCTCACCGACCAATGAAAAATCATCTTGCCACATCAATTATTTAAGAAAAAAATCTCATTGCCCACACAACCTCCATTAAGCCGCGTTTGACAGCTTAACACTGAAATTTATAGGCCTCTGGTGACCTAGTAAACACCACACGGCTTTTACTGTGTCACAGGTCTAATTAGTGTGTGTTTCAGGTAGAGCAGGTTCAATGCAGTTGAAGCTTCATGTGGCCAGGCTAGATAAAACGATGACTATCTCGCGCATGCGCAACCGCACGCCCAATCTGCTAAGTTTCACCATTTTCTCTCGGTATCTGTAGTTAATTTTGTAACTCGGGCACTGATTGTTGCTATTCCTTGATAGTGATCTTTCAAATCTGATAGGGGCCCTTAACAGATCTATCACTTATTACCGATTATTTTCGATTTATAGGATAAAAAATTTACATAAATGTCAATTGGTAATTGCGTTGAATGATTAAAAAAAATAACAGACGTACCCATCGCGGGACGCCTGGTAGAAGGAACTTCTTAAACCGTTTTATGTTTTTATATTGAATTCACTTCAAGTGGAATACCTTCATGGAGTCTAATGGTTAAATGAAATCATAAAGAAGGGGGGGAGGCGGGGGTTGTGTTACGTTTTTGGGTTTCGGTTTTGCCTTAAAGTTTTGTATAACGGGTCATTGATTCACTCTTCATACGGAAGCACGCCATAAGAAGTTCTTTCATAAGTAAACAATAAATCTACGAATAACATGTTCATTTACATCCTTTTAAACTAAATGATACGTGGTTCAGCTGATATTATCGTATGATATACGCTGTTATCAACAGTTGTAACTTCTCCTAGGTACATGTGCATTAACGCATCTCATTGGCGTATTCTTTGAAGGATTAGAATGTTTGGTTACTCACTTACTGGAGCAATTAGTTATTACAAGCCTGGCTTTTCGAAGGTTTTCATAATGACGATGTTTTAACGTAGAGATAATGCAGTTAATTAAGATCGTCCTCGCAATCGACGGCGCCTTGGATACCTTCACAATAGTTGGGCCGATAATCGATTTCTAGAATTCACCTGTAGGTACACTGTAACCAAAGTGACCCAAGAGCCCGCAAAATGTGATCTAAAGCAGAAACTCGATTATCCAAACCACGACTTAGTTTATTCAAAGATTCTGTTATCCGAACTGATCCGAACAACGGCCAAATTTTTTTGGAATGAATATACACGATGTTAGGTAAAAGAGATATCGGACAATGTACGGTCAGAGTGTTACGTTAAAATTAACGATATTGTCATTATCTTCATACGTAAAGTTAGTTAGAATGATTGACGTGTGTTAAAGCAACACATCGTGCGTGTAAAAATGACATAAAAATATGCGTGTTAGGTTTCTAATGTTGTTAATCATGCAATATCGTTTTATCTAACAGTACCGTTCCACTATTCGACTGAGCGGTAATCGGAAATAAAAATTTCTCTCAGTGCAGTAATGGTATCGAATATATTGCAATGATGGGACACGTGGTGTGTGTCTTCACCAATTTCTCGGTCAACGACTCTCTTGAAGGAAGGAGGTGCGGAGATTTCCGTCTCCCATAATCGAACATCATTTAAAACTCAAACAATAAGAACTCCAAAAGCCATATCAAAATTAGAGAGAGAGAGGATTTGAAAGGAAGAAGCAAAATAAACCAAGTGAAATCCAAGAGTAAAGTGCATCGATGAAAAGACAATTATTTACAATTTTAAAAATATACACCATTTTGAAAAATTTACACATGGAATGAACGAATGGCGGAATGGACGAACGGATGAATTTTAAACTTAATAACGACTGGTGTTTTATATATAAATAAGGAAATTGTGCTATGTTGGTCGTACCTTATGAAAAATGCGTAATGATTATTCGTTAAGTAAATAAAATTTCAAATTTCAATAAATTCTCACAATATACGATGTATTCATTACATCGATACAACGTTTAATAGTTGTAGGAAGAGTAAATAAGACACTCAGCATACTCGTCAGGAATCACCCACTTTCTGTATTTGTAATACAATATAATATTTTGCACCATCTCCATCTAAAAGTGTGGTTCTTTGAGCACTAGTGCTTAAAAGTGGAATGACAAGCAGTAATCGTACCAAATCTGAAATTCCATGAAAACCTAGTAATTTTGCTCAACTTCACGATATTGTTGGAGACTCAATGCTTATCATTTTTGAAGAACGAGTTTTGCTTGTAATTCTGATGATATAGATGATACGGTACAACAACATAACCTATAACGAATTGCGAAAGAAAGACGAAAGTTTGATTTTGTTCGGTTATTCATGAATTTTGACTAGTTTGCCGCGTACGCGGGTTTTGGCTCTTGTTTGTGAGTATGCAGGACTCTGACGTGAATCAGTTTAGACGAGATTAAGAGAATGCTGTAATCAGTCCTTACTGACCGCGTTAGATGTCAATTATTCTCACTATTATCAAAGCCTGCGCATTACTGACGTGAAAATCCCACCTGACAGTCGACAAAATTCTACATGCAGTGCCAAACAAAATTATCAAAAAACTTTCTTGATGCATGCGAGAATAATTCCGTCAGGAAATTTCTTCCTGCAATAAATGGCCATTCAATTACAGGAATACATTTCCTGACTTTATTGTTGCATAAAACAAGACTGTTTTTAAAAATTTGTATTCAGCAGTGCACCTAGAACTGCACTGACTGGGGTATTTTCACGTCAGTGATGCGTACGCCCCGGTGATTGTGTAAATAAGTGACGGTTGACGCGGTCGGTAAAGACTGATTATCATCCTCTTAATTCTCGTTTCACTGAATCTCTGGGATAAATTTGTTAGAATATCATGCTCGTTTATCGTGCTTGTCTCGACTATTGGCCGTATTTGAGTATGCTATAACGTGCTGCAGACAGCGCTTTATCTTATCACCTATTTTTTGGCGATTTAAAAAATAAAACACGCATCTTCTGATTATTCGGCGTAGAGCCTCCCATCTTAAATCAGTGCAAATTTCTGACCTATGCAATTAATTTTCACCAAAGTTATCTGATATTTTTATTTCACGTAGAAACTGTCTCACTAATCTCGCCCGACTAATGATAAAGACGTGGGCTGGTGGTTGTAGGATATCGATCCAACGATTAACAAGTTTATAAATAAATAAGTCAAAGTTTTGGGTGAAATAAAAAGAGTTTTAATTTCAAAATTGCAGCATCTGCCAATTTATCAACACACATAGACTGGCTTTATACTCCATCAGTCCAGCAATTATTTCAACACTTCGTATGCGACTTTGCACAAGCCATTGATATCCGATCAATACTGTAGCGTCTTACAATTAACGACCCTTCAATAACTCGGGATGGCAGCTTAAGAGTCCAAACGCTTAAACCAAGCAAATTTGAATAAAATCCCACAGGCCTACGACTGGCCGTGATGAGGCGAAAATTACCGAGTAGTTTCAAAATATTATAAACAGGGTTTGAACCAGTCTGAAGAACAAGTTTCCTCAGCGCTCAGCTACGAGTCATGAAACAGAGAAAGCGGCCTGAATCGAGACCTTCGAAGAAAGGTCTGGATAAACTCCTCGCATGCACTCAGGACATGTGACAAATTCACTGCACTGAGGGTGGAGGGGTGGTTAACAACTTTCGACCCTTTTGAAAACACTCGACTCGAAAATAGATAGAAAAGAATCGGTCGTGCCTTCGGTAACCGGTCAAACTTTCTTAATCATATCTTTGATCTTAATTCAACTAAATCACAGGTTATCGTTCAAGTTTGGTTTTAAAAATATATTCTATTTATTATCGTGGTGTTGGTGAATATTTTTTAAATCTACCGTTTCTAATAGTGTAATCTCTTTCTTGAAACACATGTTTATTCCTCAATTTCACGTTTGAATATTTATTTCTATTCAACACACAGACGTGATGATTATACGTTTTCGAATCGAGATAGGTTCTGCTCGATTACCAAATGGTGCAGTCTTTATTCGAGTAAACGTTTCCAGATCAAGCTTCAAGATCAATCTGCAGGTGAGTATATGATGTATTTTGATTTGAAAAATTCATTTGCTGCAAGCTAATAAGCATTGCCAAGAATTCG
This sequence comes from Neodiprion pinetum, assembly GCF_021155775.2. Taxonomy (NCBI): domain Eukaryota; kingdom Metazoa; phylum Arthropoda; class Insecta; order Hymenoptera; family Diprionidae; genus Neodiprion; species Neodiprion pinetum. The sequence goes on from NC_060234.1 coordinate 19,146,603, forward strand.
AAAATCATTGTTTGAATTAAAAATGTAACGATGTGTATAATTAGATTTTTCCTTCGATGTTTACATTTATTTGAATAAAAAATAATGAACTTCAATCGAATAGATAAAAATAAATTTTAATCACGAAAATATGTTTCGAATAAACAGATTTCATTGAATAAAGGAAATTTTTTCTTTCAGCGTACACTTATCAATTGACAAAACATTTCAGCAAGTTTGAACTGGTTTAAAAAGCGTCAAGGTTTTGGCTAGGTCGATTACACGCGGAAATCCCTAAATATACTTTCCTAATAGCTCTGATATAATAGGTATAGCGAATCTTCTCATTCCTAATCGTACTAATTCCGGAAAAAACTGTGTAACTATACTACACTCACATCAACTCTGCTCCTGAGAGCACTCCGCCTTGGACGTATCAGCACATCTTTGTAATCCAATTTCATATCATTGATTATGTTTGGAATCTTTTTTGCACAATCCTGGCGTATCAGTATTCGGAGAGCAGCCGATTCTATTACATCACCCCACAAACTGGCTGCCGTTGCACGATAGATAAACTTCCTATTCGTATAGCTTTCTAAATGCGATCTCGCCACGATCTTGTGGGACTACTTAAATACTTCGCAAAAGTATATTTTAATTGTCTTTGCACCCTACGGACGACGTGTCTAACAGTTGCCCCACCTATATCGAGTCAACGTTTCCAAACGCTATTCGTAAAATACTGCTGATTTATCGACAAGACAGATGTATTGGTTATGATGAAATCTTCCCAATTTGCGCTTCGCCTTTAACAGGTAGGCGTCATCGTATCAACACTTTGCTGGTTAAGATATCCAAACAAATATCTTTATTTTTGTTATTCACAAGGTTCCGTATCTTACCAAATACGTGGATACGAAGAGTAGATTGATTTTAAAGAATATTACTGCAGGAAGGGCTTCACGAGTAGCGATTGAATGAATAAATTGAGAAGATATTGAAATAACGATTATGATTTTGTCACACAAGACATTGATCTTGAAGATTTGATATCGAAATGAAACGGACATTGAAAGATGACTTCGACGACACTTGAGCATGTCCGTGCTTGGCTGTGAGTTATGGAAGGCCGATTTTGAAAAAGTGACGCATAAGAAGCGTCAGCTGAAAAACTTGATACTGATTGGAGGAAGGAAATGAGGAGCGTCCATGCGTATTGGTTGACAAAAACGAGAAGTAAAAGGGTGTGTCACGGAAAAGATATGCGAGGAAATGTGAAGCATAAAACAGACGAGTCCTAGCCTCGGGTTGCATGGGAAATTGCAGTCCAAAGATAGTTAATATTGTAGAATGTTCAATTTGCCACACGTACACGTCCCTATCACTTGACTGTTGCAAATGAATAGGCTAAAGGACAGGGAAAGGAACGAAAGCGAATGAACAATGTAGCTAGAAAAAACCCGGCTCATCTAAAAAATGCTTGCTTCTAGTCTAAAAAGAAGCCTCAAAAACACTGAACATTGTGGCTTCAGTTTTAGAGTGTGCTAAAACGTTTTTTCTAACAAAGTGAACAATAGATATTAGTATCCAATTAACACGTATCATATCTTTTATATTTTACAAAAAAACTCCGTTACGACATTGTGGAATCTAAAACATGCCGATAAACTCTGGCACGCACATCTTCATGTTTCACAGATTTAATCTTCAGGGAACACGAATTCATTTCGTAAAAGAAGATCGGATCACGGAATCGCAACAGTCGAAAATATTTATGGTTTTATTGCTTTCATGCTCATTGTCAAGCATGTCCCAAATATCACATTTGCCAACATCTCTGCACAGGCAAAAAGTTCTGCATAAAATTGGCAGTCTCTCAACAAAAACAGCGCATCAGGAGCTGGGTTTGGCAACCACAGAAATTAAGCCTGGAATCAATGCTTTCTCACCCATGGTATGTACGATACGGCCAAAAAAGTCTTGTGATGTAGGTATAAAATTGAAGACACAAAAGTGACTGAAAACAAAAGGACGAATGCATAAACTTATTGAAATACAGCACGAAAAGGCAATATAGAAAGATAGACGACGCATGTAGGACACGGCCACAGCCTTATCTTCTTGACGGTATAAAGTCAACTCACATTTTAGTATTTACTATTTCACATTGTTTCCTATCGTATCACATATGCTTGATAACATTGGTGCATGTTCACGTAAGTCGACCACTATTTCCGAATATAAGCTCCCAGTATAAATTTTTGGGACAAAACATAACCGGTCCGATAATCTGGAGCACTTGACACGTGGTGGCGTAATACCGAATGATATACAAAGCGTCCAGTATCTCGGTCTAAAGGTGTAACCATGACGTAAACCAGGACGCAAGGCATCCAATTGATCCAATCTACCTTAAGACGTGAAGAAATTTAATCACTTCTGCAACAGTCGAGATGCGGGTCGCATCTAACCCTATTGGAAATGCCTATGTGATAAATGTTACGAAAAACCACTTAGTAATTTATATGGTTAATAGTACGAATTTATGATCGAATTCTTTTTTTACTGTTTAACACATCATTCGTTGTGTGATTTAGTACCTGAATTTTCACATGTTTTATCAGCTAATTTCAATATCAAACAGAATTTGCTCAACGAAATTTATGATTGGTAATTCAAATGATAAAATAATGCGATATTCTCTTAAATCTGAGTAACCGAGTAATCAAACACAATTTCAGCAATAACCTCATACTTGATTGACGTGTGAGAAAATTGAACACAAATGTAACACTTTCATTCAACATATTTTTACATTAACTCAAAATACATAGTGGCCGATGCGTTCTATAACAAATGCTAAAACAAGTATAAAATGCGATGCTTCAGTATACTTATAATATTTCCACATAATAACAATAACAATTACATTACTAATAACATGAACAATATCACTAATAATAATAATAATGTCAATAATAATGATGATGATGATGATACTGATGTTTAAAAAGTTATATAAAACATATTTAAGAAATATCTATAATTATGTAATTATGCCTTATTGTTTGTAGCAACGATGGTGGTCTTGGTGATTTTTTTCTGTTCTCTTTCCTTTTTCTTTTTTCTTTCGTGTGGCAATGCTAATCACGATAGGAATAGTGATAGTACAGACAGTAATACTAATAACATTACACATTTAAGATTTTCAACTTTTTAGTTCAATTTTCATTTGTTTTTCTTTGTTTTAATTTTGTTTGAAAAGTTAGAAAACTAATATATCTGACACGCCGATAGCTATATGCGGCACTACATCAATTACAGGATATTATTATCGTAAATCAATATATTGTATGAATAATTAAATTGAACGAATAAATATTGTTCACTTTGTAATGGTTCAAATATAACCGCGCAATGAACACGACACGAGCGGATGAGGTTAGACCCAGGGAGTGGGGCACCGAGTCACAAATTTAAAATTGAAGGAGTTGCTTGGTCTACGTCTCTCTAGGAAGAAGGTGGTGCGGAGGTTCCCCTCTCCGAAATCAAGACTTAACAGATCGAAAATCGACGAACTAGTAATAATAAAGTAAATTTAAACCTCGAGGACGAACGTTTCAAATTAATTATTATACACTCCAAAAGTCAAGCCAAATTTAAAGAGAGACGATGTAAAACGAAGAAACAACAAAAGTGAAATCCAAGAATATAGTGCCTCGACGAAAGACAGTTATTTACAATTCTTTTTAATTTTAACAATATACACCAGTTTTAACAATACACATATGGAATGAATGAATGAACGAATTTTAAACCTAAAGACGGCTCGTGTTTTAATATATTTATTAATAAATTAAAATTTCACTCTGCTATTAGTACCTTATGAAATGTACTTAATATTGATTACGCATAGTTTTCAATTTTCAAAATAGTCTTATAACTTGGAAGACTAAAGCCTGCATACTGTGTAAAATATAAACAGCAGTTGACTGAATTATCTGCCGATGAAATAGAATTAATTCATGTGGACCAAGGGTAATTTGACTCTGTTATAGTTAGTTACTAGATGAAGGATATTCTTTGGTTATGACAAAAAGTGAAAATGGTTCAAAACTTCGTAGCTACGACAGCCAGAAATTTGTTACGGTGTAACGGATCGACTGCAGTGCACCATCCGGTGCGAGTATTAGGTGCATGCCTAAATTAAAATATATCATTCGAACGATGCAGAACAAACTGCCAACACGTAGAAATGACGCAGTGCATAACATACATCACATTATATAATGTATGTATGGTTTATAATACACTATTGAGACCTTCGATTAGTCTTATTTGCGAACTGATTGGCTGCATTAAGTGTGTCACGCATGATGCACTTATACGCGAATGAGATGAATTGTAAATTAGAGCCGAAGCTAGAAAGGCAGCATCCGCAGCAAGCTTCGGGTAAACAAGACGGCAAAGTAATACGAAACCGCAGATTTGAGTAGGTGGGAGATGACGTCACTCGACGCTTACCAATGGCCTCGCCGTGTTTGGCAAAACTGAAACGTGTACGTCGGTACAATGGGACAATTGGGCTCATTAGTCCCGTATCATTTGCATAAGGTATTATCATGTATATAATATAGGTATGTGGAATTAGCAGCAATAATTTATAATCCACGTCAACGCATTTATTTTCCGAAAACAGCAAGTTTCCTGCAGCTGCTGCAAATTCTACTCGATTTTTCGCCATAGTATAAATTGCAGTGTACTATTTCTACACGGAATTGAGGAGTCATTCATTTTTTAATAGCTATAAATTCTCGGTTGATCTGACGTTGCGATAACAAACGTCATTGAAGTGTATCCGCAAATCTGCATGTATGTACCTATGTAGACCAGAATGAAAATTACTGCAACTTCTGAATGGTTTGTATGATTATGACCATAGGCAGGAACAGTAAGGAATATGTTACAACCACTGTAGGCGTCTCTTTATTTGCTGGCGGCCTTATACTTATATGTATGTGTGTCAAGAAAGCCATTTTGCGGTATTTGAGAAGAAAGCACAAGATTTAGGGCATATTTTGGAAAGGCTGTATACTTGATACGCGTCTACTGCTTACAATTAGACGTAAGCGCTGCGAAACACGCTGTTTACGCGTTTATAATACACCTCTGAACAATACATCACACAGCACATCAATTATGTCATTCGATATTCATAACTCTCGAGTTTTGTTATAAAAGATGAGTGAGAAAAAACTGACTGACAAACTGTTGCTCCATGCTTTTGTCAGCCTTATGAATAATCAAGAATCCAATTGTCAATTACTAACGATTAGACAACCATTTTCGTAAGGTCATCGACTTTATAAATTTGTACAATTACAAACTTCTCGAGTACAAAGAGAACTGCTTCTCATAATCACGAACATCGACTATGTGCGGCAAATAAGTTGTATTGCGCAAAAATGATATCAATTCAAACCAGAAATGAGATGAGCACAAGTTTTGAACTCGTAACTTCAAATGCGAAATAAAATTTAAACAAAATTCTCCAGTTCTGGCTTCGATGATTGATTGAAAAGCTCGAAAAAACAGTTGGCTAAGATTACTTATTTGCCTTAACAAATTATTGCAGAAAACTCCATACGTTTTTATATTATAATCTCCTGTTACAAATATTCACTCTCAGTATTGACCGCGTACATTCATCCTTTAGAGACGTAGATTTGATTAGATGGTGACTTTTAAAAATGAAAACAATAAAAGTAATTGTCGATTTAGTCGAGTGCATGAGTGTTGCGAAATAAACTACGATTGTTTGCTCAATAAAAACAAGTTCTTACTTTATTATTCAGTACTGCGAAGGAGAACCGACTAACTCTATACGTCAAACGGAAGCGACTAGGACGAACTTGCTAGAAGTAGAACCTGCCACCTGCAGGAATTTGATGGAACCAAGTTTATACTAGTAAAGTTAAATTGTCAAATCACAACAGTTATTCATTTCCCTGAGATCGCCCGTTCGCACCATCACTTGGAAACAGCGGTTCCGATTACTCTTTCAATAAAGTCGAGCATCAAAGACATCCTGACATAGGCATCAGGAACTCCGGAAGCACATGGCGACCGACCCCAGGAAACGACGCCGACTAGCGTACCGTTATACACTAGAGGACCACCGCTGTCACCCTGCAAGGTAAAAGTCTCTGTTATAAGCAGCTTAGGACTACTTTTGCATCATATGGTCACGAACCACTCGACGTCATACTCACGCTGCAAACCGCAGATCCAACACCTCTCAAAGCACACAGATGCACGTCGTCCACTTCTTCTCTGAGCGTCTCCCTGCATTCCGTGTTATTGATTGCCACCACCCATAGATACTGAAGCTTTGTGGGCACAGCATTGCTCTCAGAAAATAACCTGCCCCATCCACTGACCAGTAGCTCAGCACCATCGGGTGGATCAACCGTAGCTATAGGAATCGGCGACTGAAGAGACGTCACCGTCAGTTCCGCAGCTAGCTGCAACAAACAACGTGGGAATGAGTTACACCTTCGCTCATACTAAAAGGAATCGGTTAAATTTAGCATATCGATTCCCGAGCTTTGTCGGACTTTCATGCAGGCTGGCTCCCTGAAGCTTCAGCTTTCAAACGCCTCTTCCGAATGGCACGTAGGTAATGTGGATTTTTCTAGGTTAAGCAGACCTCGAACAGTTGCCTCAGTGATTTGGGAAGGCTTGGGACACTTCTGTTGCTCACTGGCTGATATCTGATGACCGCTATGAGTCAACATGACAGCATAATTTCAATTCGCAACTTGATACGGGAGACACAATGGAGTTGAATTATTTTGCGCATGCGCAATCGGCCATTTAGCCTGCTTTAAGCTTGATTAATCAGATTTTTGATTGATGAGGTATTAAATCGAACATCTACGTCACAGTGCCCTGAGCCTTTAATTCAAAGTCTGATCGATCAAATTATTAGCTTTCGTTAGATACACCAGCTTGAAGATACATGAGTGTCGGAATGCCAAGGCACCTAGCTGACGTGTGTTCGTTTTATCCCATTAGATGATAGTTTTCTTACCGTCAAAATTGCGATATCGTATTTCCAATAGTCTGACGAACCGACATAACTCTCGTGAGATGTTACTTCAACGACACCATGGGTCTCGCCACCACTTTCCAAACCGTTGGTGCCCGTAATGACTGTCAGTTGACTGATATTTATACCCGGGACACAATGCGCCGCAGTGACAATATGGAAGACAGTGATTATGGACCCTCCACAAAAGGGCCAGCCATTCAATCTCAATGACACTTGGTAGGGAATTGCACCTTCTTCAGCCTGTGCCCCTCCAACGATGCGCGATTCCAGCCCGACATCAAAATTAATCGACGCACCTGTTCATTTTGAATAATGAATTTTACTTAAAAACTTGGGCAAATCTTGCAGTGAACGTAAAATCAAGACGCGGAAATGGTCGTCGACAGCTGTAAATGACCATACAGAATTAATATTGACAGAACAATTCAGCCAAGGCCGATATTCTGTATTAATTTCAAATTTTCACTAACACCTCCGTTCATTCGGAATTATTTCAGAATCATTTTATCGACTGACGATGTTACTAACCGTTAGTAAACATCACACTAAGTCCAAACACGAGACAGAAGACTATTTGATGATGAAATAGACTCATGGTTAGCCGAAGGACAGTGTAACTCTGACTTGGCGTCAAAAATCAAAAGTTCAACTGTCTGTTAACGAAAGACCCATTTTTGCAGATTTTTAAGAATAGTAGATTACACTTATCACTCGACATGTAGCACTTGATCACAATGATAAATCGTTTTGAAGATACAGTCATGTGCTGACACTGCTCCGACAATAAATCCTTTATAACATTAATATCAGTCATAAACCATTATTATAATCAACGGACATTATTACATTATTCGGATATTTCCTGATTCTAGCGAAAATTTTTAAAAGAGTCTGTTTTAGTATACTAAATGCACGTGAGATCAGGCATAAGTAAAGATTTTAATTGTTGTCATTCTAAAGTAATTATCTCTAATTGAGAATCACTCGTAAGGATAAACATTCTGCGTCCTTCGAACTGCAAGATATTTCTTTTTTAAGAAGGTTCTACAACGATTATCCAAAAAACTATCCGAAAATCCGCTAGGTGATATCTAAAATGTTTTGATGCTGGATCATATGTGAACGCGTACTTTATCTGATTTACTTCTTTGTTGCAAGCACATATCATCTTCGATTAAGAAAGACAACATTAGACTTACAAGCGAATTGGTATATATTAGGGTGGTCCTTTTTCAGGGTGTTGACGAATTTTTTCCAGCTCATTCCCCAAAACAACTTCAAATAATTCATAAACAATTGCCTAATTTTTTCAGAATTTTACCTCAACTCTAACTCGTTCCGCTAACAGGATGGATTTCCCCATTGAAAATACACGTATTTCAGACACATTCTCAGTATATATTTTATTGTAGGTGTACTGATGTTCAAAAATATCCATTACTACGAGGTTTTAGTGGGCATTAGTGTTACTATTTGATAAAAAATTTACATCAGCATACCAGGCAATCTATACGAATCGCTGCTGAAATTCCTCGAGATTGCAGTGTATGATGGTGTGAATTTTTTGTCAGATAGCAACACTGATGCCCACTAAAACCTCATAGCCATGGGTTTTTTTGTAAACATTATTACTCTTACTAAAATAATATATACTGACAATGTGTCCGAAATAAGTGTATTTTAATTGAGAAAATCCATCCTGTTGGCAAGATGGCTTAGTGTTGAGGTAAAAATCAGAAAAAATTAGGCAATTGCTTTTGAATTACTTGAAGTCGATTTAGGGGGTGAGCCGAAAAAAATTCATCAACACCCTAAATCAGGCCCACCCGCGTATATATGAAATATGTATTATATTCTGGTAAAGTAAAGGCGTCGATCTGACGCTTAAAGGAGACCTGCCTCCAGCGTCCGAATGTGTTTCCATAGCGACCGCCATATCTGCGAAATATTCGTAATATGTAATTTCAGCGCGAGCCCCGCATTACATTGATTTATATTCTACACACTGTCACTAAATTATTCAAGACTGAGATATAAATTTATAAAGTAAAGTATAGTCACCAACGCTCTGTAGGAACAGTAAAACACTACGTACTCTAAAAATATGATACCGTAATTACTGTAACAGGTTGCTATGACCCATCATTTGAAATTTGTGAGATTTCGGATCAGAGGGAATTAAAATGAATATGATTGATTGAATTTTATTCGCAAATGGGTTCACACTAATGCTAATATGAGCATTTAAAATTGCGTAACACATTTTAGGTCAGTAAGCTACGGCGACTACATTTGGTTATTTTGCCAAAACGCCCGATGGACAGGCAATCAGAGTGCAGATGTACTCTCAATTGCCGAAATGCAGGCGGATTTAACCGAAATGTACTCCGAATTGCATACGTGCAGGCGGATAATTACATTATTATACCGTGATTTTTTCTAAACACGAAACGATCCTGATTGTGCGCCTGATTCAAGTACCAAAAGTTACAGCTTATGTTTAAATTGAGCACTATATCCCGCCACGGCAATCTCCAACATCATAGATATAATATTTAACGTTTAGCATAGCCATGGCGATATAGAGTGCTATACCTAAATATGAGCTGTAATTCCGATTGCTTGAATCAAGAGCACGGACTGTTCCGCGTTTAGGATAAGTTAAGGTGTAATTTACCCTGTGTACAATTGCCATAAGACATTTCTATAGAATAACTCGATATGAACGTTGTAGCTTAGACAGAATAATAAATAAAAGCAACGCGCCAACGCATAGCTACCAACCCCGAGAGACCGTTGAATACGACCTTGACGAATTCTTATTTCCTACCGTTAGGCGTGACCTCGGTTTCGTATGCTGCGCACAGGAGCCTGAGCACTTCGTGACGTCACAAATCACAGGCTTCAACGGTACGGGAGGGGGTTGGTGAACGCTATGCAGGTTAGTAGAGCAGAGGCGTTGCGACGCTCTACGCCACCCCGAGTGACGTTCATTTCGACACCCTTCTCGCGACAGGCGCGCAAGTCAAATACATATTAATGACGAATTGTTAGTTATGTCACTAGTTAAGTGCTGCTTCGAAGCCGATGCGCCTGGTGTATTCGAACCCGTCATACAGAAGTGCATTGATCCTGGATGTGAGTAACACTGAAAAGCATAACAACAGGCGCAACGGATACGCGTTAATAAATTATCTTATTTTTGGCCCTGCTACTTACTGGATTGGATCTTTAAACGCTTAGAAAATAATTTACAAATTGAGTTCAAGTAAAATTTGTAATTTTGAAATACCAACTCGTTAAACATAAACCACGTAGCAACATCTATTATAAGTGTCGAACGGAAATATATTTAGGCTCTCATTCGGTAATTATTTATGTAATACTTATCTATGTTTGCCATTGGTAAGGTATAAATGAGAAATTTTTTGATTTCGGAAAAACGGTGAATAAACTGCAACGTGGAAATGAGTTTTGTGCAAATCAAAAACATGTCAGTGAGGTATTACATCTTATAATTAAGCCGTAATTTTGACGGTCCATAAAAATATGGACGCATTTTTTTTACGCATGTTGAAAAAATCTATCACTTAGACATCGCTGCAAAGTGATCAATAAAAACTCAATCATATATTTGATTATTTGTGATATTTATTATTATCAATCGTTTACATTCTAAAAATTGGTAACTTTATAACATATTCTTGGCGTATTCCATTGCTTGTTTTAGCTACATTAGTTAAGTATTCTTCTGAGAACACCCACCACTCTTTCCTATCCTCATAATGTTGTTTCAATACACTAATTGTCTGTAATATCGATTATAGAAGACTCTGCATTCTACACCGCTACGTTCGTCTGCCACAGGCTTTGCATGCCTAAACGCATTACTTTTCTTAGCTCCAGCATTTAACAGGATTACAATCATTTGAAAGGGCAATTCACAATTAATAACTGCCCAGTAGAGGGGATGAACGAAGATTTTGGGAAAAACATTCTTCCACCACTGCAATCGTATTGAAAATACTTTGTACTTGAGTTGCACGTGTCTGTGCAAATGTAATTTAAATTTGCTACACCGTTCGATCTATTCTTTGATATTGTGCGCTGTCGCTTCAAGTGTGATAAAAAGCAAAGCGGCTATTATTGTGTAGAGTGTGGAAAGTTCCATTACTCGGAAATTTGGTACGTGGAAATTGCACGCTTCAGGATAGCACTCTCAAAAATCAATATCCCTTATTACGTAAGAGTGAAATTAAATCAAGTCTTCTCAAAAGCTTGTGAACAATTTTTTTAGTCAAAATTCGTCATATCGACAAACCGACTCGATCAGGGATGACTTCCCTTATACCGACAATTGTTACCATTCATGGTTCATTGGTCGGGAATCAGCTCTAAGTCTTAGAAATTTAGTTTCACTTGCGAAGTGTACCAGGTAATACTGTCTACATGTGCCAGTACATATATGTATTAGGGTGGTCCTTATTTGGGGTGTTTTCGAATTTTCCTGCGGACAAGGCGGAAAAAGTTTGCAAATATCTAAGTACTCCTGCCAAGAGCATGAATTTTCCCATGTCATTTCAATGGGAATTCGGACTTACTGCACTATTATTTTCGCCCCCGCCTAAATAGTATTTTGCAAAATATGAAACTTGGCATATGTCTTTCCTATATTCATACATATTCTACAAAAAATTGGGCGATTTACAACGATGAAATTAACAAAGTACCAGCGCATCAAAGTTGTGTCTTAAAGTAAAAAATCACCATTTAACGAAATAAATGGATTAATAAATAATATTAAACAATTACATTCTAATTTAACGAAATAAATGGATTAATAAATAATATTAAACCATTAGATTCTAATTGCTTAATATTATTTATTAACTCATTTATTTCGTTGAATGGTGATTTTTTACTTTAAGACACAACTTTGATGCGCTGGTATTTTGTTAATTTCATCGTTGTAAATCGCCCAATTTTTTCTTAAACAGCATTTTCCTCATTCACATCAGGGGCTTCATTACAAAAATTACCAATGCAAGCATACTTTCCGTGTTCGCTGAAAATGTGACTAGGAATGTGTGAAGAATAACAATTGAACTCTTGTGAATGAGTGTGCAAGAAAGGATGTGTGAGTGCAAGAGTCAGATTAGCATGAGTGGCAAATGAAAGATTGACCAACGAGTCTCATTTCAGGTACCAATAAATGTCAGGTACAATATGTCATTTCCAGTATTTTGTTTACTTTAGTTGACGATTAATTCTCTTCCAGCCTATACCGAATAGCTTTTTTGTAGTGACATCGAATGTTGGTACGCTATCTGATGTCCTGTAATGTAATCGATTGGACCATGGATATTCTCCCCTTTCTCGCAGATTCCTTCGTCTTGCTTTTAACGTTTCTCATATCGCATTGTGTCCACATTCCACTTTCTTTACGTACACATCTTAATTACCACGATACAGATTGTAATCATTTCTCATTTCGTACACGCAGTCGTCACCATCGGCTATTAACACTGATTATATCAGCACCTGTTAATCTACAGGGTACTTCTGTTAATTCTGGATAGACTTCATAGGTGTTGACGAGCTGCCCAGACAAGTATTTTGAGATAAGACACCGATGGTCGGAAATTCGAATTTGGTACCGCGCCCTTGTTCGTAGTTTTTAATGAATCCGATGTGATCACTTTCCACACGATGTTTATTCAGTCATAGATAACAGTACGAAATTCTTGTATGTAGTCGACAAAACAATAAACATGTCAATAAGAGAATAAAAAAAAATAATTTCCGGTGCTTATAAACAGAATTTGAAAGAGTTACGGAAAATAAAACGCCCAAGTATGCATGTGCATATGCACAAATCTCATAATGTCAAATGGTTGTTAGTCTCTGCCTTCTTGTGAATTTGAAATTGGCGCCTGAAGGAGCTGAGTTAGAAAGGGGGAGTTCAACACACGGCTGAGTGAGGCGCCGAGTACCGTGTACTATGAAACGTATAGAAGAAGGGCACTCTCTAATGGCCGGCGCGTTCAAAATTTGGTCAAACTGTAGATGCGAATAAGGGTACATAACATATCCGACGTGGCACTGATTGATACTGAGTTGACAGTAGGTCTAGGAACAGTGTGGCCTAAGCGCGTACCCCGTACTGATTGACGTCGCCATTTTTAGAAAAACGATCCCGCGAATTTCAAAATATTAGACAAATTACATACCAGCTTCAGAACGGTTCAGGTTGTGATACTTGAAACTCACCCGGAAACTCGCAGAACCAAACTTAGTTTTTTTTTTTAGTATTTTTTTTTAAATTAATTTATTTCTGATAAACATTTATTCAATTTCACTGTGTCGACTGTTTTATAATATTTTTTATTATTGAGATTTACACCAACATAAGTTTCTATACACGTAAATAATCGTATATTTATAGTTTACATTTTTTATCACAATTTTACACAATTTTATTTCTATACATTTTCCTACAATGTACGCAAATTTTTATTGTTTCGTCATATTTTTACATTCATATATTACTATCTTTGGATCTACTTTGTCGTTTATACGTTTATCTAATACAGTTTACTAAACATAATCTCTTGAAATTTTGCAAGAAAATTTACAGTATGTATACCTGTTATTCAATATTTATCATATATTTAATACAATTTTACCCGTAAGTGCAAAAAAATAAGGCTCTCGATTGATTTAAAAAAAACTTTATTAAGAAACATTCGCATAAAGATGGTTTCATATGTTACGGAATTGATTCCGCCCGAACGTAGCGCCTAGGGCGATAATTGAATGTGTAAGTGGATACACGTTTCGAAATTATTGCTGTACGCTTTTTGTTATTACTTTAATTTGATTGTATAATGTTTATTTTTCATCAGAAGAGCGATGCGCTATTAGTAATGTAAGGTATGAATTCCGCATCATGTGTAACCATCAAAACCTCAGTCAACGCCAAAAGTGATATTTTTCAATTTTGAATTCTGGGGTTTGTATTTCCTCAATATGGCGTCTGCGACACTGTTCCTAGATCCACGGTCTTATATACAGGTCTGGAAACTCGCTCAAAATTTCAATGGTGGGACTGTCCTCTTATTGAAGCACCGGCCGTTTCGCCTAGTGACCACGAGTGTCGCTGCTATCGAAGGATTCAGGCTGTGTGAGAGAGACGGAAACAGGTTTCAAAACCACGGACCACGGTCTTACATACAGGTCTTGCGACTCTGAGTTTCGACGTGGGCCTCTTAACGTGTCAAGCCGCTAGCGTCGCTGCGATCGAGGGATGCCCGGTGCGACAAGGATGACGATAGTCGCGCTCGCGCGTCACATGGGCGTGGAATCCTAACGTCAAAGGCTTATTCAAACATTGTAGGTTATGTTGATGCATCCCTCGATCGCAGCTCCATCTGGATTTTTCTTCAACAGAGGAGCCACTCTCTACCATTGGAATTCTATTGAGTCGCAAGACCTGCATGTAAGACCGTGCCACGGACAGTCAGCAAACTGTTTCCATCTCTCTCGCACAGTCTGAATCCCTCTATCGCAGCGACACTCGTGGTCACTGGGCGAAACGGCCGGTGCTTCAATAAGAGGACATACCCCCACCACCAGTGTTTCCAGACCTGCATGTAAGACCGTGTCTAGATCCACTGTACCACAAAGTCATATTATTACTTCGTGCACTGTACTATGCAAAAATGGCAAAAATGCATCAGCGCCTTACGGCAGCGTTTCCTATGTGTTAATGTGTGTGTGTATGTACTGAATCGCGACTCCCCACCACTCCTCGATTACCTAAGGACGTCGGCACTTCGAGCTATCGAAATCTGTAGTCGATTGAAAAGCGATGAGCCTCTGTAAGTGCAGAAGAATGAAAGGGCCTTTTAAATTCCGAAAATAGATGTAATCCCGATTAAAATATAACAAAAGATTGTCGCCATTCCGGAGTGGGTGACATGCTGGGTAATAGATGCACAGTTGCTATCTCTGAAGTATTTCTGTAAAAAAATATCGCGAGATATACGTACGCGTTGCGTGTGTCATCTATACCGAGCTATCTATTGACCTGCCTCTTATATCTGTTTACCAATTTCCAGGCTGCTGTTGGTGTTGCTCGGCCCTACGCCCAAGGTACAAAAGACTCGTGGATAACATTTTCCCAGTCAATCCTCAGGTGAGAATCTTATTTCACCCTCGATCAGTCTAAAGGCAATAAGTCTTCTCATAACAGATATGTGCATGCGTAAGTCACTCATGCTTAGAATGTCACAATAGCGACAATGAGTAATAATACAGTGTTAAGTAACAACCGCATAAAATAAAATCCGAGTCACTCCTTAATTTATTCATTTTTTCTCTCGTGCTAAAACGAGGTATTTGTCTTCTTTCCATCTATCCACATGTCTTTTAATCACACCCTTATGGCGTATGATCATATTAATCACATCTATATTGTCATTGGCTTAGCGAAAGTATCTATAATTATCCTTTGCATGAGCTGTGGGAAGGCTTAACTTCATAGAGCTTGACTAAACTGTTCAGGAAAACACATGATTGAAGTTAGAAATGTTGACGTCAAAAAAACTTTCGAATCGAAAAAAAAATTACTTATTATTCTGCAATTTTATAATGAAGTCAAGGGAGTTCAGTTTGCTCAAAATGAGTAAAATTTGCTTTCTAATGATTTTTTGTTTCCAGTCAATCATAAAGTTGCAAAATAATCGTTATTTCTACAAATGTATCGTTACATTATGTGAACGTTACAAACTTCAACTTCATAGTAAATCTTGATTATTTTCCAACTTTCTCAAACAAACCCAACTGTCTCTTACAAAAATTTCCAAACATCTGAATTGTATTATGCAATTTATGCCCTTTTACGTTATTTAATTCCTGAATCTGATATCAAATTTGATAAAACTAGAACCTACAGAATGATTTTGCTTTATTTGATGGAGGAGAAGTGAATCAAAGCTGATGAAGCAAAGCTTTTTTTGATGACTGAGAATCATCTATGGTTTTTGAAAACGGAATTCAAATAATCATGGATATTTCTTCCTTGATGTTCTCGCATAACACTTACATCCTTCTAACTTTTGTTTTCAAACAATTTTAAATGTATTCTATAGCATTGAAAAATGACTGTTTTTTTTGTCATTGGTATGGTTCACTGTTTGTCAATCAGTGGACAATTTTCTAAAAATACCACACCATACCACAGTCCAATGCCAAAAATATCTGTTCGAGACAGCCTTTTGGGTTTACGTAATTTAAGTTCAAATAGGACAATATAGATGCTGATAATAAAAAATAATTTATTTTGCTAAGGAACAATCTTAACAAAAGTTGATGATGACGACGTTTTTGTTTTTTCCTTGAGCAGGATGGCTTGGTCAAAAACAATATGGAAAAGCTAACATTTTACTCCTTGAGCAGTCCTGAAAAATTGGACCGAATTGGGGAATACTTGTTTCAGCGTGCTTCCAGAGATATTTACCGGTAAGTAAAACTTACTAGGTAAGATTAGACTCCTGTTCTCCAAAACCCTCCAAAGTCCCCATAGTATCCTTCGAGTTACAGAGTACTTGAAGTAATCAGACGATATCATGAAATTCAAAACTTACCATGAAAGTCTCTCAAATTTTTGCACATTCTGTCACGTTGTGAAGTCGTTAAGGAGATTTGTCAATCGTAAATTAATATTTTCTCTGTAATCTTATTACGAGTTAATCATACATTAATCATTTATTAAATTTGTACATTGTTAAGCTACAGTGATTCTCCAGAAAATGCAAGAAATATGCAGAATTATAAACAAGAGCTCAAAATAATGATTCTTCATCTAAAAACACTTTACATCAGCGAAAATGGGGTATATTGATTCAATTTCACATACAACGTACAACGATTCAATTTATTTAAAAATCAATACTCTACAATCTCAGTTCAACCATGTTTTTCATCACACTAGTATCATTACAGAATTTTTCACGATTCCATCGACATTGACTTTGATCATCAAATTAAATAACAATATTCAATTTACTATTGAAACAACAAAGCTTAAAAATAAATTGATTTGATTAATACTTTATGTACGACCACACTGTAACCGATGTAATAAAAACTATTAATTTTTGATTCACCAACCTCCTCAATAAAATCATACGAATATCCTGAATCTTACTTGTGTACTGAAAGTTTTTCTATTTTTCGAAAATCTGAAGTATTTCCATATTTCAAATTTGTTTGCTTATTAGGTACTATAAACCAGTAACATAATTTACTGTTGCAAGAGATTTCTATAATCATCCAGGTTGCACCAAAGTAGGTTGTAAAAATTAGCGCCACTTGCACATGCAACTAGTTTATTCCAAATCTTTTTCCTATCTGGGTAGAGTCGACTGAGTGTGAGATTTCCCTCATATACTACCAGATAACGTTAAATTTAGATCACCTTGAGAAATCCAATCCGACTTTGAATCTGAATCTCTTTTTCTTTACATGTATAGATGTACCACATTTTGTTCTGCCTCATTTAGAAGAAATTTTAACTATTTGAAATCAGGTTTACAGTAATGAAATTCGACCAATATTCTTGATCTCATCTAACAATAAAACGACATAATTTATCAACACCAATGAACAGTGCATGATTTTTACTTATTATACAGACGGCGCAATGGATTTGTCATCATTGCTATGGAGGCGATGGACCAGCTTCTGGTTGCTTGTCATGCTCAGACTTTAAACCTGTTTGTGGAAAGTTTTTTGAAGATGGTCCAGAAGCTGCTAGAATCGTCAGAACCTCAACTACAAATATTGGCTACACAATCCGTAAGTGGTTAGATCTGTTCTAGATGTGTCAATGTATTGTGTTGCACTCGTAACAAGGATGTGGCCTCGAACATTGCAATGTCACAATCAAAATATTTCCGTTTTTCAAAGAAACTATATTTGAGCTAATACTCAACTGAATAACATACACAATAAATCAACAAAACAAATCAACCAAGATTTGAATTGTTTGTTACTTTTTCTACAATTGAAAATTTCTCTCCGATCAATTTCATTTCACTGATTGAAACTTCTAGTACTCTTACATTGTGGTTTCGGAAAGTATATCTATGCAATTATTTATATCAAGACCACATTCTTGTTAATTTTGTATTGAAAAATATATTGTACGCAAAAGTAGACACAACAGTGATAATTGTTTGGGATTTTTGATGCTGCATCCTGTGTGCATCTGATTGTTTGCACGCAAATCTTGGGGTTGGCTTCTCTAACTTTTGCTAAATTGTGCGTAGATATATTAGCGGAACATATACTATGTGATTTAATGCAGTTGAGCAAAATGCTTCGTTCTCCTAGTTTGTCAGGTTTGCCAACATCGAAGAGGATACGCCGTCTTATCACACACGTTACGATTTCTTTGTATCAAAGTTCTCTGCAATGTGCCACTCCAATCACAACGACTTGGCAATTCGCAAACAAATACGCCTTGCCGGGATACAGGGGCTGCAGGTAAGAATGTAAAAAAAATTGTTTTAATTCATCGGACAGTCAGTTTCGTATTTTTTCTTTTTCCAAAAAATCGACATCCAGGATATCACGATGAATTTTTTTTCACAGGGCGTAGTAAGAAAAACACTATCTGATGATTTAGTAGAAAATATTTGGGAACCTGTACATATGGATAAAATTGTTCCTTCACTGCTGTACAATATGCAAAATTCTAGGTAAGTAGCAGTGTGATGTATAAAAATTGACTAAAATCGTAAATGCTGATTACCTCCAATTTTAATGAACTACATGTCAAATAGATATTTTGAGAAAGAGAATGCCACCCCAGAAAGTCCAGCTGAAGAGAGATCAGATCCGCCACAGTTTGCAGAAAGTTGCATGCGTGAATTAGTTGGACGTGCTTCCTTTGGACATATACGCTGCGTAATTAGACCAGTGTTAAGGTAATTCTTACTATATATGTAATTCTTCACTGCAAACATAAATTTGTCGATTATAATTAAAGTGTTGAATCCAATCATTTCTTGTACAGGCATTTGGATTTGCATCAACTCTGGGTTCCCAACTGTTTCGCAATCCACACCTTCCGTATCATCATGTTTTCCATTCAGGTAAGTCTCTTCCATTAGACCAGAAATTTTTTATTCCAAATCACATTGCTATTATCTGATATCATTTTTCAGTCGCAATATTCCTACACAGTCGTTGAAGCTTTAATGACTCATCTTGACGAGAATTCTAAGTCTACTCCAAAAATACGAACGAGTATCGCTGATACTTTATCGAAGATTATTTCGATCGCTGCCGGGGAGAGTGTTGGTAAGAAAATTAATGGAATTCAAGCACACAGTATGAGCGTGTTTGTGAAGATAAAAGACACTTAACAATCAGTGTAAATTATTTGAAAAATCTTAGGTCCATCTGTATTGGAAATTATAAATTCCCTGTTATCGCACCTTCGTGTAAGTGTAACAAGAAACCTGCCATCAAGTAATGACGAACAACTCTACCAAGAAGCACTGATCAATGCATTAGGAGAATTTGCAAATCATCTTCCTGATTACCAGAAAATTGAAATAATGATGTTTATCATGAGCAAAGTTCCCTACAGCGAACCTGACAGTACAGCTTCAGTGGGAAAGGGAGACGTTTTACTTCAGAGCATTCTTTTGAAATCACTACTCAAGGTAAGATGATAGTTTATCCATTAGGGGGATACATACAAGTAGGGAACTGAAAAAAATAGGTATGAAAAGTGAGTAAATTTTATGAATTTATATCTACAACCAAATATCCAATTCAATTGGGATTAGTTTTATTTAAAAGTATGTAGATTAAGCTTCATTCACATGTTTTCGTTATTAGAATCAATTAATAGGAAGCATTTTTATTAGCAATAACATGAATCATTTCACTCGGTGACACATTTTGTGGCTCTCACGGTATCTCATGAATGGCTCAACTAATTCACTTTAAATTTGGAGACAGCACTGTTGGATATTTTATATTTTTTGCTGTGATCTGAAAGTTTTTCGTTCTTCTTTCACAAAAATAGTGACCGTTTGAAATTGTAATTCGATTTTTGCCAAAAATTCATAACTTTTTAAATTTAATCAACTACAAAAATACGCTTATTAAAACTAATGAGTGAGATTGTCTAAGAATCTATCTCCAAATTTGAATTACAGAGCCATTTTCGATATTTTGTGGGAACCACAAAACATATCGGGAGCAAAATCTTTAACGTTATTATCAATAGTAACGCTTCACATTAATTGATTCAAGTCTAAAAAAAATGTTAGCAAAGCTCGTCAACATATTCTTGAATCAAACAAGCCCCGATCAAATAGCATTATTAGTTGACAAAATATCAATTCGCAAGATAGACCCACTTCTTCAGCCATCTTCTCATAGATACTACATTTAAGGAATGAAAGTCTGCGCTGTGCAGCGTCTTGAACTACAGTTTTTTAAACCCACTTTACTTTCAGGTCGGCACAAAGTACCAAACAATTCATTTGAATACAACATTTCCAATAAGTTTCTTGGAACCCCTGCTACGCATGTCATTGGCACCGGATCCTGAAATGAGATTGCTGGTGCAAAAAATTCTGCACACTCTGATCGACAGGCATCGCAACATTGACAAGTTAGCGACACCCACGTAAGTTGTACATACTTGTTCATTTTCATACATGAAGCTCCATCTAAAATACTATTCTACGTGGATTTATCAATAAATTGTAAGCAATAGTTGAATTTATATATACACCGCCACTTCACTAAAATTAAATTCTTTCAGCGTCAACATAGGAAATCTGGAACTTGTCATTGAAAAATCTTCACGACCTGATGTAATCTTCGTTCGGAAGCACGGCCCAGAAATTTATCAGGCTTTATATGAATCATTAGAACTACCAAGCAATACAGTTGAAAATATCGAAGCTGTGTACACAACACTCGCTTTACTTGCTGTCGAACTCGCAACTGAAGAAACCGTTTTGGAATTACTACGACTTGTACTGAGCCTGCAAGACTTGGCTCTCACTAGTGGACAAATTAGTAATTCTCTTAAATTCAATCTACATGCAGTTGTGATGTCCCTCTTGGTTCTCATTTCGTACGTGTGCAATATAACGTCCCTCATGGATTATGCGAGTAAGGTAAAGTTTAATTTTCATCCTGTTCAAAATATTTCCAATACCATATTCATTCTCACAGAAATCTGATTCAGAAGAAGAATATTAATGATTGTAACACTTCCGTAAGTCTTCGTTTTTTCTTTGTAAGTTCACAGAAATCTATTTTTAAGAGTCGTCTTTCTTCAATTTCACTATTTTTGCATCAATCTGATTTTCAATAATCTTGCCCAGTTTTTTAAACTGCCAGTTTGTAGTAGTAGTTGAGAAGAGTTTTTTTTTTTATTTTTTCAGATCTTCAAATTTGAACTTTTGAAAATGCTGTGTCCTTTTCAAGTAACTCTACCTTGAAAATCATAACTCACAGGAAAAAATGTTGGGTTGAAAATTTGTAGTTCTTAATTGACTTTTACACTGATTTCTTCTCATGTTTTTAACTGCCTTGAAAAGGGGATTTTTGTCCGAAAAACATTAACATTATTTTTTTCTGCAAAAGTGAGAAACGAATCAAAATTGTTTAATCATATGGAATATGAAACAATTCAAAGTGTACCTCTTGCTAACTTCTTCCAGGAAAATTTGTGTGGTGTAAGTGGCAATAGAAAATGATTGATAGTTGGCTAACATAAAAATGTTTTTGGCAAGACAGTAGTTGGCTCCAATATACAGAGTGAATCTTCGTCACAATAATAGTGAGCGATTATTGATAGAGTACTCTAATCTCTAAATCCGTTCACGTCCACGTGTAATAGCACACATCGAAAAATTCGGTCTGTAATCACATACTATTATTGTGATGCGACGAAGTATGAATACAAGAATGCGAAGCTTCAGCCAACTGCAGTTCCTTCCTCACCCAACCCCGAAGTACATTCACCCTGTATAATTTTGCAGGATCATTATTTTTTTTACTCTGGAACTAAACTTTGTAACACTGTGGAGACTTTTTTCTTTTAAATATACACATATATCCAAAACATTTGTGTATTCTACAGCAGAGCATTAAGTGTTAGAAGAGGAAAGTTTCGTTTTAGTATTTCAACGAAAAATCATTTTTCAAGTTTGATAGCATATTTTTTTTCCCCATAGGAAAGTTGATTGAAAACTACAACTTTTTCGTCACTGATATTTTTTCATTGCAACCGTCATTTTTCCAGTGTGCATTTACTTAAAGAAATGGACCTTCTTCTAACTAATTGTATTAAATTATTTAAATGGAGTTTTTTCAACTAGTGCTATGAACTGGCAAGACTTCAAAAAGTTTCATGTGCTCGGTGAAAAAAGTGGTCGAGACTGCAAATAATGCTTGAAATTTGAAACGATCTTTTGCAGTTGGTTGAAGCACGTGAGAAAGAAGCTGTGCATCTTTTGCCTGAGCTCAAATCCCGTTACGATGGTGAATCTCAACTTTCAACGCGACTGCCACCCTCAGTTATCATCGATCAAGCTGTTGTAAGCGAATGTCTGAAGGGAGCAGGCTTAGACACTGGAAAGTTACAGCAAGGACCGGGATACAGCAGTAGCTCTCTTCAGCATAGGTAACCTATGTTATGTTACCCAAAATTTCTAATTATTGTTTTCGAATGACTTCTGATCCTTATCTTGTCGAAGTCTGAACCCCATGTTTTTGAATTAATAACTATTTTTCGTAGACATTCATGGGTAGACAGCACTGGCCGAAGCTCAATGGCTGATATAAATGCTGGTGGAGCGGAACTCGATAGCGCTGGTTCATCTCCTGGTGTGCAAAAGGTACAGCTATCATTTCGACCCCATATACTATTGAAAGTCGTGACACATCGTTATTAATCCCGAATCAATAGATTCTAAAACTCTGGGCTATAGAAAACCAATCCAGCTGGGAGAGTTCCAAAATTCTAAATCATGAAAATCATAACGATGTATCTACCTACACCCTGCTCAGTTCCACCAGTGACCATCCCTTCGCTGAAATAGATCCTGTTAGTTTAATTTCCCATAGAGTCGTTTCTTTTGTACAATATACTTTCAATTTACTATTACTGCTGAGTTGCGCCAATGCATTAGTAACTCAAAGTTGCCTCATCGTGATTTCTAGAAATTGCCTGGCGAAGAATTAACGTTTGAAAGCATGAAGAGAATTCTAACAGAGAGCGGAGAAACTCGTAGAGAAGCTGAAGAAGAAAGGCGTCTGCAACTTTCGCAGCTTTTCAGAACTGCTCCTTTTCAGGATCTAGTTGTCAAGACACAACCAAAGGTGAGTAATCAATGGCGCTTGAAAGAGACTTCCACTTCTTATTACCTATCATGATAATTGATCATTAATGTCAACGATCTTACACGTTTCTCATGTTTCAGCATGACATGCTGCAAAATAAGTTATCAGAAATATTTAATACGCTCACAGTTGAGCCAAGAAACCCAATTCAACCAGGAATCCCGCCAGCTGATGCAAAGCCAAGTCAAACACCGGCATATGAAGTTCATTTTCCAGAATTATTTGTTTACTGATTTGATTATCGTTCAGAGATTTAAAATACTGGGGTTTGTTTTATTTGTTTTTAATTAATTCAACTTTCTCCATTTCTAATAATATTACAATTCCTGTACGCTTTAAAATCGTACAAAGTCATTTGTTGCACCGTATCGATTTAATTATTTCATCAACTTTTCGTTACCTTTAGTTCTAATTCTTGACTGCAATCAATTTTTTTTAATGACCATACATCCAATTGATACAATCCCTAATTAGTTGAAGTACGGTCGTTTTCATGCGGCGGCTTTATAATTTATACACATATACCTATTTAATCCATACAATAATTTGCTCACAAGCGAATAAAGATTACTGCACTCCATTATCTATGTTATTGGAATATGGAAATAAAATATTTCATTGACAACAATAACATTAGATAGCTATGTAAGCCGAGAAATGAAATACATTAATTTACCATTTAGTTACGATATTATAATTACTTAAGAGAACAATTAGTTTGAATTTTGTTTTTGTAAAAAATTTCGACTTTTTTAAAAGTATTTTTACATAATGTTTCTAATATTTCTAAGGAATTTTTCCAATCAATCGATGAATTTGAAAAGGGGAAAAGGGGCAATAATTTAAATGATTAAAATAATGTTTAGAGTTTACTGGTATCTGGCTAGTTGTGTAATTTTTAGTACAACTTTAAGTTATTAATTCAAATGATTTCGAAAACAATTTTTCCAGACAAATTTCCTGAATGTCAAGATATTTTCCTATGGTGATCAAACTCGATTATTTCTAAAAACGAGATATTGAATATACTAATTACACTTAATACGAATCGTTAGATAATAGATCGAATACTAATTATCGTTAAGAATTACAGTTCATTTGGACGCGTTCACAACTGTAGAACACAAAATACTTGATGATACTCTAAAGTTGCGTGTGTATGTACATACCTATTCAATGACTAATAACAGCCAATACTGCATTGAATAGAACACATTAAATTAAATACATTTTCAGTAGTCGCTTACATACACAAACTTTAACACTCAAATGTAGTTTGAAATAACCAAAACTTGAGCAATATGGGAGCTGTAGCATACTATAACGTAAAAGAGATGCATATTGGAACTTATGCCACATCATCAACATAAAAAGCAGTTATAAAACATTAGTTCTAAAAAATATCACCGCTTGTTACTTGCAAAATTAAAATAATGTATATTTGATGTTTTTTAGTTACGGTACATGGATAATATCAAATCAAAAGGCATGTAACTCGTTTCTGTTAACTCTCTTTGGCAAGGCGGAAAGTGTGTCAATTACTTAAATGCTATTACTTCACCGGAACTTTTTATGACAGATTACCGATTTTGATAAATCCCTGACTATGTGAGTAAATTGCATTAAAAGACCATTTCCTTGACAACTCCTTCTAATTCTGCATCGCAGTATCACTAAAAAATTCTGTGAGAACCCAAAGATTTTCTCGCCAAGTTGTAGGTAAATAGATATTGCTATGCGTAAAATGTATATTCATCGAATTGTTATTTAATTTAATTGATATTAACCAATAAAAATGAACGTGTAAGAATTCCTGATTGTTTAGCGTTTATTGTAACGGAGTGTAATACATAATAAAAATTAAGATTCATTTTCTAGTGAAGGTGCAGATGAAATTCAGTTTCCTTTTCAGTTGAACATAGCAGATTGTTTATTGAATTTGATCACATAAATTATGTCTATTGCATATTACATATGGTAAATATCATCCATATTTAAATAATTTGTACAAAAAATTCAGACAGTAGATATCCTGAAATAATCAAATGAAACGAGCACAGTTTGTGTTTTATTATATCGTGAAAAATAGTATGAGTTGAACACAGTGAATTGACACAAATTATTTCTCACCACGATCACAAATACGAATAAGAAATTTTGGATTTAAATGCCACCTGGTTTGAAAGTGGAACAACTTTGAGTGCGAAACTCAAATATATACGTAATAATGTATACACGTGTACGATCAAGGTAGATTTCAGGCGCGTAATAGTTTCATTAGATACCATTTGACAAAATTTATACTTATACATAGATATATGCATATGCAGTCGTAGCTAACAAGTCATTGAATTAAGTTTGATAAAACGATTATAGAAGTGAAGTGGATGGATATTATCTAACTAATTGTCATAATTCAAAATGCTATTTTAAGACAAAGTTTGGAACATTCTTCAACGTTGTTTCTGTGCGCCAGGATGAAATCTGATGTGTTTGGTTGTAAATTCATTCTTCATGGCTCTACCTTCAGCAGCTCCACGTCGAATATGAGTGTCGCATTTGGCGGAATAGTGTGCTTTTGTCAAGGTTCGTAATCATGATCAATATTTAAAATTTAATCAACAGGGGAGTAAAAAAAAAATATACCGTACATTAGTATTCGAAATGGAAGTGAAAGAAACTTTACATGTACATACGATTATCTCCCTGAAAAAACATTATTCTATCTTTCAGCCCTGAACATTGGTTCCTGTTTCATTAGATATCGAATGGTCTAAAGTAAGTGTACCAAGAAATTTTCGAATACATCAAAAAATCAACTCGCCATTTGCCATTCCAACGAAACCTTGTATGATGTGCCGTTTTTGTTGCCTGCATCACATGGCAGGAATGAAACGTCATAGATTTACAGAAGGAAACCACAGCTCTGATACTTCAGAGAAAAAATCATGACTAGCAATAGTTATTCCAGCAAAGAACTAGTATGTTGATTAAAACATCTGTATAAACTTTTTTGAATTATGAGCAAGGAAAAGCTTATTCGAGGGGTGAGAGATCAGAATAAAATCAATCGAATTTTATAAAAGACTTGAATTGTGACAATATATCATATTAAAGGATATACGCCAGGGTGCCCTCGGGAACCGTAGGCAAAATCAGGTGAACAAGTAAGTCTAGCGCGTTCTCCGATACACATCTGGGCTACTCCTTGGTCCCATCCTTTGATCACTTCACCCTTACCAATCTTGAACTTGAAGGGAATTCCACGGTCTCTGCTCGAATCAAACTTCTTCCCAGAGGTAAGAGTACCTGATACAAAGGTAAACGTATGTTGTGAAAAAAAATCCTCACAAATTCCGCGGTTTTCTAGTTTGCCATAAAAATGTAGAGTTGGATAATATTTTTGGATCAATTCTGCTAGTTTATTGTGGGAATTTATACATATACATACATATATATATATATATTTGTTTCTCTAATACCATATTATAAGGTTGAACTTCATAATTCTGATCTAACGGTGCATTTTTCCAAAAACTCGTTATTCTGCAACCTTAGTATTCTCTAAAATTCAGTAGACTATAATGAAGGAAAACATTCATATTTTTAAAACTCGCGTTTTTTTTTTTTTTTTTGGCAAATTTATTCCATCTGTACGAAATTGAATATTAAGTAACTAAAACTTTTATGCAACACTATTTTGCAAAACTAAGGTCAAGCTTAACAGGGTTGTTTGTTAATTTTTATGCTACCAGGGGTTTAAACGCTTTCAAATTGATAAAAAAATTTCCTGAATATTTGAGTTCTCCATATCAACTCTAAAAAAGTCCTCTTTGTAATCGAACTGTCTTATAAAAATCACGTGGGAAAAACTTTTTGCGCTTTGAAATTTTATAAGTCATTGACGAATATACTGACAATAATGGAAAATATGTATTTTGGTAAAGTATTGAACGCTCTATAAAAAAGCTTTGATGCATAAGATTCGTAAATAAAAGCGTTCATATATTAATTAACGTTCAAAGTTTAATTTATGTAATATTATCATTCTGTCAAGTGTAGCTACTATGTAAACAACTATATCATAAAATATATTACAATATTCGTCAATGACTTGTAAAATTTCACAAAGCAAAAAAAGCTTTTCCCATGTTATTTCCATAAGATAATTCGATCACAACAGAGATTATCTTTGAGTTTATACAGAGGGCTCAAATTTTCAGAAAATTTCTTTTTATAAATTTGAAAGCATTTTAGCCCCTGGGAACATAAGAATTCAAAAACAACCTTATTAAGGATCACCCTTATAGTATACGCATCTTTCTTTACCCATGTTAACAAAGAAGGGCATTGGAGTGTGTAACAGGTCACTTTTACATTCTAGTAAATACAAGTACTCTTTTTTACACTATGCTTAAAATTTTATTTGCCTTGCATATTTGAAATATATATCTTCAGCTTGCGCATGAGCTCATCTACGTCTCATATTGCAAACATTTACACTCAGCGTAAAAAAATCTACTTTTTTTTCCTTAGTGCACAATTTACTGTTACTATCTGAATACCTCTTAATCTTTGTGAAAAATTTTCAGACAGTATTGAGAAAATGTAAAAAAATCACAATATCGGAACCGTAATATAAAATTTGAAACAAAATACGTATAATTTGCTTCTCTTCCACAATTACTCCATGTGGTAAATTCAGAAAAGTGATAGCACCAAAATACACTGTTTCAGCTACTCAACTATATTTCACTTTGTTCAATGCAGGTTTAGTTACGAAACTCATTTAGAAGTATTAATAAGCACAAATATTTCATTCCATTAATGAAACTAACAAATGGATCACGCTTCAAATAATTTCAATTTTAGTAACATCGCAGACATAAAGAAATCTTGCATAGGATTTAAATAAATTGCAAATATATTAACGAAGACAAAAACGTGGAATTATGCACAAAATGGTGAAGTTTTTAAAAACAATATATAGTTTGCCAGAAAACTTTTTGGGAAGTCCTTTCAATAATCAGGTTGAAGTTTGTAACCTTGATGCAACAAAATGTGCACACAAAATTCGGTTACTTGAACTATTCGAGATTTAGACAACAAACAAAAATATAAAGAATAAAACTAAATGATTATTTAAATAACGCCTTATATGTTCAAATTTTTTTGTAAACTTGTACGCCTTCTAACAATAATTTCACTGTACTGACTGTACTTCTTTTCATGCACTGTATTTATTACATTAAGGTTACGAAGTTCAACCTCATTTGATGCTTCCATAATTATTCACTGCGATATCAATTCGTGGACTTTTGCAAAACTATTTTGCTGTATACTTCAATAAAATATAAAGAAAAAAATAATTTTACCCAAACAGTACATACGCGTATTGTGAATAGTGTATACGAATATAAAAAAATATATAAAATATAAGTATACGTGTAATAATACTGACCTGTATAGTGGACCACAACAGTTTGTCCGGTTTTAGGGTAGGTCGAGCCTAAATAGAAGAAAAAAGTACATGGGCATTACAGAATATTGAAATCAACAGTCTCGTGAATTGTACATGACAGTGTAGAGCTGATACTTTACTTTGAAAGTATAATTGAAATTGTGACGTATGAGAGAAAATGAATAATGTACATTGTTGGCCAGAAGTAAAAGTAAACCTCGCTTTGCACATCTTAAGGGAAGAATAAATTCCACCAAAAAAATTATTTGAGTTCAATCGGCAGATTTATATGAACAAAATACATTTTATCATGTGTAAAAAATCGATCCACCTGCAAATTCGATAATCGAAAAAAAAATTATAATACAATGTAGGATAGAATGAACACCAAACGGA
Source organism: Neodiprion pinetum (assembly GCF_021155775.2). Lineage (NCBI taxonomy): Eukaryota > Metazoa > Arthropoda > Insecta > Hymenoptera > Diprionidae > Neodiprion > Neodiprion pinetum. The sequence goes on from NC_060234.1 coordinate 19,176,002, forward strand.
ACTCAGAAGCATGACAAGGAAGATTTTCATTCCTGTATTCAACCACCACACCAATTATGGAGATGGTCGTATTTTTACGGGATTTTTTAAATACAGCAACAAAATTGTGCCTGAAAAAATACTGTGGTGTCAAAGCATGTGCGTGCAAGGCATCATGAAGGGAAAAAGGGAAACAAATTAATTATGGGAAAATCGAGGTATTCTAGAAACAGAAATATTAATTTCCCTTTTATTTCTTATACGTATAGCCTCTGAATTCAGTGATATATCGGAGGATATCGTCATCACACACATGCGCGGTTAGTTTTCAACTTCTATTATCCACGTCAAATTTGCAACGATACGCGAACTGGTTATAATGCTTGGTCTGTTCGGATGCTCGAAAGTATTTGCGCAATAGACGAGTGGAGAAGAACGCAGAAAAATGAATGAGTAAACAAAGAAATGAGAAACACTTGCTGAATTTAGAATAACCGTTGGAAAATAAAATGAACGTGAATATAATTACCGTCTCCAGGTGAAAGAACTTCAACATCCACGCCCATAATTGCTTATTTTCTGTGGGAAATATGTGTATTTATTAACTGCGAAAGTTATAAATCTCAAAAGAAAAACAATATCAGATTCTGATGATTATCGGATTTGTGGGAAATCCTATTAAAGCCAACAAGCTACCTTACCTCGTGCTCTGACGACCGATGCGAACCGAAATGCCGTTCACCGAACAATCTGGTTTCCTACTATTCCTAGGCTTATACGCTGGTCGGACCCGTTGACTCACGGGCCTATACGCTGAACCGCTGCTTTTGAGAGAGGCCTTAGCCTCTCATTGGCCCTCTTAGAGCGTATACTAGTGGAGGTAACCTCGCGTGACAGAAAGTGACGCGGAAGAGTGAGATAGAGCAGTTGTGCCATGTATGAATGTACAACCTGTCTTTCTCGCTCTGCAACCTGGTTGGCCGATACGTTTCCTCTCAGTCAATCAAATACAGAGTGAGAGAGACGGAGTATGCGGGGTAACCCGGAGATATATATTTCGCTCTCTCATCACTACGGCCATGGTTTTCGCATGGTCGACGGCAAAGGTAGAGCTACCACCAGTAGTACATGTTCAAAGTTGGCTCCTCAGGAGAAGTTCTATCAATGGCCTCACAAATCACCACGTATGCAGAGATATGGCTATATTCACATATTTTGATATTCTACAATGCAAAATTTGAATTAACAACGATTATTCTATGATAAATATGCAAACCACTGTGTGATTGAGTAAAGTGTAAATTAGATCTTTAGTAATGATCTATTCAAAAACTGTACAGTAATAATTAATAATGCCTTTCACTTCCGGCTACCTTGTTTTCGGTTCGAAACAAAATGCAAGTTCGATTCTGTATGAATTATGTGACAGTGATTCGTGGTGTAGCTAACGTATGGTGGGTGAAGATCAAGATCTTACATACAGGTCTTGCAACGACGCCAATTTCTACAGAGCGGCGTGGTTCTCTTGTTGTCCGTGTTTTAAGTGTTTGAAATAGCCATGTCGGAGCGCTGCTGTCTAGGGATGTACGTGGGGTAGGGATGAAAATGTGCCAATAATAATATTATTATTAGGTTGGCGCTGCATTGCGCACGCGTTGATTATCCATCCCTCGATCACAACGCCGACCAGGCGGCCACAAAGTGAGATAAACAAGCGCCCGTGAAATGAGCCACCCCCACTACCTTCTTTGCAAGACCTGTATGTAAGACCGTGGTGGAGGTAAGGCGGACTCGGTGGGCGGACTGTCTCCATGTATACCTAGTATGTATAAAGCAGCCCCTTGACACACGCTGCTAAAAGTGGTTCGCAAAATGTCCCTCGATTCTGCCGCCAATCTCCACCACTAGTGGCGCTAGTAGTTGTCTGACAAGCTTGCGCGCGGTCAGCGAAGGCAGCGAACGTGTCAGAAGTCTACTACCGCCACGTAGAGGAACTAAAGAACGGGGACAAACCCGTAGAATTTTTTAGCATACGAGCAGTGGTGAGTGTCGGGGGGCTGGTATAAAGTGTCCGTAAAGTAGAGGCAAATCAAGATGGCGTTGCTGCAGCAAAAGTTCCACAAAGCGCCAATCCTGATTGAACGCTGGTTGTTAAGCGCCAATCAGATTGGTACCCTTATTGCATATGAGCGCCATCGTGGTCACTTTTTGAACCCCTATATGCTGCTTTTGGCGGACACGTTTTCAGTTGACAACCCATGTGAGACACTTCTCCTTACCACTACCATCGACTATATGTCGATGACCACTACCCTCCATAGCCTAGATAATTCGTCCCTCTCACTCTGGATTTTATTGGTTGAGAGAAAATGTATCGGACAACTTTGTACAGTGAGAGAGACAGGTTGTACTTGGCATAACTTCTCTATCGCACTCTTCCACCACACTTTTCTGTACACGCGAGGCTACCTCCAGTGGTATCTAGTGTTAGCTTTAAGTGTAGGTCCGGTCGTCGGAATGCGGAGTTGACGGAACGGAACGTGAATGAAATATAGTGGATTTCCAAATCCGTTCTGAGTCTTGAACCGTCAACTGAAGAACATAAAGACTGATCCCCCTGGATAAATTTTTGTGACAATTTTTCGCCGGGCAGGTGGGCCCAGGTGGACCTAGGAGCGTAGGAGGGTTCTGCTCTATCGACTCTACCTAACGAGCTCGCACTTACAATCGTAGCAGCCAAAGTAGTGACGGTATGAAAGCTTGAGATTGAGTCCGTACAAAGTGAGTACGTAAGACTACTTGTCAAGTGCGACTTAGAAATTTCGATCAGCTCGATCATCCCCGTGAGATGGTGCATACTATAAATTTTATAATTTTCCAGGAGACAAACTAGATTATCTACGATGATCAGCTAAAATATGAAAATAGAAGAATTATTCATTTCGAAATGGGATTCTATTCGACACGCGCTCGATGTATTCCGTAACATTATTATTCATAATTATTCCAACAACTTTTCATTTGCTCTCTCGATTTCGAATTTTCGTGGGCGTAGAATCGAAACGCTGTTTTAGCTAGTCGCAAGGGGAGTGTCTACGTTGGGTAGAGAAGCAGAATTGTTTTTCGAATAGTGTTCGGATGGATAAAAATTCAGAGTAACTGTAATACATCACGGATGCGCTAATTTTGATCGAGATGAAATGGATGCTCCGTATATGAGACAGTATTTAACGCAGTGTAGTGATTTGAAGACCTGAAGAGGCGATAGAGACTGAAAGAACGGAGCTTCTTGAAACTTCAAGTACATTTTAACAGACATTTAAGACGTACGAGAAAATTTTTTTATCATCCAACTGTCACAGAACGGCAGCGTTATCAGCTGACCCGTTAACTGAAGAAAGTAGTGTATATACGAGAGTTCTAATCCAAAGATGGCGGCGCTCCCCCCTAGCTCCCCCCGACCCTCGGCACACACACACACACACACACACACGCAAAATAATTCCTGTCGAGACTTGTTTTCCGTCGAACGTCATAAACGTAGGTATTCGGGCAAGGGGTCTGGGCCCCGATTTTTTTATACCTGCACTACCCACTACCTGCTTTGCGTTGACCAATTTTCATTGCATGCTTGGAAAGCTATACATTGGTACTCTACTCGCAGCATTTGCACAGATTTTTATACTTAGGTGGGCATCCATCGTAGGTGGCGGCGGGTTCGCGGAGAGGGGGAGGGGGAAAGGGTGAAAACCTGTTCCAACACGCTTTTAGGCAACATGCAGCTGCGGAAGCGGGTCACTTCAAACGAGCAATAAAACCCAAAAATTTAGGGATGGCGGGATGGGTAAAGGGTGGGCCCAGTCGTCTCTGACGTCATTTTTCCTTCCGAGATGCGCAGAACGCAGTGCGCACCGCATCTCTGACGTCATTTTTCCCTCCGAGATGCGCAGAACGCAGTGCGCACTGCCCCCAAATTCTTGAGATTCATCTGTACAATGCAAGGTGCGTCTGAAGACTCATCAGTCTTACACGATACGTGCAAGTGAAAACTTCTCAATATCTTCATCATCCGCGTCAAAGTCATGGCCGTCGAAGCGTATATGGGACTTGCAGAGCAGATGGAGGGGATGTACAATTTACTGAGAGAGCAACCACCCGGAGAAGAGAATGACGCTGTCATCAATCATTGGACTGATATTGAAATTGCGAATATCCAAGTTCTGCGCGATATTTCCATGCAACGAGGAACAACCGTTGGTGCGAAAATACGGATCCAACATACGATCACGCTCCTGCAATCTTGGGTGACGAAAATCAAGCAGTTGCAGCAGCGCACAGTGGTGACGGGTGAAAATATCGGTACTCCTGCGGGTGTTCAGTGGGACGATGTGGATAGTGCTTTTGCCAGCCGAATCAGAACGGGGGTTGTCACAACTCTCTGTCATAAAAATTTTTCGAAAATGCCAAGCATGAAGAGATCTCCATCGAAGTCAAGAGTTTCAACACCTCCAACGTGGCGATTCTCCTCCCATCGAGCGATATAAATGGCTGGTTTATACGTGCACGGGGTGATCTGCTATCAAAGGTGGAAGATTTCGAGCAACGCGATTCCAGCTGGAGTATGATTGAGATCCTCAACATCGCTGTAAATATCAACCGCTATCAGCCTCTCGCCGCGGGAGCTTCAACATTCATCGAGCTGCCCCAAGACATTCGACATAAAAAGGCTGTGATCAACGTGAGGAACGAGGACAAAAGATGCCTTCTTTGATCCGTCACAGCAGCCCTCCACCCAGTCAACACTCACACTGAAAGGACAAGCCGTTATCATCGATATATTTCCGAGTTGGACTGTACAGGTATCAAATTCCCTGCTACTCTACATGATGTCAAAAAGCTTGAGAGATTGAATAATTTGCACATCAATGTATATCGTATAGAATATCAAACTTTTTCGCAACATGCAAAATCAAATAAAAGCGTCATCGTGCCAATTTATTTGAGTAAAAATTTGCATAGCGTAAACATTGACACGATCCATCTTCTAATGGTTGAGAGTAATCCGGAAGACGATATGACTGGTGAGTTTGCACCGAGATTCCACTTTGCTTGGATTAAAGATCTTTCCCGATTGGTGAGCAAACAATTGTCCGTTCATGAACACAAAACGTTTTTATGTGTCAGATGTTTGTGCCGCTTTAGCGTGAAACACGCCTACGACAATCATCGACAAGATTGTATTATGCTAAATAAAGTACGCATGGAATTTCCCAAGTGTAAAGATTTAGTATTTACCAATTTTCAAAACAAAGGCACCGTTCCATTTGTCGTATACGCCGATCTCGAATGTATATTAATCCCCGAACCCGTAGATGAATTTGAAACTCGTTAGACTTGTGAAATTCAAAAGCATGTCCCGCACAGTGTGGGGTACTACGTACATTGCGCGTACGATGAGATATTATCGGAGTTCCACGGTAATCGCGGTGTCGATTGCATAGATTGGTTTATGAAACAGCTTATGGATTTATTAATTCAAGTAGAGTCACGCATCAAAAACATAATTCCGATGAAGTCTCTTACCCAAGTGCAACGCGATCGTCACATGCGCGCAAAGAATTGTTATATTTGCGAAAAACCGTTTACCCCTGAGGAGAAAAAGTGTTACGATCACTGTCACTTCACGGGTAAATATCGTGGTCCTGCTCATAATCGGTGTAATTTGAATTTCAGAGAGTCGCACACAATTCCAATAGTTTTCCACAATTTGTCCGGTTACAATTCTCACTTTTTAATAAAATCCCTCGCGTCAACTTTCCCCGGTAAAATTACACTGCTACCCATAAATAAGGAAAAATATATATCCTTCATGAAACGCGTCGATGGACCAATGATGCACTTGAGATTCATCGATTCGTTTCAATTTATGGCTAGCAGCATCGATAAACTTTCCACATATTTGACCGATACCGATAAACGCATAACACGTAAATTTTATAATAACCCGACTCAGTTCAGTTTGATGACCCGCAAAGGCGTTTTTCCCTACGAATACGTCGATTGTTGGAGGAAACTCGATGAAACGCGATTACCTGCAAAGACGCATTTCTACTCTCATCTCACCAATTCAAATATTAGGGACGCTGATTGCGAGCACGCGAAAACTGTTTGGGGGGAATTCCATTTAGAGTCATTGGGTGACTATTCAGATTTATATTTAAAGACCGATGTTCTTCTGCTTGCCGATATTTTCGAAAATTTCCGCGCTAGCTGCTTCAAAACATACGATTTAGATCCATTGCACTACTACACTGCACCGAGACTTGCTTTTGACGCGATGCTCAAGCATACCAATGTAACTTTGCAACTTTTAGACAACCCTGAAATGGTGTTATTTATTGAAAGAGCCATTCGAGGCGGCATAGCACAATGTTCTAATCGACACGCTCGGGCCAATAATAGATTCATGGGAAAAGATTATGATCCGAGTAACGTGGAATCGTATCTCATGTATTTTGACGTGAATAACCTGTACGGTGCAGCTATGAGCGTGCATTTACCGGTCGGCTCGTTCGAGTGGGAGTATCAGCACATCGATATTACAAACCATCCGGACGATTCGCCGATCGGTTACTTTCGGGAGGTAGATTTGGACTATCCTGTAGAACTCCACGAGGATCACAAAGACTTGCCTCTTTGTCCCGAGCATTTTACTCCTCCAGGTAGTAAGAACGCCAAACTCGCGACCACCCTTCACCCCAAAACAAAGTATATATTGCACTATAGAAATTTGAAGCAGTGTTTGAGTTTAGGATTGAAAGTAACGAAAGTGCACAGAGTTTTAAAGTTCGCACAATCTCCATGGCTCGAGCCTTACATCATGCTCAACACAGACATGCGTAAGCGGTCGAGGAATGAATTTGAGAAAAACGTTTATAAACTAATGAACAACGCGGTGTTCGGTAAGACTATGGAGAATGTGCGAAATCATAAAGATGTTAAATTGGTCACAAAATGGGAGGGAAGAGGTGGTGCGAGAACGCTTATTGCCCGAGCAATCTTTCACAGCTGCACTGTATTTGGCACTGATATGGTTAGCATTGAAATGAATCGTGTCAAAGTTCACTTTGCTAAGCCGATTTACGTCGGCGCATCAATTCTAGATCTGTCAAAAATCTTTCTCTACGATTTCCACTACAATTATATTAAAACCAACTTTTAGAATAAACAAGCTAAATTGATGTATACCGACACAGACAGCCTTATTTATCAATTCAATGTGCCTAATATCTACGATATCATCAAACGTGATGTAGATACAATGTTTGATACCTCTGACTATCCGCCCGACAATGTGTATGGTATTCCCCTTAGAAACAAGAAACGACTAGGGTTAATGAAGGATGTAAAATAACGGTAAAATTATGACAGAGTTTGTGGGACTGTGAGCAAAGCTGTACACATTTACTACGATGGGTGAGGATGGGGAAAAATATGACGGTGGCGTAAAAGTGAGTAAGCGTGCCAAGGGTGTAAAAAATTCATCGATAAATAGCATCACGTTTGATGATTATAAGCGCTGTCTGATGGCTTACCAAGAGTTGACTCTCCCACAGTATTTAATACGCAGTAAAAAACATGAAGTAAGCACGATCGTACAAAAAAAATTGGCCCAATAGCTATAGGATAAACTGTAGCCGTAGAATTGATGTAAATATTTGATGTTTGACGCCTCGGACGATCCACCAATGGGGCGGAAACGTTTCACCATCAATACGATGTTTAATGGATTTAAAAATGTGAATTCATATACTTAACAATTATTTATTTATTATTATTAATATATCGAGCAATTATTCATATTTATTTGTTTACCACGAGAAAAGTTTTCAGAAAATGAAAAAAAAAGTTTTACAAAAAATAAAATGTGTAATAATCGTATGGAAAAATTGCATATCATCATCATCATCATCATCATTATTATTATTATTATTATTATTATTATTATTGTTATTATTATTTTCATAGTACAGAGTATGGCACATGTGCGTACAAAGGAAATAAAATGTGGAAATATTTGTATATTCAAAATCGTTGATTGTAATTCGGAAAATACATACAAATTATGTTACATGTCTGTTTTATTTATCCAACTATTGTGCGAATTATCAAAACCCAACCACTTCACATAGAACAGATTCCCCCGTTTGCGTAATACTTTCTCCACAAGGTAGCCGTCGGGATATTTCACTTTGGCGAGCTCTTCCTCGTAGAAGCCCCCCTCGATAGGATGATCTTGATAATCGGTAAGTTTGTAGGTGGGTGGATTGGTATTTTTCACCTCACTCACGGTGAATATTTCTGTCGTCCAATTGGGTGTATAGCCTTTTTCGAATACATTCTTGTACTTGCTGATTCGAACTCGATCGCCTACACTGAATTTCCGCGCTCGATCACTTCGTTTGATTTGCCGAGACTTGTATACGCCTTGATACAGTTGTTTTTCATTGTCCGTGCAGGCATCCACCGGTTTTATTCGAATCGTGCGATGCTTGGTGCTATTGTAGGACTTCATGGAATTAACCCAAAATATTAATACACTTGTCAAATCCTAGGAGAGTAAACCGCTTCCACATTTTATTTTTTCAATGTTCGACTAAAACGTTCGCATATCGACGCCTTTAAGAACCTGAAAGCGTTCCAACAAGCACCAAGGCACAGTGTTCGACCGTGTAACACAGTGTCACACTGTGTCTCCTTGCTGGAAAGCTCCCTGTGTTACTCGGAAGGCGAATGCAGCCAGCATCATGTCGAAATCGGTAACTCTCTGATGTTCTGGAATAAGTTCTCAACTCTACCGTTGGAACATCTCAGGGGTCGCAAGCGCATGAGGATTTTCGGGTGTCACACGAAAGCTCATTAGGGTAACTGTCTTCATATTTTTCAGTGAATGCTTGAACGTCTTGAAAAACCTAGCCATGGAGCCTTACTCTAGGCTCCATGAACCTAGCCGTCACATGTGTACCAGAAATGAAATCAGATCAAATTTTTTCATTTCTGATAATAACGATAGTTGCAAACGTTATATGAAATCGAATTCTACAGTTTAGATGTATATAGATATACTTTAGCTGGGGTGATGTTACACATTACGTTTTTTAAATTTATATCTGCTTCAACTTAAGAGGGTGCCATATGGACGTTGACGTATATATCTTCCAATATTGAAGTCAACGTATCTCAAACTCGGAAAAGGGCCCAACGGTTCATTCCATTCTAGAAAACACACTGAAATACAGTTTAATTTTACGCGGAAATAAAGAAATGGCATGAATTCTACGAAATCGCAATAGTAAATTCGTAGATTTCATGATTCATTCATTCATATGATTCAGAAATAAAGAAACTGCAGGAATTCTACGAATTTACTATCCCGATTTCGCAGAATCTGTGCCATTGTTTCATTTGTGTCTCAAGTGAAAATGAATTGAAGTGTTTTTGTGTAGAATTGCCAGAGAATGGGGCTATTAAGCCATTTTTCGCGTTTGCGATAGCCGACTTTGATATTTGAAGACATATATGACAACGTCGAAATCGACTAGGCACCCCCTTAACTTACTAATTTGGTTTTTGGCAAGCTTCAGAAAATGAAATTTGGAAAGGTTCCAACAAATCCTATTTGACAAGCAAAAATACTAACATCAAGACAGTTAACAACTTTATTTTACTGCTTCACCACAATTAATCATACAAATATCAACGGTAACATCACCGCTATTTCAATATTTTCACAGATACACGTAATTATAATATTCGTTTTCTTTGCTTAAAAATTATCAAGTACAAATACAATAAATATACAGACCATTTGATAAGTACGTTGCGCAGTTGTAATAGATTTTCATGAATAATAATTACTCTGCTATATATACCTATATGTGCTATGTACCATATTACTAATCTTTAACGTGACATTCTCTTATGTGTGTAAAAGCAGAAAAATTTTTAGGGTACGTACATACTGACATGAGCAAAATTAATATTTCAGGCCTATAGTTCAATATGGTGCAGCATAATACAGGGAGGATAAAAGTGCGAATGATTTACATTACATTATTACGACAAAATGTGCCGTATTTAACATAATATTAACTATCAAATTGCTGTGGCGTAGTATTACAGTAAGAACTACTTTTTCCCCATTGTAAGCTAATTTCGTCCACGCTGCTTGGAAGATAGTACTAGCGAACAAGTCAATCAAGAACAGAGAGCTGAATCACATCAGTTGTCAGAGAAGAATACTGTTTGCAAGTGCAATCAAAGTATACAACAATTTCTCTATGCATAAAGAATATTTTTTTTCTTGTTGGTACTTTCAAATGATTACCTGCTAAAAATCATCATATCGAGGTCAATTCGGTAAAACGTTTATGCTGATTTGTTAAATTTTGGTGTGTATAAACTCTCATAAAGAATATTTGTCACTGTGGAATGTTATGTACAACCTTAATTTATATTCTCGGCAATTAAGTCAGATCTTTGTAGTGCAGTTATCATGTTATGATTATCCAAGAATGTTGTATACGAAATTGTCTAGTTCCAATATACATATAATTCTCTCAGAGTCTTGTAGTTGCGGATAAATATTCAAATGTATTTGAAACTCTGTTGTGTCAACTTGGCATGAAACTATTATTTGGTAATAGAATTATATTCAATATTATTGTAATACATCATACAGTCGTTAGACTGAAGTTCACTTGACCTCTAATCTATCTATATGGGCTATTTCTCATACCGAACATCACTAGACATCTGGTAAACTCTCTCCAGGAGAGCCCTTGTTATGCTTCCAGGCAATTTTTGATGCTTCTTTATTAAATCTTCTAATGCTGTTGCTACCTGAGTAGATAAATATGTTCATTACCAATTCAGAGTGAATTATCCGTTTTTGCAATATTTGATTCTCTCAATATTGTCAATTCCGTTTCACACAATTTGCTGAACCCATGATTTGATATATTAAAATTTGGCTTATTACTGTCATGTAGGATCGACCTTGAAACTATATCTCATGAAAATTGAAGATACTTCGGTAACTGATAAAAAAAAACCAATCAAATAGAACGACATAAGTCTCCATTAGATGATGCAATATAAGATTTTAATAGAAAAATGCATTTAAACATACCTTCACCTGGAGCTCTTCAGCTGACAAAGAACTGTCGTACGAAATCGGTTTGCCAACAAAAGTAATAAGTTTCACTGGAAAGCCACCAAATATTGGCACAAACGGAAATCTGGTTGCTGCATAAATCCGAAGCCATATTCTTCTACCCCAACTCACTGTCCTGAATGCTTCTCTCAAATTCCTTGTAAAGATAGGAATTATTTTCTAATATGAAAAAATGAATGATTTTTAGACAAAATGGGTACATAATATTTCATACTTTCCAAAAAGGTAGTCAGATCTATTAATCTTACCACTTTAGCATCCAGTGCCACCTTAGCGAAACCTAATCGCTTCTTCCACATAAGGCGGTAATAACAGTCCCCAAATTGTGCCTCGTAAACACCGCCAGGAGAAATAGCTAGCATGTTTCCTTCTTTCAAAATAGATGAACATGTCTGTATTGTACCAGGAATAACTTTCAAAACGTCGGATATGATGGACCAACCAGGAACTTTGAATAGGAAACGATCGGCAACTGTGTGAATTAGTTTGGAATTGTAAAGGAATACTTTGGATATGAAATAGTAAAGGTCTATCGGAATAGCTCCATGGTAATATACGAACAACACTGGCTCGTTTTCTGGAATATTATTCAGTCCAACAATCTCGTAACCTGTCAAAAACCATGGTAAATAACATTAAATTATATATTTTTTTTTCAGAATATTTTCTACTTCAGATTCAAAAGTTTAATCAATGACTATAAAACGAATCTCTCACTTAAAAATCCTGCAGCTTATCTACATTTACAAAGTGAAGAATATTCGATGTATTTTCATTTCAACATAGTTTAATACGCCTAGAAAACATTAAAACATCGACTCTTCTCAACATTTTTGTGCAGATAATCATTCAACAATAAAAAGTCGACTCGGACATTGTCTTCAATAAACTCAAGCTAGTAACTACATCCAACTTGGTCTAATATTTCAAGATTGCCACTTTGAGTGGCCATGAAATTAACAATTGCCACACTTCGATTTTGCACAAAAAATCTGATTTCGGATTTTTGAACTGCATGGTAAATTTATCCTTCAAATTATTATCAAACACTATACTGTGCGTTTTCACAATATGACATTGGATTCCATCCCATTTACACACCATGCCATATCCATCCGTGAGCATCCCAAACCGCGGCTACTGTATTTCGCGCTGCATTTTTCCAATCCGTTTCGTACGCATGTCTTAATCGGGCTCTGAAACAATGTTCCACGTAAAATTGAGTGACACTCAAAGAATATAAATACATAATATAGTTCGAATCTCAGTGTGGATGAACTGCATTCTTTCATTTTAAGTTTAAGCCATATCATTGAAAAACTGATGTATGGAAATCAGACCATACCTATGTAATTTGTAGACATAAAGAATTGATGCAGTGGCGTAAAGGAGTACGACGATCACTAAAGGAAGTAGAAACGTAATAAGTAAAGGCATAAGTAGCCATGATAGCCAGAGCGTGAAGTCCACGTCGATATCGATGTATTCAACTGAAAAGGATCAAGTATCATATCATTCTAAATTGTTTGTGAAAGTGAAGGCACATCATATGATGTCTATCGATTCAATGCTAATAGTTATCAACTCTCTTCTGCCTCTACTGAACGAAAAACATTTCAACGACAGTCATTTCATTCAAACTGGATTCGTAGTGTTTTTTGTAGCTGTTGTGTGGAGTTTTGCATTTAGCGACGTTGCAACAAAAAAATCGAAAGTAGAAATATTTATAATGGGGGTTTTCAGACTACAGAATTGTCACTCCAGATGGTCCGTAAGCTTGCGTATTTTGAAAAAAAGTTGAACGGACTCCGTCATCTGAATCATAAGTTCAGAGAAGACAAAATAGTTTTAAAATCTGTGGTAATGTTTGTGTTAATGATAGGGAACAGACATGAAAGAATATCCCTAGTATGTAATAGGAATGAATCTGAGCAAAATTGAACCATGCCAAGATATCAATGATTTGAGAAGAGATTTTATGACCGGAGTGTTCAATATGATAAAACTCTGATGTTTTTGACCTGATTTAACCATTTTTGGGCTCCTTTTGCTTGTTGACAAAGTTTCCACAACTTGTATGAAAAAAATTTGATAGATCACACATAAAAGTATTCTCATATTATAACGTGCAAATTAAGAGCTGACAAAAATCTGTTATACCGCTGTAACTATTTACATACATTTTGAAGATGTCCGCTTGTGAAAATTTGTTCAAGCAATTTCTGGCGATATTTATGGCAAACAAAATAAGTCCAACAACACTAGATTCAGATCAAAAACACAAGGGTCAAATCCTTACAAATGTTTCAACTATAAAACTTTTCCTCAAGTTGTGGATACCTCATCTCGATAATGCTCGGATTTGCTCAGTGCCATTTTTATTATATGTATATCAGAGATATATTATCATTCTTTTTTTATTATCATTGGTACAAATAACATTTCTGGAGATTTTTCATTCACCTTTTGATTCAGATGCTGTTCAGTCAGTTGCTCAATAACTGAGGTTCAAATACATTCAACTTCCATTATACTATCATGAAGGATTTTTATGATTTGTCATATTGTACTACCTTCCATCGGTATTATCAGTCATATGAATGCTACTCTGATACATACGATTATTCTGACCAATTACTGTGTGAGTACATAGCTAAAGTGGCCCATCTGGGTTTACTCTATAATAAGGATAGATGTGGTGAAATAAATAATCGTAATTTACGCCTGCCATAACTGTGTCGATCTCATGCACTGCTTATTTCAACAAATGAAATTATTATTTCTGATAAAAAATTAAATCCTGCCAAATTTCACAGATGGCAAAACGTATTATTTATCAGAATTTCACGTTTATACTAAAATTATCTCACTATCCATACTTTACTCAGGTTTGTAATAATTCAAAGTTGGAGACACAGTGCATGTGAATTAATTAGCAAGTAACCTATATATCATCAGAAGTGATTTGGTAGCAAATTGACGAAATAGTAAGGCCTAATGTCTAACATCACGTGTAGTTACGTTTAGTTTTGGGGTTAGAAGATGATGCATTGTTTTTTCAATAGAAAATAAATAAAATGTTTACCTATGAAACCACCTATCATCTGCCAAATATTTGGTACTAACGATATCATGTTTATAAATTACGATTAGAGGTGGACAAAATGGAACAAAATAATCACAATGTTTAATAAATTTAATTAATTCACGCACATAATTGTCACTGATGTTTTTTTTTTGTTCTTTTTTTCTTTCTCTGCAAAACCCTTGCGCGTATCCTTGTATTTCGCACTTTGGGGTTAGTTTCTACAGTTTCTTGATTTGAACAGCTTCTGAATTCGGATTCGAGTTATTCTGTCCAGCTGAGTGGAACAAATATAGAGTGTGTTCGGAAATTGACTGACAGTACTGTCAGTACTGGTTTTCCGTTCTAAAATGCTTTTCAGCACGGCTGACACGACTAAAATGTATCACCATTTCGTTGGACATTGGTCCTAGGGAACTACTGACTTCCGGCTGTCGAGACTGTCAGCAGCGAGCACGGTCTTACATACAGGTCTTGCGACTCAATAGAATTCCAATGGTAGAGAGTGGCTCCTCTGTTGAAGAAAAATCCAGATGGAGCTGCGATCGAGGGATGCATCAACATAACCTACAATGTTTGAATAAGCCTTTGACACGTCTTATAATATGTAAATAAAATTTATGGGTTAGGATTCCACGCCCATGTGACGCGCGAGCGCGACTATCGTCATCCTTGTCGCACCGGGCATCCCTCGATCGCAGCGACGCTAGCGGCTTGACACGTTAAGAGGCCCACGTCGAAACTCAGAGTCGCAAGACCTGTATGTAAGACCGTGGCAGCGAGGTAGTGCAGAGCCAATAATGCATATGGCACCGTCCTGTGAGCACATGCAGGGGGTCCGCACTCGAGTGTGGAGAGCTGAGATAGAATAGTTCCCAGCTGAGGGAGCTTAGCCATGGTGGCGTTGTATGCGCGCTCGGCAGTAAGTATAGTTTAGGCCAATCAGAATATACATGAATATACACCAGTGTTACACACTGGTTACACACTTTTTTTCTACTCTCAAATCCTCTCAAACGATTCTCAAAAGATTAAAAAAAAAATTAAACGTCCAAGTCCATTTTTTGAGGAGATAGAAAATATGGGGGCCAACTTCACACCCAAAATTAAAATCAATTTTCCGGAAAGACTATTAACTCTCAAACGATTTTTCTTTACTCTCAAACCCTCTCAAACGATTCTCAAACGAATTGCATTTTTTAGATTTAAAAATAATAACTTCGGGGGGCCAACTTCACGGAGGTCCCGATTGCACCTTCCGACAGCACAAAACGAATGTCCGACAACGAATCACGATATACGACTCACCAACGACCCATGGTAGAACCGGCCCAACCGGCCTAAGACCGTGCCTGGGCCATTGACGGAAGAAATTAAGGACTGTTACTCGTGGGTAAATTCGGAGCCAATACTCGGTGGGTAAATGGGCCTGAGACCATGAAAAGAAGTGTTAACGATCAATCCGGTAGTTTCTTTATCGGCGGAAACCAGCATTAGCACGCAAGCTTGTAAGTAGCATGCAAAACCTCATGAGCAACGCCATGGGTAACCGGTTTAAACTGTACTTTAGTCAATGCCCGGGCGCTCAACTGAATATTTGCACCAGTCCAAGCTATGCCGACTATTGACATACTGATAAATACATATATATATATGTGTGTGTCATACCGTACCTAGGATACAAGTGTCATCTATGTAAAGCGATTTATGCAATTGACCACTGTCACTAGGACCGGCGTTCGAATAAACGAATTAGTTGTTGAGAATCGTGAAAATGAAGTATGATGTTCCGTTAAAATATGTCAAACCGAGTTAATCTTATATCGAGATGCAATATAGATAATAAGATAACTTAGTTATCTAAATCGAAAGATAGGTTAGGTATATCACTGGAAGTTGGAGTTGCGAGCATGCACCGTTGGCTATCTTCACCGCAGGCTACGGGCCGCGCAGCAGGGAGAGGAGAAGCTGTTTCACAACGACAGGGGAACTAGCGTTCACTACACACATACCTACGTAACGTGAAATTCTATCTGCTGAACGTACCTAAATGCGGGTGTATTCTACCAGTGTTAGTTTCCGAATGAAATTCAACGCGTTATACAGGCAACACAGTTAAAAATCGTATTTATTTTTTTTTTGGTAGTTAGAGCGTTGGTCGATATACGTGTACGCGGCATGAGTTAGCAAGTCTTGTGAACAACCTAGCTATGTAAAATTTTGGAAAAGTTGCGACCTCACAGCTTTACGAATCTTATCCAATGAGGTTTGTTCATTACAACGACGATCAGCCACCCCTCGCTGCCTTCTACTTTCGTCATATAGCTCACCGCGCAACGGATACTTACCAGATGAAGGTATTTATTATTCATTATCAATTATCAAAGAATGTACTGTCGTTTTCGATTGATTGATTTCATGCGCGCGCGCGATTATCACGACAGACTTTTAACTGTATCCTCCTCGTTTCGGGTACAGGCTGTACGTTTTGAGCTTTGTTTATCATTGTATTTACTGTTATGTTTGCATCCTTACTCTCTCTACGATCACATTGTTTTTATTAACATTTCTTACTACGTGCAAGGCTCTGGCCAAGGAAATCTGTTCATTTCGTTGAGATATAAGGTCTGGGTTAAAAGGGATGCAAAAAGCAATGGTTTTTATTTTTATATTCAAATAAACCTAATCCGAATTGTTGAATGTATATTTTACTACATATTATTATTACATTCTTTTTATACAAGGCATTTCACTGGGCAGTCGTAAATTTATCTTTAATGCATTTTTTTTTTTGCTTTGGGTATTGTCGCCTCTTCTATTGGACAAAAAATTTTGCTCTCAACAAAGAAAGATTTGCAATAACAAAAGTATAAGTCTGTTTCAAAGATTATTCTTTAATTCTTCTTGTCCAGGGTAAGACAAGTAGTAAAAAAAAAGTTTAACGCCCATTGATCTTTGAATAGACCGTCAAACTCTGTAGGCGCAAAGTCTACCCAATCAAATAATAAAAGTATGACTTTACTGACAGACAAGTTTAGGACAATAAATTTATCAATAGTCAATTTAGTTTGACAGTAACATTGAAAGTAAGTGTTGGCAATTGTATATCATTATCAACAGAGTGGTTTTCTTCATTCAAACCCTGTTCTTTATTTACCAAAGCTTAACTCTCATCATTTACAAAACTGCTTGAACCATTTTCAGTTTTAGGTCTGGACCTTTATATTGCAAGTCTGTTTTTCTTCGGTAAAAAGAATCAGAAATAAGAGGGGTAACTTTGTGTTCAAATTTTGCTAAATGCAACATGTTGAGATTACATTACCTTTATCTTTGTGCGATTGCTCACACCTTTTATGCAGAGTTTACACATTGAAAATACATACCATACCGCTATATATTATTCAATTAATGTTTGATCATTTTAAAATAATATTTTCTTCAACTTTTAACTTTGCAAATTATCATGATTTGATAGAAATATTATATCAATTTTGCTTTTTGTTACAGATCTCCTTCTGTGAATTTCATCAAGCTTATACACACAATAATAATGTACTGGCACAAACTACTTCTGTAGTTTGTTATTTGAAATAAGGTTGGCTTATGATCATTTATTGTTCAAATACTAATAGAAAATTGAGAAAATTTTAATTACCTTAAAAATCATTTTTTTATCATCATAAACATGAAAAACTAGGTCGAGTCAATAGATTTGATTCAATACCTTTAATTTATATTCTTAGTTTGAGGTCGTTTTTGAATAATAGCAGAACTACCATAACTAAGAGTTGTTTATTCAGTCATGCATCCATTTTATTTTTACCACAATTTTTTTTTTCAAAGTAATTATACATAAATTAAACTTTAAACAATATTATAAAAAACTTGACGTTGTTTTAGATAATGTCTGACGATGAAGTCACTATGGATTCAATGGACACAGAGGAGGATATTTTTACACCTCGTAGTCGTAGCCTTGGCTCTGTAGCTAGAAAATCTAAGAGTCTACGAACACTTCGATCACGTGTCCCGTCAAGTCCACTCCTCAACCGCAATGTTTCCAGTGTCAGGCGGAGTACAAGGAATAGAATGCAAACTTACGATAATCTGAATACTAGCTGGATCCTAGGTAGATGATGATTAACGTGGTATTGCTTGGTTCCTGCTTGCTTTTCCTCCTGTACAAATTGAGAACGTTTTTAATATTTTCTGGTCCTTCAGGTACACAAACTCTCAAAGGTTATCCAATGTTTCGACAACCAGGCTCATCATCTGATAAAGAAATGGTTGAGGAAGTGAATGAAAGGAAGCGTGAATTAAAACGAAGGATACCTTTGAAATCGCGAGAAAATCATCCGCTGAACAAAGGTCCTACCAGGCACATTAGAGCGCTGCGTGATCGAGAGCTTCGAGACAGACCAGATCGCAGCAAGGAACTTAGGGAAAGACAAGAACGTGATAAAGAATCAAGAGATAGGCCAAATATAGATAAGGAATCTTTAGAGAAGCACGAGCAGGACGAAGAATCTAGAGATGGTGCAGACTCGGTTACGGAGTCGAAAGAAGGGCCGAGACAAGATGAAGACAGATCTGAAAAAGAACTGAAAGATAGAGGAGAAAAAGATTGTAGAAATAAAACTGAACTGACTGCTGGACATGATGAAAAAGAAATTAGGTATGTTGATTTTGTAAACACGATCCGTATGGGCTTTATACACTAGGCGGCATATACTTTGCAGAAGGACCAAGTCTCTCGGTTCACCTAGGCTTAGAGAAGGCCCTGTGACCAGATATATGTTGGAAAAAGATGAAAAACCGAAAGCAGAACAGAACGACGATGAAGACAGTTCTCAAGAGAGTCACAAGCCACATAACAATGACAATTCTGATAATGAAGATGTAAGTATTCCCAATTTTCTGGAATGATCACCTAGAATTAAAACTGTGTCACTTATATAGTAACTATTATTAGTAACTTGTATAGCAACTATTGTCACGTTTTTTTTTTTTTTTTTTATTTCTGTTATCAAGGGTTACGAAGATATGTATACAAGAATAAAAAGAACCAAAAGAGCCACACAGCGCCAACTACAAAGAGATAAAAAATTAGGTAAGTTAAATAGTCTATTGCGAGTCACAATGTGATATATTTATCAGAAAAGTGGCCATGTACATTGGTTGAAATCTATACCAAAACTATCCCCTTTCTCCTCACTTCTATCAGATGCTGATTTTTGGTGCAACGAATGGCTCAAAGCTGTTTAACCATTACAAATCGTCAGTACATTGCCACTTGACATGTTTACAATAACATCAAATCGTACTAATGTTAATTTTCATTCATTTATAGTGGAGGAGAGTGATCTAAGTGAGTCGTCAGACTCTCCGGGACCTCGAAAGTACAGCTTACGGCAAAAAAAACCAGCGGTCGATAGATTTCAAGCTAGTGTTGAACCGGTGCAAAGATCATTCCGCGTATTGAGAAGTGTACTCACTAATTCAATGAGAAGATGTAAACACAGGGGTAAGACCACCAGCTCTAGTGATTCAAGTGATTCTGAACCACAACGGTATGATAAGAAAAAAGGGAAAAAAGCACGGTAAGTAACTCCCTTTTCCTCATTTGTCTTTGTCTGTAACCAATGAAACTTTATATATATGGCACAGCTAAGTTGAGCAATAGAATTCAGTGAGTTAAGAGGGTATATATTACCAGATGGTTGAAAAAATGGATATAGATGGGGAATTTATGTTTCGCCAGCATATTATTAAATTTGATTGGAGTTTGTCCCATTCCAAAAAACATAGCTTGAGCTTCGTTTCTATGTTTTTTCATTCCCATCAATTGATAGGAAGCAAGGTTATTAACAATAAACTCAATTGTTTCACTCTGCGACATGTTTTGTGATGCCCACGAAAACCTGCTCAACCGATTTACTTAGGATTTCGGAGACAGTAATCTTGGATAGTTTATCCTCTTTGTCACAATCCCACCTTTTTTTTTATCCTTTTTTTTTCCTCAAGTAAGTAGAAAAGAGTTAATTCCTTACCAATAATCGAATTTAGAATGATTTGTAAATTTGTTTCAAGGAAAGAAAAAATGGATTGTGAGAAAGAAAAAGGAGAGAGAAAAAACTATCCAAGAATACTCTCTCCAAATTAAATGTAAAACAGTTTAGTCTTTTTTGAGATATTATGAGTATTGCAAAGCATGTCTTCAAGCAATATGGTTAGCATTATGATCATTAACAATGGTTCTTATTAATTAATTGTAACAAAACAAATTTGTGAATGAAGTTTGATTTACATATTTTTGATTAAAATAAACTCTAATCAAATTGAATAAATGGTTGTCGAGATAGGAATTCCTAAATTTTACTCACTTTTTCAACTGCCTACTCGTATATATCCCCTTAACCGTATTACAATTTCGTTCTAGGCAATCAGCAATGCCGCAAGGTGGCCCACCGGATCGCAAAGCTGATATTGATCCCATCACAGTAGATACTAATATAACATTCAGTGATGTCGGAGGTCTAGAATCACATATTCATTGCTTGAAAGAAATGGTGGTCTTCCCAATGATTTACCCTGACGTTTTTGACAGATTTCATATTACTCCGCCGAAAGGGGTATTATTCCATGGTCCACCAGGTATGTAATATAAAATCTTGAAGTGTAAGTTTCCAATGATACTAGCCTGGTTATGTTAAACATATATACCTTTTTTCTACATGAAGCTGAAGCTTGTAGGCAGTCAAAGGTGCTAACACCAAGTAAAATAAAACGGTTAGACATGAGGGTTAAAATTTTGTCAAATTCCATGAGAAGCTTATACTTTTAGAATCATAAGCCTTAAATGTTTCTGAATTTTTTCATTAGAAAAAAAATTGAGCAGCTTCATTTACACTTTTTCTACACGTTCTTAAATGTTATTTATTACATAACGGTTAAAAAACTGTTTTCTCTCACTTAACAGGTACTGGTAAAACGTTGATTGCCAGAGCACTAGCCAATGAGTGCAGTCGAGGCAGTCGAAAAGTTTCATTTTTTATGCGAAAGGGTGCAGACTGCTTGTCAAAATGGGTAGGCGAGTCTGAACGTCAGCTAAGACTACTCTTTGAACAAGCACAGCAAAAAAAGCCATCGATAATTTTCTTTGATGAGATAGATGGCTTGGCACCTGTTAGAAGTACAAAGCAGGATCAAATCCATGCCAGCATTGTCTCTACGCTACTTGCTCTTATGGATGGTCTATGCAACAGAGGAGAGGTAACTTATGATTGGAAAGATTGAAATTCAATTTTTATCAAGCATTAGAGCACGTTATCAATATAATATATTATATTTACGTTATATCACTATCAATTACTACGCGTAATTTTATCTGAATAATACCAGCATAGTTAGTTATTAAGATATAACCATGTATGTGCCGGGAACCCAGCTCAACTCAATCACTCTTCAAACTATTGCCACTTCAAAATTCCTCGTTTTTGGATCTTATGTCATATCATATCATGTTTGCACTCGTTCAAATTCACTGCAACGAGTCGTTTTATTTAGAAGAAAGTTCTCTACAATCCCAATGTGCCAGTTTTTTTCAACACGTCACGTTAATTTTATCAGGATCGCACTGATACTGATTCTGCTCAATAAACAGTAATATCTTATTGATTATTAAGAGAAATACAAATGTGTTTTGCTGAATTTGTAAAAAACAATTTTCCAAACGAAATAAGCCATTGTGGATTTTAAAAACTTTTCTAGAACACAATTTTTAGTATTTACCCGATTTTCATACTATTTTAGCTTCGACAATTATGTGAAAAATTTGTTCAGAAGTCTGTGTACTTATTAAGAAATGTTTTTGGATTTCTCGGTGTCAAACTCAAGCTGTTAGGAATTTTCAAGCCTAGATTGTTGATAAAGGAATTTATGAAGTGAACTTTGTTTATTTACAGTACGAAAGTCTGGTTACGCTGAAGTACTCTGTATAATTATTGCGGGGTATCAAGCATTACACAAGTAATAGAATTTGAAATAATAATAATTCTCAGAATATTATCAATGATTCATTAAATGAAGAAAATTTGTGTACTAATTTAGTTACCTTTCTGTGTAAAAGATATCAAGTATGACCTTATTTTCGTACTTACTAAAAAAAATTAAGTTTATTTCACAAATTCCAGTGAAAATCAGAAATCTAAATATGAAAAAAATGATGATTGATCAAGTGCGCTACCGAAATATCCAAACACAAGTTGATATGCATAAGAATATGTAAGACATTTCGTTTATTTTAATAATCTTCGAAGTAAAAATGAGATGGAAATGTGATACATATTGAAAATCATGTGGAGGTCAGTTTTTTAAACGAGCAGTAAGGACAGAGGGTTAAATTTGGGATGAGAAGCTAAAATTTGAGATGTGATAATTTCGATTTGATTTAGAGGCAGAATTTCACGTATAATCCTGACTGATAAAAAACTTCTAATTTCGAATTTGTTTTCTTCTAGTCCTGCTTGTTTCTTTTTTCTTCTTGTTTCAAGATGGTATAATTTTTAATAACTAACGTTTCAACATTCTAATACCCCAGGTTATCGTAATTGGTGCGACAAACAGGATAGATGCAATAGATCCGGCACTGCGCAGACCTGGTCGATTCGATCGTGAGTTATTTTTTCCATTACCACCAAGGAAGGAAAGATTAGAAATTCTCAAAATACACGTTAGTAAATGGGAGAATCCACCATCTCCACAACTGCTGGAAGCCTTAGCTGAGAAATCTACTGGATATTGTGGGTCTGATCTGAGAGCTCTATGTACTGAAGCAGTCTTGCAAGGATTGAGAAGAACATATCCCCAAATATACATGACCAGTGACAGGCTTCTTTTGGACCCAACGCAGGTCGAGGTAAGATCACGAGGCGTGGAATCTTTGAACGTTCAACTGTCAGTTTTAACTTTTAATAAAATGTTCCAATAACTGAATACGAAATTAAATGATTAACGATAATTCTTAGCTACAGATTCAATTTGGTTGGGTGACCTTCAGGGATGAAATGATGCACTTTTAGCAATCAATTATGTTTTTCAAAACGACGTTTCGGCAGGCCCCGCCTACCATCATCAGGTTTCTTTAATGTAAAACCAACCAACATAATTGATTGCTAAAAGCGCATTATTTCATCGCTGACCGTCACCCAACTAAATTGAATGTGTAGAATATCTACATGGTCACAAACATTAATCTCAACAATAATTCTCAGGTAATTCCAATTTTTCAAGCGTACTATTCGTCATTACATCTAATTTAACAGGTAAAAAAACGAGACTTCGTACAGGCCAGCTCTATTCTTGTTCCTTCGTCACACAGAGTAGCTCCATGCGCTGGAAGAAAGTTGCAGCCTTTTTTGGAACCATTGTTAAATCCTGCCTTAGAAACAATACTCGATACTATAAAAAGGACATTTCCACAGGGTATCAAACCAGCAATGGCAAAGTGCGTTTGTATCCTTATTTTTGAAATTTCTTTTGTCAAATTCAATACTTAAAAACTGATGGCAAATTGTAGGATAAAAATAGTCAGAGGTATTCATCGGCCACGATTATTAATTGCTGGTGGATATAAGGCAAAGGGACAAGGACCTCATCTTGCGCCAGCAATCCTGTATCGAATGGAACACTTACCAGTACATACTCTTGACGTTAGTACGCTTTTTGCAGAAACTGCAAGGTCGCCCGAAGAAGCTTGTGTGCAGGTAATGTTTTTCAACTTTATAGTTATTTGTGGACTCATAGCAAACAGCTATAGTAGTCAGGTTACTTTGAGTATTAACTTTCGAATAATTAGCAAGAAGCTGCATTTTGGTATACAGTCTCATTTTGAAATCAGTAATAAAATTATCACAAGTCACAATCGATAGGAGGTTGAAAGATTTTAAAGAAGGTTTCTGCATTTTCTTGTAAACCGTTAATCCTACAATGAAAAAGACTGTAATAAAATGAAGTACATTAGATTCCCTATAAAACCGTTTTATGCTTTTTTCCATACAAGCAAAGGTTTCGAAAATATGTATTTCCGATTGACCACTGCATTTATGAAGCTTGAGATCGGTTATTTTCGCACAACCGCGATTTCATTAAACGCAGTTTTTTAGTACTTGAAGCTTAAGATGCTTATACCTCGAAAACAATTTAAAAAAATTCCTATGGGATCCACGACGGAATTTCTTATACTCATAATTAGTCCCGAGAGGATTGTCAGCCCATGTCAAAAAAAACGAAAAATCTTTTGTTGCAAATTTCAAATTTCCGGACTTTGATTGCTCATAACTTAAAAATTGTGGTATGTATCAAAATCGCTCGTAACACATCATCTACACTGTTCTTTTCTTGATAGAGTGCTGTATGGATTTACGAAACCGTACATTTTTCGCATCTGGTGCCGTGTGGCTCAAATTTAGTAGATGTTGGCACAGTACGTGTCCCGAAATCTTTGTTTGCATAAGAAACAGTATGAAACCTTCATGTTCGAAATTTAGTAGAGAAGACTTATAAAATATATTAAATTTTTTAAATTCTCTACATGAAATGGTGTCTCAGTCTGCTATTTTAATCTACTTGCAGGTATTCAACGAAGCAAGTAGAAATGTACCTTCTATTATTTATATCCCAGCTATTGATCAATGGTGGCCCCTTGTCCCAGAAACAGTGAAAGCAGTTTTTCTATGTCGAATTATGGCCCTGGATCCAACGTTACCAATCTTAATATTGTCAACGAGTGATACCATGTACGAATGCTTGCCATTGCACCTTCGAAACTTGTTCAGTAAATTCCGTGGTGAAGTGTACACGATGAGAAATCCGATGTCTCAACAAAGAGCGAAATTCTTTAGACCAATTTATATGGTACAAAGTCTTAAACCACCACCAATTAAGAACAATAAAGTTGCGGTACTGGAAAAATTACCTTTAGCTCCAGAATTTGTGCCAAAAAGAATGACGGAGGAAGAGAGAATATCACTTTATGAGAAAGAAGAAGCGTCACTGAGAGAGCTTAGGATATTTTTACGAGAGATTTGTGCTAAACTTGCTAGGAACCGACAGTAAGTTATCATTTTTATTATTCTATTTCGATGCAATTTTTTAGTCAGTACATGAAGAAAATACTTGATAACAACCACTGAAATACTGTTAAAATATTTTTGTGCATACAAAGATGAAGAATTTTGCCCACAGATTTTTCATGTTTACAAAGCCTGTGGATACGGAAGAAGTTCCAGACTACAACATGATTATCAAGCAACCAATGGACCTGGAAACAATGATGACCAAAATAGATATGCACTGTTATTTATGTGCACGGGATTTCCTTGATGACGTTGATCTCATTTGTAGAAATGCACTGGAATATAACCCGGACAGGTGAGTAAAATCTTGAAATTATTGGTATTCTTTGAGGATATGCCGTTGGTGGGATCGTTCATTCACTAAATTCACTGAGCTAGCATTGTTAACTTAACACTTGCTATTCAAGCACTTTGAAATTGATTAAATAATTCCATCCTCTCTATTGATTTTTTTGTAAATATTGAAAGAATCGTGAAAGCATTTGCTTTTGAGAGACAGGAACTTCGACAATGACACTTCTACAAATACCAGGTAGTTTAAAGGAATTAACATTCGCCATAACTATTTTTTAAAAACAACGAGTGGAATGCCTATATTAAATTGTTATCACGCACATACATTGCTATCGCGACAAACTTCGCTTGAGGAAAAGAATAATTTCTTTGACCCTGAAACACGTATCATTAATGACATCGTTAAGTGTTTTCCAATATGCATGTGTGTGCGTATGTACACAAAAAATATTGGCTCCTTAGTTATATAAAATCGACTTGGACAGTTCAGTTGGAACTTGGGTTGAAAATGACATATTCAATGGATATCTGGCATATTTTATCAAAATACTTAACATCTTTCGCTTAGAAAATGGTGACCCTGTTAATTTTCCAAAATTGATCATTGTTACGATTTTTCACTAATCTTTGTAGAATTTCGTACAATTTATACATCGTATTATTCGTTTTGCATTTTTTCTAATTTCTTAGCTGTCGCATTTGATATATCGAATCACATTAGTTGCGTGAGATGAACATCAGGTCAGAAATCGTCAATTACGCAAAAAAGATATACAGCAAATTTAAACCACAAGACAAAAACTTTCTTTCATTCAATTAATCAACGTATAATCAATTTCTAACTATCTGACGCACGTGACTGATTATATGCTGTAATAGGCTCGTATAGAAGCAATAATACGATTGTGCCTGTTGAAGAAATCAAAGCTATTGCCCTCATCCGCCTGGTTGAATTTAATGTACAACTGAAGCGTCATCATGACCTAGGAACTGTAAAAAGATTGAAATTTGAACAAAATCTTGTGGTGTATATTTGAATCTTTTTAAATTACGAAATGCACTCGAAATTGTTTGCAAATCGTGCAGAAATGTCTGTCTTTTTTCTCATGTTGTTTTACAGCACAATCAGTCTTAGACTGATTAAAAAAGGAAAAACAGTCAAAGTTGAAGTATCATGTTCCTTATTTCTAATGACAGGCCTTGCATCGACGTTACTAAAAATAATCTGCGCCATTCTTTTCTGATTCATTTGATTTTTTTATCTGTTGTGGGTCAGTTAAAGTCACTCTTTAAGGTAAACTCAATAGGTAACTCGTAACTTTTTGTAGACTCTTCAATGTCATATAGCATATAATATGTTTATTAATAATTTCATGTACAACTCTCCATACATCCCCATACAATTAAACGATAAATAATTTAAAACTATATACCACCCAGGTCTGATCCAGTCAGCCTTGGGGGCCTCCTCCATTTCCCCCATTTACCACAAAAGGTACTTTAATATGTTGCTACAAGCGGCGCTACTATCTTCAGAGGAACAGCGTCAATGCCTGTCGAAAGTTATATTAATGAACAAAGTAGCACTGTGAGACGACATTAAAAAACTCTCATGTCTTAGACGTTTTTAAGCCAGATCATTTTAATTTTCGAGTCTTCTGAATTTGATATGTTCGTTTAATTCTTTAGAAACTACTATTGTTGGCTGAAAAGAGAAGTTAACAATGTTATTATACGTGCACATCATCTATTCACCGATTCATACTGACATTCATGTTGTGTGTTTTCATGTCAGCTTGCGCGATAGGCCATCCCTTGGAATATTGAAGAGGTAGTCAGAGTTATCTGTTTATCCATTGCTGTTGTTGCTTTGTAGATACAGTGGTTTTCAATTTACAAAGATCATTTTTTTAAATCTGAAGCTTCGCATGTTTCTGTCTTGCACTTCCTGGGTATCCAATTGCATAAAATCTTTAAAATTATTTTATTACAGCTTTGTCAATGAAAATGTAAACTTGAAACAGTTATTTTTTATTAGTTTCGTTCCTGATTACATTCCATCGATTTCCAAAAAAGTGTATTCTCCAATATATATTCATCAGTTTGTATTCTCCAATGGAAATTACCATCGTAGTGCAGATATTTATGTTTATATAATGTTTAATCCACGTATTGGATTGTAACGAACGTTATATCATTCATTTCAAACAATAAATGTCAAAAACTACTGCATATAATTGATCATTCAAACACACTTCTGGAATTGCTCACAAAGTACATTGCAAGGTTCACAAAATGTCACAAATAATTGACATTTAGCAAACTTTGTGATCGAGCAAGACTTAGTGGCGCTTATTTTTATCCGGCAAGAAATATTCTAATGCCAACATTTTCCTTCAAAAATATATGTTTCTGAATTGTATGCACCTAGCAGTTTTCTTATTCTAACGTAGTAAATATCAAATTAAATATTTGAAGAAACCACGCAAGTTTTGTGTGATTCAATCAAGAGTTGATTGAAGTCCATTATTATTATGAAACTGGCACTTACTTGTGTGATCAATATTATTGAGAATCACGTGCTACTCCATTTCTGTAGCCATGACACATAACATTTCAAATATATATTAGGTAGTCATTGAAAACCACTCGCATTATTACCATTTACCATTGACTAACAAACACCTCATGACAGTAGTTAATATTATCATATATTCATATGTTTCATTCACAGGGATCCAGCAGATAAACTCATACGGCATCGTGCGTGTTCCCTTCGAGATAATGCTTATGCACTTATAAAAGCTGAATTAGATTCAGATTTTGAAGACAAATGTCGAGAGATATCTAAAAATCGTAAGGTTACTGAAAATATAGATGGAGATGCAGACAGTAAAAGTTCGAAAACTGATTCGCTGACAAATACTGAAAAGAATGATAAAAAAGAGTCACTCACTCCGACCAGCGGAATTATGGTAAATGGGAAAAAGTTTTCCACATCCAGAAAACGTAGAATACCTGCGTGGGCACGGGGGTATGTCAAAAAAGTGCACAAGAAGAAAAAGATTGCTTTTGACGACATGACTACTGAAATCGTACATAAGTCAAGTGTCTCCATGGAAAATACAAGCGGTATAGATTTGGAAAAATTCCAAGAATTCGAAACTGAAGCGAATAGCGTTCTGAATGGAAATGATCCTCTGTTTAACAACTCTGATTCGGACAATGATTTGCAATTTGATACACCGAAGGATTCATCACAGAGCAATCACAACGAGGCTGATAAAGATAAAAAAAATGATGAGATTATTGAAATGGATGTAACGATGGTGGACGATCAAAGACATGTAGAAAATGAGGGATCAAGTGCGTCATCTAGACGTGAAAGTATGGACGAGTTATCATTTGCCATTGAGAGTGATTCTAGTCCTACTAAGAATGGGGTTAATGAGAAAGTAATAGTCGATAAAAGTGAGCTCGAAACTGCATTAAAACATACTGTCGACATAACAGAGGATTCTCCGGTAGAAGTATTATGCGACATCTATGTACAATTAAGTCGGTGTGTTGGCAAATACACCCATTATTATGATAGAACTTCACTGCCAAAGGTAAGAACAACATTTTTTATCAGTTCTTAAATAGTCTCCATGGCCAAAGAGTAAAGCGCTCGCTCAGATAAGATTTAAAGGGGTATACATACAAGTAGATGGCCAATAAAGTGGATGAATTCTGGGAATTTATATCCGGACAATCGATTATTACAGCTGTCTATTCGTACATACCCCCTCAAATTTTTTTCTAGCACATGCGACCCCTCTTTATATCTCATGGTCTTTTATTTCATCTGCCAAGCATGTTGTTTGTAGGATTTGCTCAAGGAACTGAAGAGATTTGAAGAATGTGAAACAACAGCTATTCACAATGAGGCCATGAGCGTAGTACATGCCACTGAAGTGGGGAGATTCGAAGAGTGCGAAACAACAATTACTTCTCAAGAAATCGACATTCTTAAAGTAACTGATACGCTCCAGGTCTTAAATTGATGATTTTCTTAAGACATATCAGTTCTGTTAACTTATTACTATTGAGTATATAACACATGGAAGATACCAAATGACAAACAAGACATGTGATTCCGTCTTGGACGGTTTATATGTATACTTTGCCATTACAACAGCTTGTGCACCAATCTATTGTATAAATTGTTTGTTTCATTGTGATATTTTCTTGCAATACGTTCAGTGTAGAGAGTATACTTTCAAATAGATTTGATAATTTTATCCTACAAATACGTATCTCTTTTTGAGTAGCGCAATTACTTTTGTTTGACGTACAAAAGAAGAATTGAAAATTTTGTAACTAGAATTGAATTTCTGGCGCATAAAGGTTGCATACATATAGGTTGTATGGATGTGTTGATACAAACTGCAATCATTTCACAAACTATCCAACTTATAAAAATAATCTCTGTTTGGTGTCTATGTATTTTCATTGAATTTTCTCACATTAAATTGGATGGTTTGGACAGGTAAATTGTTGACTGAGAAAATAATTATTAGATTAGTCTCATTTTTTTGACAATTTAAATTATTGAATAATCTTTGCTCTCATTAGAAATAGTTAAGACATTTATAAAATAATTAAGCAGATCACTGTCAAGCAGCAAGTCACTTGTTAATCTCTCTTCATACATTCATGTATGCTGGATTGAGGCACATTTCTCTAATTCTTTGGTGAAATGAGTGATTGTGTTGTACGTTCATAAAGAGACATAAGAAATTCCATTCTCTACTGTCTTCATATAACGATGGCCAATAACGAAGGATAATATCTATGTTTTATAGCTAAATTTTGAAATATAAATATATAAAGTGTAATAAGATATCTCGGTTGCACTTTGAGATGCTCTCGTTTTCACAGTATGCGGCGTAGAAGGTCCTCAAAAACACCTAGAGGATTGTTTAAAATCTCTACATGCAATGATTCTCAGAATTCTAGAAAAAATGTACAAATTGTAAAATCTGAAAAAAGTACCAAACATGTAGTGTTTTATTCCAATCATTTTGGCGCAAAACACATGATGGCAAACGATCTCTTCCTAACCTAGAACATTTTTTATATGACTAAAGGGTGAAAAAATGTTCATATTTTATCATGATTTTAATAATTGATTATAATAATTGAAAATGTTATCTTTGTACATCAATTTTAATAATCTTGATAATACGTAACAATAGCATTTTATCATCTTTTGATCGAATAAAAAATGTTGCAAGTTGGGAGTTCATTTGCCATCATGGGTCTTGTACCGAAATGATTGGAATAAAATGCAGCATGTTTGGTATTTTTGCAGATTTTACAACTTGTGGGGTCTTTCACTTAGATGTTAGGAGTTACTACTACACCTACAAACATTTCGGGAAAAACAAGCCGTATAAGGGTCAGGATCTGTTCGACTTGATATGGAATGCCCCACATATATGTTGACATTTAAAGGTGTTTCATCATTTGAAGTACCCTGGTTGATTTTGACGTTGCCGTATATACCTCCAAATATCAAAGCGCTTGTATCTCAAACGCAAAAAAGAGTTTAACAATCCCATTCTATACACAATTCAAAACAAAAACACTCTAATTCAATTTTATTTCTGTGTCAATTGAAAATATATTGGAGTATATTGGAGTATTTTTGTTCAGAATTGCATATAAAATGGGGCTGTGAATTTCTTTTTTGCGTTTGAGATGCGCGTACTTCGATATTCGGAGACATATACGTCAACGTCGAAATCGACCAGAGCACCCCTTAAACCGAATAGAATCATTATTTTTTTCTGATAATACAGTGTCGAATGACTACACTTTTAACAGACAACGGATGTTGAATACAAAATGATCTGAAATAGAAAATTGTATCAAACCCACAACTAGCATTCATTTGTTGGGAGTCAAAAACTGATTTCTCAAACTAAAGCATATGCTTCTCTGTTAGAATGCAGTGACGCACTTCGTGTTAATGGAAGCACACTACACGCAACACGTAAGAAATTGAACACAAAAAATGCTGCTTATGTTTGAATTCAATTCTCAAATTTATGAGTGAAAACGAGGCATCTAAGCCTACTTGATGTAGGTTATCTACTGTACACGATTATAGTCACAACTTGTGTTTGTGCAATTTTTACAGAAAGTTTTAACAAAGTCAGGGCTTTGAGTAAGAAGTATGAAGAGAAACGTTATGACAATAGATCAGTTTTTACAGCTGATAAATAAAACTACTGGAATTATTAAGTAGGCTCTGGTAACAAGCTATTAAACTAACAATGTATTATCACAGAAAGTAGTATCCTAATTGGTTTTATACTGAGAAAATGATATGTGTATATAATACAGAGCAATTAATTTTGAAAAATGATTACACAAACGGTTTGTTGTTATACTGTTTCGATCATTGCTAACATCACTTTGAGTATAATCTTTCTTGTAGATTATGCAAACAGAGTAGTGATGTGTAAATACCATGAGTGACAGTAGAAAGAATATTAATTTTTATTAAAAACTTTGGAAGACCTGTGAAAATGTGGTTAAGTACCCTGAATTCAGGAAAGTTCGATAGCAATTACTTTGGGTATTTTAAACAACATTCACTTGTGTCTTCGTTAGAAAATTCATTATTCTTTCAGTGATAGTTAACACGATTTAACTTATATATATTAAAATTATTTAATGCGATCAACATTTGCTCACTGTATATATTCTGACAGTTATTTTTAAAAAAACGTACTTAATTCGTAACGTTTTATCGCAAAATAACCATGTTCACTGCGATACTTTTTAGTTGAAAACACTGGCCTAGAAATACGTGTGTTATATTACAATGTGTGGTTGATATTAATTTGCAAACAATATATTTAATTTGTGTGTTTCCATATTTTAGCATTTAGTCTAAAAGACTGACTAAATATCAGTAATAATTCTTCATTTTATAACAATCTTATTCCATTTATAACAGGCAATGAAAATCGTCAAGTCTTTTTAGTTCTTTTTTTTCTACTCTCCTATTCTAGCTATTTCACTTCGATATTTTCATTTCGTTATTTAATTTTCTCCTGTACAGAAACATCAAGAATAACAAGTAAATAAAATATTGTCAACCCATCGTATAGGTCAGTTTTTCGCTGTTCCACGTCAACATGTCTCGTAATTAGAGAGAACCACAAATACTTGTGTCAGTGCATTATACTGAATAAAAATAATTAGATGTAAATTTATACCTTAAAATGTAATTGGCAAAACTGACAGTGAAACGCAAATCATTTATAACTGTCAGAATATTGTTTATATTTACCTTTAACCAAAATGCTAGCTTTGAAATCATAAACGTAGAACTTTAGCTTATTTTGCTGATGGTAATGTACCTTAGTACTATATTTTAGCAAAATATTTTACAGCGAGCTATGTTGAGATATGAGGTTCTTTGCTGTTTGTGATTATATTAGTGACTATACCGAAGAATTAACTATGCAAAGAATTGTTGCGTTTAAAAACTTGTAGCCATATTTATTGAAACAGTAATCGCGTTTGCTTGTTATATGTAGTCTCTTCGATAATCTAGCAAATTCATATACCTGTTCATGAGATATTACTTTTCCTTAGTTTTCACGTAATAATTTACCATTACATAATGTTACTTTCCAAAATAATGCGGTCTAATTTTGACTGCACAAAAACCTCTCAAATATTTCTAAAATTTCTTAAATGCAAGATTCTGACTTTCAGTTGATACTTTGATGAAATACCCACTATATAATTTCACCAGTATGCAAAGCATCATTACAATGAACAGATGTATGCTTATGTATTTAAGATATTGATAGAAAAAATGTCATTGGTCATTCCAGGATTCAAAATATTAATTTTGTATGCGCTTAATCAAATTATAATTGAATGTTTCATTAAGATTCAATAAGATAGTTGCTCAACAGTAAATGCGGTAACAAATTGAAGACTGACTTTATCAAAATTACTATAATAATTTATCATCGTCATTACTTTTTTCTAATCAAAATTTAATTTCATGTTCATTACGAATATCCTGGAATGATATTATAACTTAACCAAATTTACTATACATAACTTTGAAACAAGTTTTGTTGAATCGACTGTTTATATACATCTTTATATCTTTTTTTTTTTTTAAATCTTATTTTTATTTAAATCTTATCCCTGCCGCAGTAAAAGGGTGTCTACTTTCTGGGAAAATTTAGAATTGTCAAGCAATTTTTGGGTTAATTATAGAATTTTTTCGTCAAGTGTATTCTTGGCATTGGAAGCAGTTAGAAATTGAAAAAACAGATTATTCCGTCTCAAACCTTCTAATTCTCTTGCATAAAATATGGAATCTCACGAGGATGTGCCAAAAAAAAATTTTTTATTTATTTTTCCGCATCAAAATTTCGATAGATCTGAAATCTCAAATCATCTCAAATAGTATATCTCATCCAAATATGAGTTCTTAATATTGATATTTAGAGGAGCCTATTTTGTTTTTTTCCTTTTCCACTTAAATAACACATAAAGGAAATCGGAAAATTTTTGAATTTTTTTTTCTCGTAAACAGCTTGACTTACAAACGATCAAATACAGATTCTATAAAAAAGTACTGAGATAGAATTTTCCTAACTCTAAGCGATTTAGAGATATTTGCATATGGCTGAATGTTTATAGGCGAATATCTCATAACAAAAAATTTTCCGATTTCCTTTACGTGTCATTTAAATGGAAAAAGGAAAAAACAAAATAGGCACCTCTAAATATCAATATTAAGACCTCATATTTATATGAGATATACTATTTAAGATACTCTATCGAAATTTTGATGCAGGTTTGAGAAAAAAATATTTTTGGTACACCCTCACTATACATAAATATTTTCCAATGTTCAACATCAGTTTTAAATATTTGTTATTTCGGTTTTCGAATCCTAAAAGTCACGTTTTTTACCCTCCAGATGGTAAATTTCCTACAGTTTAGAAAGTTTCAAAACGAAAATAAATTACAACAGGTTAAATCTGCTTAACTTCCACAATGTATGAGTAAAGAATTATTTTTCTGATACTCCGGAGAAAGATGTATGAATTGTCTAGAAAAACCTTGAAATCTCGGGTAATTTTTGTTTCCACGTTTGAGTAGACATTCTGATTAGGTTAATGGTACATGTATGTATATACGTATTATTATTGAATGAGTACACAATTTTATTCTAATGTATTTAGTACATACTATTTCATTTATTTTGTAAATTTTCTGTTATACCATATTATTTAGATGGTTCTCTATAAATTCGGATGATGATGTTTTTTTTCAATGCACTCAGATCCAACAGTTACACGCACCCAAATAAAAAGTACTGTTTCTAAATCTCTGAATTATTGTGCTATTGAATATTTCACAGACAATGAAGTCTGGACTGTCATGCACACGCTAGTTGTTTCCAAACCTTTTATTTTTTTATCTACTTATAAATGTCATCCGTAAGAAAACATGATCATTTGATCTTACGATAGTGTTAGTAAAAAGTATGAATATGCTCTAAATAAAAAGATGTCCTCTTCATATTACTTATGTCATATGTATGTCACATGTAAATGTGCAATCATAAAATGTATATGTTATTACTTACTTTGAAAGGAACATACTATATTTATGCATCGAATAATTCATACTTGTTTGCCAAAGAGATTAAGTGCGATATATTTCACTTGTGAATATTAGTATAAGTTTTTAAATATAAAACTTATTACAAGTGGCACCAAAAAACTTGCAGTTTAAACATTTCCGAATTAAATGCACATGAAACAATATTGTTAATATATATTAATTGATACCTACAAAATCTGATGACCATTTCTGATAAGCATTATGCAAATCACACGATAGAGCCTTGTCTCAGCTGTATAAAATCACAGCCATGTAAAGATATGGTTTACAAATATTTTACTTGGAATATTTAGGTAGTACTGGTAATTTTTGTGTATATTTTTTAGTTTTTGTGAATAAGTACAATAGATTAATTAAACCTGGCAGTGATCAATTTTTCACTCTTGAGAAAGTGAAAAATGAATGATAAATAATAAATATAATAATATTATTTCTCAGTTTTAACAATGTTTATTGTCTGAAAGTACGAAAACCTGTTTCTTCACGATTAATACGAACCTGAAATAATACATCAACTTGCGCATTGGTTTAAAATGTTAATAAGTTGCTAGCAACAAGACACTTTTGAGAAAAAGATGAAAACGTATATGTAATATCAAATTGTAAGTTTTCATCGATTTATCAACGATTCTTGTGTAGTCCAGTTTTCACTCAATGGTGCTATCTGCTGAAAATCAATTGTTCACTATGTTATGAATAAATTGTGAAAGTGGACTTTGCTGGTTAAGTTGAGGTCTTCCAGCGAACACTGCCGAACAAATTATTAGCTGTAAGTATAATTGACGAAAAAACGAGTATCTTAGTTGGAATACCTTCAGAGTTATTATCTACAGTTCACAAATAACTCTCCCTAAAAAGAGTATGCGAATTGTAACAATCGCTAGCAATGTATTTCATTAGCCCCGTCCTCAAACCGATGAACATGTAATAGTTTGATACAACCAGGTACAACAAAGTAGATAACAGCATTAAGCTTACGTAAAAGAACACAATGGTATTTGTAAGTTGTAAAAGACAGAAAAAATATATACTGCCTTATTTATTTTAACTATTAAGTAGACTTTATTGTCGTATGCTCGATATAAATAAAAGAAAACTAAAATTTTCTAACAAAAAACTTTTGTCAAATCCATCTATCACAATTTATTTCACTTAAGATTCTGAAATTCAGTTATACTTCTAA
The DNA here is from genome assembly GCF_021155775.2 of Neodiprion pinetum. NCBI lineage: Eukaryota > Metazoa > Arthropoda > Insecta > Hymenoptera > Diprionidae > Neodiprion > Neodiprion pinetum. The sequence goes on from NC_060234.1 coordinate 19,212,634, forward strand.
AGTACCATTTCACAATTCTATTCTACTCTTGTAATATTTGTGTTACAGGTTTTTTATCGTAATACTTGGTTTGTTTTAAAATCCCTGGTTCAAAGAATATATGCAATCTGTTTTACAGCTTTAGATCATAGTAGTCATTGCCAAGAATCTTAATATTTGTCTTTCATTTAGAATTCCCTTCACATGTTTTCAAAATCCCTTGATTGATGAAATGTCAAAAACATGAAATTATATCGTGCAAATACCTAATATTCAGAAATGACATAAATTTCAGTCGAAATTTTGTCAAAAGTTTAAAATATGCCCAAAGAGTACTTTTTAAGTACCATGAACAGTGTATGAAGACCTAATTACATTTATGTTTCATCTCGGCATTATTTTTTTCTCTTTGATTACAAATATCCACGTTGGATATTGTAAAATCATCTAGTGCTTCAACAGTTCAATCGAAAATGGCTAAGGAAAAAGATTTCAGCTGCGTAGGAGGTCTGGAAAAACATATTCAAATTTTAAAGGAGACAGTTCTGTTTCCTTTGATGTATGGGGATGTTTATGCTAAATTCAATTTAAGACCGCCTCGTGGACTCTTGTTCTATGGCCCCCCAGGTAATACTAAAACTAGATCTGTTCCATTTCACTGCTTCACCTCTAGTTACCATATAATTTTGATGTTTTATTTTCCTTTCTTCCGGTTTATTTGACAGGAACGGGAAAAACTTTGGTAGCTGGTGCTTTGGCCACGGAATGTAGCAGTTCCGAAAGGAAGGTTTCATTCATTTCTCGAAAGGGTTCCGACTGTCTCAGCAAATGGGTTGGCGAAAGTGAAAAAAAGCTGCAGCAAATTTTTCACTCAGTGAGTTTACAATCCAGTTCGTCGTAGCCTGACACTACTATTAACCTGTTTACTAAATGTATTTTCAAACAACGAGTGATAAAGTAGTACATTCCATTGTTCCAGAAATAAAACTGCAGTTATCTTGAAATACTAGAATCCATATTTTTCCACCAAACACTGCAATTCAAGAAATTGAAATTTATCTCTTTGGTTTTTAGGCTTACCAATCCAGGCCATGCATTATTTTCTTTGACGAAGTTGACGGTTTAGCCCCTATTCGCTCCAGTCATCAAGACTATGTACATGCGAGTGTTGTCTCAACTCTTTTAGCATTAATGGATGGCTTAGACAGTAACTCAGAAGTCATAGTAATCGGATCGACAAATCGACTCGATGCAATTGATCCTGCACTGCGGCGTCCTGGGAGATTTGACAAAGAATTGTACTTTCCATTACCTTCATACAATGCGAGGAAGGAAATTCTTGCGGTAACTATTTCCAAACTACTCAATTTTTTTTATGTTCAGACCACGAAAGTGATAATATGGTAGAATTTCAGTTATTATATTGCGCAAGAATTAAAAAATTTTTGAAAATACAATGACCCCTTATTATGCGCAGACTTTCTCTTGTTCTCTTGGCTCTCTTGTTTATAAGTCACTCTTTTAATATCGTTAGGTTCACATAGAAAGCTGGAAACAGAAACCATCGCAAAAGTTTTTGGCATACTTGGCAGCTAAGACTGTAGGATTCTGTGGAAGTGATTTGCAAGCAATATGTGCAGAAGCAGTTATGTGCTGTGTTAGACGAACTTATCCTCAGATTTATACATCTAAGTCGAAATATCAAATAAACGAGAGGTCACTAAAGGTAAATTATTGGCCGATTTGATTCGCAAAAATTTTAGAATTGTAATGTATCACTGGTATACGCTCAATAGTCTGTCGTACTTTGGTTCGGAAAATAGAAAGCATCTGGTATAATTGTAATGCAATATAACTAGAACTCATATTTGGAATAGAATTGTACTTGATTTGCTTATAACAACAATATTATTAAATTTCTCAACAGATAGAGAAACAAGACTTTTTGAAAGCTCAGCAAAATATTGTCCCAGCATCACAGCGAGCTGCAATTACACCAATTAAACGTTTGTCTAGGAGGATTCAACCATTGCTAGAAAATACTTTAACCAAAATCATGTTCAGATTAGAAAATCTATGTCCACCAGACATGTTGTCTTCGGATGTAATGTGAGAAAATTGCATGATTAGTTTAGTGATGTATCGATTATAAACTTAATTGAGTATTAGTCGATGCATGATGATGTGAACAACTGGACCTTCAATTTCAGCACTGGAAGAGCTATGTCACGATCGTCCAACTGTCCACGACTACTGCTTACCGGTCTTGATGATTCTCACACTCGTTATTTGGGCCCAGCAATTCTTCATGCCTTAGAACATTTGCCTTGCCATGTTTTGGATATTACGACATTGTTTGAAGTTACAGGTCGCGCGGCAGAGGAAGCCATCATACAAGTAAGACATTTTCTTTGCGCTTTAAAATCCTAAAGCATGTAAGTTCGATTAGCTTGTTAGTATTAGCTTACTCGTTTAGTATTCTCCAAGTATTAAAAAAAAAACTTATTAACAAAGCTGATACCAACTCACATTTCTCGCTTTTGGTCATTTGCTGCCGATTATCAAGCTATAAAGTTGTAAATTCATTAGCACATGCTTAACTTTTGAACTTGAATCTGTAATAGTAGATTCCTCAGAAACATATCAATGCCCTGCGATGCTGTTGGCATACAATTTTCAAACTCTCTTTGACGATGCCATAAAGAATAGTCAAGATTTCTGTGAGGTAATAAAAAAAATTGTATTGCACCAGCATTCAAATATTCTGCAGTATTTTCGAAGTTTTTAATGCACTTGTATGTCTATTTTATTCAACTCTTCAGAATTATTTAATTCCTGCAAAGGTTCGACATTATCTTGTCATATTTATAAAGCATGGAATTTCACGCAAATTTCAATTTGCGAGTTCAATTAATGTAAATAACATCAGAACGAATAAATTTTGAAAGACTACTTGTCAAAAATATCTTTTTCTACAATAATAACGAGGCTTCAAAGAGGGAAGAAAAAGATCCACCAATTGAATCTAGTAATAACTTTTTTACATTGTAGTAAACATGCGATAAGTCTTACGAATCACTTAACTTTGAGTCATAATTCCGTTCAAAAAGTTACTTTTTGCTTCTGTTTTTACTAGTACTGCAGCTGTTGTTTGTATTGATACTTTTGCTTAACTGTACATAATGTCAACACTGCGAATAATTCTATCAACAATGAGCAGGCATTGATTTATGATTCACATGTTATAAAACAGCGTGTGAAGGAGGCACGCCGTTCCCTTCCATCATTATTATATGTTCCCGAAATCTTGGCTTGGTGGAACCTTGTCGATGAACCAGCTCGAGTTGTCTTTACATCTTTAATGTCAGGTCTGGACAGCTCTGTGTCAATGTTGGTATTGACAACTGCAACTTGTACTCCAAGCACATTACCAAACGAGGTTTGTCCCACTTTTTGAAACTCAACCTTTTCCATAATGATTCGTAATATTCACCCTTGTTTTACACTGTCTTTTTACTATGAATGCTTTATGACCAGTCTTACGTGTTATTTATAGATAAAATCAATTTATGAGTATCAGGGGGAGGTATTTGAAGTTAAAACTCCAGGACCATCGGAACGCCAAGGATTTTTTGAGCAGCTGTATAATCAAGTCAATTCAGGCGTGTGTGGTGCGAGCCACAAGTCCTCTAGCTGTATGTTTTGGATTGGAATATTTCATAAATTATGGGATTATTATTCATAATTTTCGTTCAGTCATTAAACATATCTCAGCCATTTCCGTAATTTCACGCGTTAAATTGGTTTCTGATCAGAAACCATAAATTTTGTGGTAAACAATGTTAAGGATAAATGTGCTGCACCGTTTTACTCTACAGTTGAGTAAAAAGAAAAAAACCGTTAAAAAATTTGGAGCAACGTTATTAGTGCTGATGTTGGTGCACACTAATGAAATAACATCCTTAGTATATTAAATTAGAAATGATTAAACTCCAGAATTGTGATCAGATTCTAATCTTTTTCGATTGATTTTGCTCGCTGACCAGATTTTCACAAATATCCACAACAAAGTTATAACATGAAGGTGTAATTATCGTCGCTCTTCTGTTAATGTACTGTTCTTACACAAATCACTTTTCATCCATTCTCAAGATGACTGACTGTAATTTTTTTATCTTTCGAAAATTCGTGAAAATCTTTGTGAAGAACAAACTAAGTCAAAACAAATTCTTACCTCATCATATACTACAAAATTTAATCATTTTGAATGTTCTTATTATAAAACTTTTTCTCAAGTTTTCGATATCTTGTGTTATTGGAATTTGCTCGGATTCATTTTTATTACATACATTGGCACAAGTAACGTTGCTGGAGATTTTTACTCAGTTATTTCTTCTATCCAAACTTTTGATTAAGACTATCTGGTTGATTTTTTCTTAAATGCATTATTCGTGTTTAGAAAATAGAAAATATTCGAATGAACAACCAGTGATTTTTTCCGAATACTCCACCACTCCACGGTACTTTTTAATTTCTTTGCTTTGAATTAAAACCGAATTATTCAAATCACTGATATAAGTATAAAAATAATAATTTCAGACACGTAACTTTACAAACTATCACAATTAGATCAAAATTGAGGTAATTGAAATAAAACTCCATTTCATATGATCATCGTTTGTACTTGTGGAAATGTTGTTTGACAGTTTGTTAGCCATGATTGGTTCACTAGAGTGATCATTATTAAAATCAAGTTAAAATTATGAGCATTATATGTTGTTGTGATTTTTAGCATCAAGCTAAAGATAATCACCATGCTTCTTTTGTAATAGGCTACCATTTTGGCTACCAATGTTTTCAGTTCCATTCATGACATCTCGTCACTTTTTATAATTTAGACCTGTGCCGTAAAGAAATAGACAAATTGTGATTGTTTCAGACATATTATTATCATGTTTACAGCTATAATTGAAATTTTAAAACCGAAGAGAATCAAGTCTAGAAAAACGCCATGCACTATTCAGTCCGTCCATTCGACCGCAGAAGGAAAACCAGGTAAAGCTAAACCTTATTGATGCTGTTTTACTATCATGATAGAATTTTTATTTACGATCAGGATATTTATTTAAAACTATTCGTAGATGTCATCGAAATTGCCCCGCCTAAAAAATTACGGCCAGAAGCTAAATCAAGAAAGAAAATTAATACCGTTCAGTCATTTCATTCTACATTGCCAGTTAAAACAGGTAAGGTGCAAATGACAGCGGTTAATTACTAATGAGTAATCAAGTTCGTTATTCTAGTGTTCAATATTGATATATTTTATGCCGATCAACAGGTGCTATGAAGAGAGAGTTGAATGCGGGAACAGAAGGCTCTCCTTCTAAACGTCAGAAGTTGATAGGATCAGTGGATACAGACCCAAGAAATAAAAATGAACCAAAGAGATTAACAGATGGTCAAATCTCAGAATTGCTACGAAAGACAGTCGGCATCACGCGCGGATGGACAACTCATCAACTAGAAACCCTTTTCTCCGCTCTAGAAGGCCACAGTGAAAAACAAGACAAAGATATGTTCTTAGCCTTCAATGAATGTTTGAGCATATTTCAAGAAACCGAAAAATTGAAAGCCAGGCTGAAAGAAAGTTAAAAAGTATTCGTCGTTACTATGAAGCTTATAAAACTTGGAACTTAGAGTGTGTTTTGTATGATTTATTTCGTAGACCTTGTGTAAGTGTAATAATGTGTAAAACTGTGTAACTTACTAATTGTACTAACGAGCAATATAATATGATCTGACTTGACACTTCAACGGGTGACCGCAGCGTTGATAGAATTGAGTGAATGTATATTTTGGTGGAAAAATATTTTTAATTTTTGAATTTTGATAATTTTGAACTTTTGAACAAATTTCTGGAAGAATCTAACTATTGTAACCCACTGCAAAACTTACTACAAATGTAATAGAATCACCTACAAACCTTTAGTTAGTACTTATAGTTACCCAAAGATTCGCGTGAATATTACTGCACATATACGTGCAAAAAAAAAGGTTTGTTAACATTGCCAAATACAGCAGTCGTACACGGCACAAGAAATATTCTATTACATCAAATGAATGTGTTTTCACTTGATAACCCATATTGTTGTTATGACCATATTATTTTGAATCAAGTAAAATTTCTTTAAATAAGAAAAGAAACATTGTTTTCGCCATATTTGATCGCCGTATTTGCAGGTAAAGTCAACAAATCGTTTCTCTGTCAGTAACGAATGACATGAAACTTCTTTTTTCCATTCATCCAAAGTCATTTTAGTTCATTACATATTCTTCACATAGTTGCGTGTGTGTTGTTTTCGATAGAGATATTTCACTTTAATCTTCTCAGCAAAACGTTTACGTTTACCCCGCGCTGCTCAAGCTCATCGTACTGTACTTTCTAACTCAGACTTTGAGGATCATTTTAGATTTCATTTGGTAAAGATTGTTTGACTATAAATGTGGGCTAAAAGTAGGGCGAACAAACATAATTGCGCAAATTCTTATTCTCGACTCCATGCAACGAGAAGACTTGTACGTTACACACAAGTGGCCGAACTCCTTTCCAAATACTTGAGTAAAAATTCAAGCCAGCCTCGTATGGAACGTTTGTAACTCCGTTATGTATAATTCACTGTTGGTTTCATGAATACTCAACAACTCTCGGTATTTGGATTCAATTTAAAACTGCAATCGAATGAAGAATATAAAGGAAAAAAAAACGTAATTTTATGCAGTATTCATTTATTCTATTACAATAGTAATCTGTGAGTATGACACATTGAATTCTCTAGCAACGGAAGATCAATGATTTGGAAAAAAATACTTTACATTAAAAAAAAATGCTCGATTCCGTTTCAAGGATCGCCAGAGCCACAATTTTTCGTAATACAGTTTTCTGGCTGAAATTGTACTAGCAATAAACGATCAGCACTTGCGTCGAGAGTGAGTTCAATTAGTTGTAAGTTTGATCCTCGGAACTTCTTCGCTATACGAAATCGGTCTTTCATAAAAAAATTCTTTTTGCAGTTTAAATCATTGAAATAATGGGTGGGCAATATACGAGTTTCAGTGCAATTCTTATCATACACTCAAAAACAGCAAATTATAGGCGCGTTTCTGTTTCATTGTGACTTTACTCCAATTGACGCCGTAACTTTCAGAATTTTACAGATATTTCAGATTTAAAAATATTTTACAAATAAACCCATGGGACAAAAAATGATCTATCAAATTCGGATTTAAATGTGTGTCGACAGCGCTTTTTAGAGCAAAAATTACCGGTATACTTGTGATGCCAGTTACTCAGCACTGCATGTGTATTTTTAGGATACATAAACGACTGTTCTTCACATTTGCCAAATGAAATATCAGAATTGTTGTTACTTTTATTGCAAAAAATATATTGCTTTTTCTTACTATGATTACCGTCACGTATATAAATCCAAGAGATTACTTTTTTCCGCATGGATCAGACGGTTGCTCGGGAGCATGGCATGGAGAAAAAATTTAGAGACAAGCTTGATCTTGTCGCAAGAAATATGTCACTCGCAACTGCGAAGCTTTGGCGTATCGCTCTCCTCCACGTGTGAGATGATAAACTAAGAATAAAGCATGCGTAGAAACTATTAAATGAAAGTAGCGCGCTTATATGTCATACTTAAGAGGTGTAATTTACTCGACACATGACGTATCTTACCAAGCCTAAAGTGATATCGAATGCTAAGATGTTTCTGTAAAATAGAGTATCATCCATTGTCGTTACGGACTATTTGCAGCTGTCATAAAAATTTGACTCGCTCTTGAAATTACAAGTTGGAAATTTTTAATTCCGGTTACTATACAATCCTCAACTATTTTCATTTGTTATTTTTTACCAGAAAATTCATGTTCTGGGTAAAAAATTAAAATGAGTTTTCTAGCCGTAACCAGAAAATCTAGTATGTCTTGCTATTCTTTTTTATTATAGTCACTTGTGTTATATTTTCTTGTATAACTAGTGTAATAATTTGATATTGGTCCAATGATAAATTGATGTCAAGGCCTAATTTAAATGAAACAATGTGGTAAACTAAACAACGAGATTTAATGATGCAACGATCAGAAAGTCTAATACCCACAACTCTAATTACACCAAGTGTTTACTTGTACGGAATTTTCTGTAATTCCAACAGTATTTGAATCGTTATTGTAACGATACCCATTTCACTAAGTATAATAAACAAAATTTTTATTTCTAATTGTTTGTGTCTAATCAGGAGATTGGATTCGGTGTAACTTCACATTATGTTTTTTTCCAAATGTGGCTTTTACGTTAAATCCTAGAATATTTTGAATTGTAGCAACAGTGCGCCGTATTTCACGCAACCCGCATATCGTCATCTCAGTAGTAATTTAACGAACTATTTTTTCAGCAATAACATGGCATATTAATAATAATAATAATAAGGCGTTTGTTTTGCGCGGGGAACGGGAGAGGACGGATTAGTTTAATAGAAGCACCTGCATTCGCACAAGGACAAGAAAAACTGGAGAAAATCTTGCCCAGGGGATTTATTCTCTAACTTTGCGGCTACGTAGCTGCAGAATTCATAATGTCTTTAGGTGGAACAAGTCCAAAAAAGCATTTTGACCAAAGTCTAGCTGGACTTAGTTCAGATCTTACAATTAGTTTGCCAATTTGGCGCCTGAACGACGCGACCTGTCTTATTCTTGGGAATTGACGCTCTTGGTCTTCATCGACACGCTGGGAATTTGATGTCAAATCGCCCCGTTCCGCAATATTGCACGCTATGCGCGACGCTATCTATGGTCGGTTAGGCGGTAAGAATCAGAGAATTCATCATATGTATTTGATACTGATCTACAGTCGTGTTTGATGAGTCAAACAGTGCCGCCGACTCAACACACGCGCAATAATAAATGACATTGGAAAAGCTGCAAAAGCATTCTCACTTACAATTAGATGTTTTCTAATTCACGAATTCTTCGGATCCAGCTTGAGAACTTATAATTAGCATTCACCCTGCGTAACATTTTTCAAATTAATTATCATAGCAGGAATACGTCACGCGGACAATCTATTTGATTTTAAATATTCGCTCTTGACCCCATCACCATATTATGATCTGTTCAAATCGATATATCAACTGCTGTTTATGATATCAAATATGTATCATTGTAAGTTAGTGTAGTTCATAACTTATTATTGGTGTCTATGCCATTGTTCTATTTTCTATTGTAGTTATAGACCAAGTCCGGTACAGATGCTCCTCCTTAGCGAAAAATATGATAAAAAATTGTTGATTGGCAAAATCAAAATATTTACTACACGGACTTCTTACAGTAACTATTAGATATCGAACAGTACGATAACATTAGTTTTAACCCTCAATCGGCACCCTGGAGTCAAATCGACCCAATCCAAATTTCGATAGTCCGCAGAGTACAAATAACTTTCATAACTTCGGTACTTCGCATATTAGCAACGGAATTTTCTTAAAAAAAAAAAAAAACTATTCTGCTAGCAAATTTATTAGCTGAAGAGTACTTAGGCAATGAGTAGTGCATTGGGCTCGGATTCACCCCAAAATGCCACGTACGTTTCATCCCTAAGGTGTACGAAGTAAGGGTTAAATATTTTCAATTGCACGTGTCTAAAAAAAAAATGTATATACGAACACGTCGCATCAACCATTGCACCCTGAGGGTATGCGTGAGATAGTCTTTTCATGCCTACTTCCGTCCAACAAGCGTTATTGAAGCTAAAATTGAACGTACATACCCTCAATTTATCTACCTCGATATTTCGAAAATCATAGTATACAGTGGGAATCATGACGTAATTATGACACTTACCAGTAAAACATTTGTATCCTGAAAAAAAAACAAATAAAAACCGGTGATTATTGCAGTTTCTGAAATGCCGTGTTCCATTTAAGCAACGAATAACATCTTAGCATTTCAATGGCAACATCTGACATATATCCTAGAGAATATCGGTGGTCGGCCATCTCTCTGAAGTGAGGCATCTACAGGACTTACCCTATGGATCACCAGTTTTAGCTAATATGCAAAAACATCTATACCGATATACCTATGTGACTTGACGGTGTTACAATAGCTGACGTGGCCTGCTGGAATATAATGTTAAAAGTGACAGCCACACAGAAGCGGAAACGAGAAATGCAAGTCGAAAACGGAGACAGAAAATTATGAGAAAAAAAAATTGAGGGCGAATAAAGTTCCGAGAATTGAAGGAAAATACTGATTTGCTCAACTCGTTATGAGTGAAAAATTTTTTTTTAAGTTATTTTGTTGTTGAGACATTGTTCTTTTTATGATAATACGAAGACACAATTGATGAATTGGTATTATATGATACGTACACCAAATCTTTTGTGCGAGTCGCTATTATTGCAATTTCAGTATGAAAAACTGCGAAGCACACTTTGAATAAATACCAGATAATTCTTTAATATGCTTAGTTTAGCATTTGCAGTTTCCCACGCAAAACATCAGATTTTGCTGCCAAATTCTTATTTTTCTGTATAATAGTGAAACATCATGATTGAAAGAATATCTCGTACATTTTAAGGGAATTTCTGTGAATTTTTTTAATAGGACAAAGTAAAATTCAAATTTATTTTGTATTTTTAACATGTTAGTCAAAGCTAGTTGCGAGAATAAGGTACTCATATTTCTAGGTACAATGTGTATTGAGAGACGAGAATTCTGTGTTTTAATTATCAACCAGCCCACAGATTAAATAGTTCCAATTTATCCATCACAGAAATTATAGACAGTTTATACAAGTACCTAGACGCGTTGCTTCAAGAGAAGGGCAAAGAGAAATTTGCAAAGTGCAAAGCAAAGTAGCTATAAATCTGAAGAATTTGTAAACTGTAACAGTAAATTCTGTTTTTTTAACTATCGTATAGGTTCGAATTGTTGATTCTGCTCAGAGTCTCAAGGATGATGAAATATATGTTTTCGAGATAAAGCTGAAGGCTGGTACAAAATACTCGTAAGGCTTCAATTAATGCTACCAACTCTAAATTAGCTCTCAGCTGTTACGTTATATTCTTTAACAAGAAATCGTTTCGTACCATGAAGCAGTTCTTTCTTGCGTATTTTTATGATGCAGTGCGGGTCAAGTCGTCATTCAGTTTTTGAACATGTCATGCAATGCTGTATGAATTCCAGTCACGTGTATTATGAGTTTCTAAGCAATTGAATTCCACGAGTCAAGATATGAATCAATCCCATTCTCTGTGTTTTTTTATTTCATTTAATCAGGAAGTAATTAAGCAATATGAATAAATATCTACGTTGTTCATCCTCGGTGAAGAAGAATTTTTTCAGATAAGAAAAGTTTGTAGCGGTTAATTCGTGTCATACGGTGAGCTGTTAAAAGTGTAAAGTAAACTACCCGAAAATGAATAGGTTTAATGTTGATTATTTTTTTCGAGAACCTGTAAGGGTAAAAGTTTATGAAGCTTGGATATTTTCTTGGGGTCTGTGAATAATGCAAGACTTCGGATATTTCGATTTTTCAAATAATCCAATTCGCTTTCATATGATTCGGAATTCTCGAATCAATCAGTCGATTTGTTGTGTATTTCTGAATGGCAACCATTCGAATTTGTTTATAGTTTAACTTAAAATGTACATACTTCTTTTGATAAATTACATTAAATCCTCTATCAAGACAGAATTTTGAAGATCACGCCTTTTGTTTGCCTACGGACCTTCAAAAGAGGAAAACATTAGAGAATTCAAGATTTCAAATGAATCATTTGAATATTTGAAACCATGCAATTTATCAGAATGATTTAAACTATTTTGAATATTATATTCGAACCATGAGAATTATTCAACAAGTCGAATATTCGATTCGATTTTCGATTAGATTTGTTCATTATTCGCTCTCCCTAGTAGTTTGTTAACGTTCTGAAATCGAATTCTTGATTATCCCGTGAGTACGTAATTATGATAATATTCGTTCAGACTATTGAACTGTCAAAAATTACATAAAATATAGACCGCGTGATGTCGAGCGACTGACGTTATCTTCTGATTATTATTCTTCGTCTTGAATTACATAAAGGTAGACCAGATTCAAAGTTCTTACAGTTTTTATTTTCATCCATTTTTTTAGCCGTCCAGTTTTCAGGTCGCAGGTTTCTAACGAATCATTAAATTTGTCAAATCTTGAGATCGCAGGTCTTTTCAATCCCGCGAGTCGACGCACGCTGGAGTCCGCGAACGGAAAGAACAGCGGAGAACCGGCGAAGTCCGTAGGGAGGTTGGAATGGATCGAATCTCCGGAGGTAGAGACGTGACCGCGGACATGGGCCTTATCAGTTCGCGCCGGGCAGCCGGGAAGCGCGGTCCTCGTTGCAAAGAGTCGGAAGAAGACGGAAAACGTGAGAGGGCGCCAAACGCCGTGCTTTTTTGAATTTGTGCTCATGTCATTCTCCCTGTTCGTTGTTGTTCTTGCCTAATTTTCTCCTTGGTGAAAGTGAGAGAAGATAATTAAAGAGTTGTAAAACAGAGATTTTCTCTTCTAATCGAACCGTTGACAGCGTCTTGTCAATGTAAGTGTGTATATCAGTACGTACCTACTCGTACTTTACATTTTTCCATCATAAGTAGCATATACCGTTTGTCTCGACTTGAATCATGAATGAACTAGGCGCATGAAAGGAAAAAGGTGTTTGGGTATGATACACGTAAGAAAAAAGAATCTGATCTGTCAAGTAAAACCTTTTCGAATGAATTGTGTCGAAATAAGTTACAATAAATTACATTAATAAATTTAAAACGTAATATCGGGTACCAAATTCTAGGAAAAGTTTGAGAATTGGGCACCGTCTTCAAGTTCGGAAAATAACTTGATCGTGCCTGAAAATGAATCACTATCGTTGACCTATGCAGAAAGTGTCACGTACTTTCTGACCACGAATAATAATTTCGCGGTTGTAATTGATCCCGTTGTATCCGAACAGATATCAATATATATCTCCCTGATCCGAACTGACAGCTAAATTTGCTCGAGCGTTATGAGAAGCAAGTGCAGCGTATGTCGTGTCACTGGTCGGTGGTCAGCGAGTGAAACGATCGGCTTCAGTTTCTATAAACCGTATTAGTTATATCAGTGTATTTCTTGTTAGCCATAATGTTCGTGTACCGTCGAGTACTTGATTCTCATTGTATTCGGGTATAAACAAGATTTGCGTAGTCTTCAAAATCTCGATGGGTACCTGTACAATATGTATTACCTCACTTATGATGATGCCACACCGAGTAAAATTTATAGCTGTGCTTACTTTACAGTTTTTAACTACATAGAATTTTTAACACAACTGATAAATATATTTTTCAGTACCTACAAAATGAAACGAGACGAGTTTTTGTAGATTTAATTAGAAACATCTTACAACACGTGTTATTATTCTCCTTTATCACGATCAATTATACTATATTTGCTTGTAACTATTGTGATAATTTTATGTTTGTGAAACGATAAATTAATGTTTGGGCTATATTTGATTGGAATAATTTAGCAAACTAAACTGATTTAACGTCGCGATAATCAGAAAATATACTAGTAGTGACAACAATAGTAAACAGTTACTAGTACCACACTTGCTATAATTTTGCATTAACTTAACAATCGAAATTTTTTTCAATGCACTATCAGCAAACCAATGTAGTGAATATTGTATGTGATGTGATGTTTTCGATCTCGGAGAAAATATATATGTATAATTTATTCGAACAGGTTCGAAACTTTTGGAGCATTTTTTCATACGTTCGTTCCATAATATCAGTGTACATGTAATACTTGATGTCAGAGGTTGATATTGCAGACAATTCGTGAAATTTTGTTTTAGTTTGGTAAATTATTGTACGACTTGACCGATAAAATTTTCTTCGATTATTCGACTATGAAAATTACGGACAAGTTTCTTCTTTTATCTTATACTTGTCCGCAAACATATGACTATATTATCGTAGCTTCTTGCGGTTTGCAAATTCGAAAGACACTGCCGCACTCTGAGTTAAGTTTGTTGATACAGGAGAGAAGAACGAGGCAGTATATATATTATATATTTCAACGCAGTATGAATACTTTGAAAAAGTAAGATATACAAAGACTTTGAGTACCTACACTCGGCTAAATTTTTTACTCTATCATTCCCTTCGTAGTGAGAATCTGATATTCCCCATAAGCGGAAACGTTATCAGATTCATTTATTTTTTAACATAAACGCTTCCAATTTTCTCTACCAAATGAAATACATGCGTATAAAAACATTCCCCCGATGACGTGGTATGAAATGCGACGAGGCTGAAGCTAGCAGACGGAATAGCAGCCAAACTTGGTGAAAATGGAGTGTGAACCGAAATGTGAACGAAGGTTCAATAAAAAAATTTTGATAATGTGACGAAAGTGTGACAGAAGTCTTTGGTAAGATGTGATGGAAATGTAAATTGGACCAAGGAAGGTGTGACAAGATGCGCAGGCAGAAGTGTGCACGAAGTGTACCCAACTACTGCAGGAACTGTGCATGGTATGTGCACGTTGAGAGACCGTTTATTTGAAAAAACGATGGAAACATATCAAAGTTTAATATGTTTTCGTTCGAAAGTACATGTCAGCAAAAAAATGGTGTGAGAGTCGAGATCTTCATAAACACGTCGAATCCGATACATGATATAGTTAGACACACCCCACCCCAATTCACGCAATAATACAATGCTGAAATCTTTGTGTAGTGTATCTGTAGTGTAAACTAAGATTGAAAAGTTCACCTAGTTTGAACCTTCTCGGACCTACCGTTATCGTGAAATGCCACATCAAAGTTTATCATTCCGACCTAATTGAGGTTTAAACGCGAATTGTTTTCGTTTTGATATCGGCGTAAAAAAATTATGAAAAATAGGTATCTTATGTGAAAAATTCTTACCTATCCAAATGTGCTATTCATGTTCCGTACATATTATTCATTTCTGGATAACTTTTCAAAATCAATCTCAAAAACACGTTTTTAGGACAAAACCGCATTTTTCAGACGCCACCAAAATTTAACTTACTTTTGACTTTCTCATGTGAATGCTGAGATTTTTTCAGTAGGGAACCCAAATTTTTAGAGTGAAATGGACATGGGATCTCTCACGTAAGCTTCGTTCAATTCATACAGGTCTCTTACTAATGTGTACTCTCTTTTCGTAATTCAACGAACTATTTTTATTTCTGGTTTTTGTAAGACTTACTTCAGCAATGCACAATTCACAGAAATAAAAATATTCCGTTGAATTCGAACCAGAGAGTATTATTAAGACCTTTGTCAATTGATCGTAGCTCACGTGAGATCCTATGACGCCGCACTCTGAAAATTTGAGTTCCCTACTGAAAAAATCTCAGCTTCCACATGAAAAACTCAAAAGTAAGATAAGTTTTGGTGTGGTAGAATAAAGCGGTTTTTTGACGAAAAACGTTGTTTTTAAGATTGGTTGCGAAACGTTATCCAAAAATGTATAACACATTTGGAAAGGTAAGAATTTTTCACATACGATATCTATTTTTTCATAATTTTTTCATGCCGATAACGATACGAAAACAATTTGTGCTTAAACTTCAATTAGATCGAAATGATAAACTTCGATGTGACATTTCTCGCGAACGGTAAGTCCGAGAAGGTTCAAACTCGGTGAACTTTTCAATCTTAGTACATACAACAGAGAGTAAAAATTTTAGACAAATTGATTTTTTGACGCCCCGTTCATTTGTTCATAATTAGTGGACTGGCCCATATACTATACACTTATATCTCACGCTCGCACCTATTACAGAAATATACATACACCTAAGTTGCCCTAAAATTTTCTTGTACACCACACTTTGAAATATTCTGCCGCCTGTGAGAAAAGAGTATCCAATCTTATTTTCCGAATAATTCTTTGAAAAACCGATTTAAAAAAATTCTATTTGGAAGGTGTAATTTGCTTTCAAAAGTTGAACTTATAGAGAATAAAAAAAAATCTAGAAACATTTTTTATATCATTTTCTTGCACTATTTTATACGATAAAGATCAGAAATGTGACTGGAATGTGTGAAATAGCTGACACTAAATTTA
The DNA here is from genome assembly GCF_021155775.2 of Neodiprion pinetum. Taxonomy (NCBI): domain Eukaryota; kingdom Metazoa; phylum Arthropoda; class Insecta; order Hymenoptera; family Diprionidae; genus Neodiprion; species Neodiprion pinetum. The sequence continues at coordinate 19,228,801 of NC_060234.1, forward strand.
CTGGGAATGTGAGCTAATGTTCTTCGGGTAGACTTCCAGTACATGTGTACAGGGTGTGCGCAAAGTGTGTGGAAGTGGTCAAAGTTCAAAATGTTTGCAAATGTGACGAATCACTTTATGAAGCGTGCGGACACTTCCCAAACACCTCTCGGACATTTTATTGCACATTCCATTTTCGCCAGGGCAACGTTATAATGTTTACTTGAATGAGGTAGTGAAGTCTGAAAATTAAAATTTCGTGAACCACCTTGAACCCTCAATACTTTTATAGAATTATGAGAACAAAACTGAACTCCATTTTTCTATTTTCAAAGAGTTTAACAAATCTGGCTGCTAGCTTCAGCTTCATTAATATGCGATATAGAAATTAATGTCGTCTTAATGGAAATGCGATAAATTGATTGCTATATCAAGTTGTACCGATGTATTCTCTGCTTGCACCGAAATAAAATACAAACCATGTGTTTCAGTATAGGAGCTATACCATTTTTTGCGATGTAGGATCTACAGTATTGGCTTATAAAACCTGGTTGACAAATGAAAGAATACTTATTTCACATTTTCACCTCATGTGCGCAGTTTACCAAAAAATTTATTTCCAAATATCGGGCGATTCAATAAAAAATGTTACTATTTCGTTCGATCATTCCTATCCTGAATACCTATAAAATTATCCTGCAAATGAATTCGCAGCACTGTAATTAAAATGTCCAAACTGTGAATCGTGTTTTTGGTTTTAAGTGAAGGAATGCATCTCTAGATAAACTGCAGGCACAGGTAGAATAGTCACAATCTCAAATTTGTTTTGTTCCTTACCTCGACTCTCTAAGAGAGAAAAGAGTTCTCTCTTATCTCACTATCATAGTTACATTAGTCCAAGGTAAACAAGTTCTTGTGCATAGTTTCAGAGCTTCGTATAAGAAGACTTACAATTTGCCCCATACCCATGTACTTAATTCATTTCTCAACCTCGTATACGTCAAGTTTCAGTTTTGGAATGCCGCCAAAAAGTATGAAAATTTATCCGCATCTTCCAGAAACATCATCATTTCTCATATCTAACCCGCATACCGCGGGATTTGAAGGAGAGCCCCTAAAAATAAATTTTTGTAACGAACTTAAATTTTTTCAACATTAAAACTTGTTTTTCGATGTAATTATGATTTGCCACCTGCGTCTGAGATAACACTTCAACAGTTTCCGTTATGTCAGAATCTTAATGAACTAAAGTCTTATGATTTCGTTAATAGAGAAATGAAAAGTGATTAGTTTACAATCTTAACAAGATCTGTTTATAATGCGAGTTTACCGAAGAATGGAATATTATTATATCTTAGCCCCAGTGAAAATATAAGTGTGTCATACTAATAGGGATGTGCGATTAATCGATTAGGCGTTGATTTTGATCACGCATATTTTCAATTAATCGATTAAGCGTAGACTCCAATTAAGTTTTTTTTTTTAATCGAGTGATGAATCGATTGATCGAAAAAATGATTATTTCAAAGATTGATTAATCGGAAGAACTGCTTAATTAAATACTCGTGAAAATGTATTAAACGGAAATGTTGATTCACAGATTAATTGAAGTAATAATTACTTGACGTCATGCAAACAGACCCGTAAAATCAACACAGTATCAACCTGGAAAAAATAATAACTAACAATATTGTACTTATTATAAATTAAAATAATTTTTTCCCGTTTTATGAGGACAAATTGAATTTATCTGACTAACGAAATGATCCCAGCATTTGTTTTAGTATGCAACATTAAAATATTATTGCTTTATCGAGCACTACACTTTAAACGGAGTGACCGTCATTTTTCTCAAAATTACGTGATTAGTCGAGTTCGCAAAAGTGTACTGTATATTTACAAATTCAATTTAATAGATATGATTACGATTTCACTTCGTTAGAATTTAAAATGTTTGTTCAGTTGTCTATTGATCAAAATTTGATAGAGTTTCGAACAGATTTTTGCTTGGGTATAAGATTATTAGATATCTAATCATTACATGGTTGAGACTCGTTTGTTAGGTAGTTGTTGACGGTTTGAAAGATTTATGTTTACTGACTTTCGTTAGTTGATCAATGGAAGAGTTTAGAAGTATTTTAGAAATGTTGAAGGGGGAAGAAGTATGACATAAGTAATTTTTAGTTCATCGGATTGGTTAACGACATTGTTTATTGAAAGCAGTGGAAATATTAGAGGAAATGTTTGTTGCAGGAAAGCGGGAAAACGATAAGGTATATATTTAAAGTTGAACAATACCCGACAAAAACTACGTTGGGAATCACGTACGAAAATTTTGTGTATCAATTCACTGTCAAAAAATATGTTGTATATTTTAGAAAGATAAAAAACTACGTTGAATACCACGCTGTGTTAAATATCTCGAAGATCGTAGGATTTGAAATTTTCCACGACTTGAAAGTTTCCTCGATTTGAAGGAAACCGAATGAGGTGTCAAACTTTACAATGTAAAGTTGCGGCCATCGTATAGAGAAAGGATAATCTCCATCCAACCGTCAGAATTGGATTTCTTACGTGTTATTAAAATGGCGAATACAAAATGTCAATGCGCGAGCACTAAAAAAAAAAATTGCACGGTGTTTTCCTTTCAGGAAGTTCAATATTACGTTATTAATTACGGTTTCGTAAAGTGGCTAAAAATAAAAAAAATTTTTTTGTGGCTCCCAACTGTACATGTATGATATCCATATGCAAATTACTCGCATATAGAATTTACGGCAGGTGAAGTGCATTTGCGGGGCGGTGAAATGTGAACTTTCAAGTAAGATCTTCTCGTCAACTTTAGTTGCTTTGCAAGCAGTGAGCCGCTGCAATTTACGCCTGACAGACGTTGGTCGCATTACATCGAATGACTCGACATTGCAATAAGCGACAAAATCTTTCGACCATTAGCAAGATCTCTGACAACTTGCAACTGTGAGCTATGACAATAGTAGTACATACAAATGAGTTATCTGCGTGACAACATCTGAGCCTTGCCTATAAACGCAGTACGGATATTCATATATGCATTGAAACTTTCTTTACGTTACAATAAATAATTGGGTGCGAGAGCTTGTTAAGATAATTATCAGACAGCGAAATTAGATGTTTTTCGACAAATACCTTAATAGTAAAGTGTGTGTTTACCGTTTAAAGTCGGTAATAAGACTATTTTTTCAATAATACTAGTTGACGCAGCAACCTTATTCATTTTATGACATATGAACTCTGAACCCTCTTTTATCTATGCAGACCACTAGATCGTTAGAAAGGGAGAAGAAAGGGGTGATTTCACCCTCTGTCACAATATCATCAATATGCACACGTAGTATGCCCGTTAAAAATGTGAACTGACGTACTGCTTGTTGAATATCTATTTGTTAGTTTGATAGGATTGCAGAGGGGGGATATAAGTTTAGGACTATGTTTTTTAGTGGTTTTAATCAATTTTTTTGACAAGAAAGGAATGTATATAACTTATCGAAACTTTAAGAACATTTTGTACATGTATTCGAGTAAATATTGTAATTTTTTTGTAGCATTTAGTTGGAAAATATGGAAGATATCAGCTGCCACCCATTGGAGATCACCATCAAAAATAGCTGTTTGTGTACATTTTGAAGACCACAGTTTTCATCTGAAATCAACAAGGTTTCAAATTTACTTTAATTAAGGACATGTCTTTCTTGTTTTTGCTGAACAGTAAAGATCTGCAGCCGAATATAACGGATACTAGAAGTTATTATATATTAACCTTTGTTTTCAAATTTTCATCAGTTCCTTTCATTGGGAAAAGTATAGACTAAAGTGTTTTTGGTTTGAAAAAGTTTTATCTGTCCGAATTTGAATTTTATTTCACGGTATATCCTTAGAAAGTGTAAAAAATAAACAATTTTTATCACAGTTTGATCCACGTGCACTGTATGGAGGCCTAAACATTAAATTGTTCTTATTTTTTTGTTTCAACAATTACACATTTGGACGGGTGTCCTGAAATTTTCAGAGTGGATTGAGATTGGGATCACAATTAAATTGGTATAAGTACTCCAGAGATCTCAATTTTTTGGAATAATTTTTTTTGTTCAGTGAAAAAAAATTATTATTCTTGCGATTCAAAAAGTAAACATTTAAGGTTACATCCTGAAGTTCTTTCAGTTCGATGAAACATGGTAGCATGCTTGAATCCGTGTGAATGGTTCAGAGATACAAAAAATATTCAGAAAATTACAGACCCCTGGAATATTTATATTGATTTGACTTTAATAATGACACCGGTTTCGATCTAGTATAAAAACTTGAGGGTTCACTGAAAAAAATGTGTACTTTTTGAAACAGAAAATACAAACAATCATTTTTTTAGCCCTTTCCGTGTACATGATTCAAAATGTCAAAAAAGTCTTTCTTGATCCACGCTTCCTTAAATTGGATTTCAGATTCGGTACTATTAGAATTTTTTACATATAAAACACATTACATAAGTTATATTTCTTTTTGTGAAAGGAAGTGCTTAAAATTCAACAATAGAGATCCAATTCAAAAAAGTGATCAAATAAAATTGATCACCCGCAAACGGTGAGGTCTAGAAACCTAAAAATTGCAGGATTTTCATATCTTACAATTAGTGTACATTATAAAATATCTTAATTACAGTAAATCCTAAATTTTTACCTTCAAAAGCTAGGCGAAGGTTCACGGATTGGTCCATCATTCATATGTATAAAGAACGGAAGATTCGGATACGTGCAGAATCTTTTTAACGGCTGCTTTGCTGAACATATACAGAAAAGGAAGTACCCAAGTAGAAATTGACGTCAGACGTCGGCCAGGCCCTGCGCAGGCTTGCCTGATAGTCCAGTCAAGATAGGTAAAAAGTCGACATTCAATTTCCTACAACTTTGGTTCTCGAGCTTTTTTTCAAAAAATGGATCTTTTTCGAATTAAACCTGAAAATAGCGGCAAAGTAAAACTATTGTATTATCTTGTTTATTTTTGACGTTAGGGCATAAATGAACATAAATAAACTTGTAGAGAATTAAATTTTCAACAATTTTGGTCTCCACCTTTTTTTTGCTACAGTCAATATTTAAGGTAGTAGTACGCCAACGGCAAAGAAAAAGAGGCATTTATGCCTTAAAGTCAGAAATAAACAAGATAATACAATAGTTTTACTTCGCCGCTATTTTCAGGTTTAATTCGAAAATTGAATTTCCTACAACTTTTGTCTTTACCATTTTTCCTTCAAATTGAAAATGGCCGAGTTATTCAAGAAAAACTATTTTTCATAAAATTCAAGATGGCGGCGATATCATGGGGCCAATTTGGTCGACTTTTGGATTGAGGACTCCCAGTGACCCTCCCCCCCAACGATTGAACCAAGAAAAAATGAAAATGGAATTAATGCAAAGTGAAAACCTATCTTGACTGGACTATGACTGCCTGATCAAGCTGAAGTCAGGCTACCTGATCCTGAGGCCCTTGATCACGAATGTAACGCAATGTTCTAGAATCGCCTGAATAGGCTGTATTGGTCGGGCCCTTATTAGATTCAAGGCTAGGCTTTCTGATCAAGCTCTCATTGGATTCACTGATCCAGGCCCTAATCAAGCGTTGATCAGAACTAGATTAGTGCTTCACCAGGTCTTTATCAGGGCAGGTTAAGACACTACGTGATTAAGGCTCTGGCGACGATTATACAGATTTATTGATTTTTGAAATAACGTGACAAATTATTTAGTTTTATACAGATGCGAAGTTAAGGCTACCAAAAAATGAGCAGCTGATATCTGTAGGTAGATATCTAGAAAAAAAACAACAAGCTGCGAAATGATATTTCCTACAATTTTGTAGGTAGATGGCCACACTTTATGACAAGTCATTTGATACTTTCATCATGAGAACGCCAACGGCTTCCATGACGCCTGGTGGCTACTCGCGGTACTTGCAATGTGTCAGGCTTAGACTGGCTCAGATGAGATGTGCCATAGTAGAGTTGGCTTGACCTGAGCCTGCTGACCAGGGCCAGATCAGGCATGTCGTACTCGGAAATGCCTGATATTATCCTGACTAGGACAACATCAAGTGCGCCTCAGTGATATGATGTCTGATGACAACCTGACAGAGGGCCCAACATGCACGCCTTAGTAAGGGTTGCCTGAGGCCAACTTGGCCAGGGCTGCGACAGGCGCAACTTACTCAAAAATATCAGGAACGCCTGAGCCTTACCTAACCAGGGGCCTAGCAGGCACGCCTGAGTAAAAGGTGCCTGAGGCCAACTTGGCCCAGGGCCATACCAGGTGTAACTTAGTAACGTGTGCCTGAGCCTATCTTGACCAGGGCCTGATGGAACCTCGAATTTCCACTCGGGTAGTTATAAGAATCACTCTAAGCATGAAAGTAATAGTTTAGACTTACCTCCGATTACTTATGTCTATAGTGACCAGAAGTTTATTGGATTTGGCAATATCTCAAGAATGAATGAACAGATTTGTATGATTATTATCTGAATCAACATGGGTCGGTCTAACTTAGAACTGACCAGATTCTGAGAAAAATCGACCAAGTTAACCTCTGAGCTTCTTAATTTGAAAAAATGAAAAAATGTACATACTTTCGTCTTAATTCTTATATTTTCGTAAGTAATCGAAATAGCGGTAAGTTTTAGAGTTCATCCTTTCAGGTCCGTCGACTTTCCTTGTTATGATGCTGACTTTGTTACTCGTCTTCGAAATGAAATAACTCTTCTAATTGATTTTAACGAAACCATTTCATTTCATTGATTTTTGTAGAACCGGAACGAGTAGGTCAGATAATTATCACTACTTACACTAAGTGAAGACAATAACTACGTTTCGAATATTTAATAATTTTGATTATCCTCGTAGGCTTTTTTATTATATGCATTGTGATCTCGATTTCGAATGAACAGATACATCTAAAGCACTCTGCGACTGTGAGGTATCTACTAATGAGTAAGGATTTGAATACACCACTTTTTTTTAAACATTAAGCACTAATTAAAATTCTAGTGACTACGAAGGCCTCATTGTCAGTTAACTAGCAAAAATAGCTTCCGTATCATAATATATTCGCTTAGTGGAGGTACCTAAATATGTGGGGCCTATTATCTCAACCTATTACACGGACCGCATTTTTCTAAAGTAATGATCGTGGTTCTTTGTGCTTAACCTGATGTTGGATATACCTCAACACGCGCAACGGTATTAAAAAGATGAATCACATAACCCAAGGGGTATTTCACTCAAGCGATCGTGGTATCAATATCAGTCGAAATTATTTTTAATCACCGAAATCACACTGAACTTAGTAATATTAAAATAAATTTCTTCATTAGTAATGATGGTAGTCATGAGAAATCATTTAGGATTACGAAAATCACTCTCTAATCTTAAGACATCATATGAAATGTTAGAAATCATATGGAATTTTAGAAATCGTAAGATATCACGTAGTCAAAGTAAAATTATTCGTCGAGTAATCTATTGTGATCACTCTGTAAATGTGCGTTAGCATGAAATATGTGATCATGGTATCAACATTTGTTCCAGTGAAACACCTCTTGTTATAAATTGTGGCACTTCAATGCCTTTCCAGTTACATCAAATATTCATTGGATAGATTAACCAATATTTATTTAAATTTAAATAAGATTATTAGTCTTTAACAGGCTGCTTATTTGTGTTGACCAAAGTATGAATGTAGCGAAGTCAATTGGATCATCATTGATCCAAACAAATTTATTCCATTCAGTTAAACCCCGTTAAATTACACAAAATAAGGCGATGCTTGATTGGACGAGTTACACAATCGGGGTCACATTCAGTACTAATTTGGCAGCAAATATACAGGTCCTGATTTTCAATGGTTCATTAACAACGTTTGTTAGGTAGGGAAAAATGCAGAGAAGAATTCTAAGTTTTTATAACATTTTTCCCACAACTGTAGAAAAATACCGCAATTATTTGAAAACTTTCGACTAAACCATTCACTCGAAATAAAACGAGAAAATTGACATTTTATGCATGGGTATTTACGTGATACGTAACGAAATATGGAGTTTTTAATTGAAAATAATTTGTTAAAAAGGTGAAAGCTGAATCAAAAAACAATTGAAACTGCAGAAAACATACTCCGAAATCGAATAAAACATTTTTGAAACGCTTTGTTTACATCGTTTATGAGTAATCAACACAAACGTAAGAAGGTTCTTTGGAAAACTGTAGCATTCAAAACTGTTTTGCCATGAACGTCCGGTACAGTAGGTATTAAACTTTGTCGGCGGAAAAAGTTGAACGTATGTACTACAACTGATGAACAGAAACGGGAAGTTGCAAGATACTTCGATAACATACTTTAATGTTCGGTGAAAAATGTATACTTTCACATAAAACTAGTAATATTTATATTACTAAACATTGGAAGAAATCAACTAAGTTGTGTCATCGTGAAGGTGAATGTAAGAGAGTCGGTATTCGTTAAACGCCGTTGTACAGTCAGATATCACGTATTTCCATTATCATCAAATCCTATTTATCACTGACGTCAAAGTGCCGTAGATAGCATAATTCTACATGCAATGTCCAACAAAAATGTGCCAACTTTTTTAGTTCATTGTAGAATAACGCAAACAAAGGTATTTCTACGATTAACCCTAGTCACTTACACCTAGGGAAACTTCCACATTCCTTACGCGGGATTACCCAGACTCCAGCCAACTTTGGAATTTTTTACTGTACACAACAATACGTTATGTTCAATTATGACTTGAGCAAAAATCTAAAACAAAATTTAAGAATTTGTAAATACACTCCAATCTTAGTTTCAACAAAAAACGGTGAAGGATGTGGGAGCAATTCTTGAAGCAAAAAAAGTAAAACAATATGCGATACATACATGGGGTCTTTGAGGCGCCAAAGTTTTTTCAATCATTCTTCATTTTACTTGCACAAGCAACCCTGATTCTACCACGCTGACTTTAAAATTGTACGTTAAAGTAGGTTCTGCGGTCGACTGGACCCCATGTCAGTGACTGGGATTAATGGTAATTGAATTACACTAAAATACATTTTTTAGTACTATTGTTGCGTGAAATAAATTGTTTTCGCAATAATCTGGTTGGGCATTTCACGTAGAATTGCACTAACAGTAACCACATCGGGTCAACGATGTGTAGGCTCTGGTAAATGCCAAAATAAGTCAAATCTGACTCGATCGGTAAAGACTGACTATAGCATCCCCTTAAGAAGATCTCATAGTCGTACTCATCCGCCTGCGGAATGGCCGGATGCAAAATTATCGAATCACACCCAAGCGGAGTGTTAGAATAAATTTGAGTTCTGGCATTTAACAATTTAAAACTAAAAACAATATCTAAATTGGTTACTGACGAAAGAAATTTGAGTTTTATTGTTGTGCATTAGAAAAATTTGAAAATCTGCATTCTTGGTAATTTATTCAGAAGTATTGATCACATTTAAATTTGGGTTGATTGTCGTGATTGTAAGATATCGGGTTAATCTAGAATGAAGTAATAAAATGAAACATTCTCTCACCATTCAACAATTGCTACATCGTATAGAATAACGGACAGCGCTTGTTATATTATAAATCTAGAATTAGTTGCATTGTTTTCACCACCTTACCGACAGAGCAAATAAGTTTTTAAAAAATTTTGGTCCAGTTCTATAACAAGTGTCATTTTTTGAATTGTAAATGACTGAAGAACAGAAGAAAATTATTTTTATTATTTTATTGAATAATGCAAAAACCCTTAACGTGCCTAAGTATTAGTCGTAATTACTGACCTTAAGTTTCAGTTTCCGCCTCTAGATGGCGCTGACAAAGACTGTACAATCTATCGACTTAAAAATACAAACGGGCATTCTCGTGTTTTGTTATCTTCCCTTGCAGTAACAGGTATCTGCAGCTCATATTACTGTCAAGCATTTTCTCCAAGACCCAACGCAGTACTTGGCATTTAACACAATACTTTTTTGGGTTGAATTAATTAAAAATAATTCATCTAATTCAATTGATGTTATTTATTTCATATAATTTTTTTTATTCCAGATAAATTTCTTTAATTCAACTTGATTCATTTCAATTCACGAATTTAAATTTTGTTCTCGATAATTAACTCGATTTCAAGTGAGTTTAAAGAAATTTCTATCCAGTCGTTCGTATTTCCTGTTAATTCGACTAAATTTTTTTTAATTCAACTTATTATTTTTACTTTAATTTCATTTTTTTCACTGTAAACAGATAATTCTGACATGAATCGAAATTAATTTAAATCAACTTGGGGTAATTTTTAAGAATTTATTTAATTCTCATTAATTCAGATGAATTGTAATTAATCCACAAACCTATTGACACATCGCTTAATAGTGAGTTATTTCCCCCTCGGCTAGCTCATCGTTTGAAACTTCGCTAACATAATAAACACATCAACTGCTGTCGTAATAACGGAATCGTTCACGGTAAATTCACAAAGTACTACCTCGTTATGAGAGAGTGTTAGGGCGGTTAGGGGAATAGGAGTCTAAGAAATTCGTCGCCGGAGCGTTCCCCACTACTGCCTGCAGAACCCGGGGATCACACGTGAGTGAGCGAGCCTGTCGATGATCACCACTCCTCGTTGCAAGAGGATCACAGTTCTGTGTAAACGAATTCGGTGTCTAAACACGTATGATTGAACGCAATTGCTTATAACAAGTCCGCGCCAAAGTTGAGGGACGTCAGGTAGACAGTTAGGGTGGGGGAAGTTATAAAACTCGGTTAAGCGGAACGAAGGGGAACTTCTCTCATAACGAGGTAGTACTGTATGTCGATTCACAAAATCTTCTGAAACCATGAGATAAACAAAACTTGTGATTATGTACGCTGATTCCTTAGAGTTCGAAAAGTGGTTTTTATTTGCTAAGGAAAGTTCATAGCTTCTAAATTGAATTCGGCCCCATAATGAAGTTTCTATACGTTTTTCTTCACTAATAAAAGATTATTCTCTGAAATGATTAGCGAAAAATAACGTGTGGCTTTTGATACTGTTACGTCCCAGCCGATAATTATGGCTGCACGCTCTCTGTATCGTAACCTACCGACGTGCAATTATCATAAGAAAGCACATATGCTCATACCATAGCCTTTAAGAACCATATAGATAAAGATTTAGTTATCATCTTGGTGTGCAATGGTCTCGCACCGACAATCGTTCATGTATCATTTTCATTTCTTTATTTTATATCTTCAATTCCAACTCAGGCTCGCGAACTCTCACTGACCAAACTTAAGGAACGTGAGAGAAGACAAGACGAGCAGTTCACAAAGTATCATTCTTAGAATTCAAATTGCATTCTTACAACTAACTATCTTGTCAGCATTGCACCGATTGGCTTCTTCAAGACCAATCGTCTTGCACTGAAGTAGCCAAAAACCAATCAGGAGTCTCTTCCAGACCTCCCACTATTCAAGGTCCTTTTCGAACTAGACAGTTGCAAATTAGAATCACTTCAGACATCGGCAGAAACAGAATCAATTTAGACGTCGGACCATTGCACACCTCGAAATCAAAAACGTCAATTATGATTCTGTCATAGAGCACTCATCGTCAGAAGCTTCGAACTTTAGAACAGCTAACCAAGTGAATAACACCAAAAACCCATACCTCGAAAACCAGTTAACGAACATATTATATTTAATAAACGTGTATTTTGAATTAAAGTGTGTGTAGAGCGAGTTATTTCAATCACGCATAGTGTTAGTTGGCACGACCCACAACAAAATTCCACACCAAGACAGGCTGCCCGAGAAATTGTAAAGGATTTTTCGGGATGTTCTTCCCAGAACGTAACAATACATTTGAAAAACTATGGTGTTTCTGGCATTTTATAAAGTTTGAGCGCTACTGTATCGTTTTACATATTATAATTTTAAAACTTACTAAACGCTGAGGCTTTTGCAGTTTCAACTTTGCTTCGGTTGATCCGTATTTCGAATTACACTGTTATAAACTTGGACATTATTGATTTTTTAATATATTTCCGCTAGTGCTGATGTTTAAACATCTTCGAATAAAAATCTGTAAAAAATCTCGGATCTTCTTACGAACTGACGAAATCGTTTCACAAAGTTTGAACCGGTTCTGCAAGGGTGTGAGTTTTGGTTAGGTCGATTACACGTAGAATGCCCCATAAAAAATCACACTATGAGATTTCTCCTAAGAAACGTGTAATCTAGCACTCCGATAATTATTGATTGAATTGTGGGTTAATGTCAAGTCAGAACAAAGTAATTAATACCTAAATAAATAACGACAATATTCTCGACAGCAGCGCCCTCTCAGTACGAATGCATCAATGCAATATAATGCGAGATGTAATGCGTACTTGGCAACAGGGGATTGAATATGCTGACCGTGTTTCCGGGTAGGCGTAATTCCGTGATCACTTTCTGAAAGGTTGCGCAACTTTAGGGTGACTCACATATGAGAACACGAGCGATGAGTCATCACCTTCCAGAAAATTCTTACGATTTTAGAATGTACTCAGTCAACAAGTTTCACAATTTTCAGGGAAATACCACGATAGCGGAATTTTACATGATTTCGTGCTTGGACCGTAGCTGTGTCGAGTGACGAAGTCGACATAAATAGCAATAGTAGAATATTTGTGCAGAGAATGAATTCCCGATGCGGCAAACAACGCGAAACGCAACAGGTCACGCGACAGCGACAAACGAAACAAACGAATATGCCGCTCGACCGTCATTGCAAACTGTTGTTTTTAGCATTGTTTGTCGCTCTAGGCAGTCTCGGGGCTACAAAATTATAGAATAAGTACCCAGGCGTTATGGGTGAGAATCAGTACCCACATATAGGTATTTCTTTGTTGCGAAAAGTGATTCCGTTGTCTTCAACAGCCGTAGTTCATTCATTAAGCATTTAACAACAACACAGCTGCTGAATATCAGCGAAATTTGATTCAGACCGCGTTAAGATTCTTGCCTTATCAAGATTCGCGGCAACGAATCGCCGCCAAATACTCGTAGGCCGGCGAGCGCTATGCGATCACACTTTGCTGACTCTAAACGAACTATTTTGTAGGGTTGTACCATTTGCATATTATATGCTTGGAAGTTTTAAAAATTGTTTCGACCAAGATATTTCAGCATTGGCTATCATTTCTATTCACCACCCCCATTTTGGTATGTAAACAATCATCCGGTTGAAATGATATGGTCTTTTGCCTGACTCAAGTTGTAAATTTAGTTTTTGCCGAAAAAACATGTTTCAGAAATTATGAATTTTTAATTCAAGTTTAATAAGTACATTGCACTAGACGACTATTTTCCATCTAGGATACATTTGGAAAATCATTATTTTCACGTTTGATGAGAAAAATTGGGTAAGAAATTGAAATTCTCGTGATATTTTTATTTCATTTTCAAAATTTGAATCATTCATTTGTCACGGGATAAATGTCTAGTTCGAATGAGCAGTTACGGAACTAGTTTTGTGCCCAACCGAGATGTTAACTCAAACACCTGTTGGGTTCATATTTCCGGTGTGGTGGTGCAGGCTTAACGCAGGTATTAGGTTCGACCTCGTCGATTTGGAAACGTTAGTTATACTCTCAAAGTCAGTTTAAGAAAACGCCAAGGGGATCGATGCTGAGAAAGATAAATAGCTATGTAACTAATCATAAGTCATTATTCATGCTGGGCATACACAATGCTGCGTGTGGAATTGTTGAATTGCACAAAGTGGATTTTGGGGGTTCGATTATGAATGTTTGGAATCGTGATTTCGAAGATCGAATTGAAATTAACTTGCTAAATTTGGGAGATGAATATTGAAGTTGCTTTGACGCAAGTTATATTAAAAGTATACTTATTGTATAATGAAACAGAAGTGATACGGAGACAAAGTGTTCGAATCCAGGAAAAGTGTAAGAGTTCAGAATAGTGGGGGAATACATAGTGCTGAGTAGGTAAAATTACTAGTGTCGTGTGCACTCAAGGTTTTACATTTATCTGATTGTTCGCATGCACAGAGCAGTATGGAAATATGAGGACAGGGGAAAGATTATATGCGTCTTAAGAAGGTGTCCTGGTCGATTTGAACGTCGACGTATATATCTCCAAGTATCGTTCACGTATCTCAACCGGGAAAAAAGACTTAACAGCCCCATTCTATACGCAATTCCAAACAAAAACACTACAACAAATTTTCATATAACGCAGAAATAAAAAAATGACACGGATCATATGAAATCGCAATAGTAAATTCGTACAATTCATCAGATTTTTTCATTTCTTCGTCAAATGAAAATGGGTTTGAGTGTTTTTGTCCAGAATTGCGTATAAGATGGGGCTTAAAACCTTTCTTCGCTTTTCAGATACAAGGACTTCGATATTTGAAGATATATACGTCAACGTCGAAATCGACCAGGGCGCCCCCTTAAGAGAAATTCGAGAAAGCTAGTAAAGCGAAGGTAATGAGGTAGATGGGAGAAAAATTTGGTTATAAAGCCAGACGTAATACATGTATAAATAATTTAATTTTCAGAGGGTAAACCGTAATAACATCACGGTTGGGTGTGGATACGATCACAATCATCAACCCCGTAACACCAATGGGTAGACGTTTTTTTTTTGTGAAATTTTATACATGGGATTTGTTCGGTTGATTATAAACATAAAATTGTGAATAAAAATATTAAAATAAATTATGATAGCAAAATTTAGTTCACAATTCTATCTGAACCAGATCATTCGTTGAAAAGGATTTTTGTTCCATTTCGGTGAAATATTTTCGAAGAAACATGAAAAAAATTATTTTCACGTGCCATGCATTTAAAAATCCAATCCGTGGAGTTGCTTGACGTAAACCTCATGATGCAACATTATTTTCGAAAGTAAGTGACGCGTATGATGTTTAGTAGTTGAAAATACTTTTTTTTATTGTAGATTACTACTTTGACGATTTTGTATAGGATAATAGTGTGTCGCATAATTTTGTGTAAGATAGGTCTGTACAGCATCTGTGTGTACTCAACAAATTCACCAAGTGTCGGTGAAATATTTTTGTACGGTTGCACCTTTTCGAACTGGTGTATCGGAAAACAATATACGCGACGAATTGATAACCTTCCTCCTTTTGTGAAGTCGGGGAAAAATAAAAATTTTCCGAAAATATTCAAATGCAAATAATATTCTTGAGGTATAGTAACAATAACTTAGGCATTTGCATGTCTATTCCAATTCTCATACTTACCTTCGCGCTTTTCGGAGAGCTTCATTACTACATCTATGAGGATATTGAAGGAGAACTTGCAATCACAACGAATGTGAAAAGCAAGGTAAACCAGGGTTTGTTACAAGGGAATTAATAATTTATTTATCTCAGCTCTTAAAAAATCTATATTATACAGTCTAACTGTCAAACGTAAAACAAGTAAAATCCAACGAACGCTACTAAAAAAATTATAAATTTATTCTTTACAGTGTCTTGACATCTAATCACTGCATCAGTTCCGTCAAATATTTGAAATTGTTATATAATAATCACAGCAATAATGTACCGATATAAACAACATCCAGCATTTTATACGACATACATGTATATACCTATTAATTTTTAATACCAAAAAGAGTTATAATTATATTCTTACCAAAAAGATGTACAACACTTGTAACGCGCACTGACAAGGAGAGTAGGGAGGCTTGATGTCGCGAAACGGGTTGTCCTTGCACGTGGTGAAAATTTAAGGCCCCCGATTAACGTGGTTTTTTATTTTCAATCCAATGGGCCGTGGTTGCTCAGATATCGCAATTTGAAATTTTTGGATTTTCGGGCGGGTTTCGGCTCGCGCTTAGAGCATGTGAAATAGGGCAGTTCAGAAGCGGGCCATTTTTTCGATTTCGCTCTTTTCCGAGATTCTTGCACTATTTTACTAAAAAATAGCACATGCGAAAGTGCTGGGCTGAAAACTTTTTTCACTACTGCCTCAACGACGTTGACATTTCGAGTAAAAAAGCTATTTTCGGGAATTTCAAAATTGAGATATTCGTAAATCCTTCGATTGCTAT
Source organism: Neodiprion pinetum (assembly GCF_021155775.2). Classification (NCBI taxonomy): domain Eukaryota; kingdom Metazoa; phylum Arthropoda; class Insecta; order Hymenoptera; family Diprionidae; genus Neodiprion; species Neodiprion pinetum. Next base: position 19,244,926 of record NC_060234.1, read on the forward strand.
GTTTTGTATGACGTAACAAAAGTTTATTGAAAAAGTCCAAAAATCTCGGAGAAGAGCAGAGCTAAAAAAAGGGCTTTTCTGAACCTCTCTACTCCAAGTATTTCATCTTTAACCGTTATTGGGTACATTGTAATATTTATGAAACATTCTGTGGTGTGTCAGACAACTTGTACCAAATTAATCCTCGTATGACTAATAATCTATTTTAAAATACTTAGAATAGTAATTTTAGGAAAGATAATTGAACTGTCGTCAAAATTGATAAATGAAAACGAGAATACGAATCAGAAATAAAAAACACAAAATATTATTTGGGCAGTAGAATCGTACATTAATAATAACGCTATAGTACGTATTGCATCACAAATGAGAACGACTGAGAAATACCTATATAAACTCGAAATCGCAGGTCTGTTCGGTTCCACTGTTCGGCACGTGTCGCACACCTATAGCTTACTACTTTGATATAGTGACCTCTTCTTGCGACACGACGTCAATTTGATTCGTATTAACGTATACATCACTAGACGCTCTCATGTCTATGTATTATAATTAATAGATGGCTAAAAAGATGATTCATTAATGCAAGAGTTAGTCTCGTCCAGCATCACTTCCTCTTTTATAAGTACTTTTTGGAAATTATCGATTGCGCCGACAACTCCTTTGCCTAGACCGTAAACTCGGTCGTCCTGAAATCCGAAGAATTTGTCTTCGTGCGTCCAAGAAGTAAAAGCAGCGGATCGAGAACAGTTGACAGTCAAGTTAGGGCCTTCCTCTTCGACAACAATCGCGCCGATGTAACTGGGCGTTGTTATGACTGACAATGAGCCGCGGCGATCGCCCGCGCTGTTGTTGTTGTCGTCGTCCTCGCTGTCTTTGCGCTCGATTTTAAGCCTGTAGCTCTTCTCTGTCGAAGGAAAACCGAATTCAGTAGGGTGACACTTCGAGTCGCAAGAATACTTGTAGATACAAAGTAATTCGTCGAAGTTCATTTCGTTACAATCTTCGCTATCTCCGTTCGTAATATCGTTGAACTGTTCGTAATCGCATCCAGTCCTTGTTTTCTTCGTTGTCGGGCTCCGTTTACTTTCGTCGATGCAGAAACAACTGTCCTCGTCACTTCCTCGATTGACTTTTTCCAATTTCACCGGCGAGTACCAAGGCACGTCAGGATCTGTTACATCGTCTTTCCACTGTTCGGAGAATCGTAGGTTATCTAAAAAGTCGTCGGCGTCCATACCGCCAGGTCGAAGGTTACGCATCATCATATTCGTGTCGTAAATCGGCTCGAGTGAGCTGAAAGTACTTTGTGCTCTGGTCGTATGATCCAAATTTAGCAGATCTATGGAATTTTCCCTCGCCGTTTGACGTCCGGTACAGTTCCTATCGGGCGGGCCGATTTCTTTCTTGATAAGCAATGCTACATCGGAATTTAAAATAATGTCACCGTAAGCTTCATCGTCCGACGGAGGTACCCTTGGAAAAATGTTCCGGCTGTGTCTGTCGCTCTCATTTTTCTTTGCCGGATGTTGACAACTTTCGTACATTCTGTTCAACCGAAGTTTCAACCTTCGGCAATTTGACTTGCATGCTACCTTCTCGCTACGGCGTATGTGACGCTTTTTTACAGAGAGCCTCGAGATGATTTCGTCGCCGATTCTTAGTACGAGTGTTACCTTTTTCCGATCGTTGGGTGGGTGATATTTTTTATTGTGAAGATCCATATCAGAGACGCACTTGAAGGATATATCGCAAATTTTACAACGTTCTCCTATAATTACCACCCGGCAATCAGTGATTTTGTTTCTTACCTCATCGCCAATTAATTCTAAATCGCTGGGGCCGGTATCGGTCGTCTCTCTCATCTTGAGGCCCATGAATTTCATGAAATCGAATTTTGATTTGACGCCGGTGGCATCGAGCGGAATAGATTTGCAATGTTCTCTGATATGATCAGCGAAGTCCGAAGCCATGGAAAAAGTTTTGGAACAAAATTTGCACGTTTTAACAGTACAAAAAACACCCTTCTTACCAAACTTTCTGTCCATGTATATTTCGAACTCTGTATCTAATTTTTGCGCTGTAACAATCGGCAGGCGTTTGTAATTCGCAAAGCCAATAACAGACCCAGGTTCGCGAAAATTTTTATTCCCTCGTAATTGCCCGCAGGAGCGCATATGAAATACAAGTTTTCTCTTCAGCCCAAAAACCTTTTTGCACCCGTGGCATATAAATCTCGGGTGTTCTTTTCTCCTGTGATTTACAAATTCTGTAGTTTTCGCGAACAGGATGTCACACTCCTTGCAATAAGACATTGTAACGTGGTCAGCTTTTCGAATGTTGTTAAAAATCTTTCAAACGTCACGGTTTGCCCCCCAATCGAAGTGTGTGTCAATAGTTTTTGTATTCACAACATTGTCAATTCCAAAGTAAAATACTCGACGACTCTGCAAACGAATCCTCGATCTTCGAAAAATATACGTACCCGTTCGCACCACTTTGGCACTAAAAAAAAAATATTCTTAACAATCAGTTCGTCTTTCAAGTGAATTTACTCGGTGTTAAAGCATGATCGCTGTATCGATATAAAAGACCGCAAAGTTTGAGCGGCGAATGCATGCGGCGAAACTATCAAAACTCAGTCCCCGGCGAAACGGAACGGGGCTTATTGTTATTATTTCTGCAGTCGTGACGTCTGACCTCGACCGGCGACCACGAACACTAGACGCGCGACACGGTAAGAAGTGCGCATTCAGAAAACACTCGAGGGTGGGAGGCGTGTATCATAAGCTTTGAGAGGGGAGTGGGAAGCCGCGTAGGCCACGTGACGAATAATCTGTTTCCGTTCTCGATAAGAGATGTCTCTGTCTACCGAACACTTATTAGCCGTTTAGAGTACAAAACACCGATTTCCATTAGCACGACTCTCTTTGCAAAATAACCTGTCTATATCTCGCATCGATTTTTCACCTTGTCGTTGATTGAGATGCACATATGTGTATGTACCTACGGAAATGACGATTCCATGCTCCGCTAGGTTGTTTTGTCTACCTTCAAGCTCAAAGACAAGGACGCCGATTTGTTGATTTTACTTATTCAGAGTTGGCTTTTGTATTTTCTTTTTTTCACTTTCAGTTTTCCACGGTCAAGTAATTTGTGACTTTACGCTCGGACCTGTTCGGAAAATATAAAACGCTAATGATGTTCATTTATTTATTTATTATTGACCGAAAAAGACTCGACTAATGCCAAATTATTGTGTGATATACTTGGCTCTCACTTAGACTCGATACGGCAATGAATATATTGTCATAAATTTAACGGACAAATACAAAAAGGAAACAATACCTACATTACAAGTATTCGCAGACTCCGATAATGAGATATTTCATAGTTCGGTGACAATGTATTGTTATCCATAGGGACGATGAACTGAAATCCAACGCCTATAACACTACGTGTACTGCTAGTTCGGCGCCTTCCATTTATGAAGATTTTATTTTGAACGCGCTAAGAAAATTGTCGTTTTTTTCTATTTCAATACTTGTACAGAGGGATGAAAATGCGGTTAGTATATGTCCGAGTAGAAATGAACGATTGAAATTATTCTCACTACACGTGTAAGTGAATAAGCATACCATGTATAATACGCATTGCGCGCCTAACGAAATGTGATGATTATTGAACATAAATATTGAATTTAGTATTTCTCTGTCACCAGATGCCACAATAAGTCGGAGATCTGCTGAGAGTGCTGATTATAACATACATATTTCCTATGCAGCATGTATAGTATTAATACGATAAGCAAGCGTTAAGATATGTACGAACTTGTATGAGGTATTCCACACCATTTCACCTAATCGGTGAAGGTCACCGACGCCAATCTTGGTGTCAATTTTTTTCTCAATTCGTCTATCGAAAAAAAAAGAACACGTGTTCGGCCGTTTTTCGATTAGGCCACCTGTGTAGATTTTATGAATTTTCCGATTTTTCAACTTTTTCGAAACAGACTTTTTTCAACTGGCTCTATCTGCAAGAGCTTTCACTCTTTTCACAAAATGATACAAGTATAAAATGTGTCAATAAGTCCGAGCTTTCTGAAAAAAATATTTGAAAATTTTTCCAACCACACAATTCTAAAATTTTTTCGAAAAAAAAAATCAAAATTTTTTGAATTGCGACGGCTTCGATTTTCCTGAAACTTTTTACTTGCATTCAACCAGTTACAATCAAGTTTTCCTCCAAAGGAAATTATGGACTTCCGATTCGTTCGGGAGTTACACCATCATAAGTGCCGAAAAATTGGAAATATTTTACGGAAATCAATCTTAACTTCGATCAGACAAGTTTTCATGTTATAAAAACACATTATTGCTGAAAAAAAAAAACTTTTAGGAATATCCCAAACAATGTAAATAAAAACGAGATCACAATTTTTCTTTTCTATGCCAAATATATTTTCAGGTAGAAAGTTGTTGCACGGTCGTGAAATAGATGTACCCAGAAAAACGTTTTGAAAAATCACAAACACACTCGTCTGTCTAGAAGGGATATTTCCTACATCATTGTTATTGTACACTTTCTGGATTGTTTTCAAGACTATTTACGCTGTTTTCGAGCGTAATATAATCGGTACCGACTGTACATGACTCATCGAAAAGAGAGAGACCGTCACACCTCGAGGCGCATACTATTTACGATAGATGTATAATTGAGTTTTCGTATTATATCTACGTGAGTTTGTTGCCGAGGAACACACGCGTCAAGCATTTTTGTGCTGTGATGGGTTGTGCGACGGCAGAACGTCTTGCAAGTTTTATTTACAATTAGAGATTTATAGAAACCGCAATTCCGTTTCCTTCGCTGTTAATGCGTTCCACATGATCTATTTGTCTACTTCCATTGGTTAGTCTATGCCGATTGGGAATTAATGATTGAGCTCTGAAGAAAATGCATATTTCATAAGATGGATGCATCTGGGTTCGTTGTAACGTGCGTTCTTCATCAATATTTTTTTCTTATTTGATAGTACGTAATGCTCATCAATTCTGTTATTATTTCGGTGTGAGTGAATAAATCCGAACTATAATTACGATATTCCGTCCATGGATGTTATCTCTCAAATAAATATATAATAAACGAATGAAAACATGAAATCACTCGGGGGGAAATGAAACTTCGTAATAATATTTGTAAGAAGAATTTCGTGGTTTATATTCTCGGAGTCATACTCGCTGCAACTTGAGACTGTATTATATACATGTGTTTAAGCCATGCGGCCTCTCAAACGTGAAGCCAAAATATCTATCACCATACGACCACAGCTATGGGCAACGGTACTAGTGGAATAGAGAAATCATTGAAATATCTTTCGGTATACGTAGTTGCTAATCGATTATCGGAATTGGTTGAATCCAATTTCCATACACCGTAAAAAAATATACTGTACACTTTGAATTACTCGTTAGAACGACTAAAAAATTATTGTTATTATTGCACGTTGCTACTTGGCTCCGTGTTCAATTATTATTAATAGGACCCTTTTGTATTTTTATTTAAATTTGTTATTTGTTGATTTAATTTCAATCAAAAAGTACCGAATATAGATATTCTTGTGGAAGGTAACCTCTGAAGCTCATTTGACTGTATTAGAAATTTGATTTTTTGGTACCACAGTGTCTTCTACAGCTGCCAGTAAGAGCTAATGATGAAGTCAATTACGTAGGGTTTACTACGGGTTCAACAGCAAGCAATTAGTAGAATGAATAAAATTTCGGGAATTGTAAGTTGAAAGTCTATTATAATCAACGTCCTTATGTTTTAGTTAGTTCAACATACTCGTAATTCAATTCTCTTACTTCTATTTTTATCTCTTGCGTTCTCAAATTCATTGAATAATTAAAAGGAGACTTGTGCTACTGTCCATAGAACGTCTAGACGTTATGAATAAATAGATACATAGAAGAAGAAATCAGTGATCCTGAGCACATAAAGTGAGTCAGGCGTCAAAAGAACTACCCACGTACTATACATGAGTAGCAAGTCTCGACCTGTTCAAGCATGCTCGTGCCTGTTTGTCAGTGCAGGTAGCAAGAAGCAAGTTCAAAATTTCGTCGAATCCAACGTGATTGTCACACTGCATTCTCTCGATCCCTTGTTATTTTTTCGTGGTAATAACTGAGCATACTTCTAATGCTATCGTATAATGTATCATATTACAGAAAGCACAGCTACAGTTCGTAGGGATATTTCTAATTTGACTTTCCTGATTTATGTTGATCTACAGCTGTCATGTCTACAAAAAGTTAGCATTTAGTTGCGTGTATGTCTAGTTATGTGTGCAGATTTTAAAAGCACATTTTACACAGTTATCCGTCAAATAGTTTGTTCTCGGTTCGTTGTTGATATATTGTTTTTCGAAAGTTTGATCACCAGAATTATTAAGATGAAATTTTTAATCATTCATTATCTTATAATATTATATTATACGTGTGCACGTCTCAAAAATAACAATTATTCAAACACCTAAGGGGGTATTTTGTTGCCTTCAACTCAATCCACTTGTTTCACTGTCGGTAAATTGCTGAATTCTTGTCACTGCAATTAAAAGTTGAGTAAAATTTGTTCTTATTATACAAAAAATAAACATTTGCCGTTCTAGTTTCTTGTAATTTTCGTAAAAGATTCTTGACAAGAATTTGTTTGTGGTTTTTAAAAGACTTGCTATACTGAAGGAAATTTCCATCTGTGGTTACAATGCAGCTTTCAACTTTTTTCACTTTTTACCATAAGTGAAAAATTTAATTTTGGGTCCAAACGAATCGAATTTCGAAACTGTAAACAGAAACTATATTATGTGTTACTATCCTTTTTGGTTGTGGTCATCTGTGACAGATTTTCGTGTAACTTTTGCGATATTAGAATATTGCTGCAGTAATAAATCGATGTAAGGCCTTCTTCAACAGAACTAGAAAATGCTACATCGCAATTGTGTAATCGTCTATTAACAAGCAGAATTGACAAGTTTCTTGTGGCGGTTACCCGCCACCGGCAAGCCGGCGAAAAACCATAAAAATATTTCCGTTTCTCCATGTGTATTCCATAGTTCTTTACAACTAACCTTCGAGTGTCCAGGACTCGCCTCGCTAGCCGAGGGCTAAGGGTTTGACCGCGCCGGAAATTTCCCTATAGGTGGCATTTATGGCGCAACGCGACCCTTGGCCTCGACTCGGGGGCGAGCCTGCACTTTTTCTTCATCTCTACCCCAGTCTTCGCCACGCTCTTGGCACAGACGTATCTATCAACTCGTTCCGGATCGCTACCCGGTTCCGCACATCGAGGATTTCTCCCAGAGCCTCCAGGGGAACAACATATTCTCCACCATAGATCTGGTGAGAGCGTATAACCAAATCCCCGTAGCACAAGAAGACGTTCCGAAAACAGCTATCACGACTCCATTCGGCCTGTACGAATTCCCATTCATGTCGTTCGGCTTACGCAACGCAGCACAGACGTTTCAACGTTTATTTTGCTACGTGTACATCGACGATATCCTCGTGGCCTCACGGACAGAAGAGGAGCATCTTCAACATCTGGGGGAACTTTTCAGGCGGTTGAAAAGCTACGGAGTGCTGGCAAATCCAGCAAAATGCATTTTCGGGGCAGTAAAAGTAAAATTCCTGGGCAATAGCGTGTCCGGCGAGGGCACTCGGCCGCTGGCGGAAAAGGTTGAAACCATCCGCACCTACCCAAAGCCCGTAACTGCAAAACAGCTACGACAATTCCTGGGTAAACTTCTATCGTCGTTTCATACCCAAGGCTGCATACCTGCAGGCACCCCCGAACGACCTTCTTCAGGGAAACGCTAAGGGACGAACCCCGGTAAAGTCGAACACGGAGGCTGAACAGGCTTTTGAAGCGTCAAAGGAAAGCCTAGCGCAAGCCACGTTGCTAGCTCATCCCGCAAGCGACGCCGAACTCGCAATCGTCTGCGACGCTTCACATTTCACCGTGGGAGCAGCACTACAGCAACGCGTCGAGGGAGATTGGCAACCATTGGGTTTCTTTTCGAAGAAGCTCAGCACAGCCGAGCAGAAGTACGGAGCGTACGACCGAGAGTTATTAGCCATCTATTTAGCAACTTTTGTTGCAACAGTTTTCGTGTATGACCCACAACAAAGACGTTATTTAACAAAATGTGGGGTCTCAAAAGTTTAAACAATCGTTACGGACAAATCCGTACCTAACTTTTTGGGGGGTAGGTGAAAATATGTTCGTCCGTCTGTGATGAACCTATAAAAAAATCGGCTAACCTACGTCATTCCTGAATAGAACTTTATTTTATTCTGCTGGACTATACGAAGCACCGCACAAAGAGGAGACCCCGAGTATAGGATACGCTGTGTAATGTATTCCATCTCATTCTTTTGCACGTTCAATATATATGTTTGTCTCTTTCTATAGCGCCTCAAGTTTTCGTGTTACACTTGATTTTACTCCTCATATAATTTCCGTACCGGGCCCTATAACTCAAATCGTTTCTTAAGGAGTAAACTCTAAAAATAAATAAATAAATAGATTATACAGTAGCATTATAGTGAAATTTTTCTCACTTTTCATATTGAAACAGTGATAAAGTGATGTAGCTATAGTATCTTGTGGTACAAGTGTGGAAAGTAGGTGATTTTCGACGAGTGGGCGGTTTGTAGCATTTGCCAAGGCGAGCGCTGTAATCACACGGGTCAGATATCGCCCATCCGTACGCGAGACACACACTATTTTTTTAACACCTGCGAAGGAAAGTTCGATTTGGGATGCAAACGAATGTGATATAATTCGAAAGAAGTCTATCAAGGGCAATCAAGATGTCCAGAGACACAAGCCCGGCTAGGTAAAATACAAGCTAAACGCGTAGACACGAAATTGAACTCACGGTGAGACAAGGCTTTACATTTTTTGGTAACTAGATTAAGGGTGAGGATAACTCAAGGTCACGCCAAAGCGGCACGCTCGAAGTGACTTCTGCGTGTTCCATTTTGGGTATATTTCAGTGGTAAAGTCTATGCGTAAAATTATTTTTTGCAACACCTGCATGGAAAGTCCATTTTTATGCACCATTTACAAGCACCAAAAGTAGTCTTTTATACACATATATGTGCGGGAAAAACTTTCGCGCATTGCTAGCGGTGTGAGAAAAAAACTTTCGCACATTGCCGGCGGTATAAGATAAACCTTCGCACATTGCTAGCGGTGTGCGAAAAAGACGGTCGCGCTTTTATCCACAGTTGCGCACTTCGCAAACAGCTGCACTAGCGCCACCGATGGAATAGTTTGTCACATTTTGCCGTGCTCAACATCGTCACTGAACAGACATCGTGCCATGGTTTCGTGTAAATATAATCGTGTATGTCGGACTTTCCATTACAGGTGTAGCAAAAAATAGAGTTCGATACACGCGCGAAAGTTGGCAATGCCTATCTCGCATGAATGCACTACACTCGCCTTTCAACTCGTCTAAGGGCTCGTGCTGCGCCTTCACGCTTGTGCGGGCATTGCCACTTTCGCACACTAGTATCGAAAAACACCATTTTACATATAGCGTGCGATAAATTTGTTATACCGTGCCTACGGCACGTGCGGTAAGCGAATGTTATCTTTACAGCGACTTCTAGAATTGTAATACTATACTCCTGCGCACTGTGTATTTACTAGATTATAATCGATGTAAACAAACCTAGCGCTAAAATTGGATACGTGAAGTAGACAAAACAATTTACGAAAAATGATGGGTATAACACTTCCCCAAAACGTTCTGGAGATCTTTATTGTTTTTTACAATTAGTTCTGATAAGTATTTGATACGTTAAAGTACATATACTTTTGAATAAGCCAACTTTGCTTTAGAAGCTTTACCTAAATATAGATTTACCAGATATTAAGCCGAAAGACGTTGCTATTCGAAATTTGTGCCAAAGCTCCATTCACCAGGTAAGTAAAGTTTTTTAGTAGCCAATTAGTCAAGACTCGTAGTTTCGGAGTTCTCAATAGTTAGGAAATCAGAAAAATTTGCCAGACATTATAGAAAAAATATTTTCTACTTATTCCATATTTTTACCAATAGGATTTTGAAAAAATGTGAGTGTTGTCTCTTAAGGACTTCTTATCTTTCAACTTATTGTTAGAGAACACCAAAGCCCTTTGCAGGAACTGTATCAAGCACTCCGATCGAAATAACATGTCTCTCGAAATAAAATGATTTATAAAGTTAACCTTGCACCTAAAAGTTAAATAGTATATTGTGTAACAAAGAGGCAAACTCGGAGTTTTCGGGCCGAGCAAAAGTTTGCAAAATGAGTCGTAGATGAGCATGCATACTAGCCGAAGACGAGTATGCTTGTGCGCGCCAAACGCGAGTATTGCAAATACGCGAGGCGAAACGATAGTTTCCTCCTCGTTGCACACAATTCTTTATGCATCAAGAGTATGTTACGTATTTTTTCACGAAGTACGAAATTGTAGTTAGGGTTGCGTAATGTTAGATTGGTTTGCGATAGCGCATGCGCACAATACAGAAAAATCCAGATTTAAAAGTGGTCTCTTCTGTACCCCGTGCATGCGCATTTGCAGACTCACTCTACCTTCGTCACTAATCTCTCTTCTAACTGGTTGTGTGTCCTATACTTCCAGCACACGACAGCTTACGCCTATTAAAAGCCCCAAAAACCGACACTAGCGCTGCAATATCTGAAGCTAAACTAACGGGTCACGTGGGTGGTAGCATACCAGAAACAGATTTAATCACATGGTACAGCGTGGAAAAAATTACGATATTTCTCTGTTTTTCATTATATACTTACGTAAAGAAATGCACTGACCAATGTATTTTCTCTATTTCCTTACAAAAACAATAAAACCCCGTTCCTACAGGAACGCTCATGTGCTGTCAGTTTTGGCGAGCCAAGTGATTCGTTAGTTCCGTTTAAGCTGTTGGAGCGCTGGTGTCGATTTTGTCTGCATCTAATCGAGTCAGGCCGAGGACGCTAGTCAGCCATCCAGTTAGTATAGAGATCAGTTGCCGTCACAGAAACGGGTACTTTGAGTACGGAAAACACGCATGAAAAATTACGTAAAACATGCTCGCGCTATATAAATAGATGTCCCGTACTAAATCCTTAGAACTACTGTCGAAGTCAGGTGAAAATTCCAGAAGTCTAACGAAAAGTCAGCCGACTCGTTAATACTCGGTGAATTTTGAATCTAGGCTGCAAACTTCATATATCCTTTAACGTCACAAAATCTCACGAATAGCGTGTATCAGGCACCCAAAAAGTTTATATTGAGAATCGCCTGGCCATCTGCTACAAGTTCTGTTTCAGAGAAAAAGACGATTTTTTTTTTTATTCTAAAGTATCATTTTTAAAATTCCTGAAAGTGGTAGTACGTGTAATAAATCCAGGAAGTAAGAAAGAAGGAGACGAAAATCCGAAATACAAAGCTGGACCAGATTTCAGCGCAGAGTTAGTAGTATCGATTTTTCCCACTCTTGCGTCTGTGTTCTTTGGTCATTCAAATATTATGATTATTAAGTGTTGACCAGGTGTTGACAGCTGCCTGGTTTACATATTTCGAACGACCGAAGAACAGGAACGCGGTGAAGTGAAAGAAATCGGTACTACTAACTTTGCACCAAACAGGCGTAATTTTTGCTGGCACGCAGGCTTCAGTTTCATCTTCTTCTCTCTTACTTCCTGGATAAATCCAACAATGCAAACTCTTGTTTCCCCGGTGCCATAAAATTTTTGTCTCGAACTGTTGTCGTAACAACCTCGTTTTTCGAGGTGTTCAATGGTTAAGTACGAATGGAACACCCTGTATATACTTCTTTATTACGCCAGGTCAGTTTGACGAGAACAAAGGCGTAATAAGGCATCCCTAATTAACAAAGCGATAACGTAGCGAAAACCTTCTGTAGGTAGAGTAATAATCCGAAGCACTTGGGACAATGAACTTGTGCATCGTATGTCACTACATAATGAAGGGTGAAACACAGCGTACCGAGTGTCTGAAACTCGTTTCAATAAATTGCCGAAACTAGTCATACCAAGCTACTAAATCCGAGTCTTGCTTACTGTAAAGATTGAAGGTATTTCACGACTTGGGAGATCTTATGTTAATAGTGAAAACTAGCTAACTGTCTCAAGACTTGTGCCAGAAATATCACAGTGTGTGACTTGTTCTGTTACGCGCCTGATTTCACGACATTGTATCGATAAAAGTATAAGTATACTTCGTATATAAAAATAAATTAGGTAACTGAATGATTATTGCACGCAAAGTTATTTTTACATGCTATTCTGTCCATGGTGTTTCCAATTATTCCTTTTCATTGACTGTGTTTTAATATCAACCAATTGATTATTTTAAAACAAATCAATTCTCCAGAGCTAATTATTCTTAACGTTCGTCAAATTACCAAGGTTCGTTCTGATTAACTACTACATAAGATTGAGTTGAAACTTGGTTATGAATCACTTTTGTAAGCCCTTTAGAAGATAATTGTGGTGCTGTCGGGAGGTTAGTTACTGTATGACGCCAGAGAATATGGTTTACAAGTTGTTTATTGCCAGAAAAATCGGGTTACACAGTTCGGATGGCGTAGTAGAAAATGCGGAAGGCAGGGAAAATAAGCGAAACGAGTTGATAGATACGTATGTGCCAAGAGCGTGGCGAAGACTGGGGTAGAGATGAAGAAAAAGTACAGGCTCGCCCCCGAGTCGAGGCCAAGGGTCGCGTTGCGCCATAAATGCCACCTGTAGGGAAATTTCCGGCGCGGTCAAACCCTTAGCCCTCGGCTAGCGAGGCGAGGCCTGGATACTCGAAGGTTAGTTGTAAAGAACTATGGAAAAAGATACACATGGAGAAACGGAAATATTTTTATGGTTTTTCGCCGGCTTGCCGGTGGCGGGTGTCCGCCACAATAATCAATACCAAATGATACGATTTCAGACGCTAGCTTATCTGCGCGATTGACAATCGAATCCAGATTCCAGGTATTTGGTAAATTGTTTAATTTGTAATTGGACAAAAATCGCACGACAGTTTTTAAAAACTGACGATTGAGTATCGGGTAAGTCAGCAAGGATTAGAACTAGTACTATAGAATTTACATCAACCTAACTTGACCCAACTGCACCTTTACTTCTTTTGTTCATCTTTTTCAAGAGTTCACATTACGTAGATCTGTATACACGATAAATATATGATGAAGCTAAAAGTGGCAAGCGAGCCGCTAATTATAAACATGCTTGAGCTTGTTGGTATGCAGCGAAACCGGAACAAAGAATAACTTGAGACCGCGGGTTGAAGATGGTACAAACTTGTCAAATTCATATACAAATTTACAACAATGTTTAAATTATACGTGAATATTATATTTTTCCATTTCAGGTACGAAAACGTAAACCTCGAGTAATGATGGCTTCAACAATCTTGGCTTCATAGCGCGTACATTGAGGGAGAGTCAAGATGCCGCATGCTGGGAGGTAAGACAAACATCATTAACTTACCTGATGGATACTATGGTACACGTTTTTCAAATTTATGTGTTTTATCTGGCGGGTTCAACGGAGTCACAATCGCTGCAACAATTTCCTTGAAAGATAAAGCGATCACGAATTAGCTGTGGGCTGCATTATTGAAGATGGAAGTTTACTTTTGTTCGTACTAGTTAAACTAGTTTACTCATAATATCTGAACGCACAAACTAGAGTGCAGTAGAATAATATTATTTTCGAAATTCTATGGACAGACCTCCGTGGATGTCTTTCAGCGAAATGAAAGTCATATAAGGTTTGGTGTATTGTTGTATGGACTACAGAAATGTTTCATTCTCATAACTGTGAAACTGAAATATCAACTACGTTAACTTTACACAGGTTACTCTAAAAACATTTTTTATACTTTAGCCCACAATCATTTTTGGGAAGAACGCGAGTGACTTGAATTATCATGGTGTATGATTCGAAATAGTGCGCTTATTAAAAATGCTTCAAATTTAAAGCATACATTTAACGAATCGCAATTATCACAATCTCGTAATTGGTAATCGTTTTTCGTCCTCGTGCGGTTGTTCCAAAACTTTGTTAACTCAAGCTGCAGTTTACTCTGGTATTTACTTTTCTATCTAAGGGAACAACACCATGAATTGCCTCGCATTAGCCTCCTTCTCCAATGAAAGATACCACTCCTCTCCTGTCCAATTCAATGCCCAGGACATATCCTCATATACTTATTCTTGAAAATAACCTGGCCACCAGATTCTTTGTATTATGATAACGCTATGTCCCGATTATCGCTTCGAATTCTGAAGGGGTGAATTGTTTGATACGTTTGAGCTATTTATAATCACATGAAGTTGACAGTGTGGTATGGGAAAATCAGTGCCGCACATCATCGAGTGTAAGTGTTCGTTAATATGTTTGTAGATATTAAAATGTCACAAAATTGAGTTTTGACAAAACGGGCTTATGCTAAAATAGTTTCTCTGTAATGAAGAATTCCTTAACATACCTCGTGTCATGTTCTATTTTTAAGCGGTATTGTAGGTTTTTCGCCCCCGTTCTGATTTCATAGTTCCCTATGGTGATTGGTGCCACTTCTACGTCTGTAGCATTGTTTCACGTTCCAGACTCTCGACCCTGGGGCTGACCTTAACCTATAAACAGAATTGTTTGACGTTTTCATTCGGAGTATAAGCACAAAAGTGCACCACATGTCTGGGTTCACGAGAATTTTTAGACTTATGACGTCAATGTCGATAAGCTACGAAACAAAATAACGAACGAAACGTGGACATGAAGCCTGCGCATTGTTCTTCTGATTTTTGAGTCACATTGCATGGCAGTGTTTTGACTATGGGATTCAATTACAAATTCAAGTGACTACGGGTAGCAGCTTGATTCGTAATTTGTTAGGAGTAGGCACTGATAGTAATTTAATGCAGGAATGTCAAGTGCCGCTTAGAAGAGGAAGAGATCGCAAAATAAGCACATTATATATATCTTTTTGCGGGATGAAAATATACCGTGACTCATTAGAATGCCTATAGGCATGTAGGCGGGAAAGGAATTAATATACAAATGATTACTGCTACAGCAGTTTAAAATATATATTTATGGGGTAGCTACGTGCCAGTAAAATGAAGTAAAGCAATACATTTTATCTTTCACACTATGATATCTTTATTCAAGGATTTTCAACTTTTTAATTTCAGAACAAAATGACCCGCAAGCATGTCAGTGGTCATGTACAATTAAACTGAAAACATTACGTCACAGGCTACGGTATTTTCTCTACCCACGAAGCAATGAAGCGCTATTATTAGCAAGTCTGGCCTTTCTTCGTATATCTTATAATATACAGGGTTAAGTGGGTGATTTTCGTAGGTTGTGCACACTAATCAAGTGTTTCTTCAAACCTTCTTGAATATGACTTATTAGTACGTTTTACTTAAGTTTTGTTTCGTTATGTTCTTTCCATCGCCAGAAATCAATGATCCGAAATTCATGCAGCATAGAGACCGCCATTTCATTAGTTTTCACTTGTAGCAAAAATAAATATCGACATTCCTTCGAGGAAATCGTGGATATTATCAAAAAGCAATCCAAGTGGGTTGCATAAGTTGATAAATCATGTAACACGGTCCTGTGGCGCAACGGATAACGCGTCTGACTACGGATCAGAAGATTCCAGGTTCGAATCCTGGCAGGATCGAGCACAAATTTTTTTCTCCTCCTTTCACACTTTCGGTGTTAAACTACTGTAAACTGCAGTATAAACGAGGTGTTATAGGACATGCGGTAAAGCGTATTGGTAAACAACAAATTACGTAGCTAGTGTCTCTCATTGTCATCTGTCTCGTGGCATGTGTGCATAACCTAGCCACGAATGCCCGTCCATGCATCTGGTTTAAGGGGGTGCCCTGATCGATTTCGAAGTTGACATATATATTTCCAAATATCGAAGTCTTTGTATCTCAAATGCGAAAAAGGGCTTGATGGCCCCATTCTATACACGTTTTTGAACAAAAGCATTCCAATACATTTTCATTTAACGCAGAAGTAAAGAAATGGCACGGATTCTACAAAATCACATTTGTAAATTCGTAGAATTCGTGCCATTTGTTCATTTCTGCGTTACATGAAAATGTATCGGGATGTTTTTGTTTAGAATTGTTTATAGAATGAGGCGGTTAAGCCTATTCTCGCGTTTGAAAACCTTGGGATTTGATATTTGGAGATATATAAGTCAGCGTCGAAATCCACCAGGGCACCCCCTTAAATATATCCTCCTTCTATCTTGTCATAAAATATCGACCGTAGTCATGAGTCATTGAAGAGTATCTGACATTACGAGTGGCGGCTAATCAGTCAACCTAGGTGTCATCTTTAATGCCTCCATAAAATATATTGTAACGTTCTAAGACGTAGCAAAAATTAATAAGGATTCGTAAGCTTATTTAATGAGACCAATTATAGGTGCAAATAAAATGTTGTGAAAAACCTTTAATAGCAGAGAACGTGTTTCTAATTTAAAGTCTGAAACAAGACTGTTTTTACAATAATGTTGGTTGACGCAGCAACCTTATCTTTTTAAAGACATAAGAGGTTCATAAACTTCTTTTATCTATGATGACTACTAGATCATTAAAAGGGGGCAAGACGGATGATTTCACCCTTTGTAACAATATGATTGATCATGGTACAAAACCTTATACCTTATACTTGCGCGGTTTTGCTAGTTCGCAGATTATCTAGCTATGAGAATGATATGAGGAACGAAAAGATGTGTATCAAATTACTGCTGTTGGAAAAAGTAATCAGTTATTATAGTCTAGCAACCAGTATCAAATATAAATATACCTTCGCATGCTGATAAATCGTTAATTTGCTATCGTTCATCAGTGTTTCGTTTATTAAAGCGAGTGGACGCACAGTGGGACGAAGTCCTGAAAAAGCGGACTAAACCTCGAAGCATAAAAATTCGATTCAGCGAATTTTGACTATTAGGTCTGGTAAAGAAATAATTAATGCGTTCAAACCCCGAAGGAGAAGGTGGTATGTTCTAAACTGGCTCCAGCGGGGTGGTTCAAGTTTCCCCGTCCACTTTCTTATATGAGAGCTTATGACATTCTATGACCACGGAAATAAAAATTAATGTTGAAAAGGAAGTTGACTAGTAAAAGTGGTAGCATTGATAATAATAATAATAATAATAACAAACAATCAAGATTCGTTTGCTTTTCTATCTCAAGAGTGCGCTGCGAAAAAATTGTGTTACCAACAAACGTAGAGGAGAACTCAAAAGTTCTACTAAGCTTTGATTACTTCATCACCCAGCTTGATTCAGGTGGTAATGTTTTACAATGGGTTGTCGAATAAGGGTCTTATGCTAAGGCATTAAGTGTCACCCCGCCAGTATTGCCAACCATACGGTCAGGACCGTATTTGTACTGTAATTTCGTCTCCTGTACGGACATACCGTCCAGTTGCTCGACCTCACGCTAAATGTACGATCCTGGAAAAGTTGTAGGAATTTAAGTAATTTTTTGGCTAGCCTACGCAAAAGAATCAAGTACAGAAGTATAAAGAAACTGTCCCAGTACTTCACATTTCTGGTTGTATGTTTGTAATTATTTCTTCAAAAATAAAAAAAATAAAGTTTTCTACAAGTCTCCAGCAACTGCTTCGTGTGATTGAAAAATTGTTGAATGTAAAAATGTCAATAATGTGGTTAAAACCTATCTGGTCCTTGAGAAAGGAAGCAAAATCGTGGTAATTATACGACCATAAAATATAAAGAGCAAAAATGTACACCGCGAAATCTTTGTACGGTTGTGAAATTTCAAAGTATGGTCCATTTTCACTTTGAGTACGACCTGTAGCCACCAGAGGGTTGGTAACTCTGCACCCCGCTGCCTGGCTTGCTACTTCAGTTCAAACTCAACCTTCGTTGATAGTGCGTCGCGCGAGAACACAAACCAAAAAAAGTGAACTTCAAAATTCCATATCTCAAGAGTGAATTGTACTATTTCAATTTTTCAAGATGATCTCGGCTTCTGGAGATATGTGGAAAATATTTCTGTAGTAGTTCATTCTAAAAGTATTGTTTAACCGCTTAAAATACGGCCATGTTCGGTACCGTCTCGAAAACGATATACATTTAAACACTTCTATTTTGAAACAGATAAAAAGTACCATTTTCTACCATTTTCTAAAACGATTCAAATTCAGGGCTTCAGGTGAGTTTATTAGCTTACGAAATCAACAAAAATCGGATGTTCCCACCTGCTCCTTTGGCTGTTACGATTTTTTTTTCATAATTTGTGCACAGTTTGAACGGGTGCGCACAAATAAGTATTATTGTCTTATCTGTCATAAATTAGATGAATAAATATTACGTTGACGTGTTTTTGTGACTTCAATATTGGAAAACAAACTGATAAATAGAAATAAAATCGCTCTAAAAAAATGTAGTTTATTAAATGAGTTACATGGTACTTTATTCGTTATAATCTACGTTAAATGTTTGAAGTTTTCATATGCAAATCAGTTTTAAATTCTCTGTAGCTCAGTTACACAGAGTCTAGTAAGGAAGTATTACTATTTATACGGAAGGAGGTTTTCAACATGGTGAAAAGTCATTTGAAGGATAGATTGCTTACTGTATTGGAACACCTTGAATTGCAAATCTCCGAGAAGAGTGGACGTTCAGTGCTTATACCAAAAGATATGAGGCAGTCCGTTTCAACGTTATTTAACAAATTGAGAACAATGTGGCAATCGGTCTGTAGGGGAGAAAAAAAGGTTTTACAAAAAATATATGTCATGGGTTAATGTGCAAGTGTCCTCTCCCGTACCTGCTACTTTTCAGAAGACATCAACCAGTAAAGGTGGTCACCCTTCCAAGTAGTTTGAGTCACTAAGTGAATGGTGGAAAGAAGAAGTCCGTGAAACGTTGACTACGAACGAGTCGTCATATGCTGTTCAAATAAGCCTTCTCTCCTCAGGACAATTGGATGCTTCGAAAGTTGCACGAAAACACAGAATCGACAGTAAACGAAGAAGGCTACATCGAAGATCATATGAAAGACATTTGTTCCTTGCGAAACAATACTACATCAGAACGATATCTCACTTGAATTTGAAATGATGTAACCAATGATCGATGGGAAAGTTTGCAACGCATTTACATCTATGAGTTCTTCTCTATGTTGCTACTTATGTGAAGCTACATTCAAAGATGTTAATGACGCTAATGACTTTGATACTCTTCTAGAAAGAAAAGTCTACGAGGACAATTTCAGGTTCGGAATATCTGCATTGCATGCATGGATACGGTTTTTCGAATGCTTTTTGTATTCGTCCTACAAACTGAAAATTAAAACAATGGCAGGCACGTACTGAGAAAGGCAAACGGATTATATAAGAGAGCAAGAGAGTTGTTCAAAAGGGTTTCCGTAGGGAATTAGGACTCATCGTTTATTATCCAAAGCCTGGATTCGCCAGTACCAATCATGGCAATACACCTCGGAGCTTTTTCGGAAACTCAAATGTGTTTGCTGTGATAACGGGGGTCAACGAAAATTTAATCAAACGATTGTAGGTTATTCTGCAGGCTATTTCCAGTGGTCATGATATTACCCTTACGGAAAAAACGCCCAATTTTACACCCAAAATAACACTCAACTCTAGAGGGTAAATTCGTACCCCTTAATTCAGGGTTAACCTCGAAGTTGAAGGTTTACTCCCAAGTTGAGGGTTTACTTTCAAGTCGAGGGTTTACTCCAAGTCGAGGGTATACTCCCAAGTTGAGGGCTTACCTTTTAAGTGAGGGTTAACTCCCAAGTCAAGGGTTTACCTCCAAGTTGAGGGTGAACCTCCCAATCGTGGATTCACTTCGAAAGACTTCTCGAGTCAAGAGCTTATTATGTCATTTGATTGGGATTGTAGATGTAACGGTATTACAAAAGTGCATTACACACCATTAGCAAATACAATAGAAACTGAGTAATCAACAAGTCGTCTGGTTATTTCTCATTTGATATCTTGAGGCAATCATATACATCTATTATATATGCATTTGGATATTGATTTTTATCATTGAATGCCACGAAAATGATATATTAACATTATTAAATTATTGTATATCTATACGAATTCGCGTTTAATATAGAAAAAGGGTATAATGTATCCCCACGCACAAAAATAATCGTAAATAAAATTTAATGCACGTATGTATAATTCATACAGCCATGAAGAATTATCTATACCCAATGCATTCCATTCATTATTATATTATAATGAAGATGTATGCGTACATGTACAATGTACATACACTACATGAAAATACATAAAACATTTGGATTCGCTAATTTTCAGATAATTTCCAAGTACTGTCATATAAAAAATCACTGAGAATATCCAAGAGAGTCAATGTTTTTTATTCACCGAGTTGACGTGGGAATCCTCATATATAGTGTAGTTTATGATTTCTAATTTCAACCCTGAAAAAACTAAGTAGTATTCTTTTGGAGCATTGCATAATGGCATGCAGGGTAAGTAAAATGCAATATCAATAGTGATCCTTATACTATACAATGCGATGGCTTAATTCCAGCGAGTTGCTCGAAAGTTGAATTCAAATTGAATCATTGGTTTTACCATAAATAATATACACATAGATCATTTCAGATGTTATTGAGAATAATAGAACTTCAACGAATATCATAAGAATTACCTTAGTAATTTCACGGGTTATGTTAGCCTGCAATAGAATCAAGGGTTCACCACCAATCTTTTACATATTATATTTTCGCGTTGACACCCAAATTTTATAGTTTACCCTCAAGAAGAGTTAGGTGTATCCCTTGGGATTGCAGGGGACAGTCCCCGCAATGTCGATAGATCACCTTCACATTTACCATCAGTTAAATTTTGGGGATACGAATCACCTTCATGTCTTGGGGATTGAACCTTCAATTGTTAGGAATTAACCTTTATCGTTAAGGGTTTACCTGTAACGCTGGAGGTGTACCGTCAACGTTGAGGCTTCACCTTCAACATCGAGGGTTCACCTTCAACTCTTGGGGATGAACCTTCAATTGTTGAGGATTAATCTCCAACTGTTGGAGATAAACCCTCCATTAATGATGGTTTATCCTCAACTTTCAGGGTAAACCCCTAAATTTTGAGGCTTACCCCCATAAATTCAGGATTTTTTTCCGTGAGGGGAGTACTGATAAATTTCAAGAATATGCGGAGGAAATTGCGCGAATATTTAGTAAATTATATCCATGGTATTATATGCCTACCTCTTTGCCCCATATTGCAATCCATGGGTCACATATCCCAAGCTGCTCAAGAAGCTAGAAAAAAAGACATCAAAAGTGTTCGAGAAACTTCATCACGAATGTATTTGAAACCAAAAACAATGGAAGATGTTTTCAATCGGCTCATGGTAACATCTGATCCGTACATTTCAAGTATCTGTGAGTTACCCCAGAAAATAATGCGCAGTTTAACTGTGGAAGTTACAAAACTGTTAATCCCACCTACAACAAGTCAATTTACTATCAAAAATAATTCTCAGTTTGACGACGATCCTGACTAGGAAATTATATTCCATTAACTTAATTTGTAACATTTGTAACTTTTGATGATGTTTTTGCTAAAAAAGAAATAGTTAAAAATCTTTTGGCGGGTTTCTCCGGTCACCCCTACTTACAGCACGTTTCCGTCAGGATATTTTTATTTTTAGTTACCGTCTTGCTTATAAGCACTTTCTAGCCGTGAAAAAGTTCTCCGTATAACAGTTCCAATCAAATAGGTATATATTGTACAACGATAATTTAATTAACATATATAAATTGTTATTGATGGGTGCTTAATATTGCTCATAAATTTTTAAACCAATTTCGTTCATGGCTACGTTTTCTTTTCTTGCTTTGCGACAACGAATCACCAGTTTTCATATTCTAGTACAAGGAAACTGAAGCGGGTGTGCTTGGTAAAAATTGTGTAATGTAAAGTACATACATGTAGAATACCTGAAGGCATCAATTTTCCGAGAATTCTAGGCCTGCGTGTAATTCATAAGTACGGAAATTTTCATTCATTTGAATAACACTCTGTTACTCTTACGTTTCTATATCATTATAAATTTCTACATACCGTCAATATCTAACTGGACTGCAAGTGAGTTCTCGACTACCATTGCCTCGATAATTGGCAATTGAAGTTCAAATTCATTAGCGTAATTTTCTTCTCAGAATATTCTTCATTTCCATAAGTATCCATCGAGAACCATTAATAGCAACGGACACCATTCCTGGTACATGGTAGGTGTCGTGTATTTATTCATTGGAATTTCCTTTTAAAGTATCTTTGTTTTATTACGGAGATATAACAATTATGTGGGTGTCAATAACGAGTGTGGACTTACAAAACGAGTATTAGTAAAACTTGTTCACTGCCTCTTACGGAGTCTATCACAACAGAGAGATCGGTAATATCATTGTGATTTTTGACGTTTTTGGCGACATTTTAACCTCGATCTATTATCCATCAGGCGAAGAACGTCTAATTTGCCATCAAGGCCTCTGCACTGGATAACGTAACATCTATTGACTAAATGATATCTGACTGAAAACGTGTCGTGAATGAGAAGGGCTTAAAAAAGTTTGGAAGGTTCTGTTGAAAGTCACGGACATTTGCTAGCCATGTCTTTTATTGATCTTGAAACTCTCTAGCAACGGGGAAGCAATAATTCAAGTCACAGATACCACCCATACACCAAATCGATCCCATCTGCACTGTATAAAACATACATAGGTATAACGACAGTGAATGATTCGTAAAGCACATCCTGAACCCACACGTGATCGCAGAATGTAGATACCGATGACAATAACGTGGGTTAGGTTTGAAAAATGTAAATTAGAATTGATTGTCCTAAACTTGGAGTTCTGTTTCTGCAACGATGTCTCTATCAAAGTACACGGTATCGGTATTTCCTCATGTATCGCAGGGCTGTAGTTAGATTGTGGGAGAGGAACTCTTGGAGGAAAAGAAATACAAACCTACAAGTGTACTGAGATGACGTGGGCTGAAGTTTTCCTTTACACATAGCTGACATTGAGTGACACAGTTTTTATGCAACACCAAGTCGTACAGATTATGAGAAAGCGTTCGGAATTTACATTATGGAAATTTCGTTCAATCCTGAATACTTGGGTGATGAATTTAGAGTACTCAAAACTCAATTATACTGAACAAATCGTCACGAGACGTGTAGGGCATTTTTAAAGATGACAAAATCGACGTCAGTGAAAATTGGCTCATACGGATCAACCGTATCTTTGCAATCTGAATTCAAATTGCCACGAATTTCAAATTCTACATTAGCCTGTAAGGCTAAGTTTTTTACAACAGATTTAGTGCCCATTCAGTATGACTAAATCGTCGATTGCAATTTACAAATATTCTTCAGAAATTTGACAATCATCGATCTGATTGATTGCCAATAAAAGGTCGTAACCAAATCTGGTTTGTATTTCTCCGTATCTGAAGGGTTCATAGTGTTGCCTCAAAATTTGAAAAAAATTCTTTTCTTGTACGAATACGTTAAGCAGGACATAATTGATATTACAAAGACATTACAAATGTCAAAAAACCAGCAAGTACCTATTGGGCAAGATATTGAAAGATTGTTATTTCAATTAATGAAACGAACGAATTGATTCGCTGATGTGAAACTACCTTTCAAATTGCAAGTGTAGTCATTCGACCGAAATCGTGGTCGTCATTTTTACAAAATGATAGATAATTTTCTTATCCGTGATGGTACGAACTCACCTTACTAATTTCAAATTGCTTTGTCTAAAATCTTAGTCGATAGGTTGGTGTATTGCTACAAAGGCCACGAAGAATATGAAGAAGAAAAATTTCACCATCGTCTTCGTGGATGCTCAATAACTGTTAAACAGTTCGTTAGATTTCGTTCCAATTTTAGGGGTAGTGTGAACTGACCAGGGTTCATGATCACGCAAATTATATTAAACAAAACTAATAAGCGGTTTTAGAGATACGACCACCGCTACCTAGGATCTTGATTTGCCAGCAAACTCGTTCGCTTATTACGGTAAAGTATATGCGTCAACGTATCAACATTGTCAACTGTCTTAAGGTTTATATATACATATAATACCAAGCACCGGGTCACTGCCAACGTGTTTCTTATGTTACGGACTGGCCATATGTTATATACTTGTAGATAAGTGCAGAAGTCTACAAAAAGGATCTACGTACACTGGCGTTGGCGTGAACTGCGGCGTGCACCATTACTCAAAAGTTGGCAGCTCGCTTTGCTGTGGTCAAACGACTCAAAGGCCACTTTGAGTTAGTCGTTTGTTGAACGGGGGCATCCGGATCATTTTTCAACGGCAATTCTACTCTTGTTAGTTTTTTTCCTCGACAAGTATTGTTAAACTTGAATATTTTCACACCCAGATTTCAACTTTGATCAAACTGCAGTTTATTTATTACGAATGGTGACATTTAAAAACCTCTGCTCTGCTGGCGTTGATGGTTGAATCGAATGTGTAGTTCTGCTCACCGGCTCACGGTTCGATCAAACTTGAATTTCAGGGATGAGTAACACGGTTCAAAGCGTGGCTCTATATGATGCATTCCATGCATCATCGGACTGTCGGTGGATTGCAGGAGTGAAAGTAGCTTACTTCTCGACAGTGTTGTTCTGTGCACACCAGTAAGCGTATGCGCAAACACGTAGCGTGTGGTACCCACGTGATACCCGCATTTTTGATATACATAGGTATGTTTACCTCCAGCGCTAGACTTACACGGCGACGCCACGGATTCCTTCCGTGCGCCATAAAAGGAATAATATCTCAGATGCTACACAAGCCATCCAGAAAGGGTATAGGCCTGTACACTCTTGTGCATAAATATTGACCTCAAACCAGTCCGGATGTCCTGTAACTATCTTAATCCATTTCTAATGTAAAATTACCTATTGAGATGGAAAAAAACGAGTAGATACGAAAAGATGTCCAAAAACATCTTTTATCATCGGTAAATTGTTTTTAACCTTTCAAAAAAACCTGACAAAAAAATCCATTCTTTTGGACATCAAAAACAAAAAGATGTGCAAAACCCAAACGCAGACCGTGTTGTGTAGTGGTTTGTCGGAAGCCAAGTAGAAAACATGCTTTGTCACTAACAAGATCCTTTGCAAGTATTTCTTACGAATAGATACTATATGCGTATACGTGTACAGCGTGTCGTCAATTTTCGTGACCATGGGACTAAACAAACCACGTAACCAGTTTGGCTGATTTTCGAAAAAGAAATTGCTTACTTGTTGTTACTTTGTCAGACTTTTTTCACGTCCGGTTTCAAAAAGGCCAACGATCGTACTTTTAAAAAATGTGTAACTTTCAACTTCAGGAAATACCGCTTTGTGCCATTGGCATGCGTTTTTGGGAAATCTTGACTGATTCTCAATGAAATACGTCGGTGGAGTGAGAGTATTTTCTAGGCAGGATTCCGGATGAACCGATTTGACTGAAATTTTAACAGTATGCACCCAAAAGAAATGTGCCTGCATTACGCATAATATTGACGGCAACTTTTAGGCTTGAAATGAGCTTTGGGTATGGTACTTGTCTGATGATGATTTTGACTGTTGAATTTCGATATTTTTACTATATACTTACATTATATTATATACTTCGCTCGATTCTTGAACAAGTTATTCTTGTTTAAAGATATATTAAACCTGATACGAAAATTAAAATATAGCTAAATCAGACATAAGGTGCCTGATTCATAAAGGGCCTCAGGCATAAAAATAGCCCTACTTTGATGAATTCTTCTTTCTGAGTGTTTACTGTTTTGTATGGACGACGTTCCAACAAGCCATTCCCACTTTCGGTCTCCAAACGGTACATGCTGACTGACATTTCTCAAGATAATTCAATGAACTTTAAAATTCGACTTTCTGTCATTAAAATATGATTTTTACTGGTAATTATTGAGCGTCATTTGGGGATCAAAAATGAGACATGTTAATACCTTCAAATCTTCAGCGGACATGTTCTGCTACCTGGAAATAGGACTATAGCGCGATACTGAAATTTAACAGCTTCAAAGGACGGTTCGAGCTGTCGCCCGAAAACAAGGTCACAATAGTACATTACGTAACAAGGGAATAATCGACTTTTATTTCTGTGTAACACGTGCGACTTTATTTCCGACTCAACTCTAGCCAAATTATGGACTCGAAAATAAAAGAAGAAAAGAGAAAATCCTAACAATGAATACAAGTAGTGCACGGATGTAGGTCGGTGGGAGTCAAGGTGTGGGAGCGGGTCCAGGGCCGCAGGCAGGGGGAGCACCCCCACGTAAAAATATACATTTAGAAAAGTTAGGAATACAATAATAAAAGTGTGTGGGGCTTATAGTGAAAACGGTTGACAGCTGTGTTTACTCTCTCTCTCTCTCTCTCTTTTCAAACGTCATGAAAACGTTGATGTTCGCCGTGCAGCTAACACGTTGTAGGCTGCACGGAAGAATCATATTATAGTAAATTGAATAGCGTACGCTCCTCCCTACTTCCTGTTTACACATTTTCGTCGCATTCAAAAAATTAACCCCACTTTGGGACTGCGCATTTGCCAACCAAATGTACAATCATCAAGAATCCAGTCCATCTTACAAATTCTTACGGAATGTCAATCATTGGCAAGGATCCAGCACTCCGAATAACGGAAACTAAATGGTAAAAATTAACCAATCAACAAGGGTAAACAAACTTCTTATACCTACCCTTTCAAAACATTTCCGTTCATTTCTCTTTTCATGGTACCAACATTTCGAATCAATCGAAAATCAGGCTGCTACCAAGTCTCAGAATTTATAAAATTTAGCTGTTAACCAGCTGTTCAAGCGACAATTCTAACTAACAAAAAATCGATTCTTCGACTTGAAATATTTCTATATAAAAAATTATAATGACATTTTTCCAAGACTCTGTCAGATTGAAATTAAACTTAAGCTGATCACTGTCGTGAATCCGAAACATGATAATTAATAATTCAATCAAACTGTTTGTTTGTAGTGTTGAGTGTCGTTAAAAAACATAAAAGTTTTAACATCACTGCAAACAATTTCTTTCAAACGAACAATCAGTGATCTTTACAGTTAGTCACACGAGCACAATCTGTGATTACCGTGGTAGAAAGAACCATCGATAAATCAACGGTAACAAATGAAAAAACAACTCGGCTTGAATTTCAATAAGAACTTTAGTAAATATATTAAAAATTAAAAATCTAAACAAATTTCTTGGATACGATACCATAATTCTGGTATTTAAAAAAAATCATTTATCATCAAATTTGTTCATTTGACAGCCAGATCTCGATTGATCGTTCGGACTGAACTAAGGTAGCTATGAAACTTTGTAAATAATTTTTTATTGAAACTAAAAATTTCAAACATTTAGTTCTTTTATATTCCATTTATATAAAAACGGAAACTTCAAAGACTTGGAGGTGTTGTGAAATAAAAAAAAAAATATCTCACGAATTTGAGTGGAAACCATTCAACAAAGATTCAGTTATTGTTAATACGTTATAAAACTAGCAGATCGTCGTGGCTCCACCCACAAGTATTTCCAAATGCTTCTCGTGGCAATACTATTAGACATAGATAGCCATATGTTCTCCCGGACTTTTTTGTCGAGCTCATCCAGACCTGCAAAACTTAGGAGCATAACTTTTTTCTATCTGTAAGAGTTTACTCAGCGTTCATATAAGTGTGTAATTCCGTTCTGACTTTGCTTAAATATATCATTATATCTCCAAAACTATTGATATAGTTGTTACTAAATTGAGTTCGAATTACGAAGCCTGTGGAGCGTGCGTAAGGCGCCCCATTTCCGAATAGTGCGGTAAATCTACTTTGACGCATGCGTACAACTGGAATTCTATATTTTATACGCTGCAAATGTTACACTCGTTGGAAACCACTCGCTTTCCACACTTGTAACACAACAGTGTATAGTGTATTGTGTTACAACTTCGGTAAGTGGACGTTTTCCGACGAGAAAATTCGAGCAATGTAACTTACGATCAATGACACAGTGCGTAAAATTGAATTATCCGAAAGTGCGCATGCGTCAATATTGTTTTACTAAACTGTTCGAAAATGGGGCATCTTTCGCATGCTCTACAGGCTTTGGAAATCGTACTGTCCGAGCAAGGGTTGAAATAGTAAATTGTGTTTCAAATGCGGATAATGGGTGAATTCTGTTGGGCGTGACATTGTCAGTGTGCTCGGCAAAGGCGAGTGCCGTAATCACACGAGTCAAATATTGCTCATCTGTTAGTGTGACACATGCTATTTTTTCCGACATCTGTGAAGGAAAGTTTAATTGGAAAAGCAACAAAGGTGCCACTGGGGGCTCATAAAACTGGGGTTAAATAACTTATGTTCAATGGCACAGTGCGTAAAATTCAGTTATTCCAAAGTGCGCATACACCAAAGAACTTGACCGAAAATTGTTAAAGACAACTTGCGCAATGGAAAATTTTGAAATTCGGTGCAACTTGACGAGGAACGGTGATGGGAGCTTCGGTACAATAATTTCCTACTGTTACCGACTCGCTCATCATTGTAAGCCCCATACGCGAGTTATTAAATGTAGGGCGCTACCATTACCCCACTACCGTTCAGGCCCTTTTACTTGCTGCAAAGGAATACCTATACTTGGCTGATTTTAACAATCATCGATCAACGAATCAGGGTTAGGTAACTTATGTTCAATTATACAGTGCGTGAAACAGAATTGTTTGAACTGCGCATGCGCTGAAGAAAGCTCTAGTGCGTAAAATCGAGCATTTCAGTTAAGCGCATACGCCAACATCTTTTTACCACACTTTTCGAAAATAGGGTACTTTATGCACGCTTCACGGGTTTTGAAAATCTACGTTTCCAAGCTTGTGTTGGGAAAAAAATGTTCAATTTTTCGAAACATTTCAAACTTTCTTTGTTCGAAGAAAAAAGAAATATAGATCTTGCATCGACTACACTCACAAAACCATTCGAGCATTCAATAGTCTCTGCACCAGCACGTGAGTGGAACTTGGTGGTCGAATCCCAAATTATTTACATTCCATAGTTAGGTACCAGACAAGATATCTAAGTATGCTATTATATTTATTCGATCATAGATATTCAGACATAGTGTGTAAAGCATGAGATAATTGGAAGGCCTCCACATTACAAACATTTTGACCTGTGCCAATCATTGGATTTGACCGACTTGATTGATATCGTTTTACTATTGCAATATGAATTACCGTATGACTTTGAATCCATCATCGAGTGTAATTGAAACCTTCAGTGTAATACATAAAATCGATTTAACTCATAAATAGTTGTAGAACATATGTCAACTTAAATCTGATAATTTATTACTTTTCATACATTACGTATCAATTACTCTCAGTTGAAGTCGCGTGACAATGTTTCCAGTTTCAACTACGATGACGACAACTATACAACTCCAGCTCGTCACGCGCTTGCGCAACCTTGTAAACTAAATTATTTCAGGTTCTAAGAGTAAAGTTCATTGTCTTAAAATGGGCACGAGTATCTTTGTACGGAACTCAACCCACAGAGATTTCTCATGCAGAGAAATACAGTTTTATGTTAACACGCGAGATTGTACAAATCCTCAAAGTGGTATGTTTTGGGATATTTGTCAGGAAGTCTTTGAGCTTGAGAAAATTCAGCAAAATTCAGATGCGATTCTCACGAGCAATCAAACAAACAGTGGATTCATATAGTCAATTGTTTAGAAGGCACGATACTAAATCAACGCAACGTTTTAGTGTAGTATAGTGTTTATACATATTTATTTTATATACATGTATTTAGTATAAACATTTTATCACCTCAATGTTACTTTCCGAAAATGGCCGTTTAATCAAGTTATCGATCGTGTTCTGAACAATGACTACTAAAAATTCGACGTGCAATCAACGATTAATATTCTGATTCCTCGATCACTCGTTACAATGAAATCGCAATGTTAAATTTCCACGCAGCGTGTAATTTTCATTTGAACATGTAAGAAAGAAAGAGCTTAGAAATAGATATAATCAGCAGTTTTATCGATTCCTTAAATGCTGTCCCTTTTAACAATGTTAACTGATTCATAAAATATTTTTTCAGGACGGAACGGTGGAAAAGAGCGCTACTCTTGACATCGTGGTCACTCACACTCCTTCAGTCAATACAACTCACGAAAGCACGTAAGTAACATATCTAACTTATTTACTTCCATTGACGTCAGTTGGAAGTTTTCTGTATCGATTACTGGGCAGCAGAAGGGGCTATTTCAGAAAATTCGAGAATGAGCTACCTTGAGAACGATATATTTAGTGAGATGAATGAAGCGCAGATACTGTATTTAATATAGGCTTTTCTTGAAATTATTCGGTGATTTTGATGATGCCACGCCATTACGACGCTTATTGGTATTTTCGTCTAAGCTTTAGCGACATAAAAGAATCATTAATATAAATACTTTAAAATAGACAGTGAATTTGATTCATGCCGCTATTCTGTTGCGTGACAAATAATATATTCTACTCTTACACTCGGTTAACTGCCGGCCAGATAGGCACACTTTAATGCCACACAAATTTTTTCTTGGAACCAGCTTGAGCTCATATCATACCTCGAGTTCATATAGTAGTCAATGGATTCCAATTCAGCTGAACCAGTATTCAGTAAAACAAGGAGAAGATAATCTTGACCAAAAATTCATCCTGTTTTTGTAATCTCTCTTAAATGTTTATAACATCAAATGATCAGTTCACGTCGGTCGTAATCTCTTCTCTTCTCGTCTCAGTGGGTACTTTTTATTAATTTTATTAATAGTGTATCGTATACATAGACTATTTGTCGAACTATCATATTCGCAAGCCACCAAGATCTCCTTCAAAATACAAAAATAGAAAATATTGGTATTAAAACAGAAACTCAAGTATCGATGCTACGTTTCAAATCTTTTCAAAGTATAGTTGAAAATGCGGTAGATACGATTGATTTCAACCTATCATAGCTCATTTAATTCAAACGAGTATTTCCAACAAAGTCACGGAAATGGCTTTTCTTTTCAATAGTTCATTCACTATTGCCATTTGCTGATCACAATAAGTATCGCTGTGATGTTGTAACATTCGATATTCAATGATTCTGACATGATAAAAAAAATG
Organism: Neodiprion pinetum; assembly: GCF_021155775.2. NCBI lineage: Eukaryota > Metazoa > Arthropoda > Insecta > Hymenoptera > Diprionidae > Neodiprion > Neodiprion pinetum. The sequence goes on from NC_060234.1 coordinate 19,276,298, forward strand.
TTTCAGTTTCTTTGTACAAAATGGTTTTTTGAATGAAAGTTGCCATCCAAAAGTGACAGAATGAAATTAGTATAGTAGATTTATCAACCATTTTGCAGCAATTTTAAATGAAGCATTGATATGTAACCACGATTTATACTTCAGTGTTTGACATTCTCGTAAGTTTGAATAAGTCCTCCTATCTTACAAATATCATAATTTGTGATGAACAGTCGATATATATGCCACCTTTTTGTAATAAAATTAATATATAGTATCGATTTTTAGCCCACCAATCTCCTAAAGCAAAACTACGATTAACGATAAAATCAAAGAAAACCTCTTTGTGTTGGCGAATAAAAATCACATGCACCCAACTTGAAAGGCTTTAGTCGTACAATACAATAAAAGAAAGAATTTTTGTCGTTATTTCTTTCTCTTACGCACATGAGTTGATCCCAATGATCTAATTGCATATACCTATTGCATTCATTGCCTTGATTTATTTATACATGGTACTAATCTGTATATTCTAGTTCATGTGACCTGTTATTAGTTGCATTGGGTGTAGGAACGCGGCCCAATATTTATCTGGCAGTCTATTTGAATCGTTCAGCCTTCCACACAATGGATTATGTGACACACATCCGCATTTGTTCTAGCCCTACGGGCATCCACAAGATTCGATCATAAGTGATTCTAGGCTAATGTATTCAACGGGTACTCAATCAAATTTCACGTAACAGCGAAGAGGATTCTGTAGGTATAATATCTCATGCAGACTCTCGGTTTTAAGTGTTTAATTCCAACGATATACCTATAATTTATAATGATGACCTTAAAAAACCATCAAAACACTTTGCGGCCGCAAAATAAACATCCAAGCGGTTATTATACCCATAGGTATCCGAACACGAGAATGAATAAAAAGTCTGAAATCTATCTACTGTTAATTACACTGTCTCAGATTAGGGTAATAATGTACTTTTTTAACTTCCCGCTCATTTTTTCTGGATACATTTTGTATTGATTTCATCAGTCCTGTAGTTTTTGAATTATTTGTGTAACAGGATAAAAGGGATGGGAAAATTTGTATTTGGTAATGTTTTGAGGTTTCAGAACACATCTCATTGTCAGCGGGAAGTTCTTGGGCTGAACCCATTAAGGTCAGCCAAATGGAACACTCGTTTTTGCTGGAAAAAGGTCCGAACGTTATTTTTTGCTCAATAACAAAATTCTCGCTAAATAAGTACTTGAGTAGTAATATGTACTCAGCTTAAGTCTATAAAGAGGTAGCTCATACCACGCGACTCTCTGCCTGTATTGAAGTAACGATTAAAAAAGTATATGCCGTCATATAACAAGATCGTCCAGGAATTCTCCAGAATAACCGTTCTGGTATGGTTTGACAATTGGACTGACTTCATTTTAATATAAATGATAAGATACTTATTTTCATGGACCTTAGAATGTCGGATTCAGTCCTCCGTTTTAAACGATAGATACAAAAAGCCCCATTTGGTAATATCTGATTTTTGGTTGCGCCTACGTAAAAAAACAGCAATGATGTTTTTGACAATAATTTTTTACTTATCCGTACGATTTATGCGTACAAGATCATACTCACGATTATTTCATAAAATTCCTCGAAGAAACTAAAATAAGTGTAATATTTTTGAATGTGTCATTGAAATAGGGAAAAATCACAAGCTGTGAGATATTTCTTAGGCTTGGATTACGAATCATATGCTTAGGGGGGATTTTTCGTCCGGCAAAAACTAGCGTTTAGACACTGTGCCAGGAAAAATAAAAGTAAACACGTTATCCTAATCTGATACAGTTGACCGAGTATAGACCGATCTTAATAACATTGTAGGTGTTTAGCGCAATCAATTTGAAGTCGGAAGTGGAATTCTCAGTCCCTAATTACACCTCATTGGAGAGTGAAAATCGTTACTAAACTTGACGCTTTCTCTTTTCTTATCCTTGGATCGATGTAATATCGATTTGAATTGGACTCCTATGGAGCACCAAAGACCTACGAAGAGAACAAAAATTGAGATGAATAAAAAAAAGACACTCTTAACGGGTACTATTTTTTTTCCGATCTTATCTGTTACGTTGTAATCGATTCATGGCACTCGCTATTGGCGGTCGTACATACACGGTGGATTATACGATGTTGTACAAATGTACACACCAAACGTCCAGTTAGTGAACACAAATTGATCGCGTTATCAATCAGTTTTCCATCATTATAGATGCGACGATGTAACAATATGGTAATCGAACGATGGCTCAATGCATTGATTGCCTTCTTATAACTGCCGTCCAATTAATAGTATATTGTGTAACAAACTCGGAAGCAAAATCGGTCCTTTCGGGTCGAGCGTAAGTTTGCAAGACCTCTCGTTACAGGTGAACACGCATACGATCCGAAGGCAAGTATACCTAGTCCAAGAGTCAGGGATTTTTTTTCTGCAATCCTCTGCATAATTTATTTTCTTATTGGAAAATGTTCAGGGGCGTCCCCTGAATGTAAATTCAAGTTCTCGGGACGTGAGGGTTGAGCTTTAGCCGCCATCTTGAAAAACACGTTTTATCAAATATCTCACAAGCCGCGTATCATACGACAAAAACAGTACAGCTCGTTTTCGTAGATAATAAAATTCTCTACAACTTGTGTTTGAAACTTTTTTCTGTATAGTCTATAGGTTTATGTATATAGCATGGCGAACGTTTTAATTTTTATAAAAAATTTACTTTCCTAGGACTTAAAAGTGGTCTTTTCAGTACTCCGCATATATGCGCATTTGCTGACTCACTCGATCGTTATAGAAATAATTACTTTGTGTACGGAAAACCTATATGAAAAAATAATGAAACATGCTCTCGTTATATGAAATCCATTAATCTACCAGCCCAGCAATTCACAAGTATCAATTTTATCCGGTGGGGCCCACCCATCAAGATATCACGTTGATCGCTGTGATTTTTTAAAGCTTCGTAACAATATGAAATCGGAAATCGGTTGCCCTTACGGAAGAAACCCCCAATTTTACCCCCAAAGTAACTCTCAACCTCTAATGGGTAAATTCGTACCCCTTAATTCAGGGTTAACCTCGAAGTCGAAGGCTTACTCCCAAGTCGAGGGTTTACTTCCAAGTTGAGGGCTTACCTCTTGAGTGAGGGTTAACCCCCAAGTCAAGTGTTTACCTCCAAGTTGAGGGTGAACCTCCCAATCGAGGATTCACTTTGAAAGAATTCTCGAATTAAGAGCTTATTATGTCATTTTATTGGAATTATAGATGTAACGGTATTACAAATGTGCATTACACACCATTAGTAAAGACAATAGAAACTGAGTAATCAACAAGTTGTCTGGTTATTTCTCATTTGATATCTTGAGGCAATCATATACATCTATTATATATGCATTTGGATATTGATTTTTATCATTGAATGCCACGAAAATGATATATTAACATTATTGAATTATTGTATATCTATACGAATTCGCGTTTAATATAGAAGAAGGGTATAATGTATCCCCACGCACAAAAATAATCGTAAATAAAATTTAATGTACGTATGTATAATTCATACAGCCATGAAGAATTATCTATACCCAATGCATTCCGTTCGTTATTATATTATAATGAAGATGTATGCGTACATGTACTATGTACATACACTATACGAAAATATATAAAATATTCAGATTCGATAATTTTCAGATAATTTTCGAGAACTATCATATAAAAAATCACCGACAAAATCGAAGAGGGTCAATGTTTTTTGATTTGCCGAGTTGGCGTGGGAATTCCCATGTATAGTGTAGTTTATGATTTCTAATTTCAACCCTGAAAAAACTAAGTAGTATTCTTTTGGAGCGTTGCATAATGGCATGCAGGGTAAGTAAAATGCAATAGCAATAGTGATCCTTATACTATATAATGCGATGGTTTAATTCCAGCGAGTTGCTCGAAAGTTAAACTCAAATTGAATCATTGGTTTTGCCATAAATAATATACAGATAGATCATTTCAGATGTTATTGAGAATAATAGAACTTCAATGAATATCATAAGAATTACCTTGGAAATTTCACGGGTTATGTTAGCCTGCAATGGAATCAAGGGTTCACTGCCAACCTTTTACACATTATATTTTCGCGTTGACACCCAAATTTTATAGTTTACCCTCAAGAAGAGTTAGGTGCATCCCTTGGGATTGCAGGGGACAGTCCCCGCAATGTTGATAGTTCACCCTCACATTTACCATTAGTTAAATTTTGGGGATATGAATTACCCTTCAATGTCACCTTCATGTCTTGGGGATTGAACCCTCAATTGATAGGAATTAACCTTTATCGTTAAGGGTTTACCTTCAACGTCGGAGGTGTACCTTCAACGTTGAGGCTTCACCTTCAACGTCGAGGGTTCACCTTCAACTCTGGGGCTGAACCTTCAATTGTTGAAGGTTAATCTCCAACTGTTGGAGATAAACCCTCCATTAATGATGGCTTACCTTCAATTTTTGGGGGTAAACCCCTAAATTTAGGGGTTTATCCTCAACTTTCAGGGTAAACCCTTAAATTTGTGGCTTAATCCTAAAAATTGAGGGTTCTTTTCCGTGAGGGTGGTATATCACGAAATAAGCATTTGACCGAGTCTCGACGTGAATTCGATCGTGTTGATAATTGAATTATATTTAACAATGAAAACAGCTTTTTTTACATTGAATCAACTAGAAATCAAATGATAAGTAAACTCATGCTGTTTTACACCTTTGTTTGGAAATAGCGATCTGAAGCTGTCCTTCCAATGCCTACAAAAACAAATAGCTTATTATTTATATTATAAGAAAGCTTGTAGTCCAATTGTCAAACTGTATTTCACGTTCATTTTGGAAGATTCCATGATGGAATAAGTATACTTTTTGTACGGTATTTGAATTGAAAAGAGTCACATGCAATGAGGCACCTCTCAGACTTGATCTAACAATCTTATACTTCGGGAGGATATTTAGTTCGACAAAAAGTAACTTTTAGATATTATTCCAGAGAAAAAAGATCTGTCCCAATCTCAAACGGTCTAAAGTACAATATAGTATGCTTCGATTTACGCCTAGGTAGGTGTGATAAGATCGTACGTACTTCTTACATCGTGTACTGCCGCTGTATTTCATTTGTCGCACTACAAATATAGAATCAGATACCATGCATTTATTTTCGATTCCAGTTGCGAGCTGCCTTGATCTCTGATCGCTTTGAAGTATAATACAACGTAGCATTTCTTCGATACGACGTCACGACATCGATGTCACTGAGAAGTCATGCGCCTGCCTCTCCTACATGCGCATTCGGGGCTTTGACTAGCCCAAGACTTGGATCAGATTAGATCGTGGTTGCAATATATCCTCGATTAAATAATAGACAATTTGAATATACATTATAGACGGTATAACGCACGAAAATTTGGCTGTGTATAGGTATTTATACATGGACTGCAAAAGCATTATACCTGTATGAATGTTACAAAAGCCGCCAACCTATTTTCAGTTGAGCACGAAATTAAGCGAAAAAATTTTTCGCCTGCGGTGTCTGTTGTGAGATTGAAAAAAGCCGAGCACCAAGCACTGGACCCTATACAGATCCTCCTAGCAAGTAGTTTAACGGACTTGATGTTGAAAGCAATTCGTAGAGAATCAAATGCTCTCCAAAGTATCCATTGAGCGAAATCCGTAATTTAAATGATTCGAAAGTTACATTCGTCCTGACTAAATTGCATTTTTGCGGGAAATTTTAGTACCTAAAAAAAGATTCCAAAATCAATTCCGTATTATTAAGTGCGGCTTAGTACTTATAATTCTAAAAAAAAAAAATGATAACTTTCCCATTTTATTCGGATGAAAAAAATTCGAATTCCAGCAATAACCTTTTTGAAAACTGTATTTCAAAGGTATCCTTTCACGAGGATCTCTGTGGTTGCTATTAACAAGTTTTCTGCTGTGAGCGAGAAAAAATCGTAGCCTCCAACGGAAACACTCTAGTGTACACAAGTTCGCGAAGAGGGGCAAAAAAGATGATAGCCTATGGCTATAAGTATCAAGTATGTGGTCTGTAAAATACGGTTCACTCCTGATTTCGTATGGATCCTAACGTATTCTAATTATGAGATCAAGAACAGTGTCTTTCATGAATGTCTAGATTGACTGTTTACGCGATATACGTGGCCAAATATCCATAATGTATCCGCAAAGTGGCGCCAGTCATCTCGTGGATGGGATCTGGTTAGGTCGACTACGGGTTCGTGGGTAGGAATCGTAACCACCTACGCGCTGGAACAGAACAGTCAGTTAATTATAGTCAAGCACCGGTAAACAGTTGAGAGATCTTCACGGCAAATAATGACCCCAATAATGGCCTCTACAATAGGGCTGTGTAATTAAACGATCAATCCTTATAGATTTCAATTAATTGCTGAAAAATAATTTGCAATTATTAAAAGCAAAACAAATAACGATCCTGACGTTTAATTAGTCGTTTCAATTAATCGTTTTCCCAATTAATCTTTGGCCGGTAAGTGATTAAGAAGAAAACTGCGAGGTGATTATTCAACGAACATTTCGCTAATTGAGGGAGATTGAGTACGAATGAAATTATGATAAATAATGTAAATTGAAAAAATTTCGAACAATTAATTGAAAGAACAATTGATTGGATATATCGATTAATCGATTAATCAAAAACACGATTGAGCGAAAATAGTGATTAATCGATCCAACGAATCTTCCAATTAATTAATTTTTCGATCGATAGATTAATTGATTTATTATTGAAACAACTGTTCAAAGTCTCCGATTAATCGATTACGCAGTCCTAACTCGTATATAGTATGTAGCCCTATGTGCGTGTATTATATAATAACCTAATCACGTCATATGAGTATATGCTATAGACATGCTTTATTCTCATGGTAAACCACATAACGTTTTCTAAGGATGACGTTTACATAGTTGTTTCTGTCTAGAAAGATGATAACGCCGGAAGAATGAGATATTTGTACAGAGCGTGTGTCTTAACTCTGCACAAATTTCTAGGGTGTGTGCAGAGGCTGCCTAGGCAAGCATTTCGAGATAGGAAACCCATGGTTGGAAACTCATCCTAACGACTCTGGAGGGCTTTGAAGGATTTAGCTCGGCGCACTTGTTCGTAGTGTAATAAAGCAGATGTGATCACGAGCGGTCTAACGTTTTATTCGACCGTAGACAAGATGAAAACCTTAAAAAAGAGAGATCTTGTGTGAAATCAACAACACGATAAACATTGCGATGAAAAAAAAAAAAACAACAATTTCCAGCGCATGTAAACAGAACTTGAAAAAAGTGACGAAATATCAAAGGCCCAGGCACGCGTGGGCATGTGCACAGTAATGCAGTAAAGGGTCCGTTTCAAAACATGAAATTCTGCTCTGAATTACAGGAAATTTTGTTGTCACTTTTTTCAGTGCAAAGTTTATCGTTTTGTTGATTTCACGTAAGAACTCTGTTTTGTAATATTGTTATATATACAATATAATGTTGAGTGGGAAGTGATCACATGTGATTCGTTACACTACAGACAACAAGAAAGCTTCAAATGGTGACCAAACACTATGTACCGACAGGTTGAGTTGCTATTCAACATGTGTAATTACTTTTCATACTTTCAATGAATAAATTGAAAATTCACGAAGAGCACTCGTATTATCGGCACGGCCACACATTTTGAAGTACCTTATGCCAATATTCGAGCTTATCGTTGGCTGATTCTGCACGTGACGCACCGCGACAAACGCATACCTCACTTGGATTGATTGGGATGTTTATTTCAATTCACACTCAATTATTTTTAGTGATTGGCTATTCAACGCTCTATTATAGCTCCACGCAAGAATTTCTATTTAGCATGCCAGCGAACTAGTTCGGTTTCACGGCAAGCAAAACGTATGAACCATTCAATATCGTCATCGGTAACTCTAATCTCGATGCTGATTTCTATGATGACGATCTATGTTTAATGTCTTTTCGAAAATTGGTGAACAATTTACCAGATTCCTGTGTCGAATTAAGAATTGCTTGGAATCGGCCTTCGTGAAGAAAGTTTGATCAACCTGAATATGATAGTGATAAATGTTTATATAACATTTTCCAACTGATACACGTAAGTTTGCTTGTATACATGGTATGCTCATGAAATGCATGAAATGTGTTAAAAATTAATTCGAAGGTCCCCGCACTATTGATTTTTGGGACTTGTGTCCATGAGAACTTTTTATCGGGAGGATATGTACTATGACATACTGAAAATCCAGCTAATTCGACCGGTAGCCAATTTGCACGAGGATCCTGCGGTGTCCTTTAACATTTCACGTCCATAATTGAGAATGGGACATAATGTATGGAAACTTTTGGTATGTCAGTGATACAATGAAAAAAGACGAATCTCCAATATAAGATGCCTGAAGTTTATTATTATGATTGAACTTATTTTTCGTTGCTGAGAGACTTGTAATTTCGTTTTGGTTCGCAATCAACGATCATATTTCATTCCAATCAGTGGCCACCAAGCAGTATTTTACACTCAGAAAAAAAGTATAATTGAAGCTAAATGAAAGTAATGTTTCACTCTCAATATAATTAATTATTAGTCCTACAACAGCGTGGAATCATATTTCAATTTATTCTAACGAGTTTAAGTATATAATTGCATCACGAGACGAAGTAAATATTGATAAGTCAAAATTTATTTGATACTGAAATGACATTAAACTTATTTTATGGCAAATCACTCAATGGCGAAAGTAGTACAGGATGGAATCCATGCATTTTGAGCACCTAAGTTATCGGAAGTCAATACAATTTATAACTCCTTCTATAACTGGAGAGCACTATAAAGCACTCAATGGCATCAGCTGTTATAAGGCATAATAGAAACTCGGAAGTTTTCGAACTAAAAAAAATTGTTGATACTTTAACTACGTAAGAATTTTGAAATTTCTCGAGTACGAACGGAAGTCAACTTCTACTCGCAATCGGTGCGGATAATTTCAAGGCAAATAATAAGAAATGAAAAGTGACGTTCATTACAGAAACCTTTTCCAATAATGACCGTACCTACTCATACCATGGAAAATAACGAGACTCCTTACAAATTGAAAAACCATGACGCAATGCCCATAAATTATGATACTTACAATTAATAATATTTGTTCAAAAAAGAAAAGAATTAGCATCGTGCCGATTTAGTATTAGTCCAGTGTTGAGGAATTCACAACTTTCCAAGTCTGTTATTATTCAAACTACCACAAACTCACGGACTAATAGTATTAGCTGACTAATCGTAATGGAACGCAGTTATAGCGCTAAGGCAAATTCGCCATAGATTACGCCATACATTCAAGGAGCGGATAAAACACGCATTATACCTATATCCATAAAACCGGTGGAAGTATTAAACCTCGGCTTGATCGCCCACGCTTGTTTAGCCCCGTAACAAAAGGTCGGAAGTCTTCATCCTCCGTTGGCTCGTCTAGCCTCATATTTTCTACAATCTTATCGCGACTACACAGGTATAAAAGATCTCAGCATTCGCTGTATTGAGTTTCGGCCATGGCTGTGTGAGCCAAGAGCCGCTATCTCCTGGCGCCAAAGCTTTCGTTACGTTGTGCTGCCGACGCCACGCGAAGAGCGAACATTGGAGAACCCGGAACACGAACTTAAGGATGAATGAGAAACACACTCTGAAACAAAAGTTAGGAAATGGGAAAAAACTATCCGAGGAACCTCGTAGAAATATAACGCAGTAATGTATAATACAGACGAATATATGTTGTTTACCGTATTTACACAAAGTTGTTTGCACTCACTCTGGAGATTCGTAATACTTTTTAGGTAAATGGAGATTTCTAGGCCGAACAGAATAGCCTCGAAAACATTAATATCGAATCAAAAACACCAAGTTTGATTATTTTAAGCTTGCGGATTATACAACCTTTTTTCACATTGTCGATATTTTTTTTCTCTTGATATAGCTTGGGTTATTCGAATTTGCTCAGATTCGTTACTACTGCGTAGCAGAAATGTTACTACCAACAAAAATTCACTGTGCAACTTAGAAACTACCAAAATGACAGTTCACATTCAAATAAGTACCAAAAACAATATCTTTCCTACACTGTGGAAAATTTCTATTGTAAATTTTCTAAAAATGTATTGGAGGCATTATTCGGGTTCAATATTGTGAATTTACCGTACATGTAATAAGTAATTTGACTATTAGTAATTGTGTGATTGGTAACTAATAGCAATATTTAGTATAATTACCAAACATTAGTGAGATAAATATCGTAATCTTGAATTCATTCGATTTATAATCTGAAAATTCAATACAGGAATTTTGAATTACAGTTTGTTAAATTTATTATACGAGACTTTATGGTAAATGTATACTAATACTGTGAAGTAAGAAAAGTATATAAAAAACGGTTTGATAATAATTGATCACATTAACATAAAAAATTATTAATATAAACGTCTCGGGTGGAGCTATTTTTAGCACACATGTCATACATGCAGTTCAAGCATATGTCATGTATCTAATCTTAAATTCTGAGAGTCGACGGAAATTCTTAATCGAACTGACGATTCCGACCGTACTTGAATTATTATAACTGGCATATTTCGGCTCTCCGTGCATCGTATTGATGTAGAGTTTAAATAAAAGCTTTTAAAATTTAGAAACGTACAAAACTTGTCAAATACCGAATTCCATCGTGAGAGGAGAGAAATTTGCGATAATATTTCCAGCGGCTAGGCCAAAGGCTTCTCTTCGCGGTAAAAGATAGTGCGTCATCTCGCGCGCGTTAATTTTTTGTTTTTTTTCACGAACTCGGTGCAATTAGTGAGCGTCGATCTTGATTTGGCAGTTATTGGAAAAATTACATTTCCGTAGATTTATCAAACGGTTTTTCTCTTTACCAAATTTTTGATTCAGACTATGGGTCCGATTCATAGCGAAAGGCACATATATGTAGTCTTCGAATTTTCGAAAGGCCTGAGTTCTCTTAGCGTTTATATAATAACAATAACGTACTTACAGGCCTGGATTTTTCTTTCTCGGTATCTTTTAAGTATACATAATGCAAAGAAGAGAAAGAATACGGAATGAACAAATACTACTGCGGATACCCGACGTAATGGTCAGTTTGAGAAATGTAACACACGTGTAACTTTTTCAACGTATTCAACAAGGCAAATGAGTTAAAGCGATGTCACTGTTGTTACACCATAGAAAGGATTTGTTGACTTTCGTCAATGATGCGGAAGAAATCTTCTTTTTATTTAAAAAAAATCAAACTAGGCAAATCCTGATCTTCAAAAATTGATTCTCACTTATTATATGCTCATTTGTTTAATTTGTTTCAATTATGTACAATTTTTTTTTTTTCTTCAGATAATCAACCAGGTGTCAAAATTTTGTTATAAAATTTATGTTACGTACAAAATAGAAGTATTGTAGTAAAAGAAAAGGAAACAGCAAACATTATAACAATAATGTCATGCACCTGTTTGTTCATTACAATAAAATAAAATAACAATGACATGTTACTTAATTGACTGTTCACTCGTACAGGAATCGTCTATACGAAACGAGTATTTGCTGATATGTCATTGTCAACTTAATCGCTGTTAGCTACGAGCTTTATTGGCTTGCGGTGCTCAGTAGCGGCATAATAAATAATCCTATGTACATCGGTAACAATTTTTTTATTCATTTCTTCTCCAGCTTTGAATAACGTTGAAAGAATTCATTCTGAAAATATATTATGCATATTTTTTAATTACAGAATATAACGTGATCGAAGAAGAGCCTGGCCTTGAGGTAGCCCCGGCTCCTTGCGCGGGCTACAAACCGGGCGAAGATGATCTTCAAACCTTTGATTTCATCAGGAGGTATAAATTGGACTTGCTGGACACTCAACGCCCCGGAGTAACCAGAGTCAGAGGAAGTAATCGCATGCAAACGGCGTACAGATTGGACAGGGATGCAGATTTGACCTTACCAACAAGGTAATTACAAAAGTAAAATAATTTCTACACCGCATTCCTTCGCAACAATCGAACCGAGACCAATTTCAATTCGACAAAATCCGATTTGTCCCATATTTCTCTTGTGTCCAATCAGTGTCACAGATTGCTCAATATAGTTGATACTTTCATTTTTTAATCGGTGATACACCGCGAATGCGTTTTAATTTACGATCGTGAGTATCAAAAAGTTTACAGTTTGCATACAATTTCATTTTTCACATACATATATGTCTTTATAAACTTTTTTCCCTTGAATATACAAGGACGCGGGAATTTTTTTAATCACGAGCCGAAATTTGCAATTGAAATTTTACCGCTACAATCGGTTATACAATTGTTCGAATATCCGACAAACCATACGAGCGGTTCAGAAATCGCGAGATCATTAACCTCGACTTCACTTGTCGACTTCTTCGAAATACAAGTACTGTGAGTGAGTCATAAACTTACGACTGTATTTCATTACCTATGAGGCGCCATCGAAGTCTCGCGTCCGAGAACGAAGCATAACGAACGACTCCCAGATTCAGTCACGCCACGTCCGTGTTTCAGCAGATTTTACGATGTACCAATTATATGGTTATAAAGTAAAATCCGAGATGCAGCGAAATCCGATTTCATTGATTCTAATCATGTTTTGAAGAGGGTGCTACCCTGGGTTTAACCTTTTAGAAATGACGAATGCCTTCTATTTCAAGATGCGGTCAATTTTGAGTAGAACATTATTTAGAATTAGACACGTCGCGAGCTATTTGTGAAACTCGCCGCTCAGCGCCACCAGATAGGCAACTGAAGTTACATCTTAAGTCTGCACTGCCATTTCTGAAAATATATCCTTACCCTGACTGACGAAACCGCGGTAACTGCCAACTCAGATCTTTTTAGCAACGGCAGAAGAGTCCTCAAACCTAACTTTGGCTACCTATCTGCTGGCACTGATTGTGTGCGGCGGGTTTCTCAAACAATTCTCGGTATGTGAGGTCTACATCACAATGCGTTATGTGTGTAACGCACACATATGAAAAATACAAAAATTTCATCTGGCTGAAGTTAATAACGTTAACATAACTAAACAGCAGGGAAAAAATCATTTATGCGCAATTTGAGAATGACTTTCAAGGATTCGGCTTTTCCAAATAAGAGTGTGTTTTGTTTATCGTGGTTTACTAAATTTCAGATATTCTTAAATTTGGGAAATCATGATTTATCCTAAATATGCATCGTTATAGTAACGTTAACTTTATCCTCATACAATTTCCAAGTTCTTTGTTGTTGTTGCGCTATTTGAGTGCAAGTATATTTCATACTGTGCCTAGTTTCTTGTAGGTTTAAACAGGCTGGCCAACGCTGTCTAATTGGGACCCAACGCGAACTGTCAATACGCCTAGCATTTTGAGGTTATGTTGACTCAAATGCAGATCCGTCATATTTTGGCAAGTATGAGTTCTCAACGCAACATAACCTCGAGATGCCCTTACATTTTGATTGATAACATCCATAGACATATAAGAATAGACCGCGTGAGTATTGGAGGTGGCTCGTTGGTGAATGCGATAGCGCAATAGAAAGAGGAAGCTCCATATAGTACCCCTCTATCCTTGTCTAATCGCGCATGCGCGCTCAGCGTTTTTTTAGTAAGAATGAAATATAAAATGAATGGAGGGTTGGAAGTTATTATATATTGTACATAAAACATAAATTAGAAGTTATAATTTAAAAATAAGAATAACACTAATAAAACGTTTAAATTAAATAATTGAATCTTAAATCGTAAAATGCTGTTCATCATTTTTATTAGGTAACAAACATGAATAATGCACACAAGTACATACTGTATGATCATATACTGTAGTAAAACGTTCAATATTATTAGACTTAAAACAATACGTAAAAACATATTATATTTTCGTAATATATAAAAATATTATTTTACAAGAAATTTATAAGCATATCTTGCACGAATATTCTTTTTGACTCATTTGACTTTGGTTATTAAATACTTATAAATAATTTGAAAATACTTAACAAAATTATTGTCCTTTAAAAATCGTGCGATTATTGTTCTGCATGCGTATTCTTTGGTTTTGACCTTGTAAAAGTTGACCACGCAGTGTGTACGCGTGTCCGCGCGTGCGCAACTAGACGAAGACAGTGCGATCCCATATGAGGGATTCTCCGTCAACTCGGCCACTTTTTTTTCGACCATCTCAGATCTGCCCCATAATTGGTTATATTAAAGTAATACTAAAAGGTACTCTATGTAAATTTTTTCAGATTTTTTAATTCATTACTCGAGAAATTGCCGTTTTTTTCGAATGAATATATCTCGGAAAGTTGAAGTAACTGAAAAAAAATGACTCTGCATAAAAGTTACAGTTTTTTGTTAACTTTCGAGAGGAATTTTTGAAAAAATTTTTACGTTCCGGTAACGCTGATTTTTTACCAAAAGAGGAAGAAATTATTTTTTTTATTCAAAAAGGAGCCTTTTTTTCGCTGAAAAAATTACAGAGTCTTCCAATATGTGTGACAATATCGCCGAAAAATCGCCAGAGTGGCACGGATCGAGGTTCTACGGTAAAAAAAAATGAAGACTCTGTAATTTTTTCCGCGAAAAAAAGGCTCCTTTTTGAATAAAAAAAATAATTTCTTCCTTTTTTGGTAAAAAATCAGCGTTACCGGAACGTAAAAATTTTTTCAAAAATTCCTCTCGAAAGTTAACAAAAAACTGTAACTTTTATGTAGAGTCATTTTTTTTCAGTTACTTCAAGTTTCCGAGATATATTCATTTGAAAAAAACGGCAATTTCCTAAATAATGAATGAAAAAATCTGAAAAAATTCACATAGAATACCTTTTAGTAGTAATTTGATATAACCAATTATGGGGCAGATCTGAGATGGTCGAAAAAAAAGTGGCCGAGTTGACGGAGAATCCCTCATATGCAACTTTCTCTTTCTATTCCGCTATCAACTTCTCAGCCCGGTCACGCGGTCTATTCTTATATGTCTATGATAACATCTGACAGCTACTCAGTTGGTCAACCTGACAAGCAGACGAAAAACTCGACAGAAATTAGTTGAATCTGCCAATAGAATCACATGACTTAGTGCGTGCGTATTTAATTGCATAGTATCCTGATTGTTTGACGTTCGCGGCATAAATCACCTCACAAACTTCAAGTGTGTGGTTCATTAGAAAATACAAGAATTGAATGAAGTGACAACTTTTGGAAGAGGTTAAGGTATGAATTATTTGGTTTTAAGTCACGTATAATTATTATACCTATTACCATTCTGGGTCACAAATGTCCTCTTCATAAATCGTGGTAGTGGTAGAGCGAAGCAACACAAAATAATCAGAGAATTACAACATGTGAGACCTGCTGAAATAAATGTGGCGCATTCTGAAAATAATCTGCACTTATCGGCACGTGTGAAGACATCGGTTTATTTTTCCCCTTTTTTCTGTTTCAGTGATATTTTTCCCTCCGGATTACCAGAAGAATTCAGTTTAATATGTACCTTCAAAACGCGAAAGTGGCCAAACCGGCCATGGCACGTAGTGAGGATACTCGATGTCAAAACACGGCCACAATTCCTGATCACTTTGAACCTCAAGAAACAGACTTTAGAATTCTCGATCATGAATTATGACGGAAAACTGCAAACAGTAGTCTTCAATAACATCTCCGTGAGTACTTATTTTTTATCTAGAACTGGTGCGTTTTTTCGCGTTCAAAGTCAGTTAAGACCGAAGACTTCGGTCACTTTCGGGATGGTCGAACTCATTAGTGTGAATTACAGTCAAAGCCAAGCTACGCTAGAATTAAACTCCTCGAAAAAGGCAGAAAATAAAATCTATTTCTAATTGGAAGTCGAAGAAAACGCTTTTATCGGTATACCGAGTGCTTCTTACGTCTACTTGAGCTTTTATGCATAATTTGCGGCTGATTATTCGACTTCACATCTCGTACGTCAGAGAAGATTTGCTACTAGTTCGGCGATTAGCGGTGATGATCGATATCACATAATCATGGATAGAAACAATATTGGAGTGAAACTTCAAGTAAAGATTGTTAGGCCATTTCACTCCTGGAGTGGCTATCAAAACTTATACACTATACAGTGCATTATGCCCATCGTTAGTGACGATTCCGTCTGTTTCGCAATGAATTACGTCATGGGAGCGGCACGCGGGGATGTGAGGCATTAACCATATACCTACACGCTAGGTGCCATATTTCAAAGCGTAAGGCCCGCATAAATCTCTGCTCCAAACATATGCATATCGAGTTACGGATTCTTGCGTAATTGTTCAGAGCATATTCGAATCTAGAAAAGCACACGATCCAGCGGAGGTTGACCGGAACGCGTATCAAACTATAACGAGCTAACCATATCCTGATTACATTTGTGCGCGATGCGTCATGTCAA
Source organism: Neodiprion pinetum (assembly GCF_021155775.2). Taxonomy (NCBI): domain Eukaryota; kingdom Metazoa; phylum Arthropoda; class Insecta; order Hymenoptera; family Diprionidae; genus Neodiprion; species Neodiprion pinetum. The sequence goes on from NC_060234.1 coordinate 19,292,843, forward strand.
GCAACGGTCCGAGATTACCGAAAATTCCGTTACCGAGGATCCGTTTTGCTCTATAATTGACAACTTGTGAACTTGTTCAATACACTCATAAGCTGACAAGCTTGGAGATTGTTTTTCAGGTTCTTAGACAACATTTTTGTTCATTCGGACAGTTCATACGTAAAAGCTATACCGATGTGAAAGTATGAAACGTAATTTCTCGATTTTGTAGTCTAAATTACAAATTTGAAGAATAAAACAAATCAATCACGTCGTTATTTTCTCATTGTATATATACATGGCATATATTTCATCTAATTCGTTGGTCATTTCTTGATCATAAATGTATAACTCGGTGTTTTTGAATATTTATCGAAATGTTGCAGGTAAGTAGATATTCGAGTGTATCCGCACTACAAGGGGTTACTCTCATTATACACTTGTAGTCACACTCTAAAGACATTACCGCGCTGTCATCTCACTATACACTGACGCTTTATGTGACTAGGATTCTATTATACGCTTAGAGGTATCGCGTAGAGTCTCATGCCTCAATTAATCATGTTGTGTGCGTCTTTTGAAGTAGGATCAGAGTATGAGGAGGGAAAAATGAAACAGCGACATCGGGTGCTTTGAAGAATTTTATACATCAGTTTTATAGCGGCCCGTGGTCATTACATTATACGCATGCAGCCTCCGTCGGTTGCGTGCTGCGACGTTTTATATCGCAAATGATGCCATTAACACTGATCTGGCTAATGAACAAGCGGCGCTGTTCAATTTCTTTACCCTCTGTTAAATCGATACTTAATGCTTTGAACAGCTGATAACAATTACGACCAGTAGCAGGTCTGGTACTTGATACTGAATATGAATTATCCCTTATTACTTTCGATAGTCGCGAAAATTAATACGCGTACGGAAAAACACCAGCAAAGTAACAATGCTTACACCTGTTCCATAATGTAAAACAACTGCTCGAAGCGATGGCCTCAATAAAACTTTTTACGGTGTACCTCGCTACCTAATCGCTACAGCGTGTATGGCGTTGTTGTAATTCATCTTTCACAGATTGTAGATATTTACATACCCGTAATGTTCCACGGTGAATAGATAATTACCAAACATACTCGCGATTTTTGTGTCACAACGCGTTGTTGACGCTACAGCGAGTAATCGTAACAGGGCACGTCTTTCACACTATTGCACCGCTGGCCGAAATTATCGAGACCATTGCTCGTCTCAAGTGATTGTTTGTTTGTTTTTTTTTTTGGTGCCGCTTTACTTTAATTTTCACAACTCACACCCAGATCGAATTACCTTGGCGTGTAGGTTTTCGACAGAGGCTGGCACAAGATTCACTTTGGCGTCTTCAGGCAGAGTGTGGTCTTGTACGTAGATTGTGAAAGAGGCATTTCACAACCATTGGAGCTGAGAGGACCCATCGATGTCAACGGGAAAACTTCAATTGCCAAAGTTGGCAACTTAAGACGGACAGTACCTGTAAGTTTTCTGTTACAAATAAAATAAAGTTTTTTTTTATTTCAGCATAGTCTTCTCCAATAGCAACATATTATGCACAACTCGTTAATTATCATTATACTTTTACGGAGAAGACATTTTCCTGTCGTGATTCTTCTTTCGCTATAAGTTATTTTGTTCAGCAATATTCCAAGGACTGTTCATTCGAAATCAGCTGAGGGGCTTAATTGTGATCGACTTACAGTAAAGAAGAATATAATTACTGTTGCAGCTGTCAATCTGCTGCTCGCAGAGACATGGATTTCCAGATGACTTCTGCAGATAGCTTTGTTACGTACGCCGCGATTAACAACCACTTAACACTTTACAACCGGAGTTAATAAATTATTGAGCGCTCACGCCACGTTAATACTGCATGCTTCAATTGCTCACCATACAATTATCATTCTTGTTTTATATATACGTTTCGTTATTTCCCGGTTGCAAAGTTAAATTATCGATCAATACAGATTGATGAACAATAAATACTCAACGCTCCGAGAAATTCAATTCAAACGGAGGTCTCGCGTTTTTACTATTCACCAACACTCAATAGCACATTTCGATCTTCAACTGAATAGATTACCATGAATATTTTTTTGTTTAATTGATATTAGAATATATTAAAGTAGGGATAATTAGCAATACAAATTATCATAAATTTAAACCTTTAAAAATAGCCGAAGGCAAAGACCATATTAGACATTCTCTTTCCGTGTTCTTTCATTCGCAACAAGGTATAAATATTATAATTACCAATAATTGATTGAACTGTTACAAATAGGTTGACTTACAATGGATGTTACTCAGTTGTGACCCTACAAGACCCCAGCGAGAAACATGCGACGAATTGCCGGTGAGCTGATTGTCAGTTACAGAATAGCATGAGTGAACAAAAGTCAAGGCCTATCTTATACTTACAATTTTTGCTTTTATTCATCAGAAGATTATACCCGGCCCTGGTAATCCCTCCAATCCTACAGGGAAACCTCCTCAAACGTGTTCTATCACCTGTCCACAAGGACCTCCTGGCTATAACGGCACACAGGTGAGCTATTTCTGAAATATACATTTATAATAATTTTTTAGTATAATAGCAAAAAATCACATGAAATATATATCATTCAAGTTGTTATTCCGAAAGATTTCCGTTACCAATTACCAATATTTTGATTTTCGCAGTGTAACATGTAGGAGAAGTTGAAATTATGTTGTTATGACTCGTATCAGTCAGTTAAGATAAGAGTTCGTTCGATCTGCTTAACCCAAAATCTTCACATCTGCTGCGTTATCTCCATGAACCGTGTTTGACAACCGAACTTCGGGTGGACAGCCTGTACGAAAATTCGATAAAGCTCTCTCATGCGAATTTGGACGCGCAATCGACCGACACACCATTTCTTCTCGGATTCTTCTTCTGATTTTCACTGAATAATATACATATAGCAGAAGCTGGAAGAAGCCTGAAGGGTGGTGTGAAGTTCGGAATATATATGTTTTGATTTTTGCCATTCAACTTCCATAAAACCTAACAATTCCCTATGATCAATATAGGGAGTAGCAGGTCCTCCGGGACCACCGGGACAAAAAGGAGAACGTGGATTCATAGGTTTACCGGGAAGCGCGGGGCTCTGGGGAGAGCCTGGACCACAAGTATGTCCTTTGATTCGTTTCAGGTTTATCGCATCCGGTCGAAGAAGGGAGTAGGAAGTTAACAACTGTAGCTTGTTAAAAACTTGAGCAAAACCTGTAGTTACCTGCCACCAGTTCCTGGAAACCGATCACTACTTATCACCGTTGAACACAGGATAAAATGTGGCAAATACATTAACAATCCAATTCATTATTATATTCCGCACATAAAGTTGCCTTTCTCGTTTAAGGAGGTTTGTTAGCCAAAAATCGATACTTTTTATTGGCTCTATTACGAGATAATCGTATATTGCATATTCAAAAAATTATTGTAATCGTAAGCTACGAAAATCTCCTGAAAATCTGTTCCGATGGCTTTGTGGAAAATAGTCTTCTGAATAAAATGAGTCTTCGTAGCGTGAAATCGAAGAAACCTACGAGATTTTTAATCGTTTGGAAACGATTTGAAATGGAGTATCTCTCTCTAATCTTTTGTTTCTTATATTTATGTATTTTTAAAAAGATTTTAGTTTGCAAATACAATGGTTCAATAAATCCTAAATGGACAGCTAGTATGTATAAAAATATCGTTTTTTGGCCAATTAACCTCCTTTAGTTTGTTTGTACAATTTGTATACGCAGTTAGAAAAAAGTGAAGAATCCACGTCGGTGCCAGATTTTATTCTATCCCAACAATGTGAAACCCTCTAAACTTTTTTAGTAAGTTGTGAATGCCTACCTTAACCCCACTGCCTCTTCTTCTGTTTCCATTGGACTTATATAGGGGTCACCTGGCCCACGGGGACCAATTGGCCGCATCGGAGAACCAGGCCTTCCAGGTTTTCCGGGCCCAAAGGGATTTCCGGGGCTCAATGGATTACCCGTATGTTTTTAACGAATCTAACAATTTTTCTGCTCTTTAATAGATTCTTCATTAATAGATGAGCTTTCGTAGAAGTTGTAATCACACAGTAACTCACGTACCGTTGCACTAGTAACTATATACTTACAGTAGGTAGATTCTAATATATTGCAATTCAGTAAGACTAGCACACCAGTGTATTGTAATACTGTATTCACATGTGAGTATAAAACTTATTCATTACACCATGTTGGAAAAAGTATGTTAATTTTGCCTATTTCTAAATGTTAAAGAGTTTGTGCTCATCCAGCATGTACGGGTAATAATGAACGTTGATAACTGGACTGTATGGAAAAATTGACACTAGTTCCATATTCCATTCCCGAACGATAAAAAGCTTTGCAAATTATCGTGCTAACATTTTGAAACTTTGGACTTCGACGCGTATAACTCCAGGTTAAAATAAATACAAGCAAGTGACATCATTCAAGCATTAATCATCGAAAGTTGGACGTGATTATAACGTAAATTTCACGTGTTTCATTAAAATATAATTTCAACTCCATACCAGATGATTGCTTAATGTACGTAACAATTATTTGATAATGTATTTAAGTATTTAATTTAAACAGAATCAGTAACAAAAATACAATGTTGGATGAACTGAAGAAATAGAATAAAAAAATGTCAATAATTACCAGATTTCGTTCATTATATTACTATTTGAGTATGTTGTACAATTGTAATAAAATAACAGAAACTGGACATTTTTGTGAGCTGCACAAATTTGTTAACACTTTAACGGTGTGGTAAGTTATAAATTTCGGCAGAATTTACAGTAGAATTACACAAATAATATTAACTTACTGCTTCCAACAGCGTAGCTTCACATCGTTATGAACATTTGTTTTCACGCGGGTTTAGCTAGTATGCATTCGACGTACATTTCGAGTTGTTTTCCAGTACTTACAGTGGACTCAGTAATTCAATATAGTTTTTTTACCAGCAATTCGCCATTTCGGAATAATTCACGACAATTTCGCGCTGCCAATCTAGGGACCTCGAGGTTTGACCGGTCCTGAAGGACTTCCTGGTCCCCAAGGTATCATCGGCCCTCATGGACCTCCAGGGAGCACTGGACCGAAAGGTGATCGCGTGAGTAACCAAATACATCCTCCTGTACTTTTAGAATTTGAACCTTTTTTTTTTTACTTTTGTCTATTTAATGCGTATTGTTCATCGTTTCTCCATCATCAGGGAGACATGGGTTTCGCTGGACTCAAGGGAGACCAGGGCGAAATCGGGCCACCGGGTTTTCCGGGCTCTCCGGGACCTCAAGGACCTCCTGGAAACGGGAGTGGTGAAACTGTGCAGGGTCCCCCGGGGCCAGTTGGACCACCTGGGCCTCAGGGTGCTCCGGGAATTCGAGGATTCACTGGGGAACGAGGCGATTCGGGGTTTCCTGGACAGGCTGGAGTTCCGGGTGAACGAGGCTTGAAGGGCGAACCTGGAGATTACGGGCCGCCGGGACCTCCAGGACCCCAAGGATTAACGGTGGGTAAATTTCATAAAACGCCATAAGAACTGTGGTGTTGAAATTTATCAAAATTGGTCAGAGTGGACTACTATAAAGGAATTTTCGTGGTCAATCTGGAAATTCAAAATCAGATAGTGTTAGATAACACCAAATTATGTGAACTAAAATTTCACATCGAATTCTTCCCACACAGCATACTCTAATTCAATTAATTTCTTCGATTGGGTATGAAATCACAAACATCTGATTGTGAGTCAAATTTTTGTTCAGGGTCTTCCAGGAACACCAGGCCAACCCGGGAACGCATTAATCGGAGGAACAGTTCCGGGAGCTCCAGGATTACCGGGAACGCCAGGCGCAGCTGGACTACCTGGTCCTACTGGACAAAAGGGGGTCAAAGGTGATCAGGGTGACCGTGGCGAACCTGGAATTCGAGGTGACAAAGGTAGTTGACTTTTTAAGTTTCGCTGTTTGTACATCTTATTTATGGTAATTGCATGATATAATCAGTCTGCCAAATTTTTAACAGCTTCTTTTTTGACAGCGTTCTAGTTTTTTCTATTCTAGACAACATATATTCATTACATACATATATGTCCGTTTCCAAAGCAGGCACACTTAGTGGTGATACAGATTTAAATAGTAGATTTAATTAAACTGAATGTTTTCGTATGCTCGATAGGAGCATGGGTCGAAATAAGAATAGCTGCTGTGTGTACACTTGGGTACAATGAATCCGAGACGCCTAATTTTTTACACCAGACAGTCAAGTTGGCAACACAGAGAAATCTACAACGCCATAGTCGTCCGAGCGCGAAACAAACTCAATCTCAATATACATAACATAACCCATGACTGCGAATCTAACCTTAGAATACGTGTCAATCCAACAATTCATTATCCCCGCAGTGTTCTAAGGTTAGATTCGACGGTAATGGGTTATGTTATGTTTATTCAGATTGAGTTTGTTTCGTGCTCGGCCGACTATGGCGCTGTAGGTTTCTCTGTATTTCCAAATAACTGTCTCGTGCAAAAAATTAGCCGTCTCAGATTCATTGTCCCCAAATGTACATCCCACAATTAGTGTAATATAATATATCTCGGGATAATGTTCTTCTGTACATCGATATTCATCATCATCCTAATCAATCTATTGCCATCAAAACTACTCACACTGTAATTAATTATCGGTCACTTTGAGGTAAAGACAGGATTCGATATTTTATAAAGAACAAAAGCTTATGAGTAAGGAATTAAATTCTTTGCATTTCAATAGTTGGCCTAGGATCTATAACGAATGGAAGGTAATCTCACAGTCACGACTAACAAAATGTAATAGAAACTTCGCCACGAACTCGTCTTTGTAAGCCTTCTTAAATCTACTAGCTATTCAAGTATTACCAGACCTATTATTTCGAATAGCCAAAGTAGCGCAAAGCATCTCACTCGGTTCTTGATCAGCCTGGGAATATAGCGATAATTGAGTCAACTAGAGATCCGAATGATTATGCTCTTGTTTGCTGTGTCGATGAAGAAGGTAGGTTTCAGTGCATGCGTGAATTTGGGGGGACCCCATGATTAGACATGATCCGAGGGGCAAAATGCGTGCCAGCGATTACCAGTGATTTTGTTTTTATGAAGTCAGAGACCGATTGATCTGAACATTAATGAAAACACGCATTTTTGCTTCTGCATAGCCATAATATCAATTATACCAGTCCAATTACAGTTGATATAAACCTAGATTTATCATCAAACTTGGCCAAAATGTATTCACTAGATCCAACTAGAAATAGCGACTAATTGTCGTGTGGGATTAAAATAACAAATAGCTTTTAAATATGGCTTAATCAGTGTGTATGTGGTTTAACGGTCAGTTTCATATCCGCATGCAAACGAGATTGCACAATCTACAATAACGATCCACTCTGCTGTTGCTCGACTTGTGACTTATAAAATTTCGTACTGAGAAAACGAATTATGCACATCTACCCAACTTGGCCAGGTTCTCTTTTAATCTTACAGTATTTAATAGGTCTATCGCGATCACGATGATGCGTAAAATAAGCATGTATGTACCTGAAATTGTGATCGAAAACTCAAACTGTAGCTCATACTTAGCTCTGATGACAAGTTTGAAGAATTAGTAAGCTGAAAGCTAATTGTTGTGTTAACCTATATTCCTTTTTACATAAACTCTGTATTAGTGACTACTTGAGTTTTCAATCTAGCTTGATTCATAAAAACTTCAGACACCTAAATGAGCTGGCAAGGAACTAAATTTTTTAGCGGAGAAAAGAACTTCATTTTTTAACCTTTGCCGTAAACTCCGCCACATGGAAGGTTCAATTTAATCTCATAAAGTTTCTATAATCGTACGTGAGCCCAATACAAAGAGTATAACAAACGTTCAGTAGGAGATATTGCAGAAGATAAAGAGATACATACATGTTTTTTTTTTTTCTATAAGCACGGACGATTCCAGATGCGTTCTTTAGCGAGAATGAAAAAACCTCTGAAGTGTTTCAGATGTGTATCAAGGATGGTGGTAAAGCGTCCGAGAATGTAGCAATGACGTAACAATCTCAATTAACCAGACTATGCTAATTTCTGACACGGAGCGCAAAGTAGCTTGCCGCGATGCTAAAAAACAGCTCATCCGTAATTTAGAAAATTAAGCTGTATGAGGGACTTAAAAAAACATAAAGTACTTCTCAGTATCGCTTCGCGAGTTAAAATAGGCCATGCAAAACTCTATCGTTGGCCGTAAGTTTAATCTGTTTATTATATGTGCATAGGATGAGCAAAAATGTATCAGTGTTTTTATTGTAGTGACTTTGTTAAATAAAAACTCAGCTGGTCCGTACTCTCCATTGATCAAATGATACACGGAGCCTTGACAGGCACAATGCAATAATATTAGCTCTGCTATAAATTACATTTTTGTATGACCGCACAGCTGAGTATTCTAATTGAGAAACACATTGTCAATGAGCGTTAATCGCCAAAAGGTCGCTAGCGTTGATGAATAATTTATTTGAATTACTCAGGCCACGGGACTTGCTTAAACCGTCTCGCTTATCTAAAACGTTTTGTATCGAAAGGATTTCCCTGTTAAAATTAAAAAGATAGAGATGAATATAAGTTTTTAAACAGAAATAGAATCTCTTTTTTTGTCCATAAATATATATGCTGTGTAATCAGTCTTTTTCTTTTCACAAATTCCCATCCTTTTGATATTAACATTTAGGTACTCCTTTATCCCAGTACACGAGGAAAGATTAAAACTATTTTCGAACGCTACAAAATTTCCATTGGATTGAACTCATTTTTGCGAATATTAAAACTTGAATTAAAAACAATTACTTTGGTGAGTATAGTTGAATTTGTCTTTATCCCAATAAGTCCAAAATAGTTGCACCAAATATTAGTAATTTTAGAATATCCCAGATTATTAATATACTGGTATAAATATAATTATAAAAGCGTCACAAACATTTTAAAAATTCTAGCCATAGATGGACTTCAGAATCAAATATTGAATATTATCTTGAAACCGGACAGCTGGACTTTAAGGCTATGATAGTGTTTTCTTTTGGTCGTGAGAAAGCTAAAATATTTAGCGTGCCTGGTTAACGACTATAGAACCTACCTTACGATTAGAATCGAAAAATTAAGTGTGTAAAACCTGGAAAATACCCGGAATCTTTTATTACGGATTTGTTTTGCATATTATAACTTCAAAATTCATTCCAAACTGGAACTTTTTTCCCGTGGACTTTCGCCACTCTTTAACCTATTGTTTATTCTGCAAAGGCTGAAACGTGCGTTCCGCATCATTCTTCTTATACCAGGGGTTGTTCTGTGAAATTCGTTGCTCACGATCAACTCGAGCAGATAGAAAACGGAAGCTACAGTTAGTACTGTTATACATATTCAAAATGCAGTTTCGGATGTCTACCTGCTGGCATTGAGTGGCGAGTTTTACAGAAACCTCCGGGTATAATTCTCATAAAGGCTGAATCCACATGACAACGGTGCACTGCGCAGAGTTTTCAATATTAAGTCATCGAATACATAATATAAAAGCGATTCAATCTGTCAACCGCGGAGTTTGTACTATCACTGCATCGATGACCTACATGTCTTCACTGGAAATAATTATTATAGATCAATTTGTGACAATCTATGGTGACACTCTTTATGGCCACTGCTATTTACTACCAATCACATACATCTAGTACACAAACAATGTCGTGACGCCAATCAACGAAATTTTTGACCCGTAAATTAAATCCTGAACAAGTTGAAGTCAATCGAAGATAGTCGGTAATTTTCTTGAAATAGGAGTTAGTGGTGTCTTGAAGCAGTAGTGAGTATTTAATTTAAGGTTCGGATTTATGACACTCCTGCTGTAAGTGAGCGGGGATCAAAAGTCTTTTGTTTTCACTCCAACGTCATAAATGACCTGGTCTAATAATATTAATAACGGACCCGCCATTCCACAAAACAATCTGTTAGATTACATTTTACTCATAGAAGTTGTCGAAACTACCTTCCCTACTTCTATGAGCTACAATTTTTGTTAAGAATGTGGAATCTGAAAATGGCTTGTCACACGTATGAAATATAAAATCATTATTACTTAAAACTTACAGATGAGTTTTTGTGAAGTTAAACTACATGAAAAAATTTCAGTAGCATCACAGTTACATGATGTAGGGCAGTGTCGCAATACGTGATTCAAATAACTTCAACAACACGATACAGAACAAAGTGAGGTAGAATGATTGTGAATAAGTCATGGAAAATAGTCGTAAAGAATGTAGCATGAAATCACAATAACCCGATTCCTTTTAGACTGGCCGAGAACTCAACTGACCCTAGAGGCTCAGGAATGCTATAATTTTATAGATCGATTGAGACTTCGTGGCTGTCTCGCATTACGGAGAACAAAACACGAGCGAAGTGTCGCTGCATCATTCTGGTAATAACGAATCTTAAACCGATCTGGTGATTACGTCCAACCGAAAGTTAACGGGCCAGTAGAAATAATGATAGACCAAGCTAAAGTTGTGCTAATAAATGATCGTCCAATTATTTCTATAATTAGCGCAATCGTAAAGTGGAGTGCCAATTGTATTTGTCGTCGCGAAAACGGTCACTTCAGAAGAATAAATTCTCTTCAACTTCGAAACACATTTCGGCATTCACATAATCATTTTATAGCAGCATCCAACATTTGCATGAGTGTGGGCGCGTCTATGCAGAAGTAGTACATTACGATACGAGTGCGCAAAGCAGATGATTTCCGCAGAAGCGGAATTTGACAAAAAAGCTAGTGTAGGTACAGCTACGCAGCATACGAGTATCGTATACGATTTTTCCTATTATGTTTCGCAAAGCTTGACCCATATAATTATTATAAAAGCTTGTGATGTATAAAGTGTCGGCATAAAGGCGCAGGGAAGGGGCGGTTTGGGGAGACAAAACCCCCCCGACCACAAAAAAGTAAATTAAAAAACTAATATAAATTTATTAAACTAAAAAAAATTTCACTTTTACATGTTATATATTTATACAGAATCGATTTAGTTGGATGACGGTCAGAGATGAAATGATGCACTATTAGCAATCAATTATGTTTTTACACGACGTTACGGCAGGCCCCACCTACCATCTTCAGGTTTCTTTAATGTGAAATAAATAACAGATTTAACATGAGAACTATATGGTGTTTACAATTTTACTAATGTACAAAAAATACTACTGTTTAATCTTATTATTGAACTAATGTGAAAAAATTAAATTATTTAAAACTTCATATATCGACGATCCTTAGCACTTATGATGTTTGTTACATGGTGTTCTAGAAGGAAGTGACTACCCATATGCCTATACTGACCAGCCTATTATCTTAATGTTAATTATAACAACAATGTTTGAAAGTCGTACATCTATTTACGCATTTGTTGGTATGTTGGCAAATTGTTTTCGTAACAGTCAATACATTTCCTCTTGACGGTTTAATAGAGGTGATTTAAATTTTGAATGTCAATTCTTTTGTTGACAGTGTTGTTTTTAGAGATATGTATCATTTCTTTTATGATCCTCTTATGCCAGTTAGTTTCTTTGTCTACAATCTTTACATTTTCAAAATTCAAACCCGTGCCCTTCGACCAATGAGTGATGGGCCAACGCCAATCCATCTAGATCCCGCGTTTTTACATCATACTTATGATTTGCTATCCGTTTTTTTAGATGCTGCGATGATTGGCTACATAGTGTATATTTTAAAAGTATATTTATTTATATATATATAATTTGTATAATATATACATATATATATATATATGTATATATTATAAAAATTGATAGCTAATCATAAGTATGATGTAAAAACGCGGGTAAAAAAGCGAGGATAGCAAGAAGCAGGGTCACCTGCTCGCACGAGTTATGTATACTATTTTTTGACACAGTTTGTGGTAAGTTCGCGATAAGATCTGATAAAACTGGTATTGGTACACAAAGAAAAGCTAATATGACCTTTTGTAATCGATGTTAGTAATCTGAGCATCACGTTCGCTCCTTAGCACCCTGTTTGTTGACATCGATTATAATCTGGTAAATACACAGTGCGCAGGAGTATGTTATTAAAATTCTAGAGATCACTGTAAAGGTAACATTCACTTACCGCACGTTCCGCAGGCACGGTAAAACGAATTTACCGCACGCTGTGTCAAAAAATATAATAACATAGGTACGCCTCGATAACGCGCGTATATTCATAGGTATACATTCCCGCACGCTCCTCTCAGCGTATGCGAAAGTGGCATTTTACGAACGCAAATTCGATTTCGCGCACGATAATAGGAAAATATTGTATTCTGAATTCCAGGAAAACGACTTTATCGATTTGGATGAAATTTCGGTGTAAGATTGATTGTGAGTATCGGGTGGATCTGATCCGTAAATGAGGAAGTTAGCTAGATAAATAGCCTTTCGGCGTAAGGTCATGCGAGCGTGTTCCTCTCCGCATGCACGGTGACACAAAAACGGAACATCCCCCACCTCAGAATGCTCGCCGCACACTGGGCAGTCTCGTGTACCGGCTCACGTGTCCGCTGGCTAGTTTTTTTCTCTCAGCGTAAACAAGATTGTCATTGGTCGAAAATTGCTTATACAGTGGAAGGCCATGCGAGCGAGTGCCCCTTCTCACGCACGATCGCATACGCAAATGCGGCTTCCCCCACCTCAACGCGCCCATAGCACCCTGAGCCGTACTCCCCCCCCCTTCCAAACTATTTCGTATAATTTTCCTCTCTTCGAGCCCTATGGCAGGGCCATACTATATCTAGCGCCCACAGCACGTGCATCAAGAAACTTCTGTTATTTAAAATGTCAAACGAGGAAGTTGATAAAAATCCAGAAAGAAAGAAGCGTGAAAGGTTCAATGTACTGGAAAAGTGTAACATTTTACATGAACTGGAGAAAAGCGGTGCGGCGGTGATATCTAAAAAGTACAGTATTCCAAGGAGAACTTTAAGAAGATGGGTAGCACAGAAAAAAAAATTGATAGAACAAGACCGTACTTATAAATTAACCTCGAAAGATAAAAGGGTCAATGGTGCTGTTATGTATGACCTTGAAGAGGCCTTATATATTTGGTTTGACAGAAATGTCAAAGCAGGTGCATTTTTGCCAAGTCCCTTGATCACTGGTACGTATGTATGTTGTTGCATTTCATTATTTGTTATTCTTTCTATAACACGTTATGTTTCTTGTTTTCTATTTGAATCACATCGTAAAAATATTTTCAAACCACTTGCGCTATATAAAAGGAGAATAAAAATTGTTGCGACCAAATTTTCTTGTCATTTGACACGTTGTCTTCAGCTAATTAAATTATTTAATATACTTTATTGATTTACTATAACTTATTTATTATCAAATTATTCATGAAAGAATGGATAAATTAGTAGGTCCATTAATTTCAGCAAAAGCCAGAGAATTGCACTCAGAATTTGGCATGATGAAAAACTTTGTTGCTAGTGAGCGTTGGTTCTACAGATGGAAGAAAAAATATAATATCCAACAATACATTAGGTGTATTGAAACGATGTTGGCTGATGTTCCTTCTGCAAATACTTTTAAGATTGATTTTCAAAACATTATGGACAAAGAAGAATTGCTCCCATGTCAAATATTTGACGCAGATGAAACTGATCTAAATTTTAAACAGATGCCAAAAAGAACCTTGGTTGAAGAATCATCGAGTGCACCAAGTGGTTTCAAGGTCAACAAAGATCGAGTGACAATAATGTTATGCAGTAATGCAGATGGATCACTTAAGATGCCTTTGATCATTATTGGAAAGTCAGCAGAATCCGGGGCAATAAATAAACAAATCAAGAGTAACAACCTTCCAGTTTATTATGCTAGTCAGAAAAGGGCTTGGATGAATGCTGAAATATTCACAAAGTGGTTCAAAGATGACTTTGTGAAAAGAGTGAAACAATTTTTGACGGAAAAAGAACTCCCAGTAAAGGCAAAACTGTTACTTGATAATGCATCTTGCCATCTACTAACAAATGAACTCATTGACGGTGATATCAGAGTAATGTACCTACCAGCAAATATAACATCAACAGTGCAGCCTATGAATCAGGGTATTATAGAAACTTTCAAGAAGTACTACAGATCACTCTTTCTAATCGCTATCCTCTACGCACAAAAAAATGGTATAGATATTGTTTCTTTTCTGAAATCGGTTGACATCGAGATAGTGATTGACTGGGTTTCCCATGCTTGGAATAATGTAAAAGATGATACGATATTCAAATGCTGGAAACAAATTCTACCTGATCGTTTTTATACTATAAATAGGAATTCTATCTCTATTTCAAATGAAGCAATAACTGATGAACAGATATTAAGAACTGTTAGACAGATCAATGATTATGCGCTTGCTGATAACGAAGCTATTCAAAAGTGGATTACACATGATTCACGATCACATGATGTGTCTATTCCAACAAACGCTGAGTTGGTGAATATGATGTCTGTCGACAATGATGCTGAAGGTAACCTTTTCGTATTGCATGAATTCAATAAGATAAGAATGATATCTCTTCATTGAATGTGATGATTACTTGTCAAAATAATTTTCAGAACCGAATGTGATAGTGGAATTGAATGAGAATGTTCATCCGAATGATGCAGTAGCTGCAGCAAACACTTTGCTCTCATTTTTTGAAAAGAATCCTGCCCTTCCTGAATCAATTATTTGGAGCATAAAGGAAGCGAGATTAGCTGCGATGAAAATTTATATTTCTAAGTAATATTTTATTGTCTAGTAATCGATAGTTCCCTGATGAGCAATGAATGTAAAAAAATATCATTTTGACAATAAGAGACAAGATCAATATATTTTTTTACGAGAGTTATTCATCAGTACCAAATGTAAATATTTAAAATACATATGTACGTATAATCATGCTATGAAAAAAAAAATAAGTAAATAATACATTACTAATTGCAGAAAAAGTAATAAAAAAACTTTTTAACATCTTACACAGACAATTTTTAAAAGTACATATAAATGTATAAAATATTCCCTTCCCAAGCTCAAGAATGAAATTACAAATCACGGGCACGAATGAAATTTCCCCAACTTGTGTCCTGTGGCAGTGCCATATATCTAGCGTTCACTGTAGTTAGATACAGTTTATTCAAAAACGTTCTACTTTATTATTCAATTCGTTTGATTTTGATGTGTATTTGTTTCTCCTCCATATCATGCACTATTTCAAAACTCCATTTTTTTGTACAACCTGCTCCGGTCTCTCCAATTCGGGAATCCAACGAACGAAACTAAGTCATTGAGGACTAGGGCTGCAATCATCCGAGGCAGCCTGTTTTAAAAAAACTACGCTTATCTAGATAATTTTAACAACCTGGTTCATACTTGACTAAAAATTCAAATGTTCAAAATTCACGTCTGCAGCACCTGACTCATAGACCTTTGTGTTGTAGGAGAAAGTGGCGAACGCGGTTATCCGGGATCAGACGGATTTCCTGGAGAGTTGGGAAAAGATGGTATCCCAGGCCTTCCAGGACCCAAAGGCGAATTAGGATTTCCTGGACCACCGGGTGCTCAAGGTTCTCCAGGACTTCCAGGCACAGATGGAACCCCAGGAATTCCGGGATCAAAGGGTAAACCTGGAGAAGGTCATTTATTATATGCCTTTGTTATAACGCTGACACTGTTCCCTTTACTGAGCCGCTTAAGATTTTTCTCATGTAAAATACTGATAAAGATAACCTTTCACCAGATATTATTTTTTACTTTCAGGACTTTCCGGTAACCCGGGAATTGTAGGGCCTGAAGGACCTGCAGGTTCTCCGGGTGAAGACGGACTACCAGGGGTTAAAGGAGAAAGTGGAGCACCAGGCTTACCCGGTATCCCAGGTCCTGTTGGACCGCCCGGAATTGACGGAACTCCTGGTTCCGACGGACTGCAGGTATTCCCTACACATGTGTTTATTACATGAAATTAAAGACTAACCAAGGAAGTTCATCTGCACATTCCCAACTTGGATTTGGCTCACACATTTTTATAATACAAATTGAAGTCACATCAGATGATTCACCAAGCCATTTATGTGCAAAATAAGATTTTCAAAAGTTACAGATTACAATCTCATAACCATTGTAAATATATTTAAGAGGAATTCCATGCGGTTTTCCCCTGCCTGGGACGGTCACCAATCCCAATTTTGTTGTGACTTTAGTACAATTTAGTACAGTTACAGGGTAGGTGACTGTAATCACGTCGAGTGGTTATATCGATAATCGCACCAAGCCGTGATGGTATGACGGCCTGTTTTAGGTTCGTAACACGTCGACTATGCACACGGACAAGTGATAAGGGGAGATGAAAGCAACTGATATTAAGAGAGTTCAATGATTGATTATGTAATTGATTTCTGAAAGATCTGAAAAGTACAATAAAAAGATGTGAAGCAGAAATCGTTCGTAGGAGGGAAAAGGCAAGAGTTCAGTTTGGTTTCACGATGACAGATGAATTTATATGCTTGCCGAATGAAAGATATCTTGACAGAGAGTATATGGGAGAAAGGATGTATATGAGTTGCAATTTACAAAGTGCCTTGTGCAGTATAGGGAGCAATCTGCTGACTCACAACCGGGAACTGAGTTAGATAAGTGAGGATAAGAAGAGGATGCCAAGTGTAAGGTAGCTGTAAGAATGTGAGAACAGGTTTGAAAAGCATAAAGACTGAAGAAAGTAACAAATATAACTACTCGTATTTTTCTACCTAGTCCTATCACTCACCGTTTCAAAGTTAGTTGCCATTATAACTTCAAATTTTCGGAACACTTCAAAAAATCTTAAACAATTATAGAAAATTTCCAGCAAAATCAGAAAAATTTCAAGTCATTTCCAAAAGTTTCACAGTTAGTTTGCTGTCCTAGATTTATCTGGACACTCAAAAAAGTCTGAAGAAATTACAGTAAACTCTATGAAAAATTGCAAGAACTTTGAAAAACGTGGAATAATAAATTGAGTCGTAATAATGATAAATTTTGCATAACTTGCAAACCAACCAAGATCTACTTTCTGCAAAGTCTTAAAATTTTCATGATTTTACGTCTGGAATTTCCTGTCATGTTTTCGTACATGGTCGAGTAACCCGAAAATTCGAAGTTGAACAGCTTCCAACTTCCAAACTGTGACGAATATCGAGGAACAAAAAACAAAACGGTTAGTTGTGTTTGAGAGTACTACTGCCCATGTACACTGAGCTAACAACAAAATCAAGAACAGTGACCTTCCTGGACTAAGTAAGTGAAACAGCATGGAATTCTCCACAAGTAGTATCTCAAGGTAGAACATCCTTTTGCGATTGCAAATTTATGGTCTCTGATACCATCATTCAAACATATCGTGACTTTTCATGGATAGTAAACGGTAGAGATACCAACCCAATACTTGCGTAGGCTAGTGAGATTGCGTAAGTCAATCATGAGGCAGAGCAAGGGATACAGAATGTCTCAACATACCGGGGCTGATATCTTTATCGTTTACTATCCACGAAAAATTACAGTACATATAATTGTTGGGGACTAGGGACCTTTACATAAGCCTAGTTGTGGTAAGTGTGAGACTTGGAAGGTAGGCAGATGTGCGGTCTTGTTAGAACTGTTAGAAGCGATGCTCATTATTATATTGCTTTCATAAATGTAACTGACTTAATAAATACTTATTCTAAATTATTAATTATGTGTTATCGCTAATATACAATAATAATTATATTTCAGGGCATATCCGGATTGCCAGGTGAACCGGGAAATCCTGGCCCTCAAGGTCCCACCGGGCCAATGGGAAAGTCAGGTTTTCCAGGGCCAACGGGAAAACCCGGCGAAAAAGGAGATACCGGACAACCCGGAGAACAAGGGCCCGTTGGACCCCGTGGGACACCAGGAAATTCAGTAAGTCACTCTTCTTGTACTGGTTAAAGTCCTGTTTTTTTTGTCTTGTCGAAGTGTATATTTGCAGGGCAGTCCAGGCGTACCAGGACAACAAGGGCCTCCTGGCTTGCCGGGACTCGAAGGAAGACAAGGACTTCCTGGTCCGCCGGGACCACCTGGACCCCCAGGTGACATGTTGAGTACGAATAGTGTCTTTCTTGATGGTGCTGGATCTCCGGGTGTGAGTGGACCACGAGGACACCCTGGCACTCCAGGAATGGTGAATACGTTGCATTATTTTCAAAGCTTTCGCTGTAAAACACAACGAAATCTTTTGCGATCAAAAAAAGTCTTGAACAGAAATGTTATTGAAATTATAATGTGAGAACTTGAATACGTAGGCGCACCGTGGCAGGCATCACATTTGTTTTAATGAAGAATAGATCTTTATTGGCTTTGACAAGGTCGTTATATTTGCGTATGTGTGCTATCGAAATTGGTTCGAACAAATAAAATAATGCCTTCAGTGTTCATAGACCGCGAAGGCATGGTAGAATAGCTAATAGTCAAGGCAGTAAAGTATATAAATCTTTATCTATTTTAATATTCGGGAGGGAGTGGGGCATCTACATACTTACGAAGTCGTTAGAAACGAGTTTAATTTTTTTAACGTTCTGAAAGAATCAGTGTCAAATGATCCCAAATGAATATTTTTTACCGGAATATTTTTTCGAAATATTTTTCTGCTCACATAAAAATATTCAGGCTGGTAAGTATTGGAACAATTTTAACAAACACGGTATTTTTTAAATGTATCTTTTATTTCAAAATATTGCAACCCTTTCTGCAATTTCTTAAATCTAAATGTAAATAATTGTCATCGCAATCATTTACGTATTTTCAAATATAACTAACTCTAGAACGGTAACAAAGGGTGAAAAAATACCCCACGCGAATTTAAATTTCTCACCGCAAGAGAATAGCTTACGTTTTTACTCAAGACACTTTGATTTTTGACCACTTTTTTAAAACTTATGCAACAAGTTTTTTAACCCAGGCAATTGCCTCCCCCCCCTTCCTCGTTGCCGGAGTAGGTAAAAAAAATTAACGTTACCGTTCCAGGGCTAATTTGGATTTTTTTTACAGATTTTTTCACGGCAAGGATTATTTCATGGAAATGCAACATGGGTGATTTCACATACCAGAGCATTTCCATGATGGCGAATGACGCGAACAACGCTTCATCCTAACCGCGTGCACCTCGCATGCAATCTTGGTTGTCTATCTGTCACGAAAGGTCGTTCGCATCGTTCGCCTATACGGAATTCTCCCAGCATGGCGTAAAGCTGCCTACGTTCATGCAATTCAGAATACATTATACCAAAATCCGATTGTTTTCCTAGTTTCCTAGAGTACATTTTACCCATAGACTTTTGGCTGCCCTCATCAATCATGGTGAACCATAAGACAATAGTGGAGCGTTAAAATGTGCCATGAACCGCATGAATGCAGGCGAATTTATCCCGTGTTAAATTTTCCCATGTTACAGTTTGTCCATTCGGTTTAGGTTGAATATTGTTGGAACATTGCATTTTACGATGTGAAGCTAGTACCTATAATTCCAAAACTGAATAGACAAACTATGCGTATATTACCACGAAATAACTTGATGTATATTTTTTGCACGTACAAAACAACTACATGAGATGATTACCGAGAATGAGTCCGTGATCATACTTTTTCAACTTGTAATTTTGTCAATATTCAGTCATAATTTTTCGATACTTGTAAAATAGATAAAAATAAAAAAATTTCACCAGAAATTTAGATTAACTCTTAAATCAACATAAAGTACTTTTTTTTATGTATTTTTTACTCCCCAAGAAGTTTTGTTTGACATAATTTTTGACGAAGTAATCAAGTTCCGAACAAAACGGTTCAACCCTTTTTTTTATAATGATTTCAGGGGTTGATTGCAAAATTATTATCACCATTCGATTGAGCGTCATCAAAGTACCCTTAGAACAAATTTCCGAATTCATACTTAAAAGTATTACCTTTCATGCTTATCTACTGGTTTACAGCCAGGTGAAAGAGGTGCCGCGGGCGATCGAGGACCGGAAGGACAAATGGGTCCTCCAGGGATGCCTGGGAAAGAGGGAGCTCCAGGACTCCCAGGGCCGCCAGGACAGAGAGGACAGTCGGGTATGCCCGGAATCCAAGGGACTCCCGGAAGAAGTTACAGTGACGCGGAAATTCGTGATATTTGTGCAACTGTACTGAGAGGTAAGATATTCAAACGCTACAATTTTGCTCATTTTTATTGAGGTATCGCATATGTTGAGAAAATGCAAGTTATAATATTAATTATACACTTCAGAAGCAACAGCGTGATGCAAAACCTGAATATTTATAATCAGAAATTTCTCAAAGAGAGACGTAATCTTGAAGATGAAAGTATTCTCGATTTTCTTCTTTTTTTTTTTACTGATAATCCGTGTATCGTTAATGTCGTTATGCCTAAAATTCACAGTCATATGTGAATCACCACATTGATTATAAGCATACATCAACAATCCTGTGCTAAAGGCGCTTATATGTGGAGAAAAAATATATATTTTTAAATATATTGCAAAGCTAAACCGGTTTAAAATCCTCTTCAAGTAAACTTTAGAAATACATATTCTGGCTTTTTACAAAACCCGTAAAATCAGTGGAATCTTGTTGCAATTTTTAAAGGATTGACAACATTTAAAATCCCGGTTATTATGCCCATCTGTGTAAATTTCTTATAGCTTCCTTATTGAAATTTTTGGGGAAACTATGGTAATATTTTTGAAAACTGTCTTATAAACTTTGAAAATTATTATCGCACGGTATTATTCGCGAAAATATATCGGTGAAGCTCAAAATGTGTAGCAAAATTTTGATTTTGAATGAATTTCCAGTAAAATTCAATATTTTTCGAAAAAATTTAGAAACTGTAAAATAAGCACAAAAAGCTTGTGCTGTTCAGAGAAACTCAATATTTTCATGATAATCGCCTCGCAGTTGATTTCTTACTACATTTTTCTCACAACAGCATAGGTATTTCTGAAAAATTCTGATAAAACCCGCTTGTGAAGCCTGCGCTCAATCTAAAACGTTATCTGCGGAATACAGAACACTTAATTAGGAATTGCATCGTTTGTGTACTTGGTACAATATGTAACTCAAGCACAGTTCTTTAGTTTCAGAATTTAGATATAACGAAAAACTTCAAGTTCTGAAATGAAATGTATTTCTATGAAGTACATTTATTTCACATTATACAAGTCAGCCCAGCTACACGTTGACAAATACATGTCGTTCGGACTTCTTCAAAGTATCCTAAAACATCCAGTGCAACAAAATTGTCAGAAGGACGTCTTAAATACGCCTTGAAAGGGTTTCAGACAGTTCGAATACGATTTCAAGGTTTTAAGGGACACATCTTGTCTGTTTCGTTTGGGATATTACAAAATTGTCAAATTTTCAGAACATTTCTTATTTTCAGATCATTCAGCTTACCCATACCAGCATACCGTTTACAAATTCATCAACTGCAACTTGTGTTGAACCAGTGATTACTTGCGTATTAATAACATTTTGCAGAAAAAAAGGAAACTTAAATATGACATGATAAACTAAATGAAGATGTCACACTTATTTGCATGAAATAAATAGAACAGATGAGCGAGCTGACATCACTGATGCAGGGTCCACCTGGACCACCTGGTCGTGGTCGGCCTGGTCGGATCGGGTCTCCTGGTCTGCAAGGCCGTCCAGGTACAACACAGTCTACAGTCGATCTGAGTGCCACAATACTGGGCGTTATTGCATTTGCATTTGCTACACGATAAATAATCTTAGTCTGTAATTGCTAGGTGGTGGTTGTACTGTTGTGGGTTTACGGGATATTGGGCGTCGTTATTTACATGTTTGTGCACATAGTATACCTATACCACAAAGATTGGCATGCAAGGAATGATCTCACAGGTTGTTATAAGTAAATAACTTAGTAATAGAAACGATACGTCTGCAAGCTTTAGGCAAGGTGTACAATAATTGCGCGTGTGGCACATAGTTCAACTTTTTTGCATCAAAGTCAAAGGCAAGCCAATTTACAGGGTGCATTAAAAACGACAGAACCCTTAAATATCTTGAATGGGAAAAGTTTCACGAAAAATCTCTCAAGAAAAAATGTTTAGAATTTCCAACAGGAATCAGATAGACGGATAAAATATTGGTTCCAGGCCCGTTTACCGGCGTAATAATATACGACCCTAATCGATGTTTTTTTGTTTGTAAATTACATTTTTACAGCATATTCTAATTTTCAGCTATTTCTTTCTTTTTTGTGTGTGTCTTTCATTTTGAGTTCAACCCAATGGAAGCCCAACAAGCCCAAAATGAACCCAATAAGGTATAAACCGATCTATTCCTTTAATCCTTCTTCAAACAACTTTTCAAATTCAGGATAATTTTCTACTTCCGAATATCTGTCTTTGATTTTGGTTCCAGACTCAATTTGAACTCTGTGATTTTGAAGTTAATTTTTGTAATAATAATTATCCGTTACATGTGGCTGATTAAGGACAAATATTTGCAAGCAGTAAATTCATCAGCTGGATTCAAACCCACTGCTGGGAAAAGGAGATTTTCATTGAAAGAAAAACTACTTTGGACCTTATACCTCCTCAATTGGGCCCGAACCCACAATTGAGGATATGCATACCCGTTACCGAAAAATTGTTTTGAATCTGAATCTGCTATTAAAATAAGGAGGTTTCCATTCAAGAAACAAGGTTTTACGGCTTGTTGAGCTAGTAAATAGTCCCGCGCCTAGTATCTAATTCAAGTCCCTTGTGTTCTCGTCGAAAATCCTAAATATTCGATCCCTCTAGTGAAGCTTTTCTTATTCGAGATATTTAAGGGTCCCATTGCGTTTCTTGCACTCTGTTCATCAATGCGGCTTTATTGTTGAAACAATTTGTGTGAAAACCGTATATTATATATAGGTATATCTATCCTGAAATCCCTTGAATTCACAATAGTTTATACCACTCGACGTGTGAATCCCGCGTTGCTTGCAGTACTAAGGATGGTCTTACAGAAGAACGTGATCTTTCACATTAACATAAATGATGAAGACGTTAACATTTTGAGTGTTGTTTAACGATGAAACCGAAAATGCATGTGTCGCAGAGAGGCTGAGCGAATTAACAGACGGGCTACGAGGGCCACCCGGAATGCCGGGTCTAAGCCGACAAGGCCGTCCCGGCCGAGCCGGAACCCAGGGCATCCCAGGTACCATAAACAACCAATTTAAAACTCCTTTCCACACTGAGAAAAATTTCATTTCGCGTAGTTACTATCTGATTTTTGTAGAACGGATGACGTTACTCGAACAGTTTGAATAATGTTCGAATTCCAACAGAATCCAACTATTTAGTGTTGTTATACAGTTATCAATACCACATTTTCTGGTTATTGCAATATTAAATTTGTTTGTTCAGTTTACTACTCTTTTCAGTCAAATAAGATCTCAATGAATTTATTTCTGCACCAACATCAAACTATTACAATAGTTACAATAAAATATAATATAAAAAACTGTAATCAGACAGAATAGTGATACTACGTTTTCTGATTACAGCTACAAAACAAATTTTCATCTTATACCCTGAACTATATTTTTCAGTTATGACAAAAAACAATGATAGTTAGAATTTAACTAGAACTTTCTCTCGGTGCAATTTATGCTGGTTTAATATCGCGCATTGCTTGTAATTAAGTCTTTTTGTGAAAAAATTTTATATGCGTATCGAGGTATAGAAACAAAAAATAATTAGATCATACCTATTTTGTTTCTTGTAATTAAATGAAAGTTGATGCAGATGAGGCATTTCATATCGATTCGATCTAGGTATGACTATCGACCTCTTTGATTCGGTCCACGATTTTTTATCTCGTTGTTTCAACTCTAAAAGGCGCCCAAATTTTTTGAAAGTTTTTTTTTAAATACAATTTGATTTACTCGTAATTTTTCAAAACGATAACATCGCAAATTCTAAAATCTGAGACAATTTAAAAATACCAGTATTAGGTATCAAAAATTCCGAGCCCAGACCCAAAGTCGGCCAGCGTTTGCTTCGAAATTTATTGGATTTTTTGTTATAATATATAAAAATGTATTATAACAAATATTAAAACAGTTGTATCGTTAGGTGCACTTTAAAAACCTGATTTTTTTTGAAACAACTCTGTTCTATGTATAAAAATTTTTCTGCAAAAATCCATAATGATCAGACTTTGCTTCTAATGAAAAATAAAATGTATCTAAAACAATCTGGCCCGTTTTGGGATTCAATTAGAAAATTTTGATACCTAATACTAGAATTTAAAAATTTCTTCTGAATTTAGAATTTGGGGTAGAATTTTCGTTTTGAAAAATTATTAATAAATCAACTTTGATTAAAAAAATCTGAATGTCTTTTGTAATTGAAACAATAAGTTAAAAAACCATGGACCGATTTGAAAAGGTCGACGGTCAGTCCAGGTAATATGAGTATGGAGCACTTAACTATATAACCAACTGAAATCTATAACAATTGTCATACCCATAATAATATATCTATACACACTTGTATTACAAGATCAGGAAAATTCAAGATAATATGATTTAAAAATTTTGTGTTTCTCTGTCTATATATACACATAAAAATTTAATTAAATTTTCTATTTAGAGGCAATTGAAGCTCATCCAGTGAACGAAAAAAGATTGTAAATTATTGCAGGCTACGAAAATCATTCCGAATTAATAGTTCGATTGCTTTGAGTGTGTGTCTACAGATTTGGTTTCTTCCTATTTTGTTATGTTTCAACTGTAACGCAATTTCAATGTGATACAATATGTAGTACGAAATTTCGTTCAGATGCATTTCTATTCGATTTTTTTTTGTACAAATTTAAATTCACCTTGAATAAAGTTTGGTACGTCTCCAACAATTCAATTTCTATCCAATCATTTCTATTCGAATACTGCAACGATTTGAATTCATATAAGTCCTTGAATGTCATTACCGCTTATTTGTTTTCTATCGGTTAACTTTTCCAATTTTAGTTCAATCCTGAAGTTTTTAATGTATTTAATCTATTTTCACTTACTGAGCATCGTACAAAGTACAATAATAAGTTATGCACAAACAAAAATGTTTTATTTTCATCATTGTTTCCTAACTTCTATTTCCCAGAACGGTAAAAATACGGTAGGATCATTCTTAACACAAAATTATTCTTGAAACGCCAGATAGTATTAAACACTGTTTACATTGCTGTAAAAGACTTATATTATGTATATTATTCACTGTTTAAATCCACTCGTATCATTGTAGAAAATCTTATTCTCTATATTCTCTACCATACCATTATTCATTTGCATCCTAAATTCAAAATCGGTTTTCATACTGTGCAGTCATTTTCATGTTGAGCTTTTAATCTGACTCATTGTTACAGACTTTGCATTTAAAATACTTGAGAGATACAATATTGTATCAATCTATACCTATTCATAGAATGTAAGATGGTTGAGACAATTTCTAGTACATGCTTGATTTCGAAAGTTAGAAAATGTTCCCCTGTATAGCTTCTTGAATCATTGACTGAAATGCTTTGAACGTTATTATCTATCTCTAAATATTTATTCAAATTTGTATGTTTGTGAACAATACATCATTTTCGTACTTGTTTCTGACAAATCATGGCAATTGCTATATTGCTGCAGCCTTCCTATTCAAAACATCCGATAGAATTCGAGAGGTCATGATTAACTATTAAAGAATATCATAAAATAGGATTCGGAAGCACCATACAAATTGTTAGGTCTATCGTGTTGCTGAATCCCATTCTACAATATTCTTTCAGAATTTTTCATGTCCCATCAAACTTTTCCAGCATGACTGGCATCTCCTATCTTTCTCTAATATACAATGCTTGGATCAAACATGTAAGCATGGTTTATGGGCCTGTAATACTAAATGAAATACAGTATTCTGCACGCTTTACATTGAGGGCATGAAACTGATATCATTCTTGTTCAATATCTATAAATAACACATTAGCTGTATTATTAGTTAGCTGCAATCAATTATTGAATTGAAAACTGTAAACCAAAATACTTAATAAAAAAGTCTAATCATATCATTTTCTGTATTTTTCGTACTAACATTTAATTCGGTGGTTATTACAGTGTCATTAGTTTTACTAACGTTATCACTTAGGGCGATTTTACTCTTACCTAATGATCATACACTGTCTGCGATTTAGGTGATCCAGGTCCTCCAGGATTGCCAGGAGAACGCGGTTTTGTTGGAATGCCAGGGCCACAAGGTCCCACTGGTCCTCAGGGACCGCAAGGGGAAAGAGGTGACAAGGGTGACCGAGGCCCGGAAGGCATTGGAATGGAAGGTCCGCCTGGCCTTCGAGGATTGCCAGGTGAAACTTGGAAATTAAATTCATTTTTCTGCCTTCGGAATTGCGATACTGTATTTTAACAATTCGTGGATTTGAAACAATAATACGACTTTAGAATTTGTAAGGTCACCTCCCATAACAAAAACTGTGACTATACAATATCTGATCTTCTAACTTTAGGTCCTCCAGGAAATGATGGAGTTGGTTTACCGGGAATACAGGGAGACAGAGGAGAGGTGGGACGACCTGGTAAGCTTGACCGTAATACCTGACCTGCGTGAAATATTTATAGCCGTGTATTTAATTATTTCTTTTGACTTAGGTATTCCTGGTATGCGAGGAGCTCCGGGTGCTCAGGGAGCGCCAGGATTTTGTGAGCTTTGCAAATTTCCAACCGCCAATTACCTACAATACAGTAGTCAGGGTACAAACAAAGGACCTCGTTAACATTGCATAGATATACTATGTGTATAGATAATGTACGATGCTGGAAATATTCATCTTAACATTCGAGGTGCAGACACACTCTTGATTATATACATCAAACATAAACTTAGTAGGTGCTATTTTGATATCTCCCTTGTGATTGTCAAAACATACTACTTGAAGAACGTTACTTACCATGATTACGTGAGTCGCATATCCTTATTTACAATTCACTGTGTATGTGTTCACATCTAAGGATAGACACTAAATTATGGCTATAGGTACTTGTAAGATTTAGGCATCTATGATATTGTCGAAACAACAAATTTGAGCAGCTAACACTGGGATTCTACGCTACATATTATGAATATATATATATTAATTAGTCAAATAAATTTTACGCAAGTGACGTGAACTTGAAAACTCACTAACGACATTAATCGTGTAACACCAAAAAGTTATCCTCTCGATCCCCGCATTTATATAAACTATAGTTTACGATAAAATAGACACAACTCAGAGCCACACTGTATTTTGACATTGCATAATATATTTATATACAGAGTGTTGGGTAATTCAATATATCATAGTGTTAAAGAGCCGAGAGTGTTGTGGCTTTACTCATGAAAAAGGTTGAATAAAATGTTGAATAATTATATTGTTACAATAGCTGGATTAGTTTAGTTTCATAATATGCAGACAACACGGGTTTAATGGTGGAAAGTAGAACAAGAAAATCAATTATTCGGTTATTATTCCTAATTTGTATCACCATTATAGAAAGTTCTTCATCGCATCAGTCCTAAATGTTTGCCGTAATGACTCACTGATTATGAGACTATTCAATGTTTCGCTTCAACTTCTTCATTGGTTTCATTCGGTAGATATCGGTGTTCATCAGTATCTTAGATTCCAAAATATTGAGTGTGGTATCTGCGACATTTGATTCTGCGAGACTATGTACATAAATTGAGATTTGGAGAGGGATATTGTAAATATGGTCTTAGAATCTCGACTGGAATTCTTTGCTTCAAAATGAGGTGCAGATATCTTTAAATAGAATCTCAAAGCTCTTATGTTTAGCACCTCATAAATGTCTACATCTGATTTTTTTCTCGATTTTGCAAGCAAGATAATGTTAATTATTGCTTTCTGCAATATGTAAATTGTAACACGTCCGACATTTTAAAAATCGGTCAAATCACTGCCATACTAGCATTATAATCTTATATTGTAAATTGCAATCTTGTACGATGAAGATAGTAAGTACATATATTTTTAAAATATCTAAATATTAATATATACACATTAATATATTTGACTAGATTTTGTAATAAGTACTTGATAAGTCTCCGACATACCGCAAACGTTTACTAATCTTTTGATAACTTATATAATGATTCTAATATTTACAAGATTTTTCCTTAAAAGCCACGGCAACTTTAAAATTTACCATTTATTATGCTGTGCCTAAAGAAACTGATTTAAAAAAATTTTAGAAGTTTATAGAAATATAATTTACCATGTATGCAACTTGTCGCCTATCGGTATAACAATATACTTAAACATTAGTAATTTCATAAATATGTGCTCCTAAACGAACTTGTAACAAATAAATGTATCCGCTAATTGTGCTGTACAACTAACTATTCGTGCATCAAAAATTGAAAGTGAATCGCTAGCTTTAATTGCTAACAAGATCAATAAAACCGTTACATCAATTATACATATATGAAATATATCAAAATGTACAGTTCGAAGTAGAACAATTCACCAAAAATGAGGATTATTAATATTCATTCTATTACTACAGGATATTTACGTAAAATGCATCTTTCACTACTTTTATGCATGTAAAGAGTGCAGAAAATTATTGATGATTCAAAGATAACACTGACTTTCCAAATTACTGACTGTTTACTATTATAAAACCATACGTGGATACAAATTGAATATTGCATGTTAGAGAAAGTGTCTCAAGTTCTTAAAGCTTGGGAATCAGCCGCTTAAATGTTCAATCCGTTCTGCCATACATTGTCGAAACATAACCAAATTATTAGAATTTATTATCAAAGAGATGTGTCCTTTGATCAAACTGTAATCCCCAGACGCAATGACAACGTTATCAAATATATTTCTAAAAATAAGATGTCATTGGTAAGGCAAATTTATAAGGAGAGATCTATGTAGCAGTCAAGAAAAGAGTTCAAAAATAAAAA
Source organism: Neodiprion pinetum (assembly GCF_021155775.2). Taxonomy (NCBI): domain Eukaryota; kingdom Metazoa; phylum Arthropoda; class Insecta; order Hymenoptera; family Diprionidae; genus Neodiprion; species Neodiprion pinetum. The sequence continues at coordinate 19,322,005 of NC_060234.1, forward strand.
GATTCACTGTAAATCCAGTATATGAACTTTACTTCACCAATGTTGTGTATAATACTTAACATTGTTGTGATAATATTATCACCGTTAATATCGGATGAATAATTAAGATGTTTTAAACACACAGTAATAGATCATGTTTACCGTTCGTACTTATCGACTGTAAAGATGAAAATAATCCCACATACAGAAAAGCATGAAAAAGTTATTAATTCCTCTATTTTCTCAGTAAAAGTCAGTATAAACTAAATGATATGTTGCTTCTTATTATTTTATCATTACTTGATTAAATTGTTACGAATTTAAAATGGCTGTTTCCTTCTGCATTACAGTGAGTTTGAAATTGGCGCCCGAAAGACAGCCATGGGCAATGTATAGGGGAGTTTTTGTTTGCGCTCCCGCCCGAGAGAGGAGCTGAACGTCGTATCTGCTAGTGTACACGCAAATATGCATTAGCGCCTTATGGCAGCGTTCCTCCTATCCTATCCTCCTCGGACCGAACTACAGAAGTTAATTTTCAGTAGGCAGTAATGGCCGTAAGGATTCAGGTGTGCGTTGTGTTCGTGCTGTGTGAGATACTTGTTTACCGTCAATATTCAATGTAAAACACCGTCCTCGCGTCAAAAAACAGGTAAGAACAGTAGGGTATTTATCCATACTGAAAAACACCAAGTACCGCGTTTTGCTGCGAAATATAACTCTCGGAACTCCTAGTTGACAGTTCTCAGCTCTCCAGGTAGTCAATAACGTACACATTTGTGAATTGCCGTCTTGCTAGCAGCGCGAACTGCAATACGCGACCTCGAACGAGTGGCATAATTGTTGAGATAATTTTCTCAAGCTTTTACGCCGCGCTCGTTGATCAGGCGATTATCTTTGCGCCAGTTTAAGCATGAGCAATAAAATTATCAAGCCGCGTACCGGTAAAGCAGGTTAGGTGAACGTGTACCACGGTATATTGTGACGTCACAGTCGACGGCCAATCAGAATTCAGCCCTTCGTAGGTCCATGCACTTTGTTGGGTGATTTAAAAAATCTACATACACATATAATGTCGCCACGCAATACGCTTATAACCTTATTCCTAAGTATAGAAACTTGTACAGCGTCGCGACCTGTCCGATTAATTTTATGTTTACAGTCTGTTTTCTTTATCCGTGACAGATTCAAAGTCAGTTGATTGCGATCATGCTTACTTGATTATATCCTCAAATTGTTTAATGTTCGTATCTAACAGTAGCGATTTATTAATATTTCTTAAGAGTGGTGGGTTGAAGGCCCAGAAAATCTGAAGATTTTACAATGTAAGAGTTCAATATTGCCTTCCTTTGCTGCTTACTATTAAGTTCTTAAAGATCGTAGATCTTTCTTACGTACGGTTTGAGCCAAATCCTCGTATTGGTTATTGGCAACGGTCAAAAAGAATGAATCAGTATTTTCAACTTTGTTTCCAGGGAAGTTATTATGATCACCCCGAACACAGATGACGCTGAAATTAGCCACAGGTTTCCACTGCTGAGAGCTTCTGATCATGATTTTCTAAGTAGGGGTGCACCAAATTACAGCAAAAAAAGTTGCATTCGCAATCAAACGTGAACACAAATTCGTAGCGTTGCGCGCTAGAGGGCTGATTGTGAAACCTGCGGCTAACTTCAGAGTCTAGTCGTCACTTTTAGATGGACGCTGGGCGTGTGTTCATGTGATCGATTTTTTGTAAGACGATATCTCGCGAACGATTAAACGAATTTTTATGTCCTTGGTCACATTGATAGGATTCTTTCTAATCCCGAATTGACTGGATTTTGGGAAAATTTATCCGATCCATCTCTGAAATCTTATCGAAAATAACTTAGAATAACGGGATGTTCTAGGACTGGTTCTTTCAAGGCAGTCGCGTTTTTCCTGCTTTCTTTTACTTTCAATTAAGAAACTTGAATTGAACTTAAGTTTGATCTGTAGCGAGATTTGTATGATGTTTTTGTCATCACGGTTTCATTCGTCTTTTATTTTATTCACTAACCCATTAAAAAAGTTTTCTGATTCCCCGCCAGATTTACAGTTGCTACTTAAATTCGTACTTTTTTGAACGTATATTATACAACGGCGGGTAATTGACGTCCAGTTTCCAAGTTTTAATATTGGATGTGCATATAACTGCAAAAGTATTAAACCTCATTATCAAACGTTTTTCCAACTGGACCAATTTCTACGATAATGGACTGGGAAAATGAATAACTTTTCGAAATTGTGTATATTTTGAAATTTATTTATACGTACAATCTTGCCAATGTATATTTACTCTCGGTTAGAGTCTTTTAATTTGAAACTATTATTGTTATGACTCTATAAACTTCAGAAGTTACTATTAATGGCATAAAACGATGCTAATAGAAATAGAAACCTGAGTAATCCAATATAGTACAGGGTAAACTTTACAAAAAGTTTACGGTAAGTGCACCAGGAAATGACCAATTGAAACGATTATTTATTAGTTCACGGTCCTTTTCTAATCCTATAATATCGATTTAACAATTTAGAAATGCCTTTTAAACTTCTTTACAACAAATATCACAAATTCCCAATTCAAGTCAATTTTTTTCATGCGACTATATCCTATTAGCTCTCATATCTGCACTATATACTATCATTACGTGTAACAAACTGAAGGTAGCTTGAATGATTTAGCAAAGACTTTGAAACTCTACTAATAGTAAGGTAGCGTGAAATTTTGATCAATATCCCACTTCCACTATTTACTATGCAGTTAGGTATATTTGTGAAATAGTATTTATTCAGGATTCTTTTCCTTTATGTTCAATGTAAACTTGAATGATGATTTTATTAGGTACTGTATACTTTACGTTCTATTTACGTGGACAATGCGGGAAACTCGCGTATAACTATCAGCAAGAACGAGAAGCTATCGTTGAAACTTGGGCTGTCTGAAACTTCTTCAGATAAACGAGATTCGGAAAATATTATTGTATACTTTTCATGTATAGTATTCACCACACATCCAAAGGTTAAAATATTAGATACACACCTATGTTATTTTTTGTATGATCCAGTCCATTCGATGAGAATTTTTTGTTGTTTTGCTCATTAATGATATTCTACACATGCAAGACAAACTACGTCACTAAAGTAACGAAAATAACATTTTTTTGAAGTGTAAATCATACGACTTAAATTCTTCTTATTGTTAGCTTTTTTAAAATATTAAATATAGCGTCGCACGGTCGACAATTTGTTCATTTTGTAATTACTGTACCTACCGATAATTATCTTCAGATCATGAACAAACTTGCTTTTCAAGTTTGCTGAATGATCATAAAACATTGATAAAATTACATTAGTAGCTTTTCACTATTATAGGTATACCTATAATAGACTGGTCTAATTTTGTCATCAAATTTTTAAAAAAAGTTTTACCGTGTGAAATTCTCCGGTGATTTAATATTTGCAAATTATTGCCGCACACGCACAGAAGTGGATTCTTTTATGGGAATATATCACATGTACTACTAATCATCTACAACGTATAATGTTAGGAAAATTAAAAAATTCTAACACATATGTTTCATTCCAAACTCACTTTTTCTCTAAATAATAATTTATCTCTTTTATTGGAATTTGATTTGATTAAATTTAATTCAAATGGAACGTAGAGCGCACTTTATTATAACAGATACGTAAATTGTCTGTCGGATTCGTATAATGCATGTCGTATAAAAATAATTCATGTAATGTTTCGTTACATCGACGTTACTAATTCCACTCTCGTCAAAATTGGACAAGACGGTGAAAAAATTAAATAAACAAAAAGTAATAACATCAATGTTTAAAACGTTAAACCGAAGTTCGTTGTATTTAATTTCGGTAAAGAAATCACTTCTCAATACAAAACGGATCGTTTAAACCGCAAATTCAAATGAAAAAATTGTAGTATTAATTATATTAAAAAGATTCCATCATTTTTCCTTTTTTCACAATTTCAAACTCGTATTATTCGTGCACAATTTCAGTGAATCAGAGCTCATTGTGCCAATAAGGACGAGTGAAGATGCGTTGAATAGTGATATCCGAATCAGTCCATACTGATATTATTGATTCAAACTGCGATGTAATTAAACGAAATTGTGATTTGCTAGAATTCATTTATACAACATGCCGCCTAATAAAAGACGCCAATGGTACGTAATATAACTGTATACCTTTGATGTCATCCTTGCCACGATCATTAACGATCTCTGTCTATAGATTTTCAACTTGGTAACAGAGACTCCATAACTTAATTTGGACAAAATCCTAATTGAAATACGACTGACAAATTGAACAAATATTGTATCTAATCATGATTAGCTTCGGAAGAAATCAATCATTTCACTCGAAATTCAAAAATTTGTTACCATCTCGTATCGGAAAGTAACGAAAAATATACGAATTTTTTAAGTTAAGGTTTTTACTGACCCTTTTTGCGACACCTATTTTTTATTAACGAGTAAAACGTGATGTACATTCAAAACATGAATATAATGAAAAATGCAAATCCACGATAGGGGAGGGTTGAACAGGGTAGATTGAAAAACTGACCACTCTAAAATTTGCTGTGATGCTACTTTTATGGGAGAAAATGAGAAAGAAGGGAGTGACGACTTTCCAAAATTAGATGAAACAAGATAGAATCCTCACGTGTTGAATATACAACCGGTTATCTAACTAGTTAGTCACGTAAAGCGACTAAATTGAATGTCGTTTCAACGACAGATCGGAAAGTATTTATAGCATCGCGTGACAATTGAAAGCTATAAGATATAATGACTAAAACATTTATGGCTTGCTGTATAGTTACATATTAATCGTCGTTACAGTATTGCAATACAAGCCCATGAGAACTATTGTCTTTCTTTTTGTTTATCGTTAATTAAAGAGATACGTATACGTAAAATTCATAAGATGTGAACACAGCATTTCGGGGAGAAAACAAATTGAACACCGTTTCGATCAATTATCGATAAATGAACGAAGTAATCAATTAATAACAGTTTTATTTTTAATAACTTTTTCTGCCGGATTAATTACAATTACCCTTGTGTAGGATTGAAATTATGCGTCCCTTCTGAATTTCAGTGGAGAAAGCGTTTTTGTTTTGAATAAAATAATATAGAGCAAAATCTTCAACAATTTGACCCTGCGACTTGAAATTTGTTGATAAATGAGGTCTTTCCATAGAAATCCGTCGTTTCCATCCTTTTGTTTTGTATCTCTACAGAGTGGTTCCGAGTAAGCACCGTAGTATATTGAGTTGCCTACCACCGAGGGAAACAAATATCGGTAATACAGACCTACCGACTTATCGAGACGTAGCGTGTTTGAAGTCCTCGCGAGTGAACTGGAAGGAAGTACTCGTGTTGCACAGTTGTCTGTGGATTTTGCCAAGCAGTTGCTTCGTTGTTTATAACCTATGCCGAAGCGTTTAGTGATCGCCTTCCGAAGTCACGTTAAAGTGATTATGACTCGGTAGGTCTGTTTTACCGATATTTGTTCCCTTCGGTGGTAGGCAACACAACATACTGCGGCGTTTACTAGGAAACATCCTGTGTATTCAGGGGTGACGGTTTTGATCCAACTCAACTCGATTAACTTCAAATTGCACTTGAGCAGTCTTTATTTAGTAAGTCTTTCTTTGGACACTATTTTCGGCTGGACCTTATTAACGGGACGCACAGTTTGATCCAAAGGTTACGAAAGTAGAGACAACCGTTTGACAAACCTCCAGCAATGTTATAATAATATGAAATAAATAATCTGCAAATAATTATCTCTAGAATGGACAAGAATAGATTTTTTGGAAGTACGGTACAACTCATGTTTGTCAAAAATTACATTTGCGCGTAACAACTACTTGATAATATAATACTTCTCGAATATTTTTCTGACAATTTGTGGACATCTGATCACCATACAAAAAGAGCTCAAAAAAACCTCGGAAGAATCGGATCAGAAACACCATTTAATCATTTTGAATGTTATAACTACAAAACCTACTATCAAATTGCTGACATTCTCAACTTGTACTTTTCGAATTTGTTCAGATTCATTTCTATCACATAATAGAGATGTCGTTTCATTCATGATCGCCATCATTGGTACAAGTAACACAAACTATTCAAGGGTTTTCCTTTTTATCATTTCTTCTCTTACGATTTAGACGATGCACGGCCCGTTTAATCTTGAACGTTGATATATAAATAAACAACATGAACTTTCTCGTCTCGCGTAATAATTAATGTATACAAATCAACAGATCGTTTCGATATAGAAGCTAGATTATATCAGCGTAGGTAATGATTGCGACATGCGTGCATGCGTGCAACCGTTACAACCGTCCATATTAAGATCGCCTAAAGTCGATTCCATCAATAACTTCTCGCCATATTTGGTCGGAGATTAAACCGATCTTAATACCCTGCTTCTACCGCATTTTCTATCCGGTGTCTAAGCCTGTCTTTGGCGGTCCGTTCCCTTCGTTCCTTACGTTTAGCCGGCGCACATCTCGGCCACCCTGCCGCCTTTTTCCCACCCCTGCAACCCCGTTGTCCGTAGGAACTTCGCCCCCACCTGTCCCACTTATCGTATTGATTCAACCTCGCTATATCTGCATGCATTCTCTCGCGAGCTTCAACTTCCCGTTTTGCAGTTGGTTCCTTCCTTCCTGCTACTGCACACTCTGCATACCTACCACCCCCTGCAATACCCGATTTACGTATTTCCTTCCTCGATCACCAAGTTATGCAGCGGTTATATGTCCGGAGCTGATAATTTTCGGATGAAACAAAAGTAGTCTGTCAGTGGAGGACGGCTCTTTTTCTTTTCATTCTTATCTATCTTACTTTGCAGTAGTAGTTTCATTACATTAAACGCGCGATGTACTCGCGAGAAAAATTTTACTGTCTGACTCAATTTTAATGAGTGTAATAACACTGTGAGAATTACAGTTACTTTATAGCTCTAGAAAAATTGGTATAATAACGGTTTCAATTTCGTTGCAAATCTTTGTCTACCCAATACAAGAAAATGAGTGGTACAAATAACTATTTAGTGTGATAATATTCGTCAATACTAAATTTTCTGCAGTTATTGCGAGATTATATCGGTTTTTTTTTAACTTACTGGATTATTTTTTAAGTTGAATAAAACCTCAACATTAATTTATTGTTGCACCAAGATCAAATTATCGTAATAGTTACAAGAAAAAAATAGTTCATGTACAAGACTCAGTTTTATTTGACGTCCAGAACTACATTTTTCGGTTATGGCAAAGAGTGGAAAAGTTGAAGGCTGTATAGTAACCACAATTAAAAATTTATTTTAGAATCTAACTTTGTATTTTGTAACCGTCCTAATCTCGATTTAAAATAGTTGCAAAAAATATTATAATTGTCTTTAGCACATCTTTCAGACAATTAAAATGCCTGAAACTGTCCGCTTTCATGAAACAAGTGATTTACCAAAAAGTAAAACGATTGTGAGTGCTATCGCGTAAATCGTTTGCTACAGAATTAATTTTCGACTTGTTTTTTTAGCCAGGATATAAAAATATAGTTCAGTTTATTATGTACCTATACTAGACACGGGTTAATTTCTCGAGAAAATATGAAGAAAAAATTTGATGGTATCACACACCGTAATTTGTATATTATAGTTTTTTTTTTTCTTTAACCGTAAAAATATTGCTGACTTATAAAAATATGAGGTAAAAACATCACAGCCTTAACTAAATAATTTCAAGTACCTTCAATTGCAGTTCAAGTCTATTCCAGTTATCAAAAAATTAATGAAAACATGCAAAATTGACAAAAATATAATTCGAAATGTAAAAAACTTGGAAGAATAATATTTTATACGATTTGATACAACATATCGCAATCTCTTCGTTTTTCAAACAAGCTTAAAGTATTTGTATACAAAAACAGGATATCGATCTTGCTTTTCCAGAATCACCCTCTCCTCGAATATTCCACCCCTGACGGCGAAAAACTAAACCGTTGACGCGATGTTGAAATTTCGAATTTTTGATTGTTTAGTTTTTCGACGTCAGGATTGGAACGTCCGACCGACTTCTATTGCCAGCGACTAATTCACGCGTCGATATATCAACAAATTTACGTACGTTCAAAATTTTTCCGTAACGTTCGGCTTGGAGGGTGGGGGGGGGGGGGGGGGGGGGGTCAAGAAAGACGAAACTGATGTCAATCGACTGCAGTTAATTAGCGAATAAATCTCGCGTTGGTATTTTTCTATTACAGCTTTATTTGCACTATTTTTACGATGTGGCGATGCTAGCTTAATCGTAAGCTGGGTCTTCCGTGTTGTTTTTGAAAACTGCCATGGCGAGAAAAAAAATTTCCCCAATTAAAATGCGTTTAATTAGCGACTATTCTCCAATTTGTATTTACTTGTCATGCTACATTGGCATAGCCAGCTTAACGGAGGTGTATAATGGGAAACTGTGCGTATCTAAAGCAACTATGAGCTTTGTGTAGAAAGATCAATGCGCATATTACACGCATGTACGCAAAGCGATATTATTTTTACGGAAGATGATAACCGTTTCATTAATATTAATTAGCACTTTGTCTAGTCGGTAACGCATTACATTGTTCAAGTCAAGAGAAATGGTTACAGGCGCTGATGTGATAGTATTTCAACTCTTTCCATTGCCACACACCTTCATCTACTAGATATTCCATTAGAATTCATCAATATATCATATTGAGTGTTCAATTTTTTATGAAGACTTCTGGTACGCATTTATCATTCCATTAACAGAACCTTCTACGTCCAGGATCCCTCTATGATATTATAATCACAGCCACCATACGTACTGTAATTAATTAATACATTTACACTGCACCGACGAGTAAAATTTTATACCCGATTATAATCATGCACGTAATAATAATAATAATCCTATATTATACTGTAATGTTGTACTTTTCGATTGTGAAAATAGCGTTCTTTAAATTTAATAGCACAGTCGTTACAATGTTCATTTTCTCTCCATCAGGTCTTGAAATCTTGGCGATATGCATGTCTGCACTTATTGTTAGGTTGCGTATAAAACCGGGATAATGAGAACGACTCGTTTGTTCGAAATATATAACCACATATGGTTATACCTTTTAACGAACTTATTATCACATCAACAATAAATTGTAATTGAAACTTCAGGTTCCATTAGATTCAAAAGTTAACGCAGAGTTTACTCGTGAATGTATAGGAAAGTCAATTTTACTTCGGCCAATATGTGAAACTTATACCAGTGACGAACTGAGAAAAATTTCATTTGCTGCAGTTACTCGAAAATCTTGATCGAATTGTTATTCTAACTATAACGCACCTATTTTTAGCGTGATTATAGTTGTCAAGATTACATTTTCTTGTTATTGCAACGTAAATTATGTTCATTTAGTTAGTCACATTTTTTTCAAATAACACCTATAACATCAATTTGTTGTTCCACCAGCATCAAATTATCGCAATTTTTTCTCATTTCGCAGGTGGAAACTTATCAAGCCTTTACCGTATGTGTTTTGAGTGTTGAAACGTGTGGCGTTCATTGTCAACATAAGAATTAACTGCACTCTCAGCAGTCTTGTAATAACTGCAAATACGGATCGGCAGTTATCGCTAATTAATAAATATGTAGTTAATTCTGCATTTTTGTCTCTTTATCCCGTTATTGCAGTTTTATGAATATTGTATTTTATGCGCATGGTTGTCTGACTTGGCTTGCTTTTCTTTGACTCACTTTTCAATTTTCCTTCATACGCCTTTTTTTCTGATCGCATCGCCTGAGGTATTCAGGTCTATTATACGGATATTATATATATATTATGCACGCGTTTGACTCTGCAAATCGTGCCTAACAGTTTTCTTCTCTCCAGAGTAATGGCATCGTTTTAAACTTTGGGAAGTGTTAAGCTTTAGGTTATTAATACGACTCGTGGACGTATCTTCACTATTTATTGTGGACCAAGAAAGGTTTTGTTTGTGCAACGTTTTTCTTTCAAAGCATGGGTAAGAGGTGATAAGAAAGAAATTCTACATCGATCTCTTCTTGATAATCGATTTTACAATATGATTGACCAAATTATCGACTTAACCTATAGGCCCTGTAATAGATGGTGGCTGGCGCCAAATTCAAGTCTATACATGAAAATAATGAATCACTCTAATAGGACATGACAATGTTTGAAACTGTGCTTATGGGTTGGGCCAAGAAATTTCTAACAATTGGCGAAAATACTGAACATACAACAGATTCTCACTCACTTTAAGGTTGTGGCACACTAATATCCAAATCAAATATTTTCCGTATTTTTACATTAATTTTCGATCCTTTTTGGCTCAACATCCAAGCATAATTGCAAACACTATCATTTCCTAAAGTTTGAAACAATTTCATCACTCTACGGAGAGAAAAAAATTGATGGGGTGTTCGACAACAGGGGTGTTCATTCATCCTGTTCGCTATCGTCGGCACAAATAATAATAAAGTAAATAACAAATAACAATGCTGGGAGTTCCGAAACGGTTTTTTCCCTATTCGTAACTTTTGAGGCCGATGAACTGGCCGATTCAACCTTGTAAAAGATCAACCTTACCGCTCTCCACGCGCAATCCCCTTGATTTTCTTTTACTACATGTTATCAGACCTCTTGAATGTGCAATGCAACTAAACCGATGCAAGGTACTACGTTATAAAATGCGTGTATAGGGAATTCCCCATGCCTGATCATGCAGCTTAATTTTTTCAAAAATGAAAAAGGAAAATCCTAGTGTGTAAAATCGAGCACTTCTGCTGTACGCATGCGCCAGCGTCGTTTTACCGCACTTTTCTGAAATCGGGCACCCTACGCCCGTTCCACAGGTTTCCGAAATGAAATTTTCCAAGCAGGTGTTGGAAAAAATATTTTAATCGACGATGAGATTCTCAATTTTACACCCTAGTGCTTTCTTGGCCCGTGCACACTTTCGGATAACTTTTTTACGCACCGCTAGTTACGTCATTGGGCAAATTCAACTTGAAGTTTGTACTCTTAGGTTAGGTTGTACGAAGCCGGGTCCGTGCTTTCGAAACTCTTAATCGCTCTTGATCTACTTCTTTTAAATTATCATATTACGTAACGTTTGCTTCTCAATTCGAACTTTCCTTCACAGGTGTTGGAAAAAATCGTACGTGTCACTCGTGTGGATGTGGGCGATATTCGACTCGTGTATTTACAGCGATAGCCTTTACGGCTCACCCTGCAACCTTAACACTCGTCAGAAATCGCCCGCTTTCCGCACTCGTAACACAATATCACAACTATTTCATGCAAGCGTGACTTTAACGCAGTTTTTAAGCGAGTTTTAAGCCTGTTATTGTTCATCTCATTTCAGCGTATTGTGTAAATTTACATATTTGTGTATTCATCCGATAATTTACTTTTGTACAGGTATTTATCGGTATGTGGCTATACCGCAAGGGGATTTTATTCGAAAGGGGTCCGAGTTGTCCCGTTAGATTAGATTTATGAAAACCAGGAGAGTTGGGCAGAAGTTTATACAGTTCGATTTATGATAGTAAAAATTCCGACCACGTTTCGGTCCCGATATTATAGAAAATTGCCAGTGAAATATCGCCCACGTCTATGTCTTATATCTCCTTATGCAATTGCTATCTATAACCTTTTAGATATACGTATACTATTTCGTATATTCACTTATGCTACACAGAACAGGGCGTTCTTATAATTTACGCTTGGACGGTTTTATTGCAAAGTTTCGTGTTTGTATTCGCAATAAAAAAAAGTAATCAGTCAAGACGAAGTTGAAATTCGTAATATTTATCTGACGATACAATTTCGAGAAAAATTTGTTTCAAATTTTAAAAGTTACAATAGAGCAATAATATCATGATATTTTGCAAACTAAACCCTATCAATGTTATAATTCTAAAGTTATAATTTGCATAGCTCATTTCTATGCAGGAGAAATATACAGACAGTAAGAAAATGAAATTTTCAATAATGTTGCGTTACTTTGACGTTACTAACTTCAACTGCGTTAATTAAGTTAAGAAATGTATAGTAAGTAACCACAACTAAAGATACTATTGGTTCATTTTTAATGATATCTGTATTTTTCATGTTTATTACGTACATGACAAACTGAACTGGCAAGTCGGCTGCCGGATTTCGAACATGATACGAAATCGGTGTAAAATATAAATTATACAACTTTGCTAGCACAATCTTGGTGTTTGATTAATGAAGTTGAATCGATTGGACGATCTTATCTCAATCGGCGGCGTGAATAATCTTAATCTTTTGATGTTTACAGTTAAACCGTGCTCACAAAGTTTACATCATACGTCAGTAACGAACAGATTTCGTGTATCTGCGACAAACGTATTTCGCACAAGCTCTTTGTTCGCATCACCTTGTCAGATCTGCAATTTTGTTATTTTCTTTTGCTGCTATTTACGTTTTTATCGTTTTATTCAATCACTCATCGTCATATTTACGACCTTATAAGTTTACATTATTATTATTACTATTATTATACCCGAATCTGTAATCACTCCGGTACCTTATATGGGCTGGGATATTTGTCGAGGGGAAAATTTTACGGTCAATTGCAGAAGTCATAATGTTTCGCCAAAATTTTGGATTTTATCAATCGTTTCAAAAAATTTGGACATCGGACCAAGTTCAAATTCTCTTTTCCTTACGAAAGGAAATGATGAAGAACATTTTCGCATCTGAAGCATATTGTAAAATCTACCCAAATTTTTATTTACTTAATTTCAACAATTGCTTACATTTTTAAGTCAACGGTACAACCAATCTTGACTACACGCGAAGACTGTGTAAGAAATTATTATAAAATCTGACGTATTACACCGAGATAAATTTCTAGTTACGGTTACTCTACAGTACCTAAACCATGTTTACTCTTTACCCTAACCGAAAAATCTATAAGTTATACTTCGGAGTACAAAATGAAAACTAATAGTGCAGCTGTAATCATATAATCCAGTCTGCATTGCCGTTATTCTTGATTTTTTACACTTTTACTATACTTGGTTGTAACTATTGCGATGATTTGATATTCGTAGAACAATAAATCGACATTTACAAAAATTACGAAAGTTTGATCGCATAAAAATTCTTTACAATACGCATATAATAATAATAGTAATTAATGTAATTATTATTATTACACTTTTGAGTAACGCACATATTCTTTATAGCCTTTCACGGACGGGTATAATGCACAGCTTCCACTATAAACCCCATGTTATAATTTTCTCAACTCGGTGCGGGTGTAGGTTATACTTACGTATGTGTATGTAGGTATCTATATGTATATGTACGTACATATGTACCTCGGTGACCCGCCTACGCAAGAGAATGCCAGCCAGCAGCGGCATCTCCGTCCTGGATTCTCCAGAGGAAGACTTCTAGGTGGTCCATCCCAGCATCGGTCGCCTATTCGAATGCTTACCTAAAGTTCCGTACAATGTAAGCCCAGAGCTCTATTATACAACGATGGGCTCGAACAATCATCGCAATGTTTTATAAATCGACCGAGGCGCATAAAAAAAGTTTGTTAGTCTCAAGGTTATCGATACGTTTTATCGATTAGTTTATTGAACGTTTGAAGGCGTTAATTATAGTTTCGATACTCACCTCGCAGATAAGTCGAAACTTTTTTGACTCTCAAGATTATTGCATTATGTGAATTTTCAAAATTCTGAATTGATCCCATTGGAAGAAATCGGCACGTTTTCATTGCCCGTCATAAATAAATCAGCTGCAGTAACTGAATTACGTATATTCGTAAAGAATATAACATCAATAATCAATACCAACACTTATTTTTCTTTTTTTTTTTTCATCGAGAATTACAATCTGCCGTTAGTAAATATATATTTCTCAAATATATGTCATCTCATTAAAAGTACTGTAATTTTTTGATTATGATATTACATACTAACCGGTACATCGGTCGAAAGGTCATATTATTGGTCTGAAATACTTGGATAGATCAGGGAATTTTAGATTCCAAAATGCGTTCGGGGCTCGATTGCAGGGTTTTTGAATTTGCTCGTATTATCTACGCGGTGTTACATTTTCGCTAATAGAGAGTTCGCGTATATCTCGACATTTCCTTGCAGCTGCAATCTCTCGCCATTTCTCACTCCGAGCACACCTCGCCTCACACACCTTCCGTCCCTTCTTCCTTTTTCCCCCTTTTTTTTCCAGTTCTTCGTTGCCTAGCTCGCTCCTTCGTTTAACCGCTCTCATCTCGGCCTTCCTTCCTTGCCTCTTGCAGAATCCGCGAGGTAAAGCCTCCTCGCTGCCGCCTGCAGCACACGTTGGGTCGTACCTAGGTATCGATTCCGTGTCTTCTTGCCGCGGCTCGACCGTATTTTCCACACTCCGTGGAAATTCTCAGCACTGGGTTATGAATATTTATCGTATCACTGGCACCTAGCCATCTAAATACCTCTCATATAACGACTGAAGAGTCTTGCCTGCTCCGGAAGCGGCAATTATGTGAGGCAGAAATTTTTATTCCCATTTTAATTTTTTTTACAATTTTTCATTTTTCAACCTCGTAAGCTTTTGATTATGCGTATAAAGTATAAAATAATCTTACAATTCTTTGGTTTTCAAGCCGTATCGTTTGTGAAAAAACATTAATTTTTTTTTTTGTCATGTTTTGAATGAGTTGAAACTTTGTTTGACTATGAAATCCACTTTAAGGTAGATCCTCGGAAACTGCCAAATAAATTTATACGAGTTTTTTCTTTTCTAAATATTTTCAGTTCTGTATCAATGCGATGGACTAAAAGTTGGATTCTTTTTATGTTTTCATCTGTGAAAAAGTAGACGTTTTGAAATTTGTAGTGTAGGATGAAAATCGGATTATAATTGATTCGGTATATATACAGGGTGACCCAGGACTATCATTCCATAGACCAACAATACTGAACCGTTTCTTTACTTAATTCGAACTTGTCAATTTTTACGCACAAAAAAGTAAGACAACTTTTTTTTATCTTCCACAGTACACAAAATGTCTGAAAACGTGGTTCTCTGATAGTTTCCGGGGAGCTACCACAAAATGGATTTCATATTTGGAAAGATCAAACTTTTTTACATGAAAAACATATGTGTTAATTTTTTCCCGACCGTACAAAGTAGTAGAAATTCGAAAACACGATAATGTTGATCAACGTGTTTCTCGTAAACGGTGCAGCATAAGAGTCTAAAAATTCAAGGATTATCGTATCTTGGCGTACACCATATTTTATTCAAATTGCTGCCATATCAAAGTTTTGACTCTACAGAAATCCCGCTGAAGTTGGTGTATCCGCTCATGTAATAATATGTAG
This sequence comes from Neodiprion pinetum, assembly GCF_021155775.2. Classification (NCBI taxonomy): domain Eukaryota; kingdom Metazoa; phylum Arthropoda; class Insecta; order Hymenoptera; family Diprionidae; genus Neodiprion; species Neodiprion pinetum. The sequence continues at coordinate 19,337,456 of NC_060234.1, forward strand.
GTGATATGTCATTGCGGGATTCCGTTATTCGGTTTTCTCTTTCAGTATAATAATGTTCACGGGAAAATTAATGAGCCTGAACTTTTCATTACGTACTACACGTTACGCAATTTTACGTACAAATGACTTGGTTTAAGTTTTAGGCAAAGTTTAAATTAACTAAACGTGCAGCTTGATATCCGCCATGGGATTCCCCGCTTTCTTGACAAATCTGATAGGTACGTGATTGGTGATCCAATTTAAACTCTGCACACGATGGAAACTAAGTCACAACTCTCGTTGTAACATTGATAATCACATATTCCGTGTGAATAATTAGACTATGTTGCGTAGTGCGTAAAACAAGAACGACGGACACACATATTTCATTATAATTGTATGTTTCGAGATCAATACTGACTACTTGTACCTTGTACCCATTTATGATTTTCCACAAGCTACTGCTGCAGGTTTTGAATTTTCTTCTGTAAACAGATTACAGTTGTACTTTCGTACAATCCCTACGAAGAAACTTGTCCGCTGAATATTCGATCTTAACGAATCCAGCTAAAACGAGCGATACCATAATTATATACTGAATGCGAGCCGGATAGGATTAATGCTAATTATTTTATTGGCGCATGTTGCCATATATGCGGTTACCTGTTGATTAGTGATTCATTCCTCAGTTATTTGCTGTATGGATATGTACACCCACCGATATAATTTACGATCATATTTGCTGACCGTAAGATAACTGTGAAACGTTTATGAAAACATCTCCGTATATTGAAATTAACCAAACGTATATTACTTTATATGGGGTATTCTACATGTAATCGATCTGACCGAAATCTCCACCCTCTGAAACTTTGTAAAATACTTTTGTTAGTTGATAAGATTATGCTTAATTTTATTTTCTTTTACGTTTTAATTCGAAAACTATAGATCGTACGAAACTAAGCTAAGCAAAAAAAAAAGTCTCAGTTTCAAGTGAAACGTATTAAAAACAAGCTTCTAGTTCATTCTACTAACAATAAGTATAATCAGTTTATTAGGACTGATGTGATATATTTTCTATTATTTTTCTCAACTTACAATCCTTACTTTATGACAAATTGAATTATAGCTTCGGAAACTATACCTAGATTCTAGAAGCACGTTTTAAATCAGAATAGCATCAGCTTATATATAACACCTTACTCTTAGATTCTTATAGATATTAAAGCTTAAACAAACCACCCGTATTTTTAAGAATTCCCCTGGGAAAATACCCCATAAGTTATCAGATATTACAGTCTGAACAGCATCATGATCTATACACAATCATAAGTAACGTCGCTATAATCTAATTGAATTATTCTTTTGGCCGCACATTTCAATGCGAAATCAACAGCTCATCGGTATGTAGTTTCAGTTTTTAACGGAATCCGCAAGCAACAAACGAGCATCAGTGCGCTATCGTTCGTGAAGTGTTCGTATATTAATACAGAACATTAAATTGTTACAGAATTTTGAACCTTTGCAAAATCATTCGAAATGTACAAACTTACACAGACACTGCAATTCAAAAGTATCCAATTGGCGTAGCTAATTTCAATCACGTCATTCCCCATGTCAACATAGGTATATGATGGATGCACTATTAAATCTCAACTTCTCGAATTCTCCACGTTGACGCAAAAACGGCTGAATGAAACTGATCGCCAAATTTTTTGAAAATTGATGATTTTCAAAAGTGATCTAAATTCTTACCGCATGAATTCTATACAATCAAATCTCGCGTTGCAAGGAGATGGAGGAAATAATGCACTCCGAATTATTTTTTAAAAAAGTGCGGCCGGGGGGAGGGGGGAACTATGGTTCATTATAGGTATGTATGTAACAGCTTCGGCGACATTAAAACCGTCTAACTTTAAATTAATCACTGCTAGCAAGCGAGGATCAGAGGAATTTTAATTAATTTGAGAATTAAAGCTATAAATTACCTCTCGTTTCCAAGCCCAAACTTGTGATTTAAATTACTTTTCCTCTTCCTCCTGGACTATCATGCCGGTATGCTTGGGGGGTGGGGGTGTTATTAACTCAAAAAAATTTTTCTATGTCTTACAAGTTGGAGAGTGATGTCAGGAGATGCGCCATCGCAAAAGCTCTCGAGTTCGGAGTTGTTCGCTACTTATATGCGTCATGTCGCCATTTTCTTATTAATTTCAATGAAAAAGTTCTAAATGTTCTTTAAATTATAACTAATAAAGCCCGTTAACTCAAATTGCTGTAAAAGGTTTCATTTTTTTGAATAACAACTCTTTAAAATAGGTATGATATTAGACCGTCCAAGCTATACCCCCCCCTTCAGGAACTAAAAATCTGTAACCCAGTATATTTAATTTTTCATACAAGTTTTCCAACACTTATTACCTCAGTATTGTACAAAATGGTGAGTATGAATATCTACAGATGAGAATCTTATTATTTATGTTATTTCGATGGATTAAGATAGATTTTAGATTGTAGATTACATTTATAAGATAACTGGTGAAATGATTTTATCCAAGATAATTCCGCGTTAATCAAAATTATCTGAATAATGTACAACACTGCTCATCATCGACCAAAATATAACACATCAGTTTTGATTCCAGCATGTTAGGCAACGCACACCACACCCATTATCATAATTTATGCAACATATACTATTTTTCGCTCCGTAATAATATCTCTGGACTTGCCTCAAGTCCAGTTATTTCAGACGACGGGACGACCTGAAATTCTCTCGTACGCACGTATGAGACCTCTCGTCCAGCACCTTACTCGTGACTCGTGTAAGTTTCTGAACCCGGGTCGACTTTCGTCGCTCTAAGCTCAAGATAAAAATTTCACGTTAATCTGCAGGTTTTAGTTTTTTTTCACAATTTTCTCATATCATCGCAAGTGAATGTCACATTCGTAAGCAAAACTCGAAGCTACCGACGCGAATAAATACTTCGGATCAATCTACCCCAGCTCTTTATGGTGCTGCAAAATTGCGAAATTTTTCATTCGAATCATGATTTATGTACACATGTGGACATTAATTCAGAGACGCCTAGTTTTTTGGTCGAGTCGATTACGTTAGTAACGCAGATTCAGCCCGTCCCTGACTTAATGTCCACATGTTTACCTAATCGTGTATATACAGAATGAATTCCTAACGACTGCATGGTTTATCGTTGGCTAAAACTTAATGAGCGTGTATGGAATCTCAAAAATGTTGACAGTATCGACGGCAGTTGTGCTTAACTCACAAATGTCGAAATTTTTTAGGCTAGCAACAGTTGGTTACCCTGGTGAATAGCCGCTCTCGGATCGTAGGGCATGCGCATTAGGATTTTAGCAGACCACGGACCATGCGGTTGTTAGGAATTCACTCTGTACGTATATCGTGAGTTTTTGTAACAGCGGAACGATCCACGTGTCTGAGATAGGCAACCAAAGATACTGCTCATATTCAGGTTGAGCACCGTATCTCGTCATGGCCAGCCCAAACATCAAACTATATTTGTCTAATATTTGTCAAAATAATATGAATATTAGGAAATGTGGAAAACGATGAAAAATTTAATTCGGAAATCAACTAAAGCAATAATGAGTCAATTAAAAATAGGACTGACATCAAATTCAGTTATTCATCGGGATAATGAGGTTGTGAGACATGGTGCTCAACTTGAACATGAGGTGTAGAGTCGTTCGTGTCAAGTGTGCGCATTTAAGGATTTAGGTTCGTGTAAAAATTAAACAAAAAAAAATAAGGACAAAAGAACCCATGCATATGATAAAGCATTTATTGAACTAATAATTAAATTAAGTAATAACACATAAAACTTTGACAATTGGAAAGAAAAAATGGTTAATGAAAAAAATTCAAAATACGCGTTTCTTCGGGTAAGTGTGCGCATTGTTCTTGAATAGTTATAGACTTCTAAATAACAAATTATTTTGAAGACTAGATAAATAAATAATGCGAGATCGACTTATTACAATAAAATCACATAAAATCAGATGCCTAAGAATGAACTTAAAGAAATTTTAGAAATTTAAAAGAATCTTCAAAATCAGCTGATAATTTTACGAGGATTATTTGTGGCAGCGATCACATTCAAAACTACCTCCTTCATAAAATGTACATTGTTCATGCTACGTGGCATTGTGATCAAAAACTGAAATAAAAAAAACATCATTAGTCAATTTTTTTTACAACAACTTCATTACTTTCTCACATAAAACAACAGGGGTATCTAAGTAGGTACCCGCGCACACTTGCCCCAGACCGAGATTTTTGATAGATACTCATATAACTTTACTCATACTAAACATAACCTTAAATTATATACAGAATAGTAAACTTAAATAAATCACTAACATAAAAAAAATTGATTTACCTTGGTGATTATATTCAGTTCGATGTGACAATATTTGTCAAGATGACAAAAATTATAGTTGGAGCGTCGAATTCTTTTTATTTATATTAAAAAATAAATGGACGACACGATGTCGCAATCTTGTAGATGAATTAAGTCTTTGTTACCGTACGTTTCAGTTCCCTACGCATATCAAGACTTTCCCTTCTGCCCTTCGTAGATAAACAGGGTGCGCACAGTTACCCACTGCGCACGGTTACCCCTAACAACTCTAACTGCGGTTGCCTGCCTCAGGCGCACGGATCGTTCCGCTGTTAGAAAAACTCACGGTATATACTTATACAGTGAATTCTCGGTTATACGTTTGGCACTTGTACGTTTCTCGCTTATACGTTTTTAGCACTTATACGCTACGTATTCAATCCCTCAGTGCTGGTCTCTGTTCGGTTATGCGTTGTTACAGTTGACTTCTTATTCGAAATTTTCGATTTGACGTTGAACTTGCCTATCGTTGGATGGCGTAGCTTGACATACCTGCCTAATTCTGTCCCAAACACGTCCTGGCAAGTTTAGGTCCGCGCCTCATCTACAGAAAGATTCTTTACTTACCGGCACTGGATTAACCTTAAGATTAATAATATTAGTCGATTTCACTAGAGATGAATGTAAATATGTCAAGATGATAGCTATAAGACCGCTGAAAATCATAAATTTTTCATTTTTCAATCATGAAGGTTTGGAATATTTAGGTATTTCACTCAAACGTTTTTCTCATTTATACGTTAATATTGCCATACCTCTTGCAAAACGTATAACTGAATTTTTCACTGTACATAGAGAAGATGAGCTACGCTTTTTACGTCGATGTTATTGTGCTGCAGTGTGTTTTTAGGATGAGAAAGTATAAGGATAGTTCACAACTTCTTTCGCGTGCGTGGATCGGCGATCATTGCGACTTGATCTTTTAGTCGTGATTCAAAATTTATCTACTTACAATCAGTGCCGCCTTATTCACGCAGCCATGATTGCCGGTCATAACACCGATACATGTATAATGTACATGTTTTTCAAGTGTCGCCGAACGGAGGATACGAGACTAGATGACCACTGTTTACGCTAATTATTAATTATCTGAAGGCCCAAGAGCATAGCAGTTCGTATACTGGGTCAGGGACTTATCAAAGAAATGAGCATATTTTATTTTACGTATTATCATTGGTATTTTTTTAAGATTTGTTAACAATTGAAAAATAAAGTCTACGGAAATATTAAATCATTCAAATCATTAGAAATTTTCTGAAATCACTGAAATCATTGAAATAATTTATTAATTAAACTCATCCAATTCAATACATAAACATAAATTTCAACAAACTTGGTTACAGTTTTTTTTCCACATAAATACATATTCTGAATGATTTGAAAAATGTAGAAACTAACAGATTTTATTTAATGACTACAAAATGTTACGAAATTTCCATAATTTATGATGGTTTCTGAATGTTGTAACATTGTTAAAATGTATTTTTCTTTTGAAACTTTGTAAAAATGTTGCACTACTCTCAGTGGAATGTTATCAAATCATAAACCGTATGAAATATATAGACATATAAAATTTCATGAAATTATGCGAAATTATATAAATCGTCTGAAATTGTGTAAAATCCGCAAAATTGTTGAAATCATGTATAGGAAAACTGCGGAAAGTTGCCGTAGTGATTGTATCTTTTCGAGTAATTAATCAGCAACTGCCACTGTTCCAACGAAGTTTGAGGTCTGACAGACTCACTGGAAAAAAGTTACAATAAAATTATGGTTTTTGACACTTGACACTAAATGTTTTAACGATACAATTGAATTCATATCATGTGATTAATTCTTATTTATTGAAAGCAAATCACTTATTTGAGGCGGAAAACATTCTCCTTTGGTAATACAGGAATACATTTTGACTATCAAGACAACAGACAAATAACTTCAAGAACCGGACGAACTATCCAGTCACGAACTATAACAACTACAGTAATCAGTAAAATAATCTTATACCACCATAGTACACAGATTATTAACGACACCTATTACATTTAGAGTTTAAACATGCAATTGTTGAAGTATAAACTTATGCACCACTATATTCCTTCTGCTATTACCTGAAAACCCCCCTTTGTCAGAAACTGATCTTTTTTTTAATCAGTTTGAAAAATAAGCTGCAAAGCTCCACGCTACGCTTGGGGCAAATTGGTGCATGTTTGAAACATATTCCCTGATAGTAATATATTCATTAATTTTTTACTGTGAATTTTGAATTAATACTGGAAAATACTACGTGTATATCATACAACACATCACATCCACGTTTTTAGTAAATGGCATCAAATATTTCTTCACTAACTCCAAACCCATCTATTAAAATTTATCAAATAATTAGCATAAACATTGGAGAATTTGAGCAAAACTGCTAAATTTATTTTAGGTGAGATAACTATCCCTGTACTTTGTAATTTCAATTTACAAGAAGACTGTTGAATGTTACAGAAAAAATGGCGGAAGATGGTGCAGGAGGTTCCAATCAAGGGATAGGCGGTAGCAGTGGGGAAGCAAGTCGACTGCAGCTGTTGCAAGAAATGCGACAACAGAATTTTGACAGTATCCGATTCGCATCATACCGAACTGCTTGTAAATTGAGATTCATTCAAAAAAAAGTCCATTGTAAGTACATCTTGCAATGAAAAAATTCTCAAAATCAACAGTTTGAAGTGATCACAGATTCTCATAGTTGGCATACAAATAAGATCATTCTACAACCCAACATTTAATAATGCTACAATTTATTTTTGTGATTTAAATCAGCTTTCCATCACATTAATCAAGTATTAATCTTGACGACTCTACGAATTTCAGATTAAACGTAATTTTCATCCGCAAACAAATTGTCAAATCATTACATCCGTTTTGATTTGCATGTACAAAATAAAACGAATACATTGGAATCCATTTGAATTTTTTAAATCATCATTACTGTTGGTACAGTGTCTTTAATATTCTGTGCTTCTGACCCTGTTTCTAGTTCACAATGTTGACATATGGAACGTGATCGAAGCATTCAGAGAAAATGGCTTGAACACATTAGAGCCGACGAGTACACTGGGAGTATCAAGGCTGGAAACCTTGCTTTCGTCTCTCTTTCACGCACTCAACAAAAGAGTACCCGTAGCTCAGCAAGCAAAAGTAGACGCTACCACAGCTCTTCTTATGAACTGGCTTTTGGCAGCATATACCAGTGGGTATGTAATCTAAAAATAATATTTATTCTACATTTCTGCTGATATCTTTGATAAAAATTATTTTAAATCTTTATTTTTTTTTAGGGAAAACAATAAAATATCTGTTTTCTCAGTAAAAGTTGCTTTGGCTACGCTATGTGCTGGTAAAAATATGGACAAATTTCGATGTAAGTATTCCAATCATTTTATCATGACAAATCTTGTTCATCGTTAATAATACAGTCATTTTAGTTATAAGTATGGCTTCTGCTCCTAAAAAGTCGGAGCCTCTTTTTTATTGCTTCATTTTGACGTTCTGAAAAAGATGTTCAAAATTGAGAACGAGATCACGTTCGCGTTAATAAATATTCAAGGTCAAAGGTCAACAAATTCGGTTTCTTCCTATGGCTTGGAGACCAATTGAGGATCATATCGAAATTCAAGATTATGAAATTTGACATAGGAAAGATTTTCTTCATTTTTTACGTACAACGAACCGTTTAGATGAAAACAAAGTGCTCTGTAGTTCCCGCACAAGGTGTACCAACGACCATATCTTTGGTTCGCCCCACTCACCGGCTTATGATATAATGGGAGTTATCAAAATAATTACTCCAAACAATGCTGTTATTAGTAATCTATTTATCATGAAGTGTACAACAGCATCAAGTACCAAAGACTTGGCGGCAGTTTCACATGTGCCTCTCCGCATGTACGAAAATCATACAGTGTCTGGATTCAGTAGAGTTGAAGTTAAAGACGTCAACTACAAGTAAGTATTATGCAAAACCGCCTTGAACATAATCGATCTAATCTGCATGTATGGCATGTCGAAAGGTGTATCAGATTTACCAGGTTGGAATGGCTTTATCGAATATCTTAAGTAAAACTGAAATAAACTGAAACGTCTCGCGTCATGTTTCTACCATTTATTCACAAGCCGTGTAGTAATTACAACACTGTTTATACGACGTTGAAGTGTGTTGCAGATGACGCTGCTTTTAATAATCAAGCGATATGTCTTGTGATTTTTAATCAGACACTATTCATGAAAGTACGTGAAACTGTAGCTGTTAGTGAACCTGGATCGGAGACTTCAAGCGTAATTCTGAGATTAGGAGGTTTCCACATGTTGATGTCGTTTCTAGGATGCATAGGGAAAAGAATTGCAGGAAATGGCATAAAAGAAGCCCTAAGTATTATATACGTTACAAATAATGTAGATAAAATGTGAAATGGCCGTGCTTATGCCCGAAGTGTCAGAGGCCATACACTACTCGGCAGAGTATTGTCGAGTCATATTTTTGACGATATGGAAATTAATGATGTCATATATGATTTCTTGGACAGTCATATTGAAGGTATAATGAATGGAACAGTGTCTTATGAAAATGTTGTAGCATCTAGCCAAATTTCAAACCATTTGTTGAGCAGTTTTACAATCAGTTGAATAAATGTAAAGCTCAAGGTAGTACGACACAATTATGGGTACTATATCTTGAAATGGTTTCTGTTATACATGACTTTATACATGCTGAGAGAACGGGAAATTGGACTCAGCACCTGAAATCAGTTACAAAAATGCTTCCATATTTTCATGCTACCGGACACTTTCTGTACCATTTATATTTACAAGACATGCTCGGTATAGAAGAAAGTATAGATCAGCTGACATTTAAAAGATTTACAGATGGCAAAGTGATAAAATCAACAGTGGTACCTGAACCGATATGATTATCGAACAAACATTGACGAAGTCGATGAAAATGGAAGTAGGATTTTCTCGTGGAAGGAGCACACAGGGTAGTGTATTATGCAAGTGGGTGTCCAGTATGCATTCCATAAACGCCATATGTAGGAAATTAAAAAATTGGATAGCAATGAGCCACATTTTGATGCCAGAGATATACGAATTAAAAGAGATGATGAAGACGTACTAAAATTACTTGAATAGGTCAAATTGCATAATCCGTTTCCAGGAATGAAGCAAATAGTGTCCTTGGCAACTACAATTATTAGTCATGACGAAATAAACTGTCACATGCACGTAATATTGGTCTTCAATCAATGAATAATATAATCGGACAGATATTTTCCAAGAAGAAAATAGCTCTCAAGAACGTATACTTGAAAATAAAGTCCGTACACTTTTGGCAATATATGGAGCTCTCAAGTCAGAGAATTCTCTTGACAATAATCAATACTCAAGTTTTGCGAAGTCAACTAGATTCAACAGAGCTGTAAAATTACCATCTCTTTCATCTACGATTGCAGCTGCTCAACAACAGTGAAGGTTAAAGTTAAATAGCAATATTTTGAATCCCGTTATAACATTGTTACTACTTGTACCGGACGATATTTTGCAAACGATTTTTTGTAATTGCACAAAAGGTTACAGTGCAAACTGCGGCTGTAGAAAAATTGAACTACCTTGCTCCATTGTTTCTGACCATTGTCGTGGACTATGATATACTGTCATGCCCGAAGCTTGTAGCATCGATCCTTCCGACGATGACATTGATGAAGAACTCACAACACCGATGCTGTCTCTTGCAAAGAATAGGACAATGCAATGCAAACACAAGATATTCACGAAGAGTAGAACAACGAAATGCAAGTGCAAGATATTAACGACGACATAGACGGGACATACATTTTTGATACTAAATATGAATTAAGGCTGCTGGGGAAACCGTGAGAAAAAAAACGCGCTTTGCATCCTACCTCGAAGGTGGTGCGAAAACGGATACTACACACGTTATACAGACATTCGTTGCTCTATACCCCGTAAATAGTCCACTGTGCGTAAAAAATAAACAGAATCTTTCCTATGTGAAATTGTATGATTTTGAAATTCAATCTCATCCTCAAAAGTAGTGCAAAAGCGGATACTACGCACGTTATAGCGGAGCAAGTTTTCTGCCAAATAGTTCAATGTACGTAAAAAATGAATGAGACCTTTTTTGTGGGAAATTATATAATTGTTATTTTTAACACTCGCCTCAATTAGTCTCCGAGCCATAGTGAGCGAGATAGTCGCAAAAAACTAAATTTGTTGACCTTTGACCTCGAATATTTATTAACGGGAACGCAATGTCGATCTCTATTTTCAATATCTTTTTCAGAATGTCAAAATGAAGCGATGAACAAACAAATATAAGATCCGACTTTTTTGGAATAGAAAATCTAAAATAACTGGATTCTAAGCCTAGTGATCCATTATGGTGATTTGGTTGATTTTCTGTTGCAATTGCTTTCAGATATTTATTCTCAGATATCAGATAGTAATGGGCACATGATCCATTGGAGGTTTGCTGATTATTTGAAAGAAGTTCTTGCGTTAACTGCTGCCGTTTACGAAACACCTTCATTTGGGTATTCCGAAGGATTAGCAAATTCAATATTTCCACCAGTAAGTAAGAAATTTGTGTATTTTCAAAGCACTGTTGCAAATTGTTGATTTTTAATCAGTGTTTTCAATTTCTTTGTAAATTTTAAACTTTTAGAATTCCAAAGTCACTGTCAATGACTTTTTGGATACACTCATGTCAGATCCTGCACCGCATTGTTTAATTTGGCTACCTTTGTATCATAGAATGGCTGCTGTTGAAGGTGGTAAGTAGTATACTGAATATGGAAAATCGAATGATCAAAATGACAATACTTAGATCAATTGACGGAGAACCCTAAAATACATGATCGTTTTTCAGTTGTTCATCCAATACCATGTGATGCTTGTCACAAAGAGAATTTCACCGGATTTCGCTACCGCTGTCAAAAGTGTCATTCGTACCAACTGTGTCAGGATTGTTTCTGGCGAGGAAGGGTTTCCGGACCACATAATAATGATCATGAAACCAGAGAGTACAGTAGTTTCGTAAGCATTTTTCCATCTTTGTTGCACATACAGTAGTACTTGCCTAATTAGCACAAAGCAATGCTCTCTAAAGTCACAATTCCTAGACAAGCACCGCTGAACTTATGATACGTCTACTTTGATTAGATTCTACAAGCGAGTGACGATAAAATAAAAGTATCAAAGTAAAATCGGTTTCTAGAAATCTCCGAGTAAACAAATTGGACATTCTCTGCGCAAGAGCTTCAGATGTGTACCAGAGAAAGGAAAGAATAATTTACCAAGGTTTCCAGAACAACCGGAGAAAACTCTAGATCTTTCACATATTGTGTAAGTCCTGTTATTGCTGGTAAGATCAGTCAATATTCACGTTCTGAGTAAACTAATATTGGCTTGATGTTTTATCAAGAAGAAATAGAGTGCCAAAGGTGAAACCCATAATTTGAACCACGTTTGAGGATAATTTATAAAGTGATGCTAATCTTTATTCATCTTTGTTTTGAATGACCAGTCCACCATCCCCTTTACCCTCACATAATGGATTTCCGGAGTCTGGGTTTATGGCTCCATTCGATTCTGGCTCAATGGATAGCAGATCAACGTTGAGGAGGTGAGTAAAATTTTTGGACCGATGAAAACTTTGAACATATTATGGAATCTGAAATCCTCCAAATGTTGGAACAGTAAGACAAGTGATATTTTCTTGTATAGCGCAAGAATGATCCCAAGATTTGGATGTCAAGAAATATTTTATTTTTAGTTGTCATCAACAAAACCAATTATTTAGCTCAAAAAATCTCTTTCATTGAACAACTATCACGCCACAAAGTAAATAATATTTGCGAATGCAACGTAAATCTGACATGTGATACATTTGGTTACAGTATGGATAGTTCGAGACTGGAGGATGAGCACAAACTCATAGCTAGATATGCCATGAGACTAGCCCAAGAAGCACGCGCTGTCGTAGTGGTGCGTTATTAGTTTAATAAATACTTATTGATTAGATTGCTCGGCTGTTGGACTTGTTAATTAGTTGATCAGATCGCAGACTATTATTATTTTGATAGATAGAACAGAGTCCGGAAAAGTTTTTACTACCAGTGTGCGATTGAATAAAAAGCATCTCCTAATTTTTAATCATTCTCCATATTGTGTTACATCAACAATTTAATGCAATTAAGACAACTAGATATTTAGCTAGCCTGATGCGCTGTTGAGTATGGCTTAACGCAACTTTAAACTTGTTTCAACAGCCTCGATCTGCATCCAAAATGTCTCAGGCTGACCAAGCGGTAAGTTTAAATTATAAGTTTAACATATAATTACTCATAATACATGCTTGCATGCTATGCTTGAACTTTGATCGAGAGTTATCTCGTAACGTCAACCTTGGGCATTCGTGAGTCTCAAATTACAAATTCACAGTGTAGCCAAATAGCTCTATTATATAATACGACAGGACGTTGAGTTTGACATTTTATTTTGAAATAAACATACAAGTAACTTTTCATAGCATTATGTAAAAAAATTCGTATGGTATTCGCCCGAAGATTGTTGAAGACACTAAATTAAACTCATATGCATTTATATGAGGAAATAGCTGAAAAGGTTGGTAAATTTTTGTAATAATTAACACGATAGCCAATTATCCAATTCGATTGCTGTTTGTTTTATTCAAAAGAATATAGGATGAGCTTCATAGATTCAGAAACAATTAGTAGGAAGCACTGTTATTCACAATAACATCAACCATTTCACTCAGTGAAGCATTATATCGCGCCTACGACATCTAAAATCTGGCTAAATCTACCTACTTGAATTTTGGAAACGGTATTCTTGAATGATGTATCTTCTTTGCTACCATCTCCTTTTTTTTTGCTTTTTTATCCAAGCGGAGATTGCTTGAAATTAAAATTGGATTTTTTATTAAAAATTTACAACTTTTTCATTCAATTAACAGAAAAAATGTAATAATTATAAGTAAAGTATGATCGTTGGGAAAAGCAGAAACTATCAGGAAATACTATCTCCAAATTTCAAGTAAATCTTGATGTGTTTTCGAGATATCGTGAGCACTGCAAAATATGTCACAGAGTAAAAAATGACTGACGTTATTTTCAATAACAATGCTTCCTATTATTTGAGTTTGCATAAAAGAAATATGTAAATGGAGCTCGTTTGATTGATTTCAAAATAAAACAAACCCCAATTGAATTGCATAATTGATTGTCAATATATAAATGACCAAAATTCACCTACTTCTTCCGCGTCTACTCGTGTATACCCCTTGAATAACGAATTCGACATAACACAATTATAAAATATTCTTGTTAAATTTATAAGACTTTTATTGCTAAATGTAGTCTCTCTACCTTAGCTGTAAAAAGAGCCGTTGTCTCACCCACTCGCATTTTCATGTGATCGTATTTGACAGTAATAGTAATTTGTTGTGACAGTTGTTTGCCGTGGTGAAGTTTAATTATATCTATTGTACTTACAATTGTTTTGGATTTCGATAATTAAAATAAATAAATATGTAAATTTATTTTGTTAATTACGCAACTGGTATTGTCTATTAATGAGAAATATTTATTTCTGTATTGAAGTAATTTAAATATAACTCAATAACTGTATAATGTGCATTGTTAAAGGGAAGGGCACCATCAGATGCAAATCTTACATCTTCGGACATATCAAGAGCGCAACGGGAGTTAATATCACATTTAGAAGCAAAGAACAAGGAGATTATGCGCGAGATTGCAAGGTTAAGGTATACCTGTGTCATTTATCTTCCTTTATATCAAGCCTTAACCTCGTGGTCATCCTGTCGAACCATCCTAGAGTCACGCATGTTCAAATTGTTCTGTTGATGCTTAATGTTTTTTTGTTGCGCCAAGTAAATGTTAGACTATAACTAAATAGCTCATACAGTCCAATTTACAATAAACAAACCATAATAATAAATGTTTCACAATTCAGTTGTTGCAGTAGTTACAGAATTTACACTTCCGAGACTTTAGAAATATGAATTGCGAAATTTTGTTCCAGACTGCAGTCAATTTGTAAGAGTTGAACCATTTGTACACGTACTCGCGCAAGGCTATTACCAGATCGACTTCATGGTACAATTTGTTGCAATGATGCCTGTAATTTGTATCAAAGTTTATCACTATTCGCTTTTCCATTTAATAAGCATTCTATATTTAAATATTTTCAACCATTATTACAGTTGCAAACCACCAAATATTTGAAATCATGCCATGTTTATACATAATCAACTTGTGATTGTTGAGATGAGATTGTCTGCTGCTAAAAAAAGTTATCTGATGTAGATCATGAAGATTTCTTTGCGTTGAATTAGAAAGATTTACTGTCTTGTAATGAAATATTCGTATCTAGGAGGCAACAAGAAATTAACGCTGCCGGATTGGAAAATCCAGCATTGATGTCTGAGTTGAGATCACTAAGGCAAAGAAAAGACGAACTGGAAACTCATCTTGTTACGTTACAAGATTCTCGAAGGCAGCTTATGGTGCAGCTTGAAGGGTTAATGAAATTGCTGAAGGTAACATACAATCAGTATATATAATCATAAAACTATACTCAGTAGTGGAGATCAGTTGAAATTCAGATGGATATGAATGAACTGCAATTCCTGGTTAATAACTTGTAAAATATTCGTCTTTGTGAACTGTTGGATCAGCATTTTGATTTGAGAAAGAAGGGTGTTCAAAGTCTGAAAAAAAAAAACACTTTTTACATTGATATCGCTAGAAAATGTGGTAGTACACTTAATATTACGGTAGTTACAATTATTTCTCATATAAATTACCATCACTGCACAACAGTTTTCATGAAAAATGTATTAAAATTAATTATGTACATTTTGATTGATGAAGAACCATCAGGCATCGCCAAGATCGACTCCGAATAGTTCACCAAGAAGTACAAAATCCCCGCCCCTGCCTCCGGGAGGCGTTCCTAGCAGTAGATCCGCTCCACCGACACCCGGAGGCCCGTTAACATCAATACCACAACAGCAACAACAAAATCAACAACCAATGTCTCAAAGTTATCAGAGCTCAGCGCCACCTACATCATCGGCAAATATGACAAACAATGCGATGCTTGGATCAATGCAGAATCCAATTCCTGATAGCCTCTCCTGCGTCGGTGGCGACGTAAGGTAGGATGGCATATGTAGATACGTTGGAGCCTGCTATACTTGCAACCAATATTAATTTAGTGTTGATGATTGCTAAATGTACGCACCCTTTTGACTAATAGAAATGTCATTGTTATATTAGTTTCAGTTCAAGAACAAGCCCAAATAATACTTCGTATACAGGTTAGATGATCTCTGAATCAGTACATGCGGCATAACTATATCATCTGCGACTTGTATGGGCATTAGATAAAAATCCAATTCGTTTTTTATCTCAATTCTACTTGGTATACAATAACGAAGTTTATGCTATGAAAAACGAATGTTCCGATGATGGAGCAGTTCATAAATGCAAAATGTTCACATACTAACCAACTAGTAATACTCGTACCTTGGAACTAGCTGTATGCAGTGAAATTGAACTATTTTTAATTACTGTTAAATTTTGAGTGTAGTTAACAGAAGTAATAAGTTTCTTTTTTTTTTTTTTAATATCAAGATCAACTATATCGGAAGCACAAAAATTATCTTTCATGGATGACCAATTTCATGTTGATTTACATATTTTCATTGGTTGATTTTTAATCACTAAAATTGGTATTGACTTAAATTTTAATGTATTTGCACCAACATATGAAAGTATTTTAAGTTCAGTGCTGTATTGTGTATTAATTGTTGCAAATTTGAAGGGAATACTATTAAGTAAATCCCATGCTTGCATAGAAGAAATGCAACACTCGATGAGTCTTACATACGTAGTGAAAGTCTGTTAATGTCAAACGATCAAAACTTACTCGCGAAATTCTTCACGTAATACAATGACTATTTGAGAGAAAAAGTTAATTAAAAGCTTGGAATAATTGAATTAAATTTCATATGCACGTGTAAAATTAAATTATCTCCGCATGTAGGTAATATTTTTCATCACTCTTGAAATATCCAAACATCACTTAATATTCTCTGATATGGATAATTTGGAACAGATCAAAGTCACCTTCTTCCATGCCAAGATTGTTTTATCTTAAAATCTGTGAAAGTATTTTATAGACTGTCAAAGGCGTGGAATAAAGTCTTTTTATACTCTGCACTATTTGACATCATTCATCATCGGCACTTCTATCATCTTTCGTTTTTTGCGACGTGTTTTTCTACGTTAGCCGAGTTTTGCCATACGTAATTTAAAAATTTGGACAAAAAAACCTCTACTAATTTACGCCAAGTTGTTTCACATTCTGGTAGAAATTAATACCTCCTGTAAACCTTTGTTGTAAATGTTTATCATCAAGTAGAGTAACTGGCCCTGACCGCTGACTTTTTTTTTTTACTACCGGCTAAAATTTACTATCTTTTATTGATACTCGAATTAGAAATCGAGAGAATTACTTGGAGGATAAATTTTAACTGGATGTAAAAAAATTGCCTCCAATCTACAGTAATTCCAGTAGTATTGTAATTTTTAATTGTAGGGAATGATTTAGTTCTTGCAACTGTTGTTATTTTTTTGGCAGCATGAAAATGATGAGTGTATTTATAAATGTATCTATTATTGTTGGTTACATACAATTATATACACCATATGCATGCATGCGAGATCTATCGAATTAGATATTTTTATGCTTATTGCTTAAGTGAGTCTACATTTAAATATTCTTTGATAGTAAAACTTTTAAATAATGCTGCCTTATGAATTTTATTTTTTTTGCAATGCTCTGCTGTTAAGAAAATTAAGATAAAACGCCCGCTTATTTCACATCATATTGTAAAAAATAAAGAATAAAAAAAAAACGTCCCGTAAATAAGGTGTTGCTAAAAAGCTGTTTTATTTTATTTCTGTATATTTAGTAAATTTGTTATTAATAGTAATACAAATTACGATGATATACAATTAAATTTTCTAGGCAATACGGAAATTGATATAAGAATAAAACATTGCATGATATTTTGCATTTTGTTATAAAATTTTGCATTTTTCTGGAAATATACAACCCATAGAAAATAGACATTTTCAATGTCAGGTCGGCGTTTGGGACAAACAGTTTACCTGGAAGTGGTTCGAGTAGCGCTAACAACAGCTTGGGACGTTCGTTGCGCAATGATTTGCTAGTTGCTGCAGACAGCGTTACCAATGCGATGTCAACACTGGTCAGGGAATTGAATTCAGGTATGCTATTAAAATGTTAGACACGATGCTGATGCTACAGATGGACAGTTAATTAACTCTTAGATATGAATAACTTCAGCAAAGTTGTCGTTACACTATTTACATATTCATGACATCAATGGTATGGCTTTAATCTCGCTACTCGTCGTTTTTCAAGAAGGTGAGCTAGAATGAATTAACTTTCCAAACTTAGTAATAAAGAAACCGTATGTTTACTATGTCTATCTGTTGCAACAGCTTCACACATTAATTTATGTATTAAATCTATTGCGCTTCCGTTTGAAACTTTTTTCCGTGTATATATTCTTATGTCATGCAATAATACCTGGATGCTAGGAAATGTTATCGTAATTAGCTTAATAATTATAAATACAGTCAAACATGGATATCTTACCACTGTTTTCTTGAAACTATCGAAAAATCCGAGAAGACAAGTTTTCTAATACCTCTACGAATCCGTTTGGCTTTTAATGTGACATCGGCAAGTGTTATATGTATACATTTAAAAAAATATCACCCACAGTTTCGAGAAAATAGCAGTAAGGTATCTACTGTATTGCCGGCTTTCAGCATTGGGAGCTTGTATATTTTCAAACATGCCTCACATGGAAGTGAAACAGCAACTTGGTAAATTGCGAATTAGGTTTTATGTGTTAAATTTTTTCTGCTTCATCTTGTCTCAATTGTAAAACTGTTTTCTGCCATTTCCACTGATGCTATTACTGCATCGTGTTTTATCTTGACATTACAAAGATACAATGAATTGCTAACACTTGCCAGTGCTTGTCTAAATTTTTCAAATTCTTCCAATTAATGTTACATATAAACTTTGCTTTATTTATTTATTGTTCTTCGAACCTTCATAATGAAGAAGCATGTCTGCTGGGCGTGTATTAAATTTCCATTGATTTCTGCAGAGAACATGGAATAATTATCATCACGCGCATGTTACGTAAAATTTATTATTCAAATAATTTTATACTTTAATGAGCACGTTATGATATTATATAAATTACATACTCGGGAAAAATTTTACCAGACAACACATTATTTAAAAATCAAAATAATAATTGCTTCCACACGGACCAGCATCTTAACACTTGAAATTTGTCGCGTATTATCACTGCGTGAAAATAAACTTTTCAACTCTTCGGTAGACTTTGTATTGCCCTGTGTTTAATTATTGCATTATAATATACTACTGCCTACAAATAATTCCCTACGACTTATTCTACCGTCTCAATTATTGAAGATACTATGTTTTGGTTATTGTACGGTTATAGTACTAAAAGTTGATACTGAGACGAATGATCAGAGCAGACAAAATTGGACACATCGAGTTTTAAAAGTAAACATTTAATGATCTGTATTATTTTCTTAGTTTGTTTTATTAATAGAAAAATCCTTTGTGATAACCGTACTTCTTAATTTATATTAACTTCACCTCTGTAATACGTTTTACTAACTTAAAATAGTTTTAGAGTACTTAGTTTAGTTTTCG
Organism: Neodiprion pinetum; assembly: GCF_021155775.2. Lineage (NCBI taxonomy): Eukaryota > Metazoa > Arthropoda > Insecta > Hymenoptera > Diprionidae > Neodiprion > Neodiprion pinetum. The sequence goes on from NC_060234.1 coordinate 19,356,781, forward strand.
CATGGACTGTACGGCTACGCAAGACACAAAATGGCATTTGCAGATTGTTTCAACACATAAATTTCGTTTCATAATGGTAGTAACAAATTAATTTGCATTGCAGACATAATGATAATTATGTTAAATTAAAAATATAATGATCATTTCCATTAACACTTGGACAGCAATATTTCAAATAGATCAATTTGAAAACTTCCAGGCCAATTTGAAATTGTGAACTATGTTGAAACTTGAGATTTAAAAAAATTTCTGTCAGTGAACATTTTACTCTGATAAGTCTACAAAATTTGCAAATTTCGTAACAGAGTAAGGATCGGTTAAAATAAAAATTTGGGTAATTGGACAGAATGATGAATTATAAACCAGTGACACTCTAGACGTGTTATGGAATGTGTGATATGCACCCTCTGTGAATGTCTCCTACTGGCTTGCAGACTCAGACCAGGAAGATCATACTCCAGCCCCAGCACGTCACAACATCAGAAAACCTTTAGGTAAGCGTATGTAATCTCCACTAGAATTTTTTTTTTTTTGTTTTATCGATACTCTATTAGTATTTAAAACTAACAAAACTTAATTGTGTCATTCCTTGTTATTATAGAGTAGTACGTGATATTGTAGAAACTATTAAAAAAAACAAAGAAAGAAAATGATAATTAAAATGCTTGCGTAAATTATTGGAATGCTACATGAAGTTGTATACCAAATAACGAACAATTTTTACATCTTTAGAGACTGGTCTTAGAAACTGCTCAAAGTTTACTGTACTAAAAATCCACTGAAGTGCGAGTAACTGGAAAGTATGAGTTGTTTATCATTGCAGATCGTTTTTAACTATATGATGAAATCACGTATTACCTCTATAGTTCACACAATTTTTTTGTATTATATGAACCGAGATTTCTGGAAAGATTGTTTTTATTCATGATTCAATTTTAGCTAATACGCATACATAATATTGGTGGCAATCTCTTTCACAATCGTATTACAATAACAACAATAATGTTGAAGTTTTTTAATATGCTTAAGTTTATATTGTTTATTCGTGTTCCAAAGTTTATATACTAATACATGTATGCTGAAACAAATAAGTCAATCTTTCTCTAATTTTCTTAGTTTACATTCATATCCCTTTTGCACCTTTACTAACGTTTTCTGCAGTGTAATTGGACTAAAAGTATTATAACGGTAATGAATAATCAAAATCTTTCCTTATATTTTGAATTGCATAATATTCACTATAGTTAGTTGCATTAATTACTTTTCAGTTATATGTTGAATACCTAAACTACCTAATTTTTGTCCATTTCAATACGAGTCGATACTTTTAAAGAATTGTATTCCTCGTGAACAAACTGATAAATTGACAAAGCAGAAATAGTTAATATGTATGTTAGAACTCAGTCAATTGAAACAAATCAACCAACTCCAAATTTCAACGATAAGTTTTAATAAGATAAGTTTTGATAAGAAAATAATTATACAAAAATTGATTCATCTTCAAAAGGAAAAATTTCCGAAGATTCAAATTGATTGATTAACTTTGATTCCTGGGACTAAATATATTGCCAGCAGGCTGTATGTATTTCTATCAATATGTCAATAGACTTCGAGGCCGGTGAGGACGGAGATGACAGTAGTGGCGGAGGTAACTCTTGGCGTGAAGAATTACAACGTCGTTACGAACAAGAAAACGATTTTTTGGCTGAGCTACGTGCCCGTAATACAAATGCATCTCAAACTCCATCAGCAACACCATCTAGTGAACAAGAGCAAGAAAGGGGTGAAAGGGAAGAAGCAGAAGGAGAAAAACAAGATGAAAGCGAATCAAACTGGGAAGAAGCAGTAAAGAGATGGGTTAATCGATAAATAGTTTGAAATGAATGTTAGAAATCTTCACCAAAATACCGCAAAAGATGCGAATTGAAGATGAGTGTTGATTTTTGAATAAATAGCGAGTTCTCTACAACTCGTTCACCGCTGCTACATCAAGATTATTGTAATTACTCATTATGGTATTACTTCAACTCAAGACTAGATCAAGAAACATATTCAATTTTTTGTTTTTTTTCACATTCACAATATCTTAAAATGTAAGGGAATTCTCACTCCTACGGCATATTTCATAATCATCATTGTTCAAATAGTTCACGCTCTGTAATTTAATTATTTTTAGAAATCTATTCGACTCTAGAGGCATGTTATTCAATGTGTCAAGTAATTAGCTATTCAATACCTTGTTAAAACATTACTAAATCGGCATTTTCACATTGATACATCACGTCAAAAGCGGTGTATTCCTTTTACGGATATTCCGTAAAACGTAAAGAATCAAAACGCCATACAGATTAAAATTGTTCATAATTATTATAACTTCTACTCATCAAATCAATTTTATAAAAAGTCGAAAATACTCTGCTCATACGTGTTCAATAAAACTGACCAAACTCGACATAGATCACTAGATGAACGGTAGCTTTCCATTGCAAACATTTCAATACATCTCATACAAATTAGAGTCAACCAATAATGTAGCGTTGATTGAAGATAATTTTCGGTCAAGGTATATGGTCAATGTTCGGCTTTTTTTGCGTCATATGTACGTTTTTCGAATTCAAAAAATGCTGTGATTATTACAGAGGGAATTTTTAATATTCTTAAAAACCTCGGGTAGTGTCAAACTGTTACTAATGATACTCTCAGCAATCACTAAGAAAAATAGTGATCTGTGCATTAAGTGATTAGCAATATTTTCTTGAAAGCATAAGTATCGCAAATTCAGTTTCAACTGATTCTGATCATTCTGCTATTTATGCTTTTATAGTTTATAAAAAGCTGATTGTGCCGTCCAACTTCAAAGGCAGTGAAATTGTTGAATCAATTTGTTACTGACAGTGAGCTTCTTAATGCATTTTAATTGCTGTAAAATAATACAGGTTGATTACAATAAGCAAGATTTGAAAATCTCTGAAGTTTTATGGTTTTCCAATATTAAAATGTTTTCCTTTATGGAGCGGAAAATTCATTATATACTACATTGCTAGAGAACCATTAATATATTTGAACATATCTTTTTCTAACCGATCTCACGATATTCCCTATTTTCCAGGACTGCAGCCTTTCTGGCTGTTTCGTAATACACCATTCAGTGCGCTCTTTGTTCTTAATCACATTTATTCTCGATAGTCTTATTGCATGCATACAGAACTAATACAGTGCATTTTAAAAATTAGCATTTCGCATAATCATCTGTCTGATGTCTTGATATTAAAGTTGAATAGCATTTCCTAGGTGTAGCATAAATAAATGTGGTATTAGCGTATGTGACAAAATTAGCGTTACGTTCACGATATTATTGTTACTTTAATATTAAGTTGAAGTCTCAAACATTTAACAGAGTTATAGAATGATCTAGAAATAGACAAACGAATATTGTTAAAATTGAGAAATGTTACGATAGTTTCTGTTGTACCGTTTAACTCATTGAACAGGACTTGTGTACACAGTGGAGTTTCAAATCGTGTACGTGTTCCTAACTAACTCACGATGATAAGTCATATTCAATCAAAATTTGTTTTGGATACTTACCGTTTGTTGTGAAACATTGAAAATCTTAGAAAAGTGCTGAATAAATACTTCTACTGCTCGTGGTTCACTCGTGGAGCCCACTTAGCCAAAGACGTGTAGCTTTCTTTTGCGAGATTGAAAACTAAATCTTTAATTGCGGAGATTGTTGTGTGACTCAGGATTATAGCTTATTATATATATATATCGGCATTGTACATAAAATGACAAATTATTGTATGACTTAACATGAGTTTTTATGAGTATATAGGCAGCGCACAAGAAATCACCAATATATTTATATAACACCAAAAACGATACATTTTCTGATGTAACACAAAGGATGTGACATTCATTAATTACTTGTACGTTGAACATAAAATAATTTATTTTAGTTCCTATAAGAATTTATCATACATTCCACAATTGAATAAACCACAAAAACGATACTATTGTTATAAACTACTGGTTTTTGTAATATTTTAAAGTTGAAATAACATATTAGTCTTACAAAATATTTCATGTGTATATATAATTTCAAATCTTTGATTTTGTCAATATATAGATTCATTGTATGAAAATTATGTAGCTGCTATTTAAAAAGAAGTACTTAATGAAAATAAATAAAACAGAATCAATGTCCAGATGTATACAGTTTCCGAAATATCTCAAATTAGACAACTGGCTGTGGTTTTACTTTGACTTTTCAAAAAACAATATCACTCATTTCTATCATCTGTAGGCAACAAGACGCATTGAGAAACTAAAAAAGTACAATGTTTGTGGATTGAAATTACATCATCTCACTAAACAAGGACAGTAGCACTGTCGTATGATGCACAGAAGCCACTGCACACATGGCGAGAAATTGGTACATAGAAAACTGCTTTCAAAGCACACTGGTCTCCACCGAATATGTCAGAAACCAAGTCGAAACAAGCAAGTGTTAGAAATCCTAAAGTGTGATGTTTACTACAAATTTATTTTACCCTCTCAGAATATATCTATTTCTTTAAATTAATTTCACAGGGGCAAAACGAGAAACGTGGTATATATTACAACGATGGAGGAAAGTCAGGCTTCAATGAAATCCAATTTTGAATTTCTGCACAAGCAGTTTCAGCACGTCAAAAAGTTTCAGAAGATTGAAGGTTGTAGTGATAAAAACGACCCTGCTATGAATCTGTCTGAGGAAGTGAAAACTGCAATCGAGCCTTTAATTGAGCTGATTAACAATATGATGATTCCTGACAGACCCATGAGCTTACGGCTGTTGGCGATGAAGACAACTCTCTCTTATGAACAATCAAAAATACTTATTAATCTAAATGAAGAAGAAGTTGCCGAAAAAGTTTTGGTTGACGTGTTAGATGGTATAAAAAATGTGATGTTCGAACCAGAAATAATATTCCTGACGTTCAAAATAATCAATCACTACTCGTATTTGCTTTCAAAGCGAGAGGAGTTTGACAAACCTAAACAACTCTTGAAATTGGCCGAGTCTACATACAGAAGTTTGAAAAAACAGAATACTCATATAAAGTTTTACACCAGCGATGATCTTTTTTTGCCTGATACTGCCATACACCCTACTTCGGGTTTTAGTAACAAATTGGAACGTTTAGTTACAAATAATTTACAGATGCTTGGTTACATTTATAACAAAAAGGGCTGTATGACAAATTTGCTGAATGTTATCACAAGGTACTTCGAAGACAACTTGAAATGAATGACGGAGATGTGACACTGTGGGCACTAAAATCTGCTAGACTTGCATCGTACTTTCTCAGAAAAAATAGATTCAAGTATATTTACTTTCACATTTCTCTCATTACAATTTAGCACTTGTGAGCTGCAAGTAAAAAATTTGCAGAACAATATCGAACTTCTGTTTTGCTGTTGTGCTAACATCATGGAGAAATCAGTATTTACCAAACGCATTGCTGGTACTGTACAAGCAATGTGCTTTAAATGGCATTCTTAGTAAAGATAGGGTTGTTCTATCAAGATATTTTTTTAAGTGACATGTTTATAATTCATATAACTGGTTTAGAGAAGCAAGACATCATTTGTCTGCCGCAATTTACATGCTCTACAAGTATGAAAAGGAACTCAAAGCATTGGAATCATCTAACAACACAATACTGAAGTAATTAAATTTCACTGAACAATTCTTTATTGCTCACCTAAATACAGTAGAATTATCTATCTTTGTGAGGTATTTTAATTAGTCACCGAGATACAATTTTCACTGCCAAATATAATCTTGCTCATAAGTTATAAATAATTTTCATCAACTTCATATCATGTAATACTTATAGGTGGGAACAGTTACAGCTCAGATTTTCAGACATTGCCAAATGTTGGGTCAAATATGGTCTATTTTTATTCAGTGTTTCGAAAATGAGTATCGTATCTTCGTTGGATGCAGAGCCAAATCAAATTTTGGAAAAACTGTGGTCTGCCCCATTCATGACCAGCAACGAATGTAAACCATCAACATCAAAAGAAGTGACAATGAAATATGTCAGCGAGAGCAATAACAAGAAAGTTCCACTCTCTCAAAGTTGCAAAAATATGGTTCATGAAAAATCTCAAGTGACATTTGCTGTCAGCGACTCTGTATCGGAAACTTCACAAAGTTTGCTTGAAAATGGCCCTAAAGAAGAAGCAATAACTACAGAAAAGGTTGACAATGAAGAATGCCGAGGTATTATATTTTTTGACCCTTTCGGCCCGAGCGGTGACTATAGTCACCCAACGCCCGACGCTCGCTCTGTCCGAGCGGTGACCATGGTAACCCAACATATGACGCTCGTTATGTGCGAACGGTGACTTAGGTCACTCGCGACTCTTCATGAGCAGAATATATATGTTATCTCCATGGTAATCCATCGCAAGTATTTTGCACTTGTTTTACGCTGCCTAATAATAAACTGACGAAACGAGCAACACTATAAGAAACATTTTTGAACAGTACACATGTCTCGGCTCGCTCAGACGTTCGGAATATTTTCACGGTATGTGTTAATTTTTCTGTATTATCACATCATTTCATTTTATTATATTTTTCGTTTATTTTGCACCCCTCAAAGATAATGAAGAGGAATTGCAAAAGAAGGAAAGGAAACTGTTACTCCATCGAAAATGAGAGCAATGAGATATACGACAAATCTTCGGAGTCCGATAGCGATAGTGCAGTCAATAATATTTATACTAGAAAGAAGCCAAGTCGTCGGATAAAAGTACTTAGCACATCAGCATCAGAAGATGATAATATTGAAGATGCTGTGCCATCAACTTCATTCCATAATATCCAATGGACTACGAAGAATGCTGAATTAACATTTCATAATTTTGATCTTTCGAATTCCGGACTTCAGACGGAAAACTTACAATTTTCCTCTACAATATTACATTATTTTGAATCATTCTTTTCACCTGATCTTGTAGACTTTATTGTAGATAAGACAAATGAGTATTGGGCACGTATAGTAAGTGATAAGACGTGTCATGTCAAAATTGGAACAACCGTTGACTAACTATACTGTTTTCTCGCTTGTACCTTACTAATGTCACGAAATAAAAAATTAGCGCTTCGTGAATATTGGTCCAAGGATAAACTTTTAAAATCTGATATTTTTAGCGAAATTATGTGTAGAGATAGATATTTAGTTTTATTGAAAATGTTGCATTTTAGTGATGATAATCAAAATTCTTGTGATCGGTTGCAAAAAATTAGTAGTGTTTCAAGCAGACTTCAAAAATCGTTCAAAGATTTGTTTTATCCGTTTCAAAATTTATGTATACATGAAAGTCTATTACTGTACAAAGGTAGGCTATCTTTTAAACAGTATATACCGGCCAAGAGAAGCCGATTTGGCATTAAATCATATGTATTATGTGATTGTAAAACTGGCTATGTACTAGATATCGTATATACGGGCAGTGAATCACACGTGACAGAGAACATGGAAAACATTGGCAAAACAGGAAACATCGTTTTAACACTTTTGAAACAGTACTTGGGAAAAGGTCATTCACTGTATGTTGATAATTATTATAGCAGTCCCGCTCTTTTTAATTTATTACATACAAATGTAACGAATTCTTGTGGAACTGTAAAGCGAAGACGAAAAGGAATGCCTGTAATGGACAGAAAATTAGAAAAAGGCGAGGTTGATTTTCGGACATCAAGTAATTTGCTGGCCCTTAAATGGCGAGATAAAACGGACGTACTTATGTTATCTACTTTCCATACTAGCGAATTTATATCAACAGGAAAAAGAAATTATAGGACGCAAGAAATCGTATATAAACCTAAATGTATAGTCGATTATAATTTGTCAATGGGAGCTGTCGACAAATGTGATATGGTCATAAGTTCTATTAAATCCGTTAGAAAATCTATAAAATGGTACAAGAAATACTTTTTTCATTTGCTAGATATTGCCGTTTGGAATTCTTATTGTTTATATAAATACAAAACAGAAAAAGATATTTCTATAGCTTCATCTTGAATTAGTACGGCAAATTTTTCGAAAATATCATAAAAACGATGTTAGACATAGCGGTCCTAAATCTGCGGATAAATATCCTTTGAGACTTACTGGTAGACATTTCCCAGTGATTTACACTAACGAGAAAACAAAACGAAAAAGTGCACTGAGAAAGTGTGTTGTTTGTATTAAGAATGGTGTTCAACGACAATCACATTATCAATGTAAAACATGTGACGTAGGCCTTTGCGTATACCCGTGCTTTCAAACTTATCATACAAAATTACATTATTAAATTATAAAATCTGGATGTTTATGTGTTTCATTTATATTATTAAATTATATTTTCTAATTGCATTATGTTATAATTTTTTAAGCATTTTTTTTACGAGCGACTGCACTCGCTCTGCGTAAGATAGCGTGGTATTGTGCGTCTGACGGGCGCTTGCAGTTGTTCCGCAAGTACGGACGCTTGCCGCGACTGCTCGGTCAGCGGGGACGGCGCGACGTAGAATGCGTCCGTACCGAAAGGGTTAATCATACATTTTGATATACTCACAATAATAGTTCTGCAGCAAAAAATTAGGTTCATCACTGTTATTCAACTTTGTAGGACCATTTTTATTGTTTCCAACATTGGATATTGCCGAGTATGAGAAGCAAGTGACACCTTCTTCTGTAGAGACAGCAATGCAAGCTAGAGCACTTTTTTTGTACACACACTCATGGTTGAAAAGGGCCAAGGCATTTTATACTTTACAAGACCACCCCATGGACTACGTCAGTGTCATACTAGATCTTAGCGAACTCTACAGACACCTTACATTTTACAAAGAAGATATTGAGAGGTAAATACTAGTTACTTGAAGAATTTGCAAAAAAATACATTCGGTAATTATATTTGAGTGGGAATTCTGACCTGAATATATTGATAGTCAGTATGCCATACAAAAACTGTGGGCCGATGCTCTAGAAACTCTTAGCACTGTCCTCAGGGAAATACGTCCACAATGCTACATTGCAATATCGGTCGAGCTTTTACGAGAACTGGCAGAAATCCATTTAGAAATGATGGGCCTAAATTTGAAACGCATTTACGTTGCTCAAGAGGCTGCACCGGAGGCAAGTGACACAACTGTTCATAAAATGGAAGCTCTTGCGAGCATACATTCTAGATTGGAACAGTTCGGCGATAACCTTGGATGTAACATAGATCCTGTAGAATCTGAATTAATGCCTGTCTCTGACATGGCTGGCGATGTTTGTCAGTTTATCAATACGTAATTCAGGAAGCTATACTTAGTTATTGAGAAAGAATTTACGCACAATAAATATGCATACCAACTATTCCAAAATCGTTATTTTATTTGAAACGATTTTTGTACTGTACATATGCAAGACATATTTTCATATCTTACATTATTAAACAAGCTACTTTTTTTAGGAAAATCTGGTGAAAGTAATTTGTTTTGTCACATCAAATTATCGTACAAATTCGAAACTGTTCATGAAAATTAAAATACGATTGTTCTACTTTCTTTTTCTAGAAAATTTCAGCTTTGAAAAACGTTTTGGTTTTGGAATACCAGGGATGATTTTTTTATTTTTTTTCGGCTTTTCTTCAATAGCTTGTTTCATAACATCAACTGCTTTCTGTGCACCTTGATCCAATTGAAATTCGATGCTAGAATCTAAGTATTTCCCAGAGAAACCCTTAGGAAAAAGTGGTTTTGCCAGTAAACTCTTTAGCTGACGTCTTCTAGCTTTGAGTTGCCTTTTTAAATCTGCACTTTCTTGGACCTCCATTGTGGATTCTCTGGAAGAAGAGAAACGATATCAAAGTTATTTTTCAAGTAACTTATTATAAATTTACTGATCAATGCTATTAGTTGCTTTAGTATAAAATAAATGGTACACAATTAGAGTTCTTTCAGCTGATCTGTCATGCCGAAGTAACTAAATTTGCTACAGTTAATGGCCTCTGCCACTCATCTACCAACAATATTAAAGCTAAGGTAATTCAAATCTTTCAAAGTTTCTCTAAAATTGGAAAATAGTGATTTTTCTTTAATGTTTCGTTATGCACACGCGATTAACTTCAAGTTCGTAGTGAAAGAAGGTGAAAAGTAGGCTGGACGATAGTGAGTGTGAATGAAAAGGTCCTCAGCATTTGACAAATTGAACCACTCCTGTGTAACAACCAGTATTGTAAATTATCTAAGACAATAATCCTAGATAGACTTCTTTAGACATCTTTCATCTCACAGAGATAATGTGAGTCAAGTTCATCTTTTATTTTCACCTGGACAAATCTGCTGATCATCACCTTTTTTTGACAGTATAAATAGAAAATAAACTGCTTACTAAAATATAGGTAAAGCCAATTCATAATCAAGACTTTGATGTAATTTTGTGAAAATAAATAATTGAGTAACGTCTTTCTAAAAGAAACTCTGCTATAATCTGTTACACTGAGAGAAAAGAGTTTTTTGTGCGTGGCGAAAGAAATATTTCGTTTCTCGAACTAGATTGTACTTGATCTCATCAAATCATTTGCTGCCTCGTAAGAATCCATAAACATATTTTGTCGACCGAACAATCATTTTTACTCGGTATATTAAGAATCATCCGTTCTTTCGTTGTTTTTTATCATCCAGATGAAAGTGAGGATAATCTCGACTTTTGTACAAATAATTGCATGAATTTTTTGTACATGAATAATCTCATTTTCATCTAGACAATTAAAACGAGCATACTTTAATCTCTATGTATCATTGAGTAACTGCTCTGATATCTGATGTTAACTTAACAATTATTAGATTTTGTAATATACATAAGCACACGAACTTTTGCTGCATAATTAACGGGCCTAAACACTCAACTCACAATTGATCCTCGTCAAGCACGAGGTCCATATCTTCGACTGCTTTATGCAACCAACCCTTCTGGGCATTATCCCTTCTACACAACAATTCTAATCTGTCTATTTCTCGCGACAAGTTTACTCTTTCCTTTACAGCAATTAACAGTCGGTCTACAACTGGAAAGGTGGGTATATCCTGAGCTGTAAACGACAAAGAGAACAAATAATATTAGTACCCTTTTGAATATTACATCAAACTGATAGAGACCATTTATATCAAGGACATCTAAACGCATATAAATGGAAACTGAGACTCACTTTTTCCGAGCGTTTTGCATAGTCTAGTGTAATATTGCATTTCTGATGGTTCCATTAACAAAATAGTGATGCCCTCCTTCTGTGCTCTGGCTGTTCTGCCACTTCTGTGTACATAGCCCTGAAGTAGAGGCACAGTTAGAATATGATTTAATAAACAACTATAAAATGAAATTAGGTATGTATTACAATCGTTCGTTTGGCTATGGTGTTTAATGGAAAAAATATGAATTACTGATATGAAGATGATCGCTTGTTAAAGGCAATACACAAAATTATGGATAATGCAAAATACGATACCTCAGATGTTCTTGGCACTTGATAGTGAATCACATGTTCTACATTAGGTATGTCTAAACCTCTGGCAGCGACATCAGTAGCTATTAAGACACCATTTTCATTTGCCTGGAATCTAAAGATACGCTGATGTTTATCAAGCTTCAATAGACAGGTGAAAAGCTGTTAAATGCAGTACTCCATTCCGTGTGCACAATTTGAGCATACCTTTCAAGGTTCTTCAACCTTTGCCGTTGTTGCATACTAGCATGCAGCGGTAAAGGATTGCATTCTAAAATCTCCAATAAAGTCGCAAGCCTTCTGACGCAACCAATACTGTTACAAAATACCAAAGTTCTACCAGCATGTCTTTTCAGTAAATAATAAAGGTAGTAGTCTTTATGATCAATTGTACATGCTATACGACATTCAGTCAAACTTGCAGCAGTTCCTATAAAATATGACAAGTTCCATCACAATGTCAAGGGAAATATGCAATTAAATTAATCGACCAAAAGTTTACCAGATTGTTTAGTAACATCAACAACTTTAGGATTTGAAATGCCTATCATTTCAATAACTTTTTTCAACTTCTGTTCGGGTGTGAATTTCTGTATTTTATGTCGGTGTTTATTTTTCTTCTTTGACAAATGCTGCGGAATATCATGAACCATGGTCAGTGTCGCGGAGAAAACGAACGTTTGTCGCGTTTTCATTTTTTCACCGTTCATGTTTATTTTTTCGAGAAGACTGTGTAACTCCTGAAAGTGTCCTCTTTCCACCATTCTATCTGTCTCATCAATAGCCAGAAATCTGAAGCAAAAGAAAAAAACGGTCGTGTTATTGATTCTCATCGGAGAAAAAAGTTAAATACTTCATCACTCTAAGTATAGAAGCTAGAAATTGTTTTGTTCAATAGAGCTTGCAACAAAGGGGAAACTTCATTACTTGACATCATCAACTTGATTAAGGTGCGCGTTGCCTTCTTGAATAAGTTCCCACAATCGACCTGGTGTAGCAACAACTATTTCCGGTGATTTGCTAAGAATTCTCTCCTGCTTAACAGCAGCCATCCCTCCCACGACGACAGCAATCTTGAAGTGAAATCTTTGTAAGGTATGAAAGGAAAAATTTACCTGTTACAATTTCTTTGCCAAAACTTACTCTGATCCCAGTGTATTTTGCAGCCTTGACAAGATGGTTTTTAACTTGAATAGCCAACTCTCTGGTTGGTGTTAGAATTAAGGCGTACAGGGGCTTTTTTGGAGAGCCGCGCGAGTCATTAATCATAATATTATCAATTGCTCTGACACAACCGATACCTTCCGCATTTAACAGTTCATCACTAACAATTTCTTCTCTTTCTTCAAAATCTGATTCTTCCTCATTATCCTCTTCACTTTCTTTTATGACATAGTCGTGTTCTAACAAAAAAGTTATATTGTAAATACATGGTGTGAAATATATGCTCACCAAAGCCAAGTACTATTTGTCAAACTGCTTATTGTTCCTTTGCATGGTAGTAGAAAAAAGGTATTTACTCATTTAACAAAATAATTGTAGTATTATTCTTTCAACTATTTAAGGTACAATTGTGCACTTCAAACTTTACAAATTAATGTCTCGAGAATTCTTTAAGGTAATAAACAGAATCTTTCGTTGAAAAATTAATGCTCCAAAGAAAACTCTTTGGACTCCTAGCTTGCAATGATTTCGACATCATCGTATTTTTGTTGAGAAAGAACTTCACTTTTATTCCTTAAGGGTATTTATAGGAGTAGAAGGCTGAAAAAGAGAATAGCAACCAATTATTAAATTCGATTAGGGTTTGATTTATTCAGAAGTATGAAGATCAAGCTTTATTTACGTATTTTTGTTTAACAGAATAAATCGGAAGTATTTTTATGTCTTCCAGTGCCCGCAGTACCTCAAAAACAGCTGAACCGATTTATGTTAAATTCAGTGACAGTATTTCTGGATAGTTTATTCTCTGCGATGATCCCACTTATTTTTTTAACAATCACATTTTTGTGTTAGTTAAATAAAAAAGTTGTAAGAATTGGATGAAAAATCGTATTTCAATTCACCAAGCAAAATGGTTAACATAAGACTATCATTGCTACAATTGATTTTAAAGAAAAATATGCAAATGAAGTTCGATCTACATACTTTTGAATTAAACAAACCTCAATCAAATTGAACAATTGGTTGTCAAAACAAAAGTACCCAAGCATCATAGACTGTTTAAACCATCTAGTCATATACACATTAAAGTATTGTAATTCATATTAAATTATTTTCAGCCAATTACCATTAGCAGTCATTTACAAAATTAGTGATACCACATAATTTCTAGCATACTGCTTGAGCATATTCTATTTAATCAAAAAGAGAGTTGAAATAATCATCGCGAATAACAGTTTTCTAGTTGGAATATATAGTCCCTAATTTCTATTTAAAAATGTCTCTCGTGTTATTCAAGTGAAATTGATTCTGGGTAGCCAATAAACCAATGGCATTATTGCTACATGTGCAACAATTTCGAAAAATTGAAGTATGATATTCGACGAAGTTTCTCGATCCCAGCAAGTTCCTCGTCATTTCAAAATAAGCCATTGATCTTAGATTCACTGATTTTGTCAATGCATACAAACGATTTCAAGTCAAACACTTTGTAACAATGAAAATGCATAACTCTATTGACATAGACAATCAGAGATAATTACAAACCAGAATCTGAATATTCTTCATTTGACAATTCATCCATAGAGAGTATATCTTCGTCATCTTCATTTTCTGATTCACCTAATTTGTTCCAGTCCTGATCACCTGTTTCAGTTGAATTATTGCTTTCGTTCACTTTATCTGCCTCTTTCCTCTGAGCCTCCAGAATACCATTTAAAATTGGTAAACCAAAAGCCAAAGTTTTTCCACTTCCTGTTTCAGCGGCACCTAAAATATCTCTCCTTCCCAAAATTGCTGGAGCCAAGGTCAGAGCCTGAATTGGTGTCGGAGCTTGAAAACCTTGGTCAGCCAATGCTTTTACCAATATTTCAGGTACACCCAGCGAAGTCCATGAATGTACGTTTATATCTGATTTTAGATTGTCCAGATTGACCAGACATCCATCCTCTGCGTCAACCTCATGCCCGTTTTTATCCAAATTAGATTCGCTATCGGATCCAATACCAGACTCTTCTTCAATTAGATCAGATTGCTTTATACCACGTTTATCGTCGAATTTTTGCTTCTTCTTCTTCGGCTTCACTTTCTCTCCTTTCACAGCTGCTCTAAGTTTTTTCTTTTGAGCTGAATGCTCGTCTTCCTCGTCATTGTCAATCTGGTCATCGAGTTTCTGAGCCTTTTTCTTCTTGTTACCCTTGTTTGTTAAATATGATTCAATTTTCTTGTTATTAATATTAAAGAAAATTGGCAGAGCTATTGGTTATTCTCTGTAATGTTACTGACTACACGTCATAAATCAATCAACTAAAACTATGCTGTAAGCAGATTTTCCTTTCATGCACTGCGAAAGTTCGTTAATATTGTCCAGATACTGTAAGTTTTACAAATTTCTCTCTGCATTTCTCAATCCCTTCAATATCCTTAATATGTATCATCTGTTATCGGTAGTGATTTAACTCTCGAAAGAAGAAGTGCTGCTCTATCGTACCAGAGTTATCTTGATATTTATTTCGTGTGCTTGTACATAATATTGAGACCATTGTTCGGTGAAAGGTATAGTATTAGAGATATTTAAAATTATTTCAATATGCAGGAAACCATTTACCTTGTCTAATTTGTCATCGGAGCGAGTTGCTTTTCGTTTTTTGGTTCCTTTTTCGAGACTGTAATCCGTCAATTCTTCAATTCCGATCAGGCCGTCAATACCTTCAGCAAAAAAGGCACCCTCCAATTTTAACGGTTTCCACGTCTTAGATTTATCCCTTTTGATTTTCCCCATTGCTTGTTTGTTTCGACTAAACATAACCTCGATTTGCGAGGAAAGAAACGCGCATATCACGACGAACACGTGCGAGCATTGAATTCGAAGCGAGTCAGATGACAGGGAAGTATATATATTATATAACCTAACTACCTAACTATAAAATTGCACCAAGCGGTGAAAATATGCACTAGAGTTAGTAAGTTATGCTGTACGTAACGCAGTATCAGGTGATTTTGTTTTTGTAATTTTAATGTATAAAATGAAACTTTGTCTACAAGAAATTTGTGAATTTGCTTGCACAAAGCCAAGCAATAAAAACTTCATTGGAGGTGAGGGTTTTAAATGCTGGACACGTGATAAAATGTGGACAAGTACCAATCAGTGGTTGCAATGTTATAAGTGTTTTAGCTTTTTGTTTACAAACATTACATATTCATTATATTAAAAATAATCCCTATGAAATAACTGGTCAAATAATAAACGACGGTCGAATAATTGGAATGAGTTCTTCTTATAAGGCAGGTCATTCGTAAACATGTCGCAGTATTACTCCATTGCAACCGGTAAGATATTTTGTCACATTCATAACCTATAACAGTTATTTTATTTTTCCAACAATTAATTTATTAAAATCGATTTTTATTTTTACAGCAATGATTTGAAGAGCTTGCCAATGATTACTTGCACTAATAAAAAATGTATATGGATTGGCCTCATGAATCTTCATTAGAAAAATATGAAGGCAAGCCATTACATGAACATGAGTGTCTTTTATCGGCGAAAACAAAAATTTCCATGCTTAAAATATAAGGGAACAAAAGAAATTTAAGCTGAAGATGTTAACAACACTGAATCGATGGATTTTAATGAAAATTTACAGCTGTCTGAAAAGCAAGAAGTACAATTTTTTGCTCTAGCTTTACACGTGTAAATTTTACGCTGACATTTTATTTTTACATTTTTATCATCAATTTTTGACCTGATTTTTTTACACATATATCACTATTACAAATTCCTATTATTTGCATTACATATTTTTTCAAAGCCTGATCGCATGTTTTACAAATAATCATGTTTTATGAAAGAGTATTAAACTGCTACATAAATTGATTTTTAAAAACATTACGCTTTTTTGTCAAATCTAATTATGAAATTATTATTAATAAATTATTTCACAATTTCAATGATGTTGTGTTTTTATTTTATAATATTCTTTTCTCTCTTTCTGTTTTATTTACAGAATTACAAGACATGAGTATATCCAAGTTTCAAGCAATAACAATAGTGCTATCATTTGTTCAGGAAGAATTCTAGCTGTTTTTAGTAATCAAAAGTCCTCAGTCTTTCTCGATAAACTAGAAAAAATTGATGTTAATCCTCTTCAGAACTGCTGTAAGAAAATAGTCGAACAATATTAAATGGAGTTGCTCAACTACTGAATTTTATTCTGTTGGGAGAAAGAAAGACAATTTAGAATTACAGGAAGTGATCCAAGCTATAGATTATTTACTTATAGTAAAAATAAGAACTCGATTGGTAGTACAAATCATTAAAGTATTTTTATCCAACTGTGATAAGTAATACTTATACTAGACATGGTTTAAAATGAACCCACAGCACGTGAGCTTTATGAAAATTCCACACAGTTCAAAGTTGTTGAATGCAGTCTTATTATTGCACACAATAATCCTTAGCTCGGTTGCTCACCTGATGCTATTGTATTCGATGATTTTAAATCTATAAAAATAATTGAAATAAAATGTCCTCTCGTTTTTTTTTATCAAGACTCAATTCTTCAGTACCTTCAGCTGTCAGTACCTTGTTTATAAGTGATCTCCTACGTATTCTTTCTTCTCTAGAATTTACATGACGAGTATATTTTGTAGTTGATCCTGGAGGAATATTTTGAGAAGGAACACTTATTTTCTTAAGTTAAGAATGAGTCGAACCAACAGCTATTACATGATGGTAAAAATTGTCTTTGTTAAAATGGAGTGAAAAGATCTTATACTGGTCATTACACTTTTTCCAATTCTCAACACTGATCCAAGCTACGCGACTATCGCTTTTGTATTTATCACCAAAGTTGTTGATTTTATCGACGAAATCTTTATTGGGATGTGGAAGATGGAAAAACTTGATTTTTTCATCACCATAAGCTTTACATTGACAATCAAACACACAGCAATACACGTTACTTTTATTTTTTCGCGCAGGGAATTCCATAATCAAAACAATGACTTGGATCGACTATTCACTTTTTAAATCTTAATTATTAATCGAAAAACTAAAAAATAATATTAACATTTCCACATAAACAAATACATAGTCAGCTGTTAGCAATTCGAGCTACGCGCTCACGGTCAGATGTTGAATTTGGTCACTAGATAGCGTATCCGAAGACCACCTAGAATAAGATACCTATATCTAGACACGCTTGTCGAATTCGAAGAAAATAACAGGTAGAGACTTAATAGATAATTTCCTAAAAATACATAAAAGCACTGATATATTATACATTTCAGTGAGGACTCTTAGCTTTCCAGGCCTGAGTTACACAATTTTTGATTGAGGACGTACCGGTATCTTTCGAGTCTCGTCAATATTTACAATAACTCCTTTTGTACGTATTAGGTTTGATTAATAACGTGTTATTTCTCGGTGTAAAACGTCGAGATACAAGTAGCCAATAATAATGCGTTGGATTGTGAGAACCTCTTGACAAATTAATCGTAAAAAAATTGAACGCAAAAAAATCCTAACCTCTGATTCTATTATTATGTCCAACCTCCAAAGCTCGAAATTGGACTAGCATTTTCCTACAATTTAAGCTTGTCTAGGTAGCTTTAAATTTCTTTAGCCATGAGAATCTTATCTCGCATTCTAAAAGATTCTAGATCACCTGAAGGAATCATTTGAAATCCATTTCAAATCCCGATAAGATTGTGTCCGATATCTCCAAACCTATGGGAATTTGAAGTGGATTTCCAAATGTACACCTGGAAATTTTCAATAACACAGTGCAATTTAACGTCGTTAAGCTTCAATCGCATTTTACTTTAATTGAGTGTGGAATTGCAGATTTGCGAAAAATTATCTGTGGTTTTAGATACGATTTCTGTGATGACTTTTACCATTTTTTGTTTCAGAATTAGCCAATATGTTCAAGACTGACACTGTAACTGAAAGTGAAAAACAAGGAGATGGCAATGATGACATGGAAATTGATGTCAAAAATGCGTCAACCACACAGCCAATTCCAGGTGCAAGGCGAAAGCCAACTTGTATAGTCGTCCTTGGAATGGCTGGTTCAGGAAAAACAACTTTTGTCAAAAAAATCACGTCCACTTTGTATAACACTGGTAAACCATATGTTATCAATCTGGATCCGGCTTGTTCCGAAGTCCCTTACCCAGCCAATATAGGTGAGCTCAGTTCTAGTTACATTGAGTTTGCTGTACAATTCCATGGTAATTTTGAAATTGTGATATATATTGAATTTTGTGAAAATCCTATAAAAACTGTAAAACTTAGAATTCTTAATATCATGACAAGAAATTTGATTTTTCGTGCTAAATTTAAACCTTTTTTTTTAACTCAATTAACAAAAAAACATGAAAATTTTCAAAAGAAAAGTAGAGTCGTGGCAAAGAGGATAAATTATCCAAGAATAATCTATCCTCATTTGATACAAATCAGTCGAGCTGTTTCTGCGACATCATGGGCACTGAAAAACGTGTCACTGAGCAAAACGGTTTATCCTAATGTGAATAACAATCTTTCCTATTGTCTGATTTTAATAGAGAAAACGTTGATGGAACTTAATCTGCAGACATTTGAATGAAACGAATCTTAATCAAATTGCATAATTGGTTGTTGAGATATAAATTCCCAAAATTCTAGCCATCTACTTGTATATATCTCCTCAATAAACTTTTTAATAAAGATAAATGCAACAATTCGGGACAAGAATAATATAATAATAATATTAATAATAATCACTACGAACACTCGCCATATGTGATAGAGTTGGTTCTCATGAGCCGTTAGGGTTGTATGAAGCAAGATAGGGGATGGATCGGCGACCATCATTATGTGTCTGCGGCCGTCTTAAGATGTTCAATAGTTGCTCGATAAGTCAACCATTTTTTCAGACATTAGAGACACGGTCAACTACAAGGAGGTCATGAAGCAGTATGGGTTGGGCCCAAACGGTGGTATTGTTACGGCACTGAATTTATTCTCAACAAAATTTGACCAGGTGATAAAACTGATTGAAAAGGCAGGAGAAGAACACGAATTTGTTATATTGGATACTCCTGGTCAAATAGAGGTTTTCACTTGGTCAGCCAGCGGCACGATCATAACTGAGGCATTGGCTTCTGAATTTCCAACTGTGATTGTCTATGTCATGGATACTGTGAGGAGCGTCAGCCCAGTTACCTTTATGTCGAATATGCTATATGCATGTTCTATTCTTTACAAGACCAGACTTCCATTCGTTATAGCAATGAATAAGGTAAATTGAGAAAAATACAAATAATTCAAGTAATCGTTGATAAGTACAAATTTTGCAATTTTCAATGCATGTACACTTCAT
Organism: Neodiprion pinetum; assembly: GCF_021155775.2. Classification (NCBI taxonomy): domain Eukaryota; kingdom Metazoa; phylum Arthropoda; class Insecta; order Hymenoptera; family Diprionidae; genus Neodiprion; species Neodiprion pinetum. Next base: position 19,376,847 of record NC_060234.1, read on the forward strand.
CAACACTCGATTAGTAGATTTCATTTGAGATTTTATGGTTACAGATAGATGTTGTTGAGCACAGCTATGCAGTGGATTGGATGCAAGATTTTGAATCGTTCCAAGAAGCCTTGGAATCAGAGACTAGCTACATAAGTAACTTGACACGCAGTTTGGCACTAGCACTTGACGAATTCTATTGTCACCTGCGCAGTTGTGGTGTCTCGGCATTGACCGGGGATGGAGTTCCCCGCTTCTTCAAGCTGATTGAAGAAGCGGCCAAAGAATATGAAACGTAATTTTGTACTGAAATGTTTAAAAATTCTCAAAAATTCACGGCTTTTGACAGAAAAGTGAGAAAATTCTCGACTATTCATCCTTTGCATTAAAACTTGGCTATAATGTAATATTTCACTCATTTGCAACGTTATTTAAGCCAATATTTCACTTAATTCGTTTAAAAGATATTCTGAACACGAAACTAACATTACCCTACTTTATATTTCAACGGGTACCATTCAACTTCTGATTGATAAGATTATCAAAATTGTTGAGAAATATTTATGAGATTGAAATTGGAAACGTTCACGTAATGGATGTGTAGGAAAGAGAATTTAGCCATTAAAATTACGAACTACACCTTCATAAGTATTTCGTTTATTGTGTACTTTCTATACTATTTAACGAATGTTCCAGAGACTACAAGAAAGATTGGGAGAGAATCCGCGTGGAGAATGCAAAAGCACAGGAAGAAGCAAGGAAAGCACAATTGAAAAAGGCAGCTGCGGAAGGTTCAGGCGATGTTGTTCCATTGGTCAGTACAGTTAATGTTGGCCGTGAGATAGCAGATATCTATCTGAAACACCCAGCCAACGAGTCTAGCGATGATGAAGAAGGCGAAGAGAATTCTGGAGATCCAGGAGTGGACGAGGATGAACGAAAAGAGGCAGAATCTTTTAAAACTTTTCTTGCAAAACAAAAAGCCGAACAGGACAGACGAGCGAAGTCCCAAAAAAGTGAACCGAGTACCAGCAAAGGAGGCTGACATATTTCTCATCATAGAATACACCATTCGAGAATAAAGTTGGTTGATCATAAAATTCATTGATACCAAATGTTTATGGCCCTTGTACCATGAAAATCTTTGTACAAAAATAAACTTTAATACCTATCAATTTGGTCGATGGAAATCCATTCTAAAATACCTAAAACAACTTTAAAATTGACGGTCATAATTTTAAACAAGTATACATAACTAGGTTATAGTCGTAAACAGCCTGTAAAATGATGCAGTGGTTTGTATTGAACATTTGCTTTGACAGAGTAGACTGCACTGAAATAAGCTTCAAGACTACAGAAAACAACAACTGACATGTGTTCAGTTTGAGAAGCCAAAAATCGTGAGGGAAGCTCTTCACTTGACACATCGTTGTAGCGAATGAAACACATGGTACTGACGTGTAAAGACAATTTATTATTTGAAAAAAATAGTTTTATTTACATGATGGATTGGATGGTTTATGTTAATCACCATCATCTTGCTCTGGCTCGTCGAAGTCCTTCATTTTGACATCAGCTTCCTCACCATATTGGATGATATTATCAATAGTCAGCCTTATGTCAGCAATATTTTCTTCGTCTTTGATATTGAGTGGATAAAATCTAACTAAGCTGTAGTCCTCGATCAATCTTCCAAGAGCTTCAGTGAGATTTCTATACTTTTGGTTCCAGTGACCCTTTTCCATATCAGCCAACAAGCTATGTGGATCTGGTTCTAGATATCTGTCCAACTGTTTCCTTGCTCCTTTTGAGAGCAAGTCCATTTTAGTGAGAATGTTGATGTGTGGAAGTTCTAAATTAATCATCACGCTAAGGGCTGCCATTGTGCCCGACAGAAACTTCGAACCGTCTACCATAAACTGACTGTCCAATAAAAACACACCGCAAATTCGGAAATTGATATTCTGCAGCATGTCGACAAGCTGACGTATCACCGTCATATGCGTATACAGTTCTATTTGACCAGGGCAATCGAAAATTATGTAGTCCTCATCCACGTCACCTAATTGTTCCTCCAGCCACTTCGAATTCTCAAGTAGGTATCTAATGAATCAATATTTCGGGTTACAAAAGTGAAGTAAAAAGTTGAATGAGAAAAATAATCAAATAGACACTCACTCCATACAGAACACAAGGCCACCATTAGGACCAAACTTCAACTCTTGATCCTCCATGGCATCATCTAAGTGAATTAATTCTCGTATGTCTACCAGAGGCTCATAGTCGAAGTACTCAGCTGCTGGGTCCAAATTCACCACTTCTATAACCTTCTTTTCATCAGTTGCATGTTGTACCATAGTGGAACAATATGTAGACTGTAAGACATAATTACACTCATCAATATACAACTTAGGTTATTTATTTGTTTCTGGTAATAGTATCAGATATCTGGCTAATGCATTCAACAAATATAACATTGACTGCTTGAGAGGGTGTCCTAGTTAATTTCGACGCTGATGTATGCATTTCCAAATATTGAAGCCCACATATCTCTAATGCAAAAAAGGGCTTAACAGTCCCATTCTATACACAATTCTGAACAAAAACACTCTAATCCATATTCATTTGACGAAGAAATACAGAAATTGCATGAATTCAACGAATTTACTTTTCCGATTTTGTAAAATCTGTGCCATTTCTTTATTCCTGCGTCAAATGGAAACGCGTTGGGGGGTTTTTGTTCAGAATTGCGTATAGGATGAAGCCTTTAAGCTCTTTTTTGCGATTGAGATACGTGGGCTTCGATATTTGCAGATATATATATCAACGTCGGAAATCAAACAGGGCACACTCTTAAGGAGGTTGGTGTCTCGAAATTTAATGACTTTTCTTTAATTTTATTGCAAGAAGTGTGCATATTTGGAACTTATCAAATTATTATATATTCATCGACTGTTCAGTAATCATATAAATAGTGAAGTATTGATTAAATCACCCATCTTTTCAACATTGTTAAGAGATCAAATGCTGAACATCAAAACTCTTTGGAAATCTTTTAAAAACCTCATATTATCCATACTATTTTCTAGCGTGCTGATTAACAGGTTTACCTCAACAGGAGATACCTCATCATTTTTCAGAAAATCTAATTCTCCATTTTATCAGAATGAATCACAAAAACTATCCTGAGCTGACACTAACTTTGAGGTTAGACAATGCCAAAGTTAGTGAAACAAGTTTAAAAAATCTGTCACCTCAGACCATGAGTTAAATTTTTGTTAGAATAAAGTTTGTTAGATCAGAGTTTGTTAAATCCGTCTAGACTGTGATTGTAGACATCGCCATTTGGTAAAACATCAGTAGAGTAGAGTGGATGTCTAAACAGAAGCCAAACTTTATCTAACCTTTGTCACTCAATTTGAGCGTGCCTCGAAAAATTGTTCAGACACTGAAATTTTTTGCCAAAAATATGGTACACTTGAACTTTCGGCATGTGTGAAGTGCCGTGAAGATTCATTCTGTAGTGCTAATACACACTTCGTACATATTTACCTTTCCGCAGCCAGCGGGCCCCATAACCAGTTGGGCATATCTCATATTTGCATGCAATTATTAACACGTTGTTAATCAAAATATCGAATTATCGGGATGAATTTTTAATGTTCTCCAACCGATTTTTTCTGTTGCACTACGGTTGTGCTGGTTTTCGTCTTCTTTTCAGTACTCGAACATCGCATTTTGTATATAAATTATGACAACCACGTGCCACTTGAAAGCAGTGTCTCAAACGTGTTGACACGGTGCTAGAAATCGGTCCGGTTCTCGGATATAGGTTTTTAGTACCTTAAATTTCACCATCATTTTGCGCTGGGAGGAATCCAGACGGCGCTGCGGTCGAAAACGGGAAGCTGAATGGTAATTATTTACATGCTACCAACAGTGCAGAATTCTAAATAGATGATGCGAACGAGCCATAATCTCTATTGTGCTCGAAAAGGTAACTTGAATGTTTCCTGTTTAATATTGTAATTTCCCATTCCTATACATTAATTAACGCATTTCTAATAATTCAAGATCTATTCAATTTGTACTCATTCAAATATATTTTCATTTTATATTTGATATTTACCTTTGAAATTCACACAAGCGTGATGCAAGCTCTGCAATCATCTACAATTGGCTACCTGAATTAGAACCAGTGTTCACAGTAGAAAAATGACGACGATTTATGACATCATATATTTCCCTAGGATACCGCGACTGACTGTCAGCTCTCTGCTGTCAGTTTATAACGGAACGAATTTCTCTCCAGTAAGAGCACTGAACAGTGCTCGCAGTGTATGTCGGAACATACCCAAAGATATGTGGCAGCACTGATGGAGCACCGAGCACTAGACTTGTGCTGAAGATCGTGATTAAAGTAATAGAGTTTGTTAATATAACGAAGTCTAGTTCCACTAATTGTGAAGTGTGTATTAAAAAATAATCAAATATGGGTCGAAGATCGATAAATACCACGAAAAGTGGAAAATACATGAATCCCACAGACCAAGCTCGTGAGTAGAATTATAACCTATAACTCTGACTCAACCTAACCTACTTCAATTCAATTTAATGTTCTTCACTCAACCTAAATGTGGAAGTAATTCATTGTTCTTTTCTGTTTATGGATGGTTACACATATTTTCTGCAAGTGGCCAAAATGTGATTTTGTAATTGTTCAATGTATAGAAACGGTTAAAGATATGCGACTAAACCATTGGCTAATAAACTTTGCTGATATGGAGTCGTAATGACTCTGAAGCTCAGGTTAGCAACCACTTACCAGCTAACTGCACTAATCTTTATTTGTATCAAATAATGCTGCATACTACATCACGGTTAATTGCAACAAAGGCTACTGCAAATTTCTGCTCACTTGTGTAGCTAATCCCTCTGATTGTACTCGCTTGTGTCTTGACACTGCATACCTTGATCATTCAATGCATCTTACTTTGATTAGTTTGGAAGTTAATTATTCTGCTCCCAGGAATGTTAACGTCCCAAAATAGGAAATAAGATCTTTGCGGAAGAAACTGAATTATTTGAAAAAAACCAAGTACAAATCATTTGTTAAGTAGTTGTCAAACCTGTGCGAAACATGCGTACAAAAATAAACAGAATGCTTGTAACTTATTTTCTTGGAAACGTTTAATTATACTCTTAAGGTTCATAAATGCTGGTTTGTTCTTCCATTATAATCAGTCATCAATAACAAATGGGTTTAGTTTTAGAAAAGTTGAAAGAGACTAAGCTAAATTTTCTCATCTTCCACATATATGTATGTAAAGAAAAACTAAACGTACTAACTTTTCCTGAGGTCCTATTTTTTCCAACCCTCTGTACTTTGAAAAATGAAATATTGATTATTTATTACAGGTAAAGAAGCACGTAAGAAAGAACTAAAAAAAAACAAGAAGCAACGTCAACTGGTAAGAGCTGCTGTATTGAAGGGCAAAGACCCAGCTCAAATTATTGAGGAGATGGAAAAAATAGATCAGATGGGTAAGTTCAGAAATATTTCTCCTATGGCTTACAACTTACGTAGTTCTGATTTTATTTCAACTCATGGTTTCATCTGCTCATGTACCTCAATTTTCTGTTTTCTACAGAATACAATGTTCTGCAGCCTCCACCTTTAAATGAAAAAGTTCTCAAAGACAAACGAAAAAAGCTCAAAGAAACCCTAGACAGAGTCTTAAAAATGTATGTAAGTAAATCTTGATTTATTCATATATGTGGTTATTCACTAACAATAACCAGCACAGCTAGATGCCAAAATCATCAAATTTTTGACCAAACAACTTTCTAAATCTGGTTACTACTAACAGGCAAAGGATGATCAAGAAAAATGGACTGAATTAAAAGAACAATTGATTCAATATGAACGACGAAGAATCGATTTGGTCACCTATTTTGAGGCTGTGAGGCATGCACAGCAGGTCCAAGTTGATGAAATCCCACTTCCTTCAGCTGGTGGTGATGTTACGCGGATTTATTCTGGTATGGATTTAATATTCTTATTATATCTAAGCAATTACTTGTAATATTATGTACATACTTAAAAAATGTAGCAGCATCATTCTCACGCTCATTAGTCAGACAATATATTTGTTTTCCTCACTGTAAGGTATCAATTAATGCACAAATGTAACAGAAAATTTTCTAAAAATATGAAACTTAACACCAAACCAGAAGTGTAGCAAATTGCAGAGCAATCGAGAGTAAGAAGTGAATGCTGATTACTTCTGCTATATCTGTTTTAAAGGCAATTTTCATTCTCAACTAACTTTTGTACAGGGTGACTAAAATAAAATTGAAAATTTCAGAATTTCAAAATTACTTTTGAAATGTGTAACAAAAACAAGTAGTCAATTACTCATTATAATAGCTTGTTAAAAATACTGTACTGCTTCGAGCATTTGAGTGTTCCATTCGATATATCATTGGATACTGTGCAGAGTTCAGTTAATAAGAAAAGGTCATGCTGAGATGACGGCTTGTTTTTGAATCTTCGTTAATATGGCTATGTTACATGTACTCGCGTAGATTTTGTAAAATTATAATTTCTAATCTTTTAATGATAAGTTGTTCATCGTGTCTGAGAAGATATCACGAATGCAGCATAAGTGATCTTGTCGTCATTCAATATTCAAAGGGAAGATCCTCAACTATACTCTGTCCAGCGAGAGATGAACACAGCGTTGGGCGGAGTGGGGGTTGGGTGGAGATAGCGGGGCTTGCTACTAAGCTCGTACCTATAATTTCGTACATTGTCCATGCTTTGTAACAGGATTCATAGGTCAAATAATATGAATATTGCAGTCTCATTATCTCTTACTTGAAATTTCACAAGTTCCAATTCACCCACTACTTTGTAACGATTGACGCTCGACAGTCCGAACCCAACTGTTAGGTTTGCAAGTAAACGTTAAGTTTCAGTAGCTGGGTAGCCTTGTCGGCTGTAGCTAGGTCTGCCCTGCTACAAAACTCGTTCGGTAACCTGGAGTGAGTAAAGTGGTCGGCGCATGGGGCAGGATCTGACCAAACTGGTTTAAACTTTGTTAAACTTTGTTTGGTTATTGGTTTGTTTCAGGAGCTTTGACATCTCAGATTCCATTACCTGAGATGCCACAACCAACTACACATCTTTATCCTGCCCATTCTCATTTTATGCCCCATCATCATCCTCTGATAAATATTCCTATACCACAAAGTATATTGAAAAAAACTAGTGCCTATTCATCAGCTATGTCAGCCACTCCCTTACTACCACTCAACAAAGAACCTCCAGGAGTGCCACCGTTTCCTCCACCAGATTTATCTAGCGACGATGAAGAATCGGCTGAAAAGGTAACTTTCTCGCTAATTGCAAGTGCTTTAAATCTATATTTAGTGCTTCAATTATATAGAAAATGGCACACGTCAAAAGACCCACAATAAAATGAGATTTTTCATATTTTATTCTTCTAATTAGGTCAATAGGGAAACTTTGGTTACATAATAACCAACTGCTCAGCTTTGATGTGCAAAAACATAAAATTTTTTTTTTATCATAAACCAGATTATGGCTAAACTACCTCAATGTTTTCAAGTGTGAAAAGTTGATGGAAGTGACATCAAAATCATCTGATTCTCATGTTCAAATTTCGTTACAAGTCATTTCATTTTTATATTTTCATGACTTAATAAAGACTCATGCTTTTTTGACAGAATAAAGATTCGACCCTCAAATCAAGAACAATTCGTTTTGCTGATGACAAGGAGGATAAAAAGATGGAATTAGAAACCAGAGAAAAAGTTAAAGAAAGAGAAATTGAGAAAGAAAAGGAAAAGGAAACGTCACAGGTAAAGCCGACAACTCTGCAGCAGAAAATGTTGGCAATGGCTGGACAAGATATCGATCAGTTTATGCGGGAAATGGAAGTTGTGCATAAGAAAAGAGAAACAGAAAGAGCACAGGATTTGAGTGCACGGTTAACATTGCTGGATGCCGATACTAATTCCAAAAACAATTCCAATGGAAAATCTGACCAGGATGATAACATCGAACCTCCCGGATTAATGGATCATCCGCCACCACACAATCCACATCATCCTCAGCATCCACATCAACATTCACTCCCACCCCTCGGCCTTCCACCACCGCCACTCCTTTATCGTCCTCCACCACCGCCTATGCACGCTCTTCGGATGCCGCCACCACCTCCGCCACGTATTGGACTTAGGCTACCACCAGGTAAGCAAATCACAGGTTTTCTTTTTAAAATCGGCATCACGACATAGGCATAGAATAGTACTTTGTGAATCAAGAGTGTAAAATTGAATTTTACGCCCGAGTAGTAATCGCCGTGCACGAGTGATCGACAAAACTGGCCATAGTGCTGTGTGATCATCACACAAGACTGTCAACTTGCTAACGTTATTTTTTGACACTGTGGATGTAAAATCGTCTACAGTAATATAGTCCCCGTGTCCAAAGATCTTGGAAAAGCCGAATTTTGACAAACCCCTCTGTATCACAGTGGGGTCCAGGGGGCCGGGGGTCGAATGGTGCGGGGTCCCCCTCAACGTAAAATATTTGATTATAAAAAATATATATACAAAAAAAATTATATAATAGTACTCAATAATGAAAATCGCTACTGTTTATACTGTGTACAGAAACTTAAAACACTTGTTTAAGCTTCAGTGTTGTTATCTACACTAATCGTCACGTATAAACTACTCAGTGCTGAGCACTAGGACGTATTTTTCGTTTTTCTGAGAAAGCATTAGGATAGGGAGGGTGTTAAGAAAATAAGGCGATATATTTGTGAAGTTTGTCACTTACCTTTTATACTATTGCATTCAAAAAACTGTTTTGAATATTTTTCATTTTATGCATACGTGTGGGTGAAATGTCGTTTTACGCCTGCAAACCGAGGTGTAAAAATATATTTGACGCACATATGTGTTAAAATGAATTAAAAAACATATACCATTTTAAGATAGCAGCAGAACTGAGAAATCTGGAAATTTTGAGACCCTAGAAAACTTAGGAAAATCTTGGAGAGATATCGCTAACTTATTAGTGAAAATTATTTTATTTGAGGCATCGTGATCATAGGCAGAACTAGGGACAAATTAAATATTGCGCATCCAATTAGATTTATTTTGTTGGGTATTGAATTGTTCCATTTGCACACGGATGTAAAATCTGCTTATTTCAGTTATACCAATTTCTATAAGTGATCTCAAACAACCTTTATGTGACCATTTCTGAAGCATGGCAGAATGGTGGTGACAAACTATAACAGATGGGGAATTTTGGAAAAATGGGCTCCGCATATCAGGGAAATATCAGACTATATTGTACTTCACTTTCTGTCACCACCCTGATTCATTTGATTTGGAATGATTCACTTACTTTTAGTAACATAAATTAAATGAAGTGAAAACCTTTTCGAACACTCACATTCATACAGCGACAAAATATAGACTTCCTGTGATCTTATCACAGGAAGTCTATATTTTACACCTTGGAAGACCAAGGTTCCAGATCGCGCTACAGATTGTGCTGAAATAATGAGACATAATATACAATAATCGCTGTCTCTATCAGTTCTACTCTAAAACTGCTGAACAATTAAAACAGAATATATTTTCTCTCAACCCGTGAAAACCTTACCGTATTTCGTTCATGTCTACACGAAAATGGAACAGTGAAAATGAGAAAGCTGGATGATCGACTGAGCAAAAACATTTGATTCCTATTTATCGCGAAAATCATACCGCAGCAGCAATATTTTCTGCTGCACAGTAGGGGAGCCAACTCACTCAATGCCGGGGCATCAGATATCAAACTCTCTCGTGTCAAGTATCGAATTGAAATTATGTAATTACAACAGTCAAGGCTGTTGATGGACCATCTTAGGGATATTTAAATCACATGTACACCTATGAATAGTTTTGATCCCTAAATTCTCCTTTATTAAGAAACATTTCGAGTATTTGTTGGGTGGAAATGGTACATTGCATACAATTATTGTGAGTGAAATGGTCGTGGTTAGCTACAAACGAGCCTGAAGTTAACATAAAATGTTAATAGAATAGCCTTGGAACAGCTTGCAAATGAATGCACACATAGCCAGTGAGCATGGACTACACACCTTGGCAGAAAATGCTTCCCATTATATGCTAGTTACACACTTTACAGGCAAAGAAATGTACTGGTAATACTGAATACATACATACATACGGGTTACCTCAGTACACAGGAAAACCCAAATAGCTGATTGTTGTATACGTAGACGGATCGCACACACACTTATAGCACGTGTGTATATACGCAGCTAGCTATTCTCACAATCAATCTGAAAACAAATTGGCAACTTTAAACAAGTAAGGTAGCTGAGAGGTCTAACTATCAGATGCACCTAAGTGAAGTTGGTTTACTGCAGTTTCAAAAACAAAATGTTCACGCTCAAAATAGGCCCCATATTATATTTTCAATTGTTTGATGATAGTTTAGAAGTGTATTGTAGTCGACTCACAATGTTTTCTACTGAATTATTTTTCTTCACAATTGAAAGAATTGTATTTGAGTTGTTTATATGTCAAGAACAAAAGAAAAACGTTTTATTCAGTAATGTTTTCTGGGGTCAAAGCGCATCTGAGGTGGAAGTTTGTAGGCTTACAAATTTTCCACCGAAGTATATTGAAGTCCCATCGACGGGTCCTAATGAAGTATGTGTATCTCAGATAGATGAGTAGAAAATACACATCTCACAATCAGAGAAACGAATTGAAAAAGCTTAATTCAACTAAAGTACTTGAAATGGATTGATTCATCGTACGAGTTTCGAAATACTTGTAAATGTATTTCGGTATGTGTGAAAATGTTGCATTCGTTTCACGGTCCCATTACAGTGATGAAATAATTTGCTTGTAGGCTGATATAAATTAATACTTTACTTTCAGGTCCACCACCTGGTATGCCTCGATTACTTCGACCAGGACCTCCTGGAATGCCAAGAATGCCTCCGCCACAAATGCAAATCGCAAATATGACTAGCTTGGCCAATATAGCGAATTCCCAAATTCAAACTCAAACAGCTCCAGGATCTCAGCCTAAAACTCCGAACGTATTATCAGCTGCTCCACAACTGATTAACAGAAAAGATAAGGATGGAAAAGGCTTGAGTACAATTGAAGCTAAACCCCAAATTAGAAATCTAGCTGCAGATATCACCCGTTTTCTACCAACTTCGCTTAGAGTCAAACGAGATGATAAGAAGAAACCTAGTTCTTTACCCAAGATGCCTGACAGACTTCCTGAGAACCAACCTCAAAGACTGTTGCAACCCAAAACAAAAGATGACGCTTACATGCAGTTTATGCAAGAAATGGAAGGATTGCTTTGAAAAATCAATCTCTGTATTTATATTAATTATGTCCAAGCATGCACCAAGGTACACAGGCTGATCTTATACAAAATTGTTCCACATATGATTATTCTGAACTAGATCATTCCACGCAACACGACCTTGCACATATATCTACGTAATTTATCAACTTAAACACGTATAATTGTGGAGGTACTTTCCTACAATATAATCATTGATATTAGTTACAAACTCAAGTGTTTTTCTGAATAAAGAATTCAATTGTTACTTCCAAAAATAAGAGAATCATGAAAAACTTTGATTTGTATTAATAGGATAGTTGGATTTGAAAATAAATTTTGTAGAATCTCCATGGAAAGGAATCCACGTATAATTTTTGTAGTGCAGATTCTTCGGACAAAATTTCGTATTATTTTAGTAAAAACATAGTACTATTTAACCCAAAAATTGTGTTTTATACTACAACTGTAGTGATAAGCAAGATGAGATGGAATTGTGCATGACCACATACATCTTAGTGCCCACGCATAGCTGTGAAGTCGGACATTCAATTCAGCGCAGAGAACTTCTTATAGATTTCAGTGACTATATCCTTTATGCATATAGAATAATTGCATATAATTATGTAGAATGATTTCGTGTAAGACAATTTCGCGTACCATATTGTGAGGAACTATAATAATTCAATTAAACGAATTACAAATGTCAAAACTTACTACATTAGCGATATCCTATAAACATATATCTCAGGGACATTGATGAATGTACAGCGTATACTCATAAGGATCAGTATACAAAAGGCAACATCCTAATCCCTTCTTTGACTCGACACGCTCTTTCTCCCGGCCTCTACCTCCTCTTTTTCTTCTGCTTCCAACTGGCTATCTCAAAATATGGAATGTGCCAAAGTACTCTATGTTTTTCTTTTTATTTATTATGTTTCAAATTTATTTAACAGTTTAATTTTGTTTTAATCACTTGAGCACCACTTGGAGGGATTCAATGAAGGATTACGAACAAGGAAGTTGCACTTAGGCTAGTTATTTCAACATTCGTCAGATTTTTGTCAAGAAAAATTTTTGTTACCGTTAATCTATAGATCTTTCATTCCTATAATTATGTCAACGCTCGGGATAACATGACCGTTTGTTGATAGGGGAGGGGGATAGTAACGGTGGAAGAAAAATAGGGGAACAGGTGGGAAGACGAAGATGGAGGAAAGAGATCGATAAAGAGGTGAGGAATTGAGGAAGGAAGAATAATATAATTGAAGGAAGGAAACAGGAGGATAGGCAAAGAATAAGCGAACAAATTCTCAAAACCGCGGTTTTAAGTTATAGCAATGTTTTATTGTATTTTTGCTTGGGAGCTGCAAATAGCGAGCACTACTGGCATCAGCGGGAAAGCGTTGACTCTACCGTGACGGCAGGGGTAATGTCTCGACTTTGGCTGGCGTCCGGGGTTGTTAATGGCAAGCGCGGACCATGGAGAGAGGTAGGTCAGCTGAACGGAGCTGACCGGCTCTAGCATGCGGCTGTCGGACCAGGGGGTTGCGGGTGACAATTAAATTTGCTACGCCGAGTTATATATGATATCCAATTTTCATTTCAGCATTGTGTTGATCTTGACGTTGAGGACATTCTTTGATATGTGGTTGGCGCAACTTCAACTTTTGGCTTATTGACGGTTATTAACTCAGAACCTACTAACTCATGTCAGGGGAACATTCACCATTCTGCTAACTTCCTGTCGCATTCTAACAATGAGTCAAGTTTCTTATCCATCGACATTATGCCTGCTTTAATAAGTCGAATGCACGTCAACATTATGACAAGTGCATTAATAGGATTTTTTGAAGAATTTTCCAGATGTTCTTGTTTATACCATTTATGTGAGCAGCAAACTCATAATCTCATGAAGACGTCATATTGGATTTCGAACTATAGAAAACAGGGAAGTAGGATAAATCACTTGGCCAACATAAACCTGACTCATCAAGCTTTGCGTCGATTCTCTGTCACCACTGCTTCTTTTGACCAAGGATTGCACAGACAGTACGCTGTTTATGCGCACTTGCCTCTAAAAGAACTATTAAAACCTTTTTCACAATAAGAGCCATTTCGCATGTATTTGTAAGCTCAACTTTTAATCTGGCTTGGAAATCAATCCCTTTCGGCATTTTTATTTGTATGAAATATTAATAACACGGAGCCTAGATATAACAACAATCGACGTAGTCTTTTTGGCTTTATTTGCAGCCAAGAAAAGGAGCCCTATCATTTTTTCATAATGTCCTACCATCATGGTAGCGCTGCTAACTTTGATGTCAGATGATCGATTATGTAATTTCACTTTTCACATTTCCTACCATCCAAGTACTATGATTGGTTTGCAAAGTTCAGTCAACTGAACAAAATGCTCGGATGATGAGAAATGTGAAAAGTGAGATTACATGATCGACCCTGAGGTTCAAGGCGTCCGTTTGTTGTTGTTTGTATCGAGTGATCATGGCATTTACCTTCTAAACTTGACATTAGCAATGCCAGTGCCTCTAGCGTAGAAAGATCTGGCTGCAATTTTTCAACCGTTTCTTATACATTACGATCATTCTCCTTATATCTAGGTTTTGTGATTAGTAAAATCAGCAAATAGAATCATTTCCATTGGGAGCTGTTAGGGAACTGTGATAGTCTGCTCTGCTAAACTGCGGACGACGATCGAAGTATCGACAGTAGGATTGTTCCAGCCAATCAAGCGTTCCACTGACCCTACTATCGTTAGTTGAAATTTTTTCTTACAGATGCTGAGGTGTAGAACACGCTCATGCCACACTTCCCAATAGAGCAAGTAGAATATATTTACACATGTAGAACATCAGTAGATATTAGTAGTGCATTTGCATTATCTGTCGCATACAGAACTGTATGTACATTCCGCCGATGCAGTTTTCTCCTATTAAGGAGACCAGTACAGTTTGACTTTTATCCATCCAAACAGTAGAAAATGTTCATGTTCTTGAAAAAATGCTTAGTTGCTGTCGATGGTTTGCGAACTTCATAACCTGAAATTTACATGAGATTTTAATAGCAAATAACAGCAAGGAATTGATAAATAAATAAATCTGTTTCCAATCGACTCAGTTACTTGTCGGAAGGATTTTGGAGCACCGTCGGACCGGTTGAACTTTTGGAGAAATCTTTTTGTTCAGAAGACTTGCCCTTCTAGATTCAATGAGTGACTAAGCTGAATCAAGAGGGTTTTCTATGAAACGGCCCATAAACCAGCGTCAACAGGGCCTGGTTAGGATTTTTTATCCCTTCGTCTGCACGTGGGGTCCCATTGAGTCACAAGGACCTGGGAAGTACAAAGTCTCAATTGTGATGATACGATCGAATATAGCTCTCTTTAATTGTATTGTAAAATCTTCACTTGTATTGGAATGTGAATAAACTTAAGTTTACATTTCGTCTTTTTGTAAACATCTATTGAGTGAATGTAAAGATATTATTGATATAAGTTATTCGTGGGTAATCCTTCCATGAGCCCTGCATCAAAAATTCAGATTTCAATAATTTTTTTTTTTTCTTATTCAGTCCTTGACCTGGTCTGAAATTTTTTATATGAAAATATACGTACTTCCTAACATTTTGGTGATTGAGCCACCTGCAATATGGATTTCAAAAAAATGTCAAGTGTAAAGATTAACAGTTTTTCGGCATCGCCTCTGTATTATCAAATTTATAATAGTTGCTGTGTATATAAAATAATTTAAAGAGTGTTTGTATACAATAACATTACATAGTAACAATATTAATTACAAGTTCGCCGTACAGCCTAGTAAAAACAATTCTGAGCCTTCCAATTTTAGCAAGTCAGAAGTAAGGTAGGTCTCGCTGGTATTTGACTTGCGCGCATTGAACAACACATGTCGTGTTAGCTAAATGTATCGCTCTTATTGGTCGAAGAGTACCAGAACCAACCTTATTTCTGACCCGCTAAAACAAGGGAAGTCAAAATCGACATTACTCGAAAGTACATAATTAGGTGACAATGACTATAATTTCAGTTTGTCACCTAATTTGCGTATCATCATTTCAACAATATACTTATCAGTTTGAGTATAAAACAGTTGAAAGATCGAGTTTTGCAAAGACAAGAAGTAACTCTCTTTGGAAAACAATCGCAAACAGCACGTTGAGAAAAAGAATTGTTTAGATCAACTATAATTTTATCATGGGTGGCAAAACAAAGTTATTTTTTCCCAATCGCATTGTATTTGTTAGAACGGAAAACATCTTTTTTCGTCAGCTAATACATTTTCTTTGTAATTAACAAAAAGAAGGTGTTGTTGAACCAATCAACCTTTTTTCTCATTGTCAATATGCGGTAATATTCTTGTGTACAGAAAATGGGTGTACAACTATATGAACATTATTACATTACATTTTTATTTTTCGATTCAGTGTAGCTCAGTACTTGGCTAGGTCAATTTAAAATTTCAATTTCTTTTAAAACTTGTTTTTTTTTTCCATCCGTTTTTATTTTATTTCAGTTTTTATGATCTAAGTATATAATTTTTTAGAATAGTTCAGTCGTTTATTGTATACTTATTGTTGCAAGCCATCGATGTTCTTTCGTTATTCAATTATGTGTCTGTTACGATGGGTTTAGATAGTAAAGACGTATCTTGACGAGATGAAAAGAAAAATTGTACCCGACATCACCATTATACAGATTTGAAATGATGTATAGCTACATCGTGAGAATTCAGTAAGGTTGCATGCTAACTATAAAACCAAGTTACAATGCTTAACGCAAAACACATAGTCCCCATGCAAAACTCAAAGAGCCTACTTCACAGAATCTTTACAGTATTCATCGTTCTGAAATACGATTTTTCTATTCATCTCTCTGCGACACTTCATTTTAGATCTTTATAATACGTCTTTTTCTGTAGGACTCGTTGATTACCGCAATAGTTGCAGTACGGATACATATGGGGCATTTCTTGTCAACTAGACCAGATCCTGATCCTCATATTTTTCATTTTTCCTAAAATTTTTTGTGAGTATAAGAAAACCTCAAAAACACCTGAATGAGAATTATTTTTCTTAATACATTTCCCTGAAAAATCTCCTACAAACAAAAACTATCAAAGGTCGTGAAGCAACGCCTTAATTGTAAAATCTGGAAAAATACCAAAAGTATTATACCCTATTCCGATCATTTGGGCACAAGATCCGTGATGGTAAATAACCTCTTTAGGGGTGTTTAGGCAACAAGAACATTTATATTTAACCAAAAATATAATTTTCTTCTATGTTTGGCTGAAGTTGCAACTTTTCCGATTTTTTAAAACACTTTAAGAAGTCGGTAAACGTCTTTTAAAAATTTGAACGTAGTGACACCACTTATATAAAGCGATTTTAAAAGAATTTCTGCTGACCGAAAAACATTCAGAATGTAATTTTAATAAACACTATAAGAAACTAACATTTTTCTGCTTTTAGTTGCATACAAAATGTTGTAGGTGTTTAGACACCTAAAAGTAGATCGTTTACCATCATGGGCCTTATGCTAAAATGATTGGAATAAAATCAGCGTTTCTGGTATTTTTTTTCCTCATATTTTACAATTAGGTTGTTTCTTCAGGACTTTTTAGTCATTACTTGTAGGGAATTTTTTAAAGAAATGTAAAAAAATGGAGTCATGCGTTTTGGGAGTCCTATTACACCTAACAAAAATTTCGTAAAATGCAGAAAACATGAGGGTCATAACTTGGTGTAGTTGACAGGGAATACCCCATATACAGCATCATAGGCCTCTTATGAATTAGAAATTTTTGTTCACTTACATCTAATTTCAGACAGGATATGAATTGGATGATAGATATATTCATGTACTTGTAACAAAAATTACCGCTGCACAATAGATTTTTTCTCATCAATTAGAATTAGAAATAAACACTTTTTTCAATATAGCTTACTTTTGAAGAAACTAGTATTCTAATTGTGTTGCATATTCAAAGTTCGTTGAATTAAGTTTATGAGCCTCCATAGATGTTGGACATTAAGGAGCTCGCAACAAATTCAAAATTACACTGATTAAATATGAATTCGCGAATGATGCACCGAAAAGATGTACTACTCTACTAGATCATCATGAATACACAATATGCATCATTTATTTATAAAAGAGCAATATTTCTCATCCATCTATCTGTATCATTATTCTAAATGAAAACATCTATTTGTAACAGGTAGTGAAATGATGAATTAAAATTAATCTTTAATGAAACTTTGGTGCAAAAAACATCGTACTTGACTTCTGAAATAAAGCCAAATTTAATAATATTGCAAAACATTATTCTTATTTTCTAATCGATTATTTTCTTTCTTCCGCTATTCACTATATAATTTGTTAATGTGGTCATGTTACATTTCCTTTATAGCTACTAATTAATTCACATATCCAGTGAAAAATAATTACTTCTACATTGTTCGAAATCCCCTTACAATTGACCATACGTACTGAATTGAAGAATAGCATTATTGCGTTAATAATGTAATGTAATGTAATGTAATTTATTAAACAGGCTGTAGGATTAAAATCCTCTAACGGCCTAAAGAAAATACAAAAAATATACAGAGCATACAATAAGAACAATAGTTGAAAGAATAATTGAAAATCGTAGTTAACAATAAGCAATAAAAAAAAAAAACATTTTAAGAATAATAATAGTACTATATGTATGGTCTCTCAACGTCAATTGTCAATAATAAGAAAAAGAAAATAATAAAGCTTAAATTGCACTAGGCTGCCTAAAATAAAAATAAAAAAGCACGTTTGCACATAATAGTGATTCACAGATTCAGGACTCAAATTAAACACAGGTATGTAACTGCACATTAATCCAACGCGCTCACAACATCAGCTCGCTCAATTGCCATAAGATGATTGAAGCAAGCTGCTTTAAACACATCCAATGACATCGAAGTAGTAACAATTGGCGGTAGAGAGTTCCAAAAGGTAGTGCCAACAACTAGGAATGAGTGCTGCAAGATTGACGTGCGAGGAATTGGTGCAAGGAGCGTATCAGTCCGGTTGTTATGTCTATGCCGGGCAATATTGTGATTTAATCTGATACGCTCACACAGCAAAGCGTTTTTATTTAACACCAAAATTCCATAGAATATACATCCTACAGATATAAACGGCGGTTATACGGCGAAAGCCACCCGAGATCCAGCCGAGGAGTACTGATGTGCTCTCCAAGCCTCTTACGCAACACAAACCTTACACAATTGTTCAATGCAACTGTTAACTTCTTCTCAAGGTTCAGATTCAAATTTGTAATGATAACGTTGTAAGTATATTTTTGCAACTCATGCGATCAATGGATCCTAACATATGAAAACGTATCCCAGTGAGATAAATAAAAAAAGTATTAAGCTACTTTTAAATCGTTGTCCACCAACTTCTAATACTTGGATATTTATCGATGGACTTCACATTAAAAATTGAGGATATATTGACAGTACTGACTGGAACTGTTAAAACAAAAACATTATGATGCAAAGAATTAAATATTGTAACTAAACCTGATCGAATTGAATTTGATTTGAACAGCAGGTTTTTATTACAGAAAATATTCATGACCATCAGGAGATACGCCTTTTTCATTAGGACCCGTCGATATGCACACAACTATATTATTTGTACACATGGCATACATACGTATGTGTCAAACAAGTAAAACAGACTTAGGTATGATCTGAATTTGTTCCAAGTTTGTTGTGTTTAATTTGATGTCTGGGAATAATTATTACTTTAATGAATAAGACATGATTTTAATAATGATGCTAATTTATTTTTATATCGCGTGTTATTTGTAAAAGATTTCGCAAAGCAACTAGATCTATATGTCTATAAAAGGTAGACTGTATACGCACTAAACCTTATATGTTTCAAGATATCAGCATTTACATTTCTCTGATTTCCCAATTGTAATGATATAGTAATACAAAAACTCTAAATTAAACGGACACCGATACTGCATGTAAATAGTTTCATTACCAGTCTTATAATATTTTGCAAATTTCATGTGCTATTAAAGCTTGTTCTGAACAACAACTGTACATGTAACTTTGAGTTGACTCTTGTGCTTTAGTACTTACGCTCTTCTTCACAATCACTGCTGAGAAACTATGTTATCTGGTATGAAGGCTCATAGTACCATTAAAAAATTACTACCGCAAGCCGATTTTCGGTTTAGTTGAATTGTACATAGAGATCTTCACATTTCACAAAATGCTTCAGTACAGCACAGTATCGTGCAATGAGGCTTCTATTAAATATAAAAATCTGGACTAAATAGTCCTTTTTCAATGAATCATAACTCATGTTACGTCTAGTTTAATTCGATCTCCTAGTTAACAGTATTTACTAATTATGACAGATGACTAAGGGGGTCCAGCCCTACCTCACCGATGAGAAAATATTCATGGTACCACTTGCTGTGCGTTTCCTCACTAAACGCGCTGCTACTGAAAATTCCAGAAATTCAGATTAATCATTGGAACCATTGCAACATTGATAACGTACCGGTAAAATATAAACAACAGATTACGAATAATGAATAATTTTACACTGCAATATGTTTTCAATTATTAGTTTTGATTACTAACGACTTGCAGAAATTTCTTTAGAAATTCAAAATCTTGATCGAATTTCAACTCATAGTCGTACAATTATTGTTGGGCGAAAAAATTTCTAATTGATTTATGTGTTAGAATTTTTAGGAACAACCTTACGACAGGGTTATTGATCTCTTCAAGTTTGTTTGCAAACTGCTTCAAGATAACTTCCGTGAAATGATGAGGGAGCGGTTTAGGAAAACAGGAAAATAATAGTTGCAATCTGTAAAACTGCAATTTTACGGATTTTCAAAAGAAGATAGACCGGGCTCTTGCATCACAAATAATATAACTACTGATTCTTACACTATGCGTATTTGTACTGCCTCATTTGGCCTCCCTTTTTCTACTTTTACCAATTAAACTTAATCCGATCCAATCTTGATGTAGCATACCCGTTAAACAGGCGAAGAAAGGAATTTAGAAAATGGGCAATATAATCGAATACATGATTGTAATGAGAAGTTGGAAATTGAAAGCATAGTGAGCCCCGTGTAGGACTGAACGATGTTGGATTTAACCATGTAAGAATGAGGGGTGTAGGATTGAACGGTAGCGGACTGAAGAATTATGAAAGACTGAATGGTGCAGGACTGCGCTGTATAGGACTGACCGGTACAGAATTCAACAGTATAAAACTGAGCAGCGTAAATACGAAAGCTGTAGTTTTAATTACATGTAGGATAATTGCCTGTAGGTCGAATTGCGTGTACTATAATTTAGAAAGCTTTGTATAAGACTCAACGTGTAGAATTGAAACTTTCCCGTAAGATTCCCTGACTACTTCCGCTTTCCCGTTTTCTTGCTGTTATCGTCACGCTGTCTATAGGTTGTCTTTTACTTTGATAGCTAAACCATGAAATATGACATTGAAAGTGGTACTAACTCGACATATCATGTGGAGTCAATGGTTTTTCAATCACCCTTTGAATGATGCTCATCCACTGCGTCCTATCATCGTTGCTTTGAGCCGAAAGTAAATAACTTCTGTCAGGTGTCTCAAGAGTAAAGGAAAAACCCTGATCCTTAGCACCGGTTGGTACACCCAGTTTTACAGCGAAGCCATCCATGGTGGATCCCAAAAAAATTTCTCCTTTTGGATGTGCATCCTAACACAGTAAATCCACGAATATTGTAATGATTTTCCTTTCAACACTACAATCAATCAATCAAATATAACAGCAAATGCGGATGATTTTTTCTAAATTTGAAATACTTTTTACCTTTGTTGCCACAGATTTCTTTTAAACTCTAGGGCATGTCAGTATGTATTAAAACTATGCTGTGTATTTTTTCAAACTGTAGTGAAATGAATTTGACTGTAGTACTTTAGTGAAAAAAAAAATTGTTTTAAATACGATTTCGTTTCACTGCGATAAAAATAAATAAAAAATCGGTGTAAAATATATTCTCATGTGAAACTTTTGCAGTTTTTCAATGTGAATATCGATGTTTTGTTCGTCATTCAGAACAGTGCTTAAAATTAGGCACAAATTATTGCGACGAATGCTTTTTTTTTCATACGATTTACGATTTTGGTATCCTAATTATAATATTCATTGGATATGTTTATGCTAGGACAAGCAATTTGTAGATTGGTATCTCCATGTGGTCTCCACCACAACTAAATAAAGTACATGGGCTGTTGCTTGTTCACAACTTCTATTTTGTCCATGCAAGTTGACACGAAAGCTGTGATTGCATTAACATAACTGATTAAACTAGCCCTAGGTATAATTTTAAAATAAATTTGCAACCCTTTGACAATAACAGTTTGACGAGGTTGAGGATTCAAGAATACCTTCATATTTTCGTGAATGTCACTATCCACAACAATTAAATGAGTTTTTTATTGCACAAGTTGCCCACTTAAATGAATTCAACAAATTAAACATTTGCTGATCGGTTCAATATGTAAATATAATTAACAATAATAAAAACAATCGAAAACGTTGATTTTTTACTTTTGAGGATAGTGACGTGTACAAACAAAAATATGAAGTGTTCTTTGACCTGGATTTTGTCATGTTGTTGCCACGAAAGAGATGCAAACTTATTGTAAAATTGTACCTTCGAGTAATCAAATCAGTTAAATTGAAGCAAAAACTTATACCTCTATTCAGTACAAATAACTCATGTTTGGAAACAGTTAAAAAATGCGAACTTAATTGTGGTTGAATCTATAATAATCTTAATGTGAAAACCACACATCCTTCACAAAAAACTTGCAGAAATATAAGAAGCATACTAATTTCAATATTGAGGGTCGGCCTGACCATTAAGAGCATTTGATTTTGAATACTTTCTGAAATTATAAATTAAACTAATAACTATAAATGTTAGTGTAAAAACGTTCCCACGCACCAGTATAAACGTTATTTCCGAGTGAAAAATAATTTTAAATTGTACTCAATATGTGGCCAGAGATTAATATGATGTTCTATTTATATAGTGCTTTATTCATCATCGTGTTTTGGAATGAAAATTCCACACACTAGAACCTGTCATTAAACCCCTAAATTCGTCATTTCCATGAACAACAAACTATGCCAAACTTTTTTGTCCATATTTTCATCACATCGTGGTCGATAAGTTAACAATTTGATCTGTGCTCAGTTTCAATAGAGAGATTACAGTTCATAAAGTAAATATGACCTTACCATAGGCTCGTCATGGTACATCAGCTTCCGACCATCTAGAGTGAACCATCTTTTCTTATATGCATCTGAATGCCTTGGACCCGTTTTCCACAGATACCCTTCTCGGGCAAAATCTCTTGTCAGTTGCAAAAGTAATTCAGATTCTGAGATTCCAGGATATGCTATTTGTAAGCGATGCAGCTTTGCACATCTAATGGCCAAGTACCAGTTTGTTATAACTTCAGGATCTTCATGATAGACATAAAGATGTCTTGTGGTCCCATCTTTCATAAAAGAAATTTGTAAGCTATTTTGAAGGCCAGTTTTTGCAGGTGCAAATGCGACATTTAATTCTGATATCCTGAGTACAGCTTTTGGTTCCTTGAAATTAAGAAAATGCCGATTACTTTCTGTAATATCGTTAATATTTACTATCGCGTTTCTTATAGCATTATGATATTTTATGACTTTGAATGCCTATTTAAATATAACGAAATATATCCATACATTTTCAAGTCCACCTGATTTATTTTAAAGAGAATTTTTTTCTTCTATTATTACCTAATTAAATCATTTTCACCTTGTTCTCTTTGACATGATATTTTAACGTGTCGTCGGCCTCTGACAGAACAAATTTTCGTGGGTGATATTTTGAGTCCTCTTTTCCTCGCTTCATCAAGAATCCTTCCATGAAACCAGAAACATAATGATTCTGTCTTTCTGGGTGACAAAATTCTTCACGTTCATATTTAGCTCGTATCCATTGCTCCACTAGTACTCTATTCAACACAAGCATCATTCATAGGATTGGACGTTACATGATTATCAACAACTAAAGATAATTTATCAGGATACTCGGTTGAATCTTCATAGCATATTCTGCAGATTCTACAAGTCTATCTCTATGGCCATGAAACTAATAGTATAGTTTTGTATATCAACCTTACAAAATAAGATTTTATGCACGTAATTCCCTACTGATTGTTAGTTCATGGTAAGTGGAAACATTAAAGTTATTAACGTTAATGTCATGAATTGTTGAAAAAAAAATTACTTTTTTGCAACTTAAGAATAACTTTGAAGCAGTTTAATTTTCAAAATATGAGTATTTTCATACTGTGTTATAGATTTATAAATTCCAGACAATCCTAAAGTTGCAAAATAACGAGTTTTTCTAGAAATCCATAGATACATTAACATTGCAAACTTTGGCCCTGTTGGGAAATTAAGTAATAGCTATTGGCTGGCTATAAAATTTGGCAAATTATAATTTGAGGTGTAATAAAATATCACTTACAAGTAATATACATCATAATACATCTGTATATTACAAATCACATAAATCTCAACGCAATCCTGTCATAATGGCTAGCTTGTTATTGCTCGGTATGTACTTTGTGGTATTACACAATGTCCTGTTTAGATAAGTGGTTTCCTATTGGTTCTTGGTACTTATATAACGTCAACTTCAAGATAAATTTCCCAAGTATGGAATATAAGGAAAATGTGAAAAAAAGAATGAAAGATGTCATAAAACGCTATAAAGGTAAAAAATGGCAACATTTGCACACAACGTTTTGGGCTCTTCAATTAATACAAGACATATAAGACATAATTCAATCATACTATTTTTCTCACCAGAACTCAACAGGATAATTCAGAATGACAATAGTCCGCAAAGGTTTCATGGTTCAGAGATCATACATGTTACTTGGAAAAGTGACTTACTGTGGTGCATCTTGATTGGGCCTTCGATAACAAGAAGGTACTCGTTCTTCATAATGAAGTCGTGCCACATTATTACCAACTTCGCGAACGCGAGTTACTTGAGAGTCTTCCCATCGATCCAACTTTAAATGTTTCACCTTTGATATGTGAGCCCCCATAGATCGATGCACACCGGCACACCTTGTGCACACAAAGATTCCAATATTGTATGAAGCCCATTCTGGATCTGAAAATGCAGATCATTCAGAAAACTAAAGTCAATTAAAGCAACATTATTTTTTAATAAGGTTAAACTTTGTAACGTTAATGTATAGATGCACTTTCAGGAGAAATCGTCATTTTGCAATATCAGAATTTTCTGGAATTTCGTAAACGGTAATAAAACAAAATATTCAGGGAGCAGAGGTAAAAGTTTTTCCACAAAAATTGTTTAGAGAAAAAAATTAGGTTGTTAACTATTTTTCTTACATACTACAGCTTGAAAGGCATTTTGAATACAACTACAAAGTCTAGAAAAAAAATATAGTTGGTAAAGCGAATTTACCGGGTATTAGTAACATGGAGCAACAATGATGATTCAAATGATATGATTCATTTATGAATGCTTATTACTAATGCTGAATTACATTTTCTATTAAATGCAACTCCGTGAAGAACAAAATGTAAATAGCGGTTGATGTCTTAGCTAGCTATCATAACTGCTTTTCTAGACACGTGCAAGTATTGGATTAAAGCAATGTTGTACAAGATACCTGTCAAAACTTGAATCAAAGTAAAGCGCGAGTGTGATTGAACATATTACGAAAGTACATTCAGGCATACTTGGATTCTTCACAATCTTCTTGTACAGTAACTGCGCATTTTTGATTTGAATACAAGCTAGTCAAACCAGAACATGTATTGAATACCGATAGTCGCCAGTTGATAAGAAACGCAGTGATAAAAACTTAGAATGGAGTATGAAGTGAAACATTAGTTTTTCTACTTTTCCTTGACAGCTTGACAAGCAGTCACCTCCCCGTAAAATACACGCATCGTACGCTATGCAGGAACATCCCTCGTTACTTTTTCACGTCTACCGCGAGATGTTGACGTCAATGTATTTGTATGAACATAATTGAAATATTCTATGTGCCTACGGTAAATATACTTACTTTTAGTTCCGCAATCAGCACAGACGTTATTTCCAGGTTTTTTTAGGAGCTCTGCTAACAACTTTTCGTTCGAGTCCGCCATCTTGATACACTCGTTTTGACCCCGCCAACACAGTGCCTAGTTACAAGGAGAACGATCGTACTGTGTAAGAAACGGCCGAATAATTGCATCCACATCTTTCTGCACTAGAGGCGCTGATGTTGCCAATGTCAGGTGTAGAAGGGGAATGCCGTGATCATGTGGTGATCACGTGATGCAATTAAGAAAGGGAAATCTGTGGTCACGTGATACAGACAATAACAAACTGACGCCATGGACAGTGCATGGACCTGACATTAACATCAGAAGCGCTATCCTGGTGGACAGTGTGAGAAAATGATTGGGCTCGTTATTTTGGCCGCAAATAAAGCCCAAAAGCTTATGTCGATCGTTCTCCTTATACCTAGGCTCCGTACCCGCCAGCTAGCGCTTACTCCACCGTTGACTGAGGATTACTAAAGATACCCAGCTAAATGGGACATTTTGAAGCTCAGAGAAAGCCGCTGAGGGTCACTGAGGAGAGCTTCGGTATAGAAATTTTCAATTACTACCGATTCAATTTCCATTATTAGCTCCATAAAGCAAATGTAAAGCATTGCCATCAGCCATGGCTGGCTGTATCAAGTAACCATATCCTATCAGGAACAGTCACCCATTAGAGCTACCCCCCGGACACATGCGGCAACGCACGCTTCTGTCCTACTACGAAAATATGATCACGTAATGTCGTCATCACGTCCCATCGCTTATATCTAAATTATGTGGCACTGATAGTCGTGAACACGGTCTTATATACAGATCTGGAAACTCCTATGCTGAGAGCCACGATCATTCGTGTCGCTTAGCGAGTGCAAATTTCGATTCTAGCGGCATCACCAGTTGTCGCTGCGGTCTAGTTACCAGGATAACAATAACACGATGACTGAGCGTGAGTGAGCAAATACCCATATACACGGTCTTACATACAGGTCTTGCGACTCAATAGAATTCCAATGGTAGAGAGTGGCTCCTCTGTTGAAGAAAAATCCAGATGGAGCTGCGATCGAGGGATGCATCAACATAACCTACAATGTTTGAATAAGCCTTTGACGTTAGGATTCCACGCCCATGTGACCACGAGCGCGACTATCGTCATCCTTGTCGCACCGGGCATCCCTCGATCGCAGCGACGCTAGCGGCTTGACACATTAAGAGGCCCACGTCGAAACTCAGAGTCGCAAGACCTGTATGTAAGCCGTGCCCATATACATAGGTATATGCGATACTACGGTCTTGTCTGGACTCCACTCGGCCCCGCCGCCGCTGTTGATAAGATCGCAACGAACCTAGTGGCGACTAGTGAACACAAAAATTGCTTCAATAAGCGACATACCCCCGCCAATGGAGTTTCCAGACCTGTATGTAAGACCGTGGTCGTGAACCTACCTGCCCATTGAAATGTATGTATCGATTCAATTGACTGTATGAGACACTTGACTACCAGCGCCACCAGCGGCTGGCGACATTTTGATCACCGCTCGCATTATGGGTGGCGAGCGGGGCGAGGAGGGGGGAGCTAACTGTGGGTAATTTTTCCGTTAGATCCGACAGACGTAGTGGGCGTTGTGCTATTCGGTAATGGGAGCTTTCCAGCAACGACACAGAACGACACAGTCGGACACAGCTGCGGAGCATGGTTGGACACTGTGTCGGATTCATTGCTGCCAATTTTTTAGTTACAGATTTTAATTTCGACGCATGGTAGTGTTTATACTTATTTATTAAATGCAATGATAATCTACACGCGTTTCACAAATGTTTTTTTTTCCTGGAGCGCTCAATGATCCTAGATTTTTCGTATAATGCATGAGCGGACTCTAGTGACTGAATTAAGAACCTCAAAGCGTTCCAACAAGCACCAAGGCACAGTGTTCGTCCGTGTAACACAGTGTCACACTGTGTCTCCTTGCTGGAAAGCTCCCAATATTAGCACCTTCGGAGTGTTTTATGTCAAAATAACATATCAAAACGCCATCAATAAGCATTTTATGGGTAACGTTGGGTTCGCTACCTTCGTTTAAAAAGTGAGGTAGAAAAGGATAAGCCTTTGATATCGGACCGACAGTTTACTATGCCGTTATTGCAGCGTGCATTCCTATTGGCTATTTTTTAAATTGCTGATAGCTTACCATTCAATTTTTCTGACATGCGAACTCATGTCTGGCTGATGATATGATCTTGGGTGCTGTATGCTCCTCTCACGGTGTAAAAATAATCCGTGGCTCCTCAATATAAGAGATTAGTGATGCTTCTAGTGTGAGCTTCAGAACGCATACAGTGAGATAGAAGACCGCAACTAATCTGTAAAGCGAGAGAGACACAAAACTGCCGTCGGTGTTGGTAGCGGATATCGTGAAACCCTATGAAAAACAGTTTCTGACATTGTACATAACCTTCAAGTGTGAGGCACGCGTTATCAAAATCTACGACTGTCACTATTCCTCTAACCGTGTTCATTGAAAATTTTCAAAATTAGAGCATTCAAATTGTGTGTAACCTAAGGTTCCTATTTGGTCAGTGGGTTAACTACGATGTCCGACCCTCGAATTCGCACTTTAAAGATAAAAACCGGAGTAGTGAAGCGGCTCGCCAAAGAGAAAGTTACTTACGAAAGAGAAGCTGCCCAGCAACGCGACAGAATACAGAAATTCAAAGATCAGGGTGAGATCAGATATTCACGTGTTCTTTAATCAATTAACTCATTTGGCGAGGCCACGGCTGTGAAGCATTCTTGTGGCGCAGAATTCTGAATAAACCAAAGTCTTTATAGAACTAGGATACCTAACCTATTGTAGCAATTTTTGGACTCACTAATTTTTCTTGTACGTCAAAATTCACAGTCACAAAAAGGCTAAAACCAACAATGCGGTTTGGTATATATGACGTTACGAAAAATTATCTGTCATATTTTAATCTGTGGCTCTTCTCAAGAATTTAAAGCTCACGAGCTAATACAGTCATCATAATTACTCATTTTGTGAATAAATGCAGAGAGCACCAAACTTTGGCATATCTACCTGCCAAATCTGGTGGTTTTCTTGACAATTCTACGAAATGTAGTTAGATAAATAATGCTTAGTTACACTCATAAAGTTGACGTCTGAAATTGGTAAGATCTAAGTTAATGATTTAATAATAACATGGGAATTGCATATGGGAAGACTTTGGCGGGAAAGCTGCTACGTTGGGCCACCATATTTGAGTCTCTGTTGAAGCTCAAAAACCATCGCATCTTTCTTTTAATATGCAAGAAACAATCTATCTTTCCAACCCATTTAAAATTCCCTTAGCTAATCTCTAACGGTATTAATTTTAAAATGTATAAGTCGCGAACTGCTTACCACTATAATGTATAAAAATTTCAAAGGTCGTTACTTAATCCCGAGATTAGTGACTCTTATGCTGCCATCAGTAAATATCAAAATATTTTGCTGGCGCTTGAGAACGATATTTTAATAGAATTACCTGTCGAGGGGTCAAAAAATTTTTTTGACACACAACATTTAAAATTAGAATCTACTTTCACAGCTCACAAAGCTTTTCACATTAACAAGCTAGCTAATCTCATAAAGAACAAAAAAAGACCTGCTTCTAAACCAATTGACTCGACCTTTGAAAATTGGTTTGTGAACCTCAGTAATACTGAAATACCTGTAAATGTTGCTGACGTGCTAAAAATGGAACCCAATTATGGCACCTCTTTTGAGGTCCATCGCATTCCAACTAACAAACTCATCGCTGACTTCGAATCTAAGATCTCTCTGATTTCCTCTAACCATCGCAATATGGCTAGACTAGATTTTACAAATGCCTTAAAAAAGTTTATAAACACTCCTTCTCTTATAAAAGTTGAAAACAAGAAAATCCTTGACAAGATTAAAGAAACTAAGATCTTTCATAAACATAACCAGGATTTACTTTTCTTGAAGGCAGACAAGGGCAACACGACCGTTGTTATAAATAATCAAACCTATGAAGAAAAAATGTTACATGAATTCTCCAACAAAAACACCTACAAAGCTGTTAGATTTGATCTTACGTGTACCCTTCAACAGGAAGTTAAAAAATTAACGATGGATTGGTCCAAAAGTAAACACATTTCTGACCAACTTAGACGGCAAATTTCAAATACTGATTGTGTACCACCTAGAGCTTACGGGCTACCTAAAATTCATAAACCGGATACACCGTTAAGAATCACAGTTTCTTTCACAGATAGTCCCACCATCAATCTAGCTCACTTCCTTAGTGAATGGAATGGCAATAACATTGTCCCTCCTGTGTCACGTGTCAAAGACAGTTTTGCTCTTGTTAAAGCTATCAAGAACTTTCTTCTTCCACCTGATCATGTGATGGTTTCGCTAGATGTAGTGTCATTGTTTACCAACGTTCCTCAAAGTTAGCAATTAACGCGGTGAAGCAGCGTTGGCATCAGTTGGTAGATAAAATTCTTGTTCCACTCAACGAACTTATAAAAGCATTACATATTTGTTTTAAGGCTGCCATTTTTAAATTCAATAATAAAAACTATGCTCAAACCTATGGTTTACCTATGGGCTCGCCGCTCTCTCCAATTTTGTCGGATTTGGTTATGGATGATCTTGAACAACATTGTCTAAACAAAGTGGACTTTGAGCCTCCTTTCTACTTCAGATATGTAGATGACGTAATCACAGCGGTACCTTCTGATAGAGTTGACGAAATGCTATCTGTGTTCAATCAATTCCATTGGAGATTACAATTCACCTCTGAAATAGAGTGTAATCGTCGAATCAGCTTTTTGGATGTTCTGACCATTAATGTTAACCAGCTCATCAAAACTGACTGGTTCCATAAGGTCACCTGGTCACAAAGGTTCTTAAATTTTCATTCTCACCATCCTAGATCTTACAAAATTGGAACGATTCATTGCTTGGTTGATAGAGCGATTCGACTTTCCAGTATTGAATTTTATAACAAAAATATGTCCTTGATTCATCAGGTAATACGTAAAAACGACTATCCAACTCCTCTTCTTAACAAACATATACATAGTAAATACAATTCCATTTTGTCGGCGATCAGTTCTAACAACAACAATGATGTATCTGGTGTACAAGTAAATCAAAAAAACTTTGTTTCTATCCGATATGTTGCTGGCCTGTTTGAGTCTCTCAACAGAATTTTCTCTAAGTATAAGATCCAATTTGTGGGTAAAAACGCACATGATCTATCCTCTACGTTTGACTCTGGTAAGGATCCACTACTCCTGGATATGCGTTCTGGTGTAATCTATAAAATTCCTTGCAACCAATGCAACATGTCCTACATAGGTCAAACAAGTAGGCAATTACACACTAGGATAACTGAACATAAATGCAATATTTATGAGCATGAGGATAATTATACTGCGCTGACTAGGCATGTTATCGATTTTGATTGTTCATTTAATTATTCTTAAGCCAGCATTTTAGATGTTGAACCAATGTATTACAATAGGTTACTGTTAGAAATGTGCAATATCGTTGCACATCCCAGTTCTGTCAATCGAAGACAAGATATTGAACATTTGAGTACTATTTATACCTCTGTGATTCACCCAACATAACTATTAATTACCGGCTGAGCTTGCACTCGATCGATGTTCTGAAATAAATTTTTCTGAGGAGGGCCCCCATCTGGGCTGAAACGTTAACACAAAAAAAAAGTGTTTTTTGTTTATGACCTTCATATCCAAGAATAATATTTACACATTTAATAATAACCTATGACACAAAATGAATTACCCAAGCACGACCCTTGAAAATTTCATTCATTTAAGGTAGACCATAAAAAATCTTTTCAAGAATTCGAGTCGGTTACATCCAAATTGTCAATGTGAACATGGTATATTGTTGTATTAAAATAGGATACATTCTTAAATGTCAGAATACGTGGTTGAATGTCACACATGAAACTATTTTACATACATATTTGCTTAAATCATTTGAACATACTTGATAAACCCATATATAGTCGTTTAATAGTAACGCATACATACCACTTAGGTATTGCAAATAAAATAGTAATAGTAATCTATAATTATCTGCTCTAGGTAAAGACGAGTATGATATACGTAAGCAAGAAGAGGTTCTTCAAGAGTCATTGATGATGGTTCCAGACTGTCAGCGTCGACTGGTAAAAGCATTTGAAGAGTTGAAAAAAATTTTGGAAAGTGAGCAAGACTTGAAAGAGGCAGAAGCATACGCTGAAGCAGAAAAAGTGATTCTTGAAGCAGAAATCCAGCTTCCACAGCCAGGAGAAGATTTAAAGACATGTTAAATCGTATAAGCTATGTTACCATCAGTTGAATAACGACTAATCATTACCCAATTTTTGTATTCTTTTGCATTCGCGATATACTTTCCATTGCAGTAGAAACTAAGCTAATTTACACTTAATATTCCCATACATAGTGATAAGTTTTCGAAGAATATTTATTTAATTTTTTTATTTCAAATTTAAATTTTGTTGCTGCAATAATGTATAGAAATCAGAACTTTGCACAAATACCACCTCACTACTACGATAGACAATTTCAATACCAGCTTGATCCAATACATCGAAATTACGAGATGCAAATGCAACAAAATTTTATTTATCCATCAATTACAAATGCTGAATCTACTAATATCAAATTTATCAACTTTAATCCAATGTGTAACAATGTCGATAATGAGAAATCAGTTCTGATTGCTAAGTTAGAGGTGCAAGAACGTGATGAACGGATGATAGAAAATTTTTTAAAGCAAAATGAGAACCCCGTGAAAAGAATAAAGAAAGATAGTTCTGACTGCATATCAAAAATTTCAGAGGCGCGTAGTGCGTTGGTATCTGTTTTCAAGTTGCATAAAGAACTGAAAGAAAGTTTTGCCAGTCTTGCTGAAAATCGGAATTTACCAGAATATGAATGGAATGAGAGAATAAACACTGCCCAAAATAAGCGATTTTCAATTTTGGAAACACTTAGTAAACTCAAAGATGACAAGGTCATGAGTGAAATTACAACGTGTATAAACAAGCGAAAGAAGAAGAGATTACGCCAGAAGAAGCAAAGAGTGTTACGGAAAATTGAAAAACTTGGTGCTCACGAAAGAAGGATACAACTCCATGCCGAAGCAGATGCTTGGATAAAATTGAAGCAAGATATAATTGAAAAAGAGAAACAGGAAAATGATATGCGGCGAAATGCTGATATAGTGCTCGCCGAAGTGAGAGGAAAGCGGAATGATGCCAAGAAATTCTTTGCACTATTGCATGAATTGAAAAATCTGAGATGTATTGAAGCGAACATCGCCAGAGCGAGGGGAGAACATTTATCGACTGCAGCTGATGAATCATTTACAAATATTATCGGTACCTAATGACTTTTGTTTCTTGAAGCTATCTGCAGGTTTAATCTATTTAATAGAAAGCATATACTCTTTGTATTACCAATTTCACTGAAATCTAGCAGCAATAGAAGCACTAATAACCGATAGTAAGCGTGATGCAAGGACTGAATAGTGAACCAAAAGCCTTGCAAAGTTGGCTTTAACATCACTTTGCTGTATTTCATTTTTTTCTTCATACAATTTTCTACATTATGCACAAAAATCGTTATTTACACATATAATGGACATGAAGGTGGAATGTAGATTTTATAATGAAGATGAAACAGCAGCCAGAGTTAGCCAAACGTGTTAAACTTTCTGGAAATAGAAAAATGCAGTTCAGTTTGATCCTCATAATTCTGTAAAAGTATTGGGGTTTCAAGGTATTTCACAAAATTTTGATTTTCCGTTTTCATTACCTCAATCGAACGAATATTAGATCGTTTGGCTGCTAATTCTGGCTGCTAGCTTCCGCCTCGTAATTTTGTAATTTCAATTAACAGAAAAATTCAAAGCAGTTCATAATTAAAACCAACTCAATGCCACTCATAGTACTACAAATTCAAATAACGTTAATCCAGGGAAACATTGACAGAAAAGAATTAGAATGACTTTGACGCAGTTAAGTTGGTAAAATATATGTATGTTTGCTGGTATTATGGTTTACTGTCTCTCAGGTAATCTTAAAGTTGCAAAAGAGCAATTTTTATAAAAATGCATAACTACGTTAACGTTAGTTTGTATCAAACTGCAAATTCTCCCAGAGAATAGGATATCGCAGACAGGAATTTTTAGCTCAAGTCTAAGATGTACTTCAGACCATGTCACTCTTTCCCATTCAAATAACGTCTAGAACTGTAAATTCATTCCAGTTTCTTAGCGGAATTTTCAAAAATAGTTGTGTAGTACGGTTTAACAATTGGATTGCTTTCACTTTAATATAAATAAAGTCAACTTTAGTCCGTTATTTTGAACAAGACGTACAAAAAGTCCTGATTTTGTTAATATCTGGTAGCTGCTTGAGCCAACGTGAATATCATAATTTCATCACAATTTTTGAAAATAATTTGATCATCTAAACGATCATGTGTAATATCCGTAATTATTATAAAAAATTATACATCTTTTGTTGCAATGATAACTCCATTTCGATAACAAAGATTAAAAAAATGTTATATTTTATAAAACATTTCTGAATTTTTTCATTCTTAGAAACGGGGTGCTTTGGAAATGGGAAGTGTAACTGTATATCACATAGGGGTTGTAATTTCTTTTTTTTCAAAGAATTTGTGTTTTTTGACTAGAACTTTCATGTGATAAATTCTGGAGCAAATCTAAGATCTCAACTTCCGGTCTTAATTGATACCTCCTGGAATGCTCTCTATATAAGACAAGCATTCACTATTATTTTTTTAAATTCCTAAAGAAACTGATACAATTATATTTTTATTTACATCTTATTTGAATGGAAAAAAATCACATGCTCCATGCAGGTATTTCTTAGACTTGAGTTAAAAATTCCATGCTTTGGAAATATTTTTTTTGCAGTCGAAATCCAAGTTTAGACCTTGGTCATACAGACAAAATATATTTCACTAAATCTTGAAACAGTCGATTATACCTGCATTTACATGTTGTACACTACATAATGTACATGTATGTTCGTGTACCTTTATTTTATTACCTATCACAGACAAATTACTGGAGCAATGGAAACTGATGGACCGAGAGTACTCAATCGAGGAACAAGGGTTGAGGCTCATGTTGAAAACTAATAATGACCAAAAAATCGAAAACCAGAAGCGGAATATTTTTGATGATTGGGAAAGTGCACTGTTTGGTAGAAAACTACCAGCTGTGGATATCTTTCAACGAAATATACATGGATTCATTACCATAAGGTATTCAACGCTATTTCATCTAGTGATAAAGCATAAAATCACAATGCTGCATTGATTGATTGATCAATTTGGTTTTCGCAATGTTAGGGCCATGTGGGACAAATACATCAGCTGCGACGGATTTGGTTCACCAATACCAATTGGCTGGGTTATGCCAGATCCACCTTCATCTGCTGCCTGGCAAAAGTACCTCAAAAAATAAATCACTTTTTTACCACTAATGTAAAGCTATTTGTATTATGAGATAATGTTAATACTATATTCAATTTAACACGTTGGCGTCAATTTTTCTCACCTTAATCCATTATTCTAAGTAATATTATTATCCAGACAGTTAGGGAGTACGAATAATTAAATATTTGAATGTTAGTATGAAATTAGAATCATCTATCCCAAAAGCTTGATGCGGGATAAACAGTGTGAATTTTACAGTCTGCTATTTTTTTTTGTCGATGACAGTGTTGACTGGTGGTTAATATAGGAATTTGTACCGTCAATGCAGTGCATACTTATGACAACTTTTTGGTGCCTACAGGGTTCCAAAATTCTAAAATTTATTGTTCTTACGAGAATACGTGCAAAATTGCAATTCTTAAGTCGCATAACACAATCTGAACTAGATTATGAAACAAAAAGTATACGGCTGAATTATTTCGTATTTCTCTGCGTTACACATATATACAAAAGGTTTTTTTTTTATAAATGCACAGATCCAATTATACAAAATAATGCTATAAGCTTTGTTTTTTATGATTTTCACCGTCAGAGTAATAATACTTCTGCTACATTGTTTGTCAACCAATGCACATTCTTTGTTAAAACATTGTAACAGTTGTACATTGTACCATAATAGCTACGTTTCCATTGCGATTCGAAGAACATACAAAGTGTTTCGGTATGCAGGGACCACCGGGTACTCACGGATTCTCTGCAAAAAAATTAGACTAAAATTACTCTTGACAATGTTTTATTAAAGCAACGGTTTTTGAATTAGAGGCTACGGTGGAGAGGGTATCATTACTACAAGTGGTACAAGTGCCGTTGGTCGTCTCTGAATTGGGCATGGATGCTAGCTTGACGATAAGGTCGAAGAAACCCACATGAGATATGTCTCTTTGCTAAAACAATGCCGTATTGTCTGATCTTCTGAATTATACCTTTTCATCATTCTCCAATACTACAATTTTGGTGTGATTCGTACATTCCAGAGCTACTCTATTATCGAATATAGTCATTTGCCCCTTGCATTCCTTCTCCACCACTTCCATTACATTACGGTTAATAAAGAACTTCCGAGCTACGTCTATATATGGCTACATCACTCTAGTAGTATGGATATAATGTCTCCGCTAGGTACGTAGACCGTAAGTGTTACAATATCATGTGTTTCAAGCCTTGTATATTCTTCATAATAGACACATCCACAACCAACTGATTAATCAGCTTCCAGTGTGACAACATTGTCGCATATCAGTAGCAATTGATTTATCATCTTCATTGGTATCCTGCTGGTTGATTCAGAGCACGCGCGCTATTTTCTGAGACTATTTCTTGATATACATTCATTGATTTCAATGCATTTGCCGTATCTTTTGCTCTCTTTCATTATCGTTATCTAGTTATGTTTGTAGATATTTTCACATAGATATAACATTTCAATCCATTAAACTAGTATGTGCGATAAAATTCATTAACAACAATCCAACGTCTTTTTCGAAACAATGCATTCCTTTCCTGTAATCATTTTTATGAATTCTTTTTTTTCATTAAAGACGAACGCAAAATATTCCGTCACTAACGCTTTTGACCAATAAAATAATTCTTTTTTCTATTCCAATAGAAAC
The DNA here is from genome assembly GCF_021155775.2 of Neodiprion pinetum. Taxonomy (NCBI): domain Eukaryota; kingdom Metazoa; phylum Arthropoda; class Insecta; order Hymenoptera; family Diprionidae; genus Neodiprion; species Neodiprion pinetum. Next base: position 19,413,684 of record NC_060234.1, read on the forward strand.
ATTTCATGTTTCCCGGATTTCTTCTCCAACTATAAATAAGGATGCTTTGTTCGGAAGCAATATTTTTTTCCGCTTCCACCTGAAAAACTTGTCTATTGTATGAGGTATAGGTTTAACTTTTTAACCGTTTGAGCTACGGAATTCGCTCAATGGACAATTTTGGAAAACATTTTAATTCTTTACCAAATAAAGTTGACTGTTGACAATTTTACAAAAATAATATCTTGTTCGTATTATTTGCACGCGAAAATTTTTAATTTCGAAAGTGATCTTTGAAAATTGGATTTACGAGATATCCTATGTAAATTTTTTTTTTTATATATTTTGCGATTTTTGTACGTTTTCTTAATAAAGCGTTGGTTCAAGTACACAAAACCGGAATTACTCAGACAGCAAAAATTTTAAAGTCGTCAGAAAGACGTCCATAGGATGTCTTATGCGCCATTTTCTGACGTCTATAAGGCCCCAAGAACATTTTTTAGACACGCAGATATCCTTTAGGCGTCAGAAAATGGCGCATAAGGCATCCTTTGCACATCTTTTTGACGACTTTAAGTTTTGGGCTGTCTGGGTAGGTCCTTTCTTACTATGAAATGAACACGCAGTTATTTAGGTATGGTTTATTGAAGTTTTGTTAATGTAACCTAAAGAAACTGTTCAGAACCCGTTCAGGTACCCTCTATAGTAGATGCGCCCTCAGGTTCACTATCGTGATAAATAAAACAAAAATACAATGCATTATACTAAACATGTATTATGTACTTGTTTAAAAAGTCGCGTTACTGGTGTGGTGCAAAATAAAATGAAATTCTTGGAAATTCCAGATTTTTTTTGCAACGATTCTCAATTTCTCCGGGTTTTCCCGCATTTCCCGGTTTTCCAGGGTCAGTTTACATCCTGTCTTAGATTTTTCGTTGACGTGTTACAAAATTTGATAAACAAAAAAAGATAAGAATGACTCAAATAAAATCGCAAAAATGTGGAAATTTTATTGTAAACTGTACATTTGAGGAAGGTCTGAAATTATCCTATACTTATGACGAGTTCTGCTAGGGCAGCATTTGATGCCTCTAGAGGCTGTTTATCTTGAACAGCTAATGAAGATACAGTTTCAGCACCAGTCACCAGCATCTGCAAGGCGCCTTGCAATTCCAGTAGAGATTTGGTCAAGTCTTCTTCTTCTTCCAGTTTCTTAGCTAATTGGTTGAACATAATTCGTGCCTCGTCGTTCAATTCTTCCAAATTCTCCTCATAAACATCTATGAGGGATGGAAATGCATGTTTGAATCATATTAAGCATCAAACTGTTTACTCTAATAACATTTCAATCCATTATCTAGTATATGTGATAAAATTCATTAATAACAATCTAACGTATTTTTCGAAACAAAGCATTCCTTTCCTGTAATCATTTTTATTAATTCTTTTTTTTTCATTAAAGATGAACGCAAAATATTCAGTCACTAACGTGTTTGACCAATGAAATAAAATTTTTATGGATATAAACTATAACAACTGGTTAGCTGTAAAAGCAGTGGATGGATGCTTGTAGACATTTTTATCCATTTTAATAACAGTACCGTATAAAGCTTTGAAGATAACTGAACAATGCAGAAACCTAGAATCTTTCACCTAAATTAGTTGAATGGAGATGCTATTCTATATTGAATTGTACTAATTAAATTAGGGAATAAAATTGCAGTTTTCGGCTCTCATTCTGAATTCGGAAGATATCTGCGTAATCAAAGAGACAATACTCACCCACTAAGACACTAGTGACGTGCAGCAAAACTTTTCCAAACCGAACATTCCCGATATGGCGTATCAAAAATCGAAGAATAGATGATAGTGACTTTCCATCCCGTCCTGCCAGAGCTTGTTTCAGTCCCTGACGTCTGGTGAGTTCTTGGAACAAAGCAACTGTGACATGTGGTGTCTTATTAGCAACAAATGCCATGAGAGCACTGTCCAGGGCTTTAGAGTACTGAAATTTTCTAAGAAAGGCATCCTGTTTAGACATGACCTCTTTTGTCTCTTCTTGAACAATGGCGTCTGTACTGGGTACGTGTGAATGTGAATCTGCATATCTATAAGATACTTTTTTCCGTTGCGATTTGCTCTCCTTCACCTCTGTATCTCTTCGTCTGACGGATAACATGCCGTCAACCATACCAGCTACCACGGTCTCATCATCACCCTGACGAATTAAAAATATTCACATGAGAACCTACCAAGGCTAGAAATTCTGATATTTTAGGCACATTGAAGTGCTATTTCGATGACTATAATGGAGTAATGCCATAACATACAGAGCTTAATACGTAACTACTGTTTTTAAAGTTGGAGCTATAGTTAAATTTGCGGTCATAGGTTGTTCAATAAAAATATAATGCTTTTGAAAACGTAATAATTACTCACACTGACTCCAACACTGAGTACTGCATTAGGATAATCCAAAGTATGGACAACCTTATATGTGCCAGCATCATAAATTTTAACATGTCTATCCAAAGATCCTGATACAATTCTTCGACCATTTGAAGCCAGTTTCAAGCACATTACTGTTTTGTGATGTTGTGATACTTTTGCTTGTAATCTTCCTCCAGCTAATGCATCCCACACCCTGATTTCAGTGCCACCTTAAAAAAATTTATAGTTGAAATACAGTGTATAATAAATTACAGTAAGTAGATTGAAAATGGTATACAGGATTGTATCTTTTTAAACATTTTCTCAACTACAGGAGGGAACTAATTCTTTCAGATAATAACTGCATTCCTCTGTATACTTATATTACATAATACTGAAAATATTTGGTGCAGTGGAACTTTTACATGCAAAGAAGAGGCCAAGCCAAAGCAGTTGGCACTAGGCACTCCCGCCTTGAGAGATATTCTTAGTACATCATTTGCACATACTTATACACACTTCACTTGAAAGAAGTATAAAGGCAGAACTAACCAAAGAAATGTATGGATTGTATGGAATTTTAAGAAATCGATGAATCCTAACGACAGAGGTGTATTTAAAAAATTCGTACGAATTGAAAAGTCGTATTTTAAAGAAACGGCTTACAGCTCTCAAAAAAACCTGTTATTAATATATGCATTTCAAAATCAGCTTGGCAAGTTACGTCGTTTTAAACGGTCACATGAGATAAATTTCTTTTATTCGTCTCGTTGAGATATGTCTCTTGTACTCGGCTTGCTGCGATGTGTATTTTCTATTATTTTTTTTGAGATAGGTCTCTTCGGTTAGTCTCTCTGAAATACGTATTATTCATTGAGTCCTGTTGGAATCTGACAATCTGAAGGAATAACTACTCTGGAATAAGACTAATCAATCTATCGGTATCTACAATTCAAAGATCCACTCAAGAATGGGATTAACTTAGAATTTTTTAATATTAGAACTCTGTATAATACTGCAAGCTGCTATATTAAGCAAGACAAAGAAGTTTATTCTTTTGTCTACAGTAATCACTGGTTAAAGTGAGCAGAAGTACCAGTAAGAGTAAATCATAGTCAAAAAAATCCACTTGTAGTTTTAACAAATTTAGAAAATGCACACACTGTTCAGCGAGCTTCACGAACTGAATGGACAAATTCGCAAGATTGTTAAAAAATTTTTAATTGCAAGAATTTCTCAACGTTTTCTCACATACTATAAGATTTTATATTCTAAGTAAAACATATTCACATAACAAGAAAACAGAATGTGAAATCGTGTAGCAGCACTTCAGTTTATTGTTTGACTAGCTGGACTTCACTGGACAGTTGATCCAAATGTAATATAAGGCTGCTATTAGCTTTCACTTTGAAGAATTAAATAAACCTGTATTTTTATTAATGGTTTAATTATTGCGAGATAATATAAAATTTCCCGTTCCAAAATTTCTCTCATGATCTTGTAACTTCGTAAGATTTCCATAGCCTCCCATGCCTTTGCTAATTAATACCTTGAATATTTACAAATTTCTTTAGATATTTTCAGTTTTTGAGGTTTGCAACAACACTATTTTAGAAAATTTACAATAGCCCTTTCAGGGAACTATCACTAACATAATTTGTGAATAACCTCTATTTACCGGCAGATACAAATACTCCACCAGACGGAAGGAAGAGCAAACTTTCTACAGGAGCCTCATGGTCAACTGTGAAAACAGTTTTGTTTGTCCTAGTATCATACATTTGAATATGTTTGTCATAGCTTCCAGATAGGAAAATATCAGGAGATACTGGGCTGACAGCTCCTGCTCTGATGTAATCTTCGTGTTTGTTGAATGTGATCAACTGTTTCTCACTGGGTATGTCCCATAAAGCAACTGTATTGTCATCCGAGAATGAAGTGATCCGAATTCCATCACTTGTGAAGAATGTTCTATGGACGGGGGCCGTGTGTCCTCTGAATAAACGAAGTAAATTTTTTGAATGGAAATCAAACAGTCTGACGCTGTGTTCCTCTCCTCCTGCGCAAAGCAATTTCCCATCGCTTCGAAAAGATCCGCCGTATGCATTTTTTTTAAACCGACTCAAGTTCTTTTCAACAAGCTTTGTTATAGGATTGTAAATTTGTACTCTCGCTGACGACGTCACAGCAAAGTAGTGCGGCTCAATCGGTGAAAAATCAATGTAATCAATAGGGCCAAACTCCTTGACCAAAACAGGGGCCTATCATACAGAGAAGAAAACATATGTAGATAATATTTACATAATAAATAAGTGAATCTACGTCAGTTTTCATTTTTTTAAATTATTCATAGATTTATCATAAATTTAGATTTGAATACAGTAATATATAATAAATAGAATAATCTCTATACATCAGCAACAAGTGAGGAAATCTCTGAACTGTCCGACATGACAATTGTCGGGTTACCTATCATGAAATTTTTGAATCACATGAGAACTGACATAGTTTATACTTTGTTATTGATTGCCAGCACTGCCTCCAGTTTTGTATCAATATTGAGCTTTTGGTTTACAACATTGCTGTAACAATTATGCATATATGTATTAGGGTGCTTCATTTTTAGGCGATATTTTTTTTTTGTTTGTGCTACCTGAAAATCTGATACTTTATACAAAATAAAAAATTATGCCGCCGGGTAAAAGGCTTAAAGTGCAATAGCGGCTTAGCTCATTTAAAAATTTTTTTTTCGGTTTCAACTTGATTTTTCGACGTGAAAAAATTTTTTTTGGAAAAAACGCGTGTATAGCTTTTGTAGGGCATAAAATTTGCTACAAAAAGTTCCTCTGCGTAAATCCCCCCCGACCAACAGCTTTTGAGTTATAGAGCTGCGAAGATGAATGTTTATTATATTTCACATCAAATCATTTCTAAATCTAGATTTATTATTTTTACATCAAATAATAATTTACTATAGACAATAAAACGATTTTCTCGAGTCATTATATAATTCAGGTTTCTAATTTAAAAAATTATTTTTGAATAAAATAGAAAAAAAAAATTTTTCTGTGTTATTTAAATAGGAAATTGAATTTTTAAATGAGCTAAGCCGCTATTGCACTTTAAGCCTTTTACCCGGCGGCATAATTTTTTATTTTGTATAAAGTATCCGATTTTCAGGTAGCACAAACAAAAAAAAAATATCGCGTAAAAATGAAGCACCCTAATATGTATAGGAAAATAATATAGCCATTACAATCATTGTAAATTTACTGGATAGCATGAAAATGAGTATAAAGTTAGTTATTTCAGTGATAATTTACTTTCTTTCCATCATCTTTGAATCCTCAATAACAGAAGCCAAATCGAATGTTTTGTTTATATTTTGTTGCATTATGTAACAAGGTCAATTCATGATTACCAAGTGACTTTACTTTCCACATACATTTTCAGGTATTCCATAACGAAATGTATGAGGCTGAAGCTAGTAGTTCAAATAAGCGGCCAAACGGGCCAAACTTTTTTTGAATAGTGCAGCAGAGTTGTACGTTTATAATTTTCGAAGAGTATTACTTTTTTCAGGAAATCTCAATTATTGAGTTACAAATTCTGGTTGCCAGTTTCAGCTTCATCGAATTGTAACTAACGGACTAGTCAAAAATTATATTGAAAGTCGCTTCAGAAGCATAAAAGTGTTTGTAGAAAACTATGTTAAATCATTTATTATACTGCACAATATACGGTTATCTTAAGGAAAGTGGCCTGCTTAATCACTAATAAATGGAGACTTAAAACTAATTATTACATTCATTATTATTATTATCGCATGTCTGAAGTATGTTTCAATTTGGATATCATCTTGTTTACAGATTTTCTGTAACCAACTTTTTTGAGTTATACATTCCACATCCTGTTCCAGTGGCTTTTTGCAATTTAATGTGTATTTATATTCCCTTATGGCTGATAATAGGTCAACAATCGATGCCAATAATTACATCTAAGTCGTTAGGAAAAAATAGGTGCAGAGAAGATAGGGGATGTGATCGTCTCACCTTTGTTAACTGTGTAGGTGTTCAAGCTGTTGTTAACACAAAAGCCGTGGAATTCCTCCTCTTGCCTATCTATTATTGCAGTTGTTACAAGAGTGACCCAGTGGAAAGTAAAATTTAGAAAAAAATTGTCGATGTTAAAAAAAATAAACTGATTACTAATTTTCATCTCTTGTACTGATGCACTTATGGAAGAAGCAGCAGAAAATTCTGTTTGCAATGTAAACATCAAAAAGTCAAAGGTTTATAGTTTTACAAAAATTAACGTTAGAGACACATTCTTACAGGCACATCATTGAGATTTTGAATTATTAAAGTATGTTCCTCAAATGGTAGACAAAAATAACAGTGAAGACGGAACAAATCTCTTGCCCAGGGAGCAGTCCAACCTTTTAAGGCTGTGGTTATCTACATATGTCGTTACACAGCTTCTTCTGGATCCAGGATATAGTTTAACATAATACCACTGACTGGTTGTCTTTAACCCCTGACAGGCAATGAGGGTAAAATTTCCTCCCTACAAATCTTATACTCTTGGAACAGAATGTAAGGATTGAACCTCTTCAATGTTCATTTGTATTTGTTCAGTTCAACTTAATCATTTCATAATACAACCATTTTAAACGGAATTGTTTTGTTTGGCATTTAATTTAAAGAAAAAAATGTCGCTAGCTTTGTTAGAAGCTGAGATATTTGAAATAAAATTCCACTAGGTATTTTTCACACTCATTGCCACGAGAGATATACGGTTTGGATGTTTGCCTGTCAGGAGTTAAAGGCTTTTGGCGAAAGCCGCACGTCAAACTAGTTTCGAGGTTAGGTTCAGTACACGTGGTAACCACACAGAAAAAGTACACATATCTGTATTCCAATAAACATACAGAAGAAATTGTAGTAACACAACTCACCGTAAATTGTTTCCAATATATGTTATCGGGACTTAAGTCTGGCCCAGTTTTAGCGAATATTTTCACATTCGTCTTTTTGAACGAGGCCATGCTGCTTACGACACTTACTTTTTTCTCTTATAGGTCAATCAGAGCTGGCATGCTACTAAAGTGTTTGTTTACACGTGGTTTACATGAAAACTATGAGCGCTTTCCGTTTACATCAATTGTCTAACACAAATCGATACTAGGTGATACCATTGGTCGGATCGAACGGAACAGGCCAATGAAATTACTTGGTGCCGTGGAATAACAGAAAGTGAAAGCAGCCTATTGCGACGTTGAGTGGCAATTCCCGAAATTATTAAAAGTTAGCCACTGTAAATCGTTGTAAAGAATATAGCCAGGCAAACAAGTCCACTGGACAACTCAATTCAATCGCCCGCTTCATATAAACCGGGATTAATTCCCAATAGGTTATTAATAATTGTGTGCGTTGTGTGCACTTATTTTTTAACCGTTGAACTCCGCTGAGCTGTTGCTCTGCTGAGATGTTGCTCCGTTGCGATGAAGAGGCGAGAGGAAACAGGAGTTTGAACGGTACTAGTTTTATTTAAAATCGCTTGAAATTTATTTTAAAGTATTTATTCTCGCAATAAATCGTCTACAGAATACTAAATGTTGGATAACAATTAGTCAAAAAGTTAGAATGGAACACTTGCTTATTGTTCGACCAGAACTAACTGCTAAACAAATTGGAATATCTAATTGCGAGACGAAAAAAATTGGTTCAGAATTTCTAACACGATTTTGAACACGTAGCGTAAAATCCAAATGGCTGGGTACGGAAAGACTTGATAGAGGGAGAGTCTACAGGTGGGACCTGTGGTATGAAGCAAGGGACCGATTTGACGTGTGGTGTCTTTATTTATAGGGACCCGTAGCCATTTCCTTCTAATCCCCTGGTTGATTTTTAGCCGCACAACACCGCTCATTCCCCTGTTTTATATCCTAGTTCTGGCGTAGTATTATCTTCACAGGCTACGTTAGGATCCCCCACTTGTCAGCGGTCACAACCCACACATGCCCAGAATACCCGCGTTTTTGTGCGTTTTTTTAAAGTGGTCATTAGTACTAAGTGCAACAAGATGATAATATTAGATTGGTGACGCATAAGCGTCTTTGATGATTCATGTGCCGGGATTCTATGCATGTGAGTTTTGGCCGCGTCGGGTACTTTACACTGGTGTTTCTTTTCAGACGTTCAAGTGAAGGGAGCTGTTTCATTATTCAATAATATTATTGTTAGAATTGTTGCTCGTTATTTAAACTATGGTTCTCTAAGCTTATTAGTGTTACATTGTTTCGTTAAGAAATTCGTCTCTTTAAGCTCAACGCGCACTATGCCGAAGCGAAGAGAAAAAGTTGTTGGAAGGATTTGGAACGGAAGCGAAGCAATCGGAAGGTATCCAAAACTAAATCGAAGTTACCGGAATTTATTGGAAATGGAATGACGGTTTTATAAAACGATCGGGATTGTAGTATTTGTTTACAAAACCTTCGTTCCACTTCCGATGAATTCTGGAAACTACGCTTTTTTCCAAAATCTTCCAACAGTTTCGATCCTCTTCTCTTCTCTTCGGTTCGTTTCGTGTAGCTTCGCTTCGGCATAGTGCGCGTTGACCTTTTGAGCACAATTATAAAATATTTATGTGTAGGTGACATGTTTACAATTATATTCCACAACTTTGATGAAAGCCACGTAGACAGACACGGCCGTCTATTAATGATATGAAAATACATCAAATCTATATTCCCGAGAAGAAAAATGCTATAGACTGTAAATTCGAAAATTTTGGTGATTTTGAAAAATGAACGATTCTTACCATATCGAAATACAGGCGCACGAAAACAAAATAAATTCGAACTTACAGGTGATGAGAGAAATTAAAGACAACAGAGTCAGGGCGGCTAGGTGGTCTAGTGGAGTAAGGCTCCGGCTAAGCATCTCTAGACGCCAGGTTCGATTCCTGGCTCCGTCGTTAATTTTTCAAAATCACCTAAATTTTCGAATTTACATTCTATAGCGTTATATTTTTTTGTAAGTTAAATATTCTAATGTTAAGTAGTGATATTTCTAGAGCTTGTATCTGCATCTGCGTGATGATGGTTTTCCTCTGTAAGCGTAATTTTTTTTTATCGGGATGGGTTCCCTGGCGGGCATAGCGTGGGTATACATCGCCGTGTGTTGGTTGCCTAGTACCTAGGCCTTCCTCATGGTGTTTTATGTGCGACTTACAAGAGAATGCTTTTGCGCATGATTGGATTATATTTATTTATTAGTATCGATAATATTTATTCAAAAGATTATATGACCGGTTATTATATATGCTTGATGATTTTAAACATTTTTTTTAATTCAGTATATTCATCTTGCCTTACCTTACGAGATTATTCCGTGAGTTGGCTTGACTTTGGGCAAACTGTTGTTCTGCTGTCGGTATGTCCCCCGAGTAATCAGTTGTATGGTTTCGCAACAGGGATCTGCAGCGGTCTCATTGCACGTGTGTTGCCTACAATACGGCGTTCTAAAAGTGGTTTTCTAGTTCATGACGTTCTAGGTTTGGGAACTTTACGGTTGTTATTTCCACGTTTATTTATAAATCATATAATGTCTTTATAACATAATATTTATATGTTTGATACTGGTGGTTAAATATGGTGCGATATGGATTATATATTATAATGGAATATATCATATATAATACGGTTCTAATACTCCGTGTTTGCAGATAGCATTATCAAGTATTATATAATGATTGAATAAAATCGTGTTAGTTATTTATAATGTTAGAAACAATAATATGACAGCTTTCCGATAGTCCGATCTCGTACCACGATTTTAGGTACTGGTTAATGATCCTTATCATTATTTTCATCTAGGGATATTTTGAACAGTTAGACACTTGTTTTAATATTTGTTGGTTAAAAGATTTTCGGACTTAAGGTTGGGTTAATTGGTCGGAGTGATATATAATAATAATAATCGATAAGACTAACGTTCTGGTCAGATATTATACTCTTGAAGGGTAGAAAGTTGGAGAGAAGGATCACGCGTGTGTTTCCTTCTCTCTCACTGTCGGTATTACTACATGCAATATAAAGAAATACGCAGTCCATTCTCTATGCTATAAACGCGTGAGATTCAGACGGATTCAGGGGCACGCGTTTTTGGTTCAAACACGAAATCCGATGAGAACTGTACCTCGGTATGTAGAAGCATTGCGCGTATTGGCGTTATCTATTTGATCCGCTCGAGATGTTGGCGCACAATCTTATCGACCGGTTTTTCGACGTATCAGGCATGCTCGAGAGCTAATGTGCTTAATAATGATGAGCATTATAAGTATTTGAAGTACCCTATTGTTTTCAAGGATTAGTTAAAATTTGAATGATATTTATATTGCTGGGAATAATAAGGAAGGCTTATTTGAAGTAATAACAATGAAATTGATAACTATAAGTTTGAAAAATGAGGTACAAATGAGGTGTTGGTGTACTTTCTACGATTTACGAAAATTCTAGTATTGAATAATCAAATAATACCAAGTATCCACGTCAAATCAGGCATGACCAAGCCAATCAGACCAATTTCGTCTGAGAAAAGGCATTGGAAGTAGTGTTTAAAAATCTGACTTACTGAGTGTGTTTTAACTGACGTAAAAATTTTGTAGTCAGCGCAGAAATAAAGAAATTGCATGGATTCTATGAATTCGCAACAGTAAACTCGTAGAATTCATGTCATTCTAGTCTAACCCAAATCTTCGGCTTTAACCCGACAGTTATTGAACCACGCTTCGTTACAATTGATTGTAAATTTCTATTGGTATGTGTCTAGTACATCTCATGCTGAAACTTACTAAAAATATTAAGAAACAGATAAAACTTTTCGAGTGGATTTAATCATATTTTTATTTAGGACATTTCTACCATTTAATGGCGATTAAAATTAAATAACTGATTTAATCAATTTCTTTCAAAGTAAATTTAAGATTCGTTTATTGATTTTTTTAAAAATAACCTGGAACGCGGCATGACACTCATGAACTCCACTGTATACGATTCATTTTCAATCTGCATTGGTTTAAGTCTTTTATCATATTATACAGGATTTCTCAATCATGGAATTGCGTTGCATATACGTGTGGAAAGAAAAGCTGCGATCTCACAGAAGAGGACGGATGAACTGCTGTTTATCAGTCACCTGGTATATAGATAATGGGTATACATACATACCTATATCGTGCGCGCTGGGTATCCCAAGATGGCGGTGGTTACTCTTATGCAGTGAACACTCTGCTGGCTTTATCATGTATTTTTTCAACTTATCTTATATATTTTCGTGTTTAATTGTCACATTCGCGTGGCGAGGTTCGAAATATTTATGAATGCTATCGGTTATCCGTTGCACCGTGAACGTGAATCGTCAAAAAGTGGCGACAAGCAGTAACTCGGGCGACAGTTTTAAATACCATGTACAGAAAAGCTCAATAGATCCATCAGTCCGTGTTCAGTTTTTTCTTGTTCAACTACTTTTAATAATAACTAAATAGATAAATAATCTTCTACATCGTTAAATCCCGTAAATAACTTATACAATTTTCTTTGAAATTAAATACAACTATTTACAATGGCAGAAACACAAAGAATGCCTGTGTATGGTCGACATCCTCCTTGTGCAACTGGGTCCCGTTTGGAAGAACGCAGAGCCCGAAGGTACGATAACAATAATTCTATATTTATATGTTCTTTATGTATCCATAAATAGGGGATTGACTGTGTGTACCTGGTCTCTTTTTTAATTCTCTATTGTCAAACTGCACAGAACCTTGTAGGTTGTACACAAAATATCTACAATTTCAATCATTTTGTGTTGAAGGGTATCAATTGACTATCAATTAACTATCAATTAAGCAATGAGTGAAAGAAAGAAAAAGTGGCAAGGCAAAGCGACCAACCTGACATGAGTATATGGATCAGCTGAGAAATTAAAAGCAGTCTGTAAACAATTCTGACTCATCAAAATCATTGTTATTGATACTTATCAACCATATGTTTACTGACATACACATGCATCCAATAATTTTTGTTTACTTTGGTTGGCCTAATTTTCTGTAGCGCTGACAAACTTCAAGGTCAATTTTCATTAAACACTCCAAACACATATTTGTATGGCAACTGGTAAAAGTGACTATGCAATGAGGTTAAAGTTAGTAATGTTATTGTAACAAATTATTGAAAAACATTTCATTATTTTACGTATTTAAAGCAACTTTAATGTAGTCGAGTTTTCCAAATGTGAGTAGGCACATTTTGCTTCATCATCTGATTTCTATTAATTCAATGTAGCCAAAGTTTTGATCAATCGAGCTTTATTGAAAATAGGTCCAATATTTCATGAAAGGATCAATGCGGTATGTAGACATAATTTTATCATTACGTACTCTCGGATAGCTAACTAGACCTTATTCGCTCCTCAGATGTTTATAAGTAGAACTCAATCTTTGTGGTAGGGTATTCAATCAAGCTTGATTGATCAGAACTTCAGGCGCATGAAATTTAAACAGTCTTGAGCTTTTAAAATAATGATTCTTCCTAAGAATGCATTATTACATTATCGTTACCAATTTCAGCCTCGGCCAATTCATAGTTGTGGTTGCTACATAAGCATTTACTGTTTTTATTTTGTACCATAGCAAAATATAGTTCTGGGTACAATGACAATTAGTTTTACTTGTCCCATATTTTCTTGGAATTCCATTGATATTTAAACTGGTATTGTAAAGATAACCTGTTTTATCAGAATTCTCTCAAACTTTTTCTCAGCGCGTGCACTAGACTGTATAAAAAAAAGTAGACTATTTTTTCTCAAAATTCAAGTCTAAAATATTGTTCCAAATGAGGAAATAAGAATGTTGCCAGAATTTGAGCTTTTAAGGGAGTGATCTAGTGTGAAGGCTGTTTTTTTTTAAAGATTGTTTGGGTATTTTTTAAAAACAAACCATTCAAATGAAATTTGTCAAATTTTTATATTATATTTATTGACATTTAAACAAGTTTTGTACATTTTTTGCAGACGAAATAGTGAATATAATCTAATGTATTCTGCCCGATAGGAACGTATGTAAAATAAAGTGTAGACATGAAATTTCAAAAAGTATTACACCGATCCTGCTCAAATTTTTGCAGCATCTTTATTATACCTATACCTATTGCGTGAACAAGGATAATCATGATTGCTTTAATAGTTTTTGTTTTACAAGCTAAACAAATGAAAAAAAAAGCAAACTTAAATTTTTAATGCAGGAATTTCAAAAACTTTGCGGGAGATAATTTGAAGGAAATAAAACGTTCTGTAAAATAAGTCCTACAAAATTTTACGATTAGTCTGATAATTTCGCTGAAAAAGTGTAGATAAATCATGAAATTTACTGTAAATTCAACTGTGACCTTAAATAACTTTTGAAAGAGTAGATTTATCATGTAATGATAACAGACCTTTTTTGTAGAGCGTCCAATTCCCTACAAAAATATGTTCTGGTCTTATCAGTACACTAATCCGTTGACGAGTTGCAAGATTTAAAAGTTAAAAAAAAAAAATTCCCGTTATTTAAATGGCAAATAGAAAATCGCGATGATGCACCTCTTAATATTAATATTAAGACCTCAAACTTTGAGAGCATTTTTTTTTCATCATTTGGAACAATATTTTTGACTTGAACTTTAAAACAAAAATATAGTCGATTTTTTGATACAGTCTAGTAATATGCACGTTACGCACCGATTATGCAAGAAAAATCTTAAATTCTAACAATGTCTCATTTCATATGTCTGTTACAAACTTTTTTAAGGGTAACGTACACCGTGGTATGTATATATATATATATATATATAGTGATATCAGGCAAAAATGTGTTGAAATGGTGACACTTGACTTTTGATGCAAAAAATCCAGTCGAAAATTATTAAATTATTCCCCAAGATTCAAAAATGTTAGTCCGTGCTCTGATTAATACTGGTTTGAGAAGATGTATTTTTTAAATTTCTCATATTTCAGATCAAAATCTTCAGAATTTTGCGAGTCTATCAATTTAAATTTAGTCAAGTTTTTCGTAATATTAGCAAAAGTTTCAAAAGGTGTGGAAAATTATCTCAACTCTTGCAAACTCACTTCAAACTCTTATTAGATCCCCTGAAATGCTTAAAATATTTTGGGCGTTGATATGTTGTTCAATAATCGGCCAACGCAAAGGAATATAGATTTTTCATTCGTTACATCAAAACGGGGTCCTGATACATTATTTAATTCTGTTATTTCTAACTATGAATACTGAAGACTATTGCTCATATTAGGCATAGCACAAAAAAAAAAAATTTCGCTTAATTTCGGCGACTTTTACGTGCTTGCTCGTTGGTATAAATCATTATAAATTATACAATAAAAACATTTTATTCCCCAGGTGAATATCTCAAAAACTAGAAGAGGCATAAGAAAAAGTTTGATACAAAACCTGGAGGGTTTCGAGGAGGAAGGATAATGCCGATATGCGTTGATTTGTGAATTACGCCACCTTCGAGATTTTTTGAGTACTTCATGATTTTCTACAAGGAACACGTATTTTGACTATAAAAGGATGATAGCAGGTTTGAAAACAAATTCGAAAACCTAAGTAAAAAAAAAAATTAATTTTTCAAAACTTTCAAAAAATTTCAAACTCTTCAGAAAATATTCGGCTATTTTTTGCTTAGAAAAGGCATTAAGCCCACAGTTTGATTACTTTTTTGCGCTTAAGGGGCTATGGGGTGCTTGATCACCTGGAAAACACGATTCGTAGTTTTTCAAAACAATGGAGATCGATGCTTTATCTTGACGTAAAGTGGTTGAGTATTTCACTCTTTGAAGATTGAGAAAAATTTTTCTGAAAATTATGAAATTTTTTTTATCATTTTGTAAAATAATATGTATTTTTTTCAAGTTTTTGAATTCGTCTTCAAACGCAATATCAGCCGATGATGGTGAAAATATGTGTTCCCTGTCTAAAATCACGAAAGTGGAGTAATCCATAAACCAACGCATATCGAAATTATCTTTCCCCCCCAAAACCCGTTAAAATTTTTTATTAAACTTTTTCTCGCATCTCTACACTAGTTTTCGAGATATTCGCCTGGGGCGATTGAAAAAGACCACCCTGTATATCTGTTTACAAAAACTGACTATCGAATCCTCTTAATTAACACGGGTAAATTACTACCTGGAATAAAATCACGAACAATAATTTTTTGTTTCTTAGGCTCGCTTTGCGCTTGGAGAAAAATCGAAAGCCGGAAAAGCCCGAAGATTTCGTGTGCTACGAATCCAGCGACGAAGAAGAGGAAACTGTAACTGAAGGAAAACAGTATTTGAGAACGTCCTTCAACTTTGTGGATTACGTACGTGCTAGAGAAACGAATTTAAAAGAAGTAAGGAAAATCAATCAAGAGTATGGCTCACGTCATATCCTAACCCACGACTTATTCAAAGAATATTCAGTTAGTTTAAATAATATGAATAAAGTGTTCTGCTCGCAATGGTTGAGCGACAGACAAGTTGTATTCGGAACTAAATGTAATAAGCTAATGGTGTATGACGTCGCGACTCAAAAACTTGACCAAATACCGTCGTTACATGGGAGACAAACAAACCCAGCAGGTGCCGCTATTCCTGAACAACAGTGCGGCATTCACTCTGTACAAATAAATCCATCAAGGTGAGTTTATTCGATGCTGGTTATTGATAACATTTTTATTATAGTCTAAATCGAATTGAAAAGTTCCAATGAAACAGGGCTTGATTCGGATTTGAAACGCTTGTCCGTTGTTTGGCTTTTTATACAAAATTCTCGAAAACTCAAAAACCATTAATTTACGTGTAAAGATTCTTGTCTCGCTTTGCATGCAAGTCTGTCTCAATGTTGAGTTACGTAATAAATTGCTCTTCGAGTCTACCGACTTAAAAAATTGAAAATTGTTGTACCCTTGTAGGCTGTAATCCTGCAGTCGTACATGTACACCACAAAGTTGAAAATTGCTTCGGGAAATTATAAAAACGCTATAAAATTTTTAAATGCAGCTCGTAAACATAAAAAAACTAGTATCTAATACAAGGTATGAGTCTTAAACGTATAATGAGAAGGTGGAGGTGAAGATGTAGAAATATTAGAACATAAGAGGATCAGAATTTGTCATATTTTTAGAAACAGGAAAATCTATTTCGAAAAATTCCAAAACGTAAATGCTTCAAGTGGCCCGCTTGCATGAAAAGACGACACATTTCTCGCATTTGCAGTCAGACTCTCAGTTTGCAAATTGTAAATTTTCCTATTTCCTCTCTATACATATATTTTGTCCGAATGTGTCTCATATTTTGGATGAAAGGTATTTGTGTAAAAAAAAATTATAAAACGGAAAGGTGCTTTGACAGTAATCCTCCCACGGTGGTCACCCTATCCCGGTAGTGGAATAAAAATATTATTACTTTTCTAGATGCTAAGAAACTGTTCCTATCGTTTAAACACGAACAATTTCCATATATTCACAAAAACTGGAACGATAAAGCCGACTTTCGGTCCATCCTAGAATTATTTCATATTCTGGTTCGTCAATGATTCCTGAAGACATCTGTGAAGTCGTTTTTCCGTCACAACCCAAGTTTATGATTCGAGTGGTTGCCCTCAAAAAAGTCATTTTTAATTTTGACTATCTCCCCCCCCCCCCCCCCCCCCCCCAAATCGGCTCGAAGTAATCAAAAAATAATACTCTAATTTTTTAAGATTTTTAACTCAACTCAAACCCGTGCACGCCAGAGAATTGATTTAAAGGGAGTAGGCATGGAAATTTTAAAAATATTTTCCTTTTTTTAGTATTCTCTTACTACAATCTCGTCCAAATATTTTGGCGCAAGAAAAACTGACAAATGCGTAAAATTGAGCTCAGGGGGACTAAGAAGGCTTCGATGGTTGAAAATAGGATAAACATTCGATTTGCGTTTATGAATAATTGAAAAATCATGGACGTTTTTGTTATTTATAAGTTGTTTGTCACATTTTTGTGGAAGAGAATCAGTGGCGTACGTAAAAAAATAATAATAAAGCAAGGTGCCGAGTGTTGAAGACAACCGTGCGTTCGGATGTGGTACATATTTACACACGTTTTTCTCCAAATAACGTTTGTTATTACTTTAGCCATGATAACTCAAAACGCTTTAAGATATTACCTTGATTTTTTTTTTCTCAATTAAAGATATCAACTTCCTCTACAAAGTGAACCAACGTCTGTATAAAAAGAAATCATTATCGTTGTTGTTCATGTTTCGATGTTTTTCAATGTTAGCCGCCACTTTTTTAATTTTAATCTTTTTTCAAAAAGTTTAGGTTCAGTCTGTAGAGGAACATCCCCTGAGGAGAATGGCGCTTGAAAATTGTCGAAAACTCTAACCGTTCACTCGGAATCGTGGAAATAAGGGAGCAGCGCATGAGACGCGCGGTCTTCTTCATCCGCTTGTATCTCACTTAAAGATTTATATTTTTTAAACTCGAACCATTGAATTTCATAGCCAAAACTCCAATAAAAACGTTGTAAAAAAGAAAATGTATGTATGTTGTTTCAGTTCTTCACAAATGCCATTTGAATATCATCCCATTTTCGGCCTATTTTCGCTGCCTACTCTCTTTGCTCCTTTTCCAAGGAAACACTAAATCTACGAAACGGATTTCGATGAAGTTTGATATAGAGGGGGAGACACTGATTGCGAATCTGGACTTGAAATTTTGAATTTCAAAATGGCAGATCAAACATGGCGGACAAACTTCCCAAAAGTCACTTGATATTGCCATTGAATTACTTGAAAAGGTTTTAACGGGGAAATGAACCTTCCAGCGGCACGGGTTGGAGTTGAGATGAAAGTCTAATCAATGTAAAAGGGCAGCCGCGCTACGTTGTAGATTTTTTTCGGATTTTTCAATTCCAAATCAAAAACGGAACAACTAGAGAATCAGGCATTGAAAGATTATAACACAGAATAAAAATCAAACGTTATTCCAATTTCACTATTTGTCGTTTATTTTTTATCATAATTCCAAGGATAATTCCCGACCCGATGGCTTTGAATTTTCCTCTAACTTTGGTATAATATTTTACTAGATGAAGACGATTTTTTCAAATCTTTTCAGATTCTTAAAAACAATCGGAAGCCAGCTATATCCACAGTATGTTTTTGTCATTTTTTATGCATTTGAGAAATGTTTTTTTTGACACGTCCTTTGTGTAAAAAAACTGAGCTTTTCAAAAAAAGTACTCCCTTCGTTATCAAACCATCGCAAAAGTGAAAAATACCATTTAAAGAAAAAATATCAATTTCAAGCATGAATACCCACTTTTATTTTCAAGTGTATACTATTTTATGCTTAGTGAATTACTTCACTACGAAGCTGAAATATTAAGAGTGGGATCTCAATGGCATCATTCATTTCAATAATATTAAAAAAAAAAAAAAAAAATAGAATACCGGGCATGTTACAATAGTGTATTCAATCCCGGGATTTGAATTAATAAAAAAAACCTCAAATACTGTGTGATAATACGTGTATATTCGCGGAGCCTAAATTTTTGCAAGCCCTGAGTGCGATCTAGGCTGCTTATTATTGAATATTATTTTGAAATCACACTCTGCAAATTTCCGGCTCATAGTAAAATAAGTTGCTGAATACAAGAAAACATATTGATTTGAAAATCGAACTGGGTATCCACGCTTTAAGAACGACATTTTTATTCAAGGCGTATTTTTTACCATCTTGAAATGGTTTAACTACCACGAGAGTATTTTTTTTTCGGCAAGCCCTAAAGTTTTTATATCAAGGATGTGTGTCAAAGAAATTTTTTTCAATCCCCTATTAGGGGCTGCCCATAAATTACGTAGCTCTATTTTGGATACTCTTGAACCTCCCCCCCCATGTAATCTATTGTGGCTATTTTATAGAGCACCCCCTCCCCCCTCCCAGAATGACACGTAGTTAAAAAAAATTATCTATGGAAAAATAATTCAACAAGTGGTTTTGGAAAAACTTTCATTTTAGAATAAATGACGAGACTAGGCACGCGTGCAAATTGTGAATAACAGGAAAAGATTCGATCGCAGCTTTTTCATGATATTAATATTGCGCGCGGAAAAATGAATCAGAATATATCGATTACGATATCACGTATTGCAGACTAAGACTTTCCCTAACTTTATGGATAACACCTTACAGGATAAAAAAAAACATGCAGTGGAACGTGCCAATTATCGGTTGTTATTAAAAATCTGAAAACTTTGTCGAATCCTATTTATCCAATAGAGTATGCTTTCCAAGTTGGAGAAAAATCGAAAACCGTCGCGCCGAGAATTGTATCCGTAATTAGAAGAACAACCTATACATGCGTGTACAATTTTATTTCGTCATAAAATTATGTTCACGCTATATACATAAGTTTTCTTATAAGAGGCACCATATATTTATCTACCTAGCGCAGGAAAATATGTAAATCCGGCGTTGTCTACCAGCCAAGATGACCAAACGATAAGACGGTAGACAGTAAACGGCATTTTGTACTTTTCACTACATATGCAGTAATGAATAAATTACCCCAAAGCTCTGGGACGAGGTGTGGGACCCCATTAGCACCATTCGAAATACGCTGGAAATGCTCAATGCGGACATTTTGGGCAGTTCGTATCGAGCCCGGCGATGGCATTCGCGAAAAAGCTTAAATAGATTAGTAAAGAATTGTTCTCTAATTTCTTCAGGTAGTCGAGGTTCTTTTTTGGATGTTTGATAATGAGATTTGAAGATAATTGAAATGTGAAGAAGCTGCCCATTCTTGTTTGATCTCATTTTAGGTTAATTTCTATGCAAGAATAGATAGGCTACTACACTTGTCGAGTTTATAGGATCGATCCATAAACTGCACGGAATAGTTAACAATAGTCAACAATAGTTAACAAGAACGCCGTATGGTATGACAAAAAAATTTGTAATCTTACGTTGATTCTGTTTATGGCTGATGTCATTGACGAAAGATAGGTAAAGATAGTAGCCAACTCAATGGAGCTTTTTGTAGTTTGGTGCCAACGAATTGGGCTCAGTTAGGGTCAGATGTAAACAAACACGGACACGCGGCCGAGTCCAGCCACATCTTTTTTCGCGTTACTTTATTACTCAGATTTCAATATTTTCATTAAATACTTCACTCTTCGTTAATTAACGCTAAAACGAATCTAACGAAAGTGCAGTATGATAGTCAACGGAAAGAAAAGACTTCAATTGAAACTCAATTATATCGTCCGCCAAAACGGCTAAAACGGATGTTCGAACCTTACATAGATGTTCTGACGATTATTAGTGTGGATTTGTGATGAACATGCGGCTGAATATCGTACATGGTTTTATTCACATCTGGAGTATGGGAGATAAGGGGAAGTTGACACACTTTCCATCATGCTTCAATTCAATGTCTTTACTATTGCCAATTTATGTTTGGGCATGACTGAAGTCCTCATGTTTTGGAATAGTAGACATGGCCGCTGATCACAGCTGATTTGATCGGCAGAGATGAACTCAACAACTCGATTTTAAAATAGGATTAATAATCGAATCTTGCCAACTTAGAGATATATTAAGGAACATTTTTGTGGAAATAATTGTGCCGCTTACTTTCTGTATTTACAGATCTTTATCAAAGAATGGTTTTAATATAAGTATGAAAGGCGTGAATTGGTGTTACGCAACCGGGTTCGCAAATTATTGGAAAATGATTGTCTCGTATACGTAGATAATTTGAACCTCAACATCCTGTTTTATATGAATATAGAAAGTGTTCTTCCTCTTCGAGCACATTTGTAAGAATGTCTGTAAGTGTTTACATTTTGGTATCTTACGCTTCTTGGTGCGAAGCTCGTAAGACAGTCAATGACCGTCTAATATTGAAAAATTAGTAGTTCAAAAATTATATACGTTTCACATCCTGTTTTATATCTACATGTCGAAAATATTAATCTGTAATCTGCTTGCGTCATACTGTTTTTTGTTGTTTCGATTCATTTTCCAAATTATGCACCCTGAGGTTGAGAATATCACTTCAATGCGGCGGTTACTTGTTCAAGGTCTCCTAAATTAGCAGCAGAAAAATCATAGAAACCAATTGGATTGTCGCTTCTGGTTTACGTAGCATCTGCACTGTGTTGCAGTAATTTTATCTCTTTGAAACATAGATTTTTATATTATGTTTGATATTTTACTAGCCTGATTCGTACTAAACCTTATGGAAATTCGTTTAAATGGATGCTATAGTCAGTTTTTACCGATTGAATAAAATGTCATTTATTCTGGCTATTATGCAAGCCTTCAAATCACCGACGTAGAAATAACACAGTCAGCGCAAAAGTACAGGCAATGCCGAACGAAAGCATCCAAAAACTTCTTTGTCTAATAACAAGTGGTATTGATTTTTTTTCAGACCACCCCCCAAATCAACTATAAATAATTCAAAAACAATTTCGTAATTCTTTCAGATTTTGATATAAATTCTAACCCGCACCTGTAAATCGATGGACATCACTATTTAAAATACACCTGTTTCAGATACATTCTCAGCATATAATTTATTGTCTCAATCAATCTGTAATTGCGAAGATTTAGTAAGTATTAATGCTACTATCCGAGAAAAAATTTACATCATCATACCAACCAATCTCGACGAATTGCACACCCTAGAAATTTGACTTTTTCGTTTTATTTATGAGAAATGCAATTGTCTATATTACCTGGTATGATGATGTGAATTTTTTCTCAGATAGTAGCACTAATGCTCACTAGAACCTCACATTCATGGATTTTTTCGAACATTATTACTCTTACAGTAAAATATATACTAAGAAAGTGTCCGAAAGACGTGTATTTTAAATTGGGAAATCCTTACTCTTACAGGCACGGGTTACAGTTGATATAAAAATCTGAAAAAAATTGTGAATGGTTTTTCAATTATTTATAGTTGATTTGGTGGGGTGATCCGGAATAAATTCGTCAACATTCTAAACGAGGACCACCCTAGTGTATACTCATATAATACATGAATGTAAAACACTACCATTACAGATAACCATTTAGACCCAAGTAAGTTTCGTTGCTTTGTATTACTGACACGTACGATAGGTTTGTTTAACTGACATTAGCTGTTTACGTCAATTGTGATGTACATATACACTTCGCGGAATTGTAATCATCATTTCATCGTTGATTAACTCAAACCTTATCAAGATCATTTTGTTACGGTCTCCCCTAAAGACTCACAACGCAGTGTTAAATCTCGTGACGCAATTTCAATGTAGATAAATGACCCGGTAACTACATACGAAGAAAAATTTCTATCGTGACCCTTGATGGCAAATAACGTTCGATGGTCGTCACGAGGCGTTTTCAACTATCGCTTAAGGTCAGATTTGAATAGCTTAAACAATTTCTTGGATATTGATTGGCCACATCGTATCACCTAGCCGTGATATTAAACTTGCTCAACGGGATCCTAGGTGGATCAATTACCTCAGGGACTCCCCCTCCCCCCTCTCACCGTAGTACTATAACAACTTTTCTTGAATTTCCTAAAGTTACTTGCAATAACGATCTCATGCAGTTAGGAGAACAATTCATAGTTTCGTTACTATCGTGTGGAGAGTCGGCTGAAATAATAACGTTTTGTGTGGGTAAGTTTTTATGTAAAATTTCGCAAATTTACGTCAAAGAATTCACTTTTTAATTAGAAGAAAAGGAACCATTCAAATCGAGTGAATAGCTGACGAAATAAAAATTTTCGGAACTCACTCGTAATCTTCGCCGTTTACTTTCATACCCTTAGACAACGCAACGAGATAGGAAAAAAGCAATTAAGTCTGAGACTTGACTGTCCCGTCGAGTATGGAATGACTCAGATCTCGCAAAAATGAGTCTTGAAACGTCTGCAGCGCTGTCTGGAAGTTACGTTGGTTTCGTAGAATTTCCTAAAATTCGGTTTTGACAACCCTGAGGTTGTATTCTTTTCCGCCGTGCACTTTAATCGAAGAATCTTACGGATTATAGCCTTAGCAATTTTGTTCCGAATCCGTGCTATTTCTTTTTATCGCTGCGTTGTAGATTTTGTGCTACTTCATTCGTGCACGAAGCTGTGTTGAGGGGAGCATGGATGCGACTTCACAGATATGGCGATTCTCTCTATCACCTCACCGTACTTTAGCGGGAGGCCAATAAGACTTAGGCGTAACGTGAAGTCAGTTATTGTAAGTAATTTTTTAAATTCATTGCGAACATTTTGATTAAGGGTTCACGTATCCCGCCACGCGCTGAAAACTGAGTAAATTTGAAAAATTATTATAAAGGTTATACGGTGATAAAAAAAATTAAATTGTTGATTTCACATTTCTCATTAACTTTTCAATTGTAAGAAATTTTTTTTTTTTTTTTTTTTTTTTTCAATAATAACATTATTTTTTACGCGTGTAAATGGACTACTGACGAAAACAATGGCGCTACCTTGTCAGCATCATAACTTCACCAAGAATTATTCCTTCTGCAAAAATTAAAAATAATCTTGTAAAATAATGCAATAGTAATAATTTGATGGAGGAGATTTTTTATTTCAAAAATACAGAACTAACGGTATTTGAAATTTGAGTGTGCAAATTCAAAAAAAAAAAAAAAACGAGTGTTTAATAATTTATAAAAACTTGTCCAACTAAAAATTTAAAAAAATCTCGCGTCAGACTATAGCGAAAATAATGATCAAGATTTGAAAAAGAAAGTTAAAAAATATTTAAAATTGACTGAGTCATCGTACTGACACTGTCTAAAAACATAGTTTCGAGAAAATCGTGTTCAAAGTTTCTGGTGGGTAGAACATGAACTTATAAGTCTCCCATTCCAGCTTCGTACTGTACACCTTCTTCCTCTTGTATCTACATGTTTTTGATGGTTTTCTGCAATCTCTTGTCAATTCTAGCTTCTTTAGTGTATTGAAATGATTGTATCCTCGTATATTCTCCTTTGGACGAATACCACGTTGATATTTCGATCTTTTGCGATCGACGGAACGACGTTGCAACGTTTTACAAATTTTCAAGGAAGCATACAGTTCGTACTCTTTCGATTTTTACTGTAGTCCTTGTGGAATTTAGGTATGACACCTCTCATTAATTTACGATGATAGACCCTGGAGTCTGGGATAAAAAGCTTTCAGGAAGGATTAGGAAGAAGTTCCTCACTATTGATAAATCGGTTGGCCTCCTTTTCGGATCCAAATGATAGCAAATTAGTATTAATACTACAACATTACAGCACCTCACGAACCTAGGGATGATGCAAGGAAAGACAACAAAGATTTAGAGAAAGGACGGAGGTTGCCAAATTCTTATCGACCTTTCTTATCTTATCGTAACCATCAACCGCCACCCGAATGACATGATGAATGAAATGCCGCACCGCTAGGCAGTCACGTAGCGTAAACCAATAGAGCAATTTCCAGTTATAAGAAGTAACTGCGTTTTTATTACACAAGCTATCCAATTTTTAGTAATATACCTACTGGATCAGGATACTTTACAACATAGATATTGTTATTTAATACAATTAGTTAGTTATAAACCATTCGGGCTGTAGAAAGCGTATTCGCAGGAGTTCACAAAATCTATCGTCACCATTAAGTTGCGAATTGAAACCCTCGTTTCACCGGATTTCGAAATTTTTATGAAATTGAAGTTAGTAACGTTGCTATAACGATGTACGTTTCGGAAAAATATTTACTTCGCACCTTTAGTATTGTTAGAAATCTAGTTAGCCATGACAAACAAAACATACTAATATTGCGGTGCTAATACCGAAAGAGCTTATACTTATTTACACGCCCTTTTGGCTTTAGATAGCTCTCCAAAGTCAAAAGGACGTAAAATAATTATAAGTACCTTTGACATTAGTACCGCGATATTTTGAACATCCAACACTTGAAAGTCGTTCTAAGATTCCACAATGATGATTTTTCTTCTCGATGTTCCGTTACGTTAACATTACTAACTTCTGCCTCTTAAATTTTTGCCGCTGTAATGTCGATATTCATTTTAATGCTGCTCAACGAAATTTCTCAAATGTGACACATACGCTCGATCAAACTGATATTACCGTTTGTTTTCACTTACCAAACAATAAGAGCATAAAATACGCGTCAAACTCACAAAATCGAATACTTATAATGCCGTGGAATTTTTTTTTACGATTACATTAATAT
Source organism: Neodiprion pinetum (assembly GCF_021155775.2). Classification (NCBI taxonomy): domain Eukaryota; kingdom Metazoa; phylum Arthropoda; class Insecta; order Hymenoptera; family Diprionidae; genus Neodiprion; species Neodiprion pinetum. Next base: position 19,439,428 of record NC_060234.1, read on the forward strand.
TTAGCAGTGTTTCATGTTGGTCATTTTAGTCAGTTAATATTTGTCACCTTGGAGTATCCACCATGGGAGGCTTACTATGGAATTACCGTACACCGGAGATAGGAACAAAGAATTTTTCACGATCTAGTACTCCGTTTATGCCGAATGATTTTATTAGGGCGCATGGTAGCTGAATCCAAATTCTGTTTTTTTTTTTGCAATGCTAAGTTAGTAACATATGAGTAGTATGTGCTTCACAAGCATTACTATTACTTACACAATACTAGGGATAGCTTCGTCATGCTTCTTTGAAAAAAGTACCACCACTATTGTTATGGCAAAATAAAAAAAAAAAACGAACGAACAAGTGGTTAATTTGGCCAACTTTGATGGCACCATCCTAAGAACTTTCCGCTGAAACCCGTGTCGAACCCATAAAATATTTACCTCCCCCCCCCCCCCCCCCGCACAAACACACACACAATGACTAGATATTTATCAAATATTTGATCAAACTTTATTTTTTAATGAAAATGTTTGATCCGAAACAATGTCCGCTAATTTTAGTTTCGCAATATCGAGGAAAACACTGTTCTCTACGATATGTATTTGTCAGGAGGATTACAACTTTGGCGCATTGTCAGACACACTTGTAATTTCATTTCGGTTTTACACTGAGTTTCGTCGCTGGTTGGAGATCAAAAATTATGTCACGTTGAACGAAACGACAGCTATATACAGTAGCTGAAATGTAATTTCACTTTGAACCAAGTTCTAATAACCGCGAATTCAGTACATACTTACAAGAAATTCACGTATACGTGTATACAATGGTAAAAAGAAACTGGCGTCTTTGCCGTGTTGGAAGTTTTTGTGACTGTACATATTCTTGACAACATTTAATCCGCGTTGCCTTATTTTATTTTTATCGCTAATTTTAAGATAGTATGGAGAAAAGATTTTTATCAGTCACAAATTCGTGGATCTTTTTTCAGTTTAGATGCCATTTTATGATTTGTATTTACTTACGGAGTTGAAATTTGTAACGTTAATGTAGCGAAGCATTTGTTCAAAAGAATGACTATTTCGAAACTTTAGAACCGTCCGGAGCGCAGTGAACTGTTATGGCTAAAACATGAAAAACTTAATATTCACTTTCAAATTTTAACCACGTATTTACTAACGATATCTTTGTACTCGTACAGTACTTATATTTTTATGTATGCAATGTATTATTATATCCAGTCGTCTCAAAGGAGACCAAAAGAACCGCAGTTTTTACATACATCTGTTTTTGGCCAATAACATATTTTCATTGCCGCTATTTCGATATTGGATGTAGTCGAGGTTAAAAATTTTGGTGGTACATTTTTCAGATTCTTAGATCATATTTTACGGCGTACCTATCTTCGTTGTCAAACAATTATTTCAATTCCAGTTGTTGACAACACTGAATTTATATAAGCAATTTATCTGTACACGTGCCCTAAATAAAATGGTGTAAATTAAACGGAACCGTATTCTGATGATCGATTGACGTTATCTCTGTTTCACGTTGGACCGACAGATTTTCACATAAAAACGTCTTGTTAGTCGTCTTTTTTTTTCTTATTCGCATTGCACCTGACTACATTAGATCCTTGCTAGCATGCCTTTGTTAAAAATAAAACAATTCTTTCCGAGCATGTTCTTTTTAGTAATAATTTTAACAGATATAAATATTTCCAATGAATGACAACGACAGGACATGTGTATAATGAGTACTTATGAAAATTAATCTCTATATGTGGCATTCTACGCCAAATCATCCTGCCTGTGACCCCCTGACAATGTAAAATTTTATTTTTACATGTATGATACTCCTTACCCGAAACACTACAAAAAAATTACAACAAAAACTTCACTTACAATCATTTTTTTATTTTTTTATTTTTTGCCAGTTAGTTGAGCTGTTTCAAAAATGATAATGATTTAATTTTTGAACAACTTTACGCCAATTCTATTTATTCTAGAATGACTTGAATTTTTCATCAATAAGTTTGACATGAATGGTAGAAAAGTTCTTTCTTGCGGCAATTTTTGTTACGATCTTTCAAAAATCAATAATAAAAGACCACAAATAAAAATGAATTATATCGGAATTATTGTGATGGAAAACTTGGATCTCGCTGGAAAAAATTCAAAGTACCGGTATTTCACTCCTGTTTCGGTTCTAAAATCATTATTTCACATCATAAAGTTTGCCTAAATATTTTCAAAAATCAAACGATGGATTTTGATATTGAACAGAATAATCTGTGCAAAAATGGCAATCAAAATGTTTCTTAGTTTTTCGAATGAGAATTATGATGTAAAGAAAGAAAAAAAATCAGAAGTAGTCAAGGCCACAGACTAGGTGATTTGGAATCGAACAGCCCATATACGGTTACATACAAGAACCATATCCTTTTTCATCGTTTGTGAATGAAAAGATTTATAATCGGTCTTCATTTACATTCAGAACATTATTATCTACGGGAGCAAGAAACAGCAACGAAATAGCAATATATAGACTACCTACTTTAGATCCTGTTTGCGTGGGAGAAGGTGGTCACAGAGACTGGGTATTTGACATGTGTTGGTTGGACGACGAATTCCTAGTTTCTGGATCAAGAGACACTAAAATGTCGCTATGGCGGATAGACAGCGACTTGGCAGATGCTCCGGACAAGGCGGAAATACCAACCCATAGGTAAAGAAATCATCACCCATATTCAAGGAAGTTGAATACAATCAACAATTTATGTACATACCTGAAGTTGCGTTCGATCAATGCAACACTCGACCATAATTTCACCATTTTATACCGACAAATAGCTGACCAGGTTTTATTTACTTTTCAAAAATTCATCATTGAAATTTTGGTATTAGTGAAGGCTACCTGAGTTTTCAATGAGTTTTGATCGATCGGTATTTCAGATATTTGTAACATTCTGTACACTACGAACATGAACAACTGTTAACATGAAGATTGTCAATTGTTTCCACAGGTTAATTCAGCCTGTATGTGTTAAAGAATGTCGATCAGCTCAAAAGGTTCGGGCTTTGGCTTTTAACAAGGCTTACAAAGAAATAGCCGCCCTTTCTCTCAATAGCTTTATACATATTTGGTCAGCTGAAACATTTAAGCAGAAGATATCAAGAAAGTTGCCGGCCTGTCAAGAAAATGTTTGCTTGGCAGTTCAAGATGACGGAGTTTACGCAGTTGGATGTCGATCGTACACATTGTTGTTGGATGCTCGAACATTACAACCAATAAAAAAAATACCATCCAGGTTAGTAATTAGTTTAAAAGTTAAAAATATGAATGTGATACTTTTTAGGCTTATGTGGGCAATTACTTGCACCAAATTTGGCGAGGTCCACGAGATTGACAATTAAAAACAGACTTGCCGACACATTTGTGGGCAGATTCACAGAAAAATCGGCAAAAACTAGGCTGATGTGCGCAGTGAAACATGCAATGGTGATTCTTAAATTTTTTACCTCGCTGATTTCAATCCTTGAATCAAAATTTCCAAAAAACAAAATGGCGAACCGGAAGTAACTATCTGCGTTACTAAAAAGCATCCAATTTGTGTAGGGATTGATAAATTGGCGGTTTAAAAGTCACTTATTGAAAATCTTGAATCGAAATTTCGAAAAAACCAAAATGGCGAACCGGAAATATATTTCTATCTTACTCACAGGCAACTTTTTCTATCAGAAATCAATATTTGTGTGTTTTGAAGGTTGTTTTTTTAGAAATTTTGAATGAGAATTGGCGAAAATAAAACGTTTGTCTGGAAGTGAGGGAAAGTTTTCAAAAAATTTCCGAAAATTAGTTATGAAGCATTTTAAACGAATTTTATTGCTAAATACAGTTAAAACAGCAATCGACACTTTACGAATTAAATAGTACCGAAAATAACACCTGAGTTACATAGAATAATTATTCCTGATTTCAATATTAATCATAATCGTCATAGTCAGAGGAATTGGCAAATTCTGATTCCTCACTGGTGTATTCCATCGATTCACCTAAACCATACTTATCGCGAGAATTATCGGTACAGAGCAAAAGTTGCAAGGCTTCTGATGATAAACTTTTTGCTTTTTTCGGATACTGCTTGCCCGTGCTCGATATGTACGGATCTGAAGTTAAGGGTCGATTGAAAACGTTTTGCATGGTCGCTGTTCTCGAGTGTTTTCGAGCAAAAAACTCGCGATATTTTTTAATATCCTTGTTACGGGCTTCCTGTGCGACTTCTGACATTTGCCCGATAGGAAGCGGGGACCATTCAATTATCAAAGGACCGTGAATCAAAACTTTGTGACCCGTGGTTGGCATGCGATACGAAGAATACAGAGTTACGAATATTTCGGCGGTTTCGAGACAATATTCTTTGAAAGTATGTGGAATCTTTTCATAATATTCTCGTCCAAACCCAAAATTTTTGCTGAAATTTCAGTGTTTTCGAAAAAACGTCGCGCAGTGTTTCCGTCGTTATTGTTACCAAACCATTGTTTCGGTTTATCAACATCAAGATGCAACTCTTTCTTGAATGCGGCTTGAATAACTCGTTTTCGCTCAGCAACTACTGATTTTTCTTCATCTTTTCGAGTTTGCCACTTGTGAACACCGATTTTATAGCCAATGTGCAAGAAGCACTCACAAAAACGGATCCACGCATGCTACGTTGATAATCCAAGTTCGAGTCGAGTTCTGTCAACGTCTACAGTTTTCATCAGCTCTATATGTTATTAAATTTCTATGATGTGAGATTGCATATGTAACAACGCATTGCTGATGTTGTATTTGTCACGGAGTTGCTAACTTTACCGTCAATCATTGTGAAATGTAGCTGGTATTTTAATAGTAACTTCCTTCCCGTCAATAAATATAAAAGGGATGAGAGACTAGATCTAATTATCAACGTGTTGCCGTTCCTGAATAGTTGATGCCACAGTTTCTTTCAGAAATTGAATTCTAATAGGGCGTGGAGATAAAGGCCTGGGATTTTTCCAAAGAAAGAATTCTTTTTTTTTTTTTGAGATATCCGATCCCAAAATTTGCAATGGAACTAAAGACGTTAAAAATATACTCGCATCACAACTGTCATCGTTCGTAAACTTTTGTTTGTATTCACTGTGCCCAGAGCTTTTATCACAACCCCATTTACAAATTAGTCTTAAATTCTTCGATTCTTCGGGGCGCAAAGAGTTCATCACGTCAGTTTGCACCTTTAGAATTCTGTCGCAAGTCTGATCCATCAAAGACTGTAATTTCATTTCGGCTAAGGTCTCAGTTACCGTTATATGTAAAGGCTAACAACGGTTTTTAGCAGCAACAACTTTTGCGTACGATGGATAAATAGCAACATTTTTATTTCTCAAAGATCCTCTGATGTCTATGTATTGCTGTTTTCTTAATTTTGCATTTACAAAAGCTATCAGTGCTTCATCTTCGGACATCTCAACTAGCCGGTATTTCGCAGCTCTTGAGGGAGATTTTGTTGTGATGTTTTTTAAAATAATGGCAGCATCGTTCAATCCTGCAGAACTGAGTCTCATCCTGGTGGCCAAAGTTAATTCCTCCACCCAATGCGTTTCACTGACTTCTAAAGCCCTTCTTTTCTTGGTACGTTCACTCGACTCTTCGAAACTCGATTTCCGAGGTCGCCTAATCTTTGAAATGACATACATACAAATCAAAAATCAGAACACTCAATTTTTGGATTTTGCCGATTTTTCTGTGAATCTGCCCACAGTGACGACACAGGTTTCATTATATATACCTGTTAAAGTATGAAAAACTGAAATTCAGCATAGACTGAGTGATATGATGGATGTCTTAGTGCTTACATATTGCATATAATATTTGTATTTTATCGGTAGCGTAGGATAACCTATACACTGAACATTTCGGAATTCTTTTTTAAGATAGTAGTACTAAAAAATATACTGATATCCTTCTCATATGCAAACAGGTATAGCGGGTGTGGTATACGATCTGCTAGTTTCCAACGATCCGTCTTAACGATTGGTACAGGACTTGGAATGCTGATGTTTTATGATGTCAGAGCACAAAAATATTTAGAATCTTCTATCAACTCAAATAGAACGGTGGTCCTGAAAGCATCAAAAGGTTACGTGGTAAGAATACACATAATACAATCAAGCTTATTTTCAAAATCACAAGAAATTTTAAAAGTAAAGCATGCACATGAAATTGAGTTTTACTATCAAGTTATAAAATAAGTATAAAAATAAGTTTGTCACATGTACGTGGATACGATGAAATCTTTGTGATATAATTGTATGAAATTCTTATTAGTTTCCTGACGAAGAATACATGGACGGCTTCCAAAATGTGAAATATACGCCAGCAATATATACTCACTGTTACGATGCATCTGGAACGCGTCTTTTCACAGCTGGTGGTCCACTTCCAGCAAATCTTTATGGGAATTATGCTGGACTATGGCAATGAGTCCAATTGTATGACTTGGAAAGTATTCCTTTAGATGACATATTTATAATGCATATTTACGACTTGCGAATGTATGTCAGTCTTTGCTGTCCGTAAACGGAAACACTTGTTGGTACATTAGCGGAATTTTCAGCTCGATGGATATGTAAACTTATATTGTAGGATCAATTTCCTAAGTTGTACGTGTCATGAAATATACCGTGACACGTAAGGAACTCACATCTAGCTTTTGACCTTGACTTAATCACTGGAAATCAGTGTTGAAAAATTAGAAGCGAAAATTATAAGCATTATTTACGAATTGTACAGTTTTATCCACCTTATCGTTTTACTTTGTTACATTCTCAATGAGTAGGAAATTTACAATGGCTATGAAATATGGAGCTGAAAAAATGAATAACCATTAAGTAGTAAATGTATAGCCTACCTGCTAACTGAAAGAAGATCGAAAACAATTGAAAACAACATAAAATTTGAAACCGGCTGAATGCATTTTTTCTCTATATTTTAATACGCGTTATCTTTCTTTGTACACCGAGTAAAGCTCTGTTTACAAAATGCTCAAAAGCTATTCCCATTTTTGTTGCATTCAGTATTTTTTGATTTATAACATTTAGACATAGTCAATTATGCTAGAACTTTTTAAAATATTTAATGTTCAGGCCACCTCTCTGCAACTCGATAGGCTCTGTTGAATCTTTGGTTACCTATGTTGAGTTACATGCAATAGATTGTCTGTTATTAGACATAAGATAATATTATATAAGCCTGTAAAAATTAGCATATTATAAATATGCCAACGATTACAAGAAAAAATGAATGATTATTAGTAAATTAATTATTCGAGCAGAATTTATGTTTTTTTCTCTATGTTCGGAGGTTCTACAACCTTCAGACATATTAAAAATGTACTTTAATGTATTTTCAATAGTTCCTTATGTATATCATGTTAGGAAGAAACTCACAATTATATACTGGCCGTGATGTGCAGCACTTTTCTCAAACTAGTCTATCTAATCGCCATTTTGTTAAGATTATAAATGGCAACGAATTTTTGACGAAGAATAATGATCATTAATGATTTATGCAGCTGTTATTCTAGAATCAGCTACATGCGACCCCACTACGAAAACTGATGAATCCTTTCGGAGAATTTTGCACCATTCAATAAAAGTTATTTGCCATCACTTTTCGGAAAATCAATAAACGCGTTTTTTCGAAAAATTGAATTTTCAGTCTTAACTTGTCTCGAATGAAAAAGTCAAATTTTCGTCAAGACGAACAAAGATTACAATGTTTTTCCCTATTTTTTTTTTTTGTTTAATTAATATATCAAATAACCTTACTAAAACTCGATTAAAGAAGTTAGTTTAAGGTAAACCAGACAAGATGTCGTAAGATACGAATCAGAGATTCCACGAAACGATAATTTCGAGGTTATTTAGAACTGCACACGCAATGCCTTGACAAAGTTATAGCAAAATCGGTTTCCAACGTCCCTCAGTGGGCGGAATCGTAGAAAAAGTCAGACAAGTACACCAAGTTTGTGATTATAAGGAAATTTCAGATTTTAATGTTTTCGACATCACTGATCACGAATCTGAAGTTAAATTGGCAAAATTTAAAATGGCGGATCGAATATGGCCGACCGATAGCACAATATTTTATTGAATTTGAGTAAAACTCTGTGTAATCGTTCTCGAGGTCGCTGACAACGAATTTGATGTTGAAATTTTAAATTCAAGACTCAGAATGGTTAATTGATACAAACAAAAAGTTTCCTTATATCCGGGTTTTCGGGGCGATTTATCGTGAATATAGTGCGAAGAGTGGCTTGATGAAATATGAGGCATGTTCAAGCAGTTTTTCTTTCATTTTAAACGCTACAACCCAGTATACTAAAATAAATCTGAGCTATACGCATCGATCGTTATCTTCTACCACGTCCACCGAACCATCGGAACACAGAAACATAGCCGTAGCTTCAGGTGAGAAGCTTTTTCTTGGTTTTTGAGACTGTTGTCTCATACTCGAAATATGTAGATCAGATGGGATCATAATGCGTTGAGAAACATCTCCCATTGTTTTGTCTTTCGCACATTTTCACGAGTGAATTTCTCTATATTTTTTGATATGCTTGTTTTTCAATTCTTGAGAATATTCCGACAGTTGCCCGATCGGAAGTGCATTCCAGTCGACAATTTTAGCTCCGTGAATGAAAATCTCATGAACCAATGGTGGGATACAATACTAGAGATACAAGTTCACGAACATTTTCGCGGCTTCGGAGCAGAAATTTTGAAATACTTCGACATTAACGGCGAATCCATTTCACAAAACTTGCAATATCGTGTGAAATTTATCAATCACAGTTTCATCCACTCCCGGAATCTTAGCAAACACGGGTGAGTTTTCAAAGAATCGCCAAGCCATATTTCTGCCATTACTGCTGCCGAACCCTGGTTTCGGGCAGTCGATATATGTTCAACTGCAATTCGCTTTCAAAGGCTTTTTGAATAATACATATACGCTGCTTCATAATATCTTTCTCTCTTATCACGCGCTTTCGTCCTTAAGAATACCTGATTTGTATCTGGTATGTAGAAGGCATTCAAAACATCGGATCCATGAATACAAAGTCGATAAGTCGTATCTCAAACCACTAAGGTCGATTTCTCGTTTCTTCATTTTTTAATATCATTAAACTCCTTTGACGTCGCTTCACACAATTGGCAACGCATTACAGATTTCGGCTCTGTTATTGCATTCGCTGTTTTACCATCTATCATTGTGAAATGCATTTCATATTTAACTACAATTTCCCTTCCATCTGTAATAGTTTTGTAAGTTTTCGCTAAGGGACCAAAGTGTCAATTTGACTTGTTACATAATGCTCTTCGTTACGAGTAGACTCTATGTCTTTGTGCAAATATTGTAATTTTATTGGGTGACAAAAACGAGTTGACGAAGGACGGGGATTCTTCCATACTGCTATTTCTTTTTGTGTTTCATTATCTATAGCAAGAATTTATAAGGGAAAAAGTGAAACTAAAAAAATATTTGCAACTGAACTTTTCTTGTCACTAAACTTCTATTTGTATTGATTTTGACCTGAACTACCGTTAAAACCCCATTTTATAATGCATCGAAGATCAGAAATCAATAGTGGGTGCAATGTGTTAAAAACATCTTGTTGTATGTTCAAAATTATTTAGCAAGTGTGATCAAGTAGAGACTGTAGACCAGAGGATAACAACGCTATTTTGCTTCTAAAACTGTATCGTAGTGCTTACGTAATGTCGAAAACGCGAAATATTCTTTTCTTTTAATGAGCTACCTACTTCTAGAACGAGACTGAATATTCTGAAATGATGACTAAAATATATTAAATTATTATTACTACATATTGTATTTACTTTTTCATGTTAAGTGAACTGTTTTTCCAAGATGCCAATCCGCGTATTTAAGTCCGATTGAAAGTTTCCTCTTAAAATTTCGAAATTTTTTTTTTGTTATACGTCACTTTTCCGGATCCTGTCGAAAACATTCGTCAATCAGTCAGAAAATCACGAATGAAAATATAATGAATGGCTTTTGCAACTATTTCTTCATTTGGTATTTAGCAGCAATATCAGATTTTGCAGAAATGAAAAAAATACCGTGTATGTTCACGAGTACCATTCATGCAAAGTGACAAGAAAAAATTGCCGTAAACCTAAATCTGAAGGAAATCGAAGCATTTCCTTAAAAATTTCGAAACTAGACACTATTCCCCATGTGCTCAAACTTCGAACAGCGCAGATTTTTTTGGGATCGCAACTATTTCGTTAATTTTCGATCAAGATGTTCAAAAATTATTTGCTCAAAAGAAACACTCCTAAAAATAGGTATGATTCTAGATCGTCCAAGCTGTGCCCCCCCACCCCCCAAACATATCGCAGAATCCGTTCTGACCGTCAATTTTGAAATTTCGACTTTTGGCAATCCCGACTCCTGTGGTCCCGAAGTTATACCGATCGTTAGTTGAATTCTTCATACCTAAAAATTTTATACGTCGTAGCTCATTGGATATCGACAGAATTGAACTGTAAGAAAGAGATATATCACAGGAGTTCTGGTACGTGTATATATTTCAGTGAGTATTTGTATGAGAAACAGAGACATGCAGTTTATAAATTTTAAATGAACATTCTGAACAAAAATTTTCATCAACAACTTTGTTGAATGATTTAAACAGTGTCGGGATTTCTAAAAGAATCTCCTTCCTTGTATTCTTGTTCTCAAATACATCAACGTTTCAAAACCTATCCAACTATTCCTTTTAAAGAATCTAAATTGCCCATTTCGCCACTCCGTTTGAACGTGATCTTGAGATTAAAATCATTCTACCCTCTCTGACATAACGTGTTATGTTAATCAAGCGCCGAAATAGCTTTCCCAACTGGTCATGCGCCTCGTTAACCAATTTGTAACTTAGCAAATTGAGCGTCTGACTGCGCATGCGCGAGATATTTTGTCTTTCAATTCATGCAAGCTGGCCACTTCAAGCTTCAGATCTCAAAATGTGGCTTATCGACGTTTTTTAAGTGACGTAAATTTTGTAGGTCAACAGACTTCAAATAATATATGTAGTGATTTGGGAAAGCTTGGCAAACTTTTATCGTTAACCGATTGTTGATAATAACATAATTGCAATTCACCACTCGGCACAAGAAAGTTTGACATCTCAATTCCCGATTCGAGTAAATTGGCTCCCCTATCTTGCATACAATAATATCACCACCATACGATCATCTCGTCGACGAGTAAAGTTTAATTGTTTTCGCAAGTGGAGTCGGTCACTTAGCCTGCAAAGTTTTACCGTTTCCTCTCAACAGAATCGTTTCAGAAAGTACATATTCTTCAAATTGTGATCTGTATGACCTGTAGTATAAGAGTTATTGTTACAATTTCACATCTATATACATTAATTTACATAGTTTTTGCCTAGAAAAATGGTTTGGGTTGTGTATGATCTACGACTCATAAGTAGTATAAAAAGTGCATTCGATCAGACGATCTCACTTAGTTTAAGTCAACACTGAGGAATCGAACTCGTATGAGATATTATTCTGTCACGTCAAGATTGGCATATCGTGTTCTTCCGCAGGGACGCCATTCAAAAAATTGAACTCTGTAGGAACAGAACATTTAAATTTGGAAAGTATTGGTCGAAGTTTTTCGCGGGTATGTTGTAAGTGCTATTGTAATTAAAAATTCTTAAAAGATAGCTATCATTGCAACACAGTGTACTTCGACATTTTTTCTAATTGAGCATTGTTTTGTACTGAATTAGGAGCTTGTTGTGGCTCCGCTCGCGAATAATTCCAAATGCTACTTGTGGCAAAACTATTATACATAGACGTAGCCATATGCTCTCGAGGACTTTTTGTAGATTTCAGCGAGATCTTTCATCAAGATCCTAAAAACTCATGAGTATAACTTTTCTCTATCCGTCAGAGTTTTGACAGCGTTCGCATAATTGTGTGATTCCGTTTCGTATTGGGTCGCAAATATCGTTATGTCTGGTTTTATCAAAATATAGCTTAAAATCTGGCCAGGAGCTGTAGCTATCCACAGAAAAAAAAAGAATCAAAATCGGTTCGGTAGTTCTAGAATTATAAGCAAACATACGGACAGACAGACAGAGACGTCGAGTTTCAAACGGAGATCTACTTTTACAGCGTATCTTTTCGTCGCGGATACTTCACCAGGCACGAACTAATAGGACGCAGCTTTTATGGACCCTAAATTTTCACGCGCAACAGCAATTACTATGCGATGTTTTTTGTTATGTAAAGTAAAAAAATTCTTTGTTAGCTAAACATTTTTCTTCATTTACTACAGTATGTGCACCAAAGAGAGTAACAACAACTCGCAATGCTTCCAGAGAACACGTGCAACGCGGTATCGATATGTCTTAAATAGTGATCAATAAAGAATAAATTTAGCAAATGCATCGATAATTACAAAAACTGCATTCCGTAGTCTCATTTTCACTTCACTGGGACCTTCACTATTCTTACAAATTTTTTCTTAGTAGTATATTGTTGGTCAACAGCAGGTCTTGTCGTCACTCGTCAACAACTGATAAAATACTTTTTCACTTATGGGATTCTGTCAAGAAATGAAATTTTTTGGCCTTCAGTGAAGTCGGGCGTCGCTGTTGGAAGATATAGGAACATGAATTTCAATTATGTTTTCTTTGAGTACTTACATGTACATACAGTCAGTCAAGTGCGAACAATAAGTGAGTTTTATTACCTTTACAGTGTATCCTTTCTTCACTTAATTATGTAGCCTTTAATGACTGTGTAAAAGAAAAACTATGGAGCTGGACGGAATCAGAATGTCCGACTTTGAAGCGGGCACAATGGAAAGATCACAAGGAAGATTTGGCACACAATGGGCAGGTAATATGAAGCGATGTTTGAAGATAATCGGAGATATTACGGGAAGATTTTGGCGAATTTTCAGACATTTTTGAAGGTTTCTAGGAACTTTTATAAATAAAGAAAGAATTTGAAAATTCTAGAGTTGAGTTTATAATATTACAAGTCAATATTATAAGGTAATGTACGAGAATTTTTGGGAAATGGAGATGTAGTGTACATAATTTCGAAAGTGATTTACCCCTCGGTCTGGTTAGTACGATCGAATGGTGCGTCGAAAGAGGTCGTCTGTGCATTTTGGGAAGATCGCGATTTTTGATTTCATTTCGTAGGGAGGGTCGGCCATGAGTGTAAAAGTCAGTTTCCGGGACTTTAAGGGTGATATAACGGCCGCCATCTTGAAATTAAGGGTGTAATTTTTTTTTTTTTTCATTCACCCGTAACCGTCAGGCCGCAAAAATTTTTGTCGACAGCTTATTTGTAGTTGATACAACAACCCGTAACGTTTATTAGTAACTTTTTGCGTTAATATTGATAGTAAAACAATTATAAACAAAAAAAAATGAAAAATGAAGGGATAAAAAACTTTCTTACTTCTTCATTTAATTTAAACGGAATAAATTCGAATTCTTTTATTAATTTATTTCTTCATGGAAGTAAATATTACTAATTTAAAATTTTCATATTATAGAAATACAAAAATCATATGATAAATAAATTCTTGATTATTCTTAATTGAGAAAAGACCGTCGTCTCTTGAAAGCTTATTCGTTCTGTTTTTAGTTCGAAAAACATTCATTGTTTACAAATTGTATAAATTTCCTATTTAACGTCGAGGTTAGTTATTTTTTATTTAACCCTTTCATGCACATTGGTGCGTACACTTATCCTCGCGATTTCTTTTGTTCGACAAGTCCAATTATTATGGAAATTGGTATCGAGGGGTTTTTGGGGTCCTGATCACGAATCCACGGTCAGATTTTTAATATTCAAGATGACGGATCCAATATGGCGGTCGAAAATTCGAAAAAAGCTCAGTATTAGCTAATATTGGATATTTCGAATTTCGAGTTCAGACTCGTAATCAGCGATCCCAAAAGCCCATGTATTCAAAATTTCAATTGAATCGCAGGTGCGGAAAAATGTATACATGAAAGAGTTAATTAATTTAAATTGACTGAATGGTAATAATTCGGAATTGTTTCGAATTGAGAATATTAAAATTCAATGATTTGTTTGAATTCATTCATATGTAATTTAAAATAGCAATGGATGAGCTCTAACCTTCTAATCGTAATTTTGGTATAACACAAAGCCTCACTTGTGCCTGGTTAGCTCTGAGGCAGGTGCTTTTACAAAATACAACTTGACCGAGTTTCGACTGGCTTCTGAATATGAAATTCAACCCATCTCGCCTTATTTAAAGTCTTCGTTGGTTATCGCAATTTCAGATAAGCTTAGAATTTTTTACACTGTTGCATTGTTCAGTAAAACTGAAAATTATCAGTTGATTCTCGAACTCGAAAATTGTTTTTTTTTTTTATTTCCGCCCTAACCAGACGACTACAATTTGTAATATTCGTCACTGATCGCTATTGACGCTGGAATTTGACATTTTTACCGTAATACTGAAATTTTTTCTTCTCTTAAACAGTAAGATAAATTCTTTGCTATGGTATTTCAAAACCAATCTCAGACTCGAGATAAAATAATTCAATTGAAAGTGTTGGAAAAAAAAATTTATCATACCGAATCAAATTAAATATCTTAATCAATGGAAGTAACTTCAGTTATTTATAGAGAGCCAAATATGAAGAACATTTCAATTTTCCATGTAGTGTTTACGGATTGCGTATTATAAAAATATATTCACAATCAATATTGAAGTATGCATTAGACTGTGTATCGATGCGATCTATGAGTATCCATCAAATCATTTATGTGAGTACAATTTGCCGTGTATCTTGGCTAGAACTTACCGATATTACGATCTATTCGTTCACTTTTACGCAAGTGATGTTTTTAATCACGTACGAAGTACCGTCGTTAAATTTAAAAAACCTCGAGCTTCCTTAAAATGCTTTGCAATTACGTACGCACGAAATACGGAATTCTGTTTTTCAATTTCACGAACCCTCGTGGAAATGGCACGGAATTATGAAGTTTATCAAATCTCACCGGAAGCGCAAGCTTGGCATACGTCGTACCCCGCAGCCAATGAGTATGGTGGAAAAGACCTTACAGTGGTCCAGGCGGAACTTCAAATCTCGACTAATCGTACTTCATATTTTTCAAATCAAAAAGTAATAAACATATTCGAATACTGAGTAAAGTGTACCAAAAGGTTTAAACAGATCCGCTGTATGTTTTATCGAGAAAAGATCTCGATAGTTATTTTTTTTCTTCTTTTGGGGTCATGAACCAGTATCATCTCGATCTGTGAGTTTTTTGAAGAAGACGCAGCGTTAACTGGCTATTTAATTTATGTTTTTCGTCTCTAATCATGTTCGAATTACAGTACAAATAGTTTGGGATCCCGCGCATATCAAAATATAGAATTCGTGATTTTATTTTTTTTTTTTTTACTATAGAAGAAGCTTGAGTTTGAAAGTGCAAACAACAATACAGTTGATAAGAAGTTGAAGCTCTGAAGTTATTTTGTTGATTCTGGAAAAATATTGGTTACCTTAGAAAAAATATGCTTCCCACAATTAAAATTTTAACCTAAAAAAAAGTCACTAAAAACAGTAAAAACAGTAAAGTGAAGCGGTAATTGGATTTTATCCACGTAAAATGAAGGCAATAACGTAGCAAGAGAATAAAGTACACGATACTTGATTCATTATGTCTTAGAAACCACCATAGATCTCTCATTCAAATATTATTTTTTTAATGATAGAACGATGGTGGAAATACGCCAAATAAAATACGAGGTGTGTTCAAAAAGTAAGGTGACTTTTCTAATTTCGCGGGCTATGTCCGTTCGATCTTCGATTTTTTTTTATGTTATGTTGGTACACTTGTCCCGAACATCTGTACACAGTTTCAAGTGTATAGCATGTTTAGTTTGTTTTTGACAGATACAAAGGTGAGACGTATTTTGGTGTGCTCGGCGATTTTTTGCTATCAAGAAAAATGGATCAAAGAATTTGCATTAAATTTTGTGTAAAAAATGGAATTAAGTGCTGGTATGATTCGTCACCAGTTATGACCCTTTTGAGTAAATCAGGATCATCATTGACGTCATTCAACAGCTCCTGAGCGATGCTCATGCGACGATTCTTCTGGTGAAAATTAAGCAGTTTCGGAACAAACTTCGCTGACACACGTCTCATACCCAAAACATCCGAAAAAATTTCATGGCACGAGCCAACCGATATGCCAACATCCTCAGCAACTTCTCTGATAGTGATTCGACGATTTTCCAAAACAATTTTCTTCACTGCTTCAACGTTTTCATCTGTTGTTGACGTGCTGGGGCGTCCAGAGCGAGGTTCGTCATTGGCATCTTCTCGGCCATCTTGGAAGAGCTTGTACCACTTATAAACGTTTTTTTTACTAAGAGTAGACTCACCGTATGCCACTGTCAACATTTCAAGTGTTTTGGAGCACTTAATTCCATTTTTTACACAAAATTTGATGCAAATTCTTTGATCCATTTTTCTTGATAGCAAAAAATCGCCGAGCACACCAAAATACGTCTCACCTTTGTATCTGTCAAAAACAAACTAAACATGCTATACACTTGAAACTGTGTACAGATGTTCGGGACAAGTGTACCAACATAACATAAAAAAAAATCGAAGATCGAACGGACATAGCCCGCGAAATTAGAAAAGTCACCTTACTTTTTGAACACACCTCGTATGTAGTACAGAAGATTTAAACAGGAAATGTTGTTTACGATGAAAACAAATATCAGGGGAATGAAAACACTGACACTGCCAATCCGTACTTAATAATGTGTTTACAAATAATTTATTAACGTTCTTTTAATACAACATTTTTTTCGATAATAATTGTTACTTAATGTAAGGTGTAAAGTGGGTGTATATTGTGTAAAAATTGTGTTTTTTTTCTTTGACTTTTTTTCAAACCTTCATTGAATATACATGTATTTAAGATACTTTGAACGTGTAAATACATATCCGAGTGCTGGGTTAGACCCGATATTAATAACTAATATTGGAAATCCCGGTGCATGTGATGTGGTGAGACTAATGCGAGTGTTTCATGACTATGCGAAATAGGTGTGCCTACGTATGTACAAAAATTTACACTAAGTTTCGCGTTAAATGCATTGTATACATGATATGCAATGATATGTGTATTTCATTTGTTTTGTGGTATGTAAAATTGAGTCAGCGTCTTTTAAGACATTTTTCAAAACCCTGAATGTAGTGTTGATATCGGGGACAAGGTTTCAGGGCTTCATTTTCATTTTCATTTTCGTTTTTCACCTTCCTATTTGGTTTCATTATAATTGGTATTGTTAACACCGAGTGCAAGTAACTTTGATTAATTACCAACTGGAATAAATAGGAGACAATAAAGTACAATAAATCTACTTAGAATAAAGGGAGTATTCCATAATTATTGCATACCGAATTATTGAGCACGTTTACGTTATAAATCACTTACGGTTACGACTATACCCTGCAGTGTAGATTAAACGATAAACGCCTAACGCTCGAAACCCGGTGAATAAATAAATCTGACTAAATCCGGATACATTAACATCCTCGGGAAGGATCACGGGGCTTATGCTTTGTATTTTATACCTTGAGGACTTTTCTTTCTTCTGCATACCCTTTGAAACCCTTGATTCAACCTTATTCTTACAATATCGTTTGGACATTTGAGTAATGCTTATTCAGCCGTAATATCGTGAATATTCCAAATCATAGGTGACCAGCATCGAGAGCTTTGTTAATGTCACTGACTAGGAGTCCAAGAGTTGGTCTGAGTTCTGAATTTTGTCTGAAAATAGCTTCAAGAAACTCCGGATGGGTCAAAAAGTCAAAGACTTGATCGCACCGATCCTGGGATTTTCCCGTTAGGTGCACTTTTATCAATGATTGTACAGCTGTTCTACATCGTTCCAAAGATCGCGTCAGATACGAATTATCGAAGCTGAACTCCAGCTCGTGAAAAGAAACGACAGCCATTGCGACAGCCCTGAGCGCTGCTCTGATCTCTACGATTTTTGGCTCGTCTGATGCTTCCAGTTGCTGATTACGTTGCAAAAGGCCGATCTGCAAATAAACCATACAAAGAAAAAGAGAATTAAAAAATGTTGATTAACCTGTTTAGGAAATGTTAATCAACCTGTTATAAACACTAATAATATAAATCATTCGGAGTGTAAGAATGCAGTAAGGACCATGAGCCACCTGCCGATTAACTCTGTCAGATCCAGAGGACGAGGGGAACCAACAGCCGGATCAACAGCTACTCGCATATGGCGTTCAGTTGAATTTCATGGCCAACTGTCAATCGGCGGCGTGGCGAATATTTCGTAGTTCTTCGAACTACGATTCATTCGTCATGAGTGATATTTAATACAACAGATATACTGAATTACTTCGTGAAAATATTATATGGATCATTTAACGTAAGGTCAATTCGACTGAATTTCGATAACTGAAACTATATATTGCAAATCTCATTTACTTTCATTTACATACATATACGTGCAGTACACGTTTACTATTACAAAATCCATAATTGCAGAAAACAATAAGATCTCCGATTATTCACTTTACCCAGGACAAGACAGTGATGGGGTCTCACCTTGATCGACAACTTCACGATATTTTTGAGAAGTTTTTCGGGCTGTTTTCTGTCCAAGGCCGGATTGCTTTTCGCTGCTCTTTCGGCAAGTCTATAAAGATTGTCGAGCAAGGACGTGGTCGCGTCGTCGATCAGCAACGATCTCCCTGCTCCGGTGGATACGACTCGTCCCAGGATCTTTTTCTGGGCCCGAAGCCCCAGATCCCGAGCCCTGCCGCCGCTACTACCAGCCGGAAATACTCCGCCACCCGTAGCTGCGGACTGCATCACTGTATGGAAATTCGAACGAATTTTAGAGACTCACC
Source organism: Neodiprion pinetum (assembly GCF_021155775.2). Classification (NCBI taxonomy): domain Eukaryota; kingdom Metazoa; phylum Arthropoda; class Insecta; order Hymenoptera; family Diprionidae; genus Neodiprion; species Neodiprion pinetum. Next base: position 19,458,447 of record NC_060234.1, read on the forward strand.
GTGGTGTGTAATTGGGACAAATACCTCAGACTTTGATCTTTCGGCTTATAAATTAGTTTCGTAACTTTTGTCAAAATATCGTTTACTGTATTAACGTTGAAATCCTGAGTGAACTTTGAGCGTTTGTTATCAAGCCATTAATATTGTCAATTTATGCATGGAAAGGTTGATATGACAGCCAGTACGTAAATGTGCTGAAGCAGTCCTTACTGAATATTTTGAATTTAATATGAACGTGTTATCGAAAGTTAGGATACTTTAGCTTCAACTTTCGAATCATGAGAACGAGTTACACACGTGTTTCTTCGTTAGAGTACTTCAGGCTACAAATATTTTAATCAGCCACACCTATATGTATACAGATAATGGAGATTATCTTTACAGGATGTACAGGTCATCCTATAATACTGTATCTCCTTGGTATTTTTTTTTTTTTTCGTTTTTGGTTTTGGAGTAAATGAATGGAAATTTATGTGTACTATATATAAATATATATATATATATACACACACACACACACACACACAGTATATATATACAGATATAATTGCGTATGCCGTAAGAATACTTTTGTGCAAACAAAACGAGGTAGTTACCCGAAGTGACTCCGTTTGTTGTGTTGAGCCCTGCGTTGGCGCTTTCATAGATATCGTGCTTCTCATTTATTATTGCACTATTTTGTGAACTGATATTTTCTTGTCAAAATGGATACACTGAATTAGTTAACCGTAAACAGTTAGACCAGTACTCAATAACAGTTTGAGTCAGTCAGTACAGGAATATCTCAATCTACTTGCAACGACGGCATGGCATGATGAAACGTACAGGATATGTATCCTACAGAATGCTGACGTATAACTGTGCACCAATAGGCGTAATTAACAATAAGAGTGTTTACATACTTACCATCAAACATTGGTAGACCGCAGTTTCCTCTTGATAACGGAGTCCAAAGAAAAAGTGCAAATAAGGGAAGTCGCACGTCGTTCAAACCCAGGAAAATGAACCAAACGAACTCAAGACGACTGAGTATCTTATGCTTTTCAAAATAAAACGTGATAATGATTAATAAACCAAAACAAAATTCAAATTAATGCTAGGTCGAAGGATTGAAATGAAGCGCAGTAAAAATTAAATCAAATATAAACACATAAAAATGTGTAGGTAAAATGATGTGTAATTTGATGTTCGTTACTTATATTCAAGAATAAAGACGGATATATTAAAATTTGGCGAATGTTCAGACTCTTTGTCCGTAATATTACCATAAACCGATATAAATTAATGCTAAGTTCGTTACTATATATTCTAACTCGACCGGTCAATATTGAGATTTCTGATCGAATGGATTTCGGTGAAATTTGCTTAAAAATAGCTAAATATCAATTTTTAATTACTGGGAAGAAATGAGAAAAAAAATTTTCGCTAAAACTTTAGTAGATTAAATTAACCCTCCGTGGTCACACGTTCTGGCTGTAACACGCTGGTCACATGGGAACATAATGACCCTAATCGTGTTTGAACTTCTGCTGCGTTACCGTATCGTTCCGAATGACTCGTACAAATTCAGGATACTAGTTTAAACATTCTAGAATGTGAAATTAACGGTATTATATTTTAATCGAATTACAAAATAGCGAAAAAATTATCAAGGGTCCGACGCGTAAAATATGCTTAAAGAAAAAAAATAAAAATCACAACTTCTGCAATTTACATCTTTTTTTTCATAAAATTTCAGGGTGATACTCTTGAGATACGATACTTTGAGATAAAAAAAAATCCAAAAAGCTCCATGGTTTATAGTAGTTTTAGGTTAAAGTTGCATGCGGGGTCGTTTGGACCCTTGGTGACCACGAAGGGTTAATGAGAGCGCTAAAATCAAACGAACAAGTTTGAAAATAAGAATAAAAACACAAGAGGAATAATTTAATATGCATTCCAAAAAACATTCGAAAGCATGCCGCAGATTTCAGCAAAAGCGCCGATATCATACGCACTAGATTTATGTGTTTATAAATCTATATTACATGTATCTTCACAGGTAATGTTACTTGACAAGTAGAGACTTGTTACGATTACACGGGCTGACTCCTGTTGACAATCGTATGTCAAGACTGTTTTTATATCGTAAATCGTGTCAACAATCAAGCTTTAGACACAATACAGTAGATTACGGATCGAGAAGAAAGTAATAGCTGACTGTTTCGCATGGTTTTCCTAAAAATTCGTGTGACTGACGAATTTGCATTCCCATATTTCGTAATATTTTTCGTCACTATTTCGGGCTCTGGAAGACCAACAAATGAAAATTCATGGCTGCCTACCTTGATTACAGTCGGTGACTGCTACGAGATGGTAAAGTAGCCAGCTCTGTAACTCCATAACTGCAGTTCCCCACGCCAGCTGAAACAAAAATAATTAGGACAAATTATCGTTATGTTAAATGGGGCATTAAGAAGCGAAACAGCACGAAATATAATGTGTTTCCAAAATATTTGTAAAAGATCCCCAAATTGGAGTTTGGTTGACTAGTTTTTTATCCGAAGAAAATTGAAGTATAATAATAATGGTCTTGAGCGCAAAAATTGATTAAGCCTGTTTTTTTTTTTTTTTGTATGTAAAATCTGTCCTAGCAAAAGTCCATGCGGAATAATGGCAGCAAAATGTAATTGGAAATTTTTGTGAAGTTTTTTATCAGAACTCACAAATTCCATTACTCGTTACGTCATAGATTAATGTCGATTCATTCATATACACAAATTGGAATAAAATATGTAAATGGGAACTTCGTTGATGTTAAAATGATCACCAAGTATAACATTAATCACCTAAGTCGAAAAACTAAAATAAAACGCATGTGCAAACAGGGAATAAAGGACATAGCTTTATTAACAAAAAATATGAAAAATGCTGTAAAAATAAGCTATTATGCCATGTTTGTAATATCTTCTCAGAATAATGATTCGGTTCCTTTTGGAATGAGCGGATGCAAAGAGCACGTTAGAAATTACAATTCAGCATTATCGTTTTGACGAAACGTTTTGAAAATAATGAAATACTAGCGTATTTGATTTGTAACAAGTTGTTTCCCGTTTAACAGGATAATTGTTACACGGAGGTAAAGTTATTTCGTTGTACAACTGGAGGATTCTTCGGAATACAAAAAAACAATGAAAACTGCCACGTTTACTCTGCACAAGAGTTTGTCGTATGGAACACTTTCTAATTATAAAAGATAAGCTCTCAACTGATTAGCATGAAATACGACTATTTACAAGTAGATAATACGAGCATGATGTAGATCGTATGTGTAATAAGAATTCTATGGCCCCATTTGGACCAAGTATTCGATACGCGCATCAGGCACAAAATTACTAACCACGAAGTGAAGCGACTGATAATCATTATCTGACGCCAAGTGCAGTAACAGAAATTTTAACACCTGAGGCTGTTATGATTTCTACTTTTATCACTCAAATTTCAACAGACTGGTTACGGTTCTCGTCAATTCTTGGTGTGCTTTACTCTGAAAATTCAACAACAGCCTCTTTCTACGAGACATTCAAATTACAGCATGGAGTAGCGACTTGAAATACATACGTTATTTAATTTTGTACCGTATCCAAGGTTAAACCTTTTCTATCTTTAACCCTAGAGCACGTGTATCTTTTTTTTATCTTCTAACGCCGTGAGTGGGGTTGTTAACAACCCCACGAGTTTCTCGTTCGTAAGATCGTTCTAAAAGCAATAATGGGACTTGTAAGTACATAAATATTTTCCTTTTTTAATAAAGAAACGAATGGTAAACAGGAAATATAATTTTGTTGAAATTTAGTCGGTGCAAAATTTAATTAACTACCAAAAAGTGCAAAAAAACTGGTAGAACGTCAGTTTTTGGAATAAAATCTCAGATCCTTTTTGTAATGAACCGATATCCAAATTTCTAATGCGATTTTGAAAAGGATACATGAAACTGTCAGAGAAAGATAAATATATCTATCTCCCGGTAAAAAAAACATATTTATTTTGGGATATGAAAACGGGAAAAATACGGAATACGATAATACGAAAAAAGTTAATAAAAACGTAACAAGAAAAGTGTTTGTAAGGGATTTTCATACGTTTTTTAGCTATTTTATTTTAAAGATAGTATATAATTAGTAATAACAAATTGAGGCAGAAATCGTATAACTCATTCAACTGCTGTAGCGCAAAGGCAACAAAGAACCGTTGGGTACTTCTCGCAGATTAATGAATTTCTCTTAGACATTAATACTAATATCTTCAATATTATATAGTATTATAACTATTTTATTATCTGATTAATAATTTATAAACAACAGCCTGCGATTTTCCGTACGAAAAAACCGAAAGAAAATTTGGCATTAAGTATCATAATTATTATTATTAAATAATATACATAGAATGTATGAAGGGGTGCGACGAAACAAAATTTTACGTGCGATTATTTTTTTCTTAAGATCGATAGTACTTTGCATAAGAACGAGTTTATTTTTTTTTCGAAATTCCCTGAGCTTTCCCGGTTTTCCAGCTTTTTTCTACACGTACGAACCCTGTTATACAAACCGCCAAGTTCACGCGCGTAAAAATATAAAGTAGCGAGTTAATGAAGGAAATAGCTTCGGTGTGTGAAGTATATTTCTTTAGATAATGTATGCGATTCTTGACGCTTAAATTTCATAATAACAAGTCAAATACGTTTATTGGAGTATGAAAGTAAAATTGAATGTCAATTTTTAGGTCAAGAGCGCAGTTTAAAATACGGCTGGGGTAGTTAACTACCCGTACGTGAGTTCTAGGGTTAAAATACATCGTGTATTCCAAATATCTTCGAACACTCGAAAAAAAAAAAAAACCCTTATCCGTTTCGATTTTCGAATAAATTTTACGCATAGTTAGGGTAACGTGGGACACGACGGACCCCTTAAAAAAATTTTTTTAAAAATATCGAGATATTATTAGAATTTTGTTAGATATATGTTGAATAGAAGTACGCAAAATTCATTTCGGGCAAAAAAAAAATTCTTTTAACAATGATGTTCAGATAGAAGCCAATTGCTTCGAAATATAAATTTTTTTTATATTTCGAAAGACTCTTGGTATGACATGCTAGCTTTATTGCTCATTTATAATTATAGTAAAATATACAAATTTAGAGATAATCGAGGTACAACAGTAGTCATTCCGACAATAATAGGAGATCATAGTATTTCTAAACTAGCAGTCCATTGCTGCTCCGTCCGCGACTAGTTTCACATGCTTCCTGTGGCAAAACTATCAGACATAGTCATATGCTCTCGCGAACTTTTTTATAGAGCTCGTCGAGACCTTGGAAAGTCTTGAAAATTACTTTCCTCTATCGGTAAGAGTTTACTCAGCGTTCGCATAGATAGGCATATACGAAATATAGCATAAAACCTGGCCCGACGTTGTCGCTATCGACAGAAAAAAAAAAGAATCAGCAACAATTCGCTAGTTCTGGAGTTATAAGTGAACTTCGTACAGACAGAAAGATGTTCAGTTTTATATATGTAAAGCAGAAGAAAAGAGGAGCGAAGTTTACAAAAAGTATTAATTACTATTGGAAAATAGTGAGTGTGAAAAAGTGATAGGGATAAATGACAAATTTTCCAAAAATTACTGTAAAAGTAAGTATTTTGAATAACATAAGTTATAAAAGATGTAGGAAACTTGAACGTTCTTAATAAAAACGCGTATTAAATTGAAAGGCACTTACACTTTCTGCAAATAGGATTTGAGAGAAATTCTAAACGTCTATACGAAAAAACATTGCGCAAAATTGTCGAATGTTTCCGAACTGTTCCGATCTCACCCGACGAGCAGATCCGCCATTACATTATTTCGTGCTAATTTATGTGATGCGTTTATGATCTGACACGTGTGGAGTCCCTGACTTGTAGAAGAAACAGGTGGAACTATTAATCAAACATTAAAGTAATTTGTAAATATCTACCACCTATTAATAACGTGGGTGTTTATTTAGGATAAGAACTTCACATCAAACACCGTTCTTTTTTACCACAAAACAAATTTTCTTTAGATCGGTATTATTTATTCAATACATTGGTTCTTGTGTGCGAAGTATATCGCAGGAGTCGTAAGCCAGCGTAACTCACGATACCACGTGACTCACATTTTTCGTATAATGGTTTATACGAAACGTGCAAGACTTTATTATGCTCTTTACAGAGCAATATACTAACTATCGATATTCGAATCCATTACACAATTTAATACAATGATTTGCAAGTACCGCAATTATTTTAATTTAAGAGTCTAATATTCTTATGAATCACTCTAAAAGATATCAACTCTGCATTTTCACAGTCACTGTGCGACTTCTTGTGACTCTACCTCGACTGTCAATAAATTCTTACTTTTTATTTAACATTCGAGAAATTTTAGGTTATAGTACAGTTGTTATCCGCAAATGTAATTGTTGACGAATATCTGATGGATCGTACTTACACAAAGCTATTTCTAGCCACTTTGGAGTGATTATTTGTGAAAACAAATTTAGATGTTCCCTGAAGATTCCTACGGAGAGTGCAATAAGCTCCAAAACGTTATAAACGAATGAATAACATTAGAGTTCAAACATTTTGCACGGTCCAATTACAAAACGTTTTCTCAAATTGTTGATATCTGAGCTTCTGTTATTCGAAGTTTCTCAGAATTGCACTTCTATTGCATACAGGGTAGTGGAGTTTCATTAGTGTTCGCTGCATCGTTGTCGCAAATAACGATGGTGGAGATTTTTAAACGATGGATTCCCTCGACTTTTCCTAACTTTTGGTTTCGATGGCACGGCCCATTTATGTTCAGACCAATGAATTCATGTCTTCGATTAGGTTTCTCTGAAATAATCGCAAGTCATTCGGGTAGAGGGACTCGAATTTTGCACCAGCTTCGTAGCTAAATGTATAGTAATGCGTTGTAACGGACGACGACCACCTGCCTGTGCAATCGTCATCGCCTAATCCGACATAGTCCACCTCGGGCTAAATTCATAAATACCTAGTTGATCGAACACGTACGATCAGAGCGAGAACAAGTAGAGGCAAGTCTATATTGTAAATTGTGACCTAGTCAAGCAAGTTACTGACACTAGACGGATTGAGTTGAAGTTCATTTTCTTGACTCAACAAACGTGGTAAGTTTTACTGTCTTCCGGCAACGTCTGATGCATACCGCTGTTTCATTCTTCCAAGATTTCTATCAGTGACTCTCCGAAGGATTCAAAAAAGAGAACAAGTCCTTGAATATCGATTATTTATTTAAAATCGTTTTAAAACAGAGAAAAATATACTCGTTCGTTTTACTCTGCAGACGAGTCATTTTATTTGATAGTCGATTCTGTAAAATCCCACCACGACTATTTATGTTATAACGTTGTTATCGTAGTTAATTGTTCAAAATCACACTGATGTTAATTCTAATCAACAATTGGTAATACGTATCAAATTGACTATTGAGAGGAAAAAATTGTTTCGATAAATTTGTACGAAACAGTTTTCCAAAAAAAAATAAGCAGTCGTGGAGTGACATCAACGAGTATAGTAAATTATTCATTCTTCTAAAGCGGTTTAAAATGACAAATTGATATCGAAGCCCTTATTCATAATTTAAATCTGATTTTTTTTTTCAATCTTAGGTAAATGCAATAATTTCATACACTTAACGTGCGTCCATCTCCTGTTAACGATATCAAAAAAGTACCAATTTTCGACCGTTCCTCTCTCTGTCTCCCAGCTTTTCTTCCAGTAGGCTCTCTCGAAGAGCTATATATTCTCTAAGTGGGAAGTTTCAACGTACAATCGAGTCGACATAGCAGAATACTGCAATATCCCCCCGGGCCTTCGGTTCCCCTCAAGTCTTATAATACATATAAGTAAGAGTATTTTAATAAATCGTTTTACAGTTTGTAACAAGAATAACCACGAAATAATGTGATTTTCACGAGATTAGTCAGTTTTATTTATGATCGATATTACAAATATAAATTGGTTGTGTCTCGGATTTTCATGACACAGTTGTAAACATACCATATAATTCTTTGCTGTGAAATGATTAATTAGGTAAAACTCCAAAGACGAGTGTTCCAAATGGATGTTGGTAAACTTCAGTCGAAATCCTGCTGGCAATTGATTGATGAAAATCGGATTAATTTTCGAAGTAATCAATCGAAAGCATCCTCCGAGAATTCTGTAAGGTCGTCGAGCATTTCTTTCTGCTAAGGAGATGACAGAAAAATTATGTGCAGAATGGACATATTACTTCTGTTTAATTTTATTCAACATCACAACGAGTAAAGTAATTAAAGTACACATAACCTCACATCTGTATATATTACAAAACTCGTTTGTCAAGTGTCCTTTATTCTGCCCCACCTCTTTTTCTACAATATGTACAAGTCAGCGCTATTACAACATTTTGCGTGTGTCATAAACAATTTTTGTTTTCGTTAGCACAAGTACCTCACAGAAAATTACTGCACTCGGGTACATTGAACCACTTATTACACACGCAAGTTCGGGTGAGCGGCCATGTTAAATTTGTCAAATTGATCACAAGTAACATGACTTCTATCTGTGACAAGGGTCACAAGGGTGACAAGGCTGTTTATACCATATCGCATCGAATTAATACAGAGATCAGTGTTTTTTACACCTGAGGTGTTCCGGGATGGATGTTATAAGACCCTTATAACCAAACGTCCTTCTATCGCAATACTTCACTCTGACTAAAAGGAAAACAAAAAACAAACAATTGTATCGTTAAAAGTGATCCTTTTTCAAAACATTTACATCACTATACCTATAAATTCCCCATACGCTTAGACAAATTGTAGAAAGTTGAACGAGTTCTCACGCCTCATACTTTTGTTCAATTATAGTACGGCTAATAGGTCAATACTATTGAATTCGTATGCAAGAACTCGTTCTCGTAGCAAACGGCTCGAATCTTTTCTGTACACAAGTACGAGCCTATACGTAATTTTTCAGTTAAACTACAAGTATAATGCAACGTCTTTATTCCTAGAGCTGCTGAAAATCAATACTACACGCAACACCACCTATATTACGACGGTGCAAGGAGGTATGTATGTGTGTACGGATTATAGCGTGAGCTTTCTGTGAACGAAACCTCGCACGCACAGGGAGCTCGACATTTTTCTTGCCAATCCCTACAGGACTTCGAGCTACAGTTGTGCGGAATATATATTTAACCCTACAACTGATGACTTTATTTTTCTACCTTGAAACGCATGACTGGGGTGGGGTACGAACTATCCTATGCTGCTGATAAACAGACGTGGTTTTCTTCTTTTTTTTTTTTCATAAAGAGAATGGTGTACGAGAAATATGATTTTATTTACATTTAGTTAATGAAAAACCCATTCGAAGACTAAAAATCGCGTGGGGTGCGTTCGGACCTCAGTTATGAGTTGTGGGGTTAAAAAATCGTTTCGTTTCGATTCTGAAAATTGATGCATCAGGTGAAAAAAAAGTATCGATTCCGAATAATTGATGAGTGTCTGGTAGGGTAAAGAACTGTAATGTTAAAAAAATAGATTATTTCATTAGGTACTAACTAAAAACCTAGACTTCCCAAGAAATGAATTCCACAATTTTACTTCACTTGACATTGATCAACACATTGATTCGCTGATGCGCGTAAAAAATTGTTGAATTTACAAAATATGACAACCTGATAATAGCAAAAGAATTTTATTGTTAGTTCAAGTAAATCAGGTTTTACTTTATACCACGAATTGTTGTGTTGGCCATTTTTTTGTCGAATCAAATAATTCTACTCTGTACTAAACATAACTTTGAATTGAAAAAAAAGCATTTCTTTCGCCATATTTGATTGACATCTTCGGTAAATTCAACAAATCTTTTCTCTATCTGTACCGAGTGGGTACAAGAAGGTCGGAAAAATTGCGAGGACATTAATAAGTAGCACGGCGCTTGGAAATTAAATTATGTCCGAACATCGCCATGCTAGTATTACAAAGTGGCTTATTGGAACTTGCCTGGAATCTTAAATAAATCGGACGTCAAATATTTTTAATATAGCGTTTGTATGATAGTCTTTACGCAATCATTGCCAAATATATCGTATATTTAGTTTCCTTTCTTTTTTAAATCTCTCTATCGACATTAGAATGTATAACGCAATTACCTGATTTTCCTTGACCATTTTTGCGGTTTTTTTTTTTTCACACGATCGGCTTGTCGTAATCGAACGTATATTTCTAAACGTTCGTGCTCTCAAAAGAAACAAACCATAAGTTCGATGTGAAGATTTCCAGCAGGAAAATCTCACATACTATAAAATATTGTGAAGTTTAGGTTTTCTTGAAATTTTCTGTGTTTTTTCCTTCAGGTTTCCTGAGCATTTCTGCGCGACGTTTTTTGTGAGTTTCGACCCAGGCCTTAGGAAATGCTTTTATATTACTTCAGCATACTGTTTAAATGATTCATGCGACACTAAATATTAACGGAAAGCATTATCAACCACAATTTGACGAAACAGGATGGAACAGCACTACACATGCGCTACAGCTCCGACTAATTGCGCGCCGTTGGCAATGAATAGTGAAGAGATATAGTTAATCGCTGCAGTGACTCAGTTATCATATTAATAAGGACCTACATATGGCGAGTAGATAGAAACATAGAGGATTCTTTGTCAACTCGACTACTTTTTCATCAGCTCCTTCGAAATTTTTTTTAATTATTAAACAGGTCCCATTTGAAGTTGAGAAAACACCCTATGGATTTATTTTCAATTGTCATATAAATATACATCACGTTTGATCGAAGAACGTGACGTTCGTTTTTCGACCTAAAAATGCTTCGACTTTTTATGGCCAATGTTTATAAAACTTGATTAAGTGGCGGTCTGTTAAATGTAGGTACTGACGTTTGATTGCCGAATACTTAAAAATTTGCGACTTTGTTCGTGAGGTGCAGAGCAACAAAACATAATAAAGAAGTTTGTATCTATAGCTATTTGACTAATTTTTATTCAGTGCAAGTAGCTCATCAAATTTCTGTTACGAGGAATGCAAAACCAGATGATATGTATTTACGTTTACATAATATAGGTACACATTTCTACTGTTTTTGGACTATTGTATTCCTCAGACATCACGTCAATTATTATTGCAACCCCTGTTGTATTACATTTCTTAACAGGTATTTTCACCGTAAAACATCTGATTGCTTTCAAAGTTACGTTGTAAAGCGAACGTATATCACCAACGCTTTGCATCGCCAAGAAGCAGCTGTTGCTGGGGTACCGGCAGCTGTGTAACTGGTAAGAACCCCTTATTCGTTAATATCCGAGACTTTTCAAAAGACACCCCATGCCACCTGGCTCTGGACGATGTGAATACATCTTTCCTCTCCTCGCATACATACGCGGTACCCTTGAGCGTAAATATACGAGTGGATCAAATTATAACTGCGACGTGAAGTATCGAGTTAACGTCTACGGGACGAGCCAATTCACGCTTCAAAAAGTACATATTTGTCCAACTTTTGCGTAGCAAGAAATGATACATTATATTCATCGATTTTGCTATGTAAAAAATGCATGACAACTTCCGTTAAAAAGATGTCCAAATGTTTAATAAAACATTACAGTTCTCAGATATTTTTTACAATGCGTATTTCATGGTTTTTAAGGCACACTGGGAATTGCCGTATTATAGGTTTTTGAAACTATTAGAAATCTTATGTGCTAGTTAGTTCAACTATTCGTCAACCATGTAATTCCACCGCTACTCTAGTAATAACTTCTATCCATCTCTCAAAAGTATATTATCTAATTAAGAGAACAAATTGCTCTGTTATTTTATCGCAGATCATGCCTAAGTCCAACAACAATATTTTAGGGTTCCGCTAGTTACGAAACAGGAATAATAATACCCGCATGTAACATCTGTGATCAGCAAAATTCTAATTAGTTTTTTGAAACAGCATGAGAAAATTAGTTCTCATCCCGGGGCTTTATTCCGAAATTTGATCGCTTGTGTAAGGTGAAACGGTAAATAAATGATGTGGCTAAATATTTTTAAGTTGATTTTCCGTGTGACATAACGCTGATAGTCCGCAAACAACGAAATGAGTAAACGTGCAAGAAACTTATTCAATAACTGTGGACTGATAGAAAAATCGTCCATGGTATAAAAATGATGGGTGAATCTGACGTAGTAAAATATTCATTGCGTGAAAAGTTCCAAGTGGTAACATATGGGGCGGTCTCCGATAACTCGGCCATTTTTTTTTTTTTGCACTCTTGGATCTGTGATTTTATACGTTCCCAATACACTGTTAAATACCCTGTAAAATTTACAGCGAATTGAAAGATGTCGCTTTGAAAGGGAAACAATTTCCATTTTTTTTCACCGAAAATATAGCGTTTGTGATGCCATCAAAAATATAACATATATTGCACTGAATAGTTCATGTAAAAATAAAACTTTTTTGTATTGAAGTTCTCTTTGTCCGACTTCAATCTTCCATGATATACGAATTAAAAAAAAAAAAAAAACCATTTCCGATAGGAGTAAATAAAAAAATTTGAAAAAATTTACAGAGAGTAATATTTTATAGAAATTACCGAAAAAAGTTCGTTCATGTTTGCAAAACTATTTTGATATTTCAAAAATATGGATCATCGAGTTTTTGTTTTTAGAACAACCGTGTCCCACAACAGTTGTACATTGAATGTGAAGTTGGATACACATCTCTTGCAAGTATTCTCAGATATTGTACCAATGTATTGGACATGAAAATTTTACCTTTAGAAATTCATAATAACGGAATTCACAAGAACACCAATATATTTTAATTTTATTTCTGCCTCTGTATCATATATTTTATCCCTTGATGAAATAAATAGAATATTTAATTAACAAAAATACAAGAAATTAATGTACTAGGTATGTTTATTAGCTGTAATTCAGATGAGATGGCTGCATTTTTCTACCGGCAACATCACACGTTGCGAGAAATCTTAGAAATCTAACGCTGCGCTGTGTACAGAAAACAAGGTTTTCTTTGTTCACATACGGAGCATGTAGAGCATTCTTAGTATACTTACACTTGTATATACAGTGAAAGTAATAAAAATGCATGTATGTCGCTTTTTGCCGCGTAATTACATGCAAGTGGGAGTAGCTGCCACAGCTACTTCATTCAGTTGCTTCATGATTCACAATTAGTTTACAGCTCGCGTATTTCAGCGTACGCAATAATCAATAATTTTTGCTATGAATTTCGTGCAGTACTTTGAATGAGCATAGCTTAACATCTATGACCAATAAAAAAAACAGATATATAGAAAATTTTTCATGTCTAGAACTAGAGGTAATATCACAAGCTCTGGCATTGTTCTCGCGACTTCAGAACGCGGCATGATGATTGCTTGACACACCGATCTTTGTAGAATAATTTTATGCAATAACTGGTTAAAATGGTTAAAAAAAAAAAAAAAAGACAACTATTTGCAGATTACATGCAGCAAGTGCCTTTCTATGATATCTAAATTGCATTGGACGGTGAAAAATTGTATTTAGTTGCGTCTCTCAAAAGTCATCGAAAATCTGCAATCATATTTTACTTGAGTATAGCATTGCCTGAACCGCTTTACTGATATCACAACCGGACGAATGAGTCCGTTTTATGACTAACGCGTTCCTTCGTTCGTTACGTCGCGCATTGGTCCGTGTTGCAAAGGCACTTAATTCTTGTCGTACACTCGTCATAGCTGACGAGTAATTGTGTGATTTCATAATTTAAGAAAATACTAGAAGGAAATAAAAGGACCTGTCGGCAATTTCGCCAATTATAAGTAAACGATCAGATGGAAATCTTTGGATTTGGCTGCCATTTTGATATATAATCTTTTGTGCTACGATATTATGAAAAGCTCTAAAATTTAGGCCTCAGAGCAATTATGACAATTCTTTGGCGGTGTGTTGAACAAGTCAAAAATATATAAATGTTACTGCGATATCATTGCACGTGATAAATTCTAGCCGATGCGATAGCTGCGTCCGCGTCGATAGATCGCTCTACCTACTGAATAACCGCGGTGTGTTCAAATTTTATGTAAAATCATTATAAAAATTCGATGAAATAATTGGTCAACATGTTTCGCGTAAACGGTACTGCCATAAGATTTAAGATTTAACGGATTTTCGTACACATATTAAAATCGCAGCCAGATCGAAAAATTTGCATTTACGTGCAATTTGACAGATTTTCATACACATGCGAATCAAGTTCCAGATTTCAAAAAAAAAGTATAGCAACTAGGCAGGTTTCCATGCGATATATTTCGAGCAGTTGTAGAAAAGTAAGCTTAAAGTCTGAGAATATGTATAATTTACGCCAGTAAGATACCTTTTTTCCTGACTCAATTCATTTAGACGTCATGTATAAGGGAGTTACGTTGAAAATACTTTTAAGAGTTGTTATAACAAGACAAATAAATGCAACGATATATTGTTAGGGCGTTGACTGAAGATATATTAAGAACCGCGAACCCTTGTGGGCCAGAAGTGCGATCCTTTTGAAGCACGGAAGAGCGTGAACACCTAACGGAAATTATATTGTTTTGCGATTAACAACTCAAGTTGAATAATACGATTATTCGTTTATAGCTTTCGGCCTAACTTGCAAAAAATTATGTGGTCAGTTACTTGTCATATAACGATTGCAGATGATTCAAAAACTGCCCCCAAGTACCCTGAAGTCGTTCGAAACACGTTAAAACGTTATAATAAAACGTAACTTACGAGTTCATCGAACGAAGTATTAAATAAGTGTAGAAAAATATAATTATCCCCGGGCCGTTCGGGAACATCGAATAGTCACGCAAATTTGCCCAGTGTTTACGGCATTTGCACATCTTGAGTCAACAATTAAGATATCTCGAGACTTTCAGAATCATTCTCATTTGTTCTCACATATTTTTGTTTTACGTCAATACAATTAGGTAAATGATATAATGATATTCTTGCTAATATGAAGAACTGATATGAAATTTCAAAATTCTGATTTACCCTACAACTAACCTCGGATGCAGTTTAAGTCGCAAATAGCGACACAGCTCGGTTGAAAAATTTCCTCAAGTGCTTCAACGTGTAATATGTTGTTGTTGGGAATCCGTATTTGCTACACCATCCTGGAAATCACTTTGCTATGATCAAACATGACACTGCAGACAAATTTACGATTATGTCCAGCGTTGAGGCACGTAAAAACCCCAAAACCCACAACGCGAGAGACCAGCGCTCACTCGTCACTACGCAATACGCATTCGTCGCCGAGTGTCGCCTGTTGTGATCAACGTCCCGCTCGGTTACCATGGAATCCAATCACGTGGTGGGGGCACAGTGCATGGGTGGGAGAAATCAGTGAGGAAACCATGGAGACTAGAGTAAAGGAGGTAAAGGAGTCCAATTTTTGTACCTTTGATCCCGTATTAAAAATCCGTACAATAAGGCTTGCGCAGGCTGACGCTGAACGGCGCTGATATCGCAAAGATCCAACAAGTGACTAGGTGACTAGACAGAGACAGATATACGCATTATTATTATTATGTATCTATTTCATAGAGGAAATGCTTCAACATCACCATAATCGATATAATTTGAAATTTTTAACTAATCTTTCTCCAAACAATTCTATGAAATTAGATCACACTATTCGCGTTTTTTCTTTCGTGAAGGCGTCTTCACCAAAAATTTATAATAAGTTTGTGAGGTTATGTTGATTCTCAACCTCTACTTATTTTTTTATTAAAGATACCGATTAAAAAGCATTATATTTTTGCTATCGATGCTAAATGATATGCGATCACTTTACTTACCTCGATGAAAGGAAAACAAGTAATAGACATAATAAAATATAATTCGAAATTATTTTATTCAGTTCTGGGATATATTGCTGTCCAATTATCTTCATTCAAATTTAAATACGTGCCTCTGTAATTAATGCTTGTTTAAGTAGAAACACTATTTCATCTAAACAAAATTCAATTGTAACAAAAACTAGAGCACTGAGAACTACTTAAGATAAAATTTCATGGAACATTGTCTTGTAGCGTTTTCAACCGGCTCAGTGCACGCCAAGTGTAGTTTCCCTAGAATTGCAGTTTTGCTATTGGTTATGAATGAGGCGAATTACACGTAGTGCATACCAAGCGCAACCAGTTGAAAACGCTAGTAATTATTACTCATCAATAATTGACTCCTAAGCGTTGTGAATCGATTTTCGAACACCCACGAATGAGCATCAAATGATTTTTATGAAAATCAATTGAATTTGCGTCAGATCATGATTCATGGAGCAATTATTTAGTGCATAAGGTTGCAATCCATATGTTGAAATTTTCGAATGTATATACATAGAGAAGATGTCTGATAACGCAATTGTAACGTTTGATAGCTGAGCTTTTATTCGTAAAAATTAAAACAACTGTAATCAGACACTAATCCCGGGAATTTGTCCAGTTCTAGCGCATCCAGCTTAGGGCAGTTCCTCTTTTGCGCTGCCGAGTTCGTGAGTAGTTTTGCCTCTGTCCTAGGGAATTTCTAGCACTGCCTTCAATACACAGTATTCACATAATTTCTTGTTTCTGAATAACCACTTTAATGAATGAAAGTTAACGAGACTTTAGAACCGTTTCAATAACAATGATAATTGACAAGTACACAATATTATCTCATCTAAATAATACATCATACTTCTGCATTACACTTAATAATTTTGTATAATATATAAATTATGTATGGAATGGCATCATAGGCATTTTGTTGTGACTCGAGAGATATCGACAATTGGCCATTGGAATAATATTATGATTTCAACAAATAGTCTAACCCGCAATACTTTTATGCTTTGTAATAGGTGTATTCTCTCCATCATCACATCATTAATGTTTGCCTTCTGTACCAAAATAGAGAGTAACACTGATTCAGGTGTGCTTTGACATGTGCGCTTGATATGAACATAATGATTACTCAATATTCGTTAACTAATCGTTCCATTTTTCACTATAGAACTCAGTCTCCTGCCCAAATTTTATGTATCTCTTCTAAATGATCAAAAGCACTCTGGGAGATGTTTAATGCTGCATTCACTGCTTGAAGGCCGGGCTCTCCGAGAAGACTTAAACCACAAAGTCCTGTAAAAATAAATGATTATTAAGGTAACCTCATGTAGACCAACCAGTCTTGAGTAGTTGTGTTGCTTGCTTTTTAACATCAGTGTTTTTTTCCATATTGCATTCGCAATGCAATAATTCACAGATAAAATAATCATAGATAGTGATCAGAAAAATCTTAGCTGTATCAGTAGAGTTCCACACATCATTAAAGATTCGAAAAAATATTTTTGTCGACAACAAATTACACACTCACGAGGCTGTATTAGTGATCAAATATTACCTACATAACTATTTTGTAAAATGTGGAAGAGGTCAAGGGTCAGAAACCTGTTTTTTTCAACGTGACATGACATAGAGAAAAGCCACCCATCAAACCCTCAATTTGTAAACTAAACCACTTTCTTCCTAAATTTCTACGTGGGTGTGTAATTTATTTGCATTCTTAATTATTTCTCCGCTTGATTTCGAATATTTAAAACGGATTGGGTTCAAAAATATTGTACTACAGTTTTGAATTTTTTTCCACCCAAATAAAATAGAGTTTGTGAATTTGAGACAATACTTTAGGACGTTGTTTTTATATACTGTTCTTAAGTATTCTGTATCTAGGCCATTTCTACTTGCACATAATTTTTTTTTTCAATATATTTTCAATGTCATTCACTTTCTGGCACTTTGCACTGTATCACAAAAACACGATTTGTTATTTGGGATTAAAAAGTAGTAATGTTCTAGCAATTTGACAATTAGCAACAATTCTGATTTCAATAAAATGGAGATAGCCCGTTTTGTGTAAAAAGATGAAAGTTTTGCCTGGTTCCAGAGCAAAGGTGTGGGTAGTTTAGTTTAAGGGATAACACCACTGTAAAAACCTAAAAATTTGACGATTTTTTTTTTTGGATTGAAGACAAGGTAATAAGATAATAATATTTAAGGAAATTATTGGGCATACGTTTAAGTATAATACAAAAAAATATCAACAACAAATGTTCAAAAATGGTACCACTGCAGTTCTGTAGTTATTGATATGTAGATTGAGTGATTTAAAATTTTTTTATCCATATTCAACTTTTCACCAGTTACGCCGCATGCTCCTGAATTCAACATGACTCGCAAGAATGACTCTAGTGTCGCCGTTACAGAATATTTGTTGATGATAATGTTTTGTATTATATTTAAATATATGCCTAATAACTTCCTGAAATATCATTATTTTATGACCTTTTCTTCCATTTGAAAAAAATTGTCAAAAAAACGCTTTCCCTTTGTTTATACAGTAGACTTACCTCTTGAGGGATATAAGCAAATGAAATGGGAAATTAATTTAAAGTTGACTAAAAGAGGAAAAGGTACCTAAAAAGGCGAAGAGAAAGAAATTCTTCATCAAGATTTGAACAGACTGCAAGATCTCCGAACTAGAAATTTTTCCTAATTTTTCTGCGATTCCCGTTTTTCTTGTTTTTCTCTTTCAGTCACATTACGCGAGTTTTTTTTAAATTTATGATATCACGTCTTCTGAAGTTACTGCACGTTTATCTTTTCTAAGGTCTCAATATTGTCGTCTGATTATGAAGAATTTACCATACAAATTTGATCAAAATTAATTATGGCTAACAGCGATTTCACACGATTTACTGACAGGCTATTGAATTTGAAAAAAAAAACTAAGTTTTCGCAACTGGTGTTTCTCGGTCACGTCTTATAATATACTAAGATGAGAGTGAAATTGAAAAAGTGAGATTCATGCCTAATCGTGAGTTAAAATGGTTTGGAATGCCTGCATTGTCTTATTCTTCAAAAGTTAGAAGAGAGCAGAAAAAATCTAATGACAGTTGCTTATTGTGAATTTCCACATCTTTTCAAGTATTTACAGATAGTATAAAAATAAAAAACAGCTCTTAAACACTTGAACTGATACTGCAACTCTTCAATGCCTTCACGTCACAGCAATACATGATATCACGCATTTTGGTTAATAAAATATCAGAAAAAAAGCAATAAAATTATAATTAGTAGGGCAAAGGTAGCCATGTAAAAATTAGTAGTCTAACGAATGAACAGTATGATGTAACATGTTATTTTAAATTTACCTAGATAGGTATGTAAAGGATCTGGTGCAGAAGTATCAAACTTTGATAAACCGCCCAGAACTGAATCTTGTGTTGTGAGGACATAAGCTCGATTCTCTGTAGCATCAGTAAGATGTCTGACGCCTAAAATTTGTAGTGTAGCTCCCACCCAAAAACTATAACAAGTGTCTTCAGGTTTGTTGGGTCTTCCGTGAAAACCACCGATTTGCCTCATGAGACACCAATATCTCAACCTATTCAACTGCTTTTCACTCAAGGCACTTGTCAGATTGTCCATCAAGAGCAGGCTTGCTACTGCACAGAATGTACTTCCACCATGGGACTCCAGACCAGGACCCTGACCAATTCCTCCATCGTAGGACTAAAAATTAATAGCATTTTGAGTTATAGGAAATCTGTCTATATAATAGTTCTGATACATGTATATAAATATGAATAAGTAAGATAATAAAGGAATATTGAAAAGAAAATTATTATGAGTTTGGAAATATACTTTTCATACATGGATCTAAGCAAATTTATTGAAATCAAGAGAATTTTAACCTCGTAACTACGACGGTAAGAGTAAATTATAGTAATACAGATTCGAACATTTAGAATTGATGCATTTTTCAAGCATATTATGGAAAGCAAATTCCAAATTTCTTTACACTGAATGTAGTTCAGCTCTGTAATAAGACCTGTCAAAGTAATAATAATGCTCATTATCTAATGCCTAGCCAAGTTTTATGACCAAATAATCCAGTTTATTGCTCACAATGCTTTCTTTGATATAGTTAATAGCTTTGCGCTTGTCAATGCCTGACCAATCATCAAGAATCGCCGAAATGCAGCAAGCACAATAGATAAACCTCATATCGCTTTCACTACCGGTTAATGTGGCTGTGAATGAACCGTCGTCATTTTGGCAAGCGCGAACACCTTGGATGATAGACTTTTTATCTATCCGACTAAGATCATCCCCTAAAGTTAAAAGGGAAGCAAGCCCAAGATACGTCATGGCAAGATGTCCGGTCTGGTATTTGCTAGCTTCCTTGGGGACAGAAGTTGATCCCTGAAATCCAGACCTTGGGCCAGGTCCACGAACTTGAAGGCGGTATATCCATTCAATGGCCTCAGACCGTTTCTGTTCGCTTAATACATCCAATGAATTTAAAACATCAAGGCCAGAGAGGGCGAAAAACGCCATTGTCAACCTGATGGAATCGTGCACTGCCAACTGATTGGGCAGTAGATGAATAAATCTTTGGAAGTATTTGGCATGTTGGTGCTTCGCCAGTGTTACAGTCATATTTTTGACAGCCGTGCGTTGAGCGGCTGATTTAAATGCGTGTATAACAGCCGGATTCCCCTCAGGACGTGTCACTCGTGCGCTCGAGATACTGCACTGATTTTTTAACTTATTCTACACTATTTGGCAATATACAATTTAAACATCTTTTGAGCCACGCCTTTCAGCTGAGTTGTACGTATCGATAAGTTATTATCATGCTGAGAGATCGTTACTTGTTCACCGAGTAACCACAAAACCGCGATAACATCACGAGGAGTTTTCTACTACTTGACTTCGTCAACTTACTTAATCACCGGTGACCACTCTCATGTTTACACCAGTTTTCACCATATAGACACGATATCCACGATACAGATTTTATACGGTCCATTTCAATGACTCACCAACCATACGGTGTGGATATAAGTAGGAAATTCTCTAGTTGGATTTCACTGGCTGTGTCGGTGTGCACCATAGAGTATATACTACCGAAGGTAGCTACCCATGCCGTCAATCTCGCGAAAACTATGGCCAACCAAGCAGGCCAACCAGATTGTAGAGCGAGAGAGATAGGCTGTGTGTATACAGTAGACGGCATGAATGCTCTATGACTCGTTCGCCACACTTTCTGCACACGCGAGACCTCCTTCAGTAGTGTATGCTCTAAGGCGCGCACTGGTATGGGTATGCTCTTAAAGGTAAGATTTCGGCCGTGTTCGTAAATTGACTGCCAGTACTAAAAATTCCCTAGGACAGAGACAGAGCTATTTATGAACTCAGTAGCACAAAAGAGATGAAAGATTGCCGACAGCACTGTCAGTCAATTTTCGAACACGGCCTTCATGGGTAGCAGCAGTTTAGTAACTTACTAGATATTACTATCATCTGCCTAGTGATTTGACGCAGCAGTAGCAGCGCTGCTCATGAAATGTCTTGAGTTTGCTGCTCTGCTGGAGGTTGACGGCATGGGTAGCTACTTCTAGTTGTATATGCTCTAAGGCTGCACATGTAAATCCAGCCTAATGCTTCAGTTTTGCTAGGTTACTTTTCTCTGAACTCGACAACCATTCAAAAGTAGAAAACGAAAGGAAAAATTCTTTGTTTTCAAATATATACGTGCGGATGTATAAAATTCAGTGACATTGTACTTCAGCCAAACAAAAATCTACTAGTAAAAACGTTATGGATCGAAGTAAACAAGATGCAGATGACACTTCGTCGCCTCCAAAACAACCCAAAGTTAGTTCTACGCTTGGCGGTACGTTACTTTTGCGTGTGCACGGTGGAAACAATTGTAGAAACAGTCCCACGGCGCTGTATCTAATGTAACAAGATTTTACGCCGCTAGAACCTGTATATTTTTTTTAGATCTGCACTGTGTTCGTTGAGAGTGAACCAAAGTACGGTAACCGTTGGGTCTTAGGCTAAACAATAAGCCGTCACCGCCTTTGAGGTTATGAAACGTGTTTTCAAAACAAGTTCCATCCGTTGTTGCATGGATTCATGGTTAGTTTTTTTTTTATCGAAGTAAAGATCGATCGCTGTAGAATCCCCCCCCCCCCCTCCCCGCGTAGTCGTGATTTTAAAAAATGTCAAATTGTGCACTGTTGCATGGCGTAATCGAAAAATTTTCCGCTCTACTTCGTAACGAGAAGAAAATAATTTTTACTGGAAAGCTGATTATATACGACAGTCAACCCTTCCACTACTTTATTTTGGGAATTTCCGATAATTGACCAGGTCATTTTGAAGAGTAAATTACTCCCTCTCAAATCATGGTTTAATTAAATTTGGCGTTAACCCTTTCGGTACGGACGCATTCTACGTCGCGCCGTCCCCGCTGACCGAGCAGTCGCGGTAAGCGTCCGTACTTGCGGAACAACTACAAGCGCCCGTCAGACGCACAATACCACGCTATCTTACGCAGAGCGAGTGCAGTCGCTCGTAAAAAAAAATGCTTAAAAAATTATAACAATGCAATTAGAAAATATAATTTAATAATATAAATGAAACACATAAACATCCAGATTTTATAATTTAATAATGTAATTTTGTATGATAAGTTTGAAAGCACGGGTATACGCAAAGGCCTACGTCACATGTTTTACATTGATAATGTGATTGTCGTTGAACACCATTCTTAATACAAACAACACACTTTCTCAGTGCACTTTTTCGTTTTGTTTTCTCGTTAGTGTAAATCGCTGGGAAATGTCTACCAGTAAGTCTCAAAGGATATTTATCCGCAGATTTAGGACCGCTATGTCTAACATCGTTTTTATGATATTTTCGAAAAATTTGCCGTACTAATTCAAGATGAAAAGCAGCTATAGAAATATCTTTTTCTGTTTTGTATTTATATAAACAATAAGAATTCCAAACGGCAATATCTAGCAAATGAAAAAAGTATTTCTTGTACCATTTTATAGATTTTCTAATGGATTTAATAGAACTTATGACCATATCACATTTGTCGACAGCTCCCATTGACAAATTATAATCGACTATACATTTAGGTTTATATACGATTTCTTGCGTCCTATAATTTCTTTTTCCTGTTGATATAAATTCGCTAGTATGGAAAGTAGATAACATAAGTACGTCCGTCTTATCTCGCCATTTAAGGGCCAGCAAATTACTTGATGTCCGAAAATCAACCTCGCCTTTTTCTAATTTTCTGTCCATTACAGGCATTCCTTTTCGTCTTCGCTTTACAGTTCCACAAGCATTCGTTACATTTGTATGTAATAAATTAAAAAGAGCGGGACTGCTATAATAATTATCAACATACAGTGAATGACCTTTTCCCAAGTACGGTTTCAAAAGTGTTAAAACGATGTTTCCTGTTTTGCCAATGTTTTCCATGTTCTCTGTCACGTGTGATTCACTGCCCGTATATACGATATCTAGTACATAGCCAGTTTTACAATCACATAATACATATGATTCGATGCCAAATCGGCTTCTCTTGGTCGGTATATACTGTTTAAAAGATAGCTTACCTTTGTACAGTAATAGACTTTCATGTATACATAAATTTTGAAACGGATAAAACAAATCTTTGAACGATTTTTGAAGTCTGCTTGAAACGCTACTAATTTTTTGCAACCGATCACAAGAATTTTGATTATCATCACTAAAATGCAACATTTTCAATAAAACTAAATATCTATCTCTACACATAATTTCGCTAAAAATATCAGATTTTAAAAGTTTATCCTTGGACCAATATTCACGAAGCGCTAATTTTTTATTTCGTGACATTAGTAAGGTACAAGCGAGAAAACAGTATAGTTCGTCAACAGTTGTTCCAATTTTGACACGACACG
Source organism: Neodiprion pinetum (assembly GCF_021155775.2). Taxonomy (NCBI): domain Eukaryota; kingdom Metazoa; phylum Arthropoda; class Insecta; order Hymenoptera; family Diprionidae; genus Neodiprion; species Neodiprion pinetum. Next base: position 19,482,374 of record NC_060234.1, read on the forward strand.
TCTTATCACTTACTATACGTGCCCAATACTCATTTGTCTTATCTACAATAAAGCCTACAAGATCAGGTGAAAAGAATGATTCAAAATAATGTAATATTGTAGAGGAAAATTGTAAGTTTTCTGTCTGAAGTCCGGAATTGGAAAGATCAAAATTATGAAATGTTAATTCAGCATTCTTCGTAGTCCATTGGATATTATGGAATGAAGTTGATGGCAAAGCATCTTCAATATTATCATCTTCTGATGGTGACGTGCTAAGTACTTTTATCCGACGAATTGGCTTCTTTCTAGTATAAATATTATTGATTGCACTATCGCTATTGGACTCCGAAGATTTGTCGTATATCTCATTGCTCTCATTTTCGATGGAGTAACAGTTTCCTTTCCTTCTTTTGCAATTCCTCTTCATTATCTTTGAGGGGTACAAAATAAACGAAAAATATAATAAAATGAAATGATGTGATAATGCAGAAAAATTAACACATACCGTGAAAATATTCCGAACGTCTGAGCGAGCTGAGACAAGCGTACTGTTCAAATATGTTTCTTATAGTGTTGCTCGTTTCGTCAGTTTATTATTAGGCAGCGTAAAACAAGTGCAAAATACTTGCGATGGATTACCATGGAGATAACATATATATTCTGCTCATGAAGAGTCGCGAGTGACCTAAGTCACCGTTCGTACATAACGAGCGTCAAATGTTGGTCTACCATGGTCACCGCTCGTACAAAGCGAGCGTCATATGTTGGGTTCAGCGTTCCCAACCCCGTCGATCAGAATTATTGTGGCCAGGGCCGTAGCATTATCGTACGCATAAGAAAATTCTAGTACTTTTCGAAAAACCTGAAAAACGTAAAACTTATTGATTGAAAAGAAACAAAAAGCACTGTAAACACAAAAGACCTGAAAACAGCGCAGCCAATCTCAACGCTCGGATGCTCGGAAACACACTTTCTGCTTTTTGTTAGCGAATGAAAACGGTGCTCGTGAGCCGCCTGAGCGGCCTGAGTGTAACCGGGCAGCTGCCTAGTGGTCCTTTAGTGAAACGCACCGATGGTTGAACCGTGGGTCGAACGGAAAATATGGGGAATCGAGGCGAAAAAAAAAATATTAAAGCTAAACATCGACGAGGAAGAAAATCCGAAAGAAACGAGGAAAAATTCACATGTGATGCAGTGAAAGTGAAATTATAGTACATTTACGGGTTATAGGACGGGTCCAATGTTACATAGTGCCGGCAGTGAAATCATGTGACATGTACTATAATTATGTTACGGTTGGGAACACTGGTTGGGTTACCATGGTCACCGCTCGTACAGAGCGAGCGTCAGGCGTTGGGTGACTATAGTCACCGCTCGGGCCGAAAGGGTTAAGTAAGTTTCAGTGGGTTTTATCATGAAAGAATTTCTTAAGATGTCTTCGATATGAAGAAATTCGATATGACATCTAGTCAAAAAAATTCGTAACTGTCATTGTGCGAATTATGCACTCCTGTAAAGTTCCGAGCTCGCACGAAAAAGTTATTGGGGATTTTCAAACTCAAAATCAGTTTTGTCGACATAAAAAAGTTCCGCTTCGAGTTTCGGTTCTTTTCGAAAGAGTTCTGAGTAGCCCTAAAAGAGTTCTGTCGATAGTTCTTGTGAAATTTTTCGATCCGAGCTCGAACGAAAAATTTATTCGAAATTTTGAAGTTTTATTTTTGTGAATTTGGCCCCTCATCCGTGTAAAATTTTTTTAGGGGGGTTTTCACACCCCTAATAGTAGAACTATTACTAAAATCGATAAAGAACTCTAGAACTGTTTGAAATGAACCTAGAACTCCGTTCATAATTTCAATATTTGAAAAATGCGGGGCTAACTCTTCACAGGGGTGAATTATGCGCTCTTTATTTCCGAGTCTCAGATTACTCACTATTAACTCATCGAGAAACGCATTTCGTGCGTTGATACCGTTTTTATGTTGTTGAGCGGCCTCCCCAATCTCGTAATATCAGCTCATCTAAAAACTCGGCTATACCATTTTCAAGTGTGAATTATCCGTTCTTCATTTTCGGTGAAATCAAATTTGCACCGGCTTCCTTTCCGTCTTTTCAGCGTAAAAATCATATTTCACGATCGCAATTTTTTTTGCAACATATTTGTAGTGACACCTCATTTATTTATGGTTAGCACTGTTTCGGAATAGAGGTACAGCGCGAGGAGGAGGGCTTAGCTTACTTCCACCCGCTCTGCCCTCCTCGCCACCCCCTCATCCTCCCAGGGGGGCTTCAGACAAGAAACTTGTATTGTGTTTATCTTACAATCTATTTATGTCATTGACTTTGCTAGTTGCAAGTATGCATTCCTTGGCATTACGGTGGCGCGAAGTAAACAATACTTGGATGTATGTGTTCAGCATTGCATGTAAACATGCGCGACCTGCAATTTTTTTGCACAATTGATTCGTGTAATAATAATGATAATAATAACAGCAATAATAATGATATCGACTTGCAAACCCGCCACATCCTTTCGGGTACGTCCCCATAAACCAATAGCTTCTGCGAGGCGCGGGGGGGATGGCTTATAGTCACATGCGTCCCATAAGGTTATGATAATAGTTAAAATATGTAAGTGACATTAAATTTGTGTGGTGGATAAAATCGTAGGTAAAACTGACTGTGGCGAAATACGATCCGAACTTGGCCAATATGAAGTCTCTACCATTAAATGGGAAAGTGAAGTAGAACCATCCGACAATTAAATTACAAGCCTGCAACTTATAATTATTTCAACTAACGATTTTAAAACAACTATATTGTGTCGAATTTGTAATTTTTTGGTTCACTCATAAACGCTAATTGTTGTATGATGAAAATGCAATTGGGCGCTATTTACATGGAGAATAAGTGACAGATAGTTTCATTTTATTTTACGATTTCGTGGCAGGTATATTTCATATTGCTGACCACGTTTGAGTCGTATTGCTGTACTCAGTTTTTGCTATCTACGTCAAAGTGTCCCATATTTTGACTACTATCATCAAAGCCTTATATGCATCATTGGCGCAAAAAAGTCGCAGCCAGCGCAATTTTACATGCAATATAGAATATTTTAGTTTTCTTACCATTGTTTTTTGCACGTCGCAATAACGTTGAGCCTCGAGTTCCGTCGCCAACGGAAGATAACCTATTTAATTTAACCAACTCGCAGCCTGGTTGACCACACCGAGGGTGAACAGCACGCGATTGTCCAATGGCTCCTACCAAAGTCCATCGTTGTATACACCGACTTGAGGAAAATCTATCAGGCAGTCTAAAAGTCAATCAATATCTAAGAGGCGGTTGTGTGATCCTCGCCAAGGTTTCTGCTCTGTTTTACCTTTGCGCTTTGTCGCTGGAGCACATAAGGATCCGCATCATGCCACCCTGGGAAATGAGCATCTGACCGTCTTCCACCCATCCAAACTCTGTTTGCTTTGTTGAACAACGAAGATCCATATTTCAACCACCGTATACATATTCCTCATATGTTATTTTGCATATTTTTCTAGTAGAGTATTCATTTAATAAATCGGAATAACAAAACTGTAATTAAACTCAACTCTTGGCTATGAACCTTGCCCCTGCTAGTGCGTAAGGGCTATTCCGCGTCAACCGGATCAGTCATCTCTCAGATATTTTTTTAATTTGGCATGTGGATTGTGTGTGAGGAGTTAGATTCTTGTGCCAAAGCGCGAATCTCATAATGCAAAATTCGATTTTTTATTAACAATAACAAATTAGACTCCCATTTTTTTCAAAAATTCATAACTTTGGCAAAAAATTAGATACAATATATATTTTTTTTTCAAATTACGCGGAAAGCTCCATAGAATTTAAAAAAAAATACGAAATGGTAAAAAAAAGTTGTTATCAATTGTTTATTTAACAATTAATTTTTCAAAGATTTTTAAAACAGTGACTGACACGATCAAAAAATTTTTTCAAAATTCTGACATGTTCCTTGAACTGTACTACAACCTGTGAATTAATTCCAGAGGGGTGTTTTTCTTCGTTTTCGAGTAAAAAATCATTAAAGGTGTCGATGCGCATGAAATTGCGGCGCGCCGAGTCTCTACGTAATGGCGGGCGGCCGGTTGCCGTCCACCGCTACCCCGCGGTGGCGTCGCAGCGTTATTTTAGTCATTTTCACGATGTAGGACATGATTGAAGAATCTGAAAAAATACTGTACCTTCACAAGGCCTGCTCAAAGCGATAAGTGAAGTTTCAGGAATGTGTTTTTCACCGTTTTTTTATTACAGAGATTCAAAATAACGGTTACACACCATGAGAGTGCACATAAATGATAATAATTACATAACTTGCTACGTATTTTAAAATAAAAACACATTCCTGAAACTTCACTTATCGCTTTGAGCAGGCCTTGTGAAGGTACAGTATTTTTTCAGATTCTTCAATCATGTCCTACATCGTGAAAATGACTAATTGTAAAATAACGCTGCGACGCCACCGCGGGGTAGCGGTGGACGGCAACCGGCCGCCCGCCATTACGTAGAGACTCGGCGCGCCGCAATTTCATGCGCATCGACACCTTTAATGATTTTTTACTCGAAAACGAAGAAAAACACCCCTCTGGAATTAATTCACAGGTTGTAGTACAGTTCAAGGAACATGTCAGAATTTTAAAAAAATTTTTTGATCGTGTCAGTCACTGTTTTAAAAATCTTTGAAAAATTAATTGTTAAATAAACAATTGATAACAACTTTTTTTTACCATTTCGTATTTTTTTTTAAATTCTATGGAGCTTTCCGCGTAATTTGAATAAAAAATATATATTGTATCTAATTTTTTGCCAAAGTTATGAATTTTTGAAAAAAATGGGAGTCCAATTTGTTATGGTTAATAAAAAATCGAATTTTGCATTATGAGATTCGCGCTTTGGCACAAGAATCTAACTCCTCACACACAATCCACATGCCAAATTAAAAAAATATCTGAGATGACTGATCTGGTTGACGCGGAATAGCCCGTAAGGGTTAATTGCAGTAAGTGGAACTCGCACTTTAACAGAGCGAAGAACAAACCAGGTACTTTTTTTAAGCCACTCGGGAGGTACCTGTCAAAATTGTGCCTCAGACGGTGTCTGGAGACAACCGTCTGCACCTAACACGCCAAAGAATGCATTATTGCAACTCGTGGTAATACGCGGTGATATAATCATGTCAATTAAACAAGTTAATTTAAAAATAAAATAAAGTTCGATAGCGACGAATGGATAATTTAAATCAAAATGCTTCTAGTTTTTAAGTCAATAAAGTTCTATGTGCAACACTGAAATGAAAGCCGATTATTCCCGGAGGTGATTGCTGCCTGAGCGAAGCGAGAAACACACCCCCGGGAATAATCTTCAACTTTATTCCCTTGTTACATAATGTAATATTCCAGAATCAAGAGTATATCGTTCACCCTTAAAAATGGCATAATCGAATATTCAGACGAGCTCGTATTCACAGGTTGAAAATAAGGCATGTACGTAAACAGCGAATCTACCGTGCGTGACTGTGCCTCGTTCTGAACGGCAAAACTGTTTGGCCGAACATCTTCTCCATGCACTTTGAATTTCGGTATCCGCAGTGCAAAAAGTTTTCAGAATATATCCACTGACACGGACACTCGACGTATACTTTTCTTCCACCTGACTTCCTTTCTTAAATCCAATTTTCCGATAGGGTATACTTTACGACGCCTTCACGATTGTTTCAGGCATGTGAAACGTTGGTACTCTGAATTTTTCTTAGTTAGCCCATATTTGCAAATTTGTAGGCTATTACAATTAGCTAACGCGATTAATTTATACTTCTTTACCACTTCACAGCATTTCCTGATAATATTTGTCTGTTACCTGTTTTCGTCTACGAATTCCCTATTATATTATTAAACATGCTTCTACAAGCTATTTTTAATCTGCCATTTCGCACAATTCAGCTAGATTTGGTTCTTATAGATTGTATGATTTTTTTTTACCGGTAGCTGCTTTCACCAACTTGAAGAAGTCAGAATTTTTCAAAGAAGACTTGCCACAGAATAATGTAGCTGGACCGTCGAAGCCTAAAGGAGCGCTGAAGTTGAATGCTATCCTTGTTAGTCCTAAACAGGTGCGCTAAAATCACTCATGCAAATAACCGAGTTCTTAAAATAAGTCGAGGTTAAAGTTATAAATAATTGTCGGACGTTATTTCTCGCATCGTCAAAGTAATAATTTTTGCATTATTCTTGATTTTTTTGGCTTGATAATTTTGCATATTCTTGAGACCTTGTGGTCGCCTTTTAAATATATATTTCATTTAACAGTTCTTACTATCAAGAATTGCTGATTATTATTGGAAGCAATGTCTAGGGTCAGATTTTCATAACGTCGAAGATATTACCAGGGGCCTCACTCTTTACGCATATGATAGGTAGAAATCGTTATACTTAATGCCAGAAAAGTATTCACCATTTAATTTTTACAAGTAAGTGAAATGACGTTAAAGCAATCGTGATCTTAATGCAGCGATGTACTTTTAGGAAAAATCGTTATATCGCAACTTTAGGATTATCTGAAATTCAATAAACCGTGATAATTGTTAAGAAAAATATGTTCATATAATGCAAAGCCACACGGAGAGAATAAAAGAGCAGATTTTACTCGAAACTGCAGGAAAAGATGGACACATCTGTTTTTTTCGTAAACTATACTTCGTAAAATGTAGAATTTACTGTAGAATCAGTGAAAATCACTGTGCAGAGTAAAATTTGCTACTTTTATAGTAAAAAATATAGTTCGCATGGGCATTTTTTTTCCAAAACCCTGATGTGTCTCTCTTTTTCTTCTCTCCGTGCAACTGCTTAAAAGCTGCAAATTAATTTGATTGTCTTCAATATTTTGGTACCTTAACATTACTTACTTTGGCCTTGTAGATTTTCGATATTGTCATTTTTCGAAAAATTGACTTTTCGAAATGCTCCGAAAACACTCAATCAATTTGATGCGTTTGCAAATCTAGTTTTTGAAGAAAATTGCATTCCAAAAAAACAAATCAGCAAATTATCCTAACGTGCCATCAATGCTTCATGGCTGGCAGTCCTGTTGCAAAAGCTTTCCTTCATTAATGAGCTAATTCTGATGAAATCTTGTTGTATATCACGATGCGTCGCACGGACGTGCTAAGTTTTATAAAAATCGAGAACTGTCACGTCGTGAGGTTTAATTACGAGGTTATTTGTAAATACAATACCTACCAGTATGTGTTCCATGCCAAATCATACAGAAAGTACCCAAGGCCTACCTCAACAATGTGCTTTAAGCTTTTATATATTGTACATTAAAAAACATCGAGCACGAATTTTTTTTTACGTGGTAATCTGGCCGGATAAGGAACAGAAATGATCCCTAAAGTTTGCCTTTCAAAAATAAAGGATGCATTCCCTGAGTCTGAAAATAACGTACCTGTCATTGTCTGTAATGTTTTTAATGCATTACAACATATCACAGAATGAAGAAAATCGGAGAGCTATAATCTCAGGTACACTTATCGGAAATCGCCCACTTTCGGCACTTGTAACACAGTATATTACTAAAAATTCAGCGATTAAACCTCAGGTGTTCAGGATCTACATATACTCGAATTAACCTGAACTGGTCTTCTATACAAACGGTTCTGAAGGAAAAGTCGAAGTTTTCTTAAACTGTAAATATCAGGTGTAGATTACAGTAATATATTTTGTACTCTACACGCGCGGTGCATTGGCGTTAAAATAGAAAATTTAATTAAAGATATTTGAAAAAAATTAACTTCCACGCTCGAGTTTGCGAAGTTTTTTTTTGAATTAATTCGATTTGTGGTTTTTCAAAATCAATTGGGACTTTTTTTTAACAAAAAATTTGAAAATGTATAGACTGTGAACGAGTTATTCGAAAAACAAAAACCAAAAAATGTGGGTGATATTCTTGGGCCGTATCACGACCTAGCGAATTGAATTGGTATGGAACACCTCATATACCAGTCCTATTCCTGAAGCAATGTGCAAAATTGAAATCGGACACAAAACATATCAAAATTAAAATTCACTTATCATTTCTAGAAAGGAAATCCTTTGCTGAAGTCTATAACCAGTGTTCCCTGGGAGTTTGATGATATAGTTCCAGACTACGTGATGGGGAGAGGAACGTGTGCACTCTTCCTCTCGATACGCTATCACCAATTGAATCCAGATTACATCCATGACCGGCTTAAGTTATTAGGCAAAGCGTATGATCTCCGAGTTCTATTGGCCCAGGTGATTATACTCGTATATTTAAGGATGTACTGGCAATACATTCTCAACCAAAAGTGAGTCTCGTCAACAATATTGAATACTTTATGATAAGATAAAAATCGGAAAAAATCAACCACAATATAGACCATGAGAAAATTGAATTTGAATGATAATAGTGTCAACAGTTATCAATAAATTGTTTAACAAATTTATACGGAATGTTTTTTTTTTTTTGTCATGTGAAATGAATTCGTTGATTTTTTTGAATACACATGAATTTTTAAAGAATTTCCTCATTATTTCGAAATTACTGTTTTCGAAAATTTGCAAAGGCTGTATTTGCGAAACCGTTGGCTCGATGCCACGGAAACTTCTTAATTAAAATGTGCAACGTTTTTACGAAAACGTGTCCAACATTCACGATTTTTCCTCCATTTTTCAAAATTTAAAAATTCGAAAACGGTAATTTCCGAATAATGAGGAAATTCTTTAAAAAATTATGTGTATTCGGAATAAGGAACAAATCCATTATACATCACATAGAAAAAAATTGCGTGAAAATTTCTGAAACAATCTTTGGTTTAAACAATTTATTGATAGTTTTTGGACATTATTATTATTCAAATTTATTTACCTTATCATAAAGTATTCAATATTGTCGACGAGACTCACTTTTGGTTGAGAATGTATAGCCAATACATGCATGAGATTTAACCCTTCAACGAAAATTACAAAGCCGCATGAACCCGGAGGATTCGGCCAATTGTGGACCAATTCAGCTAGGACCGATATTTTATCATACGACGTAATAATCGAATGATTCGTAGAATATAACTACAAAGCCGATCTTGCAATGAAATAAATAGATAAAAGCGGCACGATATTTATTTAGCCTTATAGCTGACAAAGTTCATTTTACGATAACAGCACGATCATCTTACGAAAAATTCTAAATGGATTCGAAGTTTTAAGGAAAAATTATCTCGATTATCATAAGTACTCCTCAATCGATTATGTAACACCATACTCAGAACAGCTTGAAATGATTTTTTTTTATATGATACACATTTAAAAAACACGTAAACAACACTTTATCCTGTTCGCTACAAAGGTTAACAACATTCTTTCAACAAATGAGTTATGTCAGTTGAGATCTGGTAACAATTTCGGTTTCTTTATTTTCAAATTTAGACGAGGCGTTGTCTCTTCTCTACATTTCTACATATATTATAAAACACAACGTCTCTCTGTTTGTCTGTATTGTAACGTTTTAAGACGTTACAAAATAAATATGGGTTCTAAATAATTAGAGAGTCAATTAAAGGCGCAAATAAAAATGTTATGGAGAAGCTTTAATAGCAGAGAACGTGTTTTCAGTTTAAAGTCTGAAACAAGACTTTTTTCACAATAATGTTGGTTGACGCAGCAACCTTATTCTTTTTAAAGACATAAGAGGTTTATAAACTTTTATCTATGATGACTACTAGATCATTAAAAAAAGGGTAAGACGGGTGATTTCACCTTTTCTAACAGTATGTTCGCTTATAACTTCAGAACTACTGAACCGATGGAGATTCTTTTTATTTTTTTCTTTGATAGCTACAACGTCTGATCAGATTTTCAAATCAATAGTTATGAAGATATAACAATATTTGTAAACCAAGTCGGAACGGGATCACACACTCATGCGAAAGCCGACTAAATTCTTACGGATAGAGGAAAGTTATGTTCAAAAGTTTTCAAAGTCTCTAAAAGCTCTACAAAAAAATTCTATGACAGTATATGGCTATGTCTAATAGTTTTGCCAAAGTATTTAAATCGCAGGTAGAGCCGCAATGGGCTGCTAGTTTTGACTAAATGCACTTTCAGGACTGTAACAGAAATTATTTGAATTGATGAAGACTTATCGTCAGCAAATTGAATCCTTCTATTCTCAGTGTAGCTATATTTATTTATAACCAGATATTAATTGATTTACAATTGAAGTAGTAAATACTGAAATAAATTTTAGACTTGATAATACACATTGATAGACTTTGACAAAAATTTCATCAGGTCGATGTTGCTGAGCCTCACCATTCTTTGAAGCACTTGACGAGAATATGTATTCTAGCTGATTTGACCTTGATGCTAGCTTGGAATGCTGAAGATGCTGGCAAGATAATCGAAACATACAAGATCTATGAAAATAAACCTCCTGACATGATTATGGAACGAGGAAATGTATCTTCACATGAGAAAGTAAGCAAGGTTTCAATAGTAGAATTTTGGTAATTTCAAACTTTGAAGCAAGTCGACGTATTGAGTTAATTTCCAATCACTGGAGACATTCAACTGTCAGATTTAGGAGTTTTTTAATACTGTAGTTTTAACAAGGCATACTATCTATAATCGTTGATAAACCTTTGCGACTTCAGTCTAATTTTAAATTACGCCTAAATAAGCTGTGTGTCAAATTGAAATTGTTTGATAATATTTTTAAATTACAAAACGTACGAAATTTATGTACGGGCGTTTTTTATTTCAAGCTCATCAATGCATTGACATCAGTAAGATCTGTGAATAAAACGGACGCAATGACTCTTTTGTCAACGTTTGGGTCTGTGGAGAAAGTCGTCAAAGCCTCCAGTGAAGCATTGGGTCTCTGTCCTGGGTTCGGACTCCAAAAGGCGATTCGTCTCCATAAAACATTGCATGAACCGTTTTTGAGAGATTCAAGATTGCATTCAAAAAAGGTAGTAAAAACTACGACATCAACAGATGAACCCAACGTCATTTAGAAATTACCATTGAAAATAACTTACCTTTACTCTATTCGCTGGCGAAGTTCCCTTTGTAATGTGTAAGATTGTGAAGATATTTCCTGATCATTTCATTAAATAATAACGCTAATGTTACCTTCATCCTTGATTTACTACAGAATAAGAATTGATAATGTGAAGAATGTATTTAATATGAAATGTTTAGTGAAATCCGACGGTGATACTTCATTGTCACACTTATTCTTCAAGTTTGAGGAAACCTCCTGGTTGCATCTTATCCGCTATACATGTAGTACTTGTGCTTCTGAATGTAATTTCATTCAAACAATCTCAAATATCACTACGTTGATAATTAATCATGCTGAAGTTAGTAACGTTATTATAACGATTCATATTGAGGAAAACCGTTATTTCGGAATTTCTAAATTTTCTAAAACTCGGTAAGCCGTAATAATGTAAGACATATTCATATTTTGAAAATTTAGCTCCTTCAACGTCATTCTAAAATTGGAAAATAGTGAACTTTTTTCCATTGCTTCGTTCCAATAACGTTACCGACTTCAACCTCCTTGATAATTGAAAGGTGAGAAACATGTCCATTCATGGATCAACACGACAGACTGAATTTTTACAATTGTTAAGGTAGTTATTAAATTTTCAAATCGATACATCACTGTAATACCATGTGGTCTAGAAAAACATTATTAAATTTCTGTATACATATCATACATGCTACAGCCATGTTTCAATTCGTTGAAATATGGCCCTTTTGTGTGACTTACGTTAGTACACTAATTCTTGGTAGCACACATGTTAATTACGTGGCAAGAATAAAACGTTGTGCATAACAGTGAACACCTTGGCCGAATTGAAATACGATCTATGTATTCTTTATGAAATACCAATGTTCGAAATAATATGCGACTGCGATTCGATACGAACCATGTGACAATGACTCCCAATCTCTCACGTCGGCTGCATCGCCAGTCATTGTCACATAATTCGTCTAGAATAATTCGTACAGAATCGAGTTCATATTTTGTTTCGGACCGAAAACGAGTTAGCCGGAAGCCCAAGGCATTAATGAGCATTGCTGTACATTACTCGTGCAATTGAAGCAATTTTTTTTCGGCTCCTGCCGACAACTTCGCACTCGTATTTGTGTGAACACAGAACTCGCCTTTGCGGTTCACGCTGCATACCTCACACTCGTCGGAAATCACCCACTTTACGCACTAGTTGTAACTTGATATACTTTTTGTAACACCTGCATGGGAAGTTCGACTTTGCGCACCATAGAAGGTGTTGGTGAAGTCCAATTCGCTAACAGTTTGAGCATGTGCAATTGAGTTGTGCAATGTTGCAAAACTGTTAGGTAATGTTTATTCCCGCACGCTAATCTGAGTAAACGAGGCGTAAGTAGCGCCATCGGACGTGATGAGTCGTGACTACGATCGCGTCCGCTGCGTTGCAGCAACGCGTGTACGTTAGGTTAGACTACTACGTTTACAATTTTCTCGAGTGAAACTTCCCATTATAGAAGTTACAAAAATAATATACGATGCGCGTGCGCGAACGTGACCCTCGCACTCGTGTTTTTGTCAGCCTCGCTTCGTTCGGCCGACAAACTACACTCATGCAAGAATCACGTACTTCGCGCACTTGCGTTGTAACTTACTATTACGCAACGCATGCATGAGAAGAGCTACTTCCCGTGCCCGCAGAGAGTGGCGTAAGTAGCGCTTTACATATGCGGGGATAGAGTAAAGATACTGCGCATGTGCAAAACGGCTCGATTTTACTTCACGAACTAGTGGTAATGAGAAGCAGCGCTTCTCATGCATTTGTTACATAAGCAGTTATGTGATACGTGTGCGAGAGAGCGACGATATGCATGCCGTGTGATTTTGGTCGCAGGCGACGACGATCTCGGAAACGGCTTGATGAAAAAATCTGAAATCACATGGCTTTACATTCAAATGATGGGCATGGAAAATAGCCATGCACCATTTTTTTAATTTATGTTATTGACCAGTAATAACGAAATTTGAAAAAATTTGAACCACTTCGGCACAGTTTGTGAGGTGTTGATAAAAGGTATGAAATTATTTGTAAAACAAATAAAGTAATGCAATCGGAAGCAATTTGATGAAAATTGAATAAACTTCAAGAATTTATTTTAGAACCGTACCTGCTTTACTTATTTTACTTACAGTTATATCGAAAACATATTGTACTAGCATGATCCATTCTGGCTTTGCATGGAAAGAGAAATCTAAGCTAAATGTACACTTAATCGCAAATACCTCTCCGCTTGAAGCTTGCACGAAAGATGGCTTTCTAACCCTGAAACGTAAAGTTATCTATTACCTCAACCTAATGTTATATTTCATGCGCAATCATATGGTTCGCGCACTCGGATGCAATAGTCAAGCAGTGCTTTTTCTTACGACTTAATTTACAAACATTGAGAATTCAAATAAAAAACTCATTTTCATCAAAATGAATTATAGCCTATGTTACTCAGGGAGAGTTTGGCTTTTTATTAGTGAAGGAATTTTTTAAATAGGGTCAGCAGATCCAGAGATTACCCCCTACATATAAACACACAAACTTTACCACTTTATAATATTAGTATAGATAAGGAAATTGAGAAAATCGGAGGTGAAGAATCGGGAAAAAGAGGCAACCGCAGCGTTGGAGTTTATCGGTAATCAAATTAAATATATTACCTTACGCATAAGACGATATTAGGCAGTTAATTTGACTTCTGTTAAGAAATATAAAACAAAGATTAATCGAATAGCAAAATAGAAAATTGTTCTTACGGAAAATCACGAATATTATTTAAATTAACGTGCCTTCTAACCGATGAGGATTGACGTCGTAATTGATGGTGAGAGAAAAAGAGAGAGAGTGAGAGTGTTCGGAGTTCGTCGTCGCTTATCAGCTGGTGATACAGCTAGCCGTGGTTGAATAATGTATGGAGTCCCATCAGGTTTGGAGGAGGTTAGCATAAAATGCAGCCTTCGTGCATATTTTTTCTTCTCAACAAGTTCGGTTGTTGGATTGGAAAATTTTGTTGTAGCGTTATCCTGGTCCTCCCTGACCAGAGGATCTAGGCCGACTGCCTAATTAGTCGCTGACTTGCCTGTCCCGCTAATCCTTTCGTCGGTTCCTCTCCAGCTCTCTCTCCTCTTATTCTGATATTCACACAAAACCATTTTATAAAAAAAAAGTTAGTACTAAGGCCAAACTATTTTGATCATTACTTGATTGTACTTGCAGCCAAAGAATTGGTCCGTCAAGTGATGAAAAGTACACCGGTAAATACTTTTTTATGGCTTGTTTTGTGCGAATGGCACTCACAATTAATTGCTTTCTATTTTGTATATTAGAAATGAATGAGCATGAGCAAATATCTGGAGAGTACACACTGTAAGCGGTATTATTCTTATAGTTTTATTTTCAGGCACTTTGACCATAGTTTTGCTCAAAAGAGAGCCACCTAAATAAGAACTTTTGAAGTTCTTCAGCACTATGTGAGGGACGATGCGTGGAGCTTTGTTGTAAAAATTTTCTACCGTTATCTATTATATTAACATTGCTGTCCCATAAGCGAGTCGGTAAATGTAGGCTACTGCCATAACTTCCACGTCCTGGGTGCCCTTTCACTAGCTTCACTGATCTCAGTGACTAGCTTCAAAAGAATACCGATTGATGCTGTAAGCAATCATTAATCAGCGAAGTATATACGAGTATATGGTTAAAAAGGTGGGTGAATTTCCGGAATTTACATCTCAACAACGGATTATTCTATTCGATTAGGGTTTGTTTATTTAAAAGTCTATAAATCGAGTTTCGTCGTATAAATGTAATTATTACAAATATTAACGAATTCAGTGTGTAATTTATTACATGATCTATCTTGTAAATTCGATAAAATATGTAAGAAATCACATAATAAAATACAAAACCACGAATCGTCAGATATATCAGATAAAAAATTGTATACAGTCGACTATTTGCACAATGATTCGATTGGTTACAGCATTCCACACACACAATATGGAGTTCAAACATAACCGTACGTTTGAACGTTTGAATACTCTGGAAAATAATGTACATCTAGGTCAATGAAACGAGGAAAAGAAATACATCATCCTCAATTGGATCGAAGATTAATGGACCAAGAAACTACACCGTGTTATTCTTCTTGAAAAACTTGACTTGAACTTGGAATATCTGCAGACATTTAATATTCAAGGCAATGGATAGATCGCGGGTGGTCGGTTATACCTGTATGGGTATACCACTGCACCTTACCTCAGTAAAACTGACTCGTTGGTGCGTCAAAGCTCAACGGAATATAATGTAAGTTATGAATATACTATAGATATAAGCTGTAAATGGCAAAGAATTTCGTTACGAATTTTTGCAGTATTAATTTCAATTCTAGAATCTTGATCAGATTAGTTACTGTCTGCAAGGTCTCAAAACGTAATTCATGTATTCACTAATAATTGAAGAGAAATATTCTTAAAAAATCGACTATGGTTAACGATATCAAATACTGCATTCAGAGCGCGGAGCGAATAATGAGCTCTTCTGGCGAATTGATTAAATATTCAGCAATACTTTTTCCTGTCACGGGGTCTCACTTCATGTTATACAGCCTTCTTTTAAGTGAATAATTTCTTCGAACAACGTAGAAATGCATTATTAATTATTTAAACCTCTATTGGCTACGAATTTGTGTACAGAGTGAATAACAAAATCTTAAATGTCGAAGTGTCAACTTTTTGATCACCTTCGCAACGAACTTATGTAAAAACACTGAAAGTGCGGCTTCGGACAGGTTGTTTCGGCATGGAACGCGTGATAAACGTATTTCAATAACCGTTCGTAATTACAAAAAGGAACGCCGTGATATTATATTACTCCGCAGCTTGTGGATAACCACAGCATCCACCCACTCATGTGGGATATGCGGTTAGTCTTAATTACCCTTCGTTTGATCCATTTTATTGATAAAGCAAATCTTGCAAATGAGCAGGAACTGTTTCCTGTTTTACAAGTTGTTCTAGTTTTCAAATCTTCTGATGTATTCTGCACGAATATGACGAGAGAAAAAAAAATTTCTCCTTCACAATTCTTATCGTCTTGTTCCGTCCAACATCAAATGGGGTCAAGATTTCGATGGGGTTGATTTTACCATACACAATACACATTCCAAGTGGATACGTCAATTGAACGTCAACAGAAGAACAAGGAGAAGAATATATTCCTGTGTCGACTGGAAACAAAAACCGTATATCTTATTATAACCGTATATCTTCTGTGCTTCTTTACGTAATACATCAACATATTCACCAATCCGTTATTATTAATCCTTTCCAATTCATCAATACTTCTATTTTGTTCTACGAGTACCTAGGTCTGTACAATGTACATGCGTTTTATGTTACTTACTGTTGACGCTTTTTATAACGTTTTCTTATAATAGCGAAAAACCGATAAAATCCCTAACCTGATGGATCCGATTCAAATGGAATGTGATCTAATAACAAATTCTGTGACAAATGTTTGAAAATAGTGGCATTTGATAAATTTCAAATCATCACGAAACATTTTTTTTTCACGACAACACAAGAAACTTAACAAAATCATAAGTAATTATGAGCCAAGATCAAGTCGTTGATGCAGAAATTACAAATTTCGTGCCAGACTTTTGTTACCTGCAGACAGCATGAAAACGCGTTGCAAGCAAATTGAGACGCGGTAAAAATTAAAACATGAAATGTATTGTTGAAAAATGGTGTTCTTTTCTACGTAAATCGATTAAAGACTTTATAGTTCCCCAAAAAATCTTCGGCATTCACAAACCGTAATTACTGAATCAGTTTCAATATTTTATAGGTACAAGCAATTGATACGAATCGGATATGCGATAATTAATGCATATTGGCAATAATAGCGTCATTGTATGCATGTGTCAGCTGGGAATCGATAACCATAATACCGAAGACTGATTCAGGTTACTCGGAACGTCACATCATCAAGAATTAGCTAAACAGAGAGCCAAACATATCGTCGTCCTTGAATCTTGGGACATTGCTTGATTTTATTCCACGACCTATAATGCTACTATAACTGAACGGAATTGCAGGTACGGGTTGTCGACAAATAGTATAGTGGGGATGTTGCGGTTAGCTGGAAGGAAGTTGTAACTAGTATATAAAAGGCTGTTCGCGTCCCCAAACGGCAGTGAGATTGCGGCAAACATTCGAGTACCACAAATTCATCCGAGAAAACAAAGATTTAAATATTTAAATATAGCGTGAGGCTGAAAATTCCTATCTTCTTCTTCAGGCGTCGAACGAGGCATCTTACAAGGTCGGTAAATAATTTTTTTTACATCAAATACGATAACCATAAATCACATCGATTTATTTTTACTCGAAAGAATGTTCGCACATTTTCCAACTTTTAATTTAATACGATCGCTTCGACACAGCAATGGATACAGTCTCATTACATAACACGATTAATTCTTTGTCATGTGAAAGATGAAAAGATTGTTCATTAACTATTAATCGAGCGGTGAAATGTGAGTTTGCAATGCTTGTATAGACCGAGTGACTCGGGTTGATAATTCTTGATCGAAAAAATGTTCGAGCCGCGAGTTATGATATTTTGGAAATTCAAATGGTTATATAGAATGAATTGAAGTATTTAATAAATTCTTGTTCAGTGCCTGTAGATTATGAGTCTGTTCTTTGCCTGAAAAAATCGTTACATCGATGATCCTTTCCATCCACTTCACATTTGCCCGACATAGCATTGATATTACGTACTCGCCGTGAGCAGCGTTTGGTTGTTTTGTCCTTAAATGATCGTTGTGATTCTCGAACAGCAAATGGTTCTGCCTTGTAACCGGTAAGGTGTGTACATTTTAAAAGGAATGTTTCGGTGGAATGTTTAGTTCAGAATAACATTTTATATCGTTTTAATAGCGATGGAAAGAAATATCTTTAACATCGTTTCAACTTGTCGAGAAATACAGCAGCTTATACAATCCTACGTCACTCCACATGCAAGTATTAAATCAATATCAACGTTTATCAAAACATCACGCGAGCCGTACAGGCGTGAGCTTTTTGACATCGAAACCGATCGGGAATAACAACAGAAAGTGACCGGCACTGCCTTTTCTCATTCCGTGACTTATCAAGTATAGTATGCGTGTCACGTGCGTGCATTTTCAGCCGTTCATACGCCGTGTGAATTCTTTTTACGGTATCGAAATGCCAGGCACGGAAGTGTGTGTAATGGCTGAGATGGTGATTCACATTCAATAGAATTAGAGCATCGTCCGAAATGCAGTGATGATTTATTTATCGCGACACCGTCGCAGTATGCAATCTGACCTTGTTGCGACGAAGCACAATGCTAAATGCTTGATACCGATTCTGGCCTCATCAGGCCTCAGGAATTTTTCCGACTTAAAATCAGCTCCGGTCTTACGCAAGACGTTGGTAGCATGGTCAGGTGAATCAAACACGGATACGCAGTTGGGCGTTTCACAATTCTTTGACGACGACATCTCCCGAGCCATTAGTAGGAATAATGAAAGACTGCCTAGTGTTATATTGAAGATTAAACATAAATTGCTGCTCGAAGTGAATAATTCATTGTGTATGTTAAAAGACGTAACGCGCCTACCTATGACAAAATACTTTTCTCACGTACAAGCTTATTTTGTACTTTGTTTATAACGTCAATTTGTTGCAGTCATGGGGGAATCCTTAATTAGTTGAATATAAAGTTTTGTAACAATTTGTTGTTTGTAAATAAGGTGATAATAAAATATGGATTACATTTAATAGAGTCAGGTACGTAAAATAGAAATTCCGTTTGCGTTTTGTAATTCAGATATAACGGATTCATTAATACTCACATACGTACGGATACATCTTTGTATTTGCGCAAATATCCGCACATTATTTCTAGATTTAACGCAGTGATATTTATATTGCAAAATTATATGCGGATTAAGTAAAGATATCGATTACTTGCTTGAATCGTAAAACTCGAAATTCATTACTAATTAAAAATGTACATTCTTTCGCCCCAATTACAAAATACAAATATCATTCGTTTCGTTCTCGTAGTTTATTTCAAACTGTAATATGTAGGTGTAACTGAAGTTTTTAACAAAGAAACCGTTAAAAAAGATATCTGACTTGCTCAGTTAACCTTTGAGCTTTATGTCAACTGACATGAGATTAAATTTACGACAACTAAGCTTATTTTATCATTATATATACATATATGTATGTATATAGATATTCCAGATGCATTTCAAAAAAAAACATGCGTATGCAAATTGACCGTTTGGCTGCAGGTTCAGTTTTGAGTGAGAATATTAATGGGCATTACGTATCTGTTTGTGAGTATACTTATCCAGTGTCTTCCTCGATACCAAATCTGTATAACACAGGAAAAAGCTTATCGTTGTATACAAGTATTGCATAATCATTATGGTCACACATAAAATACTGGTTTTTCTATAAAACACGCGATTGTAACTCTTCAACATAATAATAATTGAATACATTAAATATGATAATTTCAGATAACTTTGTCTGTGCAAAATGTCTATTCCACTCGATGTATGCATTTATTGTTGACTTTTCGCCGAATATTTCCCGAGAAGAATTTTCATGCAGTAAATGTAGAGCAATAATTGTTGTGTTACTTCTTATTGTTAGTATGGCAAAGATCGTTTGCCTTTAGCACATATTTTGTTCCCTGCTTTTTTTCAAAACTTTTTTTTGATAACAACTCAGGACATATCGTGTTCTTGTATCGATAGCAATACTTTAAGAACATTGCTCTCATTGTTGTGAAAAATTCACGCGCACTTAGTTATATCTGGGATGGGATAAATCTTCTTGTAATGACAAACCAACCTCATACTTGTGTTTCATTTCACTTAATGGTTGCACCAATCGCAGTTGAAAAACTTTAATTTGTTCTTCCGGACGAAAAACACATTAGCCTTAACATTTAGAACTTCATGTCACACCTCACCAGATATATTCTTTCTGAATCTTGATTATAATACAAGGCAAACGGGTAGTTCAATGGTGATATAAGTATGCACACTGTACATTATACAGCACTCAACACCCAAAAATTACGGAGTAGCAGTGATATAAGATAGAATTTATTTTCAACACTGTAGATTTAGATATTTAAAATGGCAGAGTTTCTCTTTTCCATTTTTTTTTTTTCTTTCAATTTCGATCGATTCCTCAGCGAGGGGCATTCCATCAAATAGTTTTAAATTCGTGCCGTTCAACCGGTTGAATGTAGGATGTTTTAACGAAAAGCATAAATATGACATCAATCTGGACTGATAACATTTACGTATAGCAATCTTGAAGAAATTACTGTTGGTAAGCGGTGTAATAGATTGATATCCTTCGATTCGCAATTTTTTATAAATGTGAGAAATATTTTCAAATTCTTTGATTCAAACGGCACCGAAGTTCATTCCCTCTTGTCCTCATACACGAGGAAAATAGCCTTATGGAAGAAGAAGGCTCTTTTCAGGTACTTTTACGCAAACGTTTCACATAAAAATACCCAATACAACTTTAAGAAAATAAAATGCATGAATATATAAAATTGTATAAGATCATATATTATATATACCTATAATTCGATAGCACATAATAGGGACAGATTTTGCATATGATCATAAATGGTCATGCGAGGCATTCCATGTGAAGTGGGCCACCTCGATTCCTTGATACCTTCGATTTTATGTCGCCTTTACGGTTGTGTTTCACTATGCGAAAGTAACTTTCTCGGTTTTTCAACATTTTTTCAAAATTTGAAAGGAAAGTTTCTAAATTTTTATAAATGATATAATTTCTAAGAATAGGCAAAATAATCTTTCATATTGTTCCGTGGTAAATGAGATTCAAATTTCTCCACCTGTAGAACGAAGTCGTTGAGCGTGGGATCCAAACAAAATTTCAAAATTTCCAAAATTACACGCTTACAGGTGAAATTTTTTTTTTCTATTTGAACAAGTTTTTTGGCAACCGAAATGTTTTCATGAAATACAAAATGTATTTTTTTTTTACACACCGATTCAAGACGAATCGATCGATCACCAACTTGTTTCTATCGATACAACATTCCAATTTCCAGATAACATCGATAAAAAATTATTGTATATCATAAACCAGCAAACTTTGACTTCCGTAAACTCATACGGACACATGAAAAATATTGAAGACGAATCAAGGACGATACTCCAACATACCACTAGAAAATTTTAAAAGGAAAATAAATTCTAAGATGTCGAGGTCTGGAGGTAGCTCACTTTACGCGGGATTCTCGATAAACAAATAACATACATGCCTCCAATAACAATCAGTAAAAATAATAATGATAACTTGTCCATCCTGCCACACCTGATAGGGTATGTCCTCCATATGCCAACTCTTGTCCCAAACATAGTCAAGTTCAACTCACAATCAGTCTGAATAGGTTTAAAGTTATAGGCTTCGTGATTTAGTTGAAAGTTTGATCAAAGTTCAGTTTAATGACTGTAACTTGTGCCTGGTAGATGTGCGAAGTCCATTTCTGGGCAAAATAATAAATATGGTAATAATGTGAACTGCGAAGTGCACTCGGTCTTGTTTGGATATGCTCATAATTACAATTCTTTCCATTATTTTGACCTGACATGTTGCGTGTTCCGATTAATAACATGTAAACGGTTTATGTGAAGTAAAATCCTTGGAATTAGTCTGGGACTGCCTCAAGATTCTGATAAATATAAATAATTTGGTGTTTCCCGATGTTGGTTAGCTGACGCTCTTGACATTGAGAAATGATTGGATAAGAACTTAACACTCCCTCTCTTATTCAATGTTTGATGAAGATCTTGTTTGATATGCTAATAAACTGCAAGTTCACTGCATACAAACATTTGAGGTCAAGGCCATGTAATAGTGAGGCCTTTCCATTCACGTGTGAAGATCAAGTTGAAAACACTTTCGAAGACAAACCGCTGGTCTTTCTCTTTCAGTATGAAGTAACGTGTTGTTTTTAAACTTTATGCTGCCGTATACTGCATATTTGCCAAACTATAGTCAAATCATCTAAATATGGATTATTTGAATACACATTAAAATCAGCGGCGGTCTAAGGATTAGAAGATAAATATGGAAACATGGTTGGCACACATTTTATTATATTTGTTTGCTCACATCTTGTACTGAGGTTCCGTAATGAACACCGATAAGGAATTGCGGCTGTTTTCAATAAGTAAGGACTTTGAAAGACGACTGCCCAAAGGCATTATCTTAAGACCATAACAAGCAACGTGAAAAGGCATCCGGGTAACCTGCACAGCCTTGAGGTAGGTGAGTAATGTGGTATTAAACCATTCCTCGTGAAATCAGCAACCTGTTTTCGTTGACACCGTGCAATTCTTTCAAAATTTCGACACTTGTAAGACCATTCGAAAAGTCTTTATGTGAATGAATGAATTATATTTCCATAAGTTTTCTAAACTTGACCTTTTGCAAAATGCTGTTTTTTTTCCAGTAAATGTACCTTGCAAAATATAAGCTGTAAACGAAAAAAAAAAAAAAAATCACCAGGAAGCAAGAGCTGTAATGTTTTAATTTTTATAATATCATTTGTCGACAACTCATACGTTTCAACGTTTGTCCCTGCGAGCGACAGTTTTTGAGGTATGCTTACGTGAAAAAAATTAAGCATTTTTCAGAGGGTTACAGTGAAAAATCTTAAATCATTCACATAAGTTACTATTAACTGTAGAAATTAGAAACAATCACTTTCGACCTAAACCAACAATTTGCTTATATCACGATAAGTAACGAAAAATTATAATCCAGGGCTCACAGTCTTTATACAGGGTCTCTTATTTTAATCAATCCAGTCTAATATGTCTAAAATCAAAAGTCTGACTGGAAAATGTTTTAAACAAAAGTTGTGAGGTTCGAAGGGGGAAAGAAAACAAGAGCGTCAGATTTTCCGTAAAATGACCTGCCATGGTCAGACGAAGGTCAGCTAAGTGTTTCATAAATGGAACGGTATATTTTTTTACTTACCTTTTACCTTTTTTTCTAAATGTCTGTATTTTTTTTCGAGCTGTAACCTTAATTTTATTCATTTAAACTTTTAATTTTTCAATTCGAAATTTTATTAACAAAAAATTTTCTTATTTCAACTATATTTAAGAGGATTTTTGTTCGTTCTATCGGAAATTTTTGGAATAAAACGTTATTCGTAATCCGTATTTACGATAACAATTTAACGAATTATCAACGCGTGTCGCGTTATTTCAAGAGCTGTACTGCTATCCACGGTCGAATAACGTCAAGTGAGAGCTCAACAGTGCTTTGAAGCGCGCGGAAATTTTTGCGAAATTTTATTGAAGTGATTTATAACCGTACGTAATTTTCTATCGTAAATACGGTTTACGAATAACGTTTTATTTTCAATGTTTCCTCTACCATAAACAAACATCCTTTTGAAAATAGTTGAATACAGAAAATTTTGAAATAATAAAACTTGGAACTGTAAAATTAAAAAATTATTTTTTTTAAAAATCAATCAGAAAAATGGAATAAAAAAAAAAATAATAATATTTAGAAAAAAAATATTCCACTTTCTGATTTGACCAGCTTGAATCTCATCATCAATCGAGTATAAACGGTAAGTGTATGAGTATTTTTTCATGCAGAATTTAATGCCCTTTCAGATACCGATAAAAAAAAAATACTGTTCTATTTGAAAAAAAACCATCATCTGACCTTGGCAGGTCAATTTACGGAATATATAACACTCTCATTTTCTTCCCCCCATCAAACCTTACAACTTTTGTTTGAAACATTTTTCAGTCAAATTTTTGGATTTCGAGATATTAAACTGGATTGAATTTTAAAATGAGACACCCTGTATTTCTTCATATCATATTCAGATACAATTAATATGCAAACGATTACCAAAACGTTGTGGAATTCTGTGAATTTTTATCATGCGAAGTTATATACATAATTAAATCGAACACCTTTGATTTAAAAAGTCCTTGTGATACAGAAAAATATTTTTAAACATTCGAGTTGATGTGTAAACAGCCTGTTAAAGAAATCGCATCATGATGCTTTTTTTCACAAAAAAAATCCATACAGTTCGTCCATTTTCGATGAACAATAACGTACTTAATTCACGAATTAATACATTGCTAATTGTCTGAGAGAGATTTGTTCTAAGTTCGTGGGCTGGTAAGAAAAATCTGATTATACGTAAGATCGTTAACTAATTTACAGATAATCAACTTTTGATTTAGGAATGAATACGTTGTTGTTACTCAAAAACTAGCGTAAACGATGTACGGAGAATTCATTCATGAATAAAATGCGCTGTTAGCAATCAGAATCGGTCAAGCAATGTTGACTTGCGGTAAAAAATAATAGAATGATGTTACTCCCCTGAAATTATTAACACGATGAGCTGCTTACATTTAATAATCAATGTTTGAAGAGGGTTTCATGTGTCGTGGGAACTTTTGTAGCCATACATGTCATCACATTAACTGTTAGAATTTAATTTTAGGTTTTGGCTTTATTACGTTTTTTCATCAACATCTTTGCGGACGTCCTTAAGTTTCGAGCACGAGGTAATTTTTTCATATTTATTCCAATGTTATACAAGCATAACATGTTCGCAAATAAAATATCCCACGTGAACACGTGTTTTCTATGTTTCAATAATTACGACAGTGTTCATGCGCCGTATATAAGACTTGAGTCCAGTATTATGCAAATACAATAACGTTTATTTTACTGGAAATTATCGACATGTACTGTTGAACCATGAAACAAAACAAAAAATCAAAAATGCCTGTTCAGTGCATATACTACTATGGTAATTGTTATTTCAAATGAATACGCAACTAGTTACGCATAAGTACATACCGATCAGTCTTCGTGATCGGGAACTCCAATCGTCGTCATTCTGAAAATCTACAGTCTGGGTTTTCCCACTTAATTTTCACGTAAAGGCTGTGAATCCTTCATCGTGTAAAAATATCAATAAAATAGATAAATGATGTGAATTTTTACTAAACAAAATAAGAACACGTTCAAATTATCAGGATCACCGTTTAAGAGCACCGGTCTTATGGACCGGAAAGAATTTGTCTGTGCTCAATAGAAACGTGGTGTGTTTACAATTATGTAAGGTATGGTATACGATTGCTCATAACTTGTTTCGCAGTTTTAAGTGCTGAATCTTTTGCTATACCTAGATGCATGCTAATTGTTCCTAGACTAAACATCGATAGTTTTAATAATTGGCACAGCATCAGGATAGCATATACACGAATATTCGTTACCGCATTTGTGTAAAAAAATTTAAACAAGCAACAGACAAGTTTTCATATGGTCTATGGATGGTGTCCAACTTGGGAATTTGCCGTCCATATACTGGAACAGTCAAGGACTCTCTTAAATACAAACAATTACACATGGTGAAATATATTGTTAAGAAGACGACAGAAAAAAAACCGAGGAATAAAACCGGTCTCCGAGTTTTCTTGTTTCGCTGGTTGGGTAACAGATCGCTCACTCGTAGCTAATATCTATAGTTTAGTAATCTTAGACTTTATACCTTGTGTAAAGGTACAGAGTCAATCACTGCACGTGAGAAGAATCGGCTGAGCTTCAGATAGTCTTCTGAGTTCATATTATCACTAAACTACGGTAGCAGTAAAACTCAGGAATAGAACCGTGATAAAGTTTGAAATCCATTTAATAGGTGACTGAACCCATTGCTTTTTTCAATAAATGTAAACACGTACAAATGATTATAATTCGTTGAAGGTGAGATTCTATTTCAGCTACTGTAGCTGTTATTTTGGTTGGCGAGAAACATTTCACACCCTACGAGCTCAGAAAATTAGTCTAGAGCAGGAATATAATTACAAGTGTACCTAACAGAAGCCATGTTGATCTTGAACCAAAGTTCGAATCCATCTGACTCATATAAAGAATAGTACTTTTTGTTAATAACGTTAAATACCTAAAATAAATTTTGTAATAACAATAGTTGTTTCATGCCTAATATTTTTGCTGACGGAATAATTTTGACATCAAGTATTTTATAAACACCGTTCCATTTCCGAAACCTTAGTCCGCCAATATCATTTGAACGTGTATGCATGTAGAATTGAAATGCGTGTTGCCAAAAATGAAAGAGATTTCTGAATAATTGTATTGGATTTGAAAATTAATAAAAAATCTGCGCCCTCCTCAGGTTCTTATGCTTGTTCTACATCATTCGTAAAATGTTTGAGCTTGGAGAATCTTTCATTTCTTGTGAAATATCTCTGAAAGAATTTCTCGTAGTATAGAATGAATATTAACGAGCACAGAAAAAGGTCAAACAAATTTTTAATAACTTCCATACATTTGGACGATATTAAAAAATGAAAGTAGGTCAAATTGAAAGTGGTCAATTTTTCGGAAACTAGTTCACGTATTTCACTCGTCTGGTTCATAGTTTGTATCGGCCAGGTCATTCACCCTTTGATCCGCCCAATAGTTCTCTACCAAGAAGTCGTACATTCTAATCGGTTTTACGTTTCGTAATTTATCATGTATATTAAAACGTATATTTAACTTTGAAGGTCAGTAAACATTCCCTTGAAGAATTTTCGCTTGGTTGTCAGTGAAAAAAATTTTACAAGCAAAATATTTTAGGATTGTAATATCATAGGTATTTACCATAGAAAATTGTAAAAACCGGCGCTTGATTGTATTCAACTTTTTTTCTTGCGGTGCGTTACGTACAAAGACTGTGCAGCTTACAAAAAGTTCAGCAGGTAATTTAGGCGGGTTATAGATATATAAGCTAGCTGGTACAGCGAGACGGATCACGTCAAGGTTAAGAGTTCGGCTGTGTTCGGAGTGCTTAAATTACTTTGTTATTATGTGTCTTCGACGAAAACCAGATTCTGTCTTTCAGGTTTAAATATTTTTCAGTAATGTTTTTGTTAATTTTATGATATACGTATAAATTTCAGTTTTGTTCCTCATTTTCCACAATCAACTGGCTGCTGCGCATATTCTATGTTTTTTTCCGATTTTGCCAAAATCTTTCCTATACCGGGCAGGATGCTCTCAGTTGTTTTCAGATTTGCACGGTTTGTGTGGAACTTATTTTAAATGTTCTCACGTTGGAATTTCACAGTAGCATGGTGAGCCATTCATATAAACATCGATTACCGGCCGTCTTCTTCAGATGGCTTGTTTCCCCGATGATCTTCCATTAAATTGTTCTTAATATGAGTCACTTTTCGCTAGACTCATTTTGAAATTTTGATTAATTAGTTGTCACTTTTCAAGTTGTTTGATCAGATATTTTGAGAGACATTCAATTTTTGTAATGAGTTCCTCAATTTGGTTTTCCATTTTGGTTCGATTGAAGATATCGCTGCGGATCGAATCAGTCGTCTTGTCGCTGATATATCAATCCCATTGATACAGATGTCGGATTAGGAACCTCACTTTTTTTTTATAAATACCTAAATAATGTTTCTGAAACCATTATGATTTTCAGAGAATTATATTAAAAACCTTATTTGACAAGTATTCGATATTGTCACTGAATTTCATTTGAATTGGTTAAATCATTCTCCCAGAATTTAGGATGAATGATGGGCCTCGAATGAACAATCGAACGACTAGATTTTATTCTACCGACTAAAGGGCCGCTCAAGGGAAAATTTATTTTATGTCAATAAGTGCACTAAATTTAGCGAATAGTCATTGGTTAACAGTTGAAAGTTGCATCGTTGAATCAAATCCAGTTACTTTAGTTACAATATCGGTAAATATTGTTGTAATAAATTGATCGGATTCTTCAGGTTATGCAGCAGATCACTTATCGTTTGCATCCTTATTTTAGTGCAGACCTGTAAGCAGATTTTGCAGTATAAGATCCGTTGAAGAATTTGAGTAGATATTCAACAGTTTTTCGAGTAAATAGCATAGTTAGATGAACCTGGCGAAAGACTGCAATAAGTCTGAATCAAAATTATAAATCAGAATCTTCATAGAATGTGCTGGCAGACTAGTGAATAATTTTGCAGTAACTCCACTAAGTTTTTGTGACTACGAAAAAAGATTCTTGATATCAAATCTCCGTGGAAGGTTCTCTGAAAAAATTGTGACTAGGATCGTGAGTAACTTTTGCGCATTCTTCTGTTTCAGGTAGATAATTGGTGGTGAAATAATTATAACCACAGCCTACCGGTAACTAATACTTACGTCGAATTTGGGTTTCCAAGATGACGTCTTCTGAGCCATTGGTTGTGGACTCTGTTTATCTGTACGAGAAGGAAAATGCAGTGGCACATCACACAGGAAATTACGAGCTGGTACACCTGGAGCCGCCAACGCCGGTTCTCCGACGGGGACAACCCTTCAATGTGGCTGTGCGTTTCAACCGGCCATACGTGGACTCAACGGACATCGTTCGTTTGTTGTTCAGCTTTGGCCCAAATCCTAATGTGATGAAGGGGACCAGAGGAATCAACACTGTCACCAACAGAGATACTTATCTACATGATTTAGAATCCTGGGGTGTACGTATGGTTGGTTCCAGTGCGGAGGATTTGTCCGTCGAAGTTCGGAGCCCCGTTGACAGCCCAGTCGGCATTTGGCAACTGAATATAGAAACAACTACGTTGGGCAGTAAGAAAGCGCCCAACACATTTCAATTCGAAAAAGATATCTATGTCTTGTTTAATCCATGGGTAAAAGGTAGGTGCAGGGAAGACTAGAAGATATGTGGTTTGCGTTGAATACCATTTTCATGCATAAGATTAACCAGATTTTTCGCTTATCCACAGAGGACCTTGTGTATATGGAAAATCAAAGACTGCTAGATGAGTACGTGACAAACGACACTGGAAAGATCTGGGTTGGTGCTTTGGGAAGCTGTCGTGGCAGGGAATGGGTTTTCGGTCAATTCGATGCCTGCGTTCTTCCGGCTTGTCAACTGCTGCTTGAAAGGTCGGGCATCAAGGCAATATCTCGTGGGGATCCCGTTAAAATGACCAGAGCCATATCGAGAATTGTAAGTAATCGATTTGGAAGTTGTCCGTACAGTGCGAATTTTTTTCTTTTGTAAATATAACTCACGATCAATGGATCCAGGTGGGATTGCTGTTGGCGCACTCGTGAAAATGGGTACTCGTTCATGCAAAAACGCGCGTGCATACAATTCACTTACGATGGCGTTCATAATTTGTAAATGAGTATTGTTTGTCCTCAGGTTAATTCAAACGATGATCAAGGTGTTCTTACCGGTCGATGGGACGGGGAGTACTCTGATGGAACTGCCCCCGCTTCATGGACTGGCAGCGTACCAATCCTGGAAGAATTTCTGAAAAGTGGAGAGGCGGTAAACTACGGGCAATGTTGGGTCTTTGCCGGCGTAGTAACGACCGTTTGTCGGGCTTTGGGTATACCTTCGAGGGTCATCTCGAATATGGTCTCTGCACACGATGCAAATGCCTCTTTGTCCGTTGATCGTTATTATAACGCCGATAATGAAGAGCTTGAATACGATCCGGAGAACCCCCTAGGCGAAGATTCAGTCTGGAATTACCACGTGTGGAATGACGTGTGGATGGCTAGGCCAGATCTTCCCATGGGATACGGTGGTTGGCAGGCGATTGATGCTACGCCTCAGGAAACTTCCGATGGATTTTATCAATGTGGACCAACATCTGTTGAAGCAATCAAGCAAGGTGCCGTTGGATACAATTACGATGTTCCATTCATGCTAGCTTCCGTCAACGCTGATTTGATGCGGTGGAAAGAAAATAGCGAAAGTGATTTCGGTTGGAGTAAAATAGAATGCAACAAGTACCAGTACGTAATGTGTATTACCGATGTTATTTATTCATTTGGATTTCATTTTTTACATCGAGTTGTCCTGACATCTGACTGACTTTTCATTTTTTTCAATTACAGCATTGGACGTATGATTCTGACCAAAGCACCGTACATTTTTGACCCAAACGGTGACAAGGACAGACAAGATATCACTTCATTTTACAAAGCTAAGGAAGGTAAGATATCGATGTCCGAATCACTGAAAGTACTTCATCTGGTTTAATTTCGTAATTCAAATTTCAAATCAGAGTGATAATTCATTTTGCTGGAAACACTTATAGGTACCGATGCGGAGCGCTTAACTCTGTACAGGGCGGTCCGTGGTACGGAGAGGGCAAAGAGGTTTTACGCGGTTCCTGATCCAGCTAAAGAAGACGTTGAATTTGATCTGGTTGAGCTAGAAAGAATCAAGATCGGAGAGCCTTTTGCCGTGACAGTTCGCATTGAAAACAAGTCTAACCAACCACGCAATATCAGCGCGATTTTGTCAGCCGGAAGTGTCTACTATACCGGAGTGAAAGCCAATTTAGTGAAAAGGGCAACTGGGGAATTCACCGTTCAGCCCGGTGGCAGTAAGTTTGACACTTGAATTTTCACCTATCTGACATTATTGAGACAATTTTCACGGTAATGCATATTTCACAGCGGAAAAATTGAAATTAACTGTAACTGTTGATGACTACCTGGATAAGTTGGTTGAGTATGCCATCATGAAGCTGTATGCTATCGCTACAGTTAAAGAGACAAGACAAACATGGGCCGAAGAAGACGATTTTCAGGTTTTGAAACCACCTATTACCATTAAGGTAAAGTTGGACTTCAATCTATGTGCGGATTGTTCAAGATAGAACCAAGCAATACGCGTCACATATAAAACTTATAATTGTACTAAGGAAAATAGGATGTTCAGAATTTCTGTGAATCTTATTACCAAATTCGCTTCAATGAGAAAAAACGAATATAAAGTATTCCGATAGTAATATAGGTATTTCTATTTGAAAACAGGGTTGAAAATATTTACAATCTATTTGACGTGAATAGTCGAGACCCTCTTCAATGCCAAATTGTTGCAGAACTGTACCGTGACAGTCTCCGGAAATTGAACACCCAAGTAAGCATGCGTAAAGTTTTTCATCTTTTTGAGCGGTTCAGGGTTATGTTGATTCAAATATATGATTCACATGCAAATCCGTCACATTTTGGCTACCTCAAAGTCTCAGCGCGACATAACCTCGAAACGTCTGCCACAAGCAGATGGACAACTAGGCACAACTAAGTTGAATTTACTAAGGAACAGCCCCCTGACACACGCTGCTAAAAGTTGTTCGCAAAATGTCCTTCGGTTCTGCCGTCAATTACCACCACTAGTGGCGCTAGTAGTTATCTGACGAGCTTGCGCGCGGTCAGCGAGGGCAGCGAGCGTGTCAGAAGTCTACTAGCGCCACGTAGAGGAACTAAAAAACATGGACAAAACGCGTACAATTTTTTAGTATACGAGCAGTGGCGAGTGTCAAGGGGCTGCTAAGGAATCACTCGATGTCGCGCATGCGCATTTGGTTGGGTATTCAGTTTCTCGACACTGTCACGATATAGGAGGCGTTGAAGTCAAATTGTTCGCTGTGCCACCGCTCTGGTAAATAATTGGTCTCGCGCATTGTAGCGCATGCGGATCAAACTATACAAGACGACGGACCATTCTGTCGTAGCAATTCCCACTGCATATATTTTACTTATTATTATATAAAATATATAACACTTAATATTATTTGATTGATAAACTTTCGTAGATTCAAGACGACCTTTCAGTTGGAAAGCCAGCAGCAATTTCGTTGAGTTTTACAAATCCGTTGAAGAAGACCTTGACGGAGTGTAAATTCAACTATGCTGGACCAGGATTGGCGAGAAACAAGACATTGGCGTTCAGAGACGTTGCTCCAGGTGAGCTGGTGCATGTGGAACATCAATTAATACCGCAGAAGGCTGGGCAACAAACGATCATCGCTACTTTTACATCCAAGCAACTCGTTGACGTCACAGGCTCGAAGTCGGTTGAAGTGTTCGAAAATTAAATATTTACTCAGTATCCAGACCTTAACTTAAACATTAGAATTAAGAGAATTTTTTCTTCATTTTATTATCACTCTAAAATTTCTTCAATGAAAACAATATATTGCGAATATTACATGGCCTCTAAGTTCTAGCAGATTGTTGAAACGTTACTACATATGCTGTCGATATTTTCTGATTACCATTCATATTGTACGACAATTCCATAGTCAGGAATTGTGTACAGTAGCGGGCAGATTATTTTTATAAACAATTTCAGTGAGTACCATGAATATCCGGGTTTTATTTTTAAGAAACCGAATTGTACTATAATGTTCATCCTACAACAGGATATGATGCTATCCTTATAAGAGGATCGGTTTGTATTTGAAATTGTATGAACTTTATTTTTGCGATCAAATAGTGGATAGCACAGATCATACTTATGTTAGTACTTTAAATAAGTAACCATTTCTACTAATTCTATTGATATTAGTATAGATGTTATTACTTGATTTTTGTAACATTTTGTACTTTTATGACACACTCACAATAAATGGGGTAATATTCAGATTATAATAATACATATGAAGTGTCAGGGTGCCGACGGGACACGGTTCATGTGTAGCTGACTATTGTCCGAGTCTGTCAAGTTTAAGTCATAGATTAAACAAGGCTTCTATACCATCTGCTCACGACTTCTGGGAATTGAATCTACATAAAAATCCATAGGCAGCGCCGGCTCGAGCAAAGTCAGCGCCCTAGCCGAATGACTTTGACGGTGCCTCATTTGAAAAAAAATCGCAATAATATAAAACAAAATAGAGTATCTAATTTTTATTCAAATATGAGGGACTCTCCGCCAACTCGGCCACTTTTTTTTCGACCATCTCAGATCTGCCACATAATTGGTTATATCAAAGTACTACTAAAAGGTACTCTATGTGAATTTTTTCAGATTTTTTAATTCTTCATTTGAGAAATTGCCGTTTTTTTTCAAACGAATATATATCGGAAACTTGAAGTAACTGAAAAAAAATGACTTCACATAAAAGTTGTAGTTTATTGTTAGCTTTCGAAAGGAATTTTTGAAAAAATTTTTACGTTCCGGTAAGGCTGATTTTTTAACAAAAAAGGAAGAAATTATTTTTTTTTATTCAAAAAGGACCCCTATTTTTGCTGAAAAAATTACAGAGTTGTCCAATATGTGTGACAATAACGCCAAAAAATCGCCAGAGTGGCACGGATCGAGGTTCTAGGGTAAAAAAAATTAAGCCACACAAATTAATTTTTTTATACCGGAACCTCGACCAAATTTGTATATAATAAGCACTCATTTGCCTGATTATCCGATACACATCGCTAATCCACCATAAATTGCCAGTCCTATTTCACGTGCAGTAAATATTTGTAACTTTCATTCCTCAGAAATGACCTATTATCTTGATTTTTGTATAATTAACACGTGTTGCGTCTCGTACATAAAGACCGATCAAAAATGTAGCTTCCCTAGTAGGGTTCTAAGGTAAGTCTAGTTCCACATTTGATTGCGAATCTGACATTAGAATTTGCGTTATTCGAGATCTTGCATAAGTCTGTTGTCGGGTGGCAAAAAGTCCCTGTGGGGAAGATTCTGTATTGACTCTGTAGAAAGACTTCCTACAGAGTCTTCTCAAGTTATTGCGACTCTAGGCAATGCTACTAGGGTCCTTAATTTGTCTTTTCCGTCCGTATTTACACGCACCGTACAGAGTAATATACGATATATCCAGGAATCTCGGAACTTTATGCATGAATTTTATGGAGATTTCACGTTAATCTGAAAAATTTGGTATCCTGGCATTTGTAGTGAGACTGTTTTGTGTTTTCAGTTGATTTTTTGACAAGTTGACCACCGCACAATGCAACTACCGTAGAGTAATATCGTATTTTCGTTTCACGTGATACAGTTGCGTGCGGGTGAAAGCGAATCTTTCAGCACGTTGATTCAGTTATTGTAAGTATCAACGACTAGTTGTGAGCATTGGACGATATCGGGCGAATTGCTACCGAACCAGTAAGTTACAGTGAATTAATAGCATTACCATACATGCCCGGCTGAAGGATTAAACGCGTTCGTGTTTTAAAATCCCTGATTCATTTCAATATTCACGCACTATTTCGACGTAATTTTGCAAGAGAAATCGATTGGTCGCAGTCTCAATACGATGAGATTAACGCATCCGAAGTAACAGCAAAAAAACGAGAACCTGTGTTTTCGACATTTTTCGGCAGGTGCTTCTTCTGTCGTAACTTCTCTCCTGTTGATACCACGCTCCTTTCGCTGCATTTTCTGAGTTGCCGAGGGTCCAATTAGTCAGGAAAGGGTCATACAAATCGGATCTGAGACCATAAATTTTGAGCTCGAAAAGTGAATAAAAAGTAAGGCTAACCCCTCGCCATTTTTGGCGAAAATTTTCGCGATTTTGAAAAGTGCTGGAATTAACTCTTTCATGCACTATTCCGACGTGATTTAGCAAGAAAAATCGATTGTGCGCAGTCACAATACGCTGCGATCGGCGCATCTAAAGTTACAGCTGAAAAACGAGAACCTATGTTTGCGACATTTTGCGGCAGGTGCTTTTTCGATCGCCATTTCTCTCCTCTTGGTCCTACGCTCTTTTTGCTGCAGTTACTGAGTTGCCGAGGGTCCAATTAGTCAGGAAAGGGTCATACAAATCAAATCAGAGTCCATAAATTTTCGGGTCGAAAGATGAAAAAAAAGTAAGGCCAACCCCTTTCCATTTTTGGCAATAATTTTCGCGATTTTGGAAAGCGCTGAAATAAATTCTTTCACGCACTATTTCGACGTAATTTTGCGAGAGAAATCGAATGGGCGCAGTCCCAATACGCTGCGATCGACGCATATGAAGTTACAGCTAAAAAACGAGAACCTGTGTATTCGACATTTTTCAGCAGGTGCTTTTTCTGTCGTTATGTCTCTCCTGTTAATCCCACGATCTTTTCGCTGCGTTTTTCGAGTTGCCAAGGGTCCAATTAGTCAGGAAAAGGTCATACAAATCGAATCTGAGACCATGAATTTTGAGCTCAAAAAATGAGAAAAAAGTAAGGCTAACCCCTTGACATTTTTAGCGAAAATTTTCGCGGTTCTGAAAAGTGCTGGAATAAACTCTTTCGTGCACCATTACGACGTGATTTTGCGAAAAAAATCGATTGGGCGCAGTCACAATACGCTGCGATCAACGCATCCAAAGTTACAGCAAAAAAACAAGAACTCGTGTTCTCCACATTTTTCAGCAGGTGCTTTTTCTGTCGTTACGTCTCTCCTGGTGATCCCACGCTCTTTTTGCTGCGTTTTTCGAGTTGCCGAGGGTCCAATTAGTCAGGAAAGGGTCATACAAATCGAATCTGAGACCATAAAATTTGGGCTCGAAAAATGAGAAAAATGTAAGGCTAACCCCTTTACATTATTGGCGAAAATTTTTGCGGTTTTGAAAAGTGCTGGAATAAACTCTTTCGTGCACCATTACGACGTGATTTTGCGAAAAAAATCGATTGGGCGCAGTCACAATACGTTGCGATCAACGCATTCAAAGTTACAGCAAAAAAACAAGAACTTGTGTTTTCCACATTTTTCAGCAGGTGCTTTTTCTGTCGTCATATCTCTCCAGTTGATCCCACGCTCTTTTTACTGTATTTTTTGAGTTCGGGAGGGTCCAATTAGTCAGGAAAGGGTCATACAAATCGAATCTGAGACCACAAATTTTGAGCTCGAGGAATTGAAAAAAAGTAAGGCTAACCCCTTTCCATTTTCGGCGAAAATGTTTGCGATTTCGAAAAGTGCTGGAATGAACTCTCTCATGCACTATTATGACGTGATTTTGCGAAAAAAATCGATTACGCGCAGTCACAATACGCTGCGATCGACGCATCTGAAGTTACAGCCAAAAAACGAGAACCTTTGTTCTCCACATTATTCAGCAGGTGCTTTTTCTGTCGTTTCGTCTCTCCTGTTGATCCCACGCTGTCTTCGCTGTGTTTTTTGAGTTCCTGAGGGTCCAATTAGTCAGGAAAAGGTCATACAAATCGAATCTGAGACCATAAATTTTGAGCTCGAGGAATTAAAAAAAAGTAAGGCTAACCCCTTTCCATTTTTGGCGAAAATTTTTGCGATTTCGAAAAGTGCTGGAATGAACTCTCTCATGCACTATTATGACGTGATTTTGCGAAAAAAATCGATTGGGCGCAGTCACAATACGCTGCGATCGACGCATCTGAAGTTACAGCCAAAAAACGAGAACCTTTGTTCTCCACATTTTTCAGCAGGTGCTTTTTCTGTCGTTACGTCTCTCCTGGTGATCCCACGCTCTTTTCGCTGCGTTTTTCGAGTTGCCGAGGGTCCAATTAGTCAGGAAAAGGTCATACAATTCGAATCTGAGACCATAAATTTTGAGCTCGAGGAATGAAAAAAAAGCAAGGCTAACCCGTTTTCATTTTTGGCGAAAATTTTTGCGATTTCAAAAAGTGCTGGAATGAACTCTCTCATGCACTATTATGACGTGATTTTGCAAAATAAATCGATTGGGCGCAGTCACAATACGCTGCGATCGACGCATCTGAAGTTACAGCCAAAAAACGAGAACCTGTGTTCTCGACATTTTTCAGCAGGTGCTTTTTCTGTCGTTTCGTCTCTCCTGTTGATCCCACGCTCTTTTCGCTTTGTTTTCTGAGTTCCTGAGGGTCCAATTAGTCAGGACGGGGTCTTACAAATCGAATCCGAGGCCATAAATTTTAAGCTCGAAAAATGAGAAAAAAGTAAGGCTTACCCCTTTCCATTTTTGGCGAAAATTTTCGCGGTTATGGAAAGTGCTGGAATAAACTCTCTCATGCACTATTATGACGTGATTTTGCGAAAAAAATCGATTGGACGCAGTCACAATACGCTGCGATCGACGCATCTGTAGTTACAGCCAAAAAACGAGAACCTGTGTTTCGACATTTTTCAGCAGGTGCTTTTTCTGTCGTCATATCTCTCCTGTTGATCCCACGCTCTTTTCGCTGTATTTTTCTAGTTCCTGAGGGTCCAATTAGTCCGGAAAGGGTCATACAAATCGAATCTGAGACCATAAATTTCGGGCTCGAAAAATGAGAAAAAAGTAAGGCTAACCCCTTTACATTATTAGCGAAAATTTTCGCGGTTTTGAAAAGTGCTGGAATAAACTCTTTCGTGCACCATTACGACGTGATTTTGCGAAAAAAATCGATTAGGCGCAGTCACAATACGCTGCGATCGACGCATCTGAAGTTACAGCCAAAAAACGAGAACCTTTGTTCTCCACATTATACAGCAGGTGCTTTTTCTGTCGTTTCGTCTCTCCTGTTGATCCCACGCTCTTTTCGCTTTGTTTTCTGAGTTCCTGAGGGTCCAATTAGTCAGGACAGGGTCTTACAAATCGAATCCGAGGCCATAAATTTTGAGCTCGAAAAATGAAAAAAAAGTAAGGCTTACCCCTTTCCATTTTTGTGGAAAATTTTCGCGGTTCTGAAACGTGCTGGAATAAACTCTTTCGTGCACTATTCCGACGTGATTTTGTCAAAAAAATCGATTGAGCGCAGTCACAATACGCTGCGATCGACGCATCTGAAGTTACAGCCAAAAAACGAGAACCTGTGTTCTCGACATTTTTCAGCAGGTGCTTTTTCTGTCGTTTCGTCTCTCCTGTTGATCCCACGCTCTTTTTGCTTTGTTTTCTGAGTTCCTGAGGGTCCAATTATTCAGGACAGGGTCTTACTAATCGAATCCGAGGCCATAAATTTTGAGCTCGAAAAATGAGAAAAAAGTAAGGCTTACCCCTTTCCATTTTTGGCGAAAATTTTCGCGGTTTTGGAAAGTGCTGGAATAAACTCTCTCATGCACTATTATGACGTGATTTTGCGAAAAAAATCGATTGGACGCAGTCACAATACGCTGCGATCGACGCATCTGTAGTTACAGCCGAAAAACGAGAACCCGTGTTTCGACATTTTTCAGCAGGTGCTTTTTCTGTCGTCATATCTCTCCTGTTGATCCCACGCTCTTTTCGCTGTATTTTTCTAGTTCCTGAGGGTCCAATTAGTCATGAAAGGGTCATACAAATCGAAACTGAGACCATGAATTTTAAGCTCGAAAAATGAGAAAAAAGTAGGGCTAACCCCTTTCCATTTTTGGCGAAAATTTTTGCGATTTCGAAAAGTGCTGGAATGAACTCTTTCATGCACTATTATGACGTGTTTTGCGACAAAAATCGATTGGGCGCAGTCACAATACGCTGCGGTCGACGCATCTGTAGTTACAGCCAAAAAACGAGAACCTTTGTTCTCCACATTATTCAGCAGGTGCTTTTTCTGTCGTTTCGTCTCTCCTGTTGATCCCACGCTGTTTTCGCTGTGTTTTTTGAGTTCCTGCGGGTCCAATTAGTCAGGAAAAGGTCATACAAATCGAAACTGAGACCATAAATTTTGAGCTCGAGGAATTAAAAAAAAGTAAGGCTAACCCCTTTCCATTTTTGGCGAAAATTTTCGCGGTTTTGAAAAGTGCTGGAATGAACTCTCTCATGCACTGTTATGACGTGATTTTGCGAAGAAAATCGATCGGGCGCAGTCACAATACGCTGCGATCAACGCATCCAAAGTTACAGCAAAAAAACAAGAACTTGTGTTCTCCACATTTTTCAGCAGGTGCTTTTTCTGTCGTTACGTCTCTCCTGGTGATCCCACGCTCTTTTTGCTGCGTTTTTCGAGTTGCCGAGGGTCCAATTAGTCAGGAAAAGGTCATACAAATCGAATCTGAGACCATAAATTTTGAGCTCGAAAGACGAAAAAAAAGTAAGGCTAACCCCTTTCCATTTTTGGCGGAAATTTTTGCGATTGTGAAGAGAGCCAAAATGAACTTTTTTGTGCACTATTACGACGTGATTTTGCGAAAAAAATCGATTGAGCGCAGTCACAATACGCTGCGATCGACGCATCTGAAGTTACAGCCAAAAAACGAGAACCTGTGTTCTCGACATTTTTCAGCAGGTGCTTTTTCTGTCGTTTCGTCTCTCCTGTTGATCCCACGCTCTTTTCGCTTTGTTTTCTGAGTTCCTGAGGGTCCAATTAGTCAGGACAGGGTCTTACAAATCGAATCAGAGACCATAAATTTTGAGCTCGAAAAATGAGAAAAAAGTAAGGCCTACCCCTTTCCATTTTCGGCGAAAATTTTCGCGGTTTTGAAACGTGCTGGAATAAACTCTTTCGTGCACAATTCCGACGTGATTTTGTCAAAAAAATCGATTGAGCGCAGTCACAATACGCTGCGATCAACGCATTCAAAGTTACAGCCAAAAAACAAGAACTCGTGTTTTTGACATTGTTCTGCAGGAGCTTTTTCGCTCGCTAATGCTCTCCTGTTAGTCCTACGCTTTTTTCGCTGCGTTTTCTGAGTTGCCGAGGGTCCAATTAGTCAGGAAAAGGTCATACAAATCGAATCTGAGACCATAAATTCTGAGCTCGAGAAATGAGAAAAAAGTAAGGCTAACCCCTTTACATTATTAGCGAAAATTTTCGCGGTTTTGAAAAGTGCTGGCATAAACTCTTCCGTGCACCATTACGACGTGATTTTGCGAAAAAAATCGATTAGGCGCAGTCACAATACGCTGCGATCGACGCATCTGAAGTTACAGCCAAAAAACGAGAACCTTCGTTCTCCACATTTTTCAGCAGGTGCTTTTTCTGTCATTACGTCTCTCCTGTCGATCCCACGCTCTTTTCGCTGCGTTTTTCGAGTTGCCGAGGGTCCAATTAGACAGGAAAAGGTCATACAAATCGAATCTGAGACCATAAACTCTGAGCTCGAGAAATGAAAAAAAAGGAAGGCTAACCCCTTTCCATTTTTGACAAAAATTTTTGCGATTTTGGAAAGTGCTGGAATAAACTTTCTCATGCACTATTATGACGTGTTTTAGGACAAAAATCGATTGGGCGCAGTCACAATACGCTGCGGTCGACGCATCTGTAGTTACAGCCAAAAAACGAGAACCTGTGTTCTCGAAATTTTTTAGCAGGTGCTTTTTCTCTCGTCATATCTCTCCTGTTGATCCCACGCTCTTTTCGCTGTATTTTTCTAGTTCCTGAGGGTCCAATTAGTCCGGAAAGGGTCATACAAATCGAATCTGAGACCATAAATTTTGGGCTCGAAAAATGAGAAAAAAGTAAGGCTAACCCCTATACATTATTGGCGAAAACTTTTGCGGTTTTGAAAAGTGCTGGAATAAACTCTTTTGTGCACCATTACGACGTTATTTTGCGAAAAAAATCGATTGGGCGCAGTCACAATACGCTGCGATCGACGCATCTGAAGTTACAGCTAAAAAACGAGAACCTTTGTTCTCCACATTTTTCAGCAGGTGCTTTTTCTGTCGTTACGTCTCTCCTGGTGATCCCACGCTCTTTTCGCTGCGTTTTTCGAGTTGCCGAGGGTCCAATTAGTCAGGAAAAGGTCATACAATTCGAATCTGAGACCATAAATTTTGAGCTCGAGGAATGAAAAAAAAGCAAGGCTAACCCCTTTCCATTTTTGGCGAAAATTTTTGCGATTTCGAAAAGTGCTGGAATGAACCCTCTCATGCACTATTATGACGTGATTTTGCGAAAAAAATCGATTGGGCGCAGTCACAATACGCTGCGATCGACGCATCTGAAGTCACAGCCAAAAAACGAGAACCTTTGTTCTCCACATTTTTCAGCAGGTGCTTTTTCTGTCGTAACGTCTCTCCTGGTGATTCCACGCTCTTTTCGCTGCGTTTTTCGAGTTGCCGAGGGTCCAATTAGTCAGGAAAAGGTCATACAATTCGAATCTGAGACCATAAATTTTGAGCTCGAGGAATGAAAAAAAAGTAAGGCTAACCCCTTTCCATTTTTGCCGAAAATTTTTGCGATTTCGAAAAGTGCCGGAATGAACTCTCTCATGCACAATTATGACGTGATTTTGCGAAAAAAATCGATTGGGCGCAGTCACAATACGCTGCGGTCGACGCATCTGTAGTTACAGCCAAAAAACGAGAACCTGTGTTCTCGAAATTTTTCAGCAGGTGCTTTTTCTCTCGTCATATCTCTCCTGTTGATCCCACGCTCTTTTCGCTGTATTTTTTGAGTTCCTGAGGGTCCAATTAGTCAGGAAAGGGTCATACAAATCGAATCTGAGACCATGAATTTTGAGCTCGAAAAATGAAAAAAAAGTAAGGCTAACCCCTTGACATTTTTAGCGAAAATTTTGCGGTTTTGAAAAGTGCTGGAATAAACTCATTCGTGCACCATTACGACGTGATTTAGCGAAAAAAATCGATTGGGCGAAGTCACAATACGCTGCGATCAACGCATCCAAAGTTACAGCAAAAAAACAAGAACTTGTATTCTCCACATTTTTCAGCAGGTGCTTTTTCTGTCGTTACGTCTCTCCTGGTGATCCCACGCTCTTTTTGCTGCGTTTTTCGAGTTGCCGAGGGTCCAATTAGTCAGGAAAAGGTCATACAAATCGAATCTGAGACCATAAATTTTGAGCTCGAAAAACGAAAAAAAAGTAAGGCTAACCCCTTTCCATTTATGGCGGAAATTTTTGCGATTGTGAAAAGTGCCAAAATGAACTTTTTTGAGCACTATTACGACGTGATTTTGCGAAAAAAATCGATTGAGCGCAGTCACAATACGCTGCGATCGACGCATCTGAAGTTACAGCCAAAAAACGAGAACCTGTGATCTCGACATTTTTCAGCAGGTGCTTTTTCTGTCGTTTCGTCTCTCCTGTTGATCCCACGCTGTTTTTGCTGTGTTTTTTGAGTTCCTGAGGGTCCAATTAGTCAGGAAAGGGTCATACAAATGAATCTGGGACCATGAATTTTGAGCTCAAAAAATGAGAAAAAAGTAAGGCTAACCCCTTGACATTTTTAGCGAAAATTTTTGCGGTTCTGAAAAGTGCTGGAATAAACTCTTTCGTGCACCATTACGACGTGAGTTTGCGAAAAAAATCGATTGGGTGCAGTCACAATACGCTGTGATCGACGCATCTGAAGTTACAGCCAAAAAACGAGAACCTTTGTTCTCCACATTATTCAGCAGGTGCTTTTTCTGTCGTCATATCTCTCCTGTTGATCCCACGCTCTTTTCGCTTCGTTTTTTTAGTTGCCGAGGGTCCAATTAGTCAGGAAAAGGTCATACAAATCGAATCTGAGACCATAAATTTTGAGCTCGAGGAATGAGAAAAAAGTAAGGCTAACCCCTTTCCATTTTTGGCGAAAATTTTCGCGGTTTTGAAAAGTGCTGGAATGAACTCTCTCATGCACTATTATGACGTGATTTTGCGAAGAAAATCGATTGGGCGCAGTCACAATACGCTGCGATCAACGCATCCAAAGTTACAGCAAAAAAACAAGAACTTGTGTTCTCCACATTTTTCAGCAGGTGCTTTTTCTGTCGTCATATCTCTCCAGTTGATCCCACGCCCTTTTTGCTGTATTTTTTGAGTTCCTGAGGGTCCAATTAGTCAGGAAAGGGTCATACAAATCGAATCTGAGACCATGAATTTTGAGCTCGAAAAATGAAAAAAAAGTAAGGCTAACCCCTTGACATTTTTAGCGAAAATTTTGCGGTTTTGAAAAGTGCTGGAATAAACTTTTTCGTGCACCATTACGACGTGATTTTGCGAAAAAAATCGATTGGGCGAAGTCACAATACGCTGCGATCAACGAATCAAAAATTACAGCTGAAAACGAGAAACTGCGTGTTCGACATTTTTCAGCAGGTGCTTTTTCTGTCGTAATTCCTTTGCTGTTGATACCACGCTTTTTTCACTGCGATTTCTGAGTAGTCAAGGGTCCAATTAGTCAGGAAAGGGTCATACAAATCGAATCTGAGTTTATGAATTTTCGGGTCGTAAGATGAAAAAAAAGTATGGCTAACTCCTCCTCACTTTTGGCGAAAATTTTCGCGATTTTGAAAAGCTCTGAAATGAATTCTTTCACTATATAATTTCAATATATAATTTCAGTGCCTCATTCATCCATATTTATTGCTGTAAAAGGATAGAATAATCTATCGGTATACAAAAATAACATTACACCAGGAGGAGTCCTTCACGTTAACTTCTCAGGAGTCCTCCATTTGTAAATAAAATACAAGAGCGTGTAGAACACTAATTAAAACATTACTGAAGCTCACAGTAGACTGAAAAATGCAGACCGAAAAATACGAATGAACAGATGACTGCGTATATGAGACACAGAATACGTTCTCTGGAAACCGCTACACCGCTAATAGCACACGAAGGATTTCCACAAAGCACCGAGCGTCTTCCGCACTTGAAGACTTGCAATTTTCGTTGAGATTTTCTCGGATCACAGCATTGAATTGACTTAGTGTTCATAAAGTTTTGGTCCCTTGATGACACAAGTTCACAGATCCTTATAACTTCATTCAAGAGATTGTCTAAAATACACGTAACTTCTGGAATCACGTAGCAACTGGCCGAATATACGCGGGTTGTCGAAGTAGCTTCATCGGAAAAAATTGTGCTGATCGATGCGTCGTCATTACTTGACTCGATGAAACAGTCATCTTCTTCATTTTCGCAAACCATTTCATCGTCCATCGAATTACAGGCCACACTGAAATGCTGCAAATTTTTCTCTAACAAAGTTTTGATACGAG
Source organism: Neodiprion pinetum (assembly GCF_021155775.2). Lineage (NCBI taxonomy): Eukaryota > Metazoa > Arthropoda > Insecta > Hymenoptera > Diprionidae > Neodiprion > Neodiprion pinetum. Next base: position 19,526,207 of record NC_060234.1, read on the forward strand.
ATCCAGGAATAGAGTCTTGAACCTTTGTTGCAGTTTTCGACGGCATGTTAGAGTTTGAAAATGAACATTTTGACTTGGAATGGGTATCCGAATGTCTCGATCCCGTATTTGAGGTCTTTCCAGCAAAATGTAACGTTTCAAGGCGCTTGTTAGTTATAGATCTATTACTCACACTCGGTTGACTAGCTTCTTTCACGAGACAAGATGGTTTCGAAGGAATCCCCGCAGACAGAATAGATTTACCTTTTAAGGTGAAAAATTTCTCTAGATTGATGCCTTGTGGTTCCACAACTACTTTTTTATCAATGGCCACACCAGCCAATTTTGTTGCTATGTGTTTTTTATCTGACGACATTTTTGGGAACATTTGAAGCTTAGTAGGATTAACTAAGTGATGGTTATACGCCGTTTGTGATTTACCATTCGTTGTATTTTCCTTTGATACTTTTACGGTGTTCAAAGTTTTCTCCGAAACTTTTGTCACCGCTGAATCTTGAATACCAACTTCCGGTTTTTCGGTAACCATTATCGGCTCGCTTATTTTTCTCCGAATGGTCTTCGAATTAGCTGCTTGATTCAATGGTCTATTACCGATGTCAGAACTGGAAGCTTCACTTGAGTTTGGAATATGATCTGGCACTGTACGATTGGCATTACATAAAGTTTCAACAATTGCTGGCGGATTTATATTGGTGGGAATACGTGTAAGAATATCATCAGTATTTTGAATAGTTAGAGAATATGAGTTTCTTTCACTATCAGGTGGCACATTTTCATTAAGAAAATCAAGAGCGGCGTATAAATTTGCGGCTCTAATCGAAGCTAATCTGAAAGCTTCAATGATGTCATTCGATAATTCACATTCTAACAACTCATTTATCTCCGGCATAGCTATCTTTACAGTGGTACTTGATGAACGGAGCGTAGATGGTGAAGTATATGATGCTGTAGAACATTCTACAGAAAGGCTTGTACTTTTCAAGGCATCGGACATAAAGTTGTCAGATATCGTCAGATCACCCAGGCACTCATCGGATTTCGAATTAATATCAAATTGTGTTGAATTTTCAATTATGACAACTTTACTCAAACCTGCATCTTCTTTATCAGTACAGATGGCTTCAATTCTATTCAACTCAGTATTATCGTTTGTTTTTACGACCAAATCCTTCGCTGAAGTCATGGTGGCAACTTCCATGTAATGAAGATCACTCTCTGATTCAGATAATGTGGCAAGTTTACTAAAGAGCAGTCGTGAAAAATTCCTGTCGGAAGATGATATTCTGCTAACTATTTCATCGGAATTTCCTTGATTTATAAGGTTTGCATCTAAGGACCTCGTCACTGACAATTCTCTTTTAATTGAATCGTATCTGCATCGGTCCCTTGACTTATTTTCGGCTTTGCTTAGACGTTCATTGCTCACGCCATAATCGCTGAGAATTTTCTTAAGCATCTCCAAAGCCCTGACATGTCTCTTGGCAAATTTCTTCTTAGGTATTACATCACTGTTTACTTCTATATTTTGATCTTTACGGAATCGTTGTATGCGGTTGTTTGAAAGTAGTCGAGTATTTTCTATGACATCGACTTGTTCTTTGAAACCATTCACAACTTTCTGAGAACCGTCAGACGTCAGTATTGAGTCTGAAATCTGATTTGAAATAATTTCTTCTGACATTTCGTAACTCGCGAGTGAGGTCGATGAGACTTGACAATATTTAGAGGACAAGCAACTCATTGAATTGGGCTCCTCACTCAAGTGTGTTCTACATCCTACACTTGATATTGAGGTTCTACTATAACCTCTCGTAACATCATTCGCATTAGTTTCGGTATAAGCCCTGGTCTTGATTTCTTCGATATTTATGTTCGAGTGTAATTCGAAATCCTTATTTGAGAGAGACGGCCTTCGTTCAGAACACAAAGTCTTGGACAAAGTATTGCAACCCTTTGCAATTGCTTCGCTGATTTTGACCTGACTTGACTGATGTTTGGACGATTCTTTAATTTTGTTGTCAATGCTAAATTGGGAGGGCTGTAATTTGGATCCTGTATTGGCCTCTTTTCTTACTTTCGAAGCTACAGGTTTAGAAGTACTCTCGTTTGTATCTTTCACATGGCCGTTACATCGAGTGACAACTGGGACAGTATGGGTACTGGGGATTGAAGTTTCATGGTTTGAATACTTGATTAATTCCTCAAGCAGTTGAATAATATCCTTTGGTGAAGATGTTTTCTTAGGTAGTGGGAAATCTCGATTGACTGATGCCTTTAGTCCCGTTAATGGTATATAATCATTGGTGTGTTCCAATGGTATTTCGGTATCTCTGGCTCTTCCGATTTTGTTCGAGACTCGAGTCCATGTTTTGGATTTTGACCTTGGTTTCCTTGCCTTGATCTTGCTGACTTCAGCAGGCGGTTGAATATTGCTTCTTTCCATCAACACCACCTCTGACTTTTCAGTTCCCAGCTCTCTTGTTGGGAAAGTTTTCATCTTAGCAAGTGAAGTTGCATTGTACGGTTTCATTACTGACTTCGTTACTATGTTTGCGGGATTTTTCACAGTACTGGACATTGACGCAGCCGGCAACTGTAACTTTTTGTGTCTGCAACAAGAAAAACAAAATAACTTATGCATCAAAGCATACCAACGATTGCTAAAGACTGCCAGCCACGAGTATTTATCTGGAGCAAGTAAAAGGGCGTTTGGGGCGCGGAACCAACGGCAGTGTTGATTAAATCGGTAACAGTACAATACTTTTGTACCGATCAAACTTTCTGCCTCGTTCATTGGTCGTCTGTATCGAGCTTCAAATGGCTGAGTTCGGTTGGCTGTCTCTTGCAATCTTTAGTTAATGGCCAAAGTACCCTGAGTGAGATTTTAAAACTGCGAGGATCAATTGCATTATAATTAACGATATGTCCCCATCGCAGAGCTGAATCTCGATTAACGAAAGGGGTTAACTGAAGGAAACAGTATGAAATGTTGCATAGGAATGCATTCATATGATTCGTGAATTTAGGGTTTGAAATACTATATTTAAGGCGCGATGAAAACGTACTCTACGTATTTAGTCATATTTTGTGCGTACCTTGCATGTTCACTATTAGTGTACTTCTTTTTTTTTTGAGACGATAATGCCAGTGAATGAACTCTTTCGTTGTTCAAAGCATCGCTTATGCTCGACTGAACAATGCTGTTGCCACCATATTTTTTTATGGATAGCTTCTGATTTTTTAAAACAGTCTGCGGACTTACAATTGATCTAGAATTGTTCGTCGAGTTATTGACAGTAGAATTACGGAGTAGCATCTTACAGCGATTTATCGACTTCTTAGTACATGCAGAATTTGAAATAGGTAATTTCAAAGTCTCAAACGCTGTAACTGCTTCATCATGTCTGTGGTTTTGTAAACTTTGAACCGTATCTGCTATTGCGTTTCTGGATGTCGATTCGTATGGCTCCATGACTCTCTTGAGTTCTACATTACCAAGAGGTTCTACTATTCTGTTCAGTTGGGTTAGTCCGATTATCAGATCTTTTGAAGGACAAGTCTTGCTCAACTTGTTGACAGGGCTAGCAACGAAAGATCTGAAAATTGATACAAACCTTAAAATGCTCTGAATATGGATTTAGATTTTTGACGTATTCACTGCGTGGTATTAGTAAAATTATACATTTGAGTATGTTTTTCCAATGTATTGTGCGTGAAAACGACGTCGATTATTAGAAGAATTATATGTAAAATAGCGATTTAATGATTTGATGTCCAGATGAACCAGCGTTATCGAAAGACGTGATTTACTCTGTTCTAGTTTTGGTTCGATCTATAGTTTTGTTCGAAAATACCTCGCTCTTTGAGTAGAATGGGATATCTACAGGAAATAATATTGAAAAGAAACCGATTTGAATGTAGTTGCTTTTAATGCTTAGTACGTATATGCTCATCGGTTGGCGAGTTACAAAATTCAGAAGTAACGAACAAAATTTTCCAATGTGAAATCAATGGAAACGGCAGATTGGAATGTGGAACCTCTAATTATTCGCAATTGTAATTTCGAGAAAAAAATGTCAATTTTTTTGAATCACTCTAGTGCAGATGAGATGAATTTTGGAAACACCCTACAATAATTAATCAATCCGAAAATTAGCATTGGTGATAATGATGTCAAGTATTAAGAACTATGACAGTATTACCAGTAAGTTCGATCTGCCAAAGCCAAGTAGCACCTCGCAGATCCACGACTAGGTGAAAGGGAAAGGCATAATAAAAATGACCAAAGTATTCCTTTGTTTACCCCATGTATGGGGGATTGAAACTTTTTTCGTAATCGAACAATTTTTCTAACATATTTTAGCTGGGTTATCTGGTCTGCACGATCGCTATTTTTATTGTATAGCACTGCAGGTATATTTGAGGGATGGAATTTCTGTTTTTAATGGAAAAGAATCGTACGTATCATTGCTGAACTCGTTGTCAGCTGAATTATACAGATAGGAAACAGTCAAACTCAACGGATTGAGCGTCCGACTGCATATGCGCGAGCGTCGTCGGATTTTCGTGCAGGTTGGCCAACTAAAGCTACAAATGTGAAATATGGCTTATGGAGGTTATGGAAGCAACGCGAATGTTTTTCAGCTAAGTAAATCTCAAATATTTGACGTAGTGATCCGAGCAGGCTAGGCCAACTTTTACTGTGAACTGTGTCATAACTGACTGCTGCGAGTCAACGCGATAGAATAATTTCAATTCGGCACTTACGAGAGTTTGATATCTGATGCTTCACTACGAGTAGGTTGGCTTTCCTGACTTGCAGCCAAAAATCTTGACAGGATACGATCTCGTCGACCAATAAAATTCAATTATTTTTAATTTAACTCTATAAGTTTCGCCGTTTCCTATCTGTGCATCCTTAGAAGCTCCACTAGATCCACCATCTTGTATACTCATCCCTTATATATGGGTGTTTAATAGAACGTGGGTACGTAAAGCGTTTGCAACTAACCTGTCTGTTTTACTGAAATTTGTCACACTCTTGGGCGAGTGGTTTGCTGCAGCTGTCGATTTTTCTTCCACTCTTCTTCCATTTAGCTTGGGTAGAATTTGCTCGGTTAAGGTGAGAATATTTGCGATTAAATATTTTACGTGATTGGCTTCATTTGAATTCGCATTTTGTAGTTGTTTAGCAAGTAAGAAATATTCCTGGTTCAATTTCTTTGATTGGCTTTCACGGCACAGATCCGTGGAACATTTTTCTGTGGTAAAGAAATGCTAGAATAAGAACAGTTGAAAGGTGAATCCAATTCATCGACGAATCAAATACTTAAACGCAGCCCCCTGACAGACGCTGCTAAAAGTAGTTCGCAAAATGTCCCTCGATTCTGCCGCCAATTTCCACCACTAGTGGCGCTAGTAGTTGTCAGACAAGCTTGCGCGCGGTCAGCGAGGGCGGCGAGCGTGTCAGAAGTCAACTAGCGCCACTTAGAGGAACTAAAAAACTGGGACAAAACGCGTACAATTTTTTAGTATACGAGCAGTGGTGAGTGTCAGGGGGCTGCTTAAACGTATTACTGGTTACATAAACGGAAGTTACGAGTCGATTTAACCGCAGAATAACGAATGAATTAATACTGCTAAAAATGCTTCTCGCCTAAGTTTGCCAGCGCCAGTTTTTGCCTTTCCACAGAATTCTTTAAATTCTGTACCGGAATTTTCAATAGTTTGTTGACAGTGTTAATAGCTTCACTGCTTTCCCCATTCTTCCGAATATAATTTCTGCATCTGTAACAATGATACGACCACTACGTCAGGGCACAGATATAAAACACAACAAGAAATAGTACAAATAGCTTTCGTTCCACTATATTCCAGAGAGTATGGGTGGCCCTTCGCACCCAAATCAATTTAAATAAGAGGTCTTTTGGTAATAGATACCCATAACTTTTTTCACAAGGATCAGTCAATTGAGTTTTGAAATAAAAAATCGACTGCATATAATGTCATTTCTTACCCCTGGGAAAAGATGTAGGATGTTAGGGTTAGGTTATGAATAGCTGGGCAAATGTTTTTCTGACTTATGAAACACTTCTGAACGGATAGTTTTAAAATCCCGAGACAGGGGTATTTGGCCCTTCACCAGGGATACCCATTCAACTATATGGAACGCGAGATAATTAAACTAAAATTTTACACTTTTGATTGCGTTGCTTTTGCTAAGTATATGAAAAAATTAGTAGAGTATCAACTTTTGGTCATTGCAATCTTTTTGTTATGTTTTATCTTCATTTCAACATTTTTACAGACATTTTGGATACACAGTTTTTTAACAACAACTCATCAAAAATTGCGTTGGGGTACGGTGACATTGTGTGATAGTCTCGATCGAAAAAGAAGATGCGTCTCCTAGGATTGAAGACTCAACATCCAGTCAGAGATTTGAAACGCGGTGCTAGCACCAGAATTTGAGGGTAAAAACTGAACATTCTGGCGATAATATTTATAAGAAAACTTCATTATTTTATGCGTGTGAAGTTCGACAGACAAATATTGCGGATTTCTTTAGATAACTTTTTCAAATTTTTTTCGTAAAAACTTCCAAATACCACTAAAATTCACCGACTTCCTATTGTAGACTCTACATTTTAATCTCGAGGTCCATTGTATTATATTGTTGCACTTTAGTAAATTTCTTTGTAAGTCTATGTAAATATTCAACTTGAAGTCTATTCCTGTTTCATTCAAAAGTATATCTCTGAAAATCTCTGTACATTTTTGTACAGTTTGCGTGATTTGTATGGAAATTCCTGTAAACTTTTCATCGTAATGCAAACCGTATGAGCATAGGAAAACGTTGACGAAATACCCTTTTGAAAATCGCCTTCTGATTCATCGAGCGAATTTTTTTAGTCAATATCCAATTGTGTCGGGAAAGTATTACAAGTTCTCGGAAATTTTAGGAGTAATGTAAAAAAATGCAGATAAACCGGGAGAAATTTGGCAGAGAAATGCAGAGTATTTTAGTTACAGATAGTCCGTCAGTATGTAAATTTCGTTCAAGAATTTGCAGTGATTAATGGACAGTTGTGTGAAAAAGTACAGAATGTCAGAGACAAATAACATAATTCTTGTAGTATGAATTTACTTCAACAAAGTTCAGAGCATTCAGAGATTTTACGGCAAAAATCAGAGAATTTCGGAAATATTCTAGGAAACTTTTGCCGAGAAGCGCAGAGAAATTGGAATAATAATTTGCAGATCATTCGAGTCATACCTCGCCGAAAAATTTTACATTTTCGCCAAATATTCTAAACTTTTCTCAATTGCTTCAAATATTCTGAGAATCTCTGAAAATGTATGCACTTTTGTAAAGAAACATTACAAGAGTTTATTAAAAAACATTTTTGCCAATGAAATTGAGCGTTTTCTGTAGAGGTCATTCTCATACCCTTACTGTTAGCGATGACTACTTGTTAATGGGTTACTACAGACAGATAAAGCGATACACAGATGATATAAGACTTGCGGTTGTTACTGATTATGATTAATACGTAACCTGGTCAGTGCCTTGGCTAATGATTTTCCAGCATCCAAAGGCGTCAGACACGGAATCAGAACATTCTGATGTCGGTATCGTAGTCTTTCTATCATGTGATGGTTCGCCTCTACGATCATTTTGATTTTTGTCAAAGTATCAACCGCATTATTCAAGGCCGGGTCCGTCCTGATTTGTTGAGAAATGTGACCAGTTGATCGATTAACTTTCTCATTAAAGCTTCTGACGCTCAAAGAATCTGGTACCAGGCTTGAATTGCGAAAAACTAATTCGACTTTGTCTCGGCTTTCATTGTTGACTGCTTTTGGCAGACTTTTGGCTATTTTCACGTTTTCCCGGTCTTCTACAAAGAAGTTATCGCTCCCGCTGAAATTCCTCAATTCTGTAGCAGGTAATTTGGAAACAGGTGAAGAAATTATAGGGCTTTTATAATTTTCCGGCTGTTCAAAAAGTTTATAAGTATTGGTCGGACCAAAACTGATCTGATCCGAAGTTGCACAAGCACTGTAGCTCATTGTAAGTCCTAAATTCTGACTGTTACTTTTCTGATTGGTTTTATGCGAGGATATTTTTTCTCTGCATTTCACACCAGGCGATATTTTATCACACAATAAAGAATTGATTATTTCTTCTTTCGAAACATCTCCAAAAACGATGTTCCCTGGATCATTCTTACTCGTAGGTAACGCATTCTTCTGCGAATTTCTTATTTCACATGCCTCTGAATTATTTAATACACATTTTCTCATCTCTTGCTTGCTCTGTTCAGCTACTTCTGAATCTTGCTTAAGCCGCTCTTCAACGGATGACTGAGACTTTAGACTCGCTTCCGGGAAATTGTTATTCAGTGTTCGACCTAATGTACTTGTGACTGAGTTGAGGTTGCAACAATTTCGCGTATCATGATGATATCTCTGTGGGGTTTCCACCAAATTCATGTTGAAATTCTGATACTCCATTTCATGGGTTGGTTCCATTTGCTTCTTATTCTTTGAACTATCTTCCAGGACTAACTGTTCTGTTCTGGATCTCGATGATGCTCGTTGTGTACCTGCACATCCACTAAAAACGAGAGAAATAGGTGCTTTTTCGTCGCTTTCGTTCAATATTTTTGATGACGCAGCAATGGATTTATCTCCTAATGTAAAAAACGACAACTCTTTTCCACTGGGAATCAAGTTTGAGCATACAGGCCATATTTCGCCATCGAAATTAATGGTTTTTCGACACGGTGATGACGTCCTGCTCTTCCTAGCGGACAAAGGTGGACTGATTAGGGTACTTTGCCCGAATACTTCTTGGTCAAGATCCATCTGCGTTAGTGGTATGTCACGGGATTCCGTGTTGCACCTTGTAAAGCAATTAAGCTCATCCGTTGTTCTGTTGTTGTTAAGGTACGTCTTGTCGATCATTTTTGGCTCAGGGTGAATACAGGCCTCAATTGGAAGTTCTTTTTCAGTCCAAATCTCAGCAGAGAACATTGAAATCTTAGAATTTGGAGATGGAGTTTTTTCAACATCGGAATATCCATTGCTATTTCTCCCACGGATTCCAGAAGCTTCGTTGCTCTTTTCACCCGGCATCATCATGTTCATTAATTTAGAATCATGCAAACTTTTACAATACTTCTGATTATCTGCTACGTAATTAGTACCATAATGGATATCCGGTGAACATTCTTTATATAGTAATCCTGCCGTAAATTCCTCTGAGACAGACCTTGCTTCTTTGGCATTAATGCTGTCAAACACTTCGGATAGTATCGTTTTGGTATAAAGGGAATCTTTTTCACTCGCAGAACGAACTTTTCTCGCAGCATCACTCCAAGACTGATCGTTGATCGCACAGGTTGAAGGGTCACCAGACCTGCTCTTTGCTTCCGTGTCATCTTTAGATACTATTTCCATCAACGAAGTGTCTAAAGCGAGTATTTCTCTTGACGAATCAAAGGGTAGGTTAGATGACATTTGGCCGTGCGGTGCATCACCTGCGGCAGCATTTTCAGAAGTATTGAGTAATCTTTGAGGTTGTTGAAAACGCGCTCGTGTGGCACGCACTGAGTTTAATTTACACTGTAAATTCATTTCAAAGGATAATTTTTAAAGAGGTGACGCGTGTACAAAGAATACTTTTAACATTAACGACTATGTCATTTTTTGAAAATATGTCATAATTTTGTAACTGAAGGTCATCATGCGAGTGACGGATGCAGACCGAAACTGCAGGAACATTTGTTATTAAACAATTGAACTATGCGTTTGAATTCGTGGCTAATATTCTATGCGGTGAATGTCTTGGAACAGGATACCCTGATTTTTCCTTGATTACCACAAGGATCATTTTGATTCCTTCCTATATCCGAACATCTTTGAGTAGTTCCAGCTGGATTATGAATCGGTAAAATGATCTGAATAATTACTCAGGAAGGAAAAATCGATTTTTTATCTCGAGGAAAAAGAATGACAATTTTTTCAAAAAGGACATACACTTAATGAATAAATTGGCTATGGCAATTTGTCTGTAAACAGTTATGACCCACACACCACAATGATATTATATGTATAAACATTACAGAAACACTACATTGTAATAATTTGCCTTTTTCCATTTTTTATAGTCAGGTTTTCGTATTATTACAAAAGTAACGTAACGTACGTAGAGAAGAGTGACAATTGTAGTGATTTTCTAACGTTTTTTTCAATTTTGGTCCAACATATTTATACCATATATTTCATCCATCTATCCCGATTGAAAAAACGGATATTTATAAAAACTCGACTGGGAAACTGTCATTTCGTTATCTTCATTAAATTATTTATCTTGGTGATATACTCCAAAGTTTTGCTTAATGAAAAATTGAACTGATATTTTTTATGCTGGGCTCAAACCTCAAATTCCGCGGCCTCTCTAGTTGGACGTTCACCACTCTACACACGTATAGTTAGCTATAAGACGCTTCGTATGCAAAGATAAAAAAATCACGTTCATAAGTTACAGCTAATTATCAATATTATCGTAGAGAATCGACATCAAGATTAGGTAATATTTCGAGAAATGTTTGCCAATTCCAATATATAAATAGTAAATACGTTCAGGGAAAATTATCTTGGCGCGTGCAGCCAGAAGTGTCAGTGCTTGGCGCCTGTGTTATCATTACTGAGATTAGTGATGCCATTTGAGTAAAGGTTTTCAGTTTCGACTAGCTCAACTATATCCGTTGACGCGTGAAAAATGTGATTATGTTTAATGTGAGTTAGGTTAATAGGAAATTGGAATTTGCTTAGGTGGCATGAAAACAGAACAATGCAGGCAACTCAGTTCCATAATTTTATTCTGTTTCTGTGTATTGCATATACAGAAATTACACAATTACTATTATTGGTCTGTCAGTAGCTTCGTTTGGATGTTTTTTTTTTTTGCATTTACAGGTCTGAGCTCTAGGTGTGTGCAGACGCGTACACCTGTATCATATCAATAGTCAATCTGCAAAATTATGAACAACTACGTTTGATTATTAAGTCGCGATTGGCAGGTCCTGTTCATTACTCCTTATATGAAAATACCTTCTTGTTCATGCTCGGAGAGACTCATTGATGAAGGAAAATTTCCTGTATAGAATATTACCTTCCAGCTTGAAAACCCTCACACTCTATATCCGTTTAGGGTCACTATAGGTATAAGATTCAACTTTGATTGGGCTGCGTGAATCGTCAAATATTTAATTGTGCCGCAATGTATGTGTAGCACATAAAAGCATTTTCAATCTCCGTTTTTTCTCGATATAGTGCCCATAAGCGTACAAATACAAACAGCCACGGTCCAAGTAAGCGAACCGAACAGTGCTCGAATCGTTAAAAAATATTTGTATTACAAGTATTGAGATATAAGAAAGAAATTAAGCATCTTCAATTACAGTGGCACCATGAAATACCAATTTCATGTCTGTAATGATACCGAGCAAGTGTAACAAGTGAAAGATCAGAACAGCTGGTAATAATAAGTTTAATATAATAAAAGCAATGATAACAACGATATAAGTAAAAATAACAATACTGCTGATAACAATGAATGAATTGTGATAAAAATTGAAGGAGTAATAATAATAATGATAGTGATAATAACAGCAATGAAAATGTTGAGAAAAATTTACGATGTAGGCATCATGGGGAAGAAAGTACGCAATATGAAAAACGGCAAATGGCTTTACCGACGGAGATGTACACTTCTGGAATTGTCAGACTCACTACTAAATGGCAATATAAAATTCAACGAAATCAAGGTACATCCAATTTTTGTACATCGCAACCAAGTTCGTGAAATAATCATTTTAGAATCACTTGTGTACTCGGTCGCGGAACGCCAATTTCAACCTTTCTTACTCATATTACTGACATTCTGTGGTACAGATCAATGAACGTGCAGAAAGTAAGAGGCATGATTATCGTAACAGAAGACTACGTCAACTATTGTCAGCAGTCGTATCTACTTTTCGAAAATATGGTGAATTCGGTCATGCGCAAACAAAAATTGGTAATAAAAAACTGGGCTGTTTTCGCTTCTGGTTTACGTAGAACTTGTAATCTATGACGATGCACAAAATGTGAATTTTTCACGCTAGCTAACAATAAGACCTGTTCTGTATAAGTCATAGAATTGATTGTAGGAGGGCTCTGCTGAAACCTTGACTAAAACAGGATGTTTGGATTTCGTCACTTCGTATTAATTTCGACACTCGAATAAAATGTAACTCCCGACGGTTTACTTATTCACGAATCATTATGGAAGAATCAAAATTCAAATTCGATATGAACATAGAGTGAAAAGAATCAAATCATATCGAGTTCTTACGGTATTCATGAAAGATTAGAATAGAATTCTTTTTTTTTCAATAATTATGAATTGACAAAGAATTCATCTATGGTTAAAAAAAACGTTAACTTACATTTTTCACCGTTCGCTACGCGGCGCGCGTCCAAATTTACACGAGTCTAGTGGTGCGAAGAATCGAAAGAACCGGTTAATTTTCATCGCTCATTCGATTTCCACAATCGATACTTCGGATAAAAAGTGTTAATTTCAAATAATCGATGAATAATTCTAATGTAGAACAAATATATTATTTTATTACACGAATGCAATGGTGGGCTTGTTATATGTATAACTGGAATGTATCCACAAAGAGACTTGCGAGTAATAAAGTGGTGGGAACATGGACTTGATTCTATACAGTAGAATATCGACGGAATATGAGCAATTTTGATGAGATATTACAGGCAACGATTTCCTAGTGTATTCAGACAGAATTTATGGTTTATTGACAGGAAACTCTTTCTCAATTCGCAGGAAACAGATAATAAATTGTCTTTATGTAAATACATTTTCATTGTAGCGTAAATTCTTTGCGACTGCTTGGTGAATTCAGTTGCTATTTTATTCTTTCATGGATATTTCTAAAATTGCCAAGAATTCATACAGATTCTTGTGAACATGAAATTCCTTCGCAAAGGAAGTCTATAAGTCGTGTGGGAATGTAATGCGCGTATTACTAATATGCAAGATCCATTTTTAGATTTGATATTTATTTATTATACGTAATATTGTTCCAATTCTATGTTTCTTATTCAATTTAATCTTGAAACTAATAGGTTGAAACTTGCTTGGTTTCGAAGAAGTTAAATATAATCTGAAGAACATTTCGATCTCAAACGTAGGTATGTGAAAGATCCGAGTTTCACTAGAATCTATTCTCACTCCAGCTGAGAAGGTACATACCTCCATACATAAGTGTATTGTCAAAAGTTGAAATTTCAGTTTGTAAACAAGCAGAACCTGCCAGGCGGCATACACTCATTGTTACATAAAAATAATAAATTAAGTATCGTTACACAATAATATATCCTAAGGAAAATGGACCATGTATTGAGCACCTTTCTAAAAAGTCTAGAAATCATTACTGTAAGGCAAGTATATTCATATGTGAACTAGAACAAGGAATACACACGTGTGTCGTTTCTATGAAAAAATTAGTTAGGATTGCCAGATTCGTTGACTGAGTGCCGTTGAAGACGGTTACCCTAATGGGGCTTTTTGTGTCTCATAGGATATAATCTTAAGGGGACACTGCAGTCAGTTTTTACCGACCGTGTTGAATATCACTTATTTTGAACGTAATCAAATCCTGCGCATCGCTGATGTGAAAATGCCGCAGACGGCGCAATTCTACATGCGATTCCGAATAGAAATATCGAAAAAAAGCGTTATTTTTTGCAACAATAAAGCCGATAAATGTATTCGTATAATTGAATTGTCACTTACTGCAGGAATAAATTTCTAGGAGTTATTTTCGCATGACACCCAAACAATTTTTGGACGACTTTGCCAAGCATTGCATGTAAAATTACGCTTACTGTCCTATTTCCACTTCAGTTCTGTGCAGGATTTGACAAGATTCAAAATAAGTGACGTTTTACTCAGTCGGTCAAGACTGACTATAACATCCTCTTAAACGGTTCCCGCCGATAAAAAAGCTACCGGGTCGTTAGAACGGCTTCTTTTCGAGCTAGACTGACCCCCATCCATTTATCCGCGGCGTACTGGCCACAAAAATTTACCCAGGGGTAACCATTTTTAAATTTTCCAGTCGACGCCCGGTTATGAACGTTAACACCGTGGATTTGATATTCAAACTACCGTGACAAGAGAAAATAAACTTATCACAATTTTATTAGTTTTTCTGTATAGCGGTCGCAACATATAACTCATGCTTAATGATGATTCAAATCTACAGTGTCACGTAATCACGTTGTTCGTATTCTAAGCATTTTGAAAAAAGAAAAGTCAAAAAATATTTTATGCAGATAATAGTAATTAGTTTCTTTTCGATTATTTATTATCATGTTTTTCAAGTATTTTCACTTTTATTTCATATCGTCGATGTTTTTTTTTTTTTTTTTTCTTTTTCTCTAACGTTGCAGGCCGTAGCCTCGTGACACGTATTTCGAGGGGTAATATGTCTCAACATCACCCTAATTTTTCTTGGCATTGAAGAATGTACACACCTCACAATTATTGAATCAGATGTCTGCAGAAATATATCGTATACACGAACGAATTCGTATTTAATTCCTGAATAGATGGAGAAGGAGATAAACTATCTCTTTTCCTCTTTCCATATCTCTCATTTCACAGAATTAATACAACATCCCTAAATAACTATATTGTGAGGATAATTGGTTAGATTATTTACTACCGGGTGAGCTCCTTCCTCAAAACGCCTTAACATACCATCAGTTACTATAACGATAATTCGAAAGAAAAGCTAGAGGTAAAGTAAATTTATTTATTATTGCATATTCTGCGTAAGGAATGTCTATAAACGATAGTTAGTAAATATAGCACTATAGAAGCGTGGCTCAATTTTATTCTTCGGCCACAAGTTATCATTAATCTCACATGACAAATGGCGTGGGCAACTTTACTACTTATTATTTAAAAAATTTACCGCGCTTTGTCAATTGAAGATCCTTGAATCTTTGAAACAAATTCTTACACACACTCACGGGTCATAAGTAAATATGCCCATCGAGTCAGAGGTAAGTTAACAAATGCAAATGCAACTGAACTTCTCAATCGTATTTATTTTAATAAAAATGTAGTTAATTTGCACCCTAGATACGTGCTTACTTTGCTTGTTGTCTATCAATCCTCATAAAAAGTATTTACCAAAGACAAACTTAAAACGATTTTTCACAAAATTAAATCATCGAACGTCAGTTAATTATTATATGTAAACGATTTTTTTGTATTCTTTTTTTAAATAATTCTCTCGAGATCAAATAGATTCGGAAATTTTGTTGTTCTATCGAATCAGAAATGCATCTCATCTCGTTAAATTTGAATTTGAATTTGATTTTAAGAGAATAAAGTCTGCAATAAAATATGGCCGTTTCACTGTCTACGTCTAACAAATGATTGAAAATCATTTACATATTGATATTGATACGGAGTTTAGTGCTTCCTACTTTTGTTAAACTTCAGAAGATTATAATTCAGCGGAAGTTCGATATCTTGCTGTTTTCGATTCTGCCGTTCAGAGTCTAGACAACTTTTGCGTCACGTCCCTAGCAAAGGAAACTGGATCGAAAAAAATCGAATGATTCGGTGTGTAGCATAATAATACACATATTTTGTATTACCCATGCTTATCCTGAAATTGGTTTGAATAAAAAAAGTCTTTAAGACTTGTAGAGTAAATTCAAACAAAATAATTTTAATTTATCGAAAACCTTCAATCAAAACCATAAAGTCATTAAAATTTGTGGCGGTCAATCAGGAATTTCATTTACACCGCCTCATTGCGAGATATAAGATATCGAGTTTCTACTGTATACGCAATTTATCAAAAACAGATACTTTCAGTTTTCATATACGAGAGAAGCGATTCCACAGCAATACCCAACAATAAGAATAATTAGTATAACATTATAAAAATTTAGTCACCATTCAATCAAACACACACTTGTCAAAGCTCGGGAATAAGGAGGTGAAATTTAAAAAATTGAGTAGTCCGACTGTAAAGCATGTGAAGATAAAATGACATTTGCATTTTTATTACTTATTTCTCGGAGAATTTACGAACTTCACGACTCAAGGAAACAAATGCACCAACTTTCGAAGCCTATATGTACCCTTTAAAAACACGTATAAGATATAACAATCATAGTAAATCGATAATGAAACTCATAAAATTCGATAAATCTATGGCTGCGAACTAGAAATGATCTGAACCAAATATCATTGACTCAAATGAAGTGAATAAATACGATTGAGAAGATGTTTACATGTACACTGAATCTGTTAATGTTTTTGGCAATGATAAGGTGGTTAATTTTTTTTGGTTTTTGTGACATCTTTTAATTCACTGTTTTTTTTTTACCTCTGTGTGTTTTATACTTGAATATGATAGTAATACCTTAATATTCCAGGCTTCAGCAACCGCTATTACTGATTTAAACTCACCGGAATATTCCAGAAAGTTCCCCTACGCCGGTACTTCCACGGATTTAATTCAGAGTAATTATATAGATTCTTTGGTTTTCTGTAATGTACATGTGTAAATTTTATATCTGTGTGTATGTATTTAATATTTATATTGTATTGCGCTCCGATAAAAAAAAATTAACTTCCCTTCTGCGGACATCGATTCAGTAATTAATAAATATTAACAAGATCGATAATAATAACGATAATAATAAAAATAATAATAATAAATATTACAGAATTAAAACAATAATATAACCACATTGAGAAATGTATACTAATTATAACAAAAAACGTAATATTACTACAAATCGACGTATATAATATAATTGTATATCATTAGTTCATGAATCATCAACATTTCAATTCTCTTAGTTCCCCTGTACGACTCGAAAGAGCAGGGCTGCGTTCATACCGAGGATAAGAATTAGTCGCAATCGATAAATCAAGTCAAGTTTGAACTTGAACTTTACGAGTAGTTACATTTTACATTTCGGTTCGATTACGGTTCATTTTTTCGTGAGGTAACGCTTACAAAGCTGAGCTGTTAGCTTTCTTGGTAATTCACAAATACAGCTCATGCGCTATTTACCCACAGCTTTTTATTCAGCTAGCCGTTATACGCCCGTCAAGCCAGAAATAATGGGAAATGCTGTCTTTGAATAAGAATTTGCCAGAATTATGAATTGATGCAACGTTGGTTTCATAGATTCATCATTTCAACGAATGACACTATTTCTTTTAACGTGTGCTTCGAAATCAAACACAAGACGGTTCCTATCCATGTTAATGCGGTTTCGAATAAATTAGGTTCATCAAATATAATGTTTGACATTTGCAATTTTAGAGAATACAGAAAGCAATTCAAATCTTTTAGGCAGCTGGATTGGAAAGATACCGCATTGAATTATATTGAACACCGTCTTTTTGATTCGTTTTAGTTTACTGGGTGGGCCAATTAGAAACAGAAGCTACGTCGCTCTGGTACTAGAAAGAGCAAAAGAAGAAGCGAAGGCCACAGCTACGAACATTTCAAGTTGTTCACAAGAATTTAGCACGAAAAAATGCACCGCGTGCACCGGGCTTAATGTAAGTATCCGTGCAACAATAAGAAATTAAAATACAACCGACAATTTCATTGATTTAAGAAACGATCAGTAATAAGATCTCGAAATTATGGATCTGTCATGTAGTAGTTCAATTTCAGAGCAACTAGAAAAAAGAAAAATGACCATCTTTTAACTTCAAATTGATTTTTCAAGGGTAGAGTTTTTTTTTAAATGTAAGTATTTCTGCTGTATTAGGGTTTGCTGAATTGATAATTTCGTAGTTTGTATTACAGATTGTTGCTGACGTCAATCGAACAGAATCGAACGTATCTAAATTTCCAAATAATCAAGCTCGAAGAAAAACTGAAGTTGTCACTAGCACTGAGTTCTGGTGATAAGTTTTTCAGGTATGAATATGTTTTGACAAGTTAATTTCAAACTAATTATTACATTGATCTAAATTCTATTTTTTATAGCAACTCAGTTTGCCATTGATGACTTGAGTTTCCGATTGAAAATCGTAGGTACTGCATGAACCGAACGTGCAGCGCAGTTTATACAAATAAAAACTATATCCACGTCGTGGATATATAATATAATAATTGTTTTATAGCTGGGTATAATATTTTCCGTAATTCAGTTAGCAGGAATCCAACAGTACGAACGCAACGGCTTCCGACGAGCTTCACTCTGAATCTTATTATCACAGTCAATCTCCTACACATCGAGCTTCCGTATTTTCGATTTCAAAATACAAATTCTCAATCATCCCATGTCCGTTTTTTATACAGAGAGCGGACACGGTTCAACTGTCGAACTTTAAGTGCAATATAAATTGAAGATTTATTCAAATCATTCGTCCAAAATTCAACGTCACTAATTATGGCAAGCTATCCGTCTCTAACCTGTCAGTTCCAAACTTGAGAAACATAAAATTGTTAAGAAACCCTATAATTTTCAAGAGCTCAAAATCCGACAATTTGTCCGTATAATATAAACTATTCATTAAACCTATAAAAACAAAATTTACACAATATCCCTTAAATCTTACAACATCATCATGAATTGGTGTTGACATAGACAGATGAATATATCTATGTAACAGTGCCCGACTAGCTGCGAATACCGGTTACATGGTAAATTCGCAAAATGGGTGTACATACCTATATTATGTACGCGTGTACGTCGTGTACTTACGTTATACGTACTATAAGTTTTCACACGATCCGTAATTTATGTTCATTTCTTGCCTTTATTTATCTACTGTTTTTATTTAATTTTCTTCACTCTTCCGTTTTTCTTTTTTTGTACATTTTTTAAAAATTTATTAATTTTTTATTTTTTTAATTTTTCTTTTTTTTATTCGTATTTTGTTTTTTATTTGCGGCTGAGGGAGGTACCGACCTGACTAGTTCAACATTAACAAGCTCTCTCGCTCGCTATTCCTGAAATATTTACTAAGATACGTGACAATCTCATTGACAGGGAGAATTTTTCGAATAAAATTATTGGAAAGAAGCTGGCATCGAATAGCCGGCGAGATACAACGGTCTTACACTCAAGTTTCGTGCACGCGCAACCCTACGTTTGTGTAATCGTGTCGCACGTTATCGTGAATGATACGACTCTCGGGGCTTACGTCGGGTTATTTGAATACCATGCTCCCGTTTCTAATCTCCGCTAGTTAACGACACTACCATCAATCGCTACTTCCTATCTACGAGTCTGCGTCTCTACCTCTCGCCCCTACAACTCCGTCTATTTCATTTTATCTCACTCGTCGTCAGTGTTCTCTCTATGACTCTAAATCTTTAATGGGTTGATAGTATACGCGCGTCTTTACGAACGCTTTCTTGACTCGACTCGTCCTGCCTATAATATAACTTTAAACTGTGGAAGTCTACAGCGACGCGTTTCGACGGCCTGAATCTCTCGTTCGCTGCAGCTTTATACTCGTACCGCAGGCTGGTGTTGCACCATTGCAGACGTATGCTGCATATTTAATATACATGCACGTTGATGCTGATGTTTTACGTACTGGCGCTAGCCAATGCGTCGTAACGGTTCATTCGGGAGCGAGGCGAGGGGAGCGCGTATTATTTGGTAAAGTTGCGTTACGTGGTATCCTCGGGGGCTAACTCGGAGCGTCCTCAGGGTCGATGACGCCGCCGGAAATTGGTCCAGCGTCGGTTTCTTCGGTCATTGACACGAACTGTTGAGAGAGTGTTTGCAGACTCTGTCGTACCTGGAACACCCGTATAATTCATAGATTATTTCAAGGTTTACGATTTGCTTCATTCCGGTTTATCTAACGATAACACTGAGTTTATATTTGATATCAAGATGTCGAGAAATTATCGGATGGGAATTACGGGAACCGTCAATATTTCTTAATCTATCGTTTTCGCAGTTTTCCTAGGTAGCGTAAAACCATATTTGACTGATATCAGGCCCAAAGACGACTTTCTGTGCTACCTGAGTTTCTATTTTTACCATCCTATTACGATCTTATTCAAGCAATGCTGCATTGAGAAAAATTTCATTTGTTATGGTAACTAGAAAAATTCAGTTGAGCAGGTATCGTTAAATGAACTGTTGGAATATTGTTGGAATTACGAAAAACGAGGTACGCCTAACCATTTTGCGCTATCTTCGATCCTGTTTTGGTAATTGCAACGCAAAATCAGTTTATGAGGTTTACTCTACTTTTTTAGTCAAACAAGGCTTTAACATCAATTTATTGTTGCACAAGTACTAAATTTTCGCAACGGTTACAAGAAAATATAGTAACAGTGATGATAATAAAAAAGAATAGTAACAGATACTAGACTTTCCGGTAACAGCTACAAAAGTAATTTTCATTTTGTACCTAGAACTATATTTTTCAATTGTGGTACAAAATGAAATTAGTTAAGGACTGAGCGGTAACCGGAACTAAAAATTTCTCTCATCGTGTCTCAGTTTTTTTATCTGACCTTATATTTATTCATAATACAGATTTTTGTGTAAATGTTGGTATTAAATGTTCTCCCTTCTCACTTGTCAAACGTTTGTGGGGTAAAACACCGAGAAGAAACGGGGAAAATTAACACGCTGAATGACCGATTACGCATGCGTAGAATAGTTGAACTCGAAGCCGATTTACTCGAAACTGAATTGAAATTATGTTGTTTCAATGTGAAAAATAAAACACCATCGTGAAGCGATCGTAGTTGCAAGTGTTTGAATCATTTTTGATCAAGTAAGAAAGTAAATTTGACCGAAATATTGTGCAGCTAAAAAAATTTTGTACATCGTTTGTTTCTTCTGTCTTTGTTTACTTTTAAATTTTCCAATTCCGTGACGGATATGGATGAGCAGAAGTTACGACCAGAAGGATAATCCATATAATTTCAACCAACCAAAACACTGAGTAAGTTAGCGGGCCAAAAGTTTTGTATTTCATATCCCAGCCTTGTGTATGTATTTTTTTCAATCGAAGGGGTCCAAAGTACAGTTCACCAGACTTTTTACTTTAAATACGAGTTTTCGAAAATTTTTCGACTGTTCATTTGTCGTGGAATTTACTTAAGAAACCCAAATTTTTACATTCACAACCTTTCGATCAGATTATTGGCTTCTGATGTATAGTCGTTATACGAAATAAAATTCTCCATAAAACATAAATTCAAAAGTTAACTTCTTCGGCATGGACGTTCAGAAAAATGAGGAATAAATCACGGAAAATTAGTGTTATCTCGATTGATAAACATACAAATAAAAAATTAAATAAATTGTTAACGGTGAGGTCCCCGGAATAGTAGAATTGAGCAGGAACATTCCATACAAATTGCCATACAGGGTCATTTATTCGTTGCTGAATGCGAGACCCGGATGAGAGAAAGAAAGAGAAAGAGAGAGAAAGAGAGAGAGAGAGAGAGAGAGAGAGAGAGAGAGAGAGCGAGAGAGAGAGAGAGAGAGAGAGAGAGAGAGAGAGAGAGAGAGAGAGAGAGAGAGAGAGAGAGAGAGAGAGCCGCTTATGCAAGCGGCAGGTAGAACGGTTGCGAGTCAAACTCAGTGTTCAACAACGAATAAATGACCCTGTATATTATACAAAAGTATAATTATAAATTGTATTGATTAATTAATAGTTCGGTACTGGAGCATAATCTTGATTGAAGAAATACCTAATACGTATCTACACGTTAAACTGATGATCAAATGATACACATTAGATAAATGATCTTTCGTTTCGGGTACTGCGTTCACGTTTTATGAGTTCCTAAAATTTTCAGCCTCTTTAGAAACCTAATTACATCTACGCCCCACCTGCCCATCCCAAAAAATAGAGAAATAACAAATTCGGCACTCCTGGGTTTCAGTGGAAATCATTACTTAATAATGCCAAATAGTCCGATAATTCTTTAGTGGCAGGGTAATCAGTTTTTGGGAAGAATGGTCACTTGAAGGAATTCAATTTTCAATTTCAATTTTCGATCAATACAGGAAGTCACGTTATTCACCGTACAAAATCACCTATTACAAAAGTGATAGAATTTGTAACTCAACGAGGTCGGATGTATTCGAACTTTTTTACTCTTTGATCGAAGTAATCAAAGAATTATTTCACTAAAACTCGAAAGTTGAAAATTGAATCATTCTTAGTAGTTTATCATTAAATGGCAACAAAGTTTTATGGAACAAGTGTTGCGTTATTAGACCGATTTTAAGTTGTTCACAATTAATCATTCAAGCAAATCAAATTTTGCAGTTTCTACTTTGTTTCTTCTGCTTAGAATTAATTAGCCAGCACACCTTGACGATTTGGTCGAGATTGGAATTGAGATACTGCAGGAGGCGATCCTGAGTGAAGCGTTCCGGTGAGGCCAACGGATGGTTCAGGTACGCCGCATGAAGCCGATCAATTCGCATCATCATTAGCGCGGCAGATACGTACAAAATGGCCAGCAGGGCAACAAGAACTGCGATTATGGTACCAGGCCTGAAGCCACCCCAAAGGCCAGATGATTGTGCAACAGGCTTCGCAGTCAAAGGAGTTTTTACCGGCGCCGGTGACTCTATCCTGTGTGATGAAAATTAAATTCTCGGTTAACAAGTACATGAAACCTTACTTATTGATAGCGACTGAAATAAAGCGGACTCGTGATGACAATGAAGGAGAGACGAAAACGTATATCGAATAGAGGTGAAAAGTATCGTTCGTTTACGACATTTCGGTCGGGTCCGGTCGGCAAATTTCAGGTAATTCATCCTATCCAAGGCGTTGGGTTCAAGTTGTTCTCTGGTAATGAAATATCGTGACGATGGCCCGCCATGTTCGACAAAAATATCGCAAATAAAAAACACTGTACGGACCTCCACACCGACTAATGTTTTCTTCTGATTGTAAACCAGTAAAGAGAATGGATCAATCATGGTAGTATGTAGCCAGAGTATCTTTTGTCACGAAGTGGTGTACAGCAATCTTTTAACGTAGCAAATCGTTACGGAGTAACGTTAAACATTGTAAATACGGTGATGTTGGTGCTACAATCTAAACCATCCATTGCTATCGCTATGATCTAAGATCGCGGAATCTCAAATACTTGTCAGTTAAGAATTCGCATGTGGAAAAGGAGAAACGAAAACAGGCCTATGTGGAAAATGAAATGAAAATAAAATCGTTATCCTTGAAAAAGAAGTTATTGGTCGACAAGAATAGAGTTACCTCGTCGTGGTGGCAACTGGTCTTGGAATGCTAGCTGAGAATCCATCGGTGTCCGTACAAGCGGTAGGCGGTCTAGATGTACGGTCAGTGCCACTCTCGGACATGCTGGAGTCGTCCTCCTCCAAATTGGCCTCGGAATCGTCGACCAAAAGGGTTTCCGGAGAAAGAAGTTTTCGCTCAACCGGTAGCGGGATGTCGGCGGCGGGTTTCGGTTCTTTTGCGGCGTCCCAGACTTGTTTCATCAGTTTGAAGGTCGAGTCCCTCGAGAGTAGGGAACAGAAGACATGTCTGTCCTCCTCTGTGGCAATCGCAACCGCGTTCGGAATGATTCTTGCCGTCTTCTCTTTGCTGATCCTTAAAACCGACGCCGTGGGTATCAGTATTTTAGTCACGTAGCCGAAGACGTTGCTATAGAAGCCGAAGTAGTTTGGTGTGATGTAGAGATGTCCTTGTAAAAGGATGTCGGCTACTAGCGCACAGCTGTAGTAGTTCAGAACACGTTCCTCGGCGGGTACCTGAAGTATTTAGTCACATCAAACTCTGCGTGCTGATTTTCTACAAGCGCAAAGAAATTCTAGCAAATGACGAATCCTTTTGATAATTAATTAATAGAAAACTGGTACATATTTTTCGTCCTGTCGCTTGTCCGTATGTCATCTCTATTGTAGGATTCGGAATCTGTGCGGATTGTGGCTAATCCCTGCACCTTATTTTATAAATATTGTGATTCAAAAAGGAATCGTTTCGTTGGGTCCCTGCATTTTAATCTCCTCGGGTAGGGACTTTTGCTGCAGGCACCTTCTGTTCTTTCGGCGGAACTACTCACTCGATGTTACGATTCTAATAACTGTTGACTTCGACAGTAGTTGCGGAATAACAGGGACAATAAAGCGATCGATACTGTTTTGTTCGTCCGAAAGAGTAAAACTAAAAGACTGAACTTACAGTGTAGTAAAAATGTAGTAAAATGTACAAGTGAGAAATTTTGAAATCACTTTGCGAGTATGAAACAAAATTTGTTCATTATGTAAATTGAAGTACAAATTTATTTTCTACTTTGAAGAAAACTGCATTTTGAACTGAAATCCATACCTTAGACGGCAAACTAAGATCCTCAAATAAATAGGAAAGAATTGCAGGAATTTTCAAGTAATTAGAGTATGAAGACCCATAATTTAAAGTCCATGGTTCAAATTTCCCACCAGACAATTAAAGTTTGTTTAGCAAAATAAAACTGTGTTATTATGGATCTGCGTTAAATTATAAGCAAATCGTTCTGCTTCAAACTAGGCCGATAGATTAAAATTATTAGTAATTAATGGACAGGTTTTAATTTTATTGTGTATTCCCAATAACGGCAGCAAAATTTACGCTCACATGGGTTACGAAACTGACGTTTGAATTGGATCATATTTTCAATCCATCCCGACATACACTTCATAAAGTTGACCACTTGGAAGATCGCAAAATGACAAATCTATGGATAGACATTTTTCTGTAACCTGGATGAGCAATAGGGCATCATACTATTCATTTGGTAAATTTACCCTAGAAATTTTTTTCAGTATATAAGTGCAAAAGTAATTTTGGTCAAGTTCTAGCCACTGTAAAAAACGTTCGGGCAACAACCATATTGCAGTACTTGTATAAAAATTATACTCTACTTCAAGGACCATACCTGTGATGATTATAACTTTGTCGTAAGAATACAAAAAGTCATTCTTGATGACTAAAATGTACCTAGGTATGATAGGCTTGGGACGTTGGCTGCTCTTTTACTATAACAGACACAAAATAACGCAATAACATACCTGGCTAAAGTGCCGGTGAAATTTCTTCTGACGAGCACTGCTCGTAGATGTCGATGAAGATCTTGTCGATGATCTCGTTGCTACAGTCTGAACACTAGCGGCCATGGATGGCGTACTTCTACTAAGCGGTTTTGATAGTTGGCTGTAAGTATACAAGAAATATTCGCATCATGAAATTAGCATCAAGCCACAAGTCACGTTAATCGAAGCGACAGGTGATAGCATATAATGAAAATTGGTATATCATTGCGTAAGAAAAGTTACCATCACATACATTATATACCAAATCGTTTCACGCAAAAACTCTACGCAGAACTGGAATACACAAAGTGAGGGATTCTAGCGTCAGTGTTCGAGGCACCAAGAATCATGGTTGTGCAATTTCGTGCACATAGGTACTAATAAATTGTACGATATCAATTTGACCGCTAATCGTAACAAACTATCATGTAGCGATATGGCTCCGTGTATGTATTGACGAATGATGCAACAAAGCTGGCTATTACAACAATTTTGTGCACATCATCTTTCCAACTTCCGATTGATCAAAAATTTTAAAATGGGGGGGGATTTTAGATGATGAATCTGAATTAGATATTTGTGAATTCAAAATGGCAGATCCGATATGGTGAAGAGAAACGCAAGAAGTTATATCGGATGTTGATAACTTCTCATAATACAAAGAGATATTACATGCACGTGACAGACACTGCGTCCATACACAGACTATTACGGTAGAAGCACCAAAATATGAAACGACACTTGAGTTACCAAATCATCCGAACATTTACACGCTATAATAAATGACTTATATTAAATTTAGATGAAATGGATAAAAATGAGGAGGTGATTGAAGGAAACACAAGTTCTTCCGAAATCGAAAGTATTCATGTCACACGCAAGCACGTGGTAAGGTAACTGGGTAAGCGAAAAAAGCGAGTTACACACCATTTTTTCAACTGCCTGATAATCCAGTTATCTTTAGTGACGATTTTAATTTGGGGATAATGCTGATTAACCATTTTTCACAACGAAATCACAATACAGTGAGTGGTTTGAAAACCGAAGCTACGACATAAGTGTGGCCGTATCTGTCACCGACTTATTCGGATCCCGAATCTTGCGAGCGTGTGACTGTTGGCATAGTATTATTAAAATGTAGAACAATGTTATATATTTAATCTTTTTAACCGATAGACGATATCTCGGAGATTCTAAACGCATGCAATTAGTTGCTATTTAACACTCAATAATTTACATGAATGCAAACCAAGGAATGATTGAATGAGCATAGTATTAGAAAAAGTAAAATGAAAATTCCTATATTCTAACCTCCACTATATTTCACCGAGATGGGTCCGCATTGACCAGTATAAGCGTAACGACACAATACCGGATAGGTCTGAATGTTTCGATCGGATGTATAATCTTACCACCTGTTCTGATAACAATTTTCAGACAAGCGCAAAACGTTGATATGCTGACATGTCTGATGCTTCGGAAAGAAACAGCTGGCCTATATACAGCGACTTAAGGATACTTCGTACAATTAAACATGTATCAATCCTGAAAAATCAATCACCCAGCTACCTAATTAATACCACAAAGGGAACCTGATTGATTCCACTGGAAACGTATAACAAACACGATATACGCGTTCAAATACCTGTGCAACCGGTCCTGGTTCTTGATTGTTCGCATTAACCCATCCTAATGATAACAAAGTTTAACTCGACGAGATTGCACTTTTTATTTCTATAATCATGATCGGAAGAATGCCACAAAACGAGTGAACATTTTTTTTGACATTTATGCATAGGAGTAATTCTGCATTGAAATCGCATTTTGTAACCGGAAAGAGGCAATATAAACGATGAAGGTTACCGGTAAGATAACGAACTACACGCACCTGGTTAAAAGACACGTCCAGATTCCCAACATCGGCTTTAAACTGAGCCATAGCTGTAACACCTGCGCTTACGTCTCGCTATCACCAGACACTAACACAACTTCCCAATGTTACGATCCACGCAGCGATATACTAACAAGTTAATTTCAAGTGCTAGAAATATTCTTTCAGATTGGTTTTTACGGGAGATATGCTAAATTGCAATGGATTGTCGTTACGAAGAAGCCTTGAACGTCGATGCTATTTGCTCAAAGCGCTAACAGATCCGATTTCAATTACGGTTTATAAGCTAATGTTGATCCGTATTCGGTGCGAGGTGAGTACATTTTTTCTTACGCTGTCAATTGTTCTTTACTTTTTTTAAAATAAAAAACGATAGTCCAACCGATCGATTAGTTTCTTCAGGGTTTATAACACACCATAAAAATGACAACGGTATCATATGAAGTAGAAGGGTGTCTGAAAATTCGAGCGATAGTTTTTTGGCCTCAAAAAGGTTAACTCTAGATGGTACTGTTTACCAGAAACATGAAAATGAAATGGTGATGCTTGGAATTTTAAAAACGAACTTCAAGTTTTTCATGTTTCTTCATAAAATTTGACTCGATGTCGTTAATCTCTGTTTTAATGACCAACGGAAATAAAAATAATGATTTTATAATGATAAGTTTATGTTTTTTTCGTAGCCGCTATTGAGGCACGACCTGACATACAGGTTAGTATAGCAGACTTTTTCCCTTAGCAGTTAGAAATTCAAAATCAGTCTCGAAACCAAATTTCTACTCCCGATAAGTGTGAGAAAGTTCAAACGGTAGAAAAAGAAAAAAAAAAAAACAAAGCAGATTTTATCCGAAGTGGGTAAAGAGTGAAATTTGCAAAAAAATTTCAATGTGTACGACATCATTGTATTACTGATTCTCCTGAATTTTGAATTCTGTCGAAGTTTAAGTTAGTAAAGCTAACGTAACGAAACGTTGACTGTACTTTTGGCAACTTGAGAACAACTTAGAAGGGTTTGAGTTTGCATAATATGAATATGTTGTTGCTATATTACGGTTTCCTAAATTTCAAACAGTTCCAAAGTTGCAAACCAGCGAGTTTATCTATAAATAAATTTATAATTAAATTTACGTCACGAACTTGAATCTGTGAATCAATGAATCTTTACAAGGCTGTAGGTACGCTTGAGTAAATTACATTCTGACTCACTAATTTTAGCTGGTCACAATCAATTTTACCTGGATGTACAAAAGAATCGCAAGAAATGAATTTCGAAAGTTTGTAATGTCATGAAAAACAGGTTTGTCGTATATGGTATATCTTAAAAATAACAAATACCGTTGGAAGAGTGATCCCAGAAAGAACACGATTAAACATTCAATAAGCGTCAATACTAATTCAAGAAAAATGATTCACAATGCAGTACAACTGAAATGTTATTTTTTCACGTATGTGAACAATATTGTATACATGTATATCAAATTCCAGTTAGAACGTCTAGTAAATGCTGCAGAAACTGAATCCAATTATTGTACATGTGTAAAGTGTGGTATTTATAGCATATATATCCATTTTCGAAACTTGCACTTGGTACTCCTTTTCATTTACCGGGACAATCTCTTGAAACTTGAAAATCAACTGCGCATGCGCGAGTTTTATCGGCTGATCGTGGAGGCTGGTCATCCCGAGTTTTCAGCTGTCAAACTATTTCTGGCAGCGATGCGGTTGATACGAATTTTCGAGGTTAGAATCTCAAATAATTGAGGTAGTGTCTCGGAAAGGTTTGGGAAGCATTTGTTATTGGGTTGGAAAGTTGATTCTTCGAAGAACGGTCGGAATTTAATGCTTATGCTCTTTGAAAATTCAAACGTACACATTTTGCGTACGTTGGCCCGCCTGCATCGCAGACAAAAATATCGCAGCGGGAAGATTTCGTCGACCAATGAGATTGAATTAATTGGCGCATGCGCGGTTGATTTTCATCTGGCAAAGTCGTATGCACGTATGTTGCTTGGAAGGTATGGATGGCCAACACGAAGCGTGGTTTGTGTTGGATATTGCGGCCTATTATACGAGTTTATTTTATTTAATACCGACTAGGGTGTGTCGTTTTCAGATGTTTTTAATTTATAACCAGTGAGGAATATATATGAAATTAAATGTACGAGAAATTTCGCGATGAGTAAAAAATTTCGATGACGGTCGTTCGTTAATTTTTCTCATCGAAGAATTTCTGTCCTATTTAATTTCACAGCTGCTCCTTCTCGTTGGTCGTAGATTTAAATGTCCGTTGTTCTACCGTTAAAAACTGGTTTCCCTTGGACCGGCAAAAGCCGCTATTCAGATTAAATCGATCGACTTCACGAGGTGATTAAGGTTTTTCTTAGGCCTTGTCAAAATCTTCCGAGGTACGCAAAACACGATTTTTATACATAACTGCTTGCTAAATTTCTGGAATTTGATTCTTGTTAACAAATCAAAACATTGAAGGTTCCAGGTTATTCGTCGTGACTTGCAATTTTTCGAAACGTGAAATATCACCACTTGGTGACCCTGAAAATCTTGTTTGTTCTTGACACGTCGCAGAAATATATAATATCCGCATACTGAACATAATGTAATTATTTTTCACTTACTTAAAATCTGTATAAAATGCCATTTTTGTCGTATTTTCTACTACGATGTCTATTCGTTTCGGGTTACTGTGCTTTTTTTTACTTCTCATCACCTTTGGTGGTTCAAGAGAAGTATTGGTTTCGGTCGAAAAATAGTTTTTATAATTTCAACGAATTTTTACATTTTCGAACCTCCAGAATCTGAAAATCAGGCTTCTATAAAATGTCTGACAAACTCCCGCGATGATCTCGGTAACGGCTGGGTGACAAAATCTAAAGCTTACAGGATTTTACAACAAAATGATGGGCATGAAAAATTGCCAACCAGAAATAAATTGATTTTCAATGTTTTACCGACAGACCTATACTTTTTCCTCCTTACTACTTTTTCTAAACAAACGATTACATTTTTCCCAGTTTATATATTTATTTAAAAAAAAAAACAAATTTACTAATACTTCGTCGTTCAGATTTGTTTTTTTTTTATTCTGATTTTTCTTTTAAAACACTTTCCGGTGGCTGCCAAGTCCTGTCAGTTTCAGATTATTCACCCTGCCGTTTTTGAGATCATCGCGGAAGTTCGTCGGACAGACCGACTAACTCTTCCCCTTTTATGGCGACGAAAAGTATTGCAAAAAAACTGTTTTTCTGGCTTATTTTTTGTAGTGCTGATATCAGATTAATTTAATAAGTTCGATGGTATTTTACTTGACTCTCTATTAACAGATGCATCCTGTTGGAAGGAATGCTTTACTTTGTGCAGCTCCGATTTGTGGTTTGAATTGGAGTCCTTCCACCCTACACTGTTTCATTACGACAAAAATAATATGCCAGCGATTCAATTTGTTTTTGAAAATATCCAGACTTGTTCGAGTTTCCAAGTTTTTCAGACAAGTGACCGCTTTGATACAAAGTAAATTTCACAATTCCACGGTTTATTTCATACCTGAATAAAGCTGGAGAGCGTAGATTATTGCTTCGATACAATTTTCTTATCCGTAGAAAAATGTAAAAGCTTACAAACTTATCATCGTTGCAATAATATTTTAGACGTTAGGTATTTTGGATCAGTATCATTGTTTTCTGGACGAAATAGGTGACGAGTTATTTTAATTTTGAAACATAATTTTTTTAGGATTTCTCGAAAATGAGGTAATATTTCGTAATGACATCGATAAATTGGACACTATTCACCATCAACGGACGATGATGTTACGGCGAGTGTGTTTAGCCGTAGGCTTTGCGATACAACCCTCATTCATAGGAGGTAAACTTTTAGAGTGATTTTTCCCCTGAAATGACCGAATCACTATTTTTTTCAAATTCGAGTCCAAAGCTTTATTCGACGTTCTCATATTATGATGTATTAGAGAATGAAGGAGATCAGATCACACCTCGGGTATTGTTCTAGTAAATTCCGTTAGGGTTAAATTAAACAGGTCCGAAGAAAGATTAGTAGTTGGGATGATGATCAACTTTTCGTATTGAGTTTTCGTGCTGTTAGAGATTGCAAAACCTCGTCTGACAGTTTCTCTTAACAAGAACACTTTAATCTTTTCAGTCTAAAAAATCACCTCAGAGCTCTAGTATTGAACCAAGGCCTCTGAAAATACGTATCTAGGGGTTTTTTGAGTCCCTGATCACGAATATGAGGTCAGATTTTGAAAATTCAAAATGGTGGATCCGCTATAGTCGATCCAATTGGGCAATGTAACAATAAAAATTTCAATCACGTAAAATCTTACTTTATCAGGAATATTCCTTCAAATATACATTAGAAATAAATATTTCAGTTAATTTGAGATGAAATTTGGGATAATTAAAATCCGTGGTTCCTTATCATTATCATTGATAGATATATGTGCGTGCGTGCGTCATAATAGGGATATTGAAAAAAATACAAGTAGAAGAGAAAAACAATAAAAAAACACAAAGAAAGAAGAAAAAACACAAAAAAATAAAAAAAACACGAAAAATAAAAGAAAAAACACAAAAAAAAACAGGAAAAAAACAAAAAAACAGAAAAAACAAACACAAAAGTGGAACTAGATGCTCTCCACGTTCTCGTCGTTAGTTCCGGGTAGGGCTAAGAGAGAGACACGAATATAGACAAAGAAAGACAAGTTGGCATTTGCCATCTTGGATTTAGAAATTATGAAGTTATGACTTCAGATTCGTGATCAGCCATTCCAAAATCCCCCAAATGACTAAATTCAGGCCAAAATATTGAGCAGAAAGATATAAGATATAAAACTTGACGTCCGCCATATCGGATCCGCCATTTTGAATTTTGAAAATCTAATGCCAGATTCGTAATCAGCGATCCCGAAAACCCCTGAGTACAAAGTTTGAGAAGAATTAATAAGTATTTGGAAATTCCCGTCCGCCATATTGGATTTGCCATTTTGAATTTTAAAAATCTAATGCCAGATTCGTAATCAGCGACCCCGAAAACCCCCGAGTACCAATTTTCATGGAAAACGGTGCAGACGAAAAATGCATGATTGAAAGGGTTAAGACGCAACATTATCGTAGGCAATTTTTGATAAGACCATCGATTTTCCGCGTTCTAGTACTGAAAGTTGCCCATTTTCTTACTTCTCTATGAAAGAAGAATTTGTAAATCATACTTTTGTTACACGAATTATCGCGTGCACCATAGAGGCAGTCTTTTGTCCTACATACTTTGCCTCCTTGATGCACAGTCTACCATTGTACGTGGTATGTGAGCAATTTTTTCATAATTACCTTTCACTACATTTTAGGGCAGTATGACTAGGGCTCCGAGGAGGTGGCAATTGTTGATTCGATCCTGATACTGTGATTTGTGCACCACTGATTGGTTGTCCTGCCTGCAGAACTACACTTTGAAGAGGTGTGCTGGGTGCCGATCGCGCGCCTACAGATCCCGCTGACCTGAAAACGAAATTCGACATGTTTTCATCACTTTTGCCACTAGTTATGCAGTACAGTATTCATAAATCATCGAATATATCCAAATGGAAAGACCTCTTTGAATTTTGAATAAATTTTGTAGTTGAAATGAAAGTTCTGCAGTCAAACTAGCAGCCAAACGTGTTAAACTTTTTAGAAATAGAAAAATCCAGTTCTGTTTGATCATCATAATTTTGTAAGAAACTTTGATTCTCCGATTTCATCACCTTATTCGAATGAACACTAGAACGTTTGGCTGCTAATTCTGGCTGCTAGCTTCAACCTCGTAATATATACATAATGTAAAAGATATCTTTCTGGTGGATATCATTGGCATACGCCAATATATAAGGTATACATAATACATAAACTATGAAAATCACGACCGTGAAATTTATTAACCTTTGATTTACAAGTAGATACATGTATCATCGCGTATTCGGATTTTCTCAAAGGCTTAATCAATGTTGCCTATTTCTTCGAAACCAATTGATCATATGCAAAATCGAATGAAGAAGTTGAGTCTTCTGAGAATTTTTGTTTTTTACTTGGTAGCAACACCTGTAATTCGCAAAGCTATAATGTAAATATATATTTTTTGTAGAATTCGTTATTTTCCAACAATAAAACTGTCCGAAATTGAACAAACCCTGATTAGAGAAAAACATACTAATATTTTGGAAACTCATGTCCCTTGAAGACAGTCTGATATAACAAAACCTCGTAAGGATTTTTGAGATTCTATCCGAGTTCTTAAAAACTTTCCTTATACAGCTGCATCGGACGGTGAAAAGACGACGATGAAGAATTGCACATTCCAAACTAGCGATTTTTGGTTTAACGATCACGATGACGATAAGTTTGCACATCTAGATTTGAAAAATTCTAGCAGGATACATTTAAAAAATAAATAAATTAGTCATTTCTAAAATGGCAGTGTTTTATGATCATATTTATATATCTAACTGAATATTTTTATACTAAACCAGATGAGCATTTGGAACAATCTTTCGTTTGGGATTTTCTACACAAATTTTATTTCGGCAAATTATATCGATAATAAAATGTAAACCACTATGCAGCGCCAGAAGTGAAACTTTGATTTAATATGTTTTCACCACACGGTCCTCTGAAATGAAAACAGAGTACGGCAATTGTGCGTTAAACAAAAAAGTCTGGGATCCATTGTAGGTGCGTGATAGGTAATTAATTGAAGAAACTGCCAGAAAAATAAAGTATAGCTAGTGAAAGGCGTTATACTTTGAAACACTTGCGAATATACGAGAAGCGCAGAAAAAAACATGTCACAGCGCACTTTCTGACAATGTCACGGTTATTTAAAAGAAACAAAAAAAAAAAAAAAATGCCAACTCGATTTAAAGTTTCAAAAAAATTATTTCGAATCGCGTAAATACTCGTTGATCAGTCACGTGGCACCATGCTTAAATAATAATAAGTAGAATATTGACTGGAATCGAGTTTTCGCCTACCTATAACCTATTCCAGGTTATTTCAGTAAAGTTTATTATTCATATTAAACTGTCAAAAGATCCAGGAATTGCTACATTAAAATACTGCGATATTTTATAACTTGACAAAATGTCTATCTATGCCGTGAAAAATATTAGAAATATTGATTTTTTTTTTTTTTTCAACAGCAGAAAAATGAATAACCAAGCAAAACTGCAAATTGAACAAGTGATCTTTCATGCCATCAGTGCTGTATAATACGGAGTCCTGTTTATACAACGGAGTGTTTTACCAACGCAACAATTCGCGCACTAAGTTCTCTGTCAAACATTGCGAGAATTAAAGATTGTCATGATTTCCGAGCAGTTCCCGGTAATCACCAATTGACACGATTTGATGACTTTCAGGTTAGGACTATGTCATTGCATAAAGCAGGAATGTTTTATCGTTCAACGTTTTATATTTTCAGACATCAGTGACGTATATATATATAAGGTTGGTTAATATCAAAACAATGTCACGCTGCCCTGCTGAATGATTTTTTTTTTATGCATTGGGCTATTTCGAACGACCAACCGCCAAGAACAACGAAGGGTTTTATCATATGACGTGTATAGTTCCAAAAAAGACAGAAAAAAAGAAAAAAAAATGCTTGAAGAAAAAATCATGGTCTAAAAGTTAAGATCAGTGTCAAACACCCACACACACACACACGCACTAACACATTTTTTCTGACTAATGTGCAAATGAATCAGATCTATTTGCGAATAGATTCGAAAAGTAGCACGACCTTCACGCTACCAGCGAAGCGGCGTGTAATCTCTATTCCGGAAAAAATGATCAGTTTCGTTTGGATTTTTGAAGCAACGAGACCGATTATATTTTGGATGAACCCATTCAGACTACCGGCAATTGCGCATCTCGGAAAAACGGGAAAAGAAGTGCAAACCATAATTGTGACGGTGGATTTTTCGAGTGCCGGGAAATTTCGGTAAACGTTCAAAGGTGATGGAGAGAATTAGTCTGTCCATCACGACCGATCGATACCTTTGAATAAATTACCGGTTAGCACATTTATGTTATTGAAAAGTTACCACAATTTTCTATATTACCTAATGCTTTAGTGCCAAAAAGTGTTTTTATTTTAGAGTGAATCAAAAGCTGTAATGTTGCGCCTCATATACATTGTAGAAAATTTTCTGTCGTTTAAGTATGAGTAAAATTAAGTATTAGATTGAGATTTAATAATATTGACTTGACATTAGATAGCGTTAGATTAACATCAGATAGTGTTTGATTAACACAAAATTATAGTTTATAGAAATCCGGATAGATGAGTATTAAATCTACTTTCGATTGAGATTGAAACCGAAAAGCCGTTTAATTAATATATTAAATTAGATATACGTCTGCAAATTTTCGTAACTATCATATTGACAAAAACTGAAACCGGAGTTTTTAACCAAGCGTTGGTATATTCTTTTTCATGAAATACCGTTACAGCAGTCTCACGGATTAATATTTGGCTTTTTTTTTTAAATACAAAGAATTTAGCCATATGGTGGGATAGTTTATGTTTATCGTCCTATTCCGACATGAGTACAGAATGGAAAAAAATGGTACGGGAACATTAGACAATTTGTGGTCGATGTAGGAAGAACGTGTTAAAAAATATTGTTATGTACTTGGCTAGAAAAAATCTGAGCAACAATTTTCGGCGAATTGTTTTTATCCTTTATGTTATTTTGAGAAATACTTTTTCTCCACTGACAATGAGCGAAGCGTTTATAGTCAAGTA
This sequence comes from Neodiprion pinetum, assembly GCF_021155775.2. Classification (NCBI taxonomy): domain Eukaryota; kingdom Metazoa; phylum Arthropoda; class Insecta; order Hymenoptera; family Diprionidae; genus Neodiprion; species Neodiprion pinetum. The sequence continues at coordinate 19,562,097 of NC_060234.1, forward strand.
AGCATATTGTAACAAGAAGGTGTGGTGAGATTTCGTGATAACTACCTAACGTAATTTGATTAAATAGCGATATAGTAACTATCCCTGTATGCATGCTATGCACGTAACATCTACTGTAAAACAATCAACCGAACTACGTACAAATTACAATGCTCAAGGCAACAGGATAAATAGTCGAATGTATTCTACGATCAGTCAAACGTTCATACCATATTTAAATAGCGGGGTTCCCGATATTCGTGTGCTGATAGTTTTATTATGTAAAAAAAAAATCAAAACATATTTTGTTATATTTTGCAACGTTTACTCTTTGTACAGTCAATTCGTTTCGAAAACGAAATAAGAATTGAAATTACGGTTCGTGTAACATGCCTCGATGTCTTTCATTGGCATTGTAACGTATATTAGGTCAGCAATGTGTCTTGTGTTCGGATTAGACTCGACCAACGATTAGAATCGTCTTAGTTGTGATTGAATTGAACATCCATCGAAGTTTGATAAACCTTTTCCGACTAAATACGTTCGAGTTTCCCACACAGATAAAATCTCAGGTATAGCAAATTAAAGTCGAGGGGGTATCCGCTTGTTGACATCGCAAACCACTTTGGACAGCGGTCGCTTTAAAATCGTTTTTAATCACTTTAAATCACTCTAAATCACGTGTAATCGCGTAAAATCGCGTCAAGCCACTTTGAATCGTATTATGAGAACGCAAGTTTACCCACTTATCGAAATCGCAAACCACTTTGGAAATCAGTCACTTTAAAATCGTTTGAAATCAGTTGAAATCATTGCAGTCACTTGTCACTCGGTCTACAAGCGAATAACCTTTCGTCTCATGTATACGGGACATTATTTTTCTCATACTTGTGGCGTGGTTCGTTTAGTCAACACGATATAGACGTCGTTCCCATATTCCGACAAGATTTCACGCGTTACGTCGATGAGTGATGCAGTTGCGTTTGATTGATAAGCAAGTTAACGCTGGTATTCTACGTTCAACATTTATCGGTAATTACAAATCCAGCGATGTGAGCTCAATACGCTGAGATCAAATAATCTGAAATAAAACAATATTTCTGGCACATTTATAACTAGATTTAAGAGACATTTGTTTAGCAACGGTGCCTCTCTGAAATTACGAATGACCTCACATTTTGATTACCATTGCCGGCCAATGACCCGCACGTGTGTTTGCGCAGTCGGAGGAAAGCAATGTAATTCTTTATCCCACAGTTCGCAGTCTATGCTCACCGTTTGTCTACATCACACTTGCGATTTATAGAGCATTCTATTTCAACCGAAGACAGATTTTTGCTGGATAGTCAATAAATTTTAAAGCAATCTGCACACAACCCAGTTTCTTGTTGTCGTTAAATTAATCACCTGTACTTTTTACATCCACCGTGTATAGTTAAATTAAAAGACATCGATCACGGTTAAAGACTGACTAAAAACTTATTACTCATAGTTTCATATCGACGTATCTTAATCGAGAATGTGTATTCAGCCAGTTTATAGTGAGTCTCGAATACATATTTTTTACCGTCGATAAAGTAACAGTTTAAATTCAGACGAATGAAACGCGAAAAGAAAATGGGAATTGTGTGATTATGTGTTTTTCTACACCAGGATAGTCAATTCGAATTTTCTTCGAATTTTTCATTCCCTGAGGTGCAATGAGAAATTGTACGATTCGAACAAGCCCGCCTAATCCAAATATCATTTGACCAATTTAGTAAAAATAGGTAAACGCTTGACCTCCCAATAAACAATGCCAGTATATAAAGCGTATGAAATTCGTCAAAAAAGAACGTTTTATTCTGTAGAATAAACGTGCAGCACCTACGTATTTTATTGCGAAGAATGTCCGCCGTGATTTCGGTTTATTAAACGTTTTTGGTGGACGTCTTACGATAGTTGTTCATATGCAAATTTTATACGTTTGAAACCAAACATTTATAAATCGTATCTCAATTTGTTGATAAAACGTATCGAAAATCCGTTATTTTAATATTTATGGTAATCGTCTAATATTTGGATATTGATGACTACTAAGAGACGTTTCGCAAGTACGTTTTAAAACTCAAATTATGAAGGAAATTTTTTCTATTAAAATGTGTTGACAATGTCCGTTTAACTAACGTGACAAAATGTTTTCTGTTAATGACGCTTTAATCTTTCATTATTTATGTCTAAACGAATATTATACAGTGTTAAAAAACGTTTTTAATTGGACCTCTAGACTTGAATACATAACGTATCTTGGATGTGTAATTGAAAGCGTATATAGTACACTGCTATAGAGGAAGATCATTTCACGTTAGCTAGAAACAAGTCTGGGTTGAGTTAGAAAGCGTACGAATTTAGTTTATATATGTGAATCGATTTTATTATATCTTTGTTAGAACGTTACACAAATATCTTATATCTATAAATACTCATTTATCAAAAAAAAAGGTACATCTTGTAGCTCATAGACACAGCTCAACCTACACTATACTTTCGTCTTCACGGTAGTTACAACTAACAGAAAACGCTAAGAATATTACACTTATATCAGAAATATTTATATGCCTGTATGATTTGTACTTTTATATGACTGTTTTTAAAATTAGTTGACGTTTACCACAGTTTCTTAGCCCTTCTTTCGTACATAGGTATGCCGTGATCGAGCTAGTTTTAACCAGTCTTTCACGGCACACGAAACACTGGTTTCGGTTGCATCACCAATTTCCTTCTTGCCAAGAAAGGTTTGTTTCACAGCCTCTGAGAAAAAATACATCAAAAGGAAGGTACAATATCACGATATTGATAACTGATAAGGAATAATTTCAATGTAAATTGTGATGAATCTCGAATATATTGGGAAAAAAGTTAACAGTTTGCATAATTTGAATAATAATGTGTGAATAATATTGTTTTCACACGATAAATCCAAGTAATAACTGTTTCTCGAAAATTTCATGAATTATTCATTACCGTAAACAGTTTCCATTGTCAATGTCTTTTGAAATGGGACTTTGTCCCTCCCTGCCCAATTGAATTGCATCGCTAATTCGTTTGTGAGTAGTGACCTCATTATAGCCAACACACATTGGCGACCGCTTGTCCCTCCAACAGAAGCCAGTTTCCCGGTCTGCAACAAAATACTAAAATGAATGAATGTCGAATTGAATTCAAAATATTCTTACTGTTATCAACATCGATAACAATTTTGACTAGTTGGAGATTGTCGATTCCTAATATTTTTTCAGCATTTTTTAACGTTAACCCTCTCGATCAGACCGAGACCGATTTCATGTTGAATGAAAATCTCTCACCATATTGATATTTCGATGGGTGAAAGCAGTTTACCTCAGGGTTTAGGAGTATCTATAAGGCCATCTGACCTTGCTTAATGGAACTATGCAGTTAGAACCCTGACCTTGCGACCGATACAGTTTTATGAAGCCTCAAAGTGCGTGTTGCGTAGAAGCAACATACGGTCCGAGAGGGTTAAAACGTTACGAACCGCAATTCTGTATGCCTGTAGTAATTTTCATTATTCCTTTGCAGTCAACACATACCGAGCGTATTCTTCAATGAGAGACAACCCCCTCCCTAGTGCTAAGCCAACTCAGGCACATGACGCGTACGTGAAGTTCGGTCGAGTGGAGACTAACATGGCCACTGGCATTCTATCCCCTCCCGGCCGAGCCTCATGTGCCTGTGTTGGTTTGCGCTAGGGAGGGGGTTGGCCCTCATTGAAGAATACGCTCGGTATTAGTACCTATCCGTATGTCATGACATACATATTTTGAATATGATTGCAAGGTCTACTCACTAAATAAGTTCGATGCTCTTCGGATTTCAGGATATTTTCGAGGTTGGAGAAGTCTTCCATGGAGTTAAGAGGAAGTTTTGGGAATTCGGCTGGTTTCTTTGTTACGTCGATGCTGACTTCCTTCTGTTTTGAGAAGATTTTACGTAGTAGCAGATGGTTTTGTTCAGTGTAGGATTTAATGTGTTCTAAATACTGCAGAGTTTTTTCTTCAAAGGTATTCTGTTCGCGTGATGTGGTCGGGGTTGAAGGTTCAAGTTGTGAAAAGGATCTTGATAAGTCATATTGCGTGGTAGACCTGATGATCCTACTAGAAATGTTTCTATTTGATGTTTCATATCCAGACAACTGATTCGGTGACTCATGGGAATTATCATTATACTGGTGCTGTACGATCTTGTGGGCCAAGTTTTTCTTTGGTGTCTGATTTTTGGTAGATCCTTTGGCTGAGTTAATGTAGCGAGTATTCTTATTACGGTTAGAAGTCGATTCATCGACTTCGGACGGTGGCAAATTCTCGTCAGCTGAAGAGGTGTAACCTAAACTACTTGAACTTTCACGAGAACGCTTCGTTTTTTTTTTTTTGTTACTAACGTGTCGATTTTTAGCCTTCTTCTTGTCGGTTTTGTGTTTACGTTTTTTCTTTTGCGGCTCAGGTTCGACATCATCACTGTTCGTAGCTTCATTCTCGTCCACGTCATTGGTAATATCTTGCTGAGGTATTACAGTGGATTTTTTAGCGATGTTGCGAATTATTCCGGATTCATCGGACGTGCCCAGCTCCAGTAGGCGCGCCATCGTTGCTTCGGTGTCGTGGTAGTCATCTGTTAGTTAATCAAGGAATATCAATCAATACCGAATGCTCATTGATTAGCAAAATTAATCACAAATGTACAATATGATCAAAATATATCGTCGTAACTCTTATCCAAGTGAAAATTAATATGATTGAAACATTCAATCCGTATACAATTGTAAAAAAAAGTTCTACGTTCCAATAATCACCTCCGGTATGCAGTACTTTGTGAATGGCAAACTTTGGCCATGTTTTTTCATAGGCAGCCTTTGATTTTACAAGTTTTGTAAAATGATCTTCAGTTTTTGTCCGTGGCCAGTAACATTGGGTGTTGTTTTCGACCAGCCAAAGAACTGGTACCAATGCGCATTCTCTATCTTCGCCAACCAAGAATTCAATCACCGCATACATAGTTCTGCAGCACGACTGAGTAAAAACATCGTTAAATGTATCATATTCTCTAGTCTGGTGTATAAATTTATATTTGATCAAAATTCAAGCACTTTTATTCCACTCTGAGCAAAAAGTGCCAGTTTAAAAGTTTTTAATTAGGACATCAACATAGGAATATGCAAGGTAGTATATAAGTTAAAAGATGAATCGATCATGAAACATTATGAAGATTTTGGGAACGCATGTCTAACCAATACTTGAACGTCAATGTGACGTACAAAACTATAATAAATCAGCTCAAAAGTGATGTTATGAACATATGGTAGAGTTGGGTATATTGGACTACTAGGTAAATTAGACTCGGCATATACGGTATATGGTAATAGGTATACGATAATGTTATTTTTTGCTAAACATCTCAATTGAAGCAAACTTTTAATATAAAAGAGATAATGAACCTACGATTCTCGGGAATGTGTGCGAGGTAGACATAGACATACTATACATGTCTTGAACGAATCCCTCTTCCTCGTACACATTGCCGAGAATCGTAGGTTCATCATCTGTTTTTTGTCGAGAGCTCGTTTCGTTGAGATGTTTAACAAAAAATAAAAATTTTATTTCATTTCGTGTAGTATCGGAGTTACTGCGAAACCATCTTTAAATGGAAGACAGACGAATTTATGTAATATATCATCGACGCGATAAGATTTCGCTACGTTGAAACTTCTTACGAAAAAAATCCCTAGTTTGGAAGATTTAATAGGTTTCTGATAAAGGTCTCGCTTGTACTTGAACGGAGTACCTATAATTCTATATTCTCCGGCAATGAAAAGGATTGATTTGATCACTAATATTTCTGTCCCACAAGCTACTACATTATCCGGCCTTTTTATTGATATTTTGAATTTTTTCGTTTCCAGAGCCTGACATTCACGAGAATTTCCAATAAATTTGGGTTTAGGAATAAATTTTTCCTGACAATTAGTTTTACGAATAGAACTTAGTTCTTCAAGTCGATTACTCAGCTGCTGCAGCGGCAAGCGTTTCGATCGAATAAGTCGTTTCAAATGGCCCAAATGATTTTCATACACAAAGCAACTGTATTCTTCTAATGGGCCAAATCGTTCTACGTCGTCTATGACATGCAGCAGCGAATGTACATTATATACGACAAAGTTTTGTCCGTATATCTTAGCACCTTGAGTAACGAATTTTTCGATCATATCTTGCGCGATGTTTCGAAAACGCGAGAACAAGGCTGTATTCGATAGAATATACACGGCGGCAGACAATAATAAAAAATGTTTGTACTTTTTTCGATCTAGCACATCCCGCATTACAACAGGGCCGGAATATAACAAGAAAAATCTAAATTCTGTCGCTTTCCATCGATGCAAATCCAAAAATCCACGGGGCTTTCGAGGAAACTCTGCCGGAACATATCGCGCCAATAGTTTCATTATACGTTCAATTTCTAACAAAATATCCTTAGACAATTTGCAATCACGTGAACCCTCGACCCAGTATTTAAGGAGCAACCTCTTCAAAATTCCCAGGTAGATTAAATGCATGGGATCTAAAGGAAATTGGGAGACTAGTCCCACGTAAAGATCTAAAAGAGGCGAACGTCCTTTAACGTGACGATCGTTTTCACTAGGTGCAACAAAATCACTATCTTTTCGCTTCTGGAATTCGGTGTCACATGGATAACACAGTTTACGGTTGAGATGAACTGCGCGAATCTTACACCTCTCGCAAGCATCCTTACCCGAATGTCCTAAACACATTTTCAACATAGATCTCGCGGGCGCGTCACACGCGAATAAACCAACTCTGACAAAGTATTTGGTGCCATTAAACTCAAAACCATTGGTGCTTAAACGTGACGTTTCTTTAATTAAATCTCGTAAATATGAAGATAGTGGCATCGGTTTACCCGTACCATAATAAACACCAATTACAAATGGGCTATCATCGATCATTGAAATACTGCGTCCCAAAATTGGCCAAAATGATGTTCCGCTACTTTTATAAACGGGAATCCCATCAATATTAAAATCAACTCGCAACGTATGTTCAGGTGACAGTCCTTTTTTGAGACCTGACTCGAGTTTTTGTCTCAAGCATTTCTCCAAACCGAAATAACACATTTCTCCGTTGTCTAAATTTAACGTTTCAATACGTCGTGACGTGTGAAGTAGAGTCCTAGCACTTAAGGGTAAGATAGGATGTGCTGGTTTCAATAATGCTAGCAATTGATCGATCGCGTTATGTGTGATGTTATTTGAAGATGCCCAGTCGCGCAAATTTTCAACAAAGTTCGTTTCATCATCTAAATGCACTTCATCGCTGACGGAACTTGAATTATCTTCAGAACTGTACAACGTAGCTTTGATGCTATCTATGTCACTTTCGATGTCTTTGAAATCTTTATTATCGCGGTTCGAATTAGAGTTTTCTTCATTCTGTTCATTACTTTGATGGATATGATCAACATCATAATCGCTATCTATAGAGTGCACATATTCTCCGATACAAGACACATGTTCATGACTAGCATCTTTTAATTGTGATTTCGTAAGGTGCTCGAGTGCACAATTATTGCCTGCAATACTCAGTAATACTTTACGAGTATTTATAGCTGTTTTGCGACGCAAATGTCGTTTACTCAGAACTTTTAAATCATGAGGCATGTTATAAAACTAAATAATAATACACACCAGACAAGAAATGATGTACGCTTTAACGTGCTTGCCTTATTTGTCGTAAATATCCGCACACCACTCTGAAAACTAAAAGTTAAATGAACCTAATGAACGTAGTACGTGAGTCAATACAGAAGATTCATAGCAATAAAGCTTTTACACGAGTTAGCGCAACAATTTATATAAAATTTTATTGAAAATTAAGTAATTTGATCAAAAATGCTGTTTCGTGTATATTTTCTTGGATTTGGGCTAAATAAATATTAAAAAGGCATTTGTAGCCGAACAATTTTGTAAACACGAATAAAAAACGTGGTCAGCTACCCATCGAACGTATATAATACGCAGGTAATGAGTAGTTTCATTCTATTGGATTTGACTCTGACATTTACCGATAAACGCATAGTATACTCATGATTTACGTTCAGTAGTAGGAATCGTGATATATTTCAGGACTAGATAGTACTGTTACTAATATTATTATTCTATAGTACTTATAGTTCTATGTATCGCTATTTATTGTTACTACAAATTAAACAAGATCGTAGTTTAACGTTGAACCAATTCTGGGCCGATGTCCTGCTTATATTCTAATACTTTTCGAATAGTATATCATGACGCCTACTACTGAACGTAAATCATGAGTATACTATACGTTTATCGGTAAAGATCAAAGTCAAATCCAATGGAATAAAATTACTTGTTACGAATTTCCTGCGTATTATATACGTTTGATGGGTAGATGACCACTATTTTTACCAGTGTTTACAAAATTATTCAGGTGCAAATCCCTTTTTAATATTTATTCAGCCCAAATCCAAGAAAATATACACAAAACAGAATTTTGGATCAAAATACATAATTTTTAATAAACCTCTATATAAGTTGTTGCACTAACTGGTGAAAAAGCTTTATTGCTACGGATCTTCTCTATTGTCTCTATTGTCTAACATGACCGTCTTCTTCTGATGGATAATAATTGTTATTTTCAATTGAAGGGAAAAGAAAATAAAAAATATTGTCAAAATAATATTTCTGTGATTTCGATGGCACAGAAATATTTACGTGGCTGTATTACTATACTTTGTTACTTTGGAAGATGCTACGAGTTCATATGTATGTTATAGATATGTTGAAACGGTATCTAAAAAAATAATAAACACGAAACCGATTTCAAACAATACAGAGCAAAAGTTACTAATAACCGCATGATCACATGGGATGATTATTAACATGAAGTTTTCCTCAAATTCGACAAGAACTAATATAATTAACCTATAATATACGTATCATAGTAAACTTAACACATATAAATAACGTTTAAAAACAGTTCAAAAATATTCATGAACGTTATATAATAAACAATAAACTATTCCATATTTTTATGGTACATCGTTTGGTTTAGAGAAAAAGACGCAGAACATTACACATAGTTTCTTTTGAAGAAAGAAAAGAAAGGAAAGAAAAAAATACAGAAGAGACAGAATTTGAGTTGCAAAACACATTATTTTTTCAACCAAGAATGCTCGATGTATTAAGACAAAATACCACCATATTTGGAAAAATATGTAGTTGTACTTACCAGCGTTATTTAATGACGAATTTGCTTCTTCCGTCTAGGCCGCAGATTAACAATAGCTTCTCACCTTTTTTGCTACACGATCACCGATCGATCCGAGCACCTCCGCATTCGGTTGACGAATAACGCCATAACCAGCGCCTGAGGCCAGTTGCAAGGGTGGGGATGAATATAGGCTCCCAGACAAAGACAAAGATAGAGGAGACGCAAGAGCGACAGAGAGATCGTGCCCAAAAGGGAATCAACTTTGCCATATATGCCCGTGTTATTCCGAGCTGTCCTTGTCTTACCACTCGCTATACTTACACTTACTGTATGAATGCGCGGTCCATGGGATAAGTTCTGTCTCTACATATAATTATTGCGCTCTTACTCTAGCTTGCAGCGTTACCGACGCTGACGCACCAGAGCAGGAGAATAATATATCAGTAGTGACACAATGTATAACGCACAGAACTCCGATAAAATAGCGCGAAAAATAAACGTACAAACGACGTTAAAAATGCGACAGGATATGATGAACGCTTGTTTTAGCAAGTACTCATACAAGATATTGAAGTCTTGACGTAATTCGTGCCAAATAATGAGATTTAATATATTATAATATGATAACCAATATTGTGAAATAATTATAAAAATGTACAATAAATTATTATTCTTGGTACGAAATTATTCACGTTTCGGACACTTCTTTATTCTCTTCCTTTTATTGGTTATATCTATGTTCCATGCACCGGTAAATGAATACAAGATCAGTGTTCAGCTTTAGTTACCACATAATATTGGCATCAAAATAACGGGTAATTAAAGTCCATTTTTCGGAAACTAATTATAAGATAATCAACTGATTTGGCCACCGCTTGGCATCAGGCGGTTCCGCATACATGAATACTAAAAGTGCGTTCATAATCTGAATATTGTACTCAACGTTGAATTTTCCTCAATCGTGTTGAAGTAAAACAAGTATGAACCCATTTGATCAAATATACATATTATACAATTCAATGTATCTTGAAAATAGTCCGATATTGAATAAATTTCATAAACGGTTATTGAACGTAGATCACAAGTAGCAGTAAAACGTGAACAATAATCGTTGAAAAAATACGTTCATCAAACGATGAATATATTTCTGTGCAATAGTGGAAAACCGCAATAATTAAGCGCTTAATTGGGGTTGCTGGTAGTTGTATGATGAATGTACAATATATATATATATATATATATATATATATATATATATATTAGGGTGTGTCGAAAATGAACTTTTTTTTTTCTTCGCTCCTACCACTCAAAACTTTAGGTTTTGACATTAAAGAGGTCCTCGTTCAAGGAGGGCGCTGTAGCTTGAAGTTTAGAAGTCGCTCAACGAGGATTTAGGTTTCCCATCTAATTAACACGTAAAAAATATTGTTTTTCGTTCAAAATGATGTCAGGCATCCAAAAAATTGGCGATTTCTGTGCTTCTTGGCTTATTTGAAAGCATGACTCATCCCCTAAACGATGATAGGTCGTTTTTCGACTTACCTTGTACCAATTTTTTTTACGCCACTTTTCGACCACAATAGTCACTTTTTCAAGTTTACAAAGTCTCCAATGTATCAATGAGTTCAAAATGAATTGCTACAAGTATTGATTCTTGATTCGAATATAAATAACCAATTCCAAAAATTAGTGAAACATACAAAATTTCTCAAAATAAACATGGTTTTTTGAATAAAATTGAAGATACGGAATTTACCAATTTTTAGAATTGGTTATTTATATTCGAATCAAGAATCAATACTTGTAGCAATTCATTTTGGACTCATTGATACCTTGGAGACTTTGTAAACTTGAAAAAGTGACTATTGTGGTCGAAAAGTGGCGTAAAAAAAAATTGGAACAAGGTAAGTCGAAAAACGACCTATCATCGTTTAGGGGATGAGTCATGCTTTCAAATAAGCCAAGAAATACAGACATCGCCAATTTTATGGTTGCCTGACATCATTTTGAACGAAAAACAATATTTTTTACGTGTTAATTAGATGGGAAACCTAAATCCTCGTTGAGCGACTTCTAAACTTCAAGCTACAGCGCCCTCCTTGAACGAGGACCTCTTTAATGTCAAAACCTAAAGTTTTGAGTGGTAGGAGCGAAGAAAAAAAAAAAGTTCATTTTCGACACACCCTAATATATATATATATAGATGTTGTAGACACCAAGATTGAAAATGAATTTCATAAACGTCTATCACGCGTAGATCAGAAATACCAATAAAACGTACATTATAATAGTCGAAGATATACGTTCATAAAACAATCAATATACTGCTGTGCAATGGTGAATAGGAAGTATGATAAACGTCTAATTAAAGTTGCTGGCAGTTGTGTCATGAATGAATATTATATGTTGTGATTACCAAAATCATAAACGAATTTCGTGAACGTTAATAGCTCGTAATTTGTAAATTCAAATGAAACGATTCTGATAAAACGTTGAAAGATGGAGTACCAACATCGTTAAACATATAAGTTTTAAACGATTTTCGTACGAATAATGAACAAATATACTATACGTTGCTTTTGCTATAATAATACGTATTTTAAACTTCTGTATAATGAAATACGCATAATAAACAGAGTAATCATACGAATAATATCCATCCGAAATATTACAGTATATGTGATACGGTTGAATTTTATACTTATACCATTATTAAACGACTTCGACGTTTCATATACGAAATTTATACTGGTGTGTGTTTATTGGGCTTAGATGTATCGTTCACGAGTTCCACCTACACAAGGTCTCGTTTTCGCTCCTTCGTCGACGAGCAAACAATTGACACGTGTCTGATCTTAGCAAATATGGAGCGAGCTCTTCGAAAAACTGAAAGTTTATCAAATATATGCTTGGTTATCGAATCTTAACATTCAACAGTATTGTACAAACAAACAAGGTCAAAGCTATGAAAACGTATAAACTGATTCGTCAAAATTGCGAAAAGTGATATACTTATGGAAACCGAATTATGAAACGAGACGAAAACGAAGCGAAATTCCTATTTGCATGCTCGGGATAAGTTTTTTGTATCTATATATTTTATTTATACACATAATATATACATTTATACAAAAAATAATTTGATTGATTTAATAAAATTATTATACCTTGCCTTCTATCATATTAAAATGACGACGAAGAAAATTTAATCCAAGAAATTATTCAATATTCAATATTCTGTTACGAGATATTTATCAAATTTTCAGGTTTTCGGAAAAAAAAAATAATTGAAACAAAAGATAAATTACATGGAAATTAATATCCTTGTTACGTCTGTCTTATGAATCACACATTCTCTCAACCTCGTCGATGATCTATTAGCTGTTAGCAGATTAACTACCATCCATATCCTCTTCATGGTAACCCTATAAGTCTACAGCCTATCTTCCTGTTTCTATCACGGCGCCACAGTTGTCTAGACCTTGAGTGTAAACTGGATGGAGAATTTGATATTGGGGAAATACATATAACATACGATATATGTATACATATATGTCGAGGATGACGAAAGAACGGAGTTGTCGCTGCTTTCTTCTATCATTCCGAAGAGTTGCCGATACAAAAAGAGGAACGAAGATCTGTTATCAAGAGAATTTTCGATCAGATTGACAAATTTTTTCTAAAATTGAATTCTGAATCTCTTTTACAAATTCTGTTAATCGTAGTTCAGAGTTTTCTTGTTAAATAAAAGGTTCAACACGCGTCCGACAGACAAAACACAAAGTTCGACATGCGATTGACTCTGACCATGAAATCTATTCAAATGACTTCTTGAATATTTTTTATTTTTTTTTTTGCTATGAAAATACGAGTCAAGATGAACAAAATCATCTACTTACATTTTGTCAATATGCTATTTTTTATGACTGTGTTTCGATTGAGATAAGAATCTGAAAAAAGTCGTGGGCGCCAATTTAACCGAGGGCTGAAATGTGAAAATAATCAATGAAATCAAAAATGGTCAGGATCAACCGCTTATCGAGTTGGCATCGCATGCCCCATTTATTTTTTCCTGTGAAATGAAATGAGAACCCAGCAAAACAATTACAAGGAAAAAAGAGGGTCACAAGTTGGTTGAGTTGGTATGGAATGCACCACGACGTAACTATCATTTCACGTCATCTACCTTGTCATCCATAGCGGAGGGTTAAGGCTGTGTTCGATCGAAACTAATTGCAACAGTTCCAAGCCTTGTTCTTCTCTGAATACTTAAGAGACACGTGGTGGTCAGGGTCTGGAGGCCTGTAGGGTCAGCGTTAATGTAAATTATACGTAAAAGAAATAAGTCTTGCGCGATTGATGGCAGTGAAGGATTTCTCAGTAGGTGATTCTGCGAGGCTCAGGCCTCGAGGCGCCGGCTAAAATTGGCACCCTGACGATTAATCGAGTAAATAATAAGTTGATTATCCACTAACATCCATCTAAAGCACATATGCTCGTTGTTTGAGAGGTTGATTGGACGAAAATCGATACTTCTTATTAATTTTATTACAAGAAGACACTCTTACATTGAGTATCTATCAAATTGTTATACCTACCGCCAGTCGTGAAACACGAAAATCTCTTCAAAAATACAACGACATCGGATACTGGAATAGTAAAGACGAGCTTAAGTATCGATGCTTTGTTACGAATCGCTGCAAAAGTTTTACAAATTCACTGAAACATATTTGTTTTTGTTTGGTAGCCAATTTAACATTGCAATTTGTTAATCGTATAATACAATATCGGTGTAATGTGGTGAAATTAAATATTTACGATGCCGATGTGATAGAAAAAAAGGCTTTTAGTGAATTTGTATAAAATGGGAATCTGTCAGACTTTTGACAATTTTCAAGCTACTTGAAATGAAGCGGCGAAATTAGCCAAGCTTCCGTTTGTGATTCTGTAAGCGATTCCTACTTTCGTATTTTTTTACCGATCTTTGTAGCCTACGCATATTTAATAAATATTTAATTTACTATGATTTCAGAATAAAGTTAATAAAAATTATCGGTCTTCGGCCAGCCAAATTTTTCAAAAGCATCTTATTCAACAACCGGATAATGCAAAACAAATTATTTTACGGCCATCTGGAGGAAAAATCGTTCTTTCGAAACTTCTCAATTGCAGTTCAAAATTCAATAAATCGTTATAAAGCAATTAAAGCGGCTCATATTTGGCAAACTGTTTTTTTAACACTTCCTTACATTACCGCTACTCACTTGATCCTCGTTGCCTGCAATTCGCAGCCAGATTTTGCGATTTCAGGAACGAAATTGTCAAGACACCAGCGAACACAAAAGGGCAAAATTTTAATGAATTTTACAAAAACTTGAACTTGAACCAGGAGATTTTTCGGAGTTGGCAGATCAAGCAAACCCTATTCACAGGGCGTTCAATCTCGAATCAAAAACAATATACTGCAAAATTTTCACACGTGATATTCAGTTGCGAGACAGCTTGACGCGCGCGAAACTGACTGCAATTTTGGCGCATCGGACGAGTTTGCTAATTTTAGGCACATCTTCGGACAGCTCTATCTTGAAAACTATCTCTGTAGATAATTATTGGCTGAGAAATAGTTTTGTAGAGAATTTTACAGTCGACAAGTGATTTCTCAGTTCAAAGGTACCTGTTCGTAGTTTCGGTGGGTTAGACATTGTATTGTACAAATTGAAAGAAATGGTTTCGAACTGACTGAGATTGCGCAGTTTGAAATCGTTAGCCCCGAAATTTTGAAAACCAAAAGCAAGCAAACTTCATACATACAACGCTGCGTATATTTTTAAATATTAATGCATTTATTCAAAATATCCATCTAAGTAATTAGCTTAGTATAAAAATTGTCGCTCAATCGCCAACTCCTGAGGTAATATAACATTTTTCTATCAAGCCGTGTATCCTAGGGATAATCAAAATATCGAGGTTCATTTTCGGAATTTTCATTCGGACATTGTTTGAGGTAGAATCACTTTCATATCAGGTAAAGTGAAATTGGATTGCATAATATTACGAAGGGTGGCTCAATGCTGTCCGATTACATTGCATTTGGAGGATCGGCATCGTGCTCGCGCCAACCATATAAATAACTAGGTACAAAATGGAAAAAAACCGGAATCGACGAGTGATCGCAATATTATTTATAACATTCTGTACTTGGCCCAATTTCAGAATGCGTCATAGCTGCCTACTTCGAAGGCTTGTTTTGTCCTACCTATGGAACCGTTGGTCGCCGAGTGACGGAGGCGATGATTTTTGGGCTGCTTTGGGAGTGTAAAACCTATATTCTACTGGTGCGGTGGTTCCGTATTCGACGGAACTGCATTGGAGTAAGAAATCGCAAGATTTCGCTAAGTCGAAGCTTGTGGAACCGGAAAAGCTCAGATGGATGTGCTTTTGCTGTTCGTGTATTTGTTTGTCAAGGCCAAGAAGCATGCCTGTTGCGAATGGTGACCAGTCGATTCATGGAACATGTACCAATCAATGATTCCCCGAAGGCCTTAAAACAGACGTTTCGACCGATGGTTATTTTGACTTATTTTATCATAAGCTAAAATTCTCAGTAAAAAACGGATTTGCTGGAATACGAGGACATATATTTCTGTATTTTTCTTGCGAAAGAAAATGACCAATTCTATGAAATTGAGAGGACAAATGTTTCAGGAACCCGGTGAAACCAAAAATTTATTTTTCATGGGAGAAAATCATGAAAATTGGTATACACAAAAATGCTCTCTGCGTGTACGAAAAACATTTGAATCAGATTTGATGCCAAGTACGTAATTTAATCATAAATTAATACACATATTATACATGGACGCCACGCTAACAATAAAACTGAATTCGTATTGCAATAAAAACTCCATATTTGAAAAACAAGGGCGCCTCCAGTTCGTTAGTTTTTTAATCAGAAACATTCAAACAAACGAAGTCTTTGATACGTTATCTTACTTTATAAATATATGTAGATGTATATATATAAATCATAGACATAGATATAAGCTGATAAATATATTATAGATTCTTGGTGATCGGTCAATTAAGAAAACGTAATTTTAGTGACGTTTCGACCCGGATATGGGCCCTCCTCAGAACGATTTATTTTAAAAAACTGTCAAAAATAACAAAAAAAGAATTTTATAGTATAAATCATGGTACTAGAAGTAATCGGACCTAAATATCGTAGATGTAATACTCTTAGAGCTATTAAATATTGTTGATAGTAAGACCTTATGATTAATTGAGATAAGGATGTTTTTTGGTGTTATTTACCTTTTGAATTAAGTAAGTGTAACAAGATGTAGTCGAATTCACAATTACAATTGGTGGAAACAGTGTTCTTTTGAGTGACGGTAGACAATGTCAATCTTCAAGTTATTTTATATGTGGGAGTTAAAAGTTGGTAGTCATTAATTAAAAAGATTAAAGAACTATGTTTCTTCACAGTCAGTATGTCATAGTATTAAAAGGTAATTAAAGAAGATCATTTTAGCAATGAAATTAATTCACAGGTGTCAATTGAGTGGAGGTAGGCTCTTCATAATTAGTTCTACATGTCTAACGAAAGATTGTTGGTTGAACCAATTGGATCAACAGGTGAATAACGACTGATGGGAGAAAACAATATAATCCAGAGTGAAGGTGAACCTATTATAAACAATTATACAAAAACAAAACAATAAATATTTTGTAAGAAAAGTTATGTAGAAAGGACTGTAAATGGAGACGAGATAATTTTTTTTAATAAATAAAAAATAAAAATAGTTAAGGTTAAACAATATTTGTTGTGTGGGCAGAGATTAGAGGTTTGTAAATATTGCTTAAATGTTCAACGTCTTGTCTGAGATTAACGGAATTGGTATGACCTACAATGTTGCACATTTCTAATAACAGTCTTCTATAGTAATTAGTCTATTCCATTTACAGTCCTTTCTACATAACTTTTCTTACAAAATATTTATTGTTTTGTTTTTGTATAATTGTTTATAATAGGTTCACCTTCACTCTGGATTATATTGTTTTCTCCCATCAGTCGTTATTCACCTGTTGATCCAATTGGTTCAACCAACAATCTTTCGTTAGACATGTAGAACTAATTATAAAGAGCCTACCTCCACTCAATTGACACCTGTGAATTAATTTCATTGCTAAAATGATCTTCTTTAATTACCTTTTAATACTATGACATACTGACTGTGAAGAAACATAGTTCTTTAATCTTTTTAATTAATGACTACCAACTTTTAACTCCCACATATAAAATAACTTGAAGATTGACATTGTCTACCGTCACTCAAAAGAACACTGTTTCCACCAATTGTAATTGTGAATTCGACTACATCTTGTTACACTTACTTAATTCAAAAGGTAAATAACACCAAAAAACATCCTTATCTCAATTAATCATAAGGTCTTACTATCAACAATATTTAATAGCTCTAAGAGTATTACATCTACGATATTTAGGTCCGATTACTTCTAGTACCATGATTTATACTATAAAATTCTTTTTTTGTTATTTTTGACAGTTTTTTAAAGTAAATCGTTCTGAGGAGGGCCCATATCCGGGTCGAAACGTCACTAAAATTACGTTTTCTTAATTGACCGATCACCAAGAATCTATAATATATTACATACGAGGTCGAGAATTCTTATTCATCAATAAGCTGATAAATAATTCACTATTCAAAGAGAGTCTTTGAATTATACGTATGATCGAAGATAATTATTATTATTATCCTAATATTGCAGTATCAATGAATGAAAAAATTATACACAAAACCGTCCGTGTATCTGAACCCTGTTCATTTTAGTTCACAAATTTAACTTCAGAGCTGCTTTTCGCTATCTATTTTCAGTCTCGGTTTCTTTTCTAGTTTATGTCTTCTCGATAAGCGTCTTTATTTTATGTTCACATGTCAAATCGTGAACGAATAAATGAATTGCTTAACAAGGTGAGTTTAAGAATGCAAAACTATTATCGTCATTCTTTATTCTGTCTCATAAAATTGTCGTAAAATTTATAATGTGATATAATATTCATTGGCAAATACTTGGCCTTAGTGAATTCTTTCTCTAGAATACAATCCTAATTTTACAGCCACACATTTCTGGAATTTAGTGGATCCGGTTATGTAAAAATTTCTTACATCATCCACAAATCAACCGATTCACTGTTTGAAATTGGTAAACATTGGCAAATACATATGAGGGATTCTCCGTCAACTCGGCCACTTTTTTTTCGACCATCTCAGATCTGCCCCATAATTGGTTGTATCAAAGTACTACTAAAAGGTGCTCTATGTGAATTTTGTCAGATTTTTTAATTCGTTATTTGAGAAATTGTCGTTTTTTTCAAACGAATATATCTCGGAAACTTGAAGTAACTGAAAAAAAATGACTCCACATAAAAGTTGTAGTTTTTTGTTAGCTTTCGAAAGGAATTTTTCAAAAAATTTTTACGTTCCGGTAACGCTGATTTTTTACCAAAAAAGGAAGAAATTATTTTTTTTATTCAGAAAGGACCCTTTTTTTTTGCTAAAAAAATTACAGAGTCTTCCAATATGTGTGACAATATCGCCAAAAAATCGCCAGAGTGGCACGGATCGAGGTTTTAGGATAAAAAAAATGAAGCCACACAAATTAATTTTTTTATACCGGAACCTCGACCGAAAAAAACGGTCCTTTTTGAATGAAAAAAATAATTTCTTCCTTTTTTGGTAAAAAATCAGCGTTACCGGAACGTAAAATTTTTTTCGAAAATTCCTCTCGAAAGCTAACAATAAACTGCAACTTTTATGCAGAGTCATTTTTTATCAGTTACTTCAAATTTCCGAGATATATTCATTTGAGAAAAAAACCGCAATTTCTCGAGTAATGAATTAAAAAATCTGAAAAAATTCACATAGAGTACCTTTTAGTAGTACTTTGATACAACCAATTATGGGGCAGATCTGAGATGGTCGAAAAAAAAGTGGCCGAGTTGACGGAGAATCTCTCATGTACAAACAATTTATTCACTCTCAATCTGTCATGAGTGGAATTCAAAATGTACGGGCGTATAAAATGGTGTGATTTTCCAATGCCACCTTAAAATGCTAAGCGCATTTGGACATCCGCTTACTCTTGTCAGTTCAACCGTAACAGGCTCATTGAAATTTCAAAGTGGGAGTTTTATCATTTGTGGGCCTGACCGTTGGATATCTGACGGGGTTAACCATATATTTTCGCTATCAGATACATGAAATTCAATTACCCGAAGAGAGCAGATGACAAAAAAAAAAAAAAAAAAAAACTACTTGTCCACAAAGTCTTTTTAGAATATTTTACTGATTCGCTATCGATAGAGCTGATACATATATTCAACTATCCAACCTTAACTGTGATTCTTCGCTATAATCGAATCAGAAAAATCTTGGAACTTTCTTGATGCGAACCATCCGGCATGAAATTTATGACTTTCAAATTTGCTCGATATTCTACGAACGCTTGAAAAATCTGACCATCGTGCATAATATTCATGCTCTATAGTTTACGATTCTTGTCTCTTGCAGCGATTACCCAACGTATATAATCACACGTATAGTTAATTTTTTTTCACAACAAATCTTGCGTACATGCTAATAACTTGTTACTTGGCTGTTTCCACATTTATACTTTTTTCACGATTGCTCGAGTGACATGCTATACTTATTTGATAAAATAATTATCACCATTCTGATTCTTTGGCCGGCAATTTTAACTTCTGTTCATAAATGCTAACATACAGGGTGTCTCATTTTAATCAATCCAGTCAATTATCTCGAAAACCAAAAGTGTGAGTGAAAAATGTTTCGGACAAAAGTTGTAAGGTTCGAAGGAGAAAAGAAGATAAGAGCTTTAAATTTTCCGTAAATGGAACCGCCAAGGTCAGGTGAAGGTCAACTCTCTGTTTTCAAATAGAACAGTATATTTTTTTTCATCGGCACATGAAAGGGCTTTAAATTCTGCATCAAAAAGTACCTACATGCTTACCACCTAAATTCCACTGCTGATGAGATACGATACCTTTACCTTTTTTTTCTAAATATTTATATTTTTCTGAAACTTTTATATTTAATTTTATAGATTATTTGATTTTTTTAACTTTTCAGTTCCAAGTTTTACTATTTTCTTACGCCCGGCTTTCCCATCTTCTTCCACCACCTCATGTCTCTACCTGTTAACTCTTCCACATTCCTCGCAGTAACGTTATAGTCTGCATCCTGTCTTCATATTTCTATCCAGTCTCACGCCACTCGCTATTGCCCCTACTCTGCTAATTCTATTCTCCAGTATTCTGAATTCTCGTACTTTTCAAAAACTCGTACTCCTTGCCCCAAGACACTTTTATTCCGTCGTCAATCAAAGACGATTCTATTCCATCCTCCATCAAGCATGTAACTTCTAATCCACCTTTCATCAAGTACACTTCTATTTCAACGATCGTATAATCGCCTTCAACTCCAACTTCCAAGTTCAATCTCAGTTCCAGTTTAAATAATCATTCGGACGTGAAGTCAGCATATCAATTGTCAGCAAATTAACAATAAAACGGAATTCTCTTCGCATGCAACCGAGTTCTATAGTTCCTGATACATTTTAGTAATAGTTCTGGCGAAATTTCCCGAAAAAAGTAAATCGAAAAAATGATCTGCCAACTTCCGTAGCGATTATAATGTATTGCGCTCCGTAAAACCATGATATGATATCTTCAGGTATTTTTTTACGGGAGTTCTGAGGAGTTCCAGGAAAGTTCTGGCGCGCCCGAGGCTTTTCAGGAATAGTTCTGTAAAAATCAATTTCTTAAACAATCTTTACAACGCTTTTACAGCATCGCACTCCAAAAAGTCGTGATATGCCAGCTCGAAGTATTTTTTTAACGGGAGTTCTCATAAGCTCTCTCGAGCTGGCATATCACGGTTTTTTGGAGTGCGATGCTGTAAGACCTTTGTAAAAATTGTTTCAAAGATCGATTTCGACAGAACTATTTCTGAAAAGCTTCGGACGTGCCAGAACTTTCCTGGAACTCATGAGAACCTCCGTAAGAAAAAATACTTTAAGCTGGCATATCACGGCTTTTTGGAGTGCGATGCTGTAAAAGCGTTGTAAAGATTGTTTAAGAAATTGATTTTTACAGAACTATTCCTGAAAAACCTCGGGCGCGCCAGAACTTTCCTGGAACTACTCAGAACTCCCGTAAAAAAATACCTGAAGATATCATATCATGGTTTTACGGAGCGCAATACATTATAATCGCTATGGATGTTGGCAGATCATTTTTTCGATTTACTATTTTCGGAAAATTTCGCCAGAACTATTACTAAAATGTATCAGGAACTATAGAACTCGGCTGCATGCGAAGAGAACTCCGTTTTATTGTTGATTTGCTGACAATTGATATGCTGACTTCACGTACATAGTAATGGCTTGGTACAATTTAAAATTTATTTACACCTGGGTCCTGACTCCTGCGCTTGATACCAACCAACAACACACTTTGTGATATTCCAAAAGATGTTCATGACTTTTAACACTAATGATACACTTCCTACGCGCACTGAGAGAAATTTTTAGTTCCGGGTGCCACGCAGTCCTTAAATATTTTCATTTTTTACCACAATCGAAAAATATAGTTCTAGGTACAAAATAAAAATTAGTTATCCAGCTGTTACCGGAAAGTCTAGTATCCGTTACTATTCTTTCTCATTACGATCACTGTTGCTATATTTTCTTGTGAATGTTGCGAAAATTTAATGCTTGTGCAACAATAAATTGATGTTAAAGCCTTGTTTGACTAAAAAAGTAGAGTAAACCTCATAAACTGATTTTGCGTTGCAATTACCAAAAAAGGATCGACTATAGCGCGAAATGGTTACGCGTACCTCGTTTTCCGTAATTCCAACAATATTCAAACAGTTTTTTTAACGATACCTGTTTTAATCAATTTCTCTAGTTACTGTAACAAATGAAATTTTTCTCAGTGCGACTAGCAGATAAAATTTTGGACTACGCGCATCCATGCGTGATAAAGATTGTTGAACGTATACTTCTGAAGAATTGCACTGCATGCTGGACAATTTTTTTCGTGGGTCTTTTCACGCAAAATCAATGATGAAGATGAGTTGGTAGCCGGATCACCATCAACGATGAGATAGTTCTGAAGGGTTTTTCAGATAGTATCTTCCAACAAAAAATCTCAATTTAAAATAAGACCCAGATTAATTGGTTGAACGTCCAAATTGGAGTAATTTGAGAGAATACATTTTGAAGCTGGAATATGACATACTTTCGCCAATACGTAAATTTGTTTCTACCCCGGTTTCCACCTTATAGTGTAAAGTGTTGTAAAAAATTAAATAGTCATAAAATAATGTGCAAACTCTTTAAAAATCGGGGTAACGTATATATCAGCAGTGTTGGAATGTAACTCACTTCAATCTGATTGCTTTTACATACTTTATTACAAAAGTAGTAAAAATCGCAAGTGACAGATCCTCCGATATGCTATTCCAATCCGGACAAGCACCTGATGTCGTTTTATTCGATTTGATTCGACGCGGGCACGCTTTACGTAGTTTTATATTGAGAAGTTGCATTTGACCCCGGTAATAATTCGTTCGATACCAGCATTTATAAATTTAAATAAGTTGACTTCTGGCCCCACGCAGACAAACATAATACATCGGTTACTCAACACATACAGAAGGGTGACTGCAGAGTGTGTCGCGTCGTTACGGCAACGAAGCTGTTTTCCAATATCTCTAAACTTATGTAAAAAGTGTCCACGGAACATTTCTGACTATGAATATTTCCCACCGTTGTGAAAAGAAATTCGAAACCTATGATCAAAACCAAAAATATATTGTACTGAAAAAAAAACACGTTTATAAGAGAACGCGGGGCACGATGGACCCTCGAATAATTTACCAGAACAATTTTTTTAAAAGGTTTTTCAACAATGATATTCTAGACAAAGGCCATTTGCTCCGGAATATAAATTTTTTTGCTTATACACATTGATAGATAATTAATGATTCATTCGATGCAGGCGGAGTTAAAGCGTGCAGTCATTGGAAAAAAAATAAATAAATACACCAGCATGTTACGATACAAGTGCGCAAAGTATTTAATTCTTGCACAAGTGTTGTCGTGCAGAAAACGAGTGCGAGGGTCACACACGCGCACGCGTATCGTATTCTGTATTTTGTAATATCTGTAATGGGAAGTTCAACCCCGCCCACTGAAGAGCGAGGCGGATTACCTAACAGAAAACCGTATCGTAATGAACATTAGCCAACAATTTTCAGCATTACCTAACGGTCTTTGAAGTGTAGGGCAATCGGGCGTTTCGCCCGTACTTTTCGGTACGCAAAGTCAAACTTCCCATGCAGGTGTTACGAAAAAATTTTCAAATCTTTTTTTTGGAGGCGATCCGTCGTGCCCTACGTTTCCCTACGTGTGTGATTGTAACCCAGGTAAGCAGAAGTATATTTGTGTAATATATTCTGTCGGTGTATACATACAGCTCACATCTACCGAAAGGAACTGGTGAAAATTAGCAGGCTGAACGACCGACTGCGCATGCGCAAGATGATTGAATTACTCTATTGGTCGGTAATATCGTACCGCGGCGATATATTCTTCTGGAAGGTTCAAGGGAGCCACTTTCCTTGAAACGAGGTGTCAGTTGTCAAACTTTTCCGTATCGATCAGCGAGTTGAGGTTACGTTTTTATAATAAATTACTCGCAGCAGCCAGCAGTCATCGATTAGATTGCCAGGCCTTCTTGAATCACTTCTTGAATTACTTGAAATATGTCTAACTTATAAACAAATTCGCATCGCCTACATAACCTCCAAAAGTCGCGTTTGGCGGCTGAAGCTTAGGTTGGCAAGCCTGCGTGAGAAGATGACATGCGTGTTCAGTAACAGTCTGCTAACTTTCGCCGTTTCTTCTCGGTAGATATGACATGTGTATCGGTATAAATCAGGTGACATGGATGGATCATCTCCTCGCGTGAGTGAAGTCAAAAGCCGGAAAAGAAATCGGATCGTCAGCCATTTTGAGAATCAATATCGGTAATGGTATAACGTGCCGTAAATGCCCGTAAATAGTGTCGGTGTTGAGCATTGCTCGTCAATATGGCCGACGTGTAGCGTATAAACAATGTTATGCATGCAGATAATAAAGAAGTATCGTTAAAGTGAATATCTTTAAAAAAATCTAAGGTATAATCCAAAAAACGATTACGTACGGTCTACTTTGACTGTGAAACGAACTTACATTGCCAAGGCGATTGAAGCAGTAGTGTGAGGAACTTCATGTGTATTCAACGTCACATGTCTGAAAACTGTATGTGCTAGTCGCAAAAGCTTTATGGAAACCCTGAGGAGCATGAATCGTTGACTTGTGAGAAACAAAACAACTGTTGCTTATGCGCGCAATTCAACGCTCGGTGAACCTGTAGCATAGGAATCCAAAGAGACTTCTAAAAATCTCTCTTATATAATTCTTTCGACCCGTTCGTCTCCGTCACTCATAAATGGCTTCGAGGAGGCTGCGTTCGGTATAGTGCTGATAATTTGTACTGGCACGGTTCGTAGCACAGTAAACATTACAGATCTATGATTATCCGGTTTCAGTACGAACGGTTATCGGAACAGTGCCAAAGAGAATTGGCGGTTGTAATAGCCAGCCTTATTATTTATCACCAAGGTCAAAGGGAGCCTGAATTACCGATGTGAAATTCGAAAAAAGAAGGTACGGAAAACGGTTGATCGCGAACTTTGGGGGCGTAGGAAGTCCTAGTAAAACAGGATACAGAAATAGGTAAGTTCAAGCAACGAAAATCGATATCGAAGGTATTACAGAAGGTAGGTCAATTGACGACAGCTATACACCTAGATACACTGTCAGCTGCCTCAATGTAATTTGCATAAAAACCCAAGGACGCAGTTACACCAGTCCAAAGTAATACACGTAGGATTATAATACCCTAGATAGGCGGTCAGGTACAGTATCGTGTTATACATACGTGATACTCGTACGTATACTTGGAATATTGGATTCTGCCCACCTTTTAAATAAGAAAGACTACGCGAATATAGTTAGAATTCAACACAGCTCGAAGGACAATGTTATACATTATATAGAAGGTGGAATTGCACCCTTTCATAAGTATATGAACACATTGAGTACGATAAGATGCGCTAAGCAGCTTACAAGAGTATTTCTATTCCAAAGTCTATAACTGACAAGTAACGACGTAAAAAATCTGTTTGTCCCAAAGACTCAAGTTTCAATTCAATGAGGTGACGCATTCTATTCGATGTTACACGCACGTGTAATTCGTATGAGTATGTACTATTGTAGGTGTCTACAACAATGCGTTAATAATACCTGTGTTCCTTCTTTTTTCCTTATTATATATATATATATATATATATATATATATATATATATATGTATAAAATTTGGTGACTGTACAATCAAACCCACTCACAATTGACGATTATATCATTATAAATTAAGGAGCGTGTGTACTTTGATGAAAAAAGGTTCGGCGCGAGAGCAACTAAATCTGCTATCGCAGGTGATGAAACGAATATTTGGTCATAGAGGCTTATTATCAGTTAATGTTATCAGAAATTTTACCGAGACATTACCGATCGTACAGGTGACCCTTATTGTGAGTTCGAATCCCTGGGTTGTCGAGGAGGACCTGAGCGGAAACTCGCAAAAATTGTAAGACGGATCACCCCGTTCAGACTCTTAAAGTAACGAATGATCAGTGTACTGAAATTGGTATTTTCGACGAACCACCCAGTAGAATAACTGTATTTGCGAAAGTTCATTTAACCGAACGCTCTTTTATTCGAAAAAGTATATTCAGAACAGTGTCGGCATTCCGAATGAACAGATCACAGAATGCAAAGATATAGAAAAATGAAAGTTCGGAAATAAAAAATTGACAGTGGCTAATACTACGAACAGCTAAAAAACTAAAAAAAAATACTTGTCCGGAATCAAAGTTCAGGAGGAGCAAAATATCGATCCACAAAATGCAAAAGAAGCGAAATCCCGAAAATCTGAAATGACGAATCTCCTGAGAATTTGGAATTCGTGAAATTCGTCAACTATAAGCTAGTTTTATCAAGATTATCTCGTTGTATTTGACAATCGTCTGCATCGGCATGGAAAAAAAGGAACGCAAAGGAATAGGCGACATATTTTTAATAACATCAAAACGGTACATCTTTTTTCCCGTACGTTCAATTTATTCAAAACATTATTACATTAAATCGTGTTCTGCATTCCTTATGCAACCGCACCAGCGTAACGCCATCTATTAGCTGCAACTGGTGACATTGGAAAGAATAAATGTGTTTCTAACGTCTTGCAACCCTTCCGTATTTTGTCCATTCTGTCTCCTGGGTTTCAGGATTTTGACCTTCCGAGTCTTTGGTCAGTCGTTATTGATAAACACGGATTCGTAAATTTTTGTAAAAGGCGGAAGTCGGCCGCTTGAAAAGTCGACTTTCTGACTGTTCGGTATTTTCGCAATACAATATTTTGCCCTTCGTAATCTTGCCCGTTCTTAAAAAAAAAAATTCTCAATTTTTATTCTTCTACAAGAGAACTTTTCGTATTTATGGTCTCTCTACGTTTTTAACCATCGGTGATTTGACTTTCGGGATTTCGTCCTGTCGAACTTTTGGTCTTTCGCATTTCTGTACCCCACCCGGTCCAGCTAAACCAGGGCAAGGTTTTCTGCTATTTTTCTCGTCCCTTGTACAAATGCATAATGATGGTTACTGATCCATCCCCTCCCTTCTTCTTCTGAGGACACACCTGAGGCCGGTGTTGGCAGTGATTATTATTATTACTATTATTCTTTGTTTGCGCGTGAAACATCATTGTTTTATCAAGCGATGTTTAGTTGCAGTGGCTGAATTAGTTAGGGGATTCATGCAGGTTACAATCGCCGGTAAAGTTTTTGTTTTTTTTGCCTAGAACCATGAAAGGGATCATACCGAAAAACATGACGTTTACGTGATAGTACGTAATAACAGAGGTGACCAATTAATTTTTTATTTATTTTTTTTTTTTTACTGCTAAATCGCAATCGTGAACAAGCACACACGGGTATCGCGTAACGTACAGAAGTGGACGTTTATCATTTACATCCTGTCGCGTTAAATACACGCAGTCTGGTGGATGGTTCGGTGTATTCTATCGTTATCATGTTTATCAGTGTACATATATACGAGCACACTTAAACATCGTATACGTAATAAGTGCTCGAGTAAACGTTACAGTGACGTAATTAGGATTCAAAAAGCCCGGTATAAAATTTCAATTCCACGGCGTTTCGGCACACTGCGCTAATGCGCATGCGCTACAATCCGTTTGCCAGGGCAACCAACCGTCATGACTGTAAAGTAAAATCAATTTGACATGAAAAAAACATATTCAATTCAATAAGTTAAATAAAATTAAATGCGCTTAATTTTGAAATAACTGTAGAAATTATGAAGGTTCGTTCAACGTAAAGTAATGTTCATTAACAGGTTCCCAGTGGTTTACTGTTTTTCTGGAATCGAAACTGGAACGAGTTTTCTTTCTAGGCAAATTTTATGCGCCAACGACTAGCGACGTCACTGACCGAAGATACAAACGATACGTTGATCGTAGACACATAAAATTTCTATAGAAAGAAAGCTTCTTTCGGTTTAATTAAAAAAAAGTAGTGAGCTACTGGAAACCCATTAATGAACATTAGCGTTATATTCTAAAAATATATGTATCTTTTTTATCTCGAAGGAGTTTCCGCCATACGATCTGTATAATTGATTTTTAGCGTCTGCTGACTTTCTGCCTTTTTTGAAGTTGTTACGTAAAACTACGCATGTTTACTTGGGATGGCCGTGATCAAATATACGAAGAACAAGGATGGGTGATGATTTATATTCGAAAAACATTTTTTATTATAACCACGATGAGATATAGTTTAAGCTGCAGGTAAGTATATAATTTTCAATGCCTTTGTAATATATATGGCGATAAATTTTATTGAAATAAAGTTTGAATGTATGGGTATCAGGCATTTTTTGAATTAACTACATTCTTTTTCATTGTAATTTGTAATAATTATTGGTTTCAAATCTCATTACAAACTGCAAATATTACCGGTGATTAGAAAATTGCTTATTCAAATTGTAACTGGGATTTCAAAAAAAAAAAAAAATGTAATTACAAATAGACGATTTAATTTGTACTTTAATTTTATAACTAAGGTTTTCCCAATTACAATCTATAGAATTGCAATTAGTGCTCTTTTCTAGCGACGGATTATTATTCAGTAGGTTATCATTTTTGTAGTAAGATCTGTGTAGTAATTTGAAGGTAATTATTCACGAGACGTAATTCATGGTGCCCAATTAAGCTGATAACAGATATTCTGCATTAATCGAAACGCAACTGATGAATATTTATAGATCATTCTTCAAGCCACCCAATCTTTAGCAAAATTCATTACGCGACTACAAATTATTGAGCGGCATGATAAATGTACCGTGTATTTACTGGGATAACTGAGGCCGATCAGTATGAAAAATATTCATTCGTCATCAACAACCAGAGTTAATTATACCATGTTAGTCGGGATGACACACTGTAGTTGCAAACTATTGATACGGAAAGTGCCGTCAAATGCATGGTATTTACAATACATCCATAATGATTCATTGAACAAACCGAATTTTCTTTACAATAAAACAAATCTCTGCTGTCTGAAAACCAAATTTCGACCAATTAAGACAGTGGTTTTAACAACCTATTGCCTTTGCCTCGTTTTTACATGTTCTGCATTATATTACATACCTATATGCGGAGTGCTAATGACCGAAGGGCTTAATGAGCATGCGTTAAAATTCGAGCGCAAGAGCAGTTATTATTATTAGCACCGCGAAATAAGTAACCACAAAAATTTTGACAGCTGTCGGTCATCTGAATTTATGAATGTTGGTCGCCCTGAAAAAACAACTGCTTTTGCTCTCGAATTTTAGCGCATGCGCATTAAACCATTCAGTCGTTAGCAATTCACTCTGTATGTATTTGGTCTCTTAATTCGCTTACTTAACTCCTTCACGTTACTATACTATTTTTCAATTCTGTACGCACTCGAAGAGAGGATTGATCAGGTTTGCAAAATGAACGCAGTTTATGTAAAATTATTGACGTGAAGTGCTCTGCAGTTAAATAAAACAAATAATGTCATTCTACTGAAAGGACTTTACCGAAACTGGAACCTTTCTTTATGCTTTCATAGATTGGAACACATGTTTTTCAAATTATGTTTTTAAAAATTCAATCATAACGACAAAAATGAAATAATACTGAGATTCGATTACGTATAGAGTAATTCTTTTGGATTTCAAATTAGAATCCATTATTCTCCGGACATAATCGTACCAATACGTACATGGACATATTTTTTCCTCAACTTATTGCCTATGGTAACAATTGTTGAATTACGCATTTCGCAGATCATGTTAAAAAAAAATTTATTTTTTCTCTTCAGCGCTAGTATTGTTTGAGAATGTTCATTTCCTTCCACATTATGTTTCCTTGGCACAGACTACGCACATTTCTACAATCTATAGCTATAATTTTCAGCATTATATTAAATAAG
This sequence comes from Neodiprion pinetum, assembly GCF_021155775.2. Classification (NCBI taxonomy): domain Eukaryota; kingdom Metazoa; phylum Arthropoda; class Insecta; order Hymenoptera; family Diprionidae; genus Neodiprion; species Neodiprion pinetum. The sequence goes on from NC_060234.1 coordinate 19,592,136, forward strand.
AACACGATTATACATCGATAGGTACACGTCCAATTTTCTCAACGCCATTGCCCACGGATTACTTGTTCCACGTGTGTATCTATAATAATTCAAACGTGAGATACACCAATACCTCGACATACATCCTCAAGCGTCACAGGTCTCCATCTATCTCATCTGCTACTTATCAGTTCTTTACATAAGTCACGCACACCATGAAATTCCCTTTGCAAGCCTCTGATAAAACGTCTAGCAGAAAAATATTTACGTATTTCTGAACACCACTAACGTATAATCAACGTCTTCAAGGAAATCAAAATGTCATACAGTTGGGTCAACAATTGCGACCGCCATACTTCCGTCGATAAATAAAATGTCTACTTACGAAAGGAGAACAACATATATTGTGCAAGAAACTAGCGCAGTTTCTCATTTGATAGCATATAATTGAAGATAAGTAATTAACCCAGATTTATCTGACAATCACCAGCAGTGCTTTGCAAATAATTAAGAGCTGGAAACAGTGATTTGTAATTACCATCAGGCACAGTTAATGGGAACTACGCTATCAAAGTTGATTGTTTTATGTGAAACATGCGTAGTAGAATCGACGAATTTTTGTACGGGATCGTCCCTCTCGAGAAATAACCTTTAAATACGGATCAATTCTAAGAAGATTTCAAGTCAGACTTCAACGTTTATTGCTCGACAAAAGAAAAATATCGAAAACACGGTGTGATTAAAATTCGAAACATCTCACCGAACATGTGAAGAATCAGGAACGCTTGGAGTTTTTAATGTGAACAGAATCAAGTGTGTACCAAACTTCATCAAAATCATGCGAAGTGTTTCGGAATATCGTGGTAATAGTGTTGAAATAGTGTTGTCCGAGTATATTGAGTGTAAAGAATAATTATAGACCATTTTTTAAGCTTCGAAGCTTAAATTGACGGTAATGCTAGTATCTTTTGGCAATATGATCGCAGGTTATTTGTTAGCCCACACGTATCAATAGCAGCTATTGAAAAATATGATATTAAAAATCAAGCGAGAAAGGATGATCACCTCTCTTAAAGACTTTTACGGTGGTTTCCAATGTTTTTTATTGCTAGAAAATTTATTTCGACGTTTCTAACGTCGAAACTGAAAGAATAGCCATAAACAAATTCTGATAATATTAGTAATAATAAAATGTGTAAGGAGAGTTCCTGCAGCACAGCACCGAAAGCATACAATATCGTATCAACATTGACAGAATGCATGAATACAATACTGGAAACGTATGGCAATCCGTAATGAGCGTGAAGCAAAGTTCACTACATTATTTTCCAAACAAGAACAGCTTCCGATCAAATACTATAAAGCACAACACCGAAAACCTGTCTTCGTAAATCAACATTCATTCTAATCAGTACCACACTGAGGAAGCGGATGGAATATTGAACCGAGCGAGAATTGCTTTGTTACACGAATCCAAACAACAATGCTACACTCGTCTCTGTACATAAAAACATGGAGTTTTTAAGTTCAAAGAAACAGTTCTTTAAAACAAGATGTTTCTAATTTGCAAAATATTGAGATGAAAACTTTCATATACATGCTGACACAAATTTCATTCACGACAGTAAGAATTCCTACAACCAACCTCAATGAGAGAGAGAGAAAAAATAACTTCCAGAGAGTTACTTCGTGACAGATTTCACACAATCACGTTGTTAAATGATATTAGTAACGCTGTGAATGTACGTACTTCGTACATATTACTATCTTTAACTCAACTTACACAACGTGCATTTGTCGATAGATCGACGTTGTCCAGCACAATTCAACTACCAGTAATATATCTGGGTAGAATTTTGTAGGTACCGTAATGATTGGGCCCTACAAGCCATTCAAACATACCGGTGCCTTGCGCTAAGCTCTATTACTTGGCACTACCATAACCGTGGGCAGGCCCACGTTTTACCAAATGGTCGTGGTATTTGTACCGTTACGAAGGCAGCACACCGCAATCACCTTCGCCATCATTACAGCTAAACGCTAGTTGCGCGCTACCTATCTGTGTATCAGGAATACTTAACTTGGATTCCGCAAGAAAATTTGGATTGGCAAATTTCATTTACTTATCATTAAGAAATGTCCTCATAATATCAGAGCCTGATGTTGACGGTGCCATTTTGTCACCAAATAACCCAAGTTTTCAATTTCTGCAAATAACATATAGGTCTGCAGCGAAATATGAAGGTTTCAAAGTACCGAATCTACATATGGTTTCCATTTTTTGCTGCAGGTACATATTACATGATATTTTGTTTTATTGTTCAAAGTTCAGAATTGGTTGTGTTTTTTTGTCTCCATTTACACTAGTTTAATCTGTTTAAATAGTATCCGTGCATACAAAACCAGTTCGAAGTGATAGAAAGAGAAAGAAAGATATCGCCTGACATTGTTTTCACATCAATGCGTGCGCCTGCGCAGTTCTCGTTGTGACTTCATGTCGCGCAGTACGAGAAGAAAGAAAACTATAAAATAACTAGAATTATGCTAGTGTGTTGATTGTCTGACGATTTCAATCTTTAAACCTTTTTACTTTTTTTGCAGACCATCGTAATCCGCAATACACCTGTCACTTGTCTAACCAATCGTAGGCGAAAAAAATACAGCCAACGATCAACCGACAGCCTGCAATTGCATTAGTTTTATATTTTGCCCACCAGATGTCGCATTGCAAGTGATAATGCCGATAGGTACGCTAGACAATTGCCGGTTATTACGAAACCCACAACATGTGCGTAACTGGAACGTAAGAGGCGATTCAGCCGATTATCGGTGAACAATCAAGTGACAAAACTAGCTGTACGAAATATTCCAAATTTCAGATCTCTGGGGTTCTTATTGTTTGCGAAAACACGTTGATTCATTTTTCCACTAGACTTTTGCTTCTAAAGTACAGCATTTCCTGTCACCGAAAAAAAAATATAATCCAACGTACTTCATGTGTGAAAAAGTTTGATCTTTCCGAATATAAAATCTATTTTCTAAAAGTTATGAAAATTAACCGGGAGAATTACACACGCGTTTTGTATTCAATTACGACTGTAATTGTACTTTGCGAAAGGGGTTATGAATATTAGTTGGCCTGTTGACACTTCGGTAGGTATGAAGCAACTCACAATTTCCAGTTTTTCGAATTTATATCGGTCGCATCCCTAGCAGCACGGCCAAGGGGAATTCTTTGATTATTAAGCCTCTTGTTAAACTAAGTCCTAGTATGAAAAGGAATTCAGCAGTGTTTATCAAAATCAAAACCGGTTTTCATAATCACATTCATTTTTGAAGTGGAGCCTTAGCTCTTGATTACTAATAAATTATACACGGAGAAGTTTAAATACGCATACGATTTATTTTCGGTTATACGGACAAAAAACGACCGCTTCGCAAATTTGTAGATTTTTATACGTACGGCGGCAACTGGCATGAATAAATTTCCAAAACTTACTCGGTTTATGCCGAAAACATACGGTATACTTCGCAAACGTATTTTCACGCTGCACAAGGCAAATGTGCGAAAGACTACCGTCACCGATTTAGAAGAGAGTCAAAGACAAAATGTTTTTTCTAGGCAAAATAGCGAGCAGTTATCGCACTCACCGAATTGGCGTAACGTTTTGGCCGCGTGCGGTACACGTTCTTTTTCATGTCATACAAGTTGGGGAGTAAATTTTTTTGTTCGATGAAAAAATTCATGCAAATACATTCATGTGCAATGAAAATACTCCGCAAATTTGAAAAAGTCAGCTGACTACTTACTTTTGAAGCAAAAAAAAAACACGATTCAGGACACAACTGATAAAGTTCTCCCTATTGAGGAAATTAGTCTTGGTGAGCTCGTTTGAAATACTCCATGGATAGAGAACATATTCAGGTACTGTAATTTGAATCCATCTACTCAGGTATGCTAAATTACACGAAAATGGGTCCGAATACATAAAATTGCTCCAAGTTGATGTACTTTTGTACTTTGAAGATTTTAAGATTTTCCAATCATGGAATTATTGGATTTGAAGTCAGGTCAATTCCAACTTTCTAAACGCAAATTTCCGTTCGAATTTTCCGAGATAAAAACTCGACTCTTTCACGACTGAAGAATTACGACGAAGTAATTTGTAGAGATGAAAAAGAACAACGTTGAAGAGTTTTTGTGGTGCCTACTTAACTAGGAATCTGTATTCGAATTATTTCAAATCGCAATCGCGGCTTCAGTGTAGCGTTCAAGAATTCAGAAGGCATAGATTCCCAATTTGATCTAAGAATGCTATAATTCCAAATGCGATAAGCAAAATGTCAAAATCGCATCATTTTCGTAAGAACCGGGTTTGAAAAATTATCAGGTTGGCTAATTCCGAGTGTAGCATTTACTTGCTGAACTCAAAATATTAAATCAAAAACCATTGACCTTAAAACTGCAAATAAGTATTTTCAATCTAATTTTTAATAATTTGTTATTTTCATCTGTTACTATTTTATTTATTGTAATGTAAAAATCACCCCATCCTCTAAACGGGTGCCACACGCTTTTCGGTATTTTGCTCTAAACGAAAACAACCGTCTCAAGTATCAACAACTTTTCCTCTTGATCTCGCACTCGATTGTATGTTTGGATGGGTAATTTATAGCAGCAAACAGGTCTGCAGTATTGTAAGGTCAAGTTTAATTCGTTATTTCGGCCTTGGAAGAGCCGAAACACGAGCACATCTACATTTGACAAGTTTATACATATACGAATTACATAATGCAATTGTGTGGTAATTGTTATCAAGAGAAGCAATACCCTTATGTGGTACTATTACAATATCTGGTAATTCTAAGTGAACGTTGCTCGTTAAGGCGATTAGAGCGTCACGGTCTTTCCTTCAAGAAGTTTTACGTTATAAAATAACTACTGTGTCAATGAATGGTAATTATAACAATCGGATATTTAGTGAAACAATTGCATCTAAACCACCAGATTTGGCTACATTCGCAAAAGCGAATTTATGGCGGAAGTTTGTACGGGACTCTCTACCTTAACGTCAATTTTGCATGTTTAGATGTACATATAATCGCCATCTATCTACGACTCGTAACTACAGATTAGTACGTGCGTCTGAAACAGAAGTTGAGAAGACAGAAAAACCGTTTCGAAATTTGGACCTATAATATTATTTGAGCCAACGATCTTGAACACGAATGAAACACCATTCATACTGGGAATGAAAATAAATTTTAGCAAATTCGAATAATACAATCTAAGATATTAAAGATTTAGGAAATTGTTTGATAATTAAAACTTTCAAACTAACTGAACTTTGATGTTTTCGATCTGATTCTCACGTTCGGGTAAATTTTGCTCGATAACGAGATCCGTAAAAGTTATTTGAAAAATATTCAAGATATTTAAAATTGCATGACAGTTAAAATGCGTAAACTTAGTTTGTGACGAACATCTGTCGTACCGTCGTAACACATTTCTATTTTTATCCACTCTTTAGATAGCTCTTTGTTATATTGTTTTTAGGCGATCTCTTGAGATATCTATGGTGAACAAAATAAGCCCAAAAGCATTGGAATGGGATTAAAAAAACAACAAGGTTCGCTCGTTCTTAACGTTCTAGTCAGAAAACCTTCCCTCAAATTGTCGATGCCGGTTTGTCTTATTCGAATTTCATCGAATTTCGAATCATGGGGCGAAATGACAGTGCTAGGGAGTTTTTCCCGTATCTTAACATTTGAATTAGACGGTTCGGACCGGCCGATTCATCCAGGGGAGATGCATGCACTGTAAGTTAGTTGTACCGGCTTGTACCACGACTTTGACGCCGAAAGCCAACGAAAAGAACATCATAAAAAGTTGTGGCGAAATAATTTATCAAGTTTCGATGCCGGTCAAGGACTTTTACAGGAATAACAATCTAGTTTACATCTCTTACGATCGGGGCTGCATGTGTTTTTGCTGACGGTCCCTAATGCGCACAATGTCATTCACCGTGTATATCTGATTCGATTCAGTTTATCCAATCACCTCATTCAGCGTGGGGTACACTTACGGGGTCAAATCGTCGGGAGTTACGAAGCACGGACTTGTGCATAAATAATAACACGCGTAGATGTGTAACGTAAGCGGAGCCGCAGAGCCACGGCTGGTATTCGAGCGCACAAGCAAATAGACAAATAACCAGCTGCAGCTGCTGAACAACGTCACAAAGCTTCTCTGGCTCACCTAGAACGTAAGTTTTAGCAAGGCCTGTCGTTTTCCATCGTTTAAAAAAGCGTCGGAGGCGCGACGAGGAAACTAAATATACGTGGAAGAGGCTTCTTACAAAAGCAGAAAGAAAGAAAGGTTCAGAATTTAAAAATCAATCTCCAACACTCGAGTATTTTATTACGGGGGGTAATTACTTCTCACGATCGCTGAGAAAACACTAAAATTAGATTCTCTCTTGGCCTACGGGTATTAAAATCGGCTAAACTTGTAATCGAGTAAGAAATTCCACAGAGCACGTTCACGCCAATGCCGCGAGATCAACACACGCATCCCCTTCTGATATAATAACCTCGTACTTGACTGCGAGATGTAAAATACGATCGGGAGGATCGGCTTCGAATTTATCAAATGACCGACGTTATTCAGCTGACAAAATAATCGCGAGTATGAGGAAACAGTTCAAACACAACGTTCAAAGGTTCAAGACGTATCGAGGAGTTTAATTTGCAAAGTATGAGTATGTTAAATACATAGTTACGACCGAATAACATACCGCTTATTTAAAACTGTTATCAGAGCCTGCGCAGATCTGTTATAAAAATTCAGCAGATAACGCACTTTTACATCCAAAAGCTTTATTGCTTCGTCCGAGAATAACACCAGAAAATTTGTTCCTCCGATTAGTAATAATTCAAATATACCCAACAGGATTAATAAATTTTCTGACATTATTATTGCATAAAACAGAATTTTTTTTTCTCAACTGCACTGCTTATGGCGTTTTAACGATACTGATACATAGGTTCTGGTAATGGGAAAATAAGTGACATTTAACTTGGTCGGTAAAGACACTCTGTAGCACCGTTTTAAAGAGATCTGCATACTCAAGACTTACAACGTGACGAAAAAAACGTACAAACGTGAAATCGTTTGAAAAGCTTCTCGCTATTCTAGTACGAATATATTCACGTCTCTGTAGATGAATAATTGTGAGATAAGTGCTATTTGGAAATAAATTTGATTTCCTTCAAAAAGAATGCCTTTTCTATAATATTTTACTTTGTGTACACCCATGAGGATGAAGTTAGTAACGTTACTGCAACGGCGCATGTTTAGGATAAATTACTTCGCACCTTCAGCAATGTCCGAAATAAATTTCTAAAGTAATTTAAAAAAGATTACTAAAGTAAATCGTGAAAAAAAAAACATACTCTTATTTTGTAAAGCCAATTGGGGTTTCGAATGAAATTTTTTTTTCCATTTTTAGGGGTGCACAATGCAGTGCAAGCCAAAATAATGAGGACGTATTTTTTGTTTTTCGTTAAAAATGATAATTTTTCACGTTACAGGTGATTTTTATTTCATACATAGATATATCTTAACATGGGTGACGTCACGATGTTATAGTTTTCAATCTGTTATATTAATGGCAATTTTGATTCAATCGAAAAAAAATACGTCCAAAATATTTTTTTCCAATCTACGAGAATATGAAATAAAAAAATTTCATTCGAAACCCCAATTGCTTCAAAACAATTCCAAAATTGCTCAATAATGATTTTTCCCCCGATGTTTCGTTACTTTAACGTTACTAACTTCAGCCTCACGATACCCGCTATCCGATCACGAAGACCTGTCACAACAATTGCTGAAGCATGGAGATTGCCGATGCGGATTCAAGCATCGAAAAATTGCCGTTTATAAAATTTTTCGTAAACGTAACGATTATCGAGGGAAAATTACCTTTTCGAACGACGCGTCCTCGAATCTTCGCGGGCACTCAGCCCCTGCACAAAACAAAGCATTATCGCTTCTCTTGGAGGGGAGGCTACCTCCCCCATGCACGCGGAGTATTCAGCTTCTTCAACGTGTTGAGATTGCGGGATTGGCTGTACGGAGTCCGAATGTACCGTCACTTTATCTCTGGCATAAATCACTTTTCGCAAAAATATTTTCGCACGTGTGCCGAAAAACAGGTTTACGTCTGTCTCCGGTATCGAGGCAATCCCTCGAGCAAGTCAAGGTGTCGGGTTTTCGGTGCCCACCTTCTTCGGGAGTTTTTCACTGCTTTCGATCCGGCCGAAAATGTTATCCAACCGCAACCGCCGGCACTGACGGAGAGATGCGATCGTGTGGGTATTCAAAGCTTCCTGCTTTGTGCGTTGCTTGAAATTCAACGGCACGTGAACGTTTCTAAATCTGTTTCGACCGTAAGCGATGCACCAGCTAATCCCACTAATTCAAGATTTACGATCATAAGTCACATGGTGTCGTATTGTAGCGTTGAATTTATTTTCAGCCAGCACAGCTGTTTAAACGGTTAGGTATTCGATTATCGTACCGTGGAAGAGTCTCGTTATAATCAGCGTTTCTATCCAGACCGATTGTTGTTTAGCTAAGCGTAAATCGGAAACACGATCGGTACAACGAATTAGTAAAATACGAAAAAAATCTACGTAACCATCCAGCCGGTATCAATAAATACAGTGCTCTGAAAAACTTTTATTCCATATTACGAAAACATAACACCACTACGTTTCATCTAAGGCACGAAACACTGGACCACTTTTCTTAAATCTCACATCTCGCGATGAATGTTTCAACGGTTACGCGTTTACGCCCGGTTGCAACTTGTATTATCCGTAAATTGATCGGATGTTGGAAAAACCAGCACAACACAACGTCGGCACACAGCGGCAACGTCAACGCGCTTCGTACACTCGTCGGTACGAATTCGCACTGGTTTCACACGTGTACACGACGCGTGTCCCAACCAGTATGCGGACTGGCTTGGTCGGCGCGCTGTTATCACGTCACCGGGCGACGCGTAAATTTCCTGCACGTCGACGACAAATTCACCGAGCACCGTACGACGATATCGGCGTGTATCGCCTCTCTGGCATGGCTCATACGAAAAGGCCGACAACGCGCGGACAGAGCGGATCGGGCTGCCGGACCCGTGCCTGTCTCATACTGGTAACTGCCACTGGTCGGACTCTTCCGTACCGGAGACCCGACCGTCGCGTCGCTACGCTCGATACTCTGCCCGAGCCACTATATCCCGTTCTCGGTAACTCGGCCCTCTTTCCCTCTCTACCTCTCTCGCTCTTTCCCTCTTTCCCACTTGGCCGATACCGCTTTCCTTACGTCGCGTCGTTCGGTCTCTCCCGTCAATCCGGCGCAACGTCTGTCTCTCTCCCTCTGATTGAAGTCGCCAACGCGTATTCGCCGATCGACTCTGTCGGCGCGTCGCTCGTGTACTTTCGTCTCTCTTACTCCATTTCACCTTTCTCTTCTCACTCTTGTTTCAGATTTTACCGTCATGCGTCAAGTTTTCCCGGCAACGAATGACGATCTTATTTTTAGCAATTTAACGGTTATTGGCTGCAGTCGTTTTTTAATCGTATGTTGGTAACGGCGAGAAAACGTTCGAAATATGTACAGCGGTTGTTGTTTGCGCTTGAGACAGGCAACAATTCGTTCCTGATAATACGCGGTGGAGAGGAAACTGAGAAAATTTGAATAACACGATGATGTAAATTCACAATTTGAGGAAAATTTTTATGATAAGAACGTTGGAAATCGCGGTAGATTCTAATGATTTTTCGGCTCATTTTACTCGCAGATCATTTATACACGAATTATCGGAAAAAACGATCGACAAATCTCACATTGTAACGCACGAGTGTAAATTCGTAACGAACATGTGTTGTAATCAACTTGCAGAAATCTATCTTCATCGCCTTCGTAGATAACAGTCTGTGAAATTATTTTCAGGTGATTACTGGAGATCTCTATGGTGAAGAAAATAAGCCGATAGACAATCCATAAATACATGATTTTTTTTTCTCAAATCGTTGAAAGCTATAATTACGTGTTCGAATTTGAATTTCCTCAGATTCATTTCTGCTTCGTAGTAGAGTTTTAGTTTCATTCGAGTTCATTGTCGCTGGCGCAAATAAGGTTACTGGACATTTTTTTAACGGTTTACTCTTTTTTCCTAACTTTTTATTCAGACGGTAAGATCCCTCAAGTATAAGAATAACGAAACGCGCACCGCCAGTCATGAGACCTTGCTTAGAAAGAGAGAACGAGCTATCCAGGGGTGTTCCATCCTCCTCGCATACAGTCGGATAAAAAAGTATCTAGCATGTATCAGTGGGCAGTCCCATACAATAACGATAATAATAATAGTTTTTAGTCAAACTATACGTACGAAAGATCCAAGCAAAGTGGGCCCCTACAGAAAGGAATAACATTAGACCAATTTTGACATCGCAATTTGTTTGTCTTTGGCCTAAAAATACATCTTGAGCGTTATCGATATTTTTTTAAATCACACTCGATTGTACGGTGGGCCCACTTCATCTGTCTCTCACTTACGTACCGTCGTACGATTGTGTATTGATAACGTAAGAAAGGAAGGAAACACCCTCGAATGTTTCTCTCTCGGCGTTACTCCCATTTCTAATTGTCACGCTTGGTGCACGTTACAGTATTCTTGTACTTCAGTAGGTGAAGCATATTTATCCTCAATTTATTTTCTTCTTTGAATTTCTTAATAGGGCCGACCATAAGTTAAGCAAGGTTATTTCTCAAGATTTTGGAACCTCGTCTTCCCCGTGCAAGGCTTCATAGACCCGCAGCCTTCTCCCACTCTCACATACTTCTTACGGAAAATTTTTTTTATCAAAGTAACGCCATGAAAGATAAAGAATTGTAAATAATTCACCGTCAGCCGTTTTAGGTTGAGGTTAAAATACTGATGTACGAACGCTGTAAGTGAATAATATTAGAAGGATGCCTCAATGTCGTCAGTATTCAGAATACTTCAGGCAAAAACGTTTTATACGTGATTGTAATTCGAACAATGGGAGGCTCCGTGAGGATGATATATGATCCATAATCGCCCCAAAAACCTGTACGTAATTTGCGGACAGCTCGTATGTGACGATTTTGCTCACTGTGTGTAAAAAAGATAATTGCGTATGATTTTAGTAAGCGATGAAATTAGTAAGGTTAACGTAACAAAGTGTGAGGGAAAAAAGTCATTATTTCGCAATTTTAGAATAACTTTGAAGAAGTTGTTTTTTTAAAATAAGAGAGAGTTTGGTTTATCATGATTTACTAAGTTTCAGACATTCCTAAACGTTCGAAGTAGATTTTTCCTAAACACGCTTCGTTATAATAACGTTACTAACTTCTTCTCATAATATACCTCTAGTTGTTTACAACACATTGAGATTAATTTTTATGCAAGATGTACATATTTACAGATTTTTTTAACAATTTTTATGAAAAAATAAAATATAATGAACATAAAACTGAATGTTTAGTTATAAAATGGACAGGATTGGTTTTAAACAAAACTTAAAAGACTATATAAATTAAAAAAACTTACGATACCTTTTTCTACTTTATTCGAAACTCCTGTTTAGTCTTCTTTCTTGTACTTACATAGTTCTAAATATTACTAAAATCGCCAGAAACAACTACTACTCAGGGTGGATGAATATTTAAACATCAACAGTACTATTAATGCATATAATTAACACAGAAATTGGAAGGTAAATCCAGTAGTACTAAGAAAATAGAAAAAAAATTCTCAGAAAATTCACGTGATACAATTTTTTAAATATTTATTTCATAGATTCGTACCTAATACCCAACGAAATTACTACTCAGTTTTGTCAGAGGAAAACCACAGCAGCCCTGTGTTACAGATGTCATGTTGTTGCAGTTTTCAAATTGGTGTATTTGCTTTATCACTATCATTATTGTTACAATATTGATTAAACAAGTGTTTCACAAGTGGTAGAAATTGGTCTCGTCGCGATAAGCTGAGAAATAGGCCAGGCAATTTAGAAAAGCAGCTGTGTATTTAAATATCATACGCCATGATGATTTTTATTACGCTTCAAGCGTGATCAACGTCACAGCATTTTTATTTCTCAATCTCACGCCTTATAACACTTTGTTTCTAATTATTTTGATAATATACTTTGTTCCACATAGGAACTATTTTTTTCATACTCATCCATAATTGTAACTCATAAACTCATAAATAATTACATGGCGTTAGCTGATTAATGTAAGTCTGAAAAAGGAGTATAAAGTAGTTCTCGGTAACTCAGAAACAACACAGCTTGCCATAAAAGAAAAAAATTTTCTACATAGGATCACAATATTCTTACATGCTAAGCTGTTAAATATCTCGGCTTATATTGCACACTGATGAATATGGAAGAATACGGAAACGTAAAAGGATTCATTTTTTTGCATACTTGTTACTTACATGTTTTTGTTATAGTTAAATCGAATAAACAGATTTTAATTTTTTCACGCAAATGAGAGCAGTTAAACAATTAAAGAACATTTTTCAAATTTTAAACCTTAAAACAAAGCTAAAACTAATCTTCTAACCGTATAATGATTGATTATTTGCGAACGTTACCGTATGGATAGCAGCTATTCAAAGTCAGCCTAAAAATCGACCTCAAAAACGTGAAAATCTCCTTGAAACGCAGTCGCAAAAGTATTGGAAATTTTGTCGAATCTCAGAATTAGTTTGTGAACCAACCATCTAAAATCAGATTTGATGATGCGCGTATCCGTCAGAAGTTATTTTGAAGCAACATGTAAGTTGGATCCGAGGTAGCAGCATCCTGGTAGTTAATATAGAAAGCGGAGCAATTCGTACGAAACACTAGGAAATACTAGCTATTCAAGAATTTGTGCTTGTTAATTACGTAATGCTTATTTGGTTGGTAACTCAAATTGTCAGAAAATAACGTTGATACGTCAATCGTGAATAAGTAACCTGTGGTTTTTAACTTCCTATTTCCGCGATAACGTTTTATAGTTGTGCGAAGATAAAGTTATTTTTTCAAATTTGCAGCACTTATTTTTTTTCCTTAATTTAGGAAAAATTGTTTCAGTAGAATTTAACTCGACCGACTTGAGATTCACTTTTCAAACCCTGTTCTACCTATTACGTTCTTTTTGTGTCATTAATTTTTGACTTGACTGTACGCTTAACGTGATATCCTTAATTAGAATTCATAAGAACAGTATTCGGTTGTTGATTAGAAGTAAAGAGGAAAAGAGTTGCAACTGAACAGGATGCCACATTTTTCGTTCCGGAAGTGGTAATTAGTATATCCAGATAATATTACTCATACGTGTATGATATTTATTAGTATATGCTAACGAAAGTTTCTCGTCCCAAGTATTGTATAAAAATGGAAGAACGTAGAGATTGGACGATAGCATCAGTGAGCTTCCGATAAGTTAGCTGACCCACTCAGATAACCCTACTGATGTCAGAGTCTAGTCGAGGCATAGATTAAAAAACAGATAGTCCGTCATATTGCAGAGAGAGTATTTCATCTCGATGTTTAATAGTTAGTGTCAACGTTGTTAAACAGTCCATTCGACGAGATATTTGTGGAGAAAAAACTTCTCTAGAATCATACTCGCGGAGTTGCAAGATATTGCATAAGAATAATTGTGACTTGAAAAAAGGATTGCATGCATACATGACTTACGCACGACTTCTAATTGGATATTATACAGACAGGCGTTGATAAGCTTCCGCGTGTTAAATATATACAAGTAGAGTCCACCGTTCACATATGATTTGAAATAACGATTTTCTTACAATTAGTAAGTCTGAGGATTGAAACGAACGTGCCAGAAGAAAAAAATTTGTTCTCTTTATAATTGCGTATAGTTCTACGTGATACTAAACTTATTATACAGAGTTATTTCACATCAAACCGTAAACAGCTTTTCCACACTCATATCTCTGTATCGGTTGCTATTTTTCTTTTTATCTTCCCCTAACAATATGTGTGAGGTATTTTACAATATCGACTAAATTTGAAGAGAAAATTCTCAGAGAGATATGATTTTCTTAAGATTTTAGCTACAATCACAACAAATAAACTGAAAAAATGATTTTTTTCCATGCTGATGTTACAATTGATTACACCAACTTTTCCAGCACGTTTCTTACGTAAAATTATCTGAGAAATGCGAAGCTGGGGTTCAAAATTCGATTTAGTGTTCTCGTGTACTGACAAATGATCGATTTCTCGTAACTAGACATGGTGTGTGGAACATTTCTGTATTCAGCTTACGAAATCGAGTTTTTGCAATTACACTACTTTTTGCAATACAAAATCGCAAAGGAATTTTCATAATTTTTTCAAAATACATCATAATTTTGGTAGGCTGTTGTCTACCACAAATTTGCGAAATTTTACTTTGAAAAATTCAATTACAATGTCTGGTAAGAATTAAATTATTCTTAATGCAAATTTAGTGATACCCATTATCAGCGAAACGTTATTTCCCATGGCACGGGCGTGAAAAAATTGCTTTCTGACGCCTGTTTTTGTTTTGTAAAGTAAAACTTTGTACGTCTGACAATGAGTTCGGAACTGCGGTATAAACTCTCTACACCGCAATTGCGTAGTTAGAAGTGCGAATTTCAAAGCTGTAGTGTACGGATTTTTCATGCCTTTGCCGTGAAATAGTACGTTGTCTTACTAGTGCGGAAAGTAGATTGCGTTACACATGCGGTTATTGATTCTGCGACAGCTAGTTTTTCTCCATTCCCAACGTAATCGACTAGGAAGAAACATTAGCTATCACAGAATCAATTTCCGCATGTTTACCTTGTAATGCACAATATTTTTTCCAACATCTGTGATGGAAAGTTTGTTTTGGCAAGCGATGACGGTACCACGGACAGCCTGAAAAATTGGGGTTAGGTAACTTGCGCTCAGTGATACAGTGCCTAAAATTGAGTTGTTCGAAAGTGTGCACGCGCCAACAAAAGTCCTAGTGTGTAAAACAGAGCATTACAGTAGTGCGCGTGCATTAACATCGTTTTACCATACTGTTCGGAAATAATGCTGCACTTTACCAACGCTCCACAGGCTTCGTAAATCGGACTTTCCAAGGAAATGTTAAAAAGGACATTATTTAACACTAAAATTTTTCAAATCATGTTTTTTCCGTACATTTGTGAAATATACTATGAGTAAATTAAAATTGAAAATGTTGAAAGTCACCGCTACGTGGAAATGGTGTGGAATTCCCTGTACGCCCACCGCAACATATCGGAATTAACGATAAGCGTGGAAACGAGCCACGTTGGCGCCTACATATCGGCAACCGGAATCACGTTTCCTTCTCGGGAACGAAATTGTAACGCTCGGTTGCCTATCTGTAGGCACCGAAATCGCTTGTTTCCACGTTTATGCCCGGTATGCACGGTTTTTCGCTTTTCAAGATACGAACCTAGCCTGTTTGAAGAGGAAAAGATGAAACCTACGAAAATACTGTAGTCAGTCTTTACCAACCGAGTCATATGCCACTTACTATCACTATTATCGAAGCCTACGGATCATTTTTGTGCAAATGCTGAAATTCTACATGCAATGCCGAATGCTAATATCCGAAAAAAAGTTTTTTCGTTAGGAAACATTAACAATAGCAATATTCCTGTCATTGAATTATGTACTACTTATTGCAGAAATACTTTTTCTCGCATTTATTATGGTTCAAGCCAAAGCATATGGAATTGCCTATGGATAAACTTCCATATTATAGTGACTGATTCCGAATATTTGGAGTGTTGCAACATTCAACATTATTACCAGGCTCGTCAGAATTCATTTTCCCTAAATTTTGAATGATAGTCCGACATTAGTGTTATCATTTGGGATTTCACATCCATCACTGTTTATCAGTATTAAGACTAATTTTTTGGCAGTTTAATAATTCTATATAACTTCCATTTAATGTGTGCTAATCGGTACTGGAATATTGTAACGCGGAATAAGGCAGCAACCGAATTATCTAATAACACCTGAATTGTCTCACGTTCTCCAATGTTGAATGATTTCCACTCGATTTAATGATTATCGATCATGGTTATATCGTGCTATCGTGGAAACATTGGATTGAACGCGTTATACGTGCAGTATACAGTTTGATGTGATGTACAATTAAGCCGACAGACAACGAGACTCCAAAGAAGCCAGTTCCGTCACGTTGCAGGGATTCGCGTCAAGCAAAATTGGCTTTCTGCTTTCTTCCTGGTATCGGTACGTCAATCTGACTAATTTTATAATACCTTCGCTACATCACGAACGCAAGTACGGCTATTATATTATTTTATGTGGAGTTACATGTCGACAGAGTGAACGATTGATCAAAGGATTTTTCATTTTCCCCAGACATTTTTGCTACTACTGTACAACCCCTGAAAACCTCGGAGAGAAAGCTTTCGTTCTTTTTGACAAATCATTTTCAGCTTGCGAATCCCACAACTATCTCTAAAAATGTCTCAATTGATTTTCAGGAAGCACGAACACAACTATCTTGTTTTTCTTCGTTTTATTCTTTTCATTGGTCTTTCTATCTTTGTGCTGATTAAAATTTTTGAAAACAGGCGTTATTGGATATTATTATTATTCAAATGCAGAAAGGGTTTCAAAAAACTTTGAAGTAAATCCCGAGTGTTTTAGAATTAGAGAAACGACTTTAAAACATCAGCGAACAAAATAAAGTCGGTCAGGATCTGCGAGCGGCCGAATTGCCGTTGACTGTCCCTCGTATAGACAGTTTCGTATAAAAGTTCAAAAATGGAAGTTTTCGTACAATTTTAATATCATCTGTATACATTACAGCAGCAAATTTCTAACTATAACACGCGGTAAATCGTGAATAAGTGGAAATCCAGTAAAAATAAATCAGTATTAAAAAAACTCACTTCTTGCGCTCTGAAATTTGTGTAAGAATCTAAATAGAAAACCGAACGGTGTTTTTTGAGAATTTTTGGGAAAAGTTTGAAAATTTACAGGTTGAAAACTAGAGATGTTGGAAAAAAAAAATTAAACCGTCCTAGGAAAAATCCCTGGTTGAAATAAAAGACATCACGATTAACCATTTACTGAGTTGATATGGAACATCTCACATGTTTTCGACAAACCATTAAAGGGTTGCAATAATGAACGGCCAAACGAATCGATTGTCGTTCAAGACGCATAAACTACTTCGCTCGGTGCACTCGCTGCGTAGTATCCCGATGAATTAGATTATGTCTGCAGGTACCTGACTATTTCACTGGTATAATCTATATGTGGCTACATCAGTTCACGTTCGAATCAATGAATTGTACACTTTTCATGAAACAACCGTTAAGAGTGGGGGTACAGTTTGGACGGTCTAAAATCATTCCCATTTTTAGGATTTTTTTTTTTTTTTTTTTAAAGAAAATGAACACACAGCAATGTGAATTTGAGGGCTTTATCATTTATAGTTTCGAGAATATTTTAGAACTTTCTCATTGAAATTAATAACAAAATGGCGGCATGGCGCACATAAGTAACGAAAGACGATATTTTCAATCCAGTGGCGCAGATTCCTCGGTCAATTTTGACACAATCTTTGAAATTTATCTGTAGATTCAAGCTCGTGGCTGGATTTTGGAATTCCAATCTCGACTTTCTTTTTTTTATCTTTTTTTTTTTTTTTTTTTTAAAAAGTGAAATTGTTTGCTCACAATCGTATATGAATACCTACTTGAAATGTTTTTTTTTATTTCAACATTTCTCACTGTACTCTCCATATATATGACAATAAATCAATTATGTACTGAAACATTGAACTCTTTCGTGCAAGTTTCTCTCGTTTTCTCTGATCCTTCGTACGTGCGCGTAATTAACGGATAGCCGCTTGTCGTGATCTCAATAATCCACTCCGTAACGACGTCGTGCCGCTATTGTATCATTAATTTCAATGAAATAATTCCAAAATCTTCATGTAACTCTAAGTAATAAAGTCCTCAAACACGGGTTGTTCTAAGTGTTGTTATTTGCTTTTAAAAAAACCCCTAAAAATACGTGTGATTTTAAACCGTCGAAGCTGTACCTCCCCTCCCCAATTGAATACCGGAGTGAATTACGAAGTATCTTCATCAATAGTAGGTACATTGCTCTACCTTGCAACTATGCACTGGAAGCACACTGACAAGGAAGATATCCCAGGGCGATCTCTCCGATATGGTTTATTTTGTAATATGTTACATCTAGTAGACTAAAAACTTAGCGATACGTATTGTTCTTTCATCTGGCATTAAACACCTTCAGGGGATGAAGCCACCCACCAAAGTAAGTCATGTCAAGGGGCAATTTGGTAGTTTTACCCGCAAAAACATAATATTTTTTTACCAATCAAAAAAAAAAAAATTTCTAAATAAATAATTCACTTAGAAAAAGTAAGAAAGATAAAAAATTATAGAAGCACTGAGAATTGATTCATTTCCGATAGAACCGGAAATTCAAATTAAACGGGACATGAAAATTTTTCATTCCCATCGTTTGGCTGTAAAATCTTGTGAGTTTCAAATTTTTCGTTTGGCAGTGAAATGTAAAAACATTTGCATTTACTATTTTTTTAAATCATGTTATCCTGAAAACAGGAATTGTACCGACCGAGATGAATCACTTGTTTAGCCAACTATCCGAGCCTATGTAAAAGTGCCGCAGATAACGCAATTCCATACATGCGATAGCGAACAAAAATATTGAAAAATTTTTCCGAAAATACATTCCTGCAATTAGTAGTGATTCAAATAACAGGAATACATTTTTCCAGATCATATTTGAGTAAGACGAATTTTTTTTTTTAATATTTGCATCCGGCATTGCACTCAATTACGCTAGCTGCGAGTTTTTCGGATCAACATGAGCGTTGACTGAAGACACGAGTGACATTCAACGCGACCGTTAATGACTGACTACGGTATCCCAGTCTTAACTAGACTAAGGTAAGTGTACCAGTTATAGACACGTTGAGCCCCAATTAATAACCGTCTTATTTTTCAAAATTATAAATTGACAACACAAATTGTAAATTTCTCGATGATTAAAACCAATTGCTAGAGGATTGAATAATGCAAATTTATTTTTTGGTACTTTTAGAAGCAAGGATTAAACAGATACAATCAAAAAAGATCAATAATTGGGACAGGGTCAATAACTGGCATACTTACCTTATGTCCACAACACGAAAGAACACTGCGTGCGAGATTTTCGAGATTCTAATGATTCTAAAGTACTTGAGATTGAGGTTGGTGGAAAACTAAGGTAACTGAAAATTGCGCGTAATTCCAAATAAATAGGATTATATATAGGTATAGGATTCAGTGGAAGATTATATTTTATCGTACTTATTACATCGAATGCTCGCAGATAAATTGCTTACGTGTGTTCAACTCACAATTAGTGCTACGTGATATTTCGGTATACCGGAATTTCTTCGATATGTTTTGTTTTCAAAATATTTCGTTATCAAGATCAGCTTTAGTAATATCGAATGCAGATTTCAAACAACTGAGTAATTCATGCTTTCACGGTACTTCCTATGCGTTGGATACTACGAATAATCTTCGTATCATGTTGTATTTTCAGATAATACTACCATTTTCGTAGATTATAATACTTAGTATATTTGACTACAGTTGATCGCGGAAAAGCATGTGTGCTATGTAATGCACTTGGATGGGTCGGTGACAGGTTCGTTTAGCTATTTGCTGCATTTCGGTGCAATAGTTTGTAATTTTATACGCTCTTCGATTTGCAGTTTCTCGGTATTTCGGCATCCGATCTGTAATTTGGTATTTTATCGGTATTTCGATATTTTATCGGTAGTTCAGTATTTCAGTATTTACCGGCAGAAAAATATTTCAGTAATCCTCGACATGAGCATACAAAATCAATACAGAAAATCGGTATCAAATTTTTGACACCGCACAGTCCCAGTGTTCGTATTATATTCTTCTCGATTTTCTGTAATTTTATAATTCTGTATTGGACTTAAAAGAAAATGGTTTAATCACAGTATTCGTATATGATGAAACTTGATGTATGAAAGTTGGTCAATTCATCATTTCTTAAATTGCACCCCTGGTCCACAAAATTCACTGATAAATTATACTTAAAATTATCTAAATAACTCAAACAATTAATTTTTCTCAACCCAGACATCGCTATAAGTTCATTTAAGTACGAAGCTGGATTCTGATCGATTCAAGGGCACCGGTATCGTCTGCTGTCACCTGTTTTACCTGCGCAGCAGACGACATGGGTAGCCTTGATCGCTCACGATCAGAATCCATCTCCGCAGGATTACGCAACGTTATCCGTCGAGTATCCATTCGCTATTCCATTGAGGACTACCACGAAGAGAATTTTTTGAATCTAAAATTTTCTAAATCGGTTTCCATGTGACGCCATATACCACGTCAACAGAAAAAAATTAACTATCGCAAGGGTCACGATCAACTTTACACATGTAGTCATACTATACCTATAGTGACGAAGTTATCACGCTAACTAATTACAAGTACCGGCAGTCGTATCTTTGTGGTAGAGAAGTTCAAGGCGTATCTGATAAGATAACCGTCATTTAAACCACTGTGTGAATGTTGAACAGGATTGTAAAAATCTGGTAGCAAAAAACAATAAAATATAGAGCGAAATGTTCTTTGATGTTCTCACTATTGTCAGGCCCTGATCGTACACCTATGATGGGTTATCCATGTCGTTGACTGAAGATTGTTAAATATACACCCAGCCCCGGGTATTCACTGAAGTAAGATAAAGGGCAGGACGGGCACGGGGATAATAGCAGTGCCCTACACTTACCGACACGCTTATGCGGATAACAATGTTAATTGAGTCGGTAAGGGCAGGATATTTCTTTACCGAGACTGCCAGCATCGTCCCTTGCCTAGTTTCAAGGAGCTTCCAAACGTCTCATTTAATTAACTGGCGATGAGCTGTCTGTAACTTCAGTCATTTCTCATGTCCACGTAGATTTCTTGCGGTATTTATCAATTTTCATGATATCATACGTGCTTGATTAGTATACGTATCAAGACGGACTAGTTACAAGTTCACAGATTGTAGTATAAAAGAGTGAAGGCTATCAAATATCAACCATTCATTACGAGAAGAAAAGTGGATCAAAACATAATTGGACGCCAGGCACCTTGTACGCAGTTATTCGAAAATAAAAATAGTCCCAAACGCTCTTGAAAGTCAAATGGATAATATAAAATTGATGAGAATTTATTTCGTCTTTGGAGTCACGTATGACTTATCGAGCTTATTGAATTGAATTAAAATACCGGGAAGCATTTATAAATTAATAACATCATTGTTTCAAACGTTTCGACGTTTGAGTCCTGATCACTCCGAAACGACTTACCTTACGCAAATCTTTATTCAGATCTTTTTTGTAGAGCGTAAAATTTCCTACAAGAATATGTTTTGTTTATATCTTCACACTGATTCGTTTTCGAGCAATAAGATTCTAAATTTTTTAAAAATTTTTCCCCGTGTTATTTAAATGGGAAATAGAAAATTGAGAATAGCCACCTCTAAATATCAATATTAAGAGCTCATATTTTACCGAGGTCATTTTTGGGGGACACTCGGAAGATTTTTCAATTTTCTACGAAAAAAAAAAAAAAAATAGTCGGTTTTTTTGAAACACTCTAGCGTATACTGATCAATCGGAGAGTAATAAGTTAGAAAATACGACGTGCTGATAACTTTAGTTTAAATCATTTGCGTATATTTATTTATCACGTTATCAGTATCTTGTTATTCTCGTTGATACTTTTCAAGCTACTGATAAACAAACACACACAAAGGATTTCAACTAAAGTTGGAAAATAGAATCCGTATCTGCGCTATTTTTTTGGTACCAAATAAATGGAATACGATACAAAAATACTAATTACCCTTTATCTAACCTCGTAGACTCCACGTAGAAAACTATTTTGACAACTCTCGGTTTCAGAATACTTGAGTCTTTAAGTATTTCCACGGAACCAACGAGTTATTGGTAACTTATTCCGTATCAACTTGACCGGCTCCTATCTCATAAACAGTCAAATTTAGGTGGTAGGCATGCGAGTACTTTTCGATGCGAAATTTGCTCTTTCAAATGCAGATGAAAAAAATATACTGTTTCATTAAAAAAAAAAAAAAAAACCAAGTTGACCTTCACCTGATCTTATCAGTTGCATTTTTTTTTAAATCTGACTATTTCATCTTCTTTGCCTCTCCATGCGCTAAATATTTTTCAGGAAACGTTTTTTCGTATCTTTCTTAGTTTCGGAGTAATCAGCTCGAGGCGATTAAAATGAAACACGGTGTCGAACAATTGTGCAGCGTAATAGAATGAAGGAAACCCAAGTGGCGCTATATAATGTGCAGTGGGCTTTTTCACGAATATCTCAGAACATCCACAGGGTGTTTCATACATGTAAAATATAATTTAAGCATTCCCAGCAAACCTTGATACTTATGATACATCGCATTGTAATCACAGAGAACTTTATTTCGTAGATTTGTTAAATGTCAATGACATGATTGATCTCTTGTTTAAGGACGCATTTACTCTGCCTCGACAATTATATCTTTTAGAGATGTCGCAGGCACGTAACAAAGTGACATGGTTAATTGATTAACTGCAATTATGTGCTTGGTACATTTCACGTCAGCAACGCTATCACACCATCATGTGTGTACATACGAATTCATAGTGAATCTCAATTGAAATGTGAATTTATTCCGTACACCGATAGTACTGCTCGTGCGCAAGCTTTGTTGGATTCTTATGCAGGTTAGTCACTTATTGGGTCACCTCAAATTTCATGTGTAAATTCGGTTCATAGAGGTTATGTAGGTGATGCGACTTCGTTTAGATTAAGCAGATTTACAGCTAAAGTGATTTGTGATTGGTAGATAAGCCTTTATTCTTAATTGATGGATGACTGGTGAGTGCTGTGAGTCATTGTAACATCATAATTTTAATTCGTCACTTGACGCAGGGGAGTTCGACACCTCATGCCTCGTTTCGAGTCTGTTGAATCCCCTGTCTTGCAGCCGAAAATATTGCTGTGTTACCATCTCGCCGACAAATGAAGTTGAATTATTTTGCGCATGCGTAGTCGGTCACTCAGGCTCCTAAGTTTCATCGTTTCCTCTCAATACATGGTCTAAGGTCATCAGATGCTCTACAAATTTCTCAATAGACCAATAGGACATGGTAGTGGCAGGGGTGTCGTACAAGTAGTCTGGAGCTTGACGTACGGCTGACAAGTTTGTCGGCAGAGATAGCCGAGAATCGAGGTTAATAGATTGGAATGGGTGTATGTGAATTAGAGCCACTTGGCACGAATGGGGTATACCTCTAGTATATTTATACAAGTGAAAAAAGAAGTTCGACTACGGCGCAAGGTCAAAAATGTGGCAGAGAAGGTACAATTTTTGATAATTATGGGAATGGTCGACAAATCAAGAGGCCCCAACTAAAGATGTAAGGGTCTAGGATGGAAATAAGCAGCAAGACATCGAACACATGGCAAGTTTATAAATTTGAACTTCGTAGAAGAAAATCATGAATCATAAAATGCTAAATTCTAATTTGTCAGGAGAAATAGGGATTTTATGGTAAAACTTCGTATTATCAAAGCAATGCAAAATGAGAAAATTGGGTTTGTGAATACTTCATTTCAGTTGATTTCAAAAGTTTTTGACGTTAGTTTTACTCTGAATTTGTTTCTAAATCGATGAATCTGTCCCTGCAAGCTGTCGAAAGTCAGCAGACCAGAGCTTTTTTGAAGGAAATCCAACAATTACAAAGTAACTTGTGTGATATTCTCGCATTTGGAGTTATTCAGAATAATTTTCGATTGAAATTTTTGATCAGGGTGAGTAAAATGTCAATTCTCCAAATTCACTGGAATTGTCGAATGAATTTCAAGAGCTTAAAATTGATCCCCGATCGAAAACAATTTCAGGTATAGCGAAAAACGTGTGCGAAGCAAAGTAAGTGTTACAATTCGAAATATTTGCTGTCTTGAACATGGGGCAATCCACGAGGTATATATCAAGACCAGAAGTTGAGATTGGGGCACAGGCCTCGAACTGCAGCCTAGGCTTAAACAAGAACGTATATTTGAGGTTCTTATGGAATTGTAAAACGGTTGCTGGCCATGAATTTGATAAATTTTCAAGTTCAGCCTTTTTCGTGTAACCCTCAACTCAAAAATGACTAGTGATTTTCCTTTCAGATTTCGTAAACCTACGGTTGAATCATCACTTTTTTTCCGAACATGGTAATGAAACGGGCTTAGGAGTTATCTATAAAGTCATTTTGCCCACGCTGTAATTC
This sequence comes from Neodiprion pinetum, assembly GCF_021155775.2. NCBI lineage: Eukaryota > Metazoa > Arthropoda > Insecta > Hymenoptera > Diprionidae > Neodiprion > Neodiprion pinetum. The sequence goes on from NC_060234.1 coordinate 19,616,626, forward strand.
AAAATTTTTGGCCGTGAAGGATTCTCAGCGCCTGGGGTCAAGCGCAGAGAAGTTCTAGTGTTCTAGAATAAGAAGCGTTGTATCGATCCTGACCACTCTTCAAACATATTCACCAAGAACACAAAAGCAAGTACTGCGCTGAGGACTACGCACTCAAGCGTGATAGTCTTGCGATACAGAATTTGAGAGAGAATTCCAGTTTTCAAAATTAGACAACCGTTAGATTCAATACAATACATTATTGATCAAAGAATTACGAAATAATGAGATTACATTGTGAAGCGTTTGTTCAGATACTGTTATAGGTACGTGTATGTGCTATCTCATGTATGGACATGCACGAAAATTGTATTTAGTTAATTGAAAAAAAATTATATTTCTAATCTGTAACTTGCGAATAAAGGCACATAAATTACAATGCAATTTGTAATGAAAACGAAATAAAATACGAATCACGTATTTTCTGATCAAAACAAAATAAATACGAGTCATACCTATTTTTTTTAGTTAAATAAAAAATACAAATTCCATTTGTACTTTGGAATTATAATGAAATAAAATACGGCTTACATTTGTCTTTATACGGGCAAGTTTATGAATTATTAACTAAGTATCCACGAGCAAAATTTCATTTTTCAGCAATTTTGGTATCTTGTAGTACGTAGGTACTAAGATGCAAAAATTTTGAAAAATTTCAGCGCTTTAGCTCTAACGGTTTTGGCGAAGTACATTGATCAATTTTTTGACATTTATTTTACATTAATTTTCAAATTAAATTTTTTATCGTATCCTTGTTGCCAAAAAAATATACGAACCAAGATGTTTTCGATTATTGAATTCGTTTCAGGTTAGATTTTCACAAACCATAGCAACACAGGTTTTTTCACAAAAAAAGATTGTTTTTAACGTTTCCCAGCACCTCAATTTTTATATTACTGTATCATCTAAAATTTCACAGTTTTTTGACGTGAAAGACTCGTGTTTCCAAGCGGTGCTTAAAATGGGATCAGGCGGGGGCTACAATCGATTTAATAAACGATAACATTTCTTTTTTTATTCTCTCCGCGAAATATATTCATTTTATACACATTTGTAAAAGTACTGTACCTTTTACATGATACGGTGTGTCAATTGACTTATCTAATACTACGTGAAGAAAAGCCTGAATAGGTACACTTCAACTCTGATGCTTTCACAAATATCAGCTCTAAAATTTTTTGGGGTCTTCACTGTAATTTTGATTGCAATAAACGAAACGTACACGATTTTCTACATTACACGGTTCCCATTGGGAGAGATCTCAAGAGTGGCAAGATTTTTTCACTTTCTAACCGAAATCTTGCGGGCATACGATTGAATGTCTACAAGCTAATCGCGCAAGACTATTAATTCCAATGTAGGCTATAAGACTCGGAGCTAATTGGAACGAGAAATAAACAGATTCACCCCGATATTATGTGAGACCTTCGCATGCGAAGCCCTACAATATGAGTTTTACCTTATTCTCCTGCAAAACAATGCGGACGCCCTAGTTTGACAATCTACAACGCTTGAACATTGTTCGGAGTCTCGTAGAATTTTCGGTGTCAAAGGTCAGAAGCAGACGACAAATATTTTTTGCGGAAGATTCGGCCCTTTGAGGATGGTCGTCCTTAGAGCTGAACAATTTATTTTACGTTATAAAGAGCCACTGGGCTAACGATTTTCCTCAAAGAAGAAATGTTTTTGGACGAACCGCCAAGTAAAACTTTACTGTGCTTTCAAATGCGGTAGGAAAAGTTTTTCATTGTTTTCATATTGCAACGATGCAGGTAGAGAGCAAAAAATCATAACCAGTACATCGACGCCGAGAGGCGTCTTTTCATAAGAATGGAAAGTAGCACGTTTTAGATTTCTTACGAAAAGTATTTCATTTCGGCTTTTTACGAAAATTAGCATGTTTTGGTTACTCTCGTGAAAACTATCATGTCTCGATTAGTGCAATAAGGATTTTCTGAAAATTCGTGCGGTGTGCGGTAGTCGAAATGAAAGTCAATTTGCGGATGCAGAAATTTTTTACAGATTCTTTACAGATGTTTTAAATTTGTTCCAGATTTTTTATCGATATAAATATCAATTGGTCTTATTATATTTATATCAAGTAGTCCTTACCTAAACTATGCATAATCTTTCGACTAGAGTGTAACAACTATTGTATCCAATAATCAATGTTTTTGGATTTTTATACCCAGCAATACTACACTTTTACTAATCTGTATTAAAACGTGTTAGTTGTCGCGGTGAATGTCGAAACGTGCTAGTCTTTGCAATTTAAAGATCTTAGAAAACATTATTTGACTTCAATTTTTAAAGCTATGACTTCAATATACCGCACGAATTTCAAGTCAAACTGTCAATTTGCTGAACTGATTTTCATTCCATGTTATTCTTATTTGGTTATAGCTTATATAAATTAATTATTAATTTGAATCTTGCATGATCGTACGCACTAGTTTTTTGAGTAAAAGTAAAAATTAAAAAACGAAAAGCGCATGCGCAGCGAGCGTGTTGTTGCTGGTAGGAAATAAAAAAAGTTCGATTCCAAAAACGCTGATTCGTGAAAGATATCAATTTTCTGGTGGTGGGTATACCAGTCTACATTCATTCAGCATATAGTTTATTGAGTTACCAAATTTGTTATAGTTTGACAAGTTATAACTATTGTCTGAGAATGCCAAACGGTGGCCAAATGTTTATATAAAATCTAAATTAAGGCCGATACCCAAACGTGATATTCCTATTCTGTTTACTAACAAATGTAGCCAATTAGATGCCGATCCAAGTTTATCTTTGATACGTAGATATTTGATGCGTAAATTCTCCGCGATAGTCGACAAGGATGATTACACCGTACCTGAGACATTAAAATAGCTACTTGACATTGCGTTTTTATCAATGATAACGTTGATCGGTCGATCCATCGATCGCCTGACCATGATCACATTCATCAATAACAAACTTAATGCATCTTGACCAATGTGATTAGGCTAAAATCGTGGCTACATGTGAGTACATTGGTTTCTTATTCTGGCATGTTCTTTAATTAATTGATCAGACATTAGACGCCAAGAAAAATAGATTAGAAGCCGATGAGGATTTAACGGTGGATCGCAATTGGCCTTTGCAGTTATTTTTTAAACTTAACGACTGATATTCGTCGGTGTAACGTTTTACGAAGCAAATTGCTAATCCGAACCGTCACAAGCAAGAGAAATGTTATTTTTTGAATTCTAGAAACTTTGAACACTTTTCGTGCTATAGTCATAGCGAGCACATACGTCGGAAACTACAGGTGATTTCGTAGAATTGTCTACAAAAAAAAAAATGGCTGAAAACATCAAAAATCGAGATTGTCTCTGAAATTACTCAAATTCAAAACTTTCCTCGCAAAAATACGGTAGACTTTTTTTTCTTCGCTACTGCTGAAATATTTAATCCAGTTGCGCACGCGTTGTTGTCATAGAAAATCAATTTTTTTCTTTGGATGTGTAGTATTTTTTACCAACTTTTCGTTGAAGGATTTTTAATTCAACTTTTTACCGTAACAAAATCGATTGTTTGCCATTTTTAACCCAACACCGAAGTCCCTTCATCGAGTCACGCACAAGCCGCGATTAAGGACGTCGGCCCATCAGTGCTGACATAGTCTAAGCACGATAATAGAGCTGCCGTGCCTCGTAAGAGGAAGCAATGCAAATGCTATTTGTGAATACCTGGTCTCTGATTGATTAAAAACTAAACGATATATTAGCATACAAGAACTATGATATTGGCATCAAACAGGTTACAGGCTTAGATTGGTCAATTTTTGTACCAAAGAAAATGTATAAAATGCGATGGTAAAATAACCTGAAATTGATCAATTTTAGTATTTTGCATTCAGTCTATTGAAAATTTGGTTATTCTGGGCAAATACAAAGGTATCATATTTCCTTTGAAAATTTAGAATGAGTGAATCTATTGTACGTAAATTCAGTGTTTTTTCTTAATTTTACAAACTTCCTTCCAATTTCCACACACGCGCATGTTTTTTCGCTCCGAAACAAAATGCGAGTTCGATTCTACACGAATTACGTAACAATGACTCCCAATCTCTCACGTCGTCGGCTGCATCGCCGGTCATTGTCACATAATTTGTATAAAACCGAGCTCGCATTTTGTTTCGGATCGAAGGCAAGTCAACCGGAAGCCCAAGGTATTAACGGACATTACTGTACCTACGATAATTCGTCTTACCTACGGAGGAAGAATGAAACAAATACATGAAAAATTACAGAGCAGAATTGTCGTTGCTTGGAGACGGGATAACAGGAGAAATACGGTTGCCAACCAACTCACCATGATGCACGGGTTTTGCGAAAGAAACGCGGCGACACGGCGTACAAGGAGAGTCGTCGGAGGGCGTCCTCGGGGTAGATGGACCCCGCACCCTCCAATCGAAGCCACTCCATCATACTAAATCGATTTCCCTCTCGATGCTTCGGTGTATTCTTGCCCTCCTCGCTTTGGTTCGCATCCGACGTACTACTCTTAGTGCCACGAGTAACTTTTGTTTTAAAATTCACCAACTTTTCGTACAAAACCATGCGTACACCGCAGGTGGCTTACACTTCATCCTCGCGCACGTATTTGAACACCCCCGTTGGCACCGGCGTAAAGTAATCGCAAAAGGAAATAAAATCCAGTCTTTCATCCGAATGTAAACACCAATCGCCAACTATACTCTCGTAGAAACAAAATCATAATCAAAACATTATCACGCATACGCGTATAACGCACACGCGTACACACGTACGCACACTTAATATCGAAGGTGAAATTGTATAGTTGGAGAGAAATAAAAAGCGAACCCCGGCACTAGATACTAAGTGTACCAATGATCTATAATTTTTTTGGTACAGAAATTTGTCAACGTGTTTTACAAGCATGTATTATAAGTCGTGAATAACCAAGAAAATACGTAACGCCCAACTGTTTTCGGCGGCAACAAAAAAATCAAATTTTCGATAAAGAGAAAGAAAATCCAACGAAAGTAAGAATTAAGGTACCACACGCGTTGTTGGCAAGCCGTTGCCCCGAGTTCGAACCCTCGTACGATAAAGAGCTACAGTATACTAACGAATGGATGACTGCCAATTCGTTATCTATCAGCTGCGGGACACTCATGGAGGAGGATGTTAGGTATTCGTGTGTACACTGTTATCTAAGAGCTTTTTTTTTGTTGTTACATTACCGGTCTTATCTTGTGCAAAAATATTCTGTAGATATGGAAACGCCTGTAAACACTCCGTATATGTATATAAATTGACAATCGAGAAAAGAACCTTGCGAAATGTGAACGTTATTACACATCGCTTTATGCAAGTTTAAACTGTAAAAAATTTCGTGTCAAAATTAACCGATATGAACTTGTATGGAAGAATTATCGGAGTCAACTCGGAAATGTAGCACCAGATAGTGTTCATGGACACCAACAGTGTTGAATAGAAATCAAATTGTGCTCTGTATAAGTCCACACCAGAATATATTTTACAGTGTAATATCACCCAATCGCTCCTGCATTATGTCCGTGATTCTACCAACCAATCGATGAAACTAGGTTATTCGAGTTATCGCATGTAATGTACAATGGACGATAATTTGATACGCAAGAATGATGCACCCTAGGTAATTTTGCAGCTAGCCTTACTGTAGGTGTTGTTTGTATCATAAATAAAATATTTTTTGGGTGAAAAGTAGCATGTTAACAGTATGTAATACGTTCTTGATTCATACTCTCACCCAAAAATTTTGTCTCCTCGCAAATACGTCAGATATTGAGGAAATTTTTTGTGCATCTTTTCACTGACAGCAATAGCAGCATGAGTGCTTAAACTGTGCCTATCTTGGTTGAATATTCTTAAACGACGCAGTAGTTCTAAAGAAGCTCTTGTTTAGAGATAAAATATCAGATATAGAAAACTAATGCGGGAGTCGTGAACGTTGAAAGGGGTACGAAATCGTCAAAAGAAACACACCGACGTCTCTTATTTGTAGAATTTTACATAAATAGTGAAAGTGAAGCCATTTTTTGAAGCGGTACGTGAAAAATAAATGTCCTGCACAACAGAGGAGACGACCCATAGACTTCATCGACACGAACCCGGTTAACAATGTTACCTGCATTAATCGTACTGTGGACCTGAAAATTCCCGATGCTTGTATTGCTGATGCGAGAATATTGGGAAACACACCCGGGGCTCGTGCAACACTGGTCGTAACTTTGCCTGGTGTCAGATGGCTGTGAAGTATTCTCGGACACATACAAAAACTCAAGGAAAAAAGTGTCAATATCTGAAACGACTTGATAGGAGAACAATTTCAGCTCGAAAAGAAAATATCAAGAGCCTACACCCAGAACTTGTCAGATCCTTGGGAAAAATCCAAGATCAAAGGATCGTTTTATAGCAACAGGCCATAAGTGGTGCTTTGTATCAAAAGCCATGGGACTGGCATGGGCAGTATCGTCAAGAAACATTGATAACACTTACAATACCAGCACCTACATTGCAGAATTGCTTTAATCCTTCATCACTAGCAAGAAAACCACACGAACCAGCAAGCTCAGTGACTCACTCATTGTAGGGCCAGTGAACAACAGTAAGGATATTCACGTTTCCGCCGCTGTAACTCATTAATCATCAGACTTACAAAAAAAAGTGTCTCTACAAAAAACGTAGGTAATTTAGTCTTCTTTAAATTCGTATTAGACATTTTTGTCGTAGGATCAACCGATCAGGAATTATTTTGAGAAAGACAATATTTTGTACCTTTAATCCAAGATAGTGGACCACGCCCCCTCCCCCCCCCCCCCCCCCGCAAGATCGAAAATTTGGATTTGGATATTTTTGGTGTGGTATATTTCATACGGTAGGGAAACGACTATTTTTTTTTTAATATGTTTATTGACATCAACCAAAAAATTCCCGAAAAATTTCGCACGAGCTTTCGGGAATCATAAATAAAATTTTACTCCAAAAATAGAAAACCCGAATTTTGTAAACTGCTACTTTAGCTAACCGCTAGTCCCCAAATAATGTTTAACAGTAGAAAATATTATATTCTGCTGTAACAAGTGCTGAAAATACGCGATACCTGAACACTACTTGATCTGAGCAACTTTTAGCAAAATACTTTATAAGTTTTTTGTTTCTTTTTTGAATTTTCAAAAGCAGATCAACAAACGAAATAACTTTTTTACACATTTTTTAATACGCCACAAACTAGCTGTTTCCGAACTTATCCAGTTTTGTGGAAGAATCGGCGACGGGTATAAAACCGAAAAGTCAGCAGTTTTTGGCTGTCATTTTGATGTACCTCCGGTTAGAATGACATTTACGATATTTAAACCGTAGTTAGGTAAAATATATCAATGAACATTTTTTATTGAACAATATACCTTCGGAAATTTTTTTGAGTATGTAATCAAAAAATGTAACGAGATGAGCATGCTAAAAGTGGTTACAGCTTTTCAGTTCGCACCTCGAGCAACTTTCTTTACGAGCCCAAGAAATATTCATTTTCATCGATCACTCTTTTTTGATAACCGTTATCTATCTCAAGTTGAAAAAGTTCTGGATGTGGACGTCATTAAAGGATACAAAAAGTAATTATTTCGTTCATGTCGACACGCAATTAAATTTTCAAAAAATTCTTCAATATTTTATTATATTTTTTCTATCAATCTTTGGTTTGGAATCAACTTAAAAGTGACTGGCTATGATCAATTTTTCAGATTCCTTTCACCGTGGCAACCATCGGTAAGTAAACGCTCCGCTAAATCTGAGTGGCAGGATTCGAATTTCAAGAATCTCATCACTACTTTTGTATAAGGTGCCTAACAGATCGCGTGTCTCGTAAAGATTCACGTGTATAAAACTAAACACAATATAAAATATCAAATTGTTTGCTGCCATTGTTGTGTGAAATTACAATTCAATATAAATAAATACGATTATTTTCGGATCTCCCTATCGTAACACCGTTTGAAAATTAAATTTCAAAGCATAGTCTGAAAGGAAACTAAAAAATGTATCAAAGCCAGGTTTTTTTAAGTTGATGGCAAACTGAATATTGGTAGAAGAATCACGTTGAAACGATGCGGTTTTTTTTTTTGAAAATTGTAGACTAAAGTAAACCAGATTACGTTTAGTATCTTTTTTTTCGTATCAAACGAAAATTATTCTTGAAAATTAAAGTTTTATGAGATGAGGAGAATAAGTATTGATAGAGTTAGAGAGTTACAAATAATGTTTGGACGAATATTTTCATTATTCATGTGAGCCAAGTTGCTCCAGATGCCAACTAAAAAGTTGGAGGGGTTCTTTTGTCATGTTTATCCAACTATGCCCGTTATCCAAGGTTGCAGGCTTTCACCAGTCTTCACCGACCACGTAAAGTGTCAGTTACTTTGACTAGCCCGAAAGCCTATACCTAGGTATACATTAGGTACTGAGGCGAAAACCGAACGACGGTGGGACTACAGCTGAAAACATAAATCTATGTGGATTTACGCTTTATTGAAGGATCCGCTGGGTTTTTGTATTATATAAATTAAATCAAAGTAACCTGGAAATATGTAAATTTTTAAAACTGCGCAAAAAGATTTCGGCAGCGTTATGATTTGGGAAATTTCCAAAGGTGTCTGAAATTTTTTTACAAAATGTGACCCAGTTAACAAAGCATGCCGTATATGCGTATCGGATGATAAATATTTACGTACAGCTCACGTGAGCACTATAATGAAGCGTAACATGTTACTTTGTACCAAGTCGTTATCGTTTTGCGTTGAATCTACGTAAACACTCGATGTACTTACACTATGTATGATAAGATGTGATACACTATGCCCCCTACCGCATACGCAGAACAAATCGCAGGAATGGTTTTCGACGCCTCAAAGTACCTCGACAAAGGATTTAAATTTCACAAAATAGGTCAATTTTACAAATATCATACAAGATTATGGAGAGCAGTGTTACTTGGTTGGCGCGGCATGCTTCATACCGGGACAATCTCTTGAAACTTGAAAATAGACTGCGCATGCGCCAAATAGTTCGATCTCATTGGTCGGCGAAATCTTCCCGCAGCGATATCTTTGTCTGCGATGCAGGCGGGCCAACGTAAACAAAATGTGTACGATTGAATCGTCAAAGAGCATAAGCATTAAATTCCAACCGTTCTTTGAAGAATCAACGTTCCGGCCCGATAACAAATGTTTCCCAAACCTTTCCGAGTCACTACCTCAATTATTCGAGATTCTAACCTCGAAAATTCGTATAAATCACATCGCCGCCAGAAACAGTTTGACAGCTGAAACTCGGGATGACCAACTTGCATGAACAGCCGATAAAACTCGCGCATGCGCAGTTGATTTTTGAATTTCAAGAGATTGTCGCAGTATATGGGGCATTCCATACGAAACCGACCAATCCGCGAACCGGATCATATTTGATTTTATTGAAATTTTTTACTCTTTTGTACCCATTAAAAGCAGTCTTTCGAATTTTTTTACAATTTTGTCTCAACCCGTCCAAACACAATGAGTTTTTTTTAAATTTCGCACAACTTTTTTTATAATGCTCATAGGTTTTTCAAAAACACATATCAAAATAAAATATGAAGTCATTTTTTCTCGATTTGAGTTGTAGTTCCCTAAAGAAAATACAAAAACCAAGTCGAAATTCATTTTCATATGCTTTTTCAGTTTCAAACCCAAGATATTTTTTATTTCACAACTAGGACCATTTTGATTTTTTTAAAAGAAATCATCACTTTTCAAGAGACTTTTTTTACAACTACCGAAAAATTCGTAGCTGGCGATATTCGTAACTTGTATTTTTTTTTCTACCGCGTCTGAAACAAAAATCATGTTCCTCCTTGAATTAATAACGCAAGTAGAGTGATTTGATTCCAAATTATTCTCTTTCATTTTATTAAAGTGGTTTGTACCGATTTACATTTTTGCATAAATATTAATGTTCGTTTCCGGTTCATAATGGTGTACTGCTTTCAAGCGTTGAATTTTTTTTATATACGATGTGGATCTTTAAATCGTTTGCACTAGAATACCTTTTTATATCTATATTGTCGTTATCAGGAATTAAAAATTAATTTAAAAAAATACAAGTTATGAATATCACAAGCTACGAACTTTTCAGTACTCGTAAAAAAGTCTCTTGCAAGTTGGTGAATTTTTTAAAATCAAAATTTCAGTTAATTGATTTTCCGATTAATCGATTAATGGACAGCTTTGATTAATCGATCAATCGATTAGTTCGAAGTTTCGTTTTGACGTTTCTTTATTTAGTCGAAATTTATATCCTATTTTTTAGTGCGTCAACATTTTTGTTTATGTAGTATTACAGTTAACCCTGAGTGCAACCATTCTTCTGGGGTCCCTTGTTTGGGCATCCCTGGGTAATATATTATATATAGGCAGAAGTAGTTTTGATTATAAAATTGGTTTAAATTCATATTTGTCAGCTTATAAATCGTGAAATAAAATCGTCAGAGTATCTGGTGTACGATCGTACAGGGGCGAATTCGATATGTTTACTTTAGATGACGTGGTAAAATTTAATGCAAATAAGATGTAAAGAATTATCAAGAATCGGAAGATTCTTTCGAATTGGTAAAAATAAATGGGTAATATACGATCCAAGCAGCCCCCAGAGGGTTAAACAGTTATATTAAAAAATAATCAGTTGTTAATTCAATAATAATTCCAAGGATGCCACTGAAAGAAAACTGATTTCAGAATTGTTTTACATTTATACATCAATTGCGTATGTATGTTATGTTTTGTATAAGAAAATCTATTCCAGTCTACATGCCTTGATACGAATTGTTTTGATCACTTGCTCTATGTTTACTTCTTTTCAAAGTGAACGCTTCGTACAAGTTGCGTACGAAGCAATCGGGCATCATCTATCTATACTAATATTATAAAGAGGAGAGATTTGATTTTTTGTTTGTTTGTTTGTTTGTTTGAAATGAATAGGCTCCGAAACTACTGGACCGATTTAAAAAATTCTTTCACCGTTGGCAAGCTACACTATTCCCGTGTGACATAGGCTAAGCTTCATTTTAAAAAAAATTAGGGATGCTTACTAAAACTTGAATAATCTAACCCAAGTTGTAAAAAAATAAACAAAAAACTTCCTTCAATTGCGTGCACTGCGAAAACTATTAATGACAGAACAAAATGATGTATTACAATTTTTCAGGACACATCACTATCTATAAAAAATGTCGCGACAGCATGTCTCTATCTTTTATAGTTACGTCACAATTATTGTATGCCCGTGCGAAGCCGGAATGGGCTGCTAGTACAGAATATTCCAGTTGCGTAACTAGACTTTACGGGCCCCAATGCGAAAGAAAATGAAGGATGTATGAAAACGAACATCGATTCACTGAATAAAGAAACTTTGAAACAAAACTACGATGTAATCGATTAATCGAAAAAAAACTGATTAATCACACAGCCCTACTTAGTATACTTAATAGAACTGTGTGATTTCTCCAAATTTCGTGGAAAACGTTCGGGTTTGGGACGGGTTATTATCGGATCGGGTTTTTTGACGATCCCGGATTGGTCGGAAGCCCAGGATTTTCGGGAAACCCGTAATCCTCGTAAAACCCGAAATTTTTTGAAAACCAGAAATTTTTTAGGAACCCAAAACGTGAGTAACCTAACTTGTATAATATTCATAATATTGAACAAATAGTAATTGCTGAATGCTAATAGTAAATAGTACGTCTAAACGACATCGATATTTGTAGTAAAAAGTATGTCAACCTTTCATCGGGAGATCCGGGCATCGGTTTCATCGAAATTTTCGGGAATCCCAACATTTTCATGCTTAGGAATCCGACAGGAAACTAAAAGATTTTCCCCGGACCGACCCGCACGGCCATAATAACGATTACAATTGATTACACATTCCGTGTATCCAGATTAAAACACTGGTTAATTCTTCATCTGAACCCTAAATTGGACCTAACCGGTTAAATCGTGTTTTATATGTCGTGCCTAAAGTCCGAATCAGCAAAGCGCGCATCAGAATGGGAGCCGTTGAAATATTACGTTACGCTTTCAGGGGTGTAGGCGGTTAACTTCACTGAGACGACCTTTGACAGGGGGGCAGGGGGTGTATCCCACTCTTATGGATATGTATTTGTTGTTTGATCGGACAATTAACATTAGCCATCGTATTATTGACAAAAAACAGCGCGACGTAATATTTGAATTGCTTTATAGGCAGTTGTTATTCGAGTATTATTTTTCTACGACAAACATAGATACGTCTGACTGACGGAGTCAGCGTCAGATGCGAAGTCAAGATCCGTTCAATAGCAGCAGTCAGTACGGACCTCGAGTATAACTTCGATTTATGGAGAGTAGAGGTAAGGAGGACTGTCTCCATGTGTATAAAGTGTCCGTAAAGTACAGGCAAATCAAGATGGCGTTGCTGCAGCAAAAGTTCCACAAAGCGCCAATCAGATTCGTCCCGATTGAACTCTGATTGTTAAGCGCCAATCAGATTGGTACCCTTATTGCTTATGAGCGCTATTGTGGTGACTTGTTGAACCACTATTTTCTGCTTTTGGCGGACACTTTTTCAGCTGAAAACGCATATGAGATACATCTCCTTAACTCTACCCACCATACTTCGATTGCTTAAGTCATCTCGGCGAGTTACGTAGAAAACTCCACTACAATAGATAGATTCAAATTGCTGCTCAGTAGGTAATCAAAACTCAATACAACTCACCCATTGAGGCTAGATGCGGGATCCAGGGAATTTGAAGGCCCCGATACATGGACTTTTGGAAGCCCAAGTCCCTCCACTTGGCCGTGACTGTAGACATGATGGCTATGGGTTGACAGAGAATCGTCGCTGTCACTGCTAGGCAAATGCTCCGACCCCACTCCTCCACGAGGCCTGAAACCCCATTGAAGCATAAATTAATTCTATTTTAGGGTGCCGAGCTTTTTAGCGCAACTTTGGAAAACAACACCAAGTACACGAGTCGTGTCTACATGAACATTTGAACGCGTATACACTGGCGCTTTCCATATGAAATCAACAAATTTTATTCCTCACTGTTCGAAATTTTGTTGAAACTTTATTAGGTGATAGAAGGCTCTTTAAATCTCCCAAACTATATTCTCATCAATTCTTCGTACAATGTGACTTTTAGGTTTCTGATATTCAACCCTCCTTGAGGTTTTTGAAATTCAAACCACTTTCTTAAAGCATCTCAAATGGTGACGAATGGTTACATTTTGTAACAAGAGAATACAGTCGACTTTTATTCCTGTGTTACATATAGAACTTTATTTCCGACTCAACTCTGGTCGCAATAAACATATATTTGAAAATTGGGACTTTTGAATTGGCTTCATATTTCCCGCAAATGCGTTTTAGGGAAAAACATGCTACTTTCGTCCCGCTTTCGTGGTCAAAAAAGTTAACTTTGTGGTTGAGTCGGGAATAAAATTCATTTTCTTTTCCGGTCATTTTAATACTATTTTCACGATGAAGTGATTTCTTTGTTCTTTTTTCGAGGTCTCTGATAATCTTTTAATCATTGGTAATCAATACTTAACGTTTCAAGAATTTCAAAGAATAATCTAAAACATTTGATACTTTTTAAAGTTTACACTGGCATTGCGTAAAAGGTGAAGTTAATTTTTTTAAGTTTTGCAAACTACCAAAGCACTTGAAGAATAGGAAAGTAAGTATAACTAAACCAAGTAGCACACGGTCGACTCACATTTGACTTACTGCCGTCGGAAAGTAACATCAACCAATCGGAGACTGATGAAGAGGGCGTATTTGAAGCCATTAGATAACTACATGATACTTAAAAAAGTTTTGAATGTTTGTAACTTAGAAGTGATTCCATAAGAGAAGAAGTTAAACAAATTAGAGGTTTTAGAAATGCTACTGTTAACTAAAAAAGTTTCAACAGAGTTAGAAATGGTCAGGATTAAAACTGGTTGATTTCGCATGAAACGCCCAGTTATAATTCAAACTATAATAGAAGAGACTGCTATGGTAATGTGATTCAGGGAACATATTCCATAGATACTAGATTCTTTGCGTAATATTACGGTACTGCGGACTAACACATTCTTAATCAAGCTCCTGAATCGAATTGTTATCAAGGGGGTGCCCTGGTCGATTTCGAGAAAAATACCTTTATATTATTAATTCCAAACAAGTCGTGTAATTTGGTAGCTGACCATAAAATTGCAAATTGAATAACCACTTCTATTCTCTATCCTAACAGAACAACTGTGTGATTATTCAACGCTTCAATGGGGAACAGTGTGACGCAAAGAGCTTTTTGACGGGGACTGATGTTTAACGTTATTCAAACGAATACTTAGGACTATACTGAATAAACTTAATCCAAACAGATAGGAAAATACACGTATCACGAAAATTCATTTATACTAATATATTACCTCGGTGAAAGAAAAAGTTTAGATTATCACTAGCTTGTCCTCAGAGTTGAGGTGTAAGTAACGTAGCTTGCGACTTTCTGGTAGAAAATTTTCTAATTTTCGCCTTACGAAAATTACGTTCTAAAGTTATGGACACGCCTCGTGGTATGTAATGGTTCTTGAGGAGAGAGATATCGCATTTTTGTGTTTCTATGAAACTTTGTTTTTACATTCAATTTTCACTTAGATGAATCTCGAATTATAAACTTTTGACACGCATATTCCTTCTGTAAAAAAATATGTTTAAAAAAAATCAATTTCTTCAACATCGTTTGTCACGTAATTAATCAACGAGACAGCCTTGGATAATATTCAATATCGATTCAAGAGGGGCCAAGTATGCCAAGCTTAGACCAGAGGTCAAGTGTTCGTCGGTAATTTATATAGTTTACGGTCTTTGTCGGTAAGTGAAGACGTTGCTCGGACGTTTGGTCGATAACAGTAGATCCTGGTCCATTTATAAGAAAAGGGCTGCACATTTTTGTTGGTATGTCAGTCAGACGTGCCGGCACAACAGATCGCGTACTGACCCGTTGTAATCATAGGTGGCGCTAAATTACTACGTAATTTTTACAGCAAACAAATTCTCACAAGGCCTGACTTTCTTTAAAAGGGATGTGTTGCGTAACGTAAATTGCAAAATTGCAAAATAATGTTGATAGATATTTTGAAAAAAATATTCAACCTTTGTATCTTCTTAAACTGATAGACGGGGAATGATAATAAGTTATAAGATTATGATTGGGGTTGTCAAATTGCCTATAACAGGCTCACCAATTTCTTAAACGCACACACGAGATATAGGTAGAATATTTTTATTTTTTTTTTATGCTGAGTTTACATAAGGAATTTATCTTACCACAATTTTATTAATATTAATGGTTTTAAAAATAAATAATACCAACGGCAATGTCAAAAAAATTATTGTATTGATAAAGTAGCAATCTATTCGCAGACTAACCAAATGAATAAATTGCAATTACCTACATCTGCAGCGGACTAATTACTGATAAAGCAATAAAACATAGAAAAAACTAATCACGAAAATTAATTTTTCCTCGATCTGCGGGTGAACTATACGCCCGTATGAAGTAACTAATATTTATACATTTGTCAGGTGTGGAGGGATCACGGAATTTCAGCGATTTATAATATTTTTAGATGAATTAACGGTACTTGAATTTCCATAGAATATTATTTGTCATATTGCCCTAAGCAATATCGAATTCGTAAAAATTCAGCTACGGATGAAAGGTTTTATCAATTTTACTATTCCTCCAAAATTATAATGATATAGGTTGAAAGAATTGACCAAGTTTACGGGAATCGAATTTCACACACCTTATAAGTAGAGTACAACGTTGTTTTAGAAATACATATAATAAAATTATGAACTTCATCTGTTCATATAATATGTATATTATATACTTTTACCTATCTAATTATAATCTCATTGTTATCCCAGTATTTAATAAATTTAATGAGAATGTATGAAAATATCAAATTTTTCGGAACAATCGATAAAAAATAAAAAATTTCTACCGACCTCGTTTATACGTTACATAACAAAAAGTCTAAAAGAGAAACTTACAACAGAATGTATGTTTGCCAAAAAAAATTCAGACTTCCCGACAGAAAAAGCATTTAAGTCAAAAGCGTATAATTTAATATTCATAATACGTGTAAAAACTTAAGGTACGAGTAACGTTTATCGAATGGAAAATATGAAAATTCAATCACTCCATTTTAGAGAACTATGAAACTTTTCATATATTTTGAGTCTGAAATACCAACTGGATAACCCAATTGCAGATGTATTAAAATTTTGATTTTGAAATATTACATGACAACAGGTAAAATGGTTTACAACGCAGTGCAGGGTTTGAAAAATCATGGTTTATGTTCATTCTCCTATCACGTCACGTCCAAGGAACATTCATCAATCATACAAAATGACTGCTTCACAAATATTTATTCAATATTTATCTGCAGTAATTCCAAATCCATTTCAAAATACGATTATACGTGGAATCATCATAATAAACTATTACATGTATACAGTATACACGGATCGTGCGGTGCATTGCGTCAAGGTGAGAGAAAAAGTGCATTTTTATAGTATAGTTCAAATGCAACTCATTCATTGAATTAAAAAAAATAGAAGTAGGATACGAATGGATATCCACTTTTCGAATTCTAGATAAATTTATTTATTTCGATTTATTTATAGTCAATAATTGCCTTTCTTTAATCAGTCTCGCACTTGTTGACTGAATATAATTCAATACACTTACTATCAGAAAAACAATAACACGTATCATAACGATTTAAAAAATAAGAAATCATTCATTTTTTGATGCAGTCAAAATTACTGATGACAGAAAAATTAGAGATCCAAAAATCAAGCATTTGTATTATGTTTAATTTAGCATCCATTATATTTCATATTCATGAATAAAGAAACTCAAAGGGTAGGAAGTCCATACATTTTTTAATTCGTGATAAAAATGAATTGTCCGTTTATTTCTATAAGTATTCAGAACCACGCGCACCGCGTTTTTGCTATTAATTACAGCATCTAACGTATCAGTGAGGTCAATTTCGTTTCACAGCTTGTGCAGTGTTAGTCTATTAACCAAATATGCAATTAGTGACTAATACGGCGCCGAAAATTGTAATGGTATCGAAAATGGTACCGAAAATTGAATTTTTATTTAAAATTTGAAATACGATGACACACATTTTAAGAAAGACAGAGACAGGGATTGAGATGTGAAGAACCAGTACAAATAATGGATATTTGATTCCCATTTCAGTGGTTCTGACGGTAACTAATCAGTGTATTCTGAATCAGCATGCCCCGTAAATTTATCTGTACCGAAGGCCGGTCAAGATTATAACCAAGAACTTGTACAAATTCGAAAATGCGTTACATAGATGAAAACTATTCTAACATCGTTACAAATGAATATACGGAACTTAAGACTTTGCTACGGAAAGAAGATTTAATCGAGATTATGTATGTGTAATATAAATAAAATCTCTAATCAAATTAATTCATGTTATGATTATTTTATTAATTCATCAGATATCTTTTTTCATGAATAAATTCATAACGTAGTAACTGTACGTGGAGATTTGAATTATGACAATTTAAAAATATAACCATTCGAGTAACAGTCTGCACTCGAAGTGCAAAAAAATCCGTTGACGTTTCCACGTAGAATATTTGAACAAAAATTTCAAGTTATTTGAGAATGTAAACGTCAAAAGGTGTTCGGCTAAACATAAATCGATTCCTAACTGGATAGGAGCGAAAACAGTTTTGGGTATTTCTGAATGGGAAAGATCAAGATTCGATTTTTTTTTTAATCAATAAACAATTAACCAAATTCATCAATCCTCATTAAAGAATCGGGCATCAATTTTTGAAAAGTGTATTGTTCTGATTGATGAATAAATTTTCAAATGGTTGCATCTTACAATAAATTTGTCCTGTGGAGCAAAGTAAGCATTTAGACTGTACTTGTTTTAGTACCTGAAACGATTTTCTTGATGTCGAATCTCAAAAATCGAACATTATCCAAACATTCCATTTTCCACTTTTTAGAAAACATAAAAAAATTTTGTTTCGTTATATGTAACGAACGAAGTGTACTCAAGAACAAGATGTTATAGATTGTTTGCAATCAGAAGATTTCAAAAGTCAAATCAAACTCTAGCTTGAAGTCATTCAATCGAATCTCTCAATCTCTCTGCAAACATCTGATCCACGTCGAAACTTTTTTAAACTTTTTATACTGATAAATAAATTATAAGAAGAAGAAACCAAAAGTATATTCAAGCGTTAGGATTTGATACCACACGAGAAATTTCTATTTGTGGTTACTGTACGCAGTCCTCAACTATTTTCAGTATCTTACCATGGCTGAAAAATATACTTCTGGATATAAAATCGAAATGAGTTTCGTAATGGTAACCAAAAAAGTGTTACTATTGGTAAACCCCACGTATTTTCTTGTAAGTATTACCGTAATTTTGTATCAATGCAAAGTAAATTGATATTTTTATGAAAACTTAGTCAACTTGAGAAACAGATTTATTGTTATAAAAACTAGAACATTCAGTATTAAAATCTATAATCACTGTAAATAGTTACTCGTACCAAATTTTCTTGCTATTCCAACAACATTTTAAGCGATTTGTCGTAACGATACCTATTCAGCTGAAATTTTTCCCACAATCAGTGTAGGTACCAATTGTGAGAATGACGAGGAATTATAAAAATCATGTTGCAGAGGAACAATCAATAACAAGAACATGCTACGAGTAATTTGCGAATATGGCATGCATACAAAGAATACAAGACAAATACTCTTTCAATAATTACCAACAATAAAAGGGCGGGTCTTTTCAAGCTGGGGGGTAACAAAAAAGGTCTGTGTACCTTCGAAATGGATCCTTGCCCAATGGTATATCTGAGCGCCAATTGGTAGACATCTTTTTGCACGATATTTGGTAATTACTCGTCTGGTTTGGTGACTGTAGATCGTAGACATCACGATTTTAGGTTTCGGTACGTCCGAGTTATTCGATCAAGAGTACCTAGTTGATCACGTGCACTTCCACGGTTTTAGAAATTTCTCAAGCTTCCCCAAAAAAAATTTCACATCAAATTTTGGCACAGCCTTTTTAAGAAATCTTACGTTTAAATATCTGTAGATAATTCGGGAACTATAAGTGTATTGTTAATTTCACGGAGAAGTTACGCAATATACCTGAATAATATGTGACTATACCTATACCGCCGTGCCGAGGGAAAAGCTGACTGATAAATCACATCTTTGACGAAAATACGTTTTAATTATGAATTATAAAAAATTGGACAGCATCTTTTTATTACAAATCTACATCTCTACGGGTAAAATCATCATATGTTAAACAGCCGTTGGAAATAAACAATAACTGATGCAAAACCTGCAAGAGGTCTTTCAAATTAGTTCACCGATTCCAATTTAGAAAGTCGATTGGATTGCGAGTTATTCTGGTTCTTTCCTGGTGAAGCAAAAACTATTATGTAAAGGGTCGTAAGTTTTTTTTTTTTTACATGTAATATCTAGGGTCAAGAAATAACCGTAACTGAATTTTCTGTTCTAGTGATCGATTGAAAGTTTTATTTTTTTACTGCATAATCAAACAGAGCTTTTGTAATTGACATCGTAAAGTTTTTTTTGTCAATTTTCTCAGTTTGAAGGCGAGAAGATTTGTGCAAATATTTTATATTTCTTGGTACGGCAGAATAAGTGCAATCTTTAACCATTGTTTTCACGATAATACCAATTGTGAGATGATTACGTACCACTTCGTTGACAATTTCGGAAAACTATCATTTTCCCTGCTGTAAATATTAAGTGCTAAGAAGAAAGTTTCTCGGTGAATTTTTAAGGATATATGAAATGTACGGACGGCTGAAAAATATTTTGAAACAAGAACATGACTGACGAAGGGTTGAAAAAGTGAAACTGAAGTTAATCAAGTTAAGGATGTACTGATTATACATTCTCAACCAAAAGTAAGGTTCGTCTACTATATTGAATACTTTGTGATTAGATAAAAATCGAAAAAAATCATTCACAATAAAAACAGTAGTAAAACTGAATTTGAATAATAATAATCCGGAAATGTTATCAATAAATAAACGACAGTAGACACCCTGTTATTAACAAGGTCAGAGATATATAACACAATCTACTATTCTTCGACAAAAATCCATACAATCGGTCCAATTTTGATGAACAATAGTTTAGTTAATTCTTAAAGGAATACTCTAAAAATCATTTTTGACAGATTTTATCTTAAGCTCGTCGATTGGTAAAAGACCTTCAATATGTAAAACCGTTACCTTAAGTGAGACTTTCTAAAGCTTTTCCCTTATCACGTTTTTGATCTAACAACAAGTCCCATACATTTTTAAGTCCCAATAAATTTTACATTGAAAACCTTGTGTCAGGACGAATTGTTCGTAAAGTACTGATTGTAAGAACTGATTGTGAATGCCGGTATTGCTTTTTGCCATCGAATTGTAGGATATTTAAACAATGTCGGTAAAGTATAAAAACAAAATTGCAAACAAATAGATCAATCCACCCGAAGGTACAAAAGAATATGAATTTCTCTGAAAGTATAACATACTGAAAAGTCATACGTCAGCTGACCTACTTTTCGGACAAACACATCGAATTCTCGAGTGATTTGCCGATGAAGAAAAACGACGTGACAAAATTAGGATGCAGCGTTCGATATTAACCTAAAAACTTGATCGTGTTGTCACTTGAACTTTACTACAGTAAAATTTGGTCCAGTAATCACTGCTAACGCTAAAACTGAGTCTGATACTCAATTCTATAACAATTACGAAAGTTAATCTGATTTTACTTTCTGATGAAGATTGTGCAATTTTTATGCCTTGTGATTAAAATTTTACACGCTTTTTCCTTCAATCTGTGTACATAATTAGAAAATTAATCTTGGTAACTATCGCGATCCGTAAACGTTACAGGATTTTACGAATGCCAGGTAAACGTGGCTGTAAATAATTGAAATTATTTTTCAAAAGTATAGAACAGCAGTAACTGTACGCATATAGGGATTTACAAGAGCGGCGATATTTAAAAAAAAAAAAAAAAAAAATTGCGAAATCGAAGACAAAACGACAGTTCGACGAATGCCTTGACCTACACCGATTCCGGGTGAAGAATTTTAGGAACTACAGTTCGCCGTGGGAGAGAATATATTTTGTGACACGTGAGTACCGATAATTTGATTAGACTCGTGTTACATTCGGATCTAATTACACTTACACTGGAAAAGTACGAAGCTGAAAAGAAATTAAGGAGTAAAAGTGAATACGAAAGATGGGGGAAGAAATAAATCTGAATTTATCCCAATGGATCAATGATAATCGAAAAGAGAATATATTATGTATAAATGCCTTGTAAGAACTATCTATTTTACACTGCCGTCCTACGTAAACAGCAGCCATACAGCTTCTGCAATCAGGATCGTCAAACAAGGGGGCGCAAGCAAGCCAAAATCTATAACTAATTTATCTAAATTTAGTTTTAATCAAATTGCACCTGTGGCGAGTAGTCTCGTAGCTTGCCGTCCAGTACAAGGGCGCCACTGTTTCGCGTTTTCGAGCAAACGATAAGTAAATCCAAATTCAAATTTTAATATTCTTTCTTTTTCGTTTCTTGTTTTCTTTTTTTTCGTTTGTGTTGTTTTTCTTTTCTTTTTTTTTTTTTTATTCATGCACGTCTCTTCGGATTAAGTTTCACTTTATTGGCACGTAACTTTTCTTCCAGGTGTACAACACGCACATGCCTGATAATCGGGCTTTAATCGATCGTTTATTACAACTGAACGTTGAGAAAAGAGTCTTTGGCAAAAAAAGGAATGTACAGTTTAATTGCGATGACGTAAAACTGTTTAAAAAATAAAGAAAGTAACTTGCTTCGAATCAAATATACATGTACGTAGACCTTATCATTTGCGTTTGGAAAATTTTATCGTTAGGTACTAATGCGGATATATAATACGAATTACGAAGACGTTCTTGTTGAGCTTTGGGGAAAGCGTAATCAGACAACAGTTGAGATTAGGCTTCGAGATTACGGAGGGTTTACACATACGTTTAAATCGATTGGCTTGACAACGGTGAATAAATTAAAATCCGATTGTTACAACTCTTTCGTTGGAGTATCACATACATATGGTGAGAAAAAAAGACAAACACTTGATTCTTCCTGCAGCGGTAAATAACGAGGTATTATTTATAAGCAAACATGTACGCGGAAGATAATCTCTTCCTCGACGTGCCTCCCACAACGTTTCTCAAGTACAGACTTGTCAAATTCGATGGTTGAGAATTAGCAGCGACGAGTGAGCGTTTCGAGGATTTTTAAAAATTATAAGAAACTATAAATGGTATATACGGCAATGCGGCAGTCGAAACGTGCAGCGCCCTGCAGTCATGCACTTTCCGATTCACATCACATCACATCACAGACGTTTCGCACACCAGTTCACATTCGCTCATCCCGTTGCGTCTGCGCGCCTGAGGTCACCTATTGACCGAGTATATAGCTTATAGCTATATGCCGTATTCCCAGCTATACCTAAATATATTTCTCCTCGTGCATATATGCATATGTGCATAAAGTATAGCCAGGTTTATAGAGATCTAATCGTACGCTGCAGATAATATGTATATACTAGGGTGTTTAGGAAAAAAATCATTTGCAATTTTCCACCATGACAATCCCCTAAAAAGTTTGGTCAGGTTAGAAGAGAAGATTCTATGAAAAGATGAGCGTTTTACGTTGTGTGGAAGATCGCGGTCAGTTGATTTTTCACTTTTTTTTTTTAAATTTTTTTGAATTTATGAAGTATCGCGAACAAAATTTTTTTTATTGCTTGCATCAATCGTAATATCAATTTACGTACCGAAGAAGACCATCAATTGTAAGTCTCCACAAGTATGAAGCTAAATTCTTGGCATTATTTTTAAATCGAAGCAGCGAAAAAACGATGAATATTTATTTATACTTCAACATTATGATAAAAAATATGTACATGTACATGACCAACTTTTGATACATTGATTCCTTGAAAAAAAAAGGAAACTACTTGAATTAGCGCATCGGAAATGGTAAATGTTCCTTTTAACCGAATTTTGTGGACCGATTTTTGGAAATGTTATTTTGAATGATTCGGTTAAAAAAGAATCACCATGATTCGGACAGCTTTCATATTACAGAAGTGACAGAATGAATATCTGAAAAATTCCATTCCATTTCGAAGGCTAACTACAACGTTTTCTCATTTCATGATGCCAATCTTTACTGACCGCGTAAATAGTCACTTATTTTAACTAGCATCAAAGACTACGCATTATTAACAATGAAGCAAAAAAACCGCTAGCACCGCAATTCTGCATGCAATCTTGAATAGAAATATGCACTTGAAAATGCAAATTGAGAATGCTAATATCTGATCAAATATGCAATCGGTGATCATCCATTCACCGGAATACATCATCTGAGGGCGTTATTGTCGCGTGAAACAAAAAATTCTTTCCACATTTGTATTCAGCATTGCATATAAAACTGCGCTATGCGTAGCGTTTTTGCCGCAACAATGCGTAGGTTTTGATAATAATTATAGCGTTGCAAGCTACGGTTAAAAATGGTATGTTAATTTCTAATCTATAGGGTGGTCCACTTTAGCCGATGCAGAAAGACAAAAAAACAGAAAACAAAGATCGACTACGTATCTGACAACCGATACGACGAATTGTCTGAAGTTCCTTTTTTGGTACACCTACTGGATGTAGACAAGCATCCACAAATAAATATTATCTGGTTGATCGGACGACGATTTCGAAGCCCCTATAAGAGCCTCATAATAAAACCATCAATGATATTAGAATACAGCCCCCGAACAAAATAACCCTCTTGTTTATCTCCCGAAAGGTGACTAACAAATTTATGAATAATGAAGCCACTGCTTTCCTAAATCCTGTTGTAGGAGATTTATACCCGACTCAAGGGTATACAGAACTGGACTGGTTAGAGATGTGATTCCAAGTTTTGATGAAGCTGCTGTCTTCAGAGTATTTAATTCCCATCACAAAAAGTAAAAATTGAAACAAAGTTTGAGACTTTATTTTCATTCTGCAAGTAACACCCCTGAATTTATTACTATTTGGAATACAAAACGAAAGGTTCTGTCATGAGTTTTCTCAGTCAGAAGATGTAACAACTGTTTACGCTTCCTAACCTAACCTAACACTTTGATACGGAAAGGGTATTTAATCAAGATAATGTATGTGTAATATAAACAAAATTTCTGTTGTTTTCCACAACTACTTGAGTTATCCTTTCCCAGACAAGTTGATGTTTCTCAACTGCAAGGAAAATCACTGTGCTTCCTCTTACCAGTACAACGCTTTCCAATGTTACAAAGAGGTAAACCAAATCTGTTCCGGTCCGAATCTCTCGGCTAAAGATACATAATATCGACGGTTGCATAGAATAGCCGGCTATCTCGAATTAGGCTTCCAAAACCGGCGATTTCGAGGTTTGCTTGAAAAATCGGCTAACTCGAGTTATCGTTGAGATGAAATTAAAAATTATCATTTCGGCATAATGACATTTAATATCATTATCAATTTAATGTCATTATGCCGAAATGATAACCTTACATTTTATCTCAACATACGCCTGATGTTTTATACTTTCATTTCTGCATTATAATTATGTAGATAACCGTATAATACGTACATTCCCAAAACGAAGCTTGTATGAATTTTGTGAGGCGTTGCCGAATTTTGTATTCAGCCCGACATTACTACCAACTTAATTTGCGGCCAAAAATTTCAAAGACGAAATAGCCAATTTTGAACTTTACTCGAAATAGCCGGTTATTCAAACCTAACTCGAGATAGTCGGTTTTTTAAGCGAAACTCGAGATAGCCGGTTATTCTACGCAACCATCGATATCTGCTCGTCAAGACGCACTTCGTACAGCGCTGATGTTGGGAAGCGTTGATATACCAGTTTTGACCGTTCATTTTGGCCTTTGGAGTTTCTGCCATTCTGAATTACGGCATTCAATGTAACGAACTGTCTGAATTTCAACAATTTGGAATTCTTACTTCATCCAGTTCACTTATCTCCGCCACGTTCTGGGCGTCATGACCAACAAAGATTCTTCGCCCCTTAGACCGGTGAAACCTCTCTGCTCTACAAAAGAATATACGTCGGCGAAAAACTCATGTTCAAAAACTTGACTTGTCGAAGAAATTTGATGACTCCTAAGTTCTTGCTGATGTCAGCAAACATATGTTGAAGCATCACCATTAAAAAAAAAGTATGGTTCTCCCTTCATCTTCAAAATGTAGCCAGAACTTGGGGTTCTTAAAATCCAGATTTGTCAAACCTACTGTCATTCGTACGGGTATGAATGTCAAATTGGAAAGTAAATCGCACTATCGATAAGTCCGTCAGTCTAATTGTAAGGCTAACAGTCACCTGACTTGCTTTTCCGCCAATTAGTGACAGAGTCCTTTTGGGAAGTCGACCCTATTTTCACCAATAGCTCACGCCGAATCTCGTCAATAGGCGTGGGAAGCACAGGTTTCTATTCTAGAACAGGAAGATCGTTCACCTTCCGCCTGAACGACAACGCGTCTATTTTCTCCGCAGTGGCATTCGGTATTAGAAAAGCCGTGAGCATAATCCGAGTAGTGATGGATCAAAAGACAATCAAGATTATCTATTCAGATTCAAGAAGTGTTCTACAAAGCATATTTCCCATCGGATTAAATTCCACGTCAATCTCCTTACTACCGAAACCAAAGGACGACTTTTGGATCTCGAAAAAACGGGTTGCACCATCACGCTAGTCTAGATGCCTTCCGCCAGTGAAATAACTGGAAACGAAATCGCTGATTCTATATTCAGATCAGCTTTTGATATGGAGATTAAAAGCCAGCCTTCTCTCTGGTGCTACGTTATGGATCGGTCCAAAAGGTGTAATTATCAGAGCTTATTCAAAGTACAGATAACCTTCGCAGGTCCTTTTGCAGGAAAAAGTGGAAAGTCGTCTTCAATAATACCGAACCCATTAACCAAACAAAGGCAAAGATGGATAAGAAGCAGTTGGATTAAAGGAAATATCAAAGATGTATAAAAAAAAAATAGTCAGATGAATAAGAAAGGTTATCGTTGGCTGAAATAGGCACGATCGATTGATCGAATTCTTAGTCCTCAAAAGCTCAGTTCAGCCTAGTGAGGTGTTCAAATAAGAGACCAGAGTAAATTATCGTACGAGACAAATTTAGAAATGATGACCGGTACCCATCGAGGAAAAAACGAATATACACAAAAAATAATTCGAACAATCCAGTCAGACGTTTACCGTGAATTATATCTAAATGAGTAACACTGAATTATGATAAACTGAAAACGAAAACTCATGTACAAAATTCTAGGAAAATTCGTAGTAGAGTCTAAGATTTATACACGTTTTAGAAATTCGAACGACCACCATTCGGTAACCGGAAGTCGAGACATTCAATGTTGACGTATTTCTATCGAATACATGAATTTCTTCCCATATTTCATTAGTTCGGAATACAAAACGTACGGAACTGAAAGGATTAGGAGTTTCAAAAATTTCGTGACACGTCCCTATATACTGATAAATTGATGTACCCGTAAATTTCTTCAAAATCGAGAAAGTCATATCTTTGTAATGTAGTATGAACGAAATAATTGTTGAAAATGTGTATAGTTGTTGAAATTGTTGTTTTTGCGGAATTCAAGATACAAGATTTCACACACGCACACACATTGTCACGTAAGTGATGAAACGTGTTTCTCAAAATAAGACGAAGAACATTTTTTATTGCTAAGCGACATATTTCGCGATTATAAATACAATATTTCAGAGTTGAATCATTGTCAGTAAGACTCTTTCCAAGGAGGATGAAAACTGGTCTTACTGCTAGCACTTTGTAGGTTAGAATTTCCAGAACGTGCAGTTATTCACATTTCCTATTATACTTATTTCTCGAGCTTCTCAGAATTGTAGTTTTATACGCAATGCAGGAAAATGTATGGAAATAATGGAGCAGCAATGATGAAAGCATCTCAAACGAGAAACATATATATTACATTAAGTCTCTGCAGTGTACCAAACATACCCACAAGACGTGTGACGCTGTTTGTTCATCAGTAGCCTGAATAATTATGCAATACCTACAGCTAGAATACTTGTCAATCCAACAAGTCATCATCCCCGCGGTGTTGGAAAGTTAGATTCGACGGTCATGGGTTATGAAGAAGAAGTTTAGTCGAAAAATTCCGGTCAGGTAAAGAGAGTTTAATTGTTTGGAAAGCGTAACATGTTAAAACGTTTCCGACGTTTCGGCCGGGCCCTGACGACCATCCTCAGGCTATAATAATTAACAAAAAAGTTTCAAAAAACAATTCTGTATTGAAACAGAGACTACGTTCATAAGAATAGTTGCTGTTGTTGTAACTTAGTTATAAATTAATAAATTGTCACAATTTTGAGGTTAAGTATAGAAATTGCGGATGGCAAAAAGTATAAAATAAGTTTACATGAGTGAAATTTTGACGACTAAAGTAATTAGTAAGTGTGTGAGAATTGAAATAAACAAGAGATCAAATAAGTTTAAACAGATTACTTACAAATTTGACGACCTGTTCCTGCTTAGGTGTTATTAATTCAGCATTTTGGACGGAAGTAAAGATTAGCGGAAATCGATCCGTAAATCTATGGTAATGAGGTATGATATTGATCTGTGTTCGAATATCATGGATTTAAAACTGATGACCAACCAGAGCAAAGGGCGCCAATATTTGAAAACTAGAGAATGTTTGAGTATAAATGGCTGAGATGTTGGATATCAGCGCGTTTGTTGTTACCTGACCGGAATTTTTCGATTAAACTTCTTCTTCAATCAACCTCCTGGTTCACGAATTCTTCACAAGTCATGGGTTATGTTATGTTTATTGAGATTGAGTTTGTTTTGCGCTCGGCCGACTATAGCGCTGTAGGTTTCTCCGTGTTGCCAACATAACTGTCTAGTGTAAAAAATTAGTTATCTCAGATTCATCGTCCCCGAGTGTACATACCTAGGTAGTAAATATAAATATAAATAACTCACTGAGGTATGGAGACGATGGGACAACCGAGTTGCAGAAGACTACGGGCCAGGAACTCCGGTGCAGGTGCGGCTGTGGAAGGTGCGGAGTGTCTGGTGGGCCTGGCGGGCCGGCCATTGTTTTGATCAGGATCAGTGGAAACGGTTAGTGTAGAGGATCCAGCATAGTTGGTGGTCCTTTGTATACGTAGGGACCCACCTCGTCTTAACTGCGACCCAACGTCACCCTCTGTAAATAAGATAGAAATCATTCGTGCGGATATTAAAATATCGCCATTTTTATTATTTTACACGAGGGTGGAGGGAGTGAAAGCAATAACAATGCATACCGGGACTATCTCTTGAAACTTGAAAATCAACTGCGCATGCGCAAGCTTTATCGGCTGTTCGTGCAGGCTAGCCATCCCGAATTTTCAGCTGTCAAACCGTTTCTGACGATGATGTAGTTGATACGAATTTTCGAGGTTAGAATCTTAAATAATTGAGGTAGTGACTCGGAAAGGTTTGGGAAGCATTTGTTATTGTGTCGGAAAGTTGATTCTTCAAGGAACGGTCGGAATTTTATGCTTATGCTCTTTGAAAATTCAAACGTACACATTTTGTTGTTTGGGTACGTTGTGTCCGATTTCGCCGACCACTGAGATTGAAATATTTGGCGCATGCGCGGTTGATTTTCAAGTTTCAAGAGATTCTCCGGTATAAAAGTATAAGGAAAACAAGAGATAAAGAAATAAAATCAGCAAAAGTTACGTATCACGTCGCTGCCAATTGTAATAACAAGGCCAAGTAGCACACTTGACAAAATTTCGACTATTGTTCGACAAATTAAAGCCGGCGTAACATTGACAGACGAAAAATTTGACTTACAATTAGCGGGAAGTTGGCAAAACGGTGACTATTCGCCTGAAATGTGATAATGACTGTCAATAACCGAAAGGTCAAACTTGCGATATCCATGTGTCAACGAATGTCCTCAAAAACGTGAAGAATAAAACAATCTGAAAACCAAAATTAGATATCGCCGCGCGCCGCGTATAGTGCTCGACGTAACGAATATAACGGGGTAAAAAAAACCTGATAATTGTAAAAATTTTGTAGTTTCGTTTGAATATTTTTTACTCACAACAAATCAATTTATAGTCGAATTGTACGTTGTTGACTATAAATTAATAATCGAACAGACATTCGTGAACGTATGGTAGACACGTAAATCAACTGTAATATAGCTTCAAATATGCCCTCTTCATTAGACTTTGATTAGTGGAATGCACTTTCTGCCGGCAATAAGTCAAATAAGAGTCATCCGTGTGAAACGTATATAATTTTTGAACTAAAAATAACTTTGAAAAAAAAAAAACTTGTCCGTCGTTAATTTTTCGAATTTACCAGTAGTTCAAAAATTATATACGTTTCACAAAATGAAAATTACCTCGTGATTAATATTAATATTGATGATGCATATCCGCATTTCAATATTATAATATCAGACGGTCATTGACTGTCTTACGAGCTTCGCACCAAGAAGCGTAAGTTACCAAAATGTAAACACACTTACAGACACTCTTACAATTGTGCTCGAAGAGGAAGAACACTTTCTATATTCACAGTCATCCGTGTGTTACTTGGGAAGAAATTTATCAGCATAAGGCAACGCCTCGCCCCCCCCCCCCCCCAGCCCCCCACAAAAAATCATATGTCTGATATTTTATTAAATAGAAAGAATGTGTCGTTGAATATTGCACAATCATGTAATATCAATATCTATTCTTATTGGTAAATCCTTGTTTAATAAAATTTCAAGAAATGTATTGAATTCCAACTTTATTCGTCGAAATATTATGAGTTTGTAGAGTTTAGACTATTTTTGTAGTCCTTTGGGTTTGGTGACTGACGTTATAAATTTTAGGCGGTAATTTCGATAATTTTAGGTGACTTGAGAAATTAATGACGTATCCGGGAATCTAATCTGGAATTCCGTGGTTATAAATTTGAATTATTTCTTCCGAAAAGTGAACGAATACCAAACCAAATTAACTCGAGAGATTTTTAATGTCTTGAAACCTTTATATAAAACGAACCTGTCTATCCGAACCGAGTGATTTGGGGTACATTTTGGAAGAGCTAACAACGTTGTGAAGATTATATTTTGAATTGATTCGATGAGATCCAACAAACACCGACATTTTAAAATGTGTGAAAATCTGGTGCTGAGAGTTCGATAATGCTGTAACCTTTTTCGTACGAGAAGAAGCCTATTCAAAAATTCTTTCTAGAAATTATTTTCCGTCAAAATAAAAAAATTAGAATTTCCATTGAAATTCCGACTGCCCCTCCCCTTAAAATTGATGAACTTTTGTGAAACACATCGTTTGACATATTTCAGAGGATTAACATTTCACACTTATAAAGCAGTAATAAGATTAAATAAAAATAATATGTATGAATTGCAAGCCGAGGAATTAAAAAATTTCCAGAAATTGATTCGAACAACATTAGTATAATTTGTGAATCCATAGAATTGTCACATCGCGAAACAGAATTTTTACCATGAAAATTCATAATTTCAGAATTGCCCTGCCAACATCTCATAAGATTTATAAACTTCTCCCTAGCTGTCTTGTAATACGATAAAATATATATATACCAATCCTATTAACGGTGAACACGTACGATGAAAATAGACCTACGAATCGATGGCTTGTGCCGGAACGCTTCATTCGAAGGAAACATCCGCCTAAACCAGAGCACGTGGCCCTCAAACTCGCACTAAAACCAACTATCTACTGCCGAACAATAAGAACCAGAAAGTCATTTCTGAAAGATGCTCGTACACTTGTTAAATTATACAACACAGTATAACGTACGTATATTTTTCTTATGCGTATAAGCTTGCAGTATTCGTAAATTTTGGGCGACGCAGATATTAAATACTGTGATTAAGTTTTCACGATCAGAAAAGGACGCTTCGAATAAAAACAAATAGTTTCAAAATTAACCGATAAATTTACTAACACAAGTCAAGTTAAGCACTGTAAGTTATTTAGCATTCTTCTGTATTTCTCACAATCAATCTAAAATTTTGTCATTTTTTCAATCAGCTTTTCAACTTTTATCCTGTTGCTATTCTTCGCTTGCTTTGGGAACCTTTCATGGACATTTTTCTCGATTTTCTCTGTGGGATTTCAACTCTTGTATTTATTTCGATTTACATGTCGCCTTCCTACCCAATACACATGTCGCAAAGTCGGCTTTTACGCAAAGTAAAAAGACCATTTTCCTAGGACAATTTTGAGAAATGAA
Source organism: Neodiprion pinetum (assembly GCF_021155775.2). Lineage (NCBI taxonomy): Eukaryota > Metazoa > Arthropoda > Insecta > Hymenoptera > Diprionidae > Neodiprion > Neodiprion pinetum. The sequence goes on from NC_060234.1 coordinate 19,648,281, forward strand.
TTTTGATGTGTAGAAAAGATGTCTTAAAATCGTCTTTATTTATGCACATTCTCACGATCAGATGGATCTGCATCTCAAATAAAACAGCCTTCTTATCACGAGATTCGTAGGCAACATTTGTCCATTTGTTAATTCAATGTGATCTACGAATCACTCAAATAGGAAATAAGCAAATGTGATTAAGAAGTGTCTCTTGCGTCGACTAGTTCAGTATCCTTAGTCAATGAACACCGACAGGTGTTCCACGTACCGTCCGTAGTTATACCGCAGTATATCTAACCTCTATCAGTTGACGTCATTTCAGATACTGATATTAATTAAGAATAAGCTGCATTCTTGTTATAACGATTTTCTAGCCTAGATCGATACGACTTGGCAAATGCTGTAATCGGTATACCTACATTTGACCTCGCATTCAAAGAACTTGAGTTATAATGTTATTACACTGTGTTAACCTGTGTTAGGTAATTGATGTAACAGAATGTTACATACTTGCATATGAAGGACAGTTTGATTTGAGAAGCAATGTAAGTGCCACTGACAGCGGGTAAAAGTGAGGTTGGGTAACTTACTTTCCATGATACGGTGAATAAAATTGAGATAGTCGAAATTGTGCATGCGCCAAAGCAACGCTTAGTGTGTGAAATATAGCATTTGAATTCTACGCATGCGCCCACGTCGTTTTACCACACCGTTCAGAAATGAACACTTTACGCGCAATCCACAAGGTTCAAAAATCGAACCTTTCAAGTAGGGTTAGGAAAAATACGTTTTGATGTTTAACGCGATAAGAAACATGTATCATCGCTCAAGTGTGTATTTGAAAAAAAATGTGGCGTGGTTTGCACCGCTGTTTCATGAAAGTGTTTTTAACACAGTGTGCAAAATTCCATTTCTCATGCCTGTTGGTAGTGTGCGAAGTGCCCGATTCACTCATTTTTACGCACTGTGTGCAAAGTCACTACTTCGTGCACGGAATGTAGAGAATGATTTACTTCGCACACTGTGAATAATAAATTTCGCACACTGAATTAAAAAAACAAATAGCATACGATTTGTGTGCGCGTACTTGATCCTCGCACTTCGCGCACTTGTATCGTAATGTACTGTTCATTAGTGTCTCATTTCTGTGTGGCCCCAGTATGTAGCTGTATATTTTAGTTTCGTTATAGATTTAGCTAGAGCTGACAACTTATGTATATAAAAGAGGTATATGCCTTTGCGATAAGAACTAATATTATCAACAAAGAACGAGGATACAAAAGCAAACCGTAAAACGTGAGAAGTTAACAGGTTTAATACGTTACACAGATGTTAGAAATAACGCTAGAGTTTATTTTCATTATAATGGAAGTTTTCGTTTTTTATTGCACTGATAGCGTGAATCACCTTTGTCTTCCGAGGATGATAGCAGACGAAAGCTGTGAACTCGACGTAGACCAACAGGGCTTCCCTCGATGCTATCACTTGGTGTTACCATTTTTGATTTACCGGTAATATTGAACTTGCAGCTTGCAGTTAACTGTACAACTTTTATAGTATCACAGAACAGAAAACCAGGCCAGCCCGCCACTCCCGCGCAGTACACCAACGACTAGTGTATAGGTAGGAATCCGTTCTAAGGACTATCGACTATCCTACGGTAATTCGGTAAATATTGTGCATATACGTATATACGAAGCTCCGAACACCCAATGAAAATATTCAAAGAATGTCACGTGCTAGGCCCAAGTACGACTATACACGTTCATAATCTATCGCCAATGTCAACGCGTATCAATGTTAGAACTTCTTCATTAGTCGTTCGAGGTTTTAAAACGGACGTTTAACAACTCATATTCTCATGCACACTACCGTATGTCACGAACGCGAATAAGTGATAGTAGAATGCGTTAAAACAAACACCTTATCAGCTTCACTCCTAATGGTAATACGCGTTCGATATTTTTAAATTCACAATTTCATGCTTGCTAGAAGACTTGCATATGTATAACACTAATGACCCGTGTTTATAATACTGGATATGCCCAACTGATAACTGGACTTTTCACTCTCACCAAGTTTCATTCAATAGCCCTGACTAAGGTGCATGGTAACACATGTCACGATAGTATACATTGTAGCTCTATTATGTACAACTTGCGAGTATAGTGCTTTTTAAGCTGAAGTAATTGAGAAGCCGACTCGCACAACAGGATTGAACGCGGGGTTCCAACCTCGCCTTGAACTTGAAAGAATACAGATGAGTTACGACGGTGTGTCTATCTTCTGTTTCATCTCCAAGACTCAAATCCAACGACACATTTTTGGAAAAGGTCTTTGACGCACGATGAAGTGAAAAATAATAAGCTATATCGTCGGAAGGATAGACTCGTGGGCGATTCGACGAGACGTAATCACTCTCTTCAAGGACGCCACTGTAAGGCAGGCTCCCGTCCCTCACTGTTGGTGACCTTTTCCGTTAATTTTAAACGCCCGCTAACGCACGCAGACTTTTCACTATGTCGCGGTTTACTGTCTATTTTCGCACATGCTGCACCTGTTGCTTTTCCGTTCGACTCTGTATAAGCTTATAGGTAAGGAAACGGACATGTCTCCCAATCGTTATGTAGCGTACCAAGCGTATACACGCGGAAAAGGCATGCGGAAGAAAGGTTTCACTTCGACAATACGCTTCTTCTCGGGCCTTGAACGACTCACTACCGATACTACTGCACTGAAATTGCGTGATTCATATTCTGGTTTTATTTTTATAACTTTGCCTATTATGCTGTGGTGAGGCACTCGATATTGCCACATCAAAACATATTGCGGGCTGGTTCCGCAAGCTCGCGAACGACACCGCGAACCTCACGACAAACCGCGGACTGACCACCAACCGAGGTACAAGTTCGTTCGACGGTTAAAGATTGCAGGCTATTTTCACGCCGCTTCCACCTCGAATAGTAGACCGCGTGACACTGATCAACGGTCAGGCTGTACGTAAAGTGGTAGCGGAGTAGCTTGTAATATACACATCGTGCAGAAATGTAGTCCATTGAATAATGCCAATAGATCCGCAATTGTCGAAGGTCGAAGGTCACCTGTATCGACATGGTTACGTATGTCTGCCTCCCGCTGTAGGCACGAAAGCTTCCGACTCTCAACCTTAGAGTGACGTAATTCTCACCTACATAACCCACCTCCAAAACCAACCGGTAGTATTGATCTTCAGTGGTATGCTTAATAAATGATGATACGCCTGGTGCTCTTTCATTAACGAACCCACAGAAATACGTCACCAATGAATTTGCGCTTTTCTCTACACGGACGATAACCCCGTGGTCTTGAAATATGATATTGGCTTCCTGACGAAAATATTTCTCTGAGAAACTCTGCGAAATTTTTGTGAAAAACTCTGAAAAACACATTTTCAGAGATTTACAGAGAGGTTCATAGAAATGGAGAGAAATGCAAAGAACTTGGCGAAGATGCGGAATGTTTACAAAAAATGTTACTTCAGAAGTGGACCGAAATTTAACGCATCCACCAACTCCAGCCTAGCCTCAATACTCTGGTCAGTTATTTATGGTGTTAAATTAGGAATGATAATGAATGTCATTCGTTAATTTAATTATATTTCTTGCAATTTCTTTGGCGAACCAGCACGTTTCAAAATAAGGAGGGTATCTGGCCGAGATACGTGAAGCATAGGCCCAGTATTTGTTACTAATTTTTAATGAAAACTAGTCCAAATACAGCCCGTTGATTTGAGTACATTCATTCCCTTGATTAAACAAAACGCTGTTTGAAGTTAATTTTCAGTTAAAAGCGTGTGTTGAATACGGGACGCAATGAGTTTTGGACGCTAGTCCTCCTGTTTTGGCATTGTAGTAAGAAATTTTACAAGCAAAATCACGCGGAATGCACAAAAGTCTGCAGATATTTAATGTAATATTCATACTTTTGAAGAGAAAAGGAATAGATTTTCAGTTAAACGTGCAGAGATTTACAGAGACATCTTGCAAAGTGTAGAAATATCCAGGAAAATTCAGAATTTCTAGTATGAGAAGAGTAAGATTCAAGAAAAATATTTCGAGTCTATGAAAGAAACTCATTGTCAGTGAATAGTAGAGATTTTCAAAGATATTTTTCTGAAAAACTATGCCAAATTTCTCTGCAAAACTTCGCACATGTTCTATAAGTATGAGAATTGCAGAGAAATATCGCAAATTTTTTCAGAAAAATTTCGTCAAGTTTTTCAGAGTAATATTTTTGCCAGGGCTGCCACATGTCTTCTTTTATATCCAATCCCTCAATACTTTCCAGGTTGCAGGATGTATCCACAACTGAAATTTCGAGCTTGAATATTTTCTGGATTTCGAGGCATTGTTTTGTAGAAACTATCACGTATTGTATATACAAGTTACGAACCTAAATTTCATTGATTTTTGGATTTTAGAAAAATATTTACACTTCCATAATTCCACTAAAGCACAAAATTTTGTTCCAAGTAGGAAGTACTACCGAGAAACTTGACTGTCAAAAGTTAGAAAACATTCGTTATGTAAAAATTTAGATATTAAAACGTGATTCCATCGTTGACTCAAATCAACATTTTTTCGTGTATTACGATACGTATAATATCATAATGTTTTGGTACCTTCAGTGCCAAAATATATAATATACTTCACTAAAAGTTTTATAGCGAACCGTGTATTTTATTTTTTTTTTAATACACTATTTTAATACATATCACCCAAATGTTGTCCTATGGTGAATATGTGCAGAGACTGAAATCTGATTTTCCGAAGGAGTACCGCGGTAAAGCGATTAATAAAACTAAGTGAGAATTTATTTGTTAACAAGGAACAGTAAAAAAAATTGTTTTACGCTGACACGTTGATTACCGACTAAAAAAAAGATTCATACTAAACTCCATTCTATAATAGTATAAATTATACAAACAATTTACGCGACTCTTCACATGGTTAATTTGGCCATTCTGCACAGCTGGATGGCTTATTTTGTATATAGTTGATCCAATTCCGTTAGATAGTTGTCAAAAAATCTGAAGAAATTCTCTGATTAGTATGCAGTAATTTCAGCTACATGTTTCTGAATGTTACGGGATAGGCTTTCGTTATAGTCGGTTAAATGCTTATCGCAAATTCATGAATCCTAAATGATTTCCATCGAAGAAATTGACACTAGCCGGCATCCAATTATTATTATTGTTAATTATCGCTATCGAATTTGGAATGGTGTCGCACTTTTTTTTTAAATAAGTGATTATGTATGGTGCAGAGACGATTCAATGTAATTTATGTCTACCCACTTACAGTGCTTATGAAATAAGTCAAAAAATAGTTTTTCAATAGAAACGTTAGAAATCGGATAATGTGTACGGTATTCAAATATGTTGTTGACTGATAAACGTACCAACATCATGTATCTAGTGACATAATAGTAGAGAATAGCGAAATTAATACCTACAGTAATCTGTAAGATTTTACCTAGAAAATTCAAGAATGCAGTAGTGACTGACTAATTGGATATAATTACCCGAAGGCTCATAGTATAAGTATAAGTTTATTAGTTATATAATATAATAATAATAGTACATATTGACACACCGAAATTTTATTAGGTAACTCTCATAATTCGTACAGGGATAAAACTTTACGGTCTGATCGCAAATTTTTCGTATTTTGGTATCGTGTCTATATACTGCGGTCCGAGCATTTGGGGTTTTCCTCATTTCCCGACTTCACGGAATAACTCGCTTTCCACGAGTGTTCGAACCAAGTTTTCCTCGACCCTATACCACGGGTCGGATTTGGTTGACCGCAACATATTTTTTGCCGAAATTACTTGTTTTTGTAAAGGTGACTTCCAAGAAGCAGTAGGTGCCCGTAGTCTCTAACAACCTCGATGTCTTGATAACCATGTAAAAACTTGACGCGCCTTTTTTTTTTGCCTGTGTTTCGTACTTGAAGTAATCATTTTTATGGCACTGCAAAAAAGAGCACATTTCGTCCTTATACTAGAAAGTGCGTTTTTCTTTACCCCGTGATAAAAAAAAAAAAAAACTTGTAAACCATTATTTTTGTAAGATGAATTATTGTACGCATCACGAAGACAAACCGTTTTCCGCCGTGCGTATTTACTGTGTGAAGCAACTTACGCTTGGCAGAAAAAGACCTACTTTGCCTTCTTGATGCATAATCCACTATGGTTTTCTTCTTTCCCCTCCACTGCTGAAAATTACTGTTTTAATTTCTTTTTTTATAGATTCCAAGACCGTTTACACCTCAATATACTTCTAAAATACATGCGGGATTTTTCGTCGTAGGTCCTTTACGTTAGTATCAAAAATAGTCGGCGCCGAAACATTTTTACTCTAAGAATTTAGACAAGCATCTCGCATTTAAAAAACACATGTGTCTAACTCTGTAACAGTCACCTTCTGTAATATTACACTGGAACCTAACTTTTTCTAACCCTGTCCCCTTCTGTAATTGTTCGTAAAGGGTGTGGAGGTCGGATTTCTTTTAGACACATTAGGGTAGGGCGGGGCTATTTAAGCAGTTTTTCACTCAATCTGTCATAACTCTGTAACGGTGAAATCAAATCTAATTTAAACCTACACTGTTGGGTTCGTGATTCGTCCTTCTCTAAACGTTCCCAGCAAAGAAAAACCATTTGAGATCTGGTTTAGAAGCTTTAGAAGTTATTGTCATAAATGAGACTGTGCGAAGTTGCTCAACTTCCCCCATAGGTGGAGTAAGTTGGGCACAGGCATGGGGCAAGTCGAACAATGGAAGAAATGGTCTCAATGGTGAATAGGAATTACATAAACATTGTAGTTAACGATCAGATATATATTTAAACTACCAATACTAATCGTACAGTGAAAAATCTCGTTGAGGTCAATCTTTTATATTCAATTCTTTGGCAGCAGCCGCAGCAGCATTCATACTCATGGTTTCGTCCATTACAGCTTTTGCTGCATCCTTCGCAACGCTTGCTCAACTAGCCCGGACCCGACTTATTAAAATGAAAATTAGGTTATGTAAAAATGATAAGATTTGAAACTAGACAACCTTTTCTAATCGCAAGCTCAATAAATAAATAAATTTTCAACACTTACATGATCGTAAATAACTATCTTCGTACGAGTCCAAGAGAAAAATAACGACGAACTTATTTTTTATTTTTTAAACAAGAAAATAACAAAGCGTTCTCACGTCTCACTCTTTTTTCCATTTAAAGTGTTGTCGTGCAATGCTTAGTTACCGAGATATTTCAATTGCTAAACATGCCCTATGCTTATTGGCCAGCCTTACCTTACATCGGATTCACATAACTTGGATCAGATGTGATAATTATGAAATATTTTACGATAGAAAGTTTGTTCAATCTTAAAAAAATTTTACATTTCATTTGCCATTGTACAAGTAATGTCCGAGTTATGGTGACTTGTAACTTTACACTGATTTCTAACTCGATGCGCTTTGAAAATTTTTGGATTAAAAAAATTAAGGAAAGTTAGCACTAGTACGTTGTGTTACAAGTGCAGAAAGTGCGCGATTTCGGACGAGGGTGAAGATTGCAGCGTGAGCTGCGAAGACGAGTGCTAGCTCATCCGCACGTGTGACATACGCTGTTTTTTCCAACATCCGTAAAGGTAATTTTAATTGAAGACGCTATGAAGGTGCCACTAACAGCGTGTAAAATTAGAGTTAGCTAACTTACGCTCAGTGGCATAGTACGTAGAATTGGGTTATTCGAAATTGCGCAAACTGCGAAGAAAATCGTTTTTCTCAACAGGAGTTGGAGAAAAATATTTATTGTTCTGTGGGAGGGGTTTCTGAATTGCTCACAATTAATTCACAATTCATTTGATTAGCTACACATCGGTTTTTGGAAATATGTGGGCGTGATGGAGGGTGGGACAACCTTACACCAGATATTCTATATTAACGAGTTGAAATTATATTACTCCACACTAGTGCTGTACTCTAGTAGCTCGAAATAGCAATTCTGCGTTCTTCGATTTTCTCAAAAAATACGATGAAGCAATGTACGAAGACGGCAGAGTAATATACTAATTAGGAGGAATTAGGAAGCAATTGTTTGAGGATTCGTGTCTTCCGAATTCCCTCAACTGCGAGATTTCCTGTAAGATTCAGAATAATTTGAATTCATTTGAAAATACTAATAGTAAATTAGCTGCGTGCGTGGAGTCGGCATTGCAGTTCACGGTTCAGATACAATCAACTGTGCCATAATTGCCGAAAATTTTTTTAGTTTCCTAGAAAAAAATTTCGAGCCACATGAAAAAAGTCAAAAGCAACTGGGAAGGAATTGTGTGGCAAATTGTAGCACTCGAAATTCTTGTCCGTTCAGTGAAAATATACGATCGTGGATCAATTGGAGGCAGATAGAAGTAATTACTTGCCATATCGCTGAACCTTATATTCCTTACCGTTTAGTCGGAACATACTCGTACTTACGATGTGAGGCCTTATTTTACTGTGTAAAATACTAATCGCGTTTTACTGTTTTCCACAATATCAGCAAGAAACAAATAACCCCAATCGCAACGCATTTTGAAGTAATTATTCGTTATGTTATCCATCCCAAAATTTTACTCCTGTCGGTAAACTTTACATAGATTACAAGATCGCTTGGCCAAGACCGATAATTTTCTTTATTTTGAGTAAAAGATAATTTTACACTGAGTATTCATAAAATAATTATATTTGCAAACTGCAAAGATTTCTTTGAAAATAGAAAGTATTGAAATTATTCTTCCAAATTCCAAAAACTTAATTATCGATGCTTCATATTGAGTGATTTAAACAAAATTTTATGTCTAGTACATTGGTTCGATTTCACTCCACGACGACTCATTTTATTCAGAAGATTATTTTTTATAAATTTGCTGCAATACTTATTTCAAAATATAAATATTGGCATCGTTCAACATTTAGCTTCACAACATTGCATCAATAGTGATTACGATTAACGACTGGCAATGTTAGATTGACTATTGGAAAAAAATAAAACCTTCCCTTTAGTAAATTTGTAGAAAATAGTATTCTGGATAAAATGAGCCATCATAAGTGAGAATTATCTCGGGTTAAATGTGAAAATTCAGTACCGTTCCTTCGAACCCCAAAGTGAACCCTCTAGTTCTTACACATCAAATGCATACAAAATAAATCCAGTACTACCTCGTTAAGAGAGCGTGTCAAGGCGGTTAGGGGAATAGGATTCCAAGAAATTCGTCGCAGGAGCGTTCCCGCCAATATTGCCTGGAGAGCTTGGGAATCACAGTTCTGTACATGAATCTGGTGTGTAAATACGTATGATTCACGCGATCGTTCGTCGCTTATAACGAGGAGTCCGAGCGAAAGTTAGGGGACCTCAGGTACACAGATGAGTGGTGGAAGCTATAAAACTTGCTCAAGCGAAACGAAGGGGGAATTCTGTTTTAACGAAGTAGTACTATATAAGATTCATTTTTGTTATGCGAATGATCGCCATCGTATTGAAATACGCGAAATTTCGTGAACCCATGGATCTAGCACGGGACAAATATACGACGAAAAACAGAAATTACAAGAAAACCAACAAATCAGACAAATGCGGAACTAGCCGTAAATGGGTATGGCCCAAGGGGGTATTCACTTGTTGTAACCGCTTTGGAAAGTAGTCACTTTAAAATCGTTTGAAATAAATTGAAATCATTGCAATCGCTAGTCACCCGATCCATTAGTGAATACCCCCTCGGTATGGCCCATGGCAGACACGAGCCGTTCCAATTCATTGCCATGTTGGAACTATCCCACTATATGTTATTGGAAATTATACAAGATCATAGACAATGAAATGGTGCTTGATGTTGCTGTTAAAGTCAAGTTCCGCAAAGCCTGCGGGCTGTGGAAAAATACGGAAGATACTGCCGAGTATGCAGAGTAGGCCACCGGGATGTAATCACGAGGATTCTTCGGGCAAAGTTTCGATCGATGCAGTTCGTGAACTGCTGTAGCAAAATCGTACAAAAAATATGGAGCGAAGTATGTCAATTATACAGGGTGGTTAGGTTTAATCCTCCAAGACGAATATCTTAGAAGCGAAGATATTTCACAAAAGTCGGAAGGTTTCAAGAGGGACAGAGGAATGGGCCATTTTTCAGATTTCGCAAATATCATGTCCAATTTTAGATAGGAAACCCGTATTTTGGATAAGAGCAACTGATAGGCGGGTTCAAAAGTAATGTCCTAGTTTTTTTTTTATCTTCCCGCTTCGTTTTTCCGCAGGAAAGAAAGATTCAGGGAAGTTAATACATACAATGGATTTTCGAATGGACGCTAGTTGTGTGTGTGTGATCAATACTTTATCCGACGGTATCTGGAGAACGAATAAAGGGATTAGGATGATTTGGTTTCAATTGACGGGGCATTTCTTGACTCAAGATTGAACAAATTTTGTATTTCATAGGTGATATAGTTCTCGAATTATAATATAAGAGTAAAAAAAAAATTGTATCCCACCCGTTAATGTTCTATGGACTCGAAACGCACCCTAGCGAGAAGTTCTTAAGCCGCGTTCTTAGGCCCAAAAAAGATCGGCCAAATTACCCACTTATTTCAAATGCGAATCCCCAGAATTCGTATACACATTCGTAAGACATATATTTTTAACTAATAAACAAATTATTGTCATAGTTAATATAATACTCACAACTATGTTCTCATAAATGGTTTTTGGGTCTCTGTATTGTATGCATAATTATTTGATCAGATATTTTTTTCACTATAATAATCAAAATGGGCGCGTGAGATTTATACATGTCAATAATGGAAGTATCCAATTAATATGCATATAAATTTTTTACAGTTTATTTAAAATATACAACTCTAATAAAGACTACCCTCTATACTATCTATGAACCGTGATTAGGGAACTTATCAATATGCCAGTCATAAAATCAGCTCATCCCTTAGACAACCACCTTGGCCAGGTAACTTTGGTAAACTTGAAACAATTTAAATATACGCACAACAGTAACATTCGTTCACATTCAGCGAAGGTAATTAGATACGTACATACATGTTTAACAAAAATTGTAATTTCCTTTATTACACGATAATCAAATAACGTTACATGATTAAACGACCGTTTCTCTACACCTTTTCATGGAAGTTGAACATACCTACCGATAGGTATAAGATGCAATGAAAACAGCTGACCCACTACCCCATTAACGCAATCTTACTTAGACGGGGATAGCTTACACACCAAGGCTGTGCGTTTAATCAATTAATCGTAGACTTGGAATAAAAATTTCTTTTTAAAAAAATCGATTTATACGTTTTCCAATCAATTTCCGGCGCTTTACTTGATCTTTGTTACGTGTCATCAATTAATCGGTTTTACAATAAATCGATTAATCACATAGGCCTGTTACACACCAAATACATAAACATACAATAAGGGTACACCAGTACTGTAGGTTCAATAAGTATCATTTTCCTAGAAAAATCGAAACAGCTTAAAAATTCACAATTCTAAACCAGAGCTCGTTAAAAACCTAGCAAATCTTTCGCCCATGATGTTTTGGTGACCGCCGACTTCTCTAGCTCTCGCAATTACATCCGAATTTCGCTTCCGGTACGCGGATTCCAACGGACTCTGTGCTCTGCGGTGAAATTCCAGAGTTTCAGATCCGTCTCCTTCACCGCCCAAAAGTCGGTGTAAATTTTTATCGATCAGTTCTGTTTTATAATAAGAATATCTCTCGTATGACTTGCTCATGACAACCAAGAGGTGAGAAAGAAACCTTCTGTGATACCAAAAAGACTCGTGACCTGGATAGAGATTGAGCAATTCTTCGTTAAACATACATTCTTCAGCCCAATATGAGAGACCGGTGAGGATAGAAAGATAGTCAGTGTTGTGGCGATTTTGGTGACCAGGGGTGGCGTGCAAATAGTTTAAAACTTGATAACATGGAGCAGTCAAAATATGAGCGGTATCTTCAAGTTTAACAAATTTGGCGATGGTTTCCCTGAATTTCATTTCTTGCCTGGTTATATGAGTGAATTCGTCATCAGCCTGGAGAAGCCTCTTCATCAAAAATTGTCGATAAGCAAACCCGCTGTAGTCGGATATGTGGAGACTGCACCATTTTCCCGAAGTCAGCCATTCTGACTCTAAAAATGAGGCAAAAGTACATGGAGAATATATGGCGAAGGTGGTAACAATGTACTCGCGATGATTCCAGGCGTGATAGTTGTTTGCGTATCTATCAGCGGACATCGAGGAAATGTCCACTTCGTTTTTCAGCAGTCTTTCAACATCCAACGTTTCAAGTGTGTTAGCACTACTAAACGCGAATTGGAGAAGCCAACGCCTGTAAGCGAACGCTTCGAAGCATTTTGCTTTGTAGTACAGAACAACCGCAACGAAGTGTAGTTCACCTTTCCACTCAAGTCTTCCATTCCTCACAAGTTCTCGCCGCATGTTCCAAAACGTTGTTACGTCAGGATTCAACAACAATGCACCTAGTAGCCATCGGGAAACAGTACTCGGGTCCTCCCTTTTATTGCGATTCTGACGCAATTCGAGCAGTCGATTGTATGTGTAACGGTATAGCGGTTTCACACTCCATGATGCTAGGCCTAGAGAATTATCAGCATGAAGCACTGGTGATTTGTTCTCGTTGTCCACCGCAGGTATTATTTCGAAGCCGATCCTGCCAAACATTAATGATGATATATTTACTTTTCGGTAAATAAAAATAAGCAGGTTTCAAATATTGGCATGAATTTTCTAATGCATTATAAAAATGAATGTTCCAATATTGCATACTGCGAAATATGGATTTCAAGAATGATTTGCAAGAAGTGTTCCAAAGATATTGCCTGGGCGCCGTATAAACAGCATTTGCAAATTTGCATATACTTTCTAAATTGCCGGTTATTTGAAAATAATGCTATTTTTTATGTCATATTTTGAAATTGGACCGTCTATCTGGGACACTCAGTAAAATTTACGAATTCTAGCATCGAGTGAAATAAAATCAGTTCAAGGTATGATCTAGTAAAAATTTACCTAACTGGAAAGGTGATGAAATCAGGATACAATAGAACGAAAATTAATCATTTCGAATTTTATTTAAAAAATCTGTTGAGGAAGATTGGAAAAATTTGACATCTGCAAATCTAAATTACAAAAGTACATTTGTTAATAACATTAGAAAGATTACATTATCAGTCCATTCTTCAAATAAAAATGTCACAATGTTTGTCGAAGAGAAGAAATAAGCATTTTGTCTATCACAGGTCATTTACATAGATCTGAAGCCAAAAGTGGACTTGAATGTTGAAAGTTTTTTCTTGCTGAATAAAATTTTGGAAACTCACTGGCAAATCGTAGAACTTTTGTAACAGAACTTTTTGCACAGATTATCATGACTTTATTCCAAACTCGTAATTTTAATTGATTAAATTTTGAACTCAAAGCATTTTAGTAGAGAAAACAAAATAATGGGGGAATAAAGTCTTGAAATGAATTGCATGCAATATCATATGAGTTTTGAGGCTGTAGAGATGGATTCTATTTCAAACTTTTGGTGATTGAACAATTCCTGGATATTAATGCATACTAATCTGTGACACTTCAGCTGTGCCAGATTTAAAAAGCATACAGCAAGAGATATAGACGAAGATTAACACAAAATAATCTAAGAGCAACTTTGTACTGTCAATAGTAGGTGTATAAATTTACATAATTATGTACATACATATGTGCAAGCTCGTTTACAGTGACATACCGATAGTGCTGGGTACACGTAAAAACAGATATAGTCCGCATGATATGGATGAAATGCATAAAAAAAACTCGGATTTTCTGTACAACGAATAAATCCTGTTTGTCTGACTGTAAGAATATTCGAAAACCCCGCCCATATTGGTCCCAAAACTCACAGATTCGGATCCTTCTGCAACACAATCTCGATGTCAGAAAGTATTTTCTCAGCCGCGGGGAAAAAGTCCTCCTGCATCGTGTGACTGGCTGATTTTTGTTACATTTCTTTCAGGGTCAATGCTGAACTGGTTCAGAACACTTTCTCGTATTTTGTACGTACACGCTGCGGCACATCCGCCATGAATGATGTGAAGGTTGCTTTCTTTTTTTGCTATTTTTTCCTTCTCTTTTTATTTTCTGCGAAAGTTGTTAAAAACTGTCTGTAGTTGGCATGACGCGTCCTCGATGGTAAAATATATCGAAGATAACGCCGGGTCATCGACGATCTGAAGAAAAGGTAAGTTCCTTGACTGAAGCCAGTCACCGACAGGTATTTCCGCAGTTTCGAAATTCCCACGCCTCGTGTTCTACATTATAATAGCAATGTCATTATCACTTGAAATGCCACATAATTTTTTCAAGTATAAATATGTATTCAAGAATTTATTTTACCGCTTGGCATGATCAGCCATTTACTGTTGACGTATCTACCAAAAGCCTTCATGCGAATCCATTTTCAAGGCTGGTCGACACCACGGACACGCATCAATCATGTTACCACGTAGTACTACTACTTCTCCATAGGCTTGGGTTCCAAAACTTCAGACCACCTCATACCAGTGCGTTCCGATATTCTCTAGCTGTGCTGAAAACTCCCTAGGACAGAGCCAGACTAACCGACAAACTAGGCAGCGCAACAGAGATGAAAGATTGATGATAACACTGGGAGCTAATATCGAAACACGGAGTAATAGAAAGGAGGCAACACTATGCGATGAAACTTGTCCCCAGTTTTGAATTAATGTAAAAAGAATTGTCTTAATGTGATTCAAGCGCCTCTTACGGAAAAAATGAAATTTTTGCTGTAAAATGTAAAAAAGGAAGGGCGCCGATCGCAACCTATAAACCTCCGTACTATAAACATATTCCGTAAACTCGTAATATACGCATTTGAAGTGAGATAAAACCAGTGAAAACCGAGTAATTGCTATTCTAACCTCGACCGACTTTAAATCCAAGAAAAAGGTGGCAAACGTGAAATCGAAATATCATAGGGAGGACGGAGGAGAGCGCTATGCGAAATTGATGAGCGAGAAGGATAGAATTGGAGATTAATCGTAATTAGTTTTTATAATGACTTTGAAAGAACTTAATATTTTATTTGACTGATTTAACAGTATACGACTTTCAACGGCTTTGTTTCCATGTGCCGTTTTCCGCATTAACTTACAGACCGTCTGTTGATACGCGGCCATGATTGGTCGGGACCTGAACCACGGTCTTACATACAGGTCTGGAAACTCCATTGGAGGGGGTAGGCTAGGAGTGACTCAGATATTGAATCAATTTGTAGTTTACAGTTTCGGCACTGCGTCGCTACTATCTAGTAGGGCTGAGTTACAGAACCTCAAATTTCGTTATTAGGCTGTAGCGCGCTTGCGCCAACAGAGAGGAATTTTTTCTATCTCTGTCGCTCACAGGTGATACGGGTGACCCTACTAGGCTACAGCGACCCTTGCGGCCAATCTAAGAATTATTGAAAGGAAACTCAAGAAGTGAGTCATCCCCACCACCAGAATTTCCAGACCTGCATGTAAGACCGTGATCTGAACCCTCATTTTACACATCTATACACGGCGTTACCCGATGACGAAAGTTGATTGTTCCTCGATGTGACTTTGGATGTGTATTGCGATAGGTTGTGAAAAGTCTAACTTGTCATCTTGTCCCGAACGTTCGTTCGACGCCGTGCGGATTTCACCGCGCTTCCCATAGAGCCAATGAAAGTGTAAGTTGTATGGTCGGCGTGGTGGCGTCACGCTGAGTTACAGGCGTACAGCGAATCGTATTCATTTTGGTTGTTCTCGGTGCCATTTCCATGAAAACTACAACACGCCCAACGACTTCCTCCATTGTCCTTCTTTCCGGGATACTCTACGAGGAAGGATGGCTCAGAATAATTATTTCGGGTTTACACACGGTGGAACACAATATGGGTACGAAATCGATTAAATATAATATTAATGAAAATCGTAATCTTAAGTAAAGTTCATAAATAGCGCGAAGCATACATCGTCAAACGCAATAATAATATCGGTAGAATTTTGTGTGCACGCGAAGCGTAGCCGGTTTAAGCCGCCATTAAAACTTGAGCGTCCGTGCCATCGAGCGTTTTGAGCATGAGCGTCGTACCTTTTCGCGATCAGTAGTTCAGTTCGTAAATCGTGACCATCATCATATATTCGTATTAAAATATTGCTTTACAACAGTGCAACTAGCGCTGCCGCTTATCAAACCGGACAGGCGGGATACGCGGTAACACCAGCAGCCACAGCAGCTACATACACTCAACGGCCCGCCGCAGCGGCTGCAACGGGATACGAAACTTACCAAGCAGCTGCAGCTGCGGCCGCAACCGGCACGACTTACGCCGGTAAGTATTCTCAACCGTAACTCTTTATCCTTTCATTTTACCATCATTTCATTTTCTGTCGACCTGAATCAAATACGTTCGATTCAAAGACCACGCGGATGTATTTCACGTCTCGAACGTTACACACGGGCCACGTCAAGCCGGCACGGCTTTGGAATTTACGATCGATCGACGTAGCGCCCAACGGTCTCTTTCATTTTGTTTTCCTTTTTTGTTTTTATTGTTTATATACGTATCTTTAAGTTGAATGGATTCCTTTATTCAGCCTAATATTCAAAATTTATGTTATGACGAAAATTGGCCGCGATTTTGCATTCTTGTTCGTTTAAAGGTTACACTTTTAAACGTGGTTGAAATTCGTTACGCTTTCGTTTCTAAACAACCTTTGAAATAAATTTTTATCTTGTGACCATAGTATTGTCTGGAATATAATAAATATTCATTCATGAAGCTGTGGCTAAAGTCTTGGGGAATTTCCTTCAAAACCTTATCGTTGTATTAATGCTTCAAATTTCAATATTATAGCTGTGGAGGTTTTTGGAGTTGAGGTTACAGCGCAAGTGATACGTAAACCTTGAAAATGCCCTGTAATTTCCATACTTCGTAAATTGCTTATCCTTATCACTAATATCAGATTAATTCATTAGTTGAAAAAACGTTCCGATACCAATAAACCATATTTTAAACCTTAGACTAGATTTTATAATTATTGTAGGAAAGTTGTAAAATAATGCTCAATTTTCCTTTTAAGATAACATTTTGCCATTTTGTAGAATAGAAAAAGTTAAAATATCATAAGTCCTTAAATTTCATTACACGTGGCCTCAAATATAATAAATCGTAAGCCTAGGCCTGTGATATCATATTTTCTATGTGTACTTGAAATTTTGATCGATCATATATCAGATCAAAACTTGAGTTCTTACTAACACTGAGATTTGATAATGAATTTCTGGCGAGAGAATGAGACCTGGGTCAGCAATAGTGAAGTTCTGTGTAAATGTTATATTACAATCCAAACATATCTTTTTATTCGTATCTGATTTTCTTGAAATATTTAGAGGATAAATAATTCTCTTGACAGAAATCATCAGCCAAAAATAACATTCAACAATTTTAGGTTCAAAACTCAATTCTAATGATTAAGTCGACAAATTGACTCAAAAATCATTTGTACTTTGCTTCATGTGCTACAAAACGAAATCAGTACAATTGGCTTGTAACATATTTGTTTACCATCAAAACTTTTTCGATCAAGCTAGGTTGTTAAATACATTCAAAAACTATTGAAACACGGCAACGTTAAACATGAAAGTAGAAAATAGTTAAATTGTCAAGTCCACACTGCAGAAATTGAATAAAAAACTTGATATCAAAGTTTTTAAGAGTTGCCTATACAAAAAGAAGATTTTATATGTTACCTCAGAATTCTAGTAAAGTTGCTATTGTTACAACAATGGTTTAAGTATTGTTGGAATTTCTAGAAAAATTCTGTACAAATAACTATTACTATCATTATAGTTGTCAATACTGCGTCTTTTGGTTATTGCAATATGAAATTGTTTAATTTACTAAATTTTTTGATATAGTTCCAAAAAGCCCATGCTTCTGGTCAATTAAAACTTTTGTATACCCATGTATTTTGAATCGTTGACCACAAATATGCCAGTGAAAATACCTGCAAATTTGGTTTTCAAGGTCAAAACTCGCCAAAACTGATTTTGAAAGTTTTTTTATTTCATTTCGATAAGTGTTGATCTTCGAAAAAATGTGTTCTGCAAAAATTATAGCCTATTAAAAGATAGATCCGTTATGTTTCAAACAATTTTTGTCTGAAATCATTTTTTTAGCTAAATACTAAACTTTCATACCTAAAATTGTACTTTTTGATTATGGTTAAAAATATAAATAGACAAGGACTGTACAGTGACCGCAACTAGAAATTTCTTTCATTGCGACAATGATACACGTATTGTGTAAACACGGAAAGTCACTCATTTTGGTTGTTACAGGATAGTAAGCAAATTTAGTAACAAGAACTTCTTAAAATGGTTGATTGTGAGTTTAGATTAAATGACTCATCCTTGCCTTTTGAAAATATTTTCCTCGATAGTCAACTTAAGAATGATAATTAAACGCTTAAGTCAGTCACAATATATGTTACCGAACAAACAAGATTAAAATCGTCGCAACCGTATGCATTGCAATAGACGTAAGTCAGTATCAAAAATACAATGGCCTTTTGTTTAAGTATCTTCTTATTTTTCTTCTTGTTCTTTCTCTATAGCTATATCCCGTTCGGGCAAGTGCCAATTTTATATATCTCTATTGGTATGGTTAGCATCAAGCATAAAGTTGAAATTTTTTAAGCACTGGTCTTGAACTTTGGTAATTTGATTGAAAGTAGCAAACGCGGGAACGGTAGCGCAGACCTACGACTACGGCTACGGGCGTGCAGCACCAGCACCTACATACGACGCGACCAAAACCTACTACCAACAGCCCGCAGCAGCGCCTGCGACTTATACCACAACCGAGACACATTACCAGGCTGCAAAGCCGGCTTACAGTACCACCAGTGCCTACACAGGCACGGCGCGTCAAGCCACCACAACAGGACAAGCCAAAACCTATCAGGCATCCAGCACTGCTTACCAACAGCCGAATCCCGCACAAAACCCAACGTATTCCACTGGATACACCGCACCTGCTACGCCAGCTGCCACAGCATCCACTCCAACTAACAGTAAGTTTCACCATAATCTATTATAATTTCTATAGATTAAGTTTAGCATTGCCGATTCCACGATACGAAGCCGCAGCTAGTCACCAAAATTATTAAGTAAACGTGGCGAACTTGATTGAAAAATGGTAGAAAAGCTTAGCAATAAAAATTGGCTAAATCCTCAAAATATTATTTATACTTTTAAAGGGTTCTCAGTGTTGAATTGTACGGTGTAGACTGTTTCAAAGTACGGCAACAATTTTTTCCTATTGCTGGAACAAGGTCTAAACATTACTTTGTACCGATAAAATGAATCCTGAAGTACAGGATTTTTTACTCAAGTCAAAGATATTGTTACTTTCCCATTTAAATACTGTGTGTAGAAATATACTTATTCCAGATTGTTCGCGGATTATTCAAAATTATTCTGAGTGCAGTCTTATATGAATATAATCGTATTATCTCTAATAATAATGCCTTACGTTTGAGCAATCAGGAACCATATATTAGCGATATTAGGACTTTTGATATCTTTTATTTCAAACAATGGGCTAAAGTTGGCCTTCTAAAGTCTACGAAAACAAATATCTAATTGTTTATATTAAAATCAAGCCAATTCAACCGTCCAACCAGTGTTATTTAAAAGGGGATAGAATCAAATAGTATCAAGTACGTTTTCAACTGGAGTTCAAATATCCTACACTTTGAAAAGATTTTCAGTAATTATATAAAAATTAACGTATAGATCTTCGTCCAGTGAACGAAAAAAGTATCACTTTAATCTTAACCAGTTTAGTACTGCATTATTTTATTCAAAAGTAGTTTAGTGCATTTGGCTATTGAATCTAGCTGCTGGCTTCAGCTGTATTGTTGAAGTTGACTTCATACATAGCGAGGCATCGTTAATTATCAGTAGCAGCAATAGAAATTTCCTTTGCATCTCTATTTTACACTCAAGTAAAGTCAATTCAGACCCCCCTAATTTTAGTGGGTCAGCAATAAGGTTGGCAAGATTAGCATCTAACTTATGCCCATTGAACAACACGCACTGTATCTGTTTGATGTAGAACTGCGATTGGTTCGAGGTTGCCGAAGCCAATTTTAATTGTTTGATGATACAGAAATAGTTTGATGAAAATATGTTGTCTTGCACCAAAAATATGCAAGAATCACTATTCTAGTAATGGACAATCTCTTCATTTGAGTATATGAAGAGTCAAGCCAAATGTCTTCAATATAATATTCAGAATTTCTTGTTACCTAAGAAACTCCTGCAAAAGCTTCGATTAAACCAAATAGATCAACTGAAGCGATATTTCATACAATCAAAGTCTTATTTGTTATCAATGATGACTAAATTCATCGGTGTGCAGATGTATAAAGAAGGTGTTAAAGTTGATCAAAAACATTGTGTTTTCAGAGGAATTGATAACTATATCCTATATTCCCTTGGTTTATATGCTTTGAATTTTATCTGATTTTCAAATACTTATAGGGCCATTACTGTGTGTGATTAGTATAGTTTTTAATTGTTGAAATAAGAATAAATTTAGAAATAAATAAGAATTTGAAATTTTGGCCACCAAACATCGCTCCAAAGGTTTTTTTTTATGTTTTTTAATCAAATTTACTCCATATGGCTGGCTTTATTTCTTTTTAACAATCAGTACTGCAGTAATTTGTGGATCTCGTACTGGATTTGAATTTGAATTGAATGAAGAATTTGTACAGGATAAGATAAGAATACGTGGCAAAAAAAAAAATGTTTTTTTAAAATTTCATTACTGAATGCAAGTGCAGCAGAAGCTGAGCACCCTTGACTGTGTAGAATAGTTTCATATAATCCTAAAATGTCGTGATCATTTATTTATAAATGTTAAGATTGGATACGTAAAATTAGGGTGGCCTTTAATTTAGGTCCATAAAAATTACAAGATTCAAGTTTGCAGCTATAATGTAACAAAACTTTTGTTGACCATTGTTATGTGGCAATTTAATTGAGAATCGCTTTGTAGGAGTCATACTCACAACTTGAGTGTATGCTTTGCTTCATTTAATACTTTACAGTTGATGGTTGACTGTATTTCTTAAAATACTGAAGTTACGGAACAGCAATTTCTCTCGATACTGTATTACATTAACTTTACGAACTTCTACCTTATGAGAACTTTTTTAATGATGTGTCAACATTGAAGAATGCTGATTAAGGTTCGAAGCAGACAAGAAATCAGCAAAAGTGTTGTCAGAATGGAGCTCGAGAATGATTCTGTGTGTGTTAAAATTGTACTGTTAATTTGTTTGGTAGACAATATGTACCTACGTCGGTGTATATCTAAAACAAGACAAATGGACAAATCTTGTATTTCTCTTTTTCATCTGGCGTAAATGAGTAAAGTAAAGAGAGAATGCCTATATACAGAATATGTTCTTCAAGAAAATCCACTTCTGTAGGTTTCAACGGCAATCTCTGCTTCAATTAATAACGATGCCTTGATCTATGTGTGGAAATAAATCATACTGCGCATTGATGGTTATATTCATACATTACGTGTAAAATATTCTGGACTCACTTAGTTGTCTCACATTATGAAATCCCCTTTTTTTTTTTTTTTTTTTTTTTTTACTACCAATAAATTGTCACCTTCAGTTTGTTGGCATGAAAGTATTAGGACAGTGTTACCTATCTCTGATATCTATCTGTTCATTAAACCAAATTTTCACATCAATTCAAAGTTAGCAATTGCATTTGCGTCATCCTGTTTTGGTTTTTATTAAAAGCGTAAATTTGTACGATTGTTAAAAATTATAACAACACTCCAAGAAGTTAATTGGTCAAAAATCGATACTTTCCGGTAATTTTATGACGAGATATTTGTACGTTGACTATTTATCAATTTATTACATTTGTAAGTACTCTTAAAAAATGCAGAAATAGAAAATACTGGAATCATCAAAAAAATCTTGGATATTGATGCTTAATTTTAAACTGCTTTAAAATGGTAGAAAATCTAGCAGTAAAAGTCTTTTTTTTTTTAAATTTTTTATTTTATTGTGTTGACATTGTTGAGTATTCAAATTTACAACATTGCACTGATATTGTCTACGATCAACAAATGGTAATATTGAATTGTGTACTGAAAAACAATAATATATTTCAATGACATTGTAGAAAATAATAGTCTTCTAAATAAGATGAACTACCTTGCATGGAAATAGCAAATATACCTTACTTACAAGCAATTTAAAATGAAGTAACGGTACCTCAGATTTTGTTTATAATTTCAGAATTCGTTACCTTTCAATTTTTAAGAGATCTTCAGAGCTTCGGAATATAACAATTCGGTAAATACTCAATGTATGAACGTCTTTTAGGAAAATTCATCAAGATTTTTGGATACCCAACCGCCTTGACCTTGTACTGGTCTTCAAACGAATAAAGTTTGATTGCACTTTCATTTGCCTGTTATTTCAATATTGCATCGAAATTTAGTGCTTATTCACCAATTAGTATCAGGGAGGGTAGTTCTTTGTTTTAAAATATATGTCATTAAAATTATCGGTAATTGAAAGCGTCTGAAATTTTGCATATAGCAAAACAATAGAGAGTATAAATTAAGTTTTGGAACATTAAGTTACCAACAAAAGTACTCCCATCATTTTTTATCACACTAAGCATGGTTAATAGTTATAAGAATTTTCAAGCATTTGGCGATCTTGTTCGCAACATCGCTGTATGCTTCCTCTAAGTCATTAAGTTAGTGTGTACACGCTGGTAGCAAAATTTGTCGGGCTACGACATTGTTAGTAATCACGTAGATCCGCCGAATCAAATAGTCAGACGATTCGAATTGTCCAACTTTTTGTACTTATCTGCAAGGCTGTATAAATTGAAAACTCGTCATTTTTTTTTTCTTTCGAGGACGTGAAGCTCGCAATTTGAACAGTCGTGACATTGTTGGATGTTCTTGTTGATTTATTTCACGAAAATTAACTTACGTACGCTTTTCAACTTTATTTTCACTGTTGGATTTTTAGCTCTTCCAATTTAGTATATCTTGAGTATGAAATAATGAGAAATGATGAGCCGATGACGAGACTGAATGATCATCAGTACTGCTATTCATCGTTGAAGTCAAGTATTTTGCCTTCTTGTGATAATAGTTGTATCTGTTTTTCATTAAAGATGATTTGGCTGACTGATCTCTTGACTCATTTTAAACACGTTTCAATATACGCTACATAATATGTCAATTGTTGGCTGTTGCTTGGATTTTTTATTTCCTTTCTGTTTTCTCTTTGTCTATGTAAATTTCTGAAGCTAAATAAAATCCTTTGACGGATTCTTTCCACTTAAAAGTATTGTAAACCTGAGACTCATGACATTCAACAAATACAACGATAGTTTTTTGCGTTTGTTAGTCTTCACGATTCACGTAAACAAGAATAGAATACCTTTTCCAAATTTGAGGTCGGATATTAATTTCCCCTTGCAGAAACGGCGAGTACAACGTATTCCGGCTACGACGCGGCGCTTTATAGCGCCGCGACCATGTACGTAGCCCAACAGAGCGCAAACAGCAACACAAATAACCAAAAGTCTGGAGGTTGGCAGGGTTATGGCAGGAAGGGATTTGGCGCCGGAGGCGGAGCGATGAAATCGATGCGTCCCAAGCAAACCCCCAAGCCTCAGCAGCTCCACTACTGCGATGTCTGCAAGATTAGCTGTGCTGGGCCACAGACGTATAGGGAGCATCTGGAGGGGCAAAAGCACAAGAAAAAAGAAGCCTCTCTGAAGGTGCCGCAGCAGCCACCTGCACGGGGAGCTGGGAACTCGCTTCGTTGTGAACTTTGCGACGTCACATGCACAGGGAACGACGCCTACGCAGCTCACATCAGGGGAGCGAAGCATCAGAAAGTTGTCAAACTTCACACCAAATTGGGAAAGCCAATTCCAAGTGCTGATCCCACCGTTCTCAATCCTAAACCAGCTGCTGTTGTCAAGGCAACTGTTACCAAAAAAGCAACGGTCACCGCAACACCTAAGATTAATTTTGTTGCATGTAAGTGCTCATATTTTATCTTTTTATTAACAATGTATGTATTTATTATTGTACTAATTTTGGAATACCTGAATCATAGTATGATTTTGTACTTATTGGATGGGAATCTCAGTACATCAACAATATTCGTGTGACCAAGCAAACTTCGTTTTGGCATTAATTTGAAAAAAAAAAAAAAACACTTATTCAAGAGTTGACAACACAATCCTATACATGAACAAAAAGATCATGTTTATTCAGAGGGTGCAAATACTCTCAGTTCTTTGGAGTTTAAATCGTAAAAAATTAATATGTATAATGTAAAATTCACAGATAAATTTTCTATTTTTGTAATGGCACAAACTTCCTTCAAAGTTGCATTGTAGGGTTCCGAGAACATGCAATGTCACATAACTCAAGTTGTTAGGAATTTGTGATCACGTCTCAACTTTTTTTCTTTCCTTTTTACCAAAAGCAAAAACAAAAGTGAATTATTCCCAATGTTTTTTTATTTTATTATTTTTTTTTTTTTTTTATTGGTCACGTGGGCTTGAATCTAAACCGTTGAATGAAACAACTCTTTAATAAAGTTGAGAAAATTAGCATATCCAGCACCAATATACTGTAGAACTTCTTGGAAAAACAAAGCTAATTACAAATATCAATCCAAAATAGTTCACGGACTTCAATTTTTTGCAGTCGGTGCAAGTAAATTTAATTTTTTTCCTATGTAGGTTTGATGCTAGAGATTCGCATTTCAACAACCTCATTCATGAAGTGTACAGATTCCAATATCTAATATCGAATCTTGGAATATGCTATTTCAATGCTGCTTCCAAATTGAAACCTTCTATCCTTGGCTTTCAAAAATGGATTCTCAAACATTTTACGATTAATACGTAATTCAACAATATGCCTTTCAATGTTTGCATGTTTAAATTAGCAGACAATACAACAAAAAATATATTCAAATTTTGTAGATCAAGGTCACAAAAATTTGGATTTTCTATCGGAATCTTTGTGTTCGTGTTTCATTTTGTTATTCAATGTTGGACCAAAATTAGCAACTGAAAAAATCTGGTTTCTATTAAACAAAAAAATGTCCAGGTTCCTTTGAAGAAATAAAATTGAGCCTAATTTAATATACCAAATTATAAAGAATAGACTTTAACATATAAATTATTATACAAACACGATATAACCAAATCGGAAAATCGACTTGAAATGAAGATAGAATTTTTTTTCTCACTTTGCTTAGTCAATTAGATTGCCATGTTTATCTTGGGTTACCTTCTTACGACAGAGTTATCTATGAGAAAACACATACTTGTGAAGACTGTACGAATATAAAAAATATAAATGAAGTTTTAATGAACGTACGTTATACTTTATTACATTAAAGCACCCACGCTGACATGTCGAGTCGAGTGGAAAATAAAATAATGATTGAATTTTCGATTGTTGAGACAAATGCAGTTGAACCAATTGATATTCTTGAATTACGTTTTTGAGTATAATTGTCTAGATCTTTTTTTTTTAACTGGTGTTTCATCTTACAGCTGGAAACCTTGGCACTGTGGCTCAACCTCCAGTAACTGGGGAAGTCAAAGTAGAAGAGCCAGTTGCCGACGACACTAGTGAAGACGCTACAATTGACGAGAAAGATATTCAACCCGTGGGTCAAGAGTATATAGAAGAAAACAAGTCTGAAGATGGGAAGATCATTAGTTTCAACTGTAAATTATGTGAATGCCGGTTCAACGATCCAAACGCAAAAGACATGCACATGAAAGGGAGACGGCACAGATTTGCATATAAAAAGAAGGTGAACCCTGATCTGGTTGTTGACATGAAACCAAGTCTAAAACAGCGAAAAATGTTGGAAGAGAAACTCCGTCGACAGCAAATGAGAGACGAATACATGCGTCGTAGAGAAGAGATCAATCAGTTGGGTCCTATAGGACCAATGGGACCGATGATGGATGAGGAAATGTTGTACTGGGAAGAGCGACGCCGGTACGAAGATGAGTGCGAATACTACGAATGGTACCGCCGTTATGGACGAGGACCTGGCGCTCCGCCACTTCCTCGGCCATTCCCAGGACCTCCCCCAATGATGATGTTCCCAGGTCCGCAAAGACGCCCAGAATCTTCAGACGACAAACATGTGCTGTCTCATCATTCTACGATATATCCCAAAGAAGAGGAATTACAAGCTGTCCAAAAAATCGTCTCTCACACAGAGAAGGCACTCAAGTTCGTTTCTGACACGCTGGCTGAGGGTGGTAAGTTCTTAACAAATTTCAAATAGGAGTTCGTCCATGTGCGCTGTGCAAAATGAAGTTGTCAGATTATCAAAAAATTTTGGTGTTTCGATTATTTAGTAGAATTCAGGAACTGGTATTAAAAAAAAAATGTAGTATCCAACAAATAGTAGGGAATTTTAGCAAACACTTGTGGTCGATCTTAGAAATACCTTGAAATATCGCATGTAATGCTATCTCTAAATTTTTTAACTACCACGAACAGTTTAAAGTAAGTGCTCATAATTTCTATCGCTCGCTATGCGTACTAAAATAGGAATTCTTTAAATTTTTATTTCAATTGCTGCGCTTGCTTGATTATCAATATTTATTGATTAAGATGATTCTTATATTGATAACAACATGAATGCTTAGGACCAAAACTTGATGTACACGAGTACTTACGATCTTCTGTTTTTTATTTGTGATTGCTGATACGACACAACACGATACTAAGTGATTTCATTGGCCTATGCCGTTTGATCCATCCATTAAAATCATGTTATTTGGTTCAACATTGAATGTCTAGGAGCACTGTAAGTGCTTATGGTGTCACGAAATGTGAAAATGCAAGCCAGTTCAGCGGCACCTGAATTTTTGCGAGTAATTTTTTTAAAATTGTTTCAAAATTAATGTTTTTCAATCATATTGAAGGGAAGAGTTTTCAAATGTAAATTCTTGCTTTTGCCAAACAATACCTGTAATTTCGTGAATAATAGATATTCAGATATTTTTTTGGTCTGAAGTTGATCTTGAAAGATTAAACTTTCGCTACAAAAGTTTGTTTTTACAAACGGGAGAAACGTTCTGAAAATCCTTGATCAACATTAATAATATGCATTGCCGCTAGTTTAAATCACTTGTCTAAGCTTCATTACTATGAGATGGCGATGTCAAAATATCCCATCTTTTAATTTATAACGGCCAAAGTAACAAAGAGGAACAAAAAGTTTATGCATCACTTTGATAATCGCAGGTAAAAAACCAGCGCCAGCAGTTGCTGTTCCTGCGCCTGTTGCGACGACGCCTGCTACAGCAACAACTCCAGTGGCTAAGGATGACGCAGCTGTAAAGAAGGATGGAGAAGCTGACAAAAAACAGCCACAAGCCCCACAGAAAGAAGATGGTAGCGATGGCAATCTTTTTTCTTTTCAAAAAGAGAAAGAAGATTCCAGGATTCTACGTGGAGTCATGCGAGTCGGAAATCTTGCCAAAGGTCTCCTGCTATCTGGAGACAATCACGTCTGTCTTGTGGTGTTATGCGCTGAAAAGCCTACTAAGTACGTGTATTCGTTTGTTTGAAATGAACTTTATCACGTATGACAATCTTGTCTTTTTGGAACGAAGTTCCTTATCGCTCGTTCACCGTAGGGGCTAGGCGGAAAAAAACGACACCAAAAAACCGACACTTTTTGGCTATAGTGCTCGTTTGCTATAGTGCGCGCGATCTCCCTCTCTCTCTCTCTCTCTATTCCAGCGTGTGCGCGCGCTCTCTCTCTCTGTCTCAGCGCTTGGGGTGGGAGACGGCAGCAGCGGTCTCTCTCACTCACAGCGCACGACTATACTTCGCCCCTCTTTCTCTCTCCTACAGCGTACAACTATACTTTGGGCCGCAGCGCGCTCTCTCACAGCGTACGTCTATACTTTGCCTCTCTTTCTTTTTATATCTTTCAAAAACACATTCGTACGATTTTATTACCATTCCTTCATATATTTGATTTTTCATTTAATTATTCTTCAATTAAACGTTCTTAATTTATTCAATGAGCAGTAATATAGCGTAAGGAACTTCGTTCGTACCGGCTGTCCCATGACAGCTCTCATGTTTTTTTTTTGGTTTATTTCAAGATCATTCCCCCTTAAAAATTGAACTTACTTACTGACTGTTCTTTATCACATTATTCTAGAAACGTAAGTACTGCAAAAGGTACATTTTCATGCATTTTTCTTTACTTTTCTTTTTTTTTTTTTATTCCGAATTTCTTAGCGTTCTTTGAACCTGCCATTACCAACAAACGCATTAATATTTGCTATTAAATTTATAAAGCCTGAAACCTTTGTAAAGATTTTATCTCACGGAAATACCCCGTATTCTGAAGGAATTCGAATATACATTTAAATAGATACTGTGAGTAAAAAATCCAAAATGTTTACCATATTACCAAAATATTTTATACTTTACCAGGATATTGTATCTTAGCTCAAATTGATAACAATATGCTAAAAAAATTAATTCATTCAAGTTTAATGGTTATGTCTACCTTTTTTGCTTATTTTTAATCTATATTGTGGTTTGTAGAACACTGTTGAATAAGGTGGCAGAAATTCTACCTACTCAGCTGAAAACTGTGGCTCCCGATGACACCTACAATGTCGGAAAGCATCCGGAATCCGCAGCTCTGACAGTTTCTGGTGGATCTGTGACTGTTAGTGTGACATTGACCAGCCCTCTGATGCGGGAGACACCAAAGGTTGTCGCACCGGCCGGTGAGTTAAATATTTTTTATCTTCGCAACGGCCAAGAAAAGGATAACTGTCACTAACGATTTGATGCGTGGAGCACTTTTTATTTTTTCATCACCATTTTTCTAGCTATAAACCGTTTATCGATTTGGTTTGTTCTTTTCATGGCCCGGAAAAAAAATTTCTGTGAATTTTTTTTTTCTTGTAAGCAACCTAGGAGGACGCCATGACAACAAGGACTTCGTGGTCGCCGGTGCATATCTGGTCTAATGTGGAAATGTATTCTTTTAATTTTGATGTAGGGTAAAGAGCTGCGTTTTAGTGTGTCCACGACTACAGCTTCTAATCTCAAAGTAATGCCTTGAGGAATGTGTAAAATAATTCTTCAATTTAGCCATGGATTAAAAATTCTAATATTAATTAAATAAAGAATTTAAAATCTTCGCAAATTGAGATGACCACTTTCATTCGTTTCGGTTTCACTTTTTTTAGAAGCACTAGTCCCGTTTTACATTCTTTTCAAACTCGACAAAATCAATTGTATGCGTCAAATATTTAATATATATATATATGTATTCCTTCATCCGTGGACACGCTTTCAGACACGAAAACTACGCTGAGGCAATCTTAAAACTATGGACTTTTTGATCATGCGTGAACCATGTGACTCCTCTCCCTCCATTAGACCAAATACCGTTAAAAAAATAATAATACGACGACACTTTCAATACGAATATTTTGACTTGGGATTCTAAGATGTTCGATGTAGTTTCATTGTTGGTAGAAAAAAAAAATAAATTAAAAAATAAAAAAAAAACAACCAACACAAAAAATGAATAAATAAATACCTAAGGGTGGTACTCCCAATGTTAATTGCGCAACATCGACAGTAATTAAATGCTGCGAATTGTGTTATAGTCACTATCTTTCTCGAATCAATTATTGTGAAGCGACGTGTCACGTATTAATGTACAGTACTTGATTAGACCTGTTTTAATTTGGACTATTATGAGTCAAAGAGGCTCGAGTTGCTGGACTCGAGTTGGCAATGAAATGGAGGGACAATCCCGATTGCTGGGCATGATCAAACACTCTAAGTGTTGTCTAAGCGTGTTGTGCTTTCTTTGTTGGGATCTCAGAGAATGCTGGACAGCAGCAACAGGGAGCTGCACAACCGCAAGCGACGCCCGCGACGCCGGCCGCGACGAAACCAGACCCACCAGATGTACTTCCCAAGGCTAAGTGTTTGGAGGCTTTAGCTGCACTCAGGCATGCCAAGTGGTTTCAGGTTTGAATCAATCAACTCTCAGTTCAAAGTTTCAAACTCAGTACGCCACTTCAGCAACACTCGCGGCTGTTTTCTGTTTTTTCTATTATTGGTCAACCGCACGCGTGCCAGTGTTCTTTATTCTTCTGGCAAAACAAAAAGAGCAGTCTTAGAACTTCCAGCCTTGTTACGATTTTATTTTACAATTTCAACACCTTGGAACCAAGTGGCCTGGTTACTGATTCTTTGCTCGCATTTTATGTATACTTATTATTGCGTGTGCTAGCCAATATAAAATACACATTTGTACATAATGATCTAAAAGCAGCAATGCGGAATACGTCATTTAAACAAAAGAACGGTTTTCTTTGTAGTAATCAGTCATTATGAAAAGTTCAAAATGATCGCGTCTTCGTACAATTCAGTGAAATACAGAAAATCACTAAAGTACTAGAAACCTTTGTATCACCTCCACAGTTTTATGAAAATAATTCGTCATGAAACATTTGAAAAATGAATGAAATTTAGATTATGGTAGCGAAATGTTTATTTTGACTTTTTTAGAAATTCAAAAATTGAAAATAAAAACAAATAAATTGAACCTTTGAAGATACTAAATTTTCAACAAAAGCGTACCCACTTGTCATTGAAGCAGGATGATTTCGAGGAACATAGAGAAAGATTAAGAAAAAAAGACTGAATATGATTGTTCAAATGATCAAAAGAAAAAAACAAATGACATATTTGATACCACATAGAAAAATGATAAAGTAGTCTGAATTAAATTTTTTCGTTAAGTATCTCATTTTAGAAAACAGTTTTATGTCTGAAAACTTTGAAAAAGTCGGGAAATTTTACAATTCAAAATTAGTGGTAACTCTGGAAGTAATCCCAGTGGTTTTCTAGGTATAATTCAGTTTTCCTGGTTATTGGTGGGTTTGTTTTCAAACGTATAATATTTGACGCATTTTGGTGCACAACTGATACAGTTAGGTAGATATTACGAAATTGTAGATCATATTTGACTAGTGACGGAATGATCACGGAATTTATTACTCTTATGGAACTGGTTACTGCAGTATTCTATCCTCCGAAATACTTTGTATTATTTATTTATTTCATTACTCGTCTCTCCATTTCCGAATAGTTTGCTACTGGTGTTTAATTTGGCTATACTGATGAAAAATGAAGTCATTCAGTGAAATTTGTTTCTATTTGAATTGTACAATTAATATGAACCGATTTTTAACGACTTATGGTAAGAATGAAGATATGGTAATTACATTCAAGTATTGCTGTCTGTTTAGTTTGTTTCATCCTGTAACTCACTAATTTTGTATTGTTTATCGAATATCTTGTTATTGGGCAAAGCGCACGAATAGTCTACATTAAAAATGCGAACAGATAGTCTGTGTTAGGCGAGAAGCCAGCGCAGTATGTAAATGTCACTCTGTCACTTGTGTGTCATAAGGGACATTTATGTCTGCTATGCCTCTGGTCGGAAACATCCAGAATAATAGGAAACTGCTCGTAAAGTGATTAGAGATTTTTAATTCCATAATATCGAGATAAATGAATTTTATTTCTTTTATTTATTCATTGAAGGAATGCTTTTCGAATAAGATTATTCATTATTCTGGATAAATGATAATAACCGCATAATTGTAGCCTAGACTGAGTCTGTTATAGGTCTGTCTTAGATAATGACCACGACATTTTCTTGTCTACTTGTAATAAAACCATTGATCATATAGGTAAATGATGCCTAAAACTGAACTGTCCAGCTTGTAGCTAATTGCATAGCCGCTTTTCAAGATAAACTATATTAAGACAGACAAGCACACACAGTTACGTCATAACTATACCGGGTGTTTCTAGATTAGAAATTGCAGCTTGCTGTAAGTAATGTTAAGATAGGAATAATATTTTGTAAAATAATGAACACTTCAAACTGTGCTGGTTCTTCTACCACCTACAAAAGTTGTGTAGTACATGCCAGTTTAATAAGTCCCTAGAGTTTGTCTAATTTTAAGACACAATAAACACCCGGTAATTTTGATATGGGCTAAACGTTAGAATATATAGGACACGAGGCTGGGAGGATAGCTAAAGCCCACACAAAGCAAAACAAAAGTTAAGCTAGGATTACGCCTCTCCGAATGAATCGATGTTCTCCACCTTGATACAACAGATTATTTGATTTTGAATTAATGTCATTTTCAACAGGCTAGAGCAACTTCCCTTCAGAGCTGTGTCATGGTTATCCGCATAATGCGGGATCTTTGCAACAGAGTACCCACCTGGGGACCTCTCAATGCATGGGTTCGTATAATTTATATCACACTAATTGATTATAAAGTTAATTTCAATTTTAACGTTTCTACTGTCTGAGGTATAGAATTTTGGGAAGTTTTAGGGTGGCCACGGGTCTGGAAAACCGAAAAATCGGGAAATATCAGAGAATTTTGTATACGGCGAAGAATTTGAACAAGTACTTTCAGTTGTTTTTGAAAATTCCGCGAAATGTATTCAATACGACCACTTGAGTCTTTCTTTTTAAACTATTACTAATGATTTGATCTAGTTGTTTATAACTTGCATCTCCTACGATGCTTCCTAGAATATACTTCAAATTCTTGTTCTATTTACTGCATTCGTTCAACTAAATATTCATTTATCGAATCGAGCTAATGACGATGTTTAGACAAATTTAAGGTCATAATCTTGAGACTAAACTTATTACAGGAAAACTACTTTTTTAAAACCGCAAAGTTGTACGACCATAGTGCAAATATTATTTTTCCATATAGTTGTAAAGTACGCCAATATGGTTGCGTTTTTCTCGATTCAAACTTTACGGTCAGAAAACACGATCATACTGGCGTACTATAGAGCTACTATATAAAAAAAATATACTAGTCAGAGGGACAAAGCGCTTTTACAGTCGTTCATAAACTCATCTTATTTATACTAATATCAAAATCTTTCAGATTATCAAAAAGTTATTCAAATTTTAGATTTTTGTTCCTTGGATTTTACATCAAACGTTGCTATCTCCAAAAAATTGAGTCTTACAACACAACTGCTCCACATATGTTGAAATTAAGATAAATTTGAAATAATGGTCCTTACATGTTATGCAGGAATTATAAAATACCGCATTTGGGATCATGATAGGAATTGAAATGACTTCAGTTATCGATTTGTTTACGCAAAGCTGTTTGATATTTCATAGATTTTATCTAAAACGATTTGGGAAAACTAAGTATCTGCTGCAGGACGTAAGGGTTTTAATTTGCTGCCAGTAGAATCTTGTCTTTACTCGTGTCAAGTCTGTGACCAAGGAATTTATAACTAATGATAGCAAATAAGACAAATTCTAAAATTGTCTTTGTCTTCTACCATTGTTGGTAAACACTGGCACATAATAACAGGGTTGTGAAAGACTAGCAATACCGGAAATGCCATTTTATTAGCTATTCATCATCGTTGAATTTTGTCTGCTTTTCAGTGAATTTTATTTCATTACACATAACCTATATCATATATTTTTTTTGTGACCTGATTTTCTTTTACTGTATATTTTTGTTATTGTAATTAAACTTGCTTGTATTTATGTGACTTTGAATCCGCCATGTCACTTCTCTTCTTTCTTTTATCAAATTATTTTAGTAACTTTTACAATTGTTACACCTTTATTGCAGGCATTGGAATTGCTGGCTGAAAAAGTGATCAGTACCGCTGGAGGACCTCTGAGCCCAGGAGAAGCGCTGAGACGCCTTTTGGAATGTGTAGCTGGTGGCATACTACTTCCAGGAAGTCCAGGTATTGACTTAAAAAAAAGAAATTATAATAATAATAATTTGCATTTCGGTGATTAAAATTGAGACATGATGAGCCGATGACGAGACTGATCTTGTTATACACTCACTTAATGATCTTGAATACAAGTATTTTGTGTTCATTGTATTATTAGTGATGTTTTTAACCTTGATAAGATGATTTGGCATACTGATCTCTTCATAAGTAACCAAGAAGAAGAACCAAATTGTTCATATTCATTAATGATCATAACATTATTGTTTAAAATTTTTCTTGATCAGATAATGGAAATTCTTGACAAATTTGGTAACATTTGTTCAGTTCTATTATTGAACTAGCCATTATCAATTTACATTCGATCGACAAAATTTTGAAGCAAACTAAGGATTTTTTCTATAAAATTGAACTCAGTTGGCAAAATTTAGACCGCGAAATAAAACATACATACATACCACCTTGTTTCCAGAGTAGAACAGCATGAAGAATATTGCTAGTAGACTTAGAAATGACTAGGGTTTAATACCTGATTTTTTTACGTGAAATGCCTTACTTATGGTATGTTAATATGGTAATTAAATGTGCAATATTGTAAACATGCTGTGCGTTTTAATTATTTAGAATCATTCTTTATGCAATCACTTCTACCGTAATGATGTTATATATCTTGCATATATCTCTAGAATTGCAACAATTAATTTGAAGTTATTTCACCAGGTCTGCTTGATCCATGTGAAAAGGAGCCGGTCGACGCTATAGGTAACATGACAGCACAGCAAAGAGAGGACATAACATCATCGGCACAGCACGCACTAAGATTGGTCGCATTTCGCCAAATTCACAAAGTGCTTGGAATAGAGCAGCTACCACCTCCAAAATACAAGGGTAGATTTGCGCGTAAGCGCAGACGTGACAATAGCAATTGTGAAGGAACCGACAGTGAAGCCTCGAAAAAGGACAAGAAAGCTGAAGAAATTAAAATGGAAACAGACGCAAAATAAGTAATACCAAACATTCAATTCACTTTATAAATTACTATAACTATCGAGTTGCAATGAGATGAAAATTATGTCTTTTTTTTCTTATACTCGTTGTCTAGTAATATCAATTGCTTGTTTAATAATATGTTTTGGACATAGAAGTGACTTGAGACAGTTTGAGATCATTGTGTACAGTTCGATAGTTCTTGTATGTCGTTAACTGAAACTGTATAATAAGCTAATTTCAATAAATTTTAAGGAAAATGGAAAACAATCGAATTTCGCTGCGAGAAAAAGTCTCATGATTCCAAGTCGCAAAACTATAATTTAAGTCACAACTGAAAGTAAAATGAATTCATTGACTGAACGATTTCAGCTGGTTTATTTATGACTTGGACTCTGAATCGTCGCGACGAAGTTTGTTATCGCACTTGGAGCGCGGTTTTGCGGTGGCACAGGTTGTGTGGTGAAAATTTTTGCAACAAGCGATTGATATTTAGCTAGAGCTCTAGACTTTCGTAATAAATGATGATTGATGTATTGGTCGGTTCTGAATACTTATTTACAATTAGCTGTATTCGAAGTCAAAACGTGAGAGCGTTTCGATTTAAATATGAGTACTGTGGTTATCTGCTGCCACGAACGTTGTTATAACGAAGATTTATAGATCCTCTAAAATTAAGCTTAATTGTAGTTTGTAACCAGTCTCCTGTGAATGTTGTGTGTAATCGTAAAACATGCATAAATTACATGTACCACTAACATGCCGATTGATATATACGACTTGGCGGACACACGTAGTTCCTGGCATAAAAATGAACGAGTTTTTTCGTACATAATACGTTATGTACTTTATTTATGCAAGTTAGTTCCGCAGGTAAATTTTGATTAATATAAGTTTAAAGTAGTGTTGTGTCCATGAAGGCGGCTTGCGATATGCCGAAGAACTATCACTTACGTTTAAGTTATTAACTTTTATCTGACACATGTAAGACCCTGCCATTGTATTTTCAATCACAGTCGAATAAAATGAAAATGTATGCGTAGGCTGCCAGTTATATTCACAGAAATTCTCATTCAAGTTAATTACGTACAACATTCAAATCTTATTTTGAGATTTATAAGTTTCATTCACCGTTTCAATATTCACCGTGGGTAACACTGCAAAGATAAGAAATATTTCTTTTTCAACATCGTTTATAATTAATCGATATTTTTCAATGACTAGTATGTATGGGAACAAGTTTGCGAGATTTGATACTTTCTATATTGTATACTACATTTCGCATGATATACGACGTTCAAAACACCGTCCGGACAAAAGCCGAAAGTTATTTTGGAATTAACAACCACTGCTTTGAGTTACCATCGATATCTTTAGACGGTAATTCAGAAATGGAGGGACATGATTACATTGAATACTTCCTGATTGAAAGTATTCCAAATCCAAACAGCCTTCGACTGAGGTACGTGCGACAGCTGCAAATGTTGAAAGTCATGAAGAAAAATGAGTTCCAGTAGAAGGTTACGTCATGTTGTAAAACAGTGGACCCCTATAGGTATTTTTGAATTTAAAATATTAAAATCGATATTCAAATTATGTAAGAATGGTTTTAAAAAACCGTTCTAAATATTTCGGAATTGGTATTTCTTTCAAGTGAAAACAATTCATTGCACATATCATTGTTTTATCAAATTAATGATATGTATGATTGTTCCATCTTTCAAGTAAAATTTATGTTGGTGTACTTGGGTTACGTCGGATTCTAATCATCTGTCAAATAGGAAAATCTAACTTACGGTGGTTTGATTCTAGGAACTCAAATATAGGTAGATTGTTAATTTTATGTGAAATATGGAAAAAAGTTGCTTCAAATATGTATTTACAGGCTGTTTAAAAGTCCGCAGCGAAAGGGTATACTTCTAATATTAAGTGCTTGTGCATCAAAGATGCAAAGTAGGTCTAGGCAAAAAAGACATTTCGTACGATACTTTATGTAACAATAGTACGTTTTACAAGTGTCTACTCAAAGGTTGTTATCAGTAAATTAACAGTAAATCTTCAGAATAAAAAAAAAAAATGTTTGTCGAAGGCAGAAAGTCATAGGTCTTGCCCATTTGACGGGTGTCTCGAATTCTAGATGATATATCAGGCTATTTTATTTCGTTGCTGTATCGAGTCATTGCATAATTATTTCGTTAATATTACTTTGAAACATTCGTGAGACATCTTATCAATATTGTAAACCAACATTACGCGTGCCGTGGT
This sequence comes from Neodiprion pinetum, assembly GCF_021155775.2. Taxonomy (NCBI): domain Eukaryota; kingdom Metazoa; phylum Arthropoda; class Insecta; order Hymenoptera; family Diprionidae; genus Neodiprion; species Neodiprion pinetum. The sequence continues at coordinate 19,685,602 of NC_060234.1, forward strand.
CAAGTTTTTTACATCAAATGGTAAGCTGTTAAGAGGGTGTCCTGAACTGGAATGTTCTGCGTTTTTTGTGATTTTTTTTTAGAAGGAAAAGAAAGAAATGAAGTTATTGAATTTTGAGGTATGGTTTTATATATATTTAACGAATACAAAAAAAAATGTTATAATAGATTTCTAAGCCTATTTCATGGGTGTCTTGTCGCTGCAGTCTTCAATCGGTCAAAAAGGTGGGAAAGGTCCATCTCATAATTTTTTATTGAAACAAAAAACCAAAAAAGGATTAAATTGTTATGTATTTGTCTTCTAGTTGAACTAAAAAAAAGGCTGAAAAAAATGTGAAAGTAAAAACTGGTGGGTTTAAAAAAAAAATGTGTGAAAAAAAATTAAACTTTAAGGTGCTATAACAATTTTATTTAAATAAACTTTTTTGACGAACTTTTTTAGTTCAATTAAAAGAGATTTTAATACTGAGGGAAAAAAAACTGACTTTTAGTTTTTTAGCTATCACGTCCGCCAATTTAGAAAAAAGTTGTCAATAGGAAAAAATATTAATTTTTAGTTACTTACGCTGATAATTTGCTAATCAGCTATTCCTGGTCCATATAATAGTCTTACTTCTTTAAAAGCCTCATTTTGATGCATTTGATCGAGTTTACAAGCTATACGAGCCTCCTTACTGCTAAATGCCTGACGATTGTTCTCTGTCTTGATCCGTTACGTGTCAGCGATATCAGCAAACATTTTGCACTGCTGGCCTACACTCAAATTACGCAACTGCATGACACTAAAAAACGCTGAATACCCTTCGTTGAACATACCTGCAGCCATGTAGGCTGCAATTTCAACGATTTTTTGGCCCGAATTGAGGTGTTTTGGAGTGATAAGCCGAATTGTTTAGTTGAACGACTCATTGGAATTTTTAGTATAACCGCCTAAGCATCGGGTTAAAAGGTTATCGTTTGAGAGATCTTCATAAATTGGGCGAATGTGTTTTTCAACTTCTTCAATAATCAATCGATTGGGATGCTCGTAAGATTTTAATTGATTCATGGCTTCAACTTTGCGCCATTCACACCAACTGTCGACGCCAACTGGACAATTATCATGCCGAGGAGATTCATCAGTTGAACAATAATGATCTAATGTTGCTATTATAGCATCTTCCATCTTTCGGACAGAATCCATGTTCTTTCTAATGGCCATAATAAATCATGAGTTTTTTTATGACACTGTCTGTCAACCTTTTCTTCCCATCAAGCTTCCGTTCTTTCTTTATAATTCAAAGTTATGAATCTATGCGTTTTGTACATGCCCCACGCACTCATTTTTTGTAACGGGACAATCATCACCGTACAGATTTATCTTCAAAATACCTGCAAAAGTTTTTGAATCAGCATCGCCGATGTTAATTTGTATATTGAAAGCCCAATTTTTCGTCAAATCTTTAAAACATTTCTGTGATAGAATCCATCTCCATCGGTCCCAGCTAAACCTTGATGATTTGAGAAGCATGATCCTGCGAGTCAGTTTCGTACCATTTTCAAAATTCTAGTTTAGAGTACAGCTGTGGCAGTACGCACTTTTTACGATAAGGTTGATTACTTTAACACTGTAGTGCCAATGAGAGTTGTTACACCGTATAATGAATTGAAGCCAGGATGCATCGCCAGACACTTTCAAATGATTTTCAATGTTCTCGTTTTCTGAATTCTCTCGCTTCTCTTTGACAACTTTCTCATTGTCAGAGACTGTATTGAACATCGATCCGATGCCGAGTGAATGTGCTGGACTATGTTATCGTACGTCGATTTCGCTAACCCTTGACATAGACTGTCCATGAGTACAGAAAATACGTTGATGCCATCTCGTCCTACACCAAGTTGCCTCAGGACAAACATGATTTGCCTATTTATTCCATAACTGGTGTTTATTAACGGATCTGAATTAATTTCATTCCGACCGCACATACACGATAATACAATTTTGAAGCCTAAGCCGCGATACCCGCTTTCTTCGATTTCTATTTTTTGCTTGCACGATGCGCAAAATACAATACCAGTAATTGCTTGGAAAACTGTGCAAAATTCAACGATTCTATAACAATGAAGTGGATTCACAATTATATCTTCACTGCTCGCCGTAGATAATTTTTTTCGCGCTGTTGTTACCGTTAATGCTACAAACTACTGGGTAAAGTCACGTGTACTGAATGAATCATACACATTTATACTTGTATTAGACACGTTAAGACTTCAAGGACCCTTCAACCTTTTTCAGGTATAGAATTCTGAATAGAAAATCGGAGTGGCGAGGGCTCGCACACCTGCTCAACGCTCATCTGCTTCGGGCTTTATATTCTTGGAAATATTTAAAATTGGCCTCTGTCACATATTCTTAGACGGTTTATCTATCTATTTAAGCAATAAAAATAACGGTTTTTTGAAATTTTAATTTCGGACACCCCCTTCATAACAATGTTTATTCTCGAGTCTATTTACCCATCTTAACATTATAGTAAGATTTACAAGGGACTATTTGTTTCTCATGCATGCAAAGTCTATAGAGGTGGAAATGAAACGTTTATAATTGAATCTTACGGTATTATATGCCGTTACACCAAGTTTGAATACGAATGTTCTTACAGAGATGGAACAATTGGGGCTTCTAGAGATCCGTCTCAGCTTTTTCAGGAACGTTCCAGTAAGGTAAATGTCAACAGCACTGAAAATGAGATCCGAACTATTGTTACAAGATGACAAATAGACAATATATAATATTTAAAACAGGAATTATTTACTTTGCCTTTTTGATCTGTACTACGTACAATGAATAAGATTTGAACACTCATACCGAAATAATGTGTATTATAAAGAATAGACGTGTAATTACCATAACGAAATCGGTCCTTGCAAATATCCACCTAACTTATAATGCAATTCATGTTTATTTCTAATAAGTCGAATCATCGGAAAATTAATAATTATTTTAAGTGTTTTCGCAGCGGATGTTCTCCGTAGGATTTCGCTTAGTTCAAAACTTGCAAGAAGTGCAGGCAGTTGAACGTCTTTGTTTTGATCAATTTAACAGTATTTGATCATCCGTGTGTGCTTAATTTAGTGGTCTCTTATCTTCGGTTCGATAACGTTGTTTTCGACATTCTGCATAAGTAAATATTATCAGGTTGTTGTAACTTGTCAACAACTTGTAGCGCTACACATGAAAATCGTATGTAACACATGCACATCGAACACATGTACAGTTAGTACAGTCATTTCCCTATTCCGATGCGTATACAGTCACCCCCCACTCCACGTGGCTCTCGCTTTCGACACCAGCAGCGCGAGCTTTTAGCAATTAGTTATTTCGCAGAAATTTTCCTCTACTCTCGCCCCTCGGCAGGACCATATATCTAACGTCCGTTGTATTGCGATGGGTAATTAATGGGCGCTTTCATAGTAATTTCCGCTGACGCATGTATCGATTACGGCACATGAATCACAATTTCAGTTTGACACAGAAATGAGATGACTTGAAAAAATTATTTCGAATGTAATATGTAGGTCCTTCTTATTAATGCGATAAAGAAAGATCGTAAATGATATGAAATGAATCCTAGTCGACTTTGTCATATCTCGTGTTATCACCTACTGAACGTGTTTTGGGATTTCATGTATTCTAAAACTCTTCTGCCGAGAGTGATTAATTAAGGTAAGTTTGTATTTTCAAAGCTTTTTGCGAAAAAAACATAGTGTCGTAAGTTTTTTCACCTGCGTATGCATCAATTTACGACGTGAAACCTCGGGGAGAAATAGCACGCTTACAGTAGACTGGGAGAAAAGCTCTAGTTTACTAATAATAACCATGCGAATGTAAACATTTCCGCGAATATCTATTGCTCGACATTGGTCAACAAGATTGTAGGTCAACATTATCTGCGTCGTTGCCATGGTCGTAACCAAGTTTATAAGACGGAATAAATAATGTTATCTATTTTTTCGAAAAGATGCTCGATGTAAAAATGACTCATGGATTGCATCGGAATGAACATGAAAAAAGGTTCGCGGTCTATGACACACAACACAATTTACATCGACACCTCGAATGTTGCGTCAGTTTCGAATAAAATGTGACTAACCAAAAAACTCTCATCGATGCGAGAAATTTTTAATTGGTTACTATTCAATGCTTGTCGAATTTCTAGACTACAAACTTTGTCAGCATTTTTGGGGAACAGCATTATTGAATGCATCCGAGATAATATAAAGATCTTGTAACATATGCACATTGTAAATTTATAGGTGCTGCTAAATGAACCGCTTTACAATGTGTTATCATCTAAATGTATTATACTGTTGTACGGTAAATTATGCGCTCGTTTCATCAAAAACGTCAACGTTTGCGTTGAAAAATGAAGAACATTCTTTTGTTCAAACAAATGAACAGCAGCTGATAGTTTATGTGTTTCGGACATTTTTAACGTAACCATCCTTGAGTTTGTGCCTTATGGTGCCATCTGGTCTCCAGCAACGGAAGACCAATATCAAGAAAATGTAAAAAGAGTTTCGGTTACTCCGCTTATACTTTGTGAAATTCGCAGTGGTCAAACAAATATTTTAATCATAAAAACGAGCACGTTCCAGATACCGCATCAATTTAATGGTAGATAAGGTATTTTTACTCACAGTGAGCAAAGAATATTCTAGAGATCGCTTTGTTCCACAAACCAATGAGATTCGTCGACGTTAGTTCAAGGTACGTGACGCAGCTGAATTTCAGCCAATAGGAACGTCCGCGCAGGTTCGTTCGCACCAATCACGCGTTTCTTCTCCATTGGCTCGGGTGTCTATAAATGCCAGATGCAGGGTGGCCCCGATTTTTAGTTACGAAGCTGACGCCGAGTTTGTACGAGCAGTCTATTCGAAGTCATTAATAGTGCAGTTTTTGCGTTGCATTTAATCGCGTTATTAATAAGTTTCACAACAGGTAAATATCAAATATCCGTTCAATTCCTTCCCCGAGTTTTTCTTTGGTGTGGAAAACTGTACTGCCTCCTTTGTTCACGGCTTTGTTTCACAACCGTCCTTTGTCGACATGTCGCCATTAGTTTTCCATCATTGATCAGAATCTGCAGGTCTCAAACCTAACGGTACTACTTCAACTCGTCACTATTATTACTGCGTTTAGTATTTCTTCACGGATTAAACTGATTTCCAAGTTTTTCCTATCAGCTCTCGAAAGTTGTAGATTTAATCGATTTTCGCCCTCAATTCCGTTGTTGCGTTGTCCGCCATTTTGTGAAAACTGCCAAACTTATTGATCCACGCCATCCACCCAGCACTCATCAATCAGACTACACTGTTCTTACATCGTGTTTTCGTCGTTTCAGATAAACATGCAGATTTTTGTCAAGACCTTGACGGGGAAGACCATCACCCTCGAAGTTGAAGCATCTGATACGATCGAAAATGTGAAGGCCAAGATTCAGGACAAAGAGGGAATTCCACCAGACCAGCAGAGATTGATCTTTGCAGGAAAACAGCTCGAAGATGGCCGCACCCTTTCCGATTATAACATCCAAAAGGAATCCACCCTCCATCTAGTCCTTCGTCTTCGCGGAGGTATGCAGATCTTCGTGAAGACCTTAACTGGCAAAACCATCACCCTTGAAGTTGAGGCTTCTGACACGATTGAAAATGTGAAAGCAAAGATCCAGGACAAAGAGGGAATCCCACCAGACCAGCAGAGATTAATCTTTGCCGGAAAACAGCTCGAGGATGGCCGCACTCTTTCCGATTATAACATCCAGAAGGAATCTACTCTTCATCTGGTCCTTCGTCTCCGCGGAGGTATGCAGATCTTCGTCAAGACCTTAACTGGCAAAACTATTACCCTTGAAGTAGAGGCTTCGGACACAATTGAAAACGTGAAGGCGAAAATTCAAGACAAGGAGGGAATCCCACCAGACCAGCAGCGGTTGATCTTTGCCGGCAAACAGCTTGAGGATGGCCGTACGCTTTCTGATTACAACATCCAGAAAGAATCAACTCTTCATCTTGTCCTTCGTCTCCGTGGAGGTATGCAAATCTTTGTCAAGACCCTAACTGGCAAAACCATCACGTTGGAAGTCGAGGCCTCCGACACTATTGAAAATGTAAAGGCAAAGATTCAAGACAAAGAGGGAATTCCTCCAGATCAGCAGCGTTTGATCTTCGCCGGCAAGCAGCTTGAAGACGGACGTACTTTGTCGGACTACAATATTCAGAAAGAATCCACCTTACATTTAGTTCTTCGACTGAGAGGTGGAATGCAAATTTTCGTCAAGACTCTCACTGGTAAAACCATCACGTTGGAAGTTGAGGCCTCCGACACTATTGAAAATGTAAAGGCGAAAATTCAAGACAAGGAGGGAATTCCTCCAGACCAGCAGCGTTTGATCTTTGCTGGCAAGCAGCTTGAAGACGGACGGACCTTATCAGACTACAATATCCAGAAAGAATCTACTCTTCACTTGGTTCTCCGACTACGTGGTGGGATGCAAATTTTTGTCAAAACATTAACTGGAAAGACAATCACTTTGGAGGTTGAGGCTTCGGACACTATTGAGAATGTGAAGGCTAAAATTCAGGACAAAGAGGGAATTCCTCCAGACCAGCAGCGTTTGATCTTTGCTGGAAAACAACTCGAAGATGGCCGCACTCTTTCGGACTACAACATCCAAAAAGAATCCACCCTGCACCTTGTCCTTCGGCTGCGAGGAGGGATGCAAATTTTTGTGAAGACTCTTACTGGCAAAACCATTACCTTGGAAGTCGAGGCCTCCGACACAATTGAGAACGTAAAAGCAAAAATCCAAGACAAAGAAGGCATTCCACCAGACCAACAGCGACTCATCTTTGCTGGAAAGCAGCTTGAAGATGGACGAACCTTGTCTGACTACAACATTCAAAAGGAATCAACCTTACATCTGGTTTTAAGGCTGCGTGGAGGTATGCAAATTTTTGTCAAAACTCTTACTGGAAAGACAATTACTTTGGAAGTCGAGGCATCTGATACAATAGAGAACGTGAAAGCAAAAATTCAAGACAAGGAGGGAATCCCACCAGACCAGCAGAGATTAATTTTTGCTGGAAAACAGCTGGAAGATGGGCGTACTCTTTCCGACTATAATATTCAAAAGGAGTCCACCCTTCATCTAGTTCTCCGACTACGTGGCGGTATGCAGATCTTTGTCAAAACCTTGACCGGCAAAACTATCACCTTGGAGGTTGAGGCGTCTGACACAATTGAAAATGTCAAGGCCAAAATCCAAGACAAAGAAGGAATTCCTCCAGACCAGCAGAGGTTAATATTCGCAGGGAAACAGCTGGAAGATGGGCGTACCCTTTCAGACTACAACATTCAGAAGGAGTCTACTCTTCATCTGGTTCTTCGGCTCCGTGGTGGATCTCTCTAAAGTCAAGCTGGAAAATTCCAATATCTGATCTCGCTGATATGATCTAAATGAAAAATTGATAGTATTGATAGCGTTATTGAATTTTTTTTACTTTACCCAATAATAGTGCTTTCACCAAAATGTGATAATATTGATTTATGCTTCAGCAGCTAATAAAGAATTCAGTTTAAAATGTGACTATTATGCATTCATTCCTTCCCTACTGAACTCTTAATACTTACTGTTGTTTTCATTTCAGTATTTGGTTTCCTTTTTTTTATTGTATATAAACTGATTTTTATTTTTCGCTTATTCAATAAACTGAGTAATACATCAAGTACAGGTCGTTTGATTTACATGGTATTATTATTTATTATTGATGAGCATCAAGTTGATGACATGAAGCTACTCATTTTTAGGATTAAGATTGTCATTTACTACTTTGATTGACTGACATATTCATTAATTAATTCAAATATACTCATACTTTGGAAACTCAACTCTTGAAAACTCAGTGGAGAAATTGCAAAATATAGAATTCCGTTGACTTTATATTATCTCTAATCAACGATATAGGTTTCGACGAATGCTCATAACTTCGATAACTCCAACATCGGTAATATTGATTAGGGATTTCGGTGCTATTTTATTCCAACATCGAATAACAATTAAAACATGGTGTCAAATTTTTAAGCTCCAAATTTTATTTTTATACGAACTCGATCGATTGCCGCGTTTGAACCATAGACAATTATACCAAGTGAGACGGAAGAAGACATGCAGTCTCCAAGAAATTGATTGGTCGTTGTAGGGAGAACTAGAGGGCTATAGACATCATCACGGCGAAGTGTTTGATACGAAGACAGTTTTGATAGTATTTTATACACAGTCTGATGCACTTTTTTTTTAAAGAAAAAATCGTAAAATATGGTGTACACTTGTTTTGTGTGCAAGAGGCGAGGGGATCGAGGACCTCGAAGATCTTTCCATAAGTAAGTGCATAAAATGTGAAAGTAAGGTTTGGTTCTTGTATATGAATATAAAAGGATTAACAACTTAAGATAAAAATTAATCAAAATCACAGGGTTGAAAGTGTAATTTTTTAAATACTTCAGATTTCCTTCAAACAAAGTTCAAAGGCAACAATGGTTAGACAACATTGGAAAAAGCGACATGGTTGTAGGAAGTCGAACAACAATATGCTCGTTGCATTTTGAAAACAGCTGTTTTCGTCATGGGTTAGTCCGTGGTAAACGATTATTGAAAGAATGTAGTCTACCAACTTTATATTTATCAACAAATAAAGGTAATTACATGCTTTGTCAACTGTGTGACTTAGACGACATAATATATACGTTGTCAACTTATATTTGTGTATCGCAGATTTTTGGATCGAAGAAAAAATCGAGGATGATTCTATGACTTTAGTTAAATCCAACACTTGCGCTACTTTGGCCAAAACTATTGCATCGTTGTTGTCAGATGAAAATGAAGGTGATTAAATGGTTCGTCAAATGTGTGACTCGTGTGAAAAAGTATATACATTTTTAATTCATATTAGTGTATCGCAGATTTCTGGATCAACGAAGAAATTGAGGATGATTCTATGATTTCACGATCAGTTGAACCCGATGCTTACGCTACTTCAGCCAAAATCATTGTGCCGTCGTCATCAGATAAAACTTCTATCAGCAGATTGGCCATCAAACGGTATTAGTTGAATATAACATCTTTCAGCGATTAGTAAGAATACGATACTTGTGACTAAGACTTTTTACAATTGAGCTAATTTTTTTTTTTTGAACCACAGATCTGGAGAAACCATAGAGGGTGGAATCCCAATCCTAAACAAATTTTTGAACAGTCTGACTCGGGAAAGATCTATTCAAAGTCATTTGAGCAATACTACTGATGCAAACATCCTACAGGATCTATTGAATCAAAGGAATGCAGAAATATTATCATTACACCGACAAGTGAAGAGAATGCAGAGAAAAACATTAAGTTTGAAAGCTGATAATAATAATTTGAGACGGAAAATGAAGCGCCTTGAAAATGAAATCAAGCCACTGAGAAAAAGTGTGATTATTACGCAACAAGTATCAAAGAATAAAATGCCATGCAATAAATAAAAATTTCACATGATTTATTATTTCATGGCTATTGCTGTAGAATTATTTTTTTAAATCTAGTGTTGAATAAATTGTAGCTGCCCCAGTATGCAAAATACAGAGGTAACAAATTATTATGCTTACTGGATTCAGGGTGTGTGGTCGTTCCAAATTTATTCCGTATCCATATATGGTAAATAAAATGAATTTTCCATAGAAAAATCATAGAAGAGTCGGTGAATTTTGTCAAATTAATAATTATAAATAGAAAAATCATAGAAAAGTCAGTAAAATTTGTCAAATTAATAAGCGAGCGAATTAATTGTCATAGTTGTGTATGCGTGTTTCAGTTACGGACGAAAAAGTTGAATAGAAGTAAAGTAAAAAGACTTAATAATAATTCCATTTATTCATACATTTTCATGTTTTTGAACTTACACCTTACATTCATTTATTTTACTTTGCAATAATTTGGTATTTCTACAAATATATTTATGCATCCATATCTTTACTTTTTACTTATACAATCTTCATATTTTATCTTTCAATCTTAATTCTACTCTGATACTTTATTTTCAAATATGTTACATAAACTTGTAGCAATTCATCATGTCTTTTTTGTTCATTATTTTAATTTTCTAAGATACAAAATATCTGAAAAATTACAATTTTTAATGCGGAAAACATGGAGAAGTTGAGTAATTTTATAATTCAAAAGTAGTGACAGTCATGCCTTAGCTTACTATTGCCAGGTCAAGTAGTGAAGACAGAACCACTCTGATGGAAATTGTGTTGCACCAGATAATATTTGCCTTTTAAAAATGGGTAGAGGTGTCAAAAAACACATAGTAGCCAAGAAAAAGAGGACTTCGGCAACAGGAGTGCAAAGTCGAATAATTTAAATCGTACTGAAAAAGCGTACGAAAACTTGCAATAACTACAATTTTGGCAAAGATGAAGTTATAAACTAACACACAATCATGTCATGAGAAGTTGAAAACATTTTATTCAACAATAGTATTATCAATACTCCGAAATCTGTACAAAAAACATCGAAATTTCTTCGTTATAATCGAGCATACTTATATTATTTCTCCTGTCAACAAAAATTTGTACTTAAATACGCGGAGAACGTTGTTGTTTTATTATATCAGGATTTGTAACCAAAATGGTTTAAAAATAATTCAATGTTTAAGCACCATGGGTAATATCAACTTATCAATATGGTGCTGAAAACATAAGTCTCGATTCTTTGGTTATTACACCATCATTAAACGCGCATTTTTCATCTTCAAATGTTTCCTGTAAATTGAAATGATGAGTGAAATATGCTCGATCAGAAAAATAACACCCTAGAGATGTAAGTAGCAATTTATTTTTGATATGACGTCACACTCTCTGACGTAGCTGCAACTCAACCGAACAGACAAGCTGTACGTAGGAAGCCAAATAACAAAAAATAAATAGTTCCCTACCATACCGGTGCTGTTACAGGTGGTTGCATTATCAATTGCAAAGATAGCCAATCGCGTCATCGACGACGTTGAGGCGGCGGCACGCTGCAAACAAGTTTCAGAATTCTCAAACAGATAGCGCCAGAAGTACCGGGTTAGTGGAACGCTGGATGCATGTATACACGGCCCTAAGTTTACGGGCAGCTGAAGTGTAATACGGACCAGTAAACAATATGGCTGGTGTATTTTTGTGCGTGGGTTATGTTGTCAGTGATGTACTTTCAAAGTGCCTAGCATGTGGCAAATAGAAACAGCTGCAGCTGGTAAGTAACGTAGTATTTATAATTCTCAATGAGATCTCTATCTCGGAACCGGCAAAAAACATTTATGCCATTTAATTGACTCGAGATCTTGAACGATCTATGTATTCGCACGTTTCGCCTGTTGCCTATTGCAGATATCTGCAGCGGCGATTCACGCAGGATAGGCTGAATGCCAAGTGTCTTATAATACTTACATTAAAACTAATTTCATATCCTGCTACCTTCCGCCGCAATTGGATCTGGCAATTCCGTCGTACGTATTTGTGGCAGTTTCATAACGCGTGGTTGAAAATATGCCTTGACTGCAACGATCTCGATCGATTTTATACCCGCAACAATCCGCGTGGTGAATATTTTTTTTAAAGTTTGTTCGATTACACGTATAGTCAGCTTTATTATTATTTGCGAATATTAATCATTAAAAGATTGGTCACAGGTCAAAGTATGACCGATTCATGATTATTTCGATAAGTTGCACCGATCGTGTCTTGTATCAACGTATCGTGGGCGAATGGTGACTCGCGCGTGTAGTCGCACCGATCAGTTAACGGAAGAATTCAAAGACGGTTACCCTTGGGCGAATTTTCGTGACCTGTACTCTGATGGTAAGTGATCCTAGGTGCGCCTGGGGTTATAAGAAACCGTGTTAGCGATCTGGGAGCTTTTTTTTTATTGGTACGAGCCGTTTAACACGCAATTCCACAAGACAGACAAAACCACATTAAGGTAAGCCGTCTTATTAATCGAACGTGTCAGTCGCTTGCCTACCGGGATTTTACGATCGAGATCCAAGGAGTATGCGTTCAACTTGGGATAGTTGAAAGTCGAGTACTATTAGCTTTCGTATTGAGGTCACGGATTAACGGCCGTACGATTCGACTGTTTCAAATATGATAAATATGCAACCCGTGTTTGATTGCATGTTGCCCAAATGCGCGCGGATGATTCAAATTGTGTTTTTTAGGTGTCTATATAAACGTAGGGAATATATGTGTTGAAATATACATGCGCATAGTGAGTACGGCGACAAGCCAGCTGGGACAACAAACTTCTAGTCATTGAAAAATTCCATCAGTTAGCATGCGTCTGTTACGTACGCTAAGCTGCAAAACTAGTGCATCATATGTAGACTCTGACATTTTTAGCATAAAAATCGTTTTACCGGTTGGGTCGTACCACGTAGAATAAACTAAACGAAGCTCAAATTAAACCTTGACATTTGCGATATTGACTATAACATGTGATAAGAATATCATGTTGTCCTCCACGAATTACCTCGACCAAAAATATTTCGAGCGAAAGTCGGAGAAATTGTAATAACACATATTTAAAATGCCGTGATTTTGCGTTGGTATTATGCTATGTTCATAAAATTAGTCGGAAAAATATAAGACTGTGTGTATTTCTGTAAACTTGACACCCAGTTTTGCAAAAAATTAATTTTTTATGGGAGGCCTTGAACGAACCCCCTCAAAGTGTTCTAGAGTTCTTTGGAATTCTCGAAAATAGTTTTGGCCGACAAAGCTTTGGAAAATGATTCTAAAAAAAAGCGGTGCAACCTTGAGGAATACCTCATTTTTGAAAGAAGAAAAACGATTTTCTTTACGCGTTTTGAATAATAATCGAATAGTTCGATACTTACATACTCAGAATACGTGCAATAGTTCTGATTGTTCGAAATAGCAAAAAATCACGTGAAAATCGGTATCCCATTTTTGCAAAATCGTTAATTGTTATAGTGAAAAATATAGCCTCTTCGTTGCATATGACGAGAATTAATTCCGACCAAGGGATTCTGATAAGAGTTTTGAGTAGTTTCGCAAGAGTTCCAATAGTGACCGAAATGATTTTTTTTATGGTCGGATCGAAGCGTTCTTCGGATTTGTTATTTGGCTTACGATCACAGGTTAAATTCTGCGGTCTACATTTTTTTTTTTTGAGAACGTCCCTTTAGTTTCTGTCTTCTTATGCGAATATTCACGTACAACCAGCAACAACACCCTTATGACTTCGTCATATTAAGAGAGGCAATTTTAATGTCATATAATTGTTGTTTACTTGTAAACGTATGTGTATAATTTTCTGCTGTACTTTATTAAATGGTTTAACCCTCCTTGTATAATAACGATCCAGATTGGATCAAAATTGATTTTTAAATTATTAATATCGTTATTACAGGAAAAACTTAATGCACCGCGAAATCAAATCTAGTTACACTAAGTTAACGAAGTATCGAAAAAAATTATTATTTTTCGAGATCAGAATATGATTTGGTACACATTGAGTTTGCACAACAAACGCGTATGTTTCTTTTTGTACAATAATGATTCCGCCAGTGATGCGTTAACGTTACAATTTTAACATCGTTCTGCACTTCGTACTTCAGAATTCAATAGCAATTTGGTCTTTAATGGAAAAATTCCAAATGCAATTCGAAATAATCATAAAAACTGATTGGGTGAGAATGAAGAGGAATCGGGAAGGGTCAACGGATATGTCAAATAGTATTTTTTGATAGAAGAGCACAAAAATGGCCATTCCCGCACGATGAGTGGGAGTGTGGAGATGATTGTTTGGTAAACAATAAAATATTGCAGCCTTTTTCCCAGTTGAAACATTATAAATTAAATTGTTAATCTCTTAACGGGCTTCGACACCGATAAACTTTCTTATACTACTTTGCATCATATCCGCTAGGCAATAAATTTGAAAAAAAATGTAGCAATAAATTTTTGATGTTTAACTTCGATGAGTACTTATTTCTTTGGAAAGATTGAAATCATTCTTTGTAACTTAGTACCTACAGAATTTTTCGTAACTTTTTCGAACCTGCCTCACATTGTACTCTACGCTTTAGTCAAATTCGGGCTTAGATGATATTGATCAGTTTCGTATATCTTTTGTAATTCAAGTTCAAACCAATATCATAGTACTTCCTACATTAGACCGATTACTTCATCTAATTTTTCCACCACGAATTCAACATTTGGCATGTACTCCCAAGATGTACCAAGTTCCAATTATCCTTCAGGTCCGAAAGGGTTGTATAATATTACACCATGCACAACCCAAAAATTTATTCTATTAAATCGTTATATTCAGGCAATCCGTTCTTAGCCTGAAAATTTATTATCCGTCGCTCTCCAGTATGCCTAGAATCAAGAGGAGGGTGCCTTTTATTACTTCGACTCAAGCTCAATCAAAAATTTCGGCTGCTGTTACAACGACCGAGTTCCGATAACAAGTTATTCTGGTATTTGAACGAAACCTCAGAAGTGACACAATGATACATTATCGGAACTCGGATTTAGTTGCAGAAATTTTAGTTTTTGATCAGATGTATCAAAGACCTTACTGCCACAAGGACGTATATCCAACTTTGAAACGTAACTCCCTCATAAGTAGAAAATCAGGAGCTCTTCAATCAGAAGAGTGACCAGATGGGCGTAAACCGTATTACTTTACCCTTGATACTGCTAAAAAAGTGCATTTTGTTGAAACAATTTTTTTCTTCTCTGGTGGATTTTTCTGGGCTGGATCTCCGGTGGGGTTGTTCTACGGGGATTGTTTCCAACGCGCATGGAATGTTTCTAACTCTAGCTCCTATTTCGTATATGTAATCGAAAAAATGACTGAGAGGCTCGTGTAGCTATAGGCGAAATCACGAAATCAGATGCACGTACGAAGACGTATCAATTAAAGTCAAAGGTAATTTTCTTTAGTTTGTAATTTTCAGGGAGACGAATGATTTATGGCACGTTGCGTATCAGCTATTTCGTTTCGGTCACGAGTTTCATAAACAAGACAGTGGCAAACTAATTGGAGAAAGAAAACTCGAGTGTCGTGCGCGCGAGACAACAACGTCAAGTGTGGGCTTTTGTCGTATTCCTCGTTAAAATCTAGCGTGACTCCGGAGTTGACTCCACTAATTTCGTTATTATAAAAACTCATCCTCGAATGAGCTGCGTGAAATTCGTTATAAAACTATATTCTCTACTCGTGTGCTAAGTCGCAATTTCATTTTGTATTTTCCGTGGAATCGATCAGTTTTTCTAATGTAAAGTCTTTCGTGGACTTTGCCATGAAAACTGAATTTGACCTCCGCAGTAACGCCGCACTCCAAGTGTAAAGTGTTCTTGAGGAAACATTCATTTGTTATGTTCATTTTTTAGTTAAATAAGACTTTAACATCAATTTATTTTTGCACAAGCATTACATTTTCGCAACAGTTACAAGAAAATATGATAACAGTGATGACAATGAGAAAGAATAGTAACGGATACTAGATTTTCCGGTAACGGCTAGAAAACTGATTTTCATTTTCTACCTAGGACTATATTTTTAGATTGTGGTAAAAAATGAAAACAGTTGAGGACTGAGCGGCAAACGGAACTAAAAAGTTCTCTCACAATCAGTGTATGCTAAATTTAAACCGGCGTCTTTTACCTGGGGCGATCATTGTACAGATAATATTTAGTAATTTGTGTCGACGGTTGTCGAGATGTTTGTTTTTCGCCGAATTTGTACTATTGTAAGTGGCAGCATAGCTGGTATCTAATATCACCATACATACACCTGCCAGGTATGTACGCCGTCCTAACTAAACGTCAAATCAAACAGGTAGTTGGATACAAAAAAACAAAAAAGAAATTTGATAAAGTGCGATATAATATTCCGAAGAAATAAGCGTTATTTGCACTATCAACATATAATTATAGCTATTCGTCAGAATACATAAATTTGTACAGAAGACATGACGCGGGACTGGATTCTGTGGAAAAGAACGTCTCATGGAATTTTCCGATCAAATACTTTTGGTGAAAGTGAAACCTCGTTTAACCGGGGTCAACTTATCTAAGCGGCAAAGAGACGACGTAAAAATAGTATTTTAATACGAAATTGTGTAAATTTTAGATTTAATTATCGCATACCATAAAAAAGGTATCCGTATACAGGAGTGGACTTGAAAACTAACCTATTACTAAAATTTACCCAACTAAACGCAATTTATTCAGAGTAAAATTATTTTTCCTGTTATCTTTTCGTTAACAAAAAACATCATAGAAAAACAAAAAAAACATGCCATTTTAATTAATTAAAAATTTTTCTTTATTACACATAATATTTTATAATGTATTCTATTTATAGTTTTTCCTTAATAGTAATTCAATTTTTTACTTTTGTATATTTTAAATTTCTCTTCCTTCTCCTCCAGTAAATTAAAAACATTTATTGCTACATGTATACTTATAGTTTTTCGCACGAACGCTTATCTCATATTTAGCCATTTGTTTCTGGTAACACTATTACTCTTGTCATACTCATTTCTCAAACAGTGGTATTCGCTCATAATCGCATCCAGTTTATAATTTTGTTTAATTGTAGCAAACTGACGTGCGTGTCCTCTAGGAATAATGATAATCAGGATTCTATTTGTGTCATTTTTTAACGGTTGTATTAAGTTCTACGCACCCTCCCACGCAATATTCAACGTCATAATATTTTGTGCCTTAGGTAAAAAAAAATTTTATTCACGTATACGTTTGATTTTATTTAAACCATCGCGGAGTTTGTCGGGACAGACAAGCAGACCGATAGACGGATCGACATTTTTTTAAATTTTCTTACTAACCCGTGTTTTGGATACCTAGAGGTCCAAGAACTTAAAGATTCATTGAAATTGGAAAAAGTTGTTTTCGACCGAAGTCGATACTCTTCTTATAATATCACCATAGGCGATGAAAAGTAAGAACGCACGAAATGGTAAAAGAAGAATTTATCGAAAAAGTCAAAAAACGAACAAAACGAACACACTTTTATCAGACATTATTAAGGTATTATATATTTTGATATCTAAGTGTGTCGGAATTGCATAATTATCATTCAAACAACACTTTGCACATAATGTATTAATTTTCATTTATACCATACGAAACAAAAACGCGTTGTGCAAATTCTCAAAAATTTAACCGGTAATTGAGTATATTTAAGTAGAATAATTAATTTTCGTGCAGGAAAAACGTTTGTACACCCCACCGTAATTACGCCCTTTAAAAAATATTGCCCGGACATTTTACGAGTGACAGTTGAATTATTTGTCGTAAAACACATTGTTCCGCTTGGCGAAGTCCAATCGACGGATGAACTTGCGTATCTCGATTATAATACCATGTCTCGCTGGTCGCTATTGCACTACGCGCATATAATTAGTGATAACGCATCGATTATGTTGCCGTATGCGTATATATTGCAAAATTACCAACAATCACGTGACCTGGATTGCACTACGTATACCTAGATGTGAAATGGATATAATTTCATAGCTGCTTATACGTGGAATGATGAATACTTAATGACACAAGTTTCGTGAACATGTACGTTGTTATTTGCATTATTCAGCAAACCTTTGTGTTATGCTATAACTAGGTATATGCGTGCCACGTGACGATTAGATCGGAATATCGCTAGATGGCAATTAAATATGATCCTCGTTATGTCTTGATTTTCAACGTGTTCCACGTCGAGGAGGCTGGATGGCCAAAAATTCATACGCTGTATTAATTTTATGAAGAGGAAACTCTGCGTTGTGCATTTGTAAAATTATTTTATTGGTGAGATGTGAAGATCTCTTTGAAAATAAAAAAAATAGAAAACACTTGACATATCAATAACAGCTTAGACGCGTGTCTTTGCTTCGTTTAAAATTATTTAAAAATTATCCATTTATTAAACTCTTTGATTTCACTCTACGATATATCCTTTTATTCGGAAGACTATTTTGAACAAGTTCAGTGCTATTGAATTCAGAGCCAAAAATGTAAATAATATGAAAATGTTTCGTTTAGATAAAAAATGTCACCTTTTATAAAATCTATTGCAATTCCCGACATGTTCTCGTTTCAAGCACGTTCAACGAATCAGTTTTTTTTCTGTAAAAAAACTTACTTTGCAGCTGCCGAACTATCTTTCATACGAAGAAATCGATTTGGAGATCAAATTTCGAGATTATAAAAAAAAAAAAAAAAAAAACTTTATTTCTTAAGAAAAAAATGTGTTTTGTCGCGGTTTCTGAGGATTCGACCTAAAACGGCATTCATAGTCGGGAAAATCAGATTTTTCTGTATCGAAAATCATCCGGATCATATTTTCTTCTGACATAAGGATACGACCAAAATTCTAATGCGTAAATCTCCTAGCGGGTTCGAAACCAAATTCAAATACGTGAAATTAATGTTTTAGTTTTTCAAAATTGTCCAAAAAATTTTCACAATTATTAGGAAAAATTTCAGAATTTTTCAAAAAGTGAAATACTCAACCACTTTCTATCAAAGTCAAGCATCAATCGCCATTGCTTGAAAAAACTACGAGTCATCAAGCGTCTCAAAAAAGTAATCAAACTTTGGGGATTAATGTCTTGTCTCAGCAAAAAATGCTCGCGTACTTCACTTCTTGAACATTTTGGAGAAGAAACATTTTTTTTTACGATTTTGAATTTATCTTCAAACTCGCTATCAGTCGGTCATAGTCAATATTATATACGTGTTCCCTGTCTAAAATAACGAACAAAAAAAAATTTAGAAAGTGACGCAATTCACAAATCGACCCTTATCAGCATTATCTTTCCCCCCTTAAAATCCTCCAGGTTTTGTACGAAACTTTTTCTTGTATCTCTTCTAGTTTTCGAGATACTCGCATGAGGCGATAAGAAAATACCACCCTGTGTATGAAGTATTCCATGCCAACTGAGAAGACATTTTCCCTGACCCCCGCCAATTTGCTTCATTATTTTTTATATGATTCTACAACCTAAAAAAAGCACTCGCCATTTTTTTCAGATCTTTCGTCCCAACCATTCTTTTTTAAAAAATGTTACAAACCCTTTTATGGTCCTAAAAAAAAAAAAACGCCATTTTTTATTTTTTTTTACAAAAATTAACGTAATTTCTAGTTCCGAAGACGAACATTTTGATCCATAGTTCAGAGTGGAGAATTGAGTTTTTTTTATTTTTTAAATATTTTTTTAGAGGAATAATTTTCTTACTTTGTACGTATACAAAACATATGTTATGTTTGTAACATTTTTTAAAAAAGAATGGTTGTGACGAAAAATCTGAAAAAAATGGTGAGTGCTTTTTTTAGGTTGTAGAATCATACAAAAAATAATGAAGCAAATTTACAATTTGTATACATACAAAATAAGAACAATTATTCCTCTAAGAAAATATTTGGAAAACACAAAATATCAATTCTCCACTCTGAACTGTGGCTCGAAATGTTTGTTTTGGGACCCAGAAATTATGTGAATTTTTGTAAAAAAATAAAAATCGGAGTTTTTTTTTTAGGACCATAAAAGGGTTTGTAACATTTTTTTTTAAATAATGGTTGGGACGAAAAATCTGAAAAAAATGGTGAGTGCTTTTCTTAGGTTGTGGAATCATATAAAAAATAATAAAGCAAATTGGCGGGGGTCAGGGAAAATATCCTCTCAGTTGGCATGGAATACACGCGCCCACTCTCCCTCAGTCTCTATCTCTCTCTCTCTCTCTCTCTTTTTTCCCCTCATACTCGCTTCTCGTACGTTTCACTCACTCTTGCGTATTCGCCTCGTAGACTTCCCTCTTTACCTCTATCCCACTTACTTTTACTTTCGGCTTGGAGTTGGCATCCCTGACCTCACGCACATCGTACAACGTAGAAAGTAGTACCTTATATAATGCAAAAACTGTAACTAATTGAAATTGATAAAATTTATAAACGATCGTTCGAACGTAACGAAAGCCATGCTTCGATGGCCATTCGCCTGGAATATCGATGATTTGTTGCTTAACTAAATACGTTATGGATTGCTCGTTGAACAGTTAGTTTAATATTTTTTTACCCGCGCAGAAATATGAACTAATTAAGTAGACTTTGCAAATGCTCGACACTACCCCTAACAAGTAAAAAAAAAAAAAAAAAAAAAAAAAAAACGCCGGAAAACGTTTCCCTACGGACTCGAGTTAATAAATGAAATTTAAGATCTGCAATTTTGACAAGGATTTAAGAGAGTTCAAAATTATTCATTGGCCAAGAGCCTTGTAATAGCTGTATTATAATCTCACAGTGTTTTACAAAGTATCATGTGACCATCGATCTGCCTACAGTGAATAATGGAAGTTGGAAGTATAACCAGTGTGTGTTCAAGGTCTCTTTTACCAGTCCGTGAGGAAAGTGATGATACAATATTTCGCCAATACCATTGACAGAGGATACTTCAACTCTGCCAAATGCGTAGCGCTTGCAGATAGTGAGAACAGTCAGTTCTCGGTAAGACGAGATGAATC
Organism: Neodiprion pinetum; assembly: GCF_021155775.2. Classification (NCBI taxonomy): domain Eukaryota; kingdom Metazoa; phylum Arthropoda; class Insecta; order Hymenoptera; family Diprionidae; genus Neodiprion; species Neodiprion pinetum. Next base: position 19,706,242 of record NC_060234.1, read on the forward strand.
GAGTTACACCTTTCGTCTGTCTAGCCAGATATATCGGATTAAATAATAATTTCGAATATTTAAGCGCGCTATTTCGATACACCGAAGTCTGTATTTTTGAGACGGTAGTCCGAGCGAGTGCCTTCAAAAATATTCGCCTGCAGTAGCAGGGACGAGGAAACGGATTGAGGTCGTTCGGTCTCGGTCTCTGTCACTCTGTCGTATTACTTACAGCCAATCAATTTCACCTAATCATATTACCGAGGCCTTGGTCATTTTGTGAGCGAATCGTTGCGACGGTTTGTCGTAATCAGAAGTCTGCTATTCTGTTCTTGAAATCTCCGCTTTTCAGCATATCCATCGACAAATCCGTGCATACTGAAGTTTGCTTACCACTTCAACAATTATGCATATATAAACCCCAGTACGGAGCAGTTTTTACGAAATTTTTTAGCCGTCATTTTTTTTTTTTTTTTATGTCATTAATTTTTTTTTTAAGTAATACACTAGCACTAGATGTAGTGAATTCCTATACATGGATTGTCTTATTCGGGTTAAAAATATTTTCTATTACGTTTATAAGGGTGTGTGATGATTTTTCTGTGAAAAAATATTGGTATAAACGTACATGATATTTTTCAAAGAAGTACAAAATTCGTAAAGCGGGTGTGAAATTTTTGAAACATGTAGCGTGGTTTCAATCGCTTCAAGTGTAATTGGCATTATAACGTGAATCTTACCGCGACGGTTATGCAATTTTTTGTAATACTGTATACAAAGAGTTGTTCACTTGAAATCGATTTTAGAGATTTGAAATTGCACTTAAATCGTCAGTCTTGCAAAATCGTTTGAAATCAGTGAAAAGGATTGGAAATTAGACTTGAAATTATGTGAGTACACAAGGTTTTAAGATCAGAACAACAGACTCTCGTTTTCCATTTTTCTTCACTCCTGCGTTGTTATTGGAGTTCAAACCCGAGTTTGAGGTCAAGTAATATCAATTTGCCGTTGCCCGTACAATCTGGTCATACTTTCGTTGTTGACAAGTCGATCTGGAACAAATTTTATAATTTTGTATAAATTTTTATACTCAGGGTGCTTTTAAAGAAGCGCTGTACATCTCAAAAACGCGAAGAGCCACAACTCCTACTTGGCCAACTGATACCTTATTTTGAAGAAAAGTCGAGCGACTTTTTATTTTTTTCTAAATTTGGTAAAAAAAAATTACAGATTGGTTACCACTGACCGAAATTGGGAAAATTTTCATCTGCGCATGCGTGAAGTTTCTATGATTTTCATCCAGGCTGGCCACCTCAAGCTGCAGATGACGAACATGGCTTATAAAAGTTACGTAGGCGTTGCGAATTTTTTTTTCGGCTAACAATAAGCAAATCTCAAATAGTTCATGTAGTGAATCGATCGGGAAGGTTTGGTACATTTTTATTTCGAGTAAATTGGCTATCCTGTTTTGCGAATGAAGATGATGCCGCGGTATGATCAGAATTCAATTATTTTCTGCATGCGCAGTCGGTTAATCAACCTGAAAAATTTCATCGTTTCCTATTGATTTTTCATATCGATACAGCCATTGATATACGGCATTGATACTCTGTGCAGGAGAGAGGAAAAAATTAATGGTTGTGACGGATACTATACAAAGATGTAATTTACTTTAATACAGGGTTTCGGTCCGGGACATGGCTAGTCAGCCTCAGATTTATGAAATACATAATATTTACCCTTGCTCTCGACACCTTCTGTGTATTTATTAACTCTGGCGTCACAACGAGGTCGCTGGATAACCCACATCAGAAATCATTCCGTAGACTGAGAGAAATTTTTAGTTCCGGTTACCGCTCGGTCCTTAAATATTTTCATTTTTTACCACAATCGAAAAATATAGTTCTGGGTAGAAAATGAAAATTAGTTTTGTAGCTGTTAGCAGAAAGTCTAGTATCCGTTACTATTCTTTCTCATTACGATCACTGTTGATATATTTTCTTGAAACTGTTGCGAAAATTTAATGCTTGTGCAAGGATAAATTGACGTTAAAGCCTTGTTTAACTAAAAAAGTATAGTTGACCGAAGAAACTGATTTTGCGTTGCAATTACCAAAAAAGGATTGACAATAGCGCAAAATGGTTACGCGTACCTCGTTTTTCGTAATTCCAACAACATTCAAACAGTTTTTTCAACGATACCAGTTTTACTGAATTTTTCTAGTTACTGTAACAAATGAAATTTTTCTCAGTGTAGAAATGGAGACATCGATTAAAATAACTTGGTAAAATTCTGGGATAGTCTTTAAATACTATATTCCAAAACAAATTAGTTATCTCTAGCAAAATGAAATATCGAATATTAAGAAAATTCATAAACAATAAAATACGGGGAGACGGGTCATTCTACTTAAAACATTATAACTCACTGAATTTTCGATATTTTGAGTTGGAAATTGATTGAGTAACTTTCAAGACACGGATATTTAAGAGAAAAAAAAAAGAATATGAAGATACTTTGAGATGAAGAATAGACTATTTATTTGCGTTAGGAAAGTTGAATTTTTGGTAAGTTTGGAAACTTTGGAAAAAGAATGAATTAACGATATTTACGATATTTCGGTATTTATTTTGGATCAAATCGCATGATTTATTAATTTCCCGTTTCTCTGATTTCAGAGAAAATAGGAAGTTGTTGTAATCACCCCGAAAATGAAAAGTTGAGTTCTCACTAGATCTCCACGTTTTGAGGTCCGGAGAATCACCTCCAATCATTTTCAAATGGACGTCCGTGTGCGTGTATGTATGTATTTATGTATGTATGTACGTGCGTGATCAATTTTTTGTCCGACGATATCTCGAGAACGAGTAGTTAGATTTTGATGAACTTGGTCTTAATCGACGCACCTCTTTCAGACTTAGACCTGATTAGATTTTGGCTGTGATTGGTTTAGTAGTTTTTGAATAATTTAAAAAACCAAATTCACAAAAATAAAATAAAAATGGTGTTATCTTCGCAACGGATGAACGGATTTGCATGAAAATTGGCATCCGAAGGTGTTTGGGGTCGCTGATCACATATCTGAAGTCACATTTGCAAAATAAAGATTTCACGTAGTAAATATGCTCGAAAAAAATTAAAACGTTCGGAGTTTGATGAAAATATGAGAACCGACGATTCTCCAAAGATAAAACGTATGACTAGGAAAAAGGTGTGAATATTTTATGATATTCTGTTTAGTTTAAATTCGTTATAAGTACTCTACAGCCGCATTTAAGTTTTCGGTTTATATCGAAATATACTAGTTTCGAGCACAAATAACGGGAGGTTCAAAGGCTGGCTCACAGTCAGCCTAAATCCGCTTGTTTTAGATGTTTTCCATGTGGAATATACGGTGAACATGCCGTGGGGTCATTTTGACCTCGGTGTAGAGCGGAAGGGCTTATATAATATTTATTGCCCCAATTACTTCAATTATAGAGTTTTGGAATCCGCTCAGACAGTTATAGAATTTCTCATTATTTTCAAAATTAGGTGTCATCTTTATGGTGACATCTTTATCGGGTATCCCGTTATTAAAAAATCCAAATTCTCTTCAGTCTTCTAGATAGCAATCCAAGAATTCAAAAAGTTCTGTGAACCACATGGTCCAATAGTCCAATTGTTAAAAATAGAATAATGAGAAAACGTAAATAGTAATAGTAGTAGTAGTAGTACTAGTTAATGTGATTTGAGTGACAAAAAAATGAAAATATAAACCAAAAAATAAATAAGTATCAGGAGTACAGTTTTCAGAAACTGCAAGTATTAGCTGTCTTATAAGTGGAAACAAAATAGCTCTAGAGCTTCACATAAACAATAGTGAATTTTGTTATATTTTAGATATTATCGAGCCAAATTGTTTATACACATCGTTTGCGAAAAAAAAATAAAATAGCTGCAACCGTTCAATGAGTTTCGAATTTGTACCAAGAATTAAAGAATGGGTTTGAAAAATTGAAAGAAAAATAATTCATCGACTGGTTGAAAGATAGGAATGATAAAAGTAAATATTTTTTGCGTTTCGACATCCCTGGTAATTATGTATGTATTGTCGAGTCGTGTATACAGTAATGTTTCGTCACGTTGTTTTCCACGTATTTACCATATTTTACAAGCCAACCGCTTGAGCCGACCACTCGTAGCTGAAATATGTTTTCAGGTTTGAAAATTCCGTAACAGTAAATGCGGTACGACATTCATCAGTTGATAAAAATTGCTTTTATTCAATTCAACATTACTGATTCAAGCGTGTATGATTTAAATAAGTTCACAAAATGTTTGACAAAATTATTCTCCCCACAGTTTCTCTTGCTGTCACCGAAGCGAGTAGGTATTGGAGACCTTTTCGGTATCGGTAATCTTTCTTTTCTATTTGTTTAAATAGGTCTCTAAATCACTGTATTAAACATTACTCGCCGTGAAAAAATTCATCTAAAATCGAAAACAAGGAGAGTGAATTATATGTTATAATTCTTGTCTTTACGCACGAAAATTTGCAGAATAATTAAAATACATATCGTTATTAGGTAATTTCATTTTGCCCATCAATATTAATCAAACACGACTTCTGTTAATGAAATTCTGTCGAAAACTCTGCAGAGTCTTTAAACTAAGGTCAGTTAGGTACGGGTAAAATTGTCCAAAAATTCTGAGGTGACCAGGGTCAGACGTAGGATAAGTTAATCTTCGTCGTATCTGGTAGCTGGCAATTCCTCACAAATTTTACAGCGTCGGTATGCGAGTGGAATGCCTCACCTGGAAGAAATAGCCGCTCTTGCTCATTAAGTAATATCATAAAAAGATTCGAAGCCGTAAAATGATAAAAAACATTCAGCATAATGAGCTCTTGACGACATTGTTTTACATACGTGAAGATGGCCCCCCACTTTCGACAAACGAATGTTTTGAATATTTTTCACAATTGTTTCAGGGTTGTTCTACATTGTTCCAAAACCTTATATTCATGATTTACAGAACACAACTGAAAAAAGCAAAAAACCGTTTTGTGACCGGGCACCCCACTTTTGAAAAATGGAACTTTTTTTTGTTGTTCCAGTTTGTTCTAGTCGTTGCGAACAAAGTTCCAAAACGGCAAAGTCGTAAGTCCAACGTCCGGTCGGGCGAAAGAAAAAAAGAATATTTGGCTAGCCCCCCACTTATGAAAAATTCAATTTTTTTTGATTGTTCTGGGTTGTTCTAGTCGTACCGAATATTATTCCAGAAGCACGACGTGGGTCACAAAACGGTTTTTTGCTTTTTTCAGTTGTGTTCTGTAAATTATGAATATAAGGTTTTGGAACAATGTAGAACAAACCTAGAACAATTGTGAACAATATTCAAAAAATTCATTTGTTGAAAGTGGGGGGCCAACTTCACGTAGGTCATTGGTTTTAGAATTCTTGAGAAATCCAACACTTTCAAGGATATTTTTCGAAAGCGAATAGAACATGACCATCATGATGAAAGGAAATTAGATTGTTTGAAATTCAAAGATGTCAATGATATTTTTAAGATATAATTACTTAATATTTTCTTATGCATCTTATTAGTACTAGCAAATAAAATGTGGTCTGACTTCTTTCAATTATATGTCGTGTTGTTTTCGAGATGTATTTATTTGAAAAATCAGAACACAATTTGAAATAAGAATTTCAAAAACACAGGAATGGTTACTTTCGATAAGTAAAGTAGAGTCAAAAAAAAAAAAAAATTAAGCAAATTAAAAATTTGATCCTAAAATCACCTTCCATGATTGTTCTACGTTCATACTTCACTTTTGTTATTGATTGATAGTCGGAACCATAGCGCAAATAACGTATGAAGTTATAACAGCTTAAATAGTTCTCGTGCTCAGCCGTCGATGGTCGGCTACGAAATGGAAATGAGAAAAGAGGAAAGAAAATTTAAGGTTTCTACAAAGAATGTGGAATATCGGTAGTGTAATAAATGATCGATAAGTTTGGGAGAACGTTTGGTTGATAAGCCAGACGTAACACAAAATTGAATTTCTTTTTTTCTTCTTCTCAAAGTCACCACGAAGTTTGCGCTAAGAAGATTAACATGCTTGAAATACTTAGTCGCTAAAAGTAGGCTTGAAACGTGACTTTAGAGAGGCTGCTATGGACTGAGTCTTGATCATCTTGATAAAGTCAGAAAATGTTTTCCTGCAATTGAACGATGTACTTGTAATTGCAGAAACGTATCTTCTCACATTATTCCTGTATGGAACGCCAAAGTTTTTGGATATATTTCTTCACTTTCAAGTCATTGATGCGTAGACACTGATAATTGGACGGTTAGTGTAAAATAAGTGACATCTTACTCGATCGGTAAAAAATGACTACATAGCATCCTCTTAAGTGTATAAAATGGTTTACCAAAGTACATGAATCCTGAAGCAATAATAACTTGGAATGGATGAAATCTGTTTTCTGTGTTTTATTATCTCAAATGTTGGTTTCACTTTTTACTTGTTTATGGATATTGATGTACCAACAAAGTAGAAAAAAATTTCACAAAGTTTCGTGATTATGAAAAAGACAAGCTACGAAATTGAGTGAAAAGTGAAAGCATAGGAAAATGGCAAGGTGAAGATATAAATTATTGCTGCCCAAGAGATAGAACGCTCGATTTTCACATCGCTTGCGTTTTAATGTCAGCTGAACATAGAATAGCTGACTGTGGGGCGTCATTCCGATAGTACGTTAGAAGACGTTGGTAATCTTACAGATAAAATTCACCTCACGTTCATTCGATGTAAATAACTTGTTGCGTGCAAACGATTTCAAATTAATGTTCATAAAATATTTACTTCATTTATGTACGTCATTTATTTGATGTGATTAAGCAAGAATGAACGTATTGTTAATCCTGGAATCGATGACACTATGTAAGTACAAGAGAAATTTTTTTATCTGCATGTAAAATCCACTTACAATATCAAACGCATTTTTCTCGAAACAACATTTTTGAGGCCGTGTTCAAGATATCTCGACAGCCGCTTAGCGCTTGGCCGATTTTTTTCAAATGCTGATTACTTACTTAAGATACAATAATCTCACGGCTGAACGAACGATTTTTTGATACGACGAATAGTTCTTTAATAATTGAAATATGAGTGAATCTTTCTAGCGAAAAGAAAGATAGTTTTTGCACATCCGCAATTTTGAAAAAAAAAAACATTAAAATTTGACTAAACCCTTCGTTCATCCGGAAGCTAGTAATCTTAACTAATGATCCCATAGCATTTTTTGATTACAGATGATCCAGTCTGAGCAGCTGTGAACACGGCAAAACGCCTTTTTCTTTCGACATCTCGGAAATCGCTTATAATTCGGCTGAAAAACAATATTTTGTCTTGAAAAAATGATTGCAACTTCTTTAAACATGTATTATTTGAGAATAAATAAACCAGCCGTCAGAAAAACAAAATCATAAGTACGGCGATATTTTTTACCTCCTGATTGACCCGAGTAAAGCTAAAATCTCACAATCTGCGAGAACCGAATTGTTTATGATTCCATGTGCGTTTGAATTTGACAAAGTATCATTGAATAACTTTGCAACTATTGTTTTTGTCATGTATGAGTTCGCGTTATTTGATTTTGCTTCCCGAAACCACCATAAATAAAACGCAATGCAAACTAAAGTTTTCTCTCAATTTGTTTTCAGAAGCCGAACGACGTTTGATCATCTCCAGTCCTAGTGACGTGATTGGTCTTTGGTGATGACGTATAAACCACAATTCCGCTATCGTTCCATAATTTGATTAAATACCGTGTTACGTGAGACTTGTGATCGGCGACAACGAAAGAAACAAACAGGTTTGTGTAACGTTATTATTTATCTATTAGTACCGAAACTATTGGGCATGTATGAAAAAACATATCGCTATTCATCTGTCCAGATTGTAATATTCCTATAATATCTTATGCATTTTTATGGCGCATTCTTTAATACCTACGATGACGTTTCTTGAAGGGCATACAGTTTCTAGGTTACCAGAGTACGTTACTACTCTACTTGCTGGGAAAAACCATGAAACCGTAAGTTATTTTAGTCTCTTGCGCCAATTTCGCCTCCTACGATATTTCCCTGACACATACGTTAAACTGTTTCAAGCAATGACAATTTTTTTATTTTTTTTTTTTTGTCGGAACATTGGTCCGAACATTGGTTCTCGCTTTGCAAAAAAGTTCTCCCGAAGTAAAGGGTTTTTTTAGCTCAAGTCAAATAGGTGCCTCAGATCATGTGAATTATCCACTTAAATAACATGTGAAAAACATATTAGCTCCACTTTTTTTTGGTGAATTTTCCATAAATAATCGTGAGTAAGGTATGGTACTTGGTATAATTAAGTGACATTCGGAAATTATAATTTTACGCCTTTTTTTACGATGCAGCAACCAAAAACCAGATATTAATAAAATCCGAACTTTTTGTAGCGTTTGTTCTAAATACCGGAATGAAACCGACCTTCCACGAACAAAAACATGGTCATTCTTTTTATTCAAATGAAGCGAATCTATCTGTAAAACCGCTCTTTACGATAATTGTGTAGAATCAACCGAAGAAACTTGAATTAGTATACTTTTTCTCCAATACTTGTTTTGAAAGTTCGACTTTCGAAGTATGTGGAGGGTGTTTAACCGGTTCACTGGTGGACCCGAAATCAATGTTTCGTGCAAAAGTAGTAATTATTTATTACAGCAAATAAATTCATATTCAACATAAAGCTTTCACAATAAGTGGTTTTTTGGGTCGCTGATTACGAATCTCAACTTGATATTCGAAAATTCAAAATGGCGGATCCAATATTGTCACCTCCGTTATTAGTTGGTAACTCTGATCTATTCGTTCAATTTTTAGCTCGTACATTTCTTATTTCCAGTCAGTACTTTTAGTTCATTAGGTAAATTGTTAAAAATCTTTGATGAAGCTGTTCTTAAAACTACTGCTCTTTGAAATTTTTGGCAATAGTATATTAACATTCCTAGTTTTAGCTATTCGGAGTTTAAAAATTATCAGCCAGATAACTTTTCATGAGGTTTAAAGTTTTCCCCCCTATACATTTCCAACATTTTTATCATCCCTCTTCAGCTATCGGAAAAGTTGAAACGCTTATTAAGTCATAACAATTGGCCGTGACATTCATTCCTTGGCTCAAATATGATATGTTATACCCGTTGAAGGGAAAAATTTTGGATTATTTGTCAAAGCATATCCACTGCAACGGTGTTTCAAAATTTGATAATCGGTACGTCTAAAGAGCGATATTTCACGTGAACGCCAACGCTGTTCTACCTGGTATTCGATATTACACCTACAGCGTATCAGGTAAGTCATTTAATTGACTATGAATATTTCAGCCAAGTATAGGCATAGTGACTGTATATATTATGAGAAACTCTGCATCCTTTGCACATTCGAGGTTAGATGCATCGCGATTTGCCGTACGACGTGCAGTTCGTACAGTGGTTGTCACAATATCGTAAAACTGGATCAAAAAACGATCGAGGATATAATATCTTCACGTACGCAATACATCCCAAAATTTCTCATCGTTCAAAATTCTTCCTGTAGAAGGTACGTATAATTCATCGGTATCTAGTTATGTGATAAAAAAAAAAATTGTTTTAACAATACTTATAGGCACGTACGCGTGATTTTTTTCTTCAAAAAAGTAAAAAGTAATTACGAAATTCTAGATTGATGGGAAAAGCTTTAGGGGAATAGAAAAAATGTCAATTATTCCGTAGACTCGAAAGAAAATTAACATTGCATTCCGTGTCTAATACGTCTGATGATAATCCAGATTCCGAAAATTCACATTCTACTATAAGGAAATAAATTGTGTATGCGGATACAAATGAACTCGTGTGTTTCACTACAATTATTGTTCCGGGCATGTGGAGTTACGATAATAGCGCTAAAAAAAAAAACCACTATCCATCAAACACTTGCTAACTATTCCGTAGTATTACACTTCTAACAAACTGCCCGATCATGTTCAAACATTACATTTAGTGGTGAGAGCCAAGAATTGTTGATAGTCTGTACAAAATAAAACAAAAAAAAAAAAAAAAAAAGACACACAACCACATGAACAATTATAAAAAATTTCAGTACAGTATGACTTTACACAATTTGGAGTATACTCTTATGCACGATCTACTGTAATAAACTATAGAACGGGGGCAGTTCTGCCTGTGGCTAATTATTTTTGTGATCAATATACGAGATCGGCTGTATTCTGAAAGTTGAATAAATGTAAGGATATGTCTGTTTGGATGCTCATCGTTTGTCGCTACTAAATATCCCGAACGTGTCATGGCCTCGATAAAGAAAGTTTCAAGTCATTTTGTCAATTTATCTTCTGACAACCCGCACTTGAGAATTCTTTGAATTTAAGTGGTCGCCAATTCTTTTGCCAGAAGGCTTAAAATGATATTACCAAACCCGCCCCCCGTATATGTGCATAAATATAGGGAAGGTAAATTGACTTTGAGGTAGACTTCAAGGGCAAGTAGAAAGCAATTGGCAATAAAAATAGTTGCCAGTTGCAGCTTTCCCACGACCTATTTGATGTCCCGGTAAAGAGTCGACCATACCGGTTACACCGAACAGCTTTTTGCTTCGTCAAATATTTGTCAAGTACTTTTTCACACGCAAGAATATTGAAAAATGACTTCAACTTTCCATACAAGGATGCGTGATTTACCGAGATATTTACAAAATTAGGATGTGGCGTGTATTTTATTCTTAATATCGCCACGTTTCCACAAGTGCGACTCAGCTGAGGCTCAATTTTGAGCCAAGAGCTTCGACACTTTTATTACTAATTGTAACGCAGGATTATGGAGTCAGGCTTCAGAATGAATAATAATTACATAAATAGGAAGACTTGAAATCTATTTGTGATTGGCCGTTCTTCGTTTTTCATATATTCATATCATACGCTAGGATGTTTGGGTGCTGACCAAAGGTTTATGGTAAATAGCTTTCATTTCACGTTTTAACAATGTGTGAGTGGCGATCACTAGTTAACATACGAAAGTTGATAAAAACGGAGTACAGTGTCTGTTGTTAAGAGATATGTAATGCCCTGTTCTTGTGATAAAAAATCTGGAGCTAAAATTACAAGTATTGCCCATTTCGATACAACGTGCATTCCTGAGTGAATTCTCCATAGGCCACTTAACTTGGATAACAATAATATATTTATTACCAAATCACAAGTTCAATAATCTCTCATTATAACGATTCTACATATCGGTTTGTTTTTTACAAACCGACAAGCTCGAGAAAAAAGTCCCCCTCAGACGATTTATAGTGTATACATTTATGAATAAGATCAGCTAATGTTTGTAAAAACAAGACGAGCTGTATGGATTTTTCATTTAAACAATTTACTGTAACTGATTAAAGCTGTTATACTTGACGAAAATCCGATTTTATAGTTCGAAATGTCGCATTAACAGGTATGAATTTTTCCTCGAATCGTGTTCTTGTCAGCCGTACACTTTCTGATCAGAAAAAGTAGACGACACACTTGGCTCTCGTAGTCAATAACTCGTGTAATCCAACCAATAGACGTTGAGTACCTTTCGGGTATCGCGGTAATGTTTATATAACTTCAGCGAAATTGTTGATCTGCCCGTATCTTAGTTCCTCCGTGTCGTCAAGGGTGAGGCAAAAGTGGGTGTGGTACTTCCCGAGCTTTTAAGGAAACCATTTATTTGATGTTTCCGTTCCTTACCTTCGAACTTTTTTGCTGTCACTAATATCTACACACGAAATGGAAACAAATTGCCAGTTGTCCGTCATCGTTACACGATAGTAATCGTGCGAAGTCGAAAACGTTGAATGTCATCACGCTTCCTATATATCGTAAGGGATTCGTATAAATTCGAGCTTGGAAAATAAAATATTTATAATCTGTGATTTGCCAATCCAGCAATAACAGACCAATCAGCAATATCAAAGCTGCGTGATCCAGGCATTCTTTTTTTCTCGCTCAAAGTGAACAAGTTCCCATATAAATATAAATTCAAAATTATAAGCGATACAGTTGCTTCCAGCAAAAAAGCAAGCCGTTTCAGAAACAAATACGTTCTACATGTAGATTTCTCATATCAAAAAATATTTTTTAAAATACCCATCGCTTGAACCTCGTTCTAGCGTGTTGAAAAATTTTTACTATCATTTTTAGAGTTGGGGGCGCTGGTCTTCCGACCAGCCGCGGGCGGCATAATCCTTAGCTACGACACTGGTATCGTAGTCCATGCATATGGGGCATTCAATGTCAAATTAGTAGCTCGTATACCTCACCCCCTTCCATTTTGATTATTTTTTAACGCGATGTTCTTACAAACCCAAAAGAGTCTCCGGAATTTTTTCAGATTTTCTTTAGCCACGGGCAGAGCTTACAAAAAATCGTGAAACTGATTTCGGAAACGAAATTTTGAGTAATCTGAAAAAATTTACACTGATTTTATTATTTAAAATGTGATATTTGAGAACCACACGATAATGGGATCTCAATATTGACTATTTTCTCGCAAGTTTTTAGTTTTCCGATGTCGGATTTTTTTTTTTTATATGTCTCGATCTAAATAGATTGCAGAATCACATTATTTTCATGATTCCGCGATCTATTCAGACTGGGGAAAAGAATTAAAAAAAAAAAGCTTTGACATGGAAAACCTAAAAACTTGCGAGAAAAATAGTAAACATTCGGATCTCATTATCGTATGGTGCTTAAAAATCGTATTTCAAGTGATAGAAACTCCGCGTGAATTTTTTCCGATTTTAAAAAATAACGTTTCCGGAATTGGTTCTTCGTTTTTTTATAAATTTCAACGGTGGCTAAAAAATTCGGCAAAAAGTTCCAAGAGCCTTTTCATTCAAGCAAATCATACTAAGAAATGATTAAAATCGAAGGGGGTGAAGTACATGGGCTATTAGTTTAATGCGGGATTTCCCATATACATATTTTATACACGGTGTCACCAGGATTGGAAGATATTGACCCCGATCCGTGTACAGTTTTTTTTTTTCTCTTTCTCGAACTCATTACTCGGGAAAAAGTTTCGAAACCGAGATCTATTCAATCTTCCTCGCGATACATTTTCTAGCGGCGCTTTCAAGCCGAGCACATAAGAACGAATGCTCATCGTTCGTAAAAGAGATTATAGCCGTAGCATTTAGATTAAATAAAGGAAGGCCCTGATGAAATGGAATGATATGACACGCCTTCGTCTATCCGTGGACGACCCAACCCTTGCGGAGTTGCCGTCATCGTTCGCGTGGGTGTTTTGATGTTCGACTCGCGCCCTTGAGTTCCGTATAACAAAGCGTGCCTAATGACGCGAAAGCATTCATTTTGCAATGTTCAACGTCACTTTACCGCCAAGTAAATACCCCGAAGCGTCGCGGTTGTTTAACATACGAATATTAGTGTTATTCGGAAAATTATTCCAATTTATCTCAAAATGCGATTGGATAAGATTTTTCGTCGAAATGTAAATTGGAAAAACGATACTTCAAATTTTTCCTATGTGGGAAGCCACCTCAAAATGCGGTTTGAAAATGTGGATGGTTGCGCAACCTCAAGTATCCATTTATTATGCGATACTGGGATGCGTTCAATTTGATTTCCAAAATATGTGTTACATGTAATTAAACCGCCATTCAAACATACGATGGTTGAAATTCTTTGCAGTTTGAAGGATCTTTTCCCCTCACGCAGTACGAACGAACACTTGAGTAACACTGATTGTTATTGACGGTTAGTTTGTCAAACATACAACGCACTTTCTGGGTATACCCACCACCATATGTTACGCGTTCTCATATTGCCCTTCACAATCCGACGCAGAAAGATATTTGTACTCTTTGCACGGTTGTTTGGGGCCTTCCATCTTGATAATGCCTCGAACGTTCTTTGACATAGACTCGATGGTCAATGGTGATAATCGAAACCGCTGACACTCGTGCGTCTAAAAAAATGGGTTCTAAGGTCGATGTCCCAATTACTGGAGGTGTATATCAATAAATTATTCATTCTTTAGATACAATTTTCGAATGCGAACGATAAAGAAAACTTTTTCAATGCGAATCTAAACCTCCAGTATTTGATAGAGCAGATGGAAAGACTGAAGAACTACATTTTGTTCGAGGAAAAATTAGTCGAAGAATACTGCGCTATGGCGATTGTTTTTCTAACCGGACACCGATCGACCTTCAATTAGAATCGAGCACCGAGTGTACAGTTTTCACAGGCCCTAATTACAACAGGACCACATGCATTGTTTTTAATTGATCGGCACATGGCTATGGATAAAAACACAATTCATCTCTTCCGAAGTCTTGATCACTCTATTGAAAACTATGAAAATATGGAGGACTTTTTTTTCAATCTATATTGTGTTATGGTAATGTCTGTCGAGCGTGTTGAAGCTTATTTCCTGAACCATGTTACCTGTATCGATTTATTAAATAGAATGCAAAAATTAATACAAATTTGGATTATTTGCTCTTATGAAGTGGAAACAAAAAATCGAGGGAAAGTGTCAAGTATTCTGGGAATTTGAGGCTTTGAGGAAAAGTGTCACACAATCAGTCAAAGTTTGGGGGTTTTGAGAGGGGCATTATTTGTACCTAAGATGTAGCTGCGAAGAACCTTGTCAGTGAACGCAGAAAGTAAGGTTAAGCACACTTTGGAGATTTTAATGAAAACCTATTCGCACTTGTAACATAATAAACTATTTTGTAAAACTTATTTTTCCGGGATATCTGTAGGAACATGGGAATATTATGATAGGGAATGTTGTAGGTATAATTTCACTATTTCGAGTCTGCTTCGTTATCAAATCAAGATTCAAATTCTTTCAGCGTATCTTCGTCAATAACAAGACTTTAAACGTATTCATTCGATTTTTATCAATGACATATAAGCAGTAATTTAAATAACGTATCGCACGGTGCAGATTTCGTACTAAAAAATGTTCAGTTCCTGAGGTGTTGGAGTACCGACCGAGTGAACAAATTATACTTTATACTCCTTTCCTCTTCTGCAAGTAATGAAATTTTTGTTTGAAACAATTGTACTTGTGTGGCCATCAAAAACACCATCAATATACTTACGATCTACAGCTAACTTTCACTCGCGTTAAGGTTAGAGCTCGTTAGTGATATCTGAATCTCATATTTTCCATATTTCTGTATTAATGTTCTTAATCTTTTCTCAATTACTACAGAAACATAACAGAAAGCACTGGGTGTCCCAAAGTTTTAAGAAAAGAAACAGTAAAATACACTTTGCTTTGTTCATCGGCACTCTGACATTGCCTTAAGGAGTTTTGAGCGTTCCATCCGAACTCTAAAAACGTTTTAGCGCTCTTCACGACCCGGCCCCGGACTATATAGTTAACAATATCGGTGGTAGAATACTCAACATGTGAAAAATGTTTCGGATGTTTGAAGAAAATTCGTTGCAGATCTGTGTAATACAGGCTTATACGACGCGCTGGCCTAGTACAGATGGTATGTCGTAGGGAAAAGTTGGGAAATAATGTTGCCCCGTCTTGCGTTTGTGTGTCGCCAACGTATTAGTGACGGCAGGATTTTGCAGCCTTGTTTAATTAAATCTAGCACTAAACAAACATGCGTGCTTTAGTTTCTTAAACATCAGAGCGGTGTACAGAATATTTGAAGGTACACTTGGGGACAATGAATCCGAGACGGTTAATTTCTTACACTAGACAGTTATGTTGGCAACACAGAGAAACGTACAGCGCCATAGTCGGCCGAGCGCGAAACAAACTCAATCTCAATAAACATAACATAACCCATGACCGTCGAATCTAACCTCAAAATTGACGTGTCAATCCAGCAATTCATTATCTCTGCGATATTCTATGGTTAGATTCGACGGCCATGGGTTATATTATGTTTATTGAGACTGAGTTTGCTTCGCGCTAGGCCGATTATGGCGCTGTAAGTTTCTCTGTGTTGCCAACATAACTGTCTGGTGTAAAAAATGATCCGACTCAGATTCATTCTCCCCGAAGTGTACATTTACAGAGAAACGCGAAAATGATCCGTGATTTGATAGAGACGTGGTATTTCGACTGACACTAAATATTGTTCGTGATCGAGAGCCAAACAACGCTGTACGGTCGGTAAAACAGACACCATGCTCAAAACTCCTTGAGCCGAATATTTGTGCGTTCGGTTTGTACGGAGTGGTAACGTTGCAATGAGATATGATTATTTTCAGAAATTGAATGCTCGGCATCACAATCGTCAAGATTCAACGTCCTCGTCGCTACAACCGACTGTAGTATACGGGTTAAGAATAGCTTGACGTGAAATTCTAGAAACTGGAAGCTATGAGTTTGAGTAAGTGCTTAGAAGTTGAGCGTTATATGAGTTTTATTTGTTGATGAATGCGATGTTAAGTATGTACAAAATAATTTGATAAATGTTCTGCATGAAATCCTATATATTTATTCTTGGATTTTTATATAGATTCTTTTATATTATTCACCTTATGACGGTACGATTTGATGCTTCGCTTTATTATACTATGTATTTTGCCTGCCAACTTAGCATGTGAAATATCGTACGTAGCACTGCGTTGCTAAAAATAAGTTATAATGTCACGGTTTTTTGATTCCATACCCGAACCCATGTATTTCTTTCCATAAAATATAACTAATTACATTAGATGGTTGATTTTAAAATTTTTTGGTCACTTGAATTAAATTGTAATAGCGCAATTTATGTGTAGCAAAGTTGAATTGCTTCACATTTTGCGTGAATTTATTACTGAAGCCAGAATTTCGAGAAATTATGTTGGTCGGTGAAAAAATAGGCTATTAAGTTTTTAAATTTACTTAAAAATTTGTTGTTAGTTGTTCAAACTTTGGTGTAATTTTTTTGAAATATACTGAACATGTGCATGAGAAAAACATTAATTAACGACGAGTTGAATGCTTTGAACGAGTTGAACCACGAATAAGAAAAGGACTTGGTTGTCATTTGAATTTGTTATTATATATCGAATATTCTTGAATCGAGTGAAAAGGTCGTTTGTATATTTCTTAATGCTACACATCATGTTTATTATATCGTTACTTTATCCATAATTTTCACTTCAACAATCAAATATATAATTGTAAGTTTAAGAAGGCGAGTAACAGACATCTGGATCACGGATTCAGTTGAAACTTCTAAGATTGCTTTTATGTCAGAAAATATAAAGCTTCTGATGCGCAGTGTCATTCATTGAGCCGTTTTTCAATCCAATTCAAGTTTAATGAACGGAATGCCGGTATAATAGAAATCTGTTGTGTATTTTTACCTGAAATATCAATTTTCATTGTCCTCTGTTGAAGTTTCTATTACAGGTTTTCACAGACTCAAGTGTAAACGATTATATTTATTATCATTTCAAAGCCACAGTAAAGTATGAAATGTGAATTTGCGAAAACCTGATGTATTGTAAATCGAGCGAAGCAAGGCTCAAGAAATGGAACTACACATTACAAGCTCAATATTTTGGGCCAAAGAAACACCCTTAAAAATTTCCGCAGATGCCTTGATTTTCTTTCCCTTTCTACCCGCTTGAACCTTTCCACTTGTCATAACCACTGCATCTTGCCCACTCTATCTGTGTTATCAACTCTGTGAAATATTTTCATCTGCAAGGTAGAGAAGCCAACTTATCGTTAGTCGAAATGGAGCATGAGCTGTCTAACTCTACCGTGTCAAGTGACGAATTGAGTTTATGTTGTTACGATGACTCGTAGCAGGCCCTAAATGGTCATGAGCCATCGCTCGCAATCAATTGACAATAAATGAAAGTTTGCCAACCCACGTCAAATAACTACATCAATTATTTGAGACTATCTCATCCCGAAGAAATTCGCATTGCCTACATAACCTCTATAAGCGTTTGGCAGCTAAAACTTAGGGTGGCCAGCCTGCACGAGCAGACGACAAAGCTCGCGCATGTTTACTCAGGGTATGTTCCGATATACACTGCGAGCACTGTAAGGTGTGACGTCAATTTAGTACACTGCGAAGCCGTTCCTTTATAGTTAGCTATACTGGTTACTGTTTAAAACGGAACGCGGTACAGTATACTGTGATCGACATTTTTTGGCGTTACTTTCATTTCATACATAATATTTGTTTCACACTGCAATAAACACAATTTCTTCAAATTTTCCATTTTTGTTTTTAACGGCCGGTATTTTTAAATGACAATATTCAATAATAATAATTATCAATAGTGGAAGCTGGTAAATTTCTGAACGCTGTTGATCACGTGATCAAAGCACTGAGAGCACCTTACCTCGAAAGCACCACTGTTCACGGTAGAAAAATGGCGACGATTTATGACGTCATATATTTCCCTAGGATACTGCGACTGTATACTGTCCGTCTATAACGGAACGAATTTCTCCCCAGTAAGAGCACTGAACAGTGCTCGCAGTGTATGTCGGAACATACCCTCAATAGTTCAGCTTGCCAACTTCCACCACTTCCTGTCGGTACGTTGTTTCGATGTGACGGAAAGAGAGTTAATGAAGGGAAAAACAAAACTGAACTTACTTACTAGAAAAAGCTACGGCTTCAAATTGAGTGTTCAGAATTCTGACGATTCTACGTTTCGGTTTGTTATATTATTTATTCATCCTGTAATTCTGTAGTTTGGTTTTATATGCTTTGACCTTTCTACATTTTGAAATTCTAGGAAATGGATTTTCACTTCGATAAAAATTTGATATTGTGGTCCTTTTGGTTTCTGGTATTTCTTCATTTTTACGCCAATCCCTGATATCCATCAACGGTATTTTATTTCAAAATTTAATTAACCCTACGCGGTCGCACATGTTTGTCGTTCGATAAGAAATACGTGGTTAATAGGGACAAAAAATGACCCAGTGCGACCGCAAAGGGTTAATATTAGGAAGATAACAATATCTATACCAATAGATTATAGGTGGGTTGTTGATTCATCCGTTGGAAGTATCTGGCTATAAATCATGCGTTTTTTTTTTTTTTAAGCCCTTTTAAGCTATTTGAAAGCTCTCATAAATTTATCTTATTTAATTTTACTTTCTTCCAAGTTCACCGTCTTATTTTTATTCCTATAACAATAAACTTATTATAGTTAAGTTGATCGCCAACAAACAAACGGTTTTATATAATAGTACATATTCATCGCAAAGTGAAGGAAGTAACAAGAAGTTAGAATTTTGTTAATCACCCGGTAACTCTACAAAATGCATCCAGGATCAAGACAAGATATAAACGTGGCTGAGTGGTAACGATTCAAAAAAAAAAATAAAAATTCTAATATTCTCCATGTCGTTTGAAAGGGAAAGCCTCAAATTCAGAGAGCGAGCATTGAAAATTGAATCGAAGCGACACCTTCACGTGGTTTTATTCTCTCTACTATGTACACTAAGTTATTCAGGTGATAGGGAAAAATTCTTTTGCTTCCAAAAAAAAAATACCCTAGTATGTTGTGATTATACTTTCTGAACTAGATTATAGCTGGCCGTTGTAATAAGCCGAAACGTCATTCCAAATGAAAAGATATTTTTGCTGACTGACACACACACGAGAAACTCCTCATTTTATCTTTAAACAGTCAAGCAAAGCAATCTGGATTATCTAAGTATAGTATGTCTTTGCTCAGATGTAATAACGTGTAGTGGCTTATTAGTTTTCATTGGAAGAGAGATAAGTAGAAAAAGGAACGGAAGAAAAAGTGAGAGAGAACGTAGGAAAGCTATAAATATTCCTTCATGTGTCATGTTATAGAGATAATAATATCCGTTCGGAAGCCCGAATGAAATGTCCAACAGAGAATTAGCTTTTCATTACCGTAACACGCGACTGTCGTTTTCCTTAATTACTACCCACCTCGGTGATAAATTACTGATATTTCATTAAGTTTCGTCCGGATGTTAAGCTGACGCCTTTTCCTTTCCGTGCTGTGTCAGTAAAGTTAGATGAACGGTCAACAGACACACGCCTTACTTTGGCAATCTGTCTGGATAATATCAGGGAAAGAATTTACCCTTCGCCCAATAACTCTCGTCTATTTTTACGCCCGAAAAGCGGCGAACAAGCCGCTCAAATAGAAAATATTCGAAAACAAGAAACTTAAACGTCATCGAAGATTTGGAAAGTTGCGTGCTTATATTATGTGGTCAACGTGGCTAGGTTGTAGATACGCAATCGCGTCGTCCAGAAAACAGTCAAGCGCATATTATCAGCATAATACATTGTGCTGAAATGAGTGCAATAAGTACATCAAGGACAGAGGACCTTCATAAGCGATGTTACTAATTTATTCTATCAATAGAAAAGTTTTGGGCTTTACAGAATCAGAAGGTATTATAATAGCGGCAAAGCAGCCGAATGTATTTTAAATTTCACTATGATCTACTCAATTTTTTTTCATTTAATAATATTGTGTAACAAAGTATTTGACTAATTAAAAATTCATTTATTCTTCTTGCGTTTATATATTTTGTGTATTTTCTTATGTTGGTATATTGGGCTGTGCCTCTACTTTCGGAACTTTTAATTATTTGTAACCGTCCCTTACACCTTCAAACCCTAATCCTCCACGTACCCAATTTTGTCCTGGCACACATTTTCTGGACTTTCTGTTCCTCACCAACACACTTATGTATTTTTTCACGAATCTCAACTTTTCATCCCTTTCCCCTCCTGCCAATCACATTTCACCCATTTCCCCACATTTTCCGATATGGCATCTCAAAGCATCGAAGTTCTCTCACCGACATCGCGTAACATTGAGGTTTGGTAACTTATGCTCAATGATGCAGTGCGCATGCGTCAAAGAAGGAAATAGTGTAGAAAATCAAACATTTCACTTGTGCGCATGCGCCAAGTTGGTTTCGTTTCACTGTTCGGAAATGGGGCATTTTGCGCACGTTACACAGACTTAGAAAATCATTAGTTTTCAAGCAGGTGTTGTAAAAGGTACTATTTCTTTTCTGATTACGAATTAAAAATACAATTAGTAGATACTTCTTCTTTTATTTAAAAAGATAAAGTTTCTATCAATTTTTTATTTTTTATTTTTAATCACGAATAACAGTTTCAATTAGTACATTTGGTTTGATATAAAAATTCTGATTATAAATGGTAATTTTTTTTCTACTGCAAATTATAACTTAAAAATTGAAAATTTAATCACACTGTAATTAATTGAAAAACGGCCCATCACTGCTAATATAACAAGTAGTTAGTCACGTAGAATGATATATCTTTTTCGACTCTAGAGTGAACGTGATATGTCGATGTGGCAGAACCTTCGATCTTGCTTATTTCTTATTCAAAGCTCAACTGCGACTCGCTTAAACGTAGTGTAAATCGTGCTGACAGTCGTCACGAAGAAAATAGGAGCGTGTACAGTAGAGTGCTCCTTATTTAGGGCTCGGTCGAATTTTTTATCGGACGTACCCCAAATCGATTCCAAATAATTCAATAGATTGCCTGGTATGATGATATGAATTTTTTTCATGAGATAGTAGCATTAATGCCCACTAAAATTTCGCAGTTATAGATTTTTTTGAAAATTATTACTCTTACGATAAAATACATATGCACGAAGAATATAACCGAAAAACGTGAAGATATATTTCTCTTTGCGATGGTATTTTGTAATGCAATTAAGATACGTGATAAAATTTGACTTGAACAAGTGATAATAAAATTATATCACATACGCTAGGGTGATATTTTTCAAAAATACTATCATATAAATGCCAGGATTGATTACAATTTATCGATCTTTTATTATTGAATTATACAATGAAAGTAAAAGCAATTGTTTTAGAAAATAGAATGAACACGTGTTTATACTTACAGTTTTTGTGATTTTTGATTACTTTTCATTTCTCTTATGAGGTGAGCATAGAAGTTCCGGTGCTACTAAAATCACTTTGAATCTGTAACTGTGTTTCAATATTTGTAAATTTCATGGAATTTAATAAGATTTTGGGGCGTATTTACGCCGGATTATTTCAGTGACTCACTCATTGGGAAGAGGGAAAATGGTCTTGTATAAACTTAAGAATAATCTTCATAGTTAGTTAGTTTTATACTTATTGTTGTAAACGTGTACAAATATTTCCATAATCCGCAATCATCTGCGTCCATGTTTGATGTGACGTGATTTTATTCATTCAATCATTATTCATAACAAACATTATCAGCGATCTATGTTAGCAATGACTGAGATAGGGACGTATACTTTTATTTAAGCTACAATTTAATAATTTTCCTAGTCAGATTCGTATCCTGACGTCATGAAATATATACATATGACACACCGGGCTTAATGAGATTGGTTAGGAAACTTAAAATGGAGTCACGAGACACAAGTTTTTACACCATATTGATTGATATTAATTAGGTTACTATGCAAACCCTCAGATGGATGGTCTCCATAGATTCCGAGTAATTAATAATTGAAGTTGTATTTCTTATATACCTCAGAACACAGATAACAAATATAGACATCTGAATGAAAAACTATCCAAATGGTGAATGATACTCTTAAGAAGATGTTCGTAAAGTATGAAGATCTTTGTCTGTATCGTTTGCGAATAACAGTAAAAAAATTAAGTGTTTTGCACGAGGTTTCTCACAAAATCATCTAGAGAATGCTCATAAAATAATTTTTTGAAATTGTATAACAGCGAAGTACAATTCAGTTCATTTTGAAAAAGTGAATAGATGACAAACGGTGCACGTTACATTAGTCGTATGTCGAAAACCTTCACTTTGAAGTTTATTTTAAATTTTGTTAGTTGAGAACGACGTTGAGAACCATCGGTCGGGCCCGTGTTTAAGCTTTCCACTCTCACCGCCTGACCCTGAGAAGCGCCACCAACCATCTTAAGAGGAAGTTCCAGTTGATTTTGACAAAAAATGAATATATCTCCGAAACGATGCTGCGTAGCGGATTGCTGCTTTGGGATTCGATGATTTATGAGTAATAGAGTATGACGAAGTCGTGAAAACCATCGAAATATAGAAAAAATTACTATTTCGTGTGTACGTGTCACTTATTTTTACTATTCTCCAAGCCTACGCATCACTGGCGCGATTTAGGCGATAATAGGCCTATTCTATTTGGAATTCTGAACACAGATATGAAAAAATAATTGAGTTGCATGCGATAAATGACAGTTTTTGTTTCGACGATCGATCGACAGAGCGAGCGTCCATCAAATATACAAGATCCGGCGGTAAAACTGGCGTGCCAGCCTACAAGATTCGGCAATTCTACAAAATCGTGCGTCAATTGACAAAAATTACAGGTTCTTCTTTTTCGTTGCACGAGACACAAGAAAAAGTAATATTTCTAGATTTCGATGATTTTCGTGACTTCGTTAGATTCTAATACCTACTCATAAATCATCGAATCACAAATTAACAATCTGGTACGTAGTATCGTTTTGGAAGTATATTTATTTTTTGTCAAAATTGACTCGAAATTTCTCTTTATGCACAAAAAAACAAGATTATAAATATTCTTTCTACGAACGCTGCATAGAAATTTCCTTTTACCGGGATAGCGAAAATTAATTGAATAGACTTGTCTTATCTTTTCGTCTCGACAATAATTTCGAAATAGCTCGGAAACCGTTCGTCCAACACTTTCTTTCTACAAATTTATACTTCAAAGAATACCAATGTCTATTTCATTCGTTGAAAATTGCTTGTAATACAAGTGAGGTGACATCTGTCGATAATTTGCTGGTCGTTGGTAGAAGATTTATAAGAAAATTGTAGAAAATTCGTTTTTAAATCACTGATTTGCGTTAAATCATACTCGTTGTTAAAGTTATTAAAGCCTATAACTCGAGTTAAATTCTTGAGTCAATTCGACTGTGGGTAAGATTGTAAGAATGACCTAAATCCACTTTGTACCACTAGTATTTCGTAATCGACCACACGTTTCGATCCAGACTGCCGGACTCACATCTATTGTTAGAATCGCGATTCTTTTGTCAGCTATAAAATCTAAACTCTAGACTGTAATATTATTGTTCCATCCCGTCGTAAAGAAAACGCATATATACGTTAGATTCCGTGGGTTTTGATGTCGTTAAAAAAAAATCGAATAATTTAATGTGAATTTGGTTTTTTTTTTTTTGTAATCGATTTCGTTGATCTAGTTTTGCTCAAACCGTTGGCTAATATTTCGTACACAAGAATCAGAATTATATGTATTGGTAAATTAAATTATTGTTAATGCAGCAGTACAGGCAAACGAGTTGAAGAGTTTTCGATGCGAATCTATTTTCTTGAACGATTAAATATCTGTGCTCTGAGATCTTTTGCCTTCGCTTTTGTACTTTCGACGAGAAATGACGTAACAAGGTACTTGAAATTATCGAATGATGAAGTCTACAACATTTTCGGCAAAGAGTATTATCGAGTAAATTTTTGGTACGAAAGCTGCTTTATTGGTTATCATCGTGCAATTTTCGGATATATTACCCACGGGTGAATTTTCTTGTTATACATGCACAGACGTACCGGAGTAATTTACACGGAGCTAATTTTTAATTTTTGGATTTAATTAAGGATCTATTGGGTGAACGGTCTGTTAAAAAAAAAAATTGTCTTAATACAGTCAAGGTCTAAAAAGTCTCACTTGAGCTAATCTAGTTACGTGTGACTAAAATAGCCGCCGTAATAACAGGATGTTTATAACCGAAATTCAGTGTTTAGATCTTTTTTTTTTCATACATCTAGACGGAGAGATTTAATAATACTTCTTAAACCTTTGTTCAATCGGGTTTTTGTTTTCGACACATTTTTGAACCGAGCGTACGTCATTTATATATATATAGGAGAAATTATACTTCACGTTAACTAGCTATAATTTTTCTTCTTTTTCTTTGTGTGCTGAAAATGAAAGTAGAATTGTTGATTTTATGACAAAGTTTCACCAAATATCTCGGAAACGATATATTTTTACCCAGCTTCAGCAAAAGTTAAGATTTTCGAACGTTCTTCCACGCTAAATATTTTTTTCTAGAAGTTGTTTTTTTTTTATTATTATTATGATTTAAAAAATACCTTTCGATTTTCGAGCATTTGGTTTACAAAATTCGCTTGTACGGAAATGTACATATGTGTGCGAAAATAAATCAAAAGAGATTCATTCTTTTCTCTGTAGTAATGATCATCGCTAAAGTTGTAAATATTTGTAAAATTACTGTCACGAAATAGATACATGATAGTTGTTATGTCAATGAATGACTTCTACATAATACCGATTCTACATAATTTAGATTTGAATTTGGTCAGAATCGTCTTAAAATGATCCAAATAAAATACTTGTGATAATATCATCATAATCTATTTCATACAAATGGCAAATACGGAAGGATCTGTTGCACTCGATTTCGCCACCGTGAAGTTGGAGAAAAAAAAAAAAAAAAAAATTCAAACGCGGATTGACATTTTAACAAGATTACAGTTTTTGGGACGGTTTTCAGTTATTTTTACGAAGGGCGATACGTTTTACTTTACGCAAATAGCAAAGATGAAACCATTATTGGAACCGTTACGACACGAGCTTTAAAATAACTTGTATCGTAACAAGTCTTGGTATAAAACCGACAGAAGCTTAGAGACTGACAGAATTGTACATTTTTGACATCGGGAAGGCATGGAAAATCTAAACTCATTTAGAATGTTGTTTCGGTGATTTACTTGATAATTTTTCTAAACAAACGTAAAGAGTTGCTTGAAGCCAAAGTCGAGTTCTTCTTCCGCGAAACATTTCGTAATATTATAACATAATTGAATATTACTAAAAAATCAATTTATCGTAAGAAATTCCGAAAAGACAGAAAGAGGGACAAAAACAAAAACAAAAAAAAAAAAAAAAAAAATTAGCACGAAGGAACCTTTCATGTGGATTTGATCACCGCGAAATTCCCACGCTGGTGATTTTTCTTCTCCTCTGATTTTATTTTCTGTCAAAATTGGAGAGTCGTTTTTTTTTTTTTTTTTCCATCATTTTTCTTATATATCCGAAATTAAATATACTACGCCTGTTTTTGCTTCAATTTCAAAATTTTTGTCTTTACTAAAAGTTGTTTCGCAAATTGCGCGATTACCAGAAAAGTTTTATTTTTATTTTTTATTTTTTTTTGTTTGTTCTTGGGCAAATCTAAAATTTTGCATATATCGTGCTGCTTTGCAACGCTCTACAATGTACCAATCAAAGAATAAAATTGGTAATGGTGAGGGTCACGGCCTAGAAAGCCCTCGTCTAGTACTTTCATCGCGTCCGTTAACTGGGTGCTTTTTTTTCGTTCAACTTTCGCCCGGCATTCCGTCCCTACTGTCTGGTAACTGGCGAAGGGTAATAATTAGGCAGGGAAGGTCGCAAAGACCATTTACAATTCATTCCCCGAGGTCTATTGCGCCTTGAATATAGACGAGTAGGTAATTACAATAAGCAAGCAAAGCTTACGGCTTATCAACGATAATGCACTCAGAGTCACTTGATTTTATTCATCCGCATAAATGCGCAAGCTTTTGTTGGGATGGAACGAGAAAGGAGCTTGCGTACAAATAAAAGCTTGCAAGTAATGCCACGGGATTATTGTATCTTTTTTTTTTTTTCTATTCCATACCAATCAAAGAACACGAATTATTCGATTGATTTTCTCCGTCAGAGGGTTGGATCGATAATCTTACTGGAATCACGTATTCTCACCGGATGTAGATTTTTCCTTTCGAAATAATAGGGTTCAGATCCCGTCGACGTATGAATTTTTTTTTCAGGTGGCGTGTACACAGGCAACTGATGTTAAAATTTATTACAAGCCGACCTTGAAAGGCTTATCTTATAATGTCCCGTCTCCATCACGCGAGGAGATTGGCAGCCTGTTGCGGTTTACTATAGCGTAATTTAGTTGCGTCACAAGAACTGACCGACTGCTGTACGTGCGGTGTAACAATTACGGCCAAAAATTATTACACTTGTCAAAGACGGTATCTACGTACGCACGTTTTACAGGATCACCTGATGTCTGTACAAGTGCGCGTACGGATCGAATAATGAACAACGAAACGACAACGAATGAAAAGTCTCCTTTTTGGATAATTCACGTAACAAGCGCGTGAATCTTTATCACTGGACGTGATACGGTATTGATGAAATGTTCTCACAACTGGTATCAGTAATACCGAAACCAAGAACACGCGGTGGTGATTTAGAAAAAATCGCTAGAAATGCCACGACTCGACATTTGCTGAAATGTCAAGCCTACCTTTAGCAGCGGTATTAAGGGCAGCGAAAATCTACTCCTGGCCCCGGCGTTCGACGGCGCGTGCTGAAATTACACCTCCGGGAATTCACGAGTGACGAAAATTGACGGAAACACCTTCGGGGTTGCGCTCAGATTTATTTCCCTTAGCTGTGGCATAGTTCGTGATTTGTTGAAATAACTTGGCGACGGATTAACAACCCTGAAAAGGTGAAATCGCGATCGGGAGCGCATAAAAAAAAAGGCACAATGGAAGTTAGATGATATTAGAACAAGGATACTGGATCGCGAATACTTGGTAGAATACATTCAATTAATTAATTCAAATTAATATATTCTCAGGCATCAGAAAAGGGTAATAATGCTCAGTTGTTTTTACAACTTCTACCAGACAATACAAACGCACATAAGTTCACGTTTTAGCTTGTATTAATTAAATTAAACGTCTTTTGATACTGTTTCGTGTTCTAATTATCAAAACCACCATCGTCGTGAAAACCACAATGTGGACTTTGCGCGCTGGTGATATCTGTTCAGAAATACGTTTCCTTCGTTATTCAACACAAGTCTACCGAAAGTACGTTATTCCTATTAGATTCTGTGTTGGAATCACGGTAATATTATTTTATTGCATAATTTTTTTCGCAACTTGGTCTAAAGTTTTACGTATAGAAAGATGAAATCGTAATCTAAAATCATTCACTGATTTTGTGATGATACCTCAAGTGTTTATCCTACTGTATCCTACGATTTTGTCAGTACGTATATGTTAATAACAACAATACGCGTTATGCTTCCAGAATGACAAAAAAGTGTGGGCATCTTTTCTCGTAACCTAAGACGAAAAAGGAAAAAAGCTTCGTCAAGCCACAGCTATTATAATATAGTTGATGGGGATTTTCTTTTTCACTATTTTGTTTCAGATTAACCATATTTCTAAAATCATGTACACCGATCAATTGCACACGGGAAACATCAGCTGACGCGAAGAACAATGAAGTGTTAATATTACATAAAAACGTGAAAAAAAAAAAATATTATTGATATTGAATTTGCAGTTTTTCCGTAACAAATTTCCAAAAATACAGTCTTTTGGACGAAAGTTTTTATTAATCCTCGATGGATCGCCGCTTAATATGAAAGCGACTCCCTTTAGTTTGTGAAATTATTTTAATTAATTTGTCTGAAACTTGGTATCCGAGAATTTCTGATGATTTCATTTCCGATCATGTGGTCAAATGGTGGATATAGTATGACAGATGAAAGTTCGAAGTTTATTAACGCTGAACATTTAACTGCGACTCGTGATGTAAATTAGTAAAATGCCAGGAATTGCTTTTACACAGAATATTAATTTTCACAGGTGTTTATTATTTGGTAAAATCTTGTGCTCAAAACGAGAGTAGAAAAAAAAAAAAACATTTGGAAGTGTGAAAAAATGAACCCTCAAAATGCGGATGCACTTTTAGAGATAGTGGCGTCTCGTAAAAAAAATTCTGAATGGTTACGATATTCATGACACTCGACTTGAGAAATTTTATAAACTCAATAACAGTAACAATTGATTGCAACGGTTTTTAGTTCTCTTTTGTTTGTGTTTGCGTGTCGAGAGAAGGGAATAAGGTTTACGTAAAAAATACCTTACCTTGTACATATTTAAAATGTCGCTTTATGTTTTATGATAACGATAACTGAAAAATAATCGATGACAAATACGAAAAACATTACTTTCAAATACTTGTATCCGACATCAAGCATTGGATTTCTATTCACAACAACGTACAAAAAATGATAAAATTCTGTGTTTAATCGTAAACCAGAAACGTTTAACAACCGACATGGAGAAAAATTTCTAGTTTCGGTTACTCTATAATCTTGAACTAATTACATGTCTTGTCATAGCGAATAAATACAGTTCTTGATGAAATGTGAAAAGGAGGTTCCTAGTTGTAGCCAGAAAATCTGTACTATGTGGCAATATTCAATTACAGGGTTATATTTATTCACATTATTTTTTTTTTTACTTTTATTTTATTTACGACATGTATTTTATTTTTATATTTCTATCCAGCATCGTGTGTAGATTAGCATAAGACCTGTCAGTCAAACAAGTGACATTTAACACTGACTGTAACATTCTCTTAACCCGATAGCTTGCATCCCATAATAATAGAATAAGATTTCTGAAAACTTATATGATGAACTAATGACCAGAAATTATTGCAGAGATCTGGCCGATCGAGTACATGAATGTAACGGATAAAAATCTGCCATTCGAAACACGTCAAAGTTTATGTTTTCCTGAAGTGCTGATTGAGGAATCACGTACTGTTAAACTATTTTACTATTTCGTGTAAACAATATGAGGCATGCAAGTTCTATATTATCACCGGTGTCAAAAGTTTGAATACCATTATTTATCCAAACCCGCGATCAAGCTGCTGACGGGAATCTTGTAAAAACTCGTAACTGATTTTTCTACTCCAGATTATGAATGTTTACAATTTCTCTTTCTACAGCTTTACAATGTGTAAATGGAAATACAGAGAATATTGCTCTCGGCATGACATAAATGCTGGGATATATGTATAATATACATTTTAGTATTTCAAACGGAAGTTCACGACAGCTTATGAAATAACCAATGTTTATAACACAAACTTTATAATATCCTGCGTTTACGCTATAGATTGGAAACGTAAACCGGTATACTTTTCCACTTTTTGTATTCTTGCTGTTCGACGACCCAGCGACCAGAGCCGAAATGAACGCCTCCGTTGCTACGCATTAGTAGGTCAATGGAATTCGTAATTTGCCAACGTACCAAGATTAAGATTAAGATTCGAAATTCTGGTGTGATATGCGGGGACAATGTCTTGAAACTTGAAAATCAACCGCGCATGCGCGAGTTTTATCGGCTGTTCGCGCAGGCTGGCCATCCCGAGTTTTCAGCCGTCAAATCGTTTCTGGCGGCGATGCAGTTGATACGAATTTTCGAGGTTAGAATATCAAATAATTGAGGCAGTGATTCGGAAAGGTTTGGGAAGCATTTATTATCGGGTCGGAAAGTTGATTCTTCGAAGAACGGTCGGAATTTAATGATTATGCTCTTTGAAAATTCAAACGTACACATTTTGTTTACGTTGGCCCGCCTGCATCGCAGACAAAAATATCGCGGCGGGAAGATTTCGCCGACCAATGAGATTGAATTATTTGACGCATGCGCGGTTCATTTTCAAGTTTCAAGAGATTGTTCCGCTCCGTGTCGTCATGCAGGACTTGGAATGTGCCGGGACAAAATTCTCACCTGCATTTGTATATTTTTGCTTACAGATGAACCTGCAGTTTGCGCAAATCAAATTCTGCAGTGCTACGGCTTCACGACCACGAAACTCGGCAAGAAAACGATCCAGAGGCAGAACCGTTCGCTGGTTTTGCACAAGTCGATGAGTTCTACAACGTAGGTACTTTGCCTGATTTACGTACATCAATTGATAAGCATCGAATAAAATTGAAGTAAACATCGCATTAATTTCGATAAATTTTATCTTTATTTCTCGCAACAAATGTTTTGACTTAACTTGAGTCTTGAGTGAACTCAAAGTACAAGCGTCTCTGTCAAGAGAAAAAAATTGGAGTTAGGTGAGTAATTTGTACGCTTTGTGAATTAGGTAAAGTTTCGTTGCGCTAAACGACAGTAAATTCCATTCTGTTGAAAACACTTCATCACTTGTTCATAATATTCTACATCAGTAGATATCAAAACAGGCGAAGTCTCGGTCAACATTTTTATTTAAGGATTGACTAAAAAATACCTGAGATCAGCAATTCGCTGAACCTAAAATTAGTGTGCGATATTTTCAACGATTTGAAAACGGTGAAGTAAGCTTTCTGAATAACATTTTATTTTTCTTCGAGCAACGCAAATCAATTTAGCGGCAGTTAATAAATTTGTTTACTATTTCCCTTTCTGCGTCATGCCAATTCAACGTTTGGGCGGCCGCGAAAAGTAAAGTGCTATTTTTTTTTTCATTTCGCGAAGGAGAGAAAATGATTTGAAAGCCAAAAATAATTTCTCATTTAAATTAAAATTTTTTATTTCTACTTTTTTCACGATCGATGCGGTGAAACAACGTAAAACGATAAATGCTTCCAAAGCAATTTCGAAGCGGTCTTCGATTTTGCTGATTTTAATCACTTCTTCCACGAAAGTCGAATTTTTGCATCGTTGTTCACCCTCGTGCGGTAAAGAAGGTTGCCCAAAATTTCAAAGATTTCTCAAAAATTCCTGCGATAAATTCTAGTCCAAAGCACCACCGTACCAAAGTTAAAAAAAATTATTCTCGTAATAAGCATAGAACGAGGCGTAACCTAGAGAGCCAAAGTAAACACATCTGTTTACTTTCACTGTCAACGCGGCACTCTGTTCTCGATAGCAAATCAAAAATAAGATTAAGCAAGTTGATGATTAAATGTTTTTATTATTCCCCCATAAATCTGAAGACTGTTTGAACAAAGCTGCATACACGTTACATCGAAAAAACATTATTCCCTGACATAAAAGATTTTTAGATCACAGGCTGAAACTGTGGCTCAAAACTAGCCAAAGTGTCTGGTAATTTTTCTATACTTTTTCAAAATCGTTTTTCAGTTTTCTCCCGGTAGTTCAGTTTCAGACTGATCCATAATTTCAACTTCAACGACAAGCAAGAATGACGAGAATTGCTCAAATCGGAATCGTAATAATCAATATAAATAATGATGTAAAAAATATCTCAATTTCTAACGAAAAGGGTCGGTTTCATGGAAAATATCAACTTTTACGTTTCAATAGATAAAACCGTTTTCATCCTATGGAGAAAACTCAAGAGCCCTTTTTTTGTTGCAGATTTGTTCCCGAAAAAAACACACATACATTAGGGTGGTCCTTGTTCACGGTGTCGACGAATTTTTGCCAGACCATCCCCCAAATCAACTTCAAATAATTCGAAAACAATCGCCTAATTTTTTCAGATTTTTATATCGAATCTAAGATAGTCCGCATTGTGATCGAAGTTTCTTATGGAAATTAACATGGGTAAAACTTTTTTTCTCAGTATATATTTTATTGCAAGAGTAACAATGTTCCAAATAATCTGTAACCGCGAGGTTTTGGTGAGAATTAGTACTACTATACTGGGTAAAAATACACATCATCGTACGAGGCAATCTAGACGAATTGCACAACCTCGAAACTTGACTTTTTTTTTTATTTAGAGGAAGTGCAATTCGTCTAGATTGCCTCGTACGATGATGTGTATTTTTTTTTTCATACAGCATCACTGATGCCGACCAAAACCTCGCAGTTACAGATTTTTTGGAACATTATTACTTTCACGATAAAATATATAGTGCGAAAAAAAGTTTTTCTCATGTCACTTCCATAAGAAACTTCGATCACAATGCGGGCTATCTCAGACTTGCTGTATGAATCTGAAAAAATTTGGCGACTCTTTTTAAATGATTTAAAATTGATTTCAGTGATGGGGCGGTAAAAATTCGTCAACACCTTAAACAAGGACCACCCTAACATACATACCTGTAAATAGAATTGCCTTAAACGGGCTTTATGTAATATCTTGTAACGGAAAAATATTATGTACGATAAAATTAATTACCATCGTGAATAATTTAAGCAAGTAGCCATGATACTATTTCATTAATTTCAGTACCTTGTTTCCGAGGGGCTAGTCACTCCCGAGTATACTCGCTTCTTACTTAAAGTATCGTATCGACGAGTATCGTCGAGTCTTTGGATAGATAAGCAAAATAAGTTTATTAAGGTTACTACCTCAAGTAAGAAGCGGTTATAGTCGGGAGTGATTAGCTCTTCGCTTGTTTCCCCGTCTTTCACATCGCATGTGGTGGTATGGCGAAAGTATAAATCTCCATGGTGTTTCAGCGAAACACCATTTCCGTGACCCGAGATCATCTTATAAAACTTGATACTCGACCGCATTTACGAGTGATAAAACTTTTCACTTCGCTGTAAAAGACTAGAGCGTACAAAGTCGTCTTAAAGTCTTGCTGGTGCCTTGAAAAATTGCTACGTTGGAAAAAGTATAATTTTTTTCTTTTTTTTTTTTTTCTTAAATCTTTGAGCACAACATTCTAGCAAATTTTTGGCAGTGCTGTACAATCATATGTCATGAGCTCCCATTGGAATGATATAAAAAACACTTGATCGAAGCATAAATATTGCGCTAAACACCGTATTTGTTTGGTCCGTCATTAAATTCATTCTCTAAGTGTACGCGCATCAAGTCAACATCATTTATATCGTGGTTATCACAGAGGGGCGTGTACTTCCGCAGAGCCAAAAAATAATGTGGTATTTAATGACCATGAGATTGATTAAGAAGCTAGTAACGCTGCTACAACGATGCATGTTTCGGAAAAATAGTTACTTCGAACCTTTAGAATTTTTCGAAATTTAGTTAGCCATGATAAACAAACGTACTCATATTTTGAAAATCCAACTCCTAGAAAGTTGTTCTGAAATTCTACAGTGATGATTTTCCTTCCTGATGTTCCGTTGCGTTAACGTTAGTAACTTTAGCCTCTTGAATCACTTAGGTACTTCTCTCTGATGTGACATGTGTGCTTGCTCAGCGTACCTATTGCACGATCTTCACATGGCGTGTGTCAAAGTAAATTTTCTCAGCATTTTACAATTAGAGCAATCTGATCCCCCCATATATAGATAAATGAATCATGCTGACGAAAAAGAAAAATAAATATATGTAGAAACCGCCACCATTTAGATTGCTACTATTCAAACTATACCTAAATCAGTCTTTCCTTATTTTAGAATGATTATTTACTGGGTGCAGAAATGATTTCCCTGCTTTTGGAAAGGTCAGAATCCCGAAGTCATGGTATATTTAAGAAACTGCATACTTTTGTATCACCTTTATCGTGTTTCCGGGTTCTAATTGACTGTAATCATAGATATCTGTAATCATAGACCGTAATAACGTTGTGGATCTGGAATGTGTGTAACAAATATACTCGAGGCACAATTTCCCCTTTCGGGTATTAAATGAATATACCGGGACAATCTCTTGAAACTTGAAAATCAACCGCGCATGCGCGAGTTTTATCGGCTGTTAGCGCAGGCTGACCATCCCGAGTTTCAGCTGTCAAACTGTTTCTGGCAGCGATGGAGTTGATACGAACTTTCTAGGTTAGAATCTCAAGTAATTGAGGTAGTGACTCGAAAAGGTTTGGGAAGCATTTGTTATTGGGTCGGAAAGTTGATTCTTCAAAGATCTGTCGGACGTTAACGCTTCTGCTCATTGAAATTTCAAACGTACAAATTTTGTGTAAGTTGCATCGCAGACAAAAATATCGCTTGCGGGAAGATCCCGCCGACCAATGAGATTGAATTATTTGGCGCATGCGCGGTTCATTTTCAAGTTTCATGACATTGTCCTGGTATGTGTAGGTACATCCTAGGGGGTAATCGCTATGTAAAATGACGTATACCGATTAGAATTACGGGGATCATGAGTTGGTTGGAAGGATCACAAGGATTGCAATATTTGAAAGGTCACAGCAAGATTGTACAGATTACAACGACCGCAAGTGTTTACAAAGGTGGCAGGGATTACAAAAGTGTTAGATAGAATGGACGACAACGATTACCAAGCATTACATGAGATTGCGAGAGATAATAACGATTGCATAAGCTTACGGAGCGTATGCACACCAGATCACAACAGCGATTGATTGTAGGACATTTCAAAGGGTTTCAGGAGTCCATGAAAACTGATAAACACAACGGATTTGTGTCCCCGATTGGATCATTGTCGAGAGCGTTTTTTCATCGGCACTAAAATCTCATCATGTTGAAGTTAGTAAAGTTATCGTACCGATTCACGCTAAGGAAAAACCGTTATTCTACGATTTTGAAACCGTTTGAAATTCGGTAAACTGTAATAAAACAAAACATACTCATATCTTACAACCTCAATTCCTTAAAAATCGTAATAAAAGTAAGAAAACAGTGATTTCTTTCCAATGTTTCGTTACGATAACATTACTAACATCAACCAACAAAATCTCAAGTCAAGTCCTATTTTGAACCGGTATAACGTATAGTTTAGCGTAACTCGTAACTATGAAAGTCGTGAATCATTGTTGACCACTAGATTACCCAGATTTGCAAATATATAAAGGTTTCGGATGTGGGTACGTAGATATTTACTCTTACCATATAAAGTTAATAGTGGCTGTAGCAAAGGCGACGCCTTGTCACGTTTCTTTGCCTCGAGGCTGCAGAGTAGTGCCCAGTTAGATAAGTAACTTGAAACTTGTGCCACTGTCGATTCGTGCAAGCACGCAATTTGTCAGCCGGAAATTTCTTGCCGGATGGCGGAAAGGAAGGGACGAAAGTTGACCTTACCTGAGGCGTTTCTTACCGTTCCGTATACAGATTTTTAACGTGACTATTAGAGTCGTGAAAATTTTTTCAAGTACAATTTGGAATAATGTAATCATCTTAGATAAATTTACCACATATCTTACTCGTAGAGATAATGCGAGTCAGGTTTATCTTTCATTTTGATCCTTAGAAGCTGACTAAGCTTACACCGAGAACTTGCAAATGATTAAAGCTTGACGTGTACTGGCCATTAACTTGGAAATCAAACCAATGGTTTCACTTTACTAACATTGAATTCGCGTAATTACTATAGATTTCTATTTTATCATCTGTTTTTCAGTGCTTTCCGAATTGGATAGAACCATGCGAAAATTGCAACACAATCACTGGAAGTTAGGGAAAATCACTCAGACTGCTGGGAAATTATCGGACGTGAAGCTGAATCACTTGTAAACTGAAATATAATGAAAGTACGCGACAGATAGCCAATGGAATGTTAGGGGCGTATGCCCATGGGAGTAGTCCGCTGGAAGAGTGGTCGAATTTCGAGTATTTATATCACGAAAATCATTCATTAGGTACATAGTAGAAAGTATTGCTCGAAGCATTGTTATCGGTAATGATGTGAAACTTTCCACCACGCGGTGACTATCTTGCAATGCCCACGATATCTCATAAATGGCTTAACCGATTTACATCAAATTTGGAGATAGTATTCTTGAATAGTTTATCGTTTTTCTCACGATACCATTTTTCCTAGCTATATTTTAGTGTTACTTAAATAATAATAAAAAAAAAAACGCCTTCAATTTTCGACGAAAGATCAAACTTCAAGTTTGAACGGTCGCCATTTTATTGAAACTAAAGCTCGACCATTGCAAATATGACAAAATATACAAGAATACGCTTTTCAAATTTTGAAATATCTTGGACTCCGAGCACAACGGTTTGATTCTACTTTACAAAATGTGTAAATGAAGTACAAGGTTCACACTTCTGAATAATCTAACCCCCAACCGAATTGAATAACTGGCCGTCGAGATATAAGTTCCCAAAACTCACCCACCTTTCTGACTGTTTACTGTATCGTATACCCCCTTAAGGGGGTGCCCTGGTCGATTTCGACGCTGACTTATATGTCTGCGAATATCGATGTCCACGTACCTCAAACGCGAAAAAAGTCTCAACAGTCCTATTCTATACACAATTCTGAACAAAAATACTCCAACTTATTTTAATATGACGCAAAAGTAAAGAAGCGGCACGAATTCTACGAATAGACTATTGCGATTTCGTAGAATCTGTGCCATTTCTTTATTTCTGCGTAAAATGAAAATGCATTGCAATATTTTTTTTTTCAGAATTGCGTACAGAATGCGATTGTCAAAATTTTTTCCGCTTTTGCAATACGTGGACATTGATACTTGGAGATATGTACACTCGGGGACAATAAATCTGAGACGGCAAATTTTTTACATTTGACAGTTATGTTGGCATCACAGAGAAACTTACAGCGCCATAGTCGGCCGAGTGCGAAACAAACCTAATATCAATAAACATAACATAACCCATGACCGTCGAATCTAACCTTACAATACCGCGGGGATAACGAATGGTTGGATTGACACGTATTCTAAGATTAGATTCGACGTTCATGGGTTATGTTATGCTTATTGAGATTGAGTTTGTTTCGCGCTCGGCCGGCTATGGCGCTGCATGTTTCTCCGTGTTGCCAACACAACTGTCTAGTGTAAAAAATGATCCGTCTCAGATTGATTGTCCCCAAGTGTACGCCAAGGTCGAAATCGACCAGGGAACCCCTTGACGGTACATCAACGAACTATAAAACAAATGAACTGCGGTTTATTCGGAATCTCGATTCGTCCCCCCTTCGAGCATATCTTGCGGTATCGCATCCGTATCTAGGTCTCTGTATTTGCGTAAGCTTCCGCACCAGAGTCGCCGTTCTTACTTGCACGAAAGTACCGAACGCGATAGCAGGCTAGAGCTGGTGTAGCTCGATTGTACGCTCTGAGCACGCGAAGCACGCGAATCGGATCGCGAACGTAAACAGTCGTCGACGTTACATACGTATGTTTGTCGTTTGTTCTGCGATACATTTCCAGAGTGAACTTGTTCGGCGATCCGGTCGTTCGACGGCGCCCGGCGGTGCCGCACGCTCGCACAATAAACGGCGGTGCACCTTGACACCTACTTTACTTGCCGATGAGGCGAGGAACCCGACGACGCCGACGCCGACGGTGACGGTGACGGTGACGGTGACGGAACGACGACGTCGAAATCGCGCCTCGCCTCGCCTCGCGGTTCGCATCGGCGATAGTCGCCGCGTCGCGTTCAACGCCTCCGCATCATCCGTCGGAGCGACGGAATTTGCGTCGAGTTCGGCCCGCAGGAAAGGGAGAAAAGAAGCCTCGACATGCACGTTATACGCGATGCGACGGTTCGCCGGAGAAATTGATAATACGAAACGATACTCGCGGACTCGAAGGACAACATGTACATATATATATGTGTAATTACCGATTGTTTGATCGAGTTTCCTTGTCTGAGAAACTTACGAGACTTTAACGATGTGTCTTTGAGAGAAGAACGAAATTCAAATTTGAGTTTAAATCGTTCGAGTCACCCTGTTGGAATTACCGAGTGCAACGGAGTAATCCCCTGGTTATAGTTACACTTGAGTGTTCACCGATACGTGCCTGAAATTTTCGAACTTACGCCGTTCGATTTGTTTCGTGCCACGGTACGAGGGAGATGATTTTAAATAAATACATTCAACCGCAGGTGCTGCGCGGAAGCAAAGTTATAAGTAACCATTTAATGCCGACTTGTTGCCATTGAATACAGTGTGAGTAAAATAGGAAGACTGAGAGAGAGAGAGAGAGGGATTCAGCAGCACACGTGCGCGTTTTGAAAATACCTAACAGTTTCCTTCCACCGGAGCGTTTCGTTACAGGTTTATTTGACGACATAATTAAACATTTAACCATCTCCAAATAAACTTGATTTGTGCTTGTGCTTCTCCTGAACGAATTTGTTACCCGATATACACACGGTAAATATCTCCACGATTTTATTGTTAAATACATGTATAGTCTGTATTATTTGTATTAGCACGCACTGAAAACTGGGGAAACTTGACGCTTGTAGGGCTGTGTATGAGGCAGTTGATACCATTTTGACCTGGGTCTGACCCTTGACCTCTCAGATTTGGCCCACGATTTTTTAAATCATTGTTCTCACTTTGAAACGCATTCAGTTTTTTATTTTTTATTTTTTAGAATTTTTCGACATGTTTTTAATTTTCTACAAATTTCAAAAATCATGTTATTAGTCGATACAATTTAAAAATTTGAAAAAATTCTGGAAAATCGTGTGCCAGATATAAAAAAAATTAAGCTTAGAGCTGGAGTGAGGAGATTTTTCCTTCTTACTGTTTTCAAGATTTTTCCGAAACAAAAACCGTTGAAAAAATTAAAAATGGGATTCATTTTACTGTAGATGGTTGTTAAAAAACATTTTCATATGTCGCATCGGATTCTTGAATTTTTTTCTTCTTCATTTTGGTTATAAAAAAAAATTGAAAAGGTAAGAGGGTGCCGAAAAATCAGAAACAATTTTAAAAATGCGGTGTCTCATATGAAAATGTTTCAACAACCATCTATAGTAAAATGACACCCGCTTCTAATTTTTTTAACGTTTTTTTCGATACAAGCTTGAAAACAGTAGGAAAGAAAAAGCTTCCCACTCTGGCTTTAAGCTTAAAAATTTTAATATTTGACAAACGAAATTTCAGATTTTTAAATCGTCTCGATCAATACCATGGTTTGGGAAAATTGTAGAAAATTAAAACCGAGTCGACAAATTATAAACAAAACCGAGTGCCTTTCAAAGTGAGAACTAGCACATGAAAAATCGCGGGCGAAATCCGAGAGGTCAGGGTCAGACCCAGGTCGAAATGGTATGAACTGCCCCATATCCTAAGTACTTGAATCGAGCATATAACGTTCTAAAAAACTATTAGTAATCATTGGAATGAAATCACAAGGAATTGCTTGAAAACGATTTTCGTAATCTACCACAATCGTAGTTGTACGTAATATAACTATGGTAATTGGTAACACGGGCTACGATCAATGTTAGGTGTAACAACAATTTAGTATCATCTAATTGATACTGTAATCGTAATACTTCCACAATCAGCAAAATTTCTTCACAACATCTGCATGAAAGTTCGATCTTCAACGCTTGTGGGGCATACGTAAAGTCCCTCATTTCTTAACAGTGCGGTAAAACGACGTTAGCGCATGCGCACAATGAAAATGCTTAATTTTACACACTAGGACTTAATTTTGCACACGCGCACTTTCGAATAACTCAATTTTATGCATTGCATCATTGAGCGTAAGTCACTTTACCCATATTCTCGCGATGTCAGCGGCCTCTGCGTTGCTTCTAAAATGAAACTTTCCTTCGCAAATGTTGAAAAATAGCGCGTGTCATACGTGCGGGGATGGGTGGTGTCTTAGATTCAAAATTTATAAAATTGTCATATTTTTGAGCAGCTAAAATCTTTTTTTAAATAAACAAACAAACACCGGAATCATAAGCAAATAATATCGATCGAATCTATTAAATCTCGAACTGTTTCGAATTAATTTCAAATGAAACACAGGCATCCAAGTTCTTGTTTTTGCAATTTCAATATTTTCTATTTTTGCATATCCGCACAGATCTTTGTAGCTTACTAGTATAATAACTTTATAATCACTCAATGCACGATTATATCGTAACAAAGTTAATAATAAGTATCGATTGACCAATTGACTAACCCACCTCCTTAAGAGGATGCTGTAGTCCGTCTTTAGCGACGGCGTTGAATGTCATTTTTTTATCAAGTCGCACCACTGATGTAAAAATACTGCAGTCAACGTCATTCTACATGCAATGCCGAAACAAATATCAAGACATTTTTTTTTTTTAAATATTCCTATAATTGAATTTTGCAGAAATATATTTTCTGAAGTTATTTTCGCATGAAACCAAAAAGTTTTTAGATATTTTTAACCAGCATCGCTTGTAGAATTGCGCTGACTGCTACATTTTTGCTTCAGTGCTGCGCAAGTTTTGACATTTGCCAAAATAAGTAACATTTTACTCAGTCGGTAAAGACTGACTATAGCATCCTCTTAAGGGTGTCTAGTGGTTGCTGCGGTACCAAGAGGCGCTTCGATGAATTCTCCGCGCGGCTCGCTGTAGCTTGAGCGTGGTTTTTTTTTATGTATGAATGAAAATATCACACAATTTTTAAACGATCTTCAGAATATCACTAACTTTTCCGAATCCCGCTACAAAAGAGCGATGCACGGTCCAAATTTGAACATTTTACGTTCATTTGTTTATTTAATATGCATGAAACATAAGGGTGAGTTTACTCGGTCGGTAAGGTAGGAGTGCTACGTACCCTTAATGAAACAGTCTCTTGCTTGACGTATATTTGCTTAGTTAAAACGAGTTTGTCATCAAGTAACAGGATATGCTGTAGAAAATAGTTACATTGATTAATGGTCTAGTAAATGATGCAAGGTTGTTATTTCGCCCTAAAGTTCACAATTAATGGCCGAATTTGTCAGCGGAAGCAGGAAGTCTTAAGCACACTAACTCAATATCTTGGTTAAACTTCTGCGATTATGTGAGAGAAAAAGGTCGAAAAGTTGCTTTATCCGCAGACCACGAAATCCTGATGTTACGTTAATTGAAACAACCAATGGCAAACGACTAATCAACGCTGTATAACATAAAGGAGGGGATGAATTGCAACAATCAGTAGAGTTGAAGTTTATGGTAACGTTAAAGTTCCGAAACGTCGAAAAAAACGTCACTGTCTTCTATCTTTAGAGTAACTTTGAACGATTTGAGCTTGCAGAATATAAATGTTGGACCGGTTTAAAAAAAAAAAATTTCTCGTTACGGACCCTTCAAAAAGTTAGTTTTTTACCTCAAACGACGCCTTCCGAAACCGGAACTCGGTCGCGAATTTCTAAAACGTGACTCATCCGGTTTGAATTTTTCAAGGACTCCAACCAAAATGTCTTGACAACTATACAAGTTGGGAAACTGTTTATGGTTTCATTTTGTAGATAGTCAAATTTTCTATGTATGAAAAAGGTCGAGACTACTACACACCTAAATGTTCATCTTGTAATCGATACGGATGTTTAAAGTTGAGTACATTGAATAAATGAATGAAGATGCTTATTAACTTGTAAATTTTTATCTCACCCGTGTTCTAAGCTGATACAAATAATGTCACGTAGTAGTCACGATATTTTTTTGAAGAAAATTTGATTACGTACAAAATGAAACCAAAAACAGCTTGTAACTTGTATAATTTCCGAGATATTTCAGTTAGATTGTTTGAAAAATTCAAACCAGAATAGTCACCTTTTAGAATTTTACTACCAAGTTCCGGTTTCGGGAGGCTTTGTTTCAGGCTAAAAACTAAGTTGTCGAAACTGAAAAAAAAAACTGGCCTAATAAGAATGCTAATGTTGTATTACGGTTTAATGAATTTCTGACAATCCTAAAGTTGCAAAGTACCTCGTCTTCGGTAATAACGACGTTTCATTACAATTACAAGCCGTTCTGCAAATTAGGGAATTCGTAAGACTGAAAGGGGGATATTAGACATTTCAGAAAGTTTTTGTTATGGCCGAGAGAAAATATTTGGAGATAAGTTTATTCTTTGTAAAGGATCAGCGTT
Source organism: Neodiprion pinetum (assembly GCF_021155775.2). Classification (NCBI taxonomy): domain Eukaryota; kingdom Metazoa; phylum Arthropoda; class Insecta; order Hymenoptera; family Diprionidae; genus Neodiprion; species Neodiprion pinetum. The sequence goes on from NC_060234.1 coordinate 19,748,834, forward strand.
CTATTCAAAAAAAATTTAAAAAAATGCAATCTATCGATGTTGAATGTTTATCGATTTTGATACTAGTTTTTGAACATAGCGTACAAGGTTAATTTGCTTCAGATTAGGACAATACTTGTTTTTGCTGGAGCAAGGTCTTAATATTAGTTTTTGTATTACAAAAAGTCTTTCCTATTTGAATAACATGTCAAAAATAGATAGTTATTCTAGTTTATACTCGAAAATATTGAAAATAATCGTGAATACGATCTTTCATTGATATAATCGTGCAGATAATTAGATTATCCTTAGAAATGATCATATCTGTAATAGAGTTAGAGTAACCAGACACCAGAACTCTTTATACGTACTTTTCAAAATGGCGGACTGAAGCCCACCTTCTGAGATCTTCAAAAACAAATGTATTATACGTGTTATATTTAGATAAAAATTAAACCAATCCAACCGTCAAACAGTACTACACTGTTATTTTGAAAAATTCCGCGGCAAGACTGCAATGAGTATACTTATTTTTTACAAAGGAATTAGCTGGCCAAACGTAAAAGCTTAGCTTTCTTGCAATAGGCACGATCGGATGATCAAGTTTCTAGTCCTAAATAGCTCAGTTTAGTTTCTTTGATGTTCGAACAGCAAAGAACGGGGCAAACGCGTCGCATGCAAAAAATTTCCAAGTAGCGAACGATGGTGAGAGAGAAACAGATAGGCTAAGTTGAAGACAAAACGTCGTATACCGAATTTTATAAAAAATGGTGGAAAATTCTGAGAATTATGAATTTTTTTTTCAAGTTGGGGCTTTCACCATTTTGTGCCCGGAATTCGACAGATATTCAACAAAATCGTGTCGAATCTTCATCGAATAATTGAATTTTTTGCTTCAATTTCAATCGAATCAATTTGGCCGTTTATTTGGAGATTAGGATATACGTCACCACAAATAGTGAAAATGTCTAGAGTTTCGTTACATTTATCCACCGAATACTTCATGTATCACTAAAATTTCGTCCAAGTAGGTCAAGCCATTCCTCTATAATTTGGAATGGACGAAATAATTATTAAAAAGATTGAAAATTCGCCGTTCCATAACCGGAAGCGGTAAAAGCTTGGAAAATTTCAAGGATTATCTGTTCCTAATACTTGACTTTACACCAAACTTTCGTTCGAATCTATTTAACCGTTTGTCCGGAATTTTGGACACAACACTTCCTTGGCTAAATATGTTAGGCAACGGTTTATATGTGTGCGATGAAACGTATTTTGAAGAAACCAATAATTTTTTCCTCTACCGCAACAATTGACGGTTCAATAATTGTGGTTATATTGCAAAAGATATCGCAGGATAAAAAATACAAGAATACACGCAAACCGAACTCGAGTGGTAAACTACAAGTTTTTTTTTTACCGAGACGAGTTTCTTATCGGGTTTCCTGTAGCTAAAAATAAAATGTTAAATGGGTCATATTATTTTATAGATCATTTTTTCAACTGAATTATTCAGCGAATCTACAGTTATTTCATTATTAAGAATTTAGTGATCTGGCCTAAAATCTGGATTTATCGGGCAACGAGTTGGGCGCACGCAATGTTACGAATATACATAGTCATACTTTTTGAAGCATGGGTGATTAGACTTTGTTCGGTTGTTACACGACGTATGCTGAACATAAATTATCAGAGTGCAAAATAATGTACAGTAATGTTCATGCTAATAGATTCCCAGTGCCTTACTATGTTTTCGAAATCCAAACTGAAACGAGTTTCCTTTCTCATTAAATTTTATCTGACAATAATTAGCGACGCAAGTCACCAGAGAAACAAACGATACGTTGATCATAGACACGTAAAATTTCCAAGTAAAGAAAACTCGTTTCAGTTTTGACTTGGAATAAATTGTAAACAAAATGAAAGGGTCCACTTTGAAGTCGTGCATTAAAATTACATGTCAAATCGGTTTTTGTAACTTTTTTGTTGTATATACACATTTCTGGAGTATTTAAAGGATAAATCGGTGACTATGGGCTAAAAATAAGCAGAACCAATTGCCTTGTTTTTTTTTTTTGTACCGAAAAGTAATTAATCATAAAGCCGAAGAAACTACTTCGATGAAAACTTGTTCGATATTATCATAGATACTAAATTTTACAGTGTCGGTGTTGAAATTTATTCTATATTTTAGTGAAACAATCGATTTTCTCAATCGTTTTTGATCCGATTTCAGAGAACCGAGCGGTATTAATTTACTTCGTTTTATGGTACAACAGGTCGATTGATAGCTTTGTTTGTAATCATCATTTTGTTTCAGAGTTATACATTTTCTCTGCTTTCTGACCAAGTGAAAATTTTACGTTAAAAAATCGCAAGAGTAGATAAGAACGTGATCTCGCACAATATACACTGAGAGATTCTTACATCGGAGATGATTATAAAAAAAATGCGTATGTGGAAAATTTATAAACGCTGTTACTTGTACAGTCTTGTGGAAATTTACGCGCCCACTTCCGTAAGGCGAGCTTTACGACACTAGTTATAGGAACAACGGTCATTTAATATCTATAAAAAGTCTCATACTCTGTAGGGTATTGGCAATGAGAGAGAATATAGCATTTACCTACTTAAACCTTAATTCGCCGCGCAACGGAATCGTTCGACAGCTTGTTTCAGGCTTGTATTTTGCTACACCCGCAAACTTTTATACATGTGTAGTAGAGCCATCAAAATAAAGAGTCGAGACATTCGGTGCTTCGGTTTGATTGGTTTTTCGAAACCGGACGACACATGGATGTTTAAACGATAAGATTCTTCAATTTACGATGCTTAAACATCGTCACAGTATTCAATAAATATCATCTAAAATATTAGATAGTTAGATTTGTCTTTCGAGAGTCTTAAGGGCAGTGAAATGATTCTTAAATATGTACTATTGTTATCTACATGTATTAAACGACCAATCCGAACATAACCTACCCTACCATTGTGACAACTAACCGTATGTTTTCATTTTTATTTTTCCTCAATATTTCAAAACGAATGAGCTTTTTCACAGGAAAAGGAAGGTAAAAATTATAGTCAAGTCAAAGTTTCGATCGTTAGATCATTCGTTAACAATTTGTGGTGCGAGCCCGTAATAAAAGTGACAAGAAGGCACTGTGAGAGACCTCCTCTTGGGTCTCGTGGCCGCACCGTTTGACCCTTTTAATTCCCAGACCGTTAGTTTTATTACTTCTCAATCAGCTTTACTGATTGCTGTATACAAGACAAGTGCGGCGTTTCTTTTAATTTCGTATATTGTTCGTCCCGACACTCTCATCGCTACTTATCCATCTACTCGTAGCGATGCAAGGGCAGTCCGAGCAAAAAGTTTGCGTACAAGAAGTTATGCGGAGTCCGCTAAGTTATACCATATATGTTTTAAACGAAGTCGTATTAATGAAAGTGAACGTGCTTCGAATGCGTAACAAGTTTTTTTTTTTCTAAACATTAGACATGCAAACTAACTCGAAATTATTTATCTTTTAAAATTTCCATATTTCTTTTATTTATCGTGGGGCTAATTGTAGAAGAATAAAAAAGAAAATACCTGCTTACGCAAGAAATTAATGGGCATCGACGCTACTCGGCGAACAAACACTCTTGTGGAAAATACGAATTTTGTAAACAGCCTACAAAAATAAATATGAAAAACCAAAAACTTTCGATTAGTTTTCACCAAAGTTTTTCATAAAACGAATCGTGCAATTACAAAGTTGCGTGTGTTTGACATCTCTACACACTTATCTACACGGCACAAACTACATTCATAAAATACCAAGATTATGCATAAAAATTGTATTCTAATACGAAGAGTGGCGCAATTCGTTTCATGTATAGAGCTAATTCATTAACATCTAGATAAACAGATAACAGCCGTCGTCGCGTGGTTTACAAGCTGCAATGTACAGAAAATACAATGCCTACCAATGGCGCTTCCGGCACATTGATAGAAAGAATTGTATGTATATGTACGAACACCTTGTCTGATGTAGTAGTTGTTTAGCAGAAGAAACCAACTCATTACTTATCATTCATTCAACCTGCTCATTTGGTAGACACTATATCTCGTTTTCGCCATCTTGCCGTGGATAGCGATAGTTCGTTTCTATGTTTTTATAGTGTGTATGCCCCTTCTCCCCCTCTTTTGTTCACGTACCTAACATGGCAGTGACGAAGATGAAATGTTTTCAGTCGAGTTGAGTAGTTCTTGTATGGTGTCAGAAATTCTGGCGCGGAAATACTTATACGATATAGACAGACATACGTGGATTGTGAAAAATGTGGTCGAACAGACCGGTGTGGAGTTCTTTACATCAATGTTTGCCATGACTTTGGAAATTTTCCCCCGGAGATCATCAGATTTATATCGAACAGCGTTGTATTGACACCAAATTATACAAACCAACATTTTTCTTACAGTATAATATGAAAACGATTTTATGCCACATTGTTCACGCAATAAACGACTATACCGTGAAAAAAAATTTTACATCTTGGGGTATCCGAGTACGTAACGTAATAATTGTACCGAGTATTGTGAGAGTCGACAGTGTTTTATTTTTGAAGTACGCAGATTCGATCATTCTTATTTGGTCATTTATTTTTGGAAGAATTTTGGAAATGATAAAATATGCGTCAATTTATTGCACGAACATGAATCCGTTTTTTGATGAACATATTATATTATATTTGCTTTTTCCTGTCCGAAGGACATGAAAATATGATATATCCGATTTATTTAACCTTTATTTTTAATCTGCACCCCGAATACAAATTTTCCAAAAAATTTCAGCACGGGATATCCGACTGTTCTGAAGTTGCATTTATTTTCGCAGTGTTTCGTATATTTTTGACGGTGGTATCGCCATAATTGGTAACAATTTACGTAAAGAATACTTTCGTTTTTAGTTATCAGGCAAAAGGCAGTCAGTTCAACGAAGTATATGGAAAAGGGATGGTGAAGCGGGATTAGAAAAAAGTTTTGAATTAAAAATCGACGTATAACAACGAAGACAAGACAGAGGCGTCCTTTACTGTCTAAGCTTATCTGAAGTCACAGACGATGACTGGTATAAAAAAATATATTCTTCTTCATCCTGTTATCAGGGTTGTTTTACAATACGCGGTGTATCTTAGCACAAGATACGCGTCAGATACCCTGCATTAATACGCGGCAAATGATTTTCTTATCGCTGTTATCTTCGCAAGGTAAAAACTTGTCTAACTGTGATGGTCTCGATGCGAGGCAATGAGATGTACGTGGTGTTAAACCTTGCCGATTTTCAAAACTAAGAGAATTATCAACGTATTCACACTTATTCGTCAGCGATTACACGCAAAAACACTATGAACTGTATAACGCGAATCCAATCAGATTCAGACGAATGGTTAATGAAAGAAAAGAACAGTACCAGCGTAGATAAAATTGGTCATTCTCGATTCGCAGTTTTCGTACATGTCGAAGAAATTGCGCAAAATTTGTGTTCTGTCACGCCAGTGTTGCCAACTTCAATATCGTTGTAGTGATAATACAGGCCTTAGGTAACGTCTTTTAACGTAGTTTTATAGGTAGCTTTAGGTACCATTTGGCGAAGTAAGTATCTTCCTTGCCAACGGAGCATGTAATTCGCTAAATTAAGCCGTTAAACGACTCATCCGATCACTTTTCTATCAACATCAATTTGGATGAAAACGCACCTTTTAATCAGGGTAAAAGCTCGGCTCATCTGACCCAGTTACGCATCGGGTTCGTGGTTCTGACCACCGGACTGTCTCGAGAGATATCATTGATATCTGATTCAAGCCGCGAGTGCCTTGTACAATTAACAACGTCTACATGGCAAGCCCAAAAGTATCAGCAAAAATATGTTTGGATTTCAACGAAATTAAAGTTCGTCCCTCACTTTCCATATCCTTTTTTCGCTGCTTACTTTACGAAGAGATAGTCGTATGTTGACAATTTATCGAATTACCGTATACGTAAACGACGAAGATCTCGTTGAAAATAAGAAGAAAAGAAAATTGAAAGAAATGAAATTATAAACAATAAAGCTTAGACATCGATGCTTCGTTTCAAATCGTTCTAAAATGGTTAAAAATCTAGCAGATTCGTTCGACTTCACTCTACGATGACACGTTTTATTGGGAAGATTATTTTCTACAAAATCCATTTTCTCCAGTTATAGCCAATTCAACGTTCCCTGTATTTATTATTATCGTCTCCTGCGACACCGATAAAGTTTTTTTTTCAACGCTGGAATTTTGAAAGATTTCACTACATGCTCCTGAATGGTTATGGAAATTGTTGTACAGCTTGTCCGAATCACAGTGCAGCTCAAATTGCAATTTACAAAGCTTGAGGCAAGTTTTTCATATCACAGGTAAATTGCAGTGCGGTAGAATTTAGTAAATTAATGCACTCCTCGCGTGTTATCTTCTTTGCGTACGAGATATCGAAGTACGCGTCGTCAAATCTCGATGAAGAATTTCATTCTTCTGATCTAGTCTCCCTTTCTATCTCTTTTTCTTTTCAACCTATAGTCGCAGCTGTATAGAAATCTACGTAGACTTCCGTCTTCTTGAAATACCCTCATCTTACGGTTGAAGTTATCGTGGCTTCGGTCTCCGACCATCGAGATACTGATGAGCTCGCTGAACTACCTTTGAAGAAATATGATTCCAATATAACATAAAAGATGGAACGTTGAACGATTTGCCAAATTCTTTTTATACCGAAGACTGTTTATGTTTTTACGAGAATCTCACACAGGCACGCACAATTTGTTACGTAACGTATCTTCTGTTTATTAATTACGCAATTCTGAATCCTAAGCATCCTTAAATGCTTATCCAACGATAAATTTCAGATCTTGCCGAAGTTCTCGACCCTTATTTTCTATTACGTTTTCGTTATGTTGTTGGTAATTTGACTCCAAAATTCCCAGCCGTTGGTTATAACCTTTCATCGTTCGTCGATCTAATTCAGACCAATTGTCATCTTCCTGATCCGATATACGTGCACTGAGAAAAATTTCATTTGTCACAGTAACTAGAAAAATTCAGTGAAACAGGTATCGCTAAGAAAACTGTTTGAATATCGTTGAAATTACGAAAAACGAGGTACGCCTAACCATTTTGCGCTAATGGCGATCCTTTTTTGGTAATAGCAACGCAAAATCAGTTTGTTCCGTTTATTCTACTTTTCTAGTTAAACAAGGCTTTAACATCAATTTATCGTTGCACAAGCATTAAATTATCACATCGGTTACAAGAAAATACATCAACAGTGATCGTAACGAGAAAGAATAGTAACGGATACTAGACTTTCCGGTAACAGCTATAAAACTAATTTTCATTTTCTACCTGGAACAATATTTTTCATTTCTCTCAGTGCGCGTAACCGGAATCATTATTTTTCTCTCATCACTTCCGCCGGTAGAAATTCATTCGGTTTCAATCGTATTTCGTATCTCGATTAAACTTCGCTCAACAGCTTTGCACTCTGCAATCCGAGGGCAAATAAATAAAATCAACACGCGTCTGGCAAATAAAAAAACCCCTAACGAGATATCTGCAATCGGTATTTTTTAAGCCGACCGGTCGTCGTATTTCTTAAGGGACAGACACTGCGACGGATTCTGTGCACGTGATGTACAACACATAGGATCGACGCACGAAGCGTTAACTCGATTAACATCTCGGCCTTGTTACGCACGACAAAGTTCTTGATCTGAAGATGTGGTGGGCACGTAGCGAGCGCTAAAGAATGTCGTGCGAATAATATCCATAACGTTTACCGTCACGATACTGACAACTTTTAGCCGTATATTTGCACGAGGCTGTTCTTGACTGATACTAATCTGCCGTTCAACTCTGCGAGTCTCGGCATAATGCACGCAAATCAATAAACCGCTCATTTTGTTGTTTTAGTACTTTTTCTCATTCTATTTTGCAAACAAACTTCAGCAGACACTGTTCTCGATGTTACTGGCTAAGGTACTAACCTCATAAAATAACAAAAACTTAATATTTTAGGTGTATGTTTTTTTTAACTTTCGAGTTCAACTGTCCAGAAGCGAACGAAATTTTCTAGTAGCTGAAGTATAAATTTACGAAAAAATAAACGAAGCCCTCCGGTGAAGCTTCTTCAAGTTTCAAATTGAAACGGTACAGTGCCAAGTATTAAACGACACGTTTGAAATTTATATTGGTGATAAATAATATTTTATCGAATCTCGAATTTGTTATTTTGAGTGTATAAAAAAAAAAAAAGTAAACAAAAAACAAATACACTTATATTATCGGAAAAATTTCCTCACCGACCAAAAAATTCCCTGAAAGTTTCAGGACTTTACCGAGAAAATGGAAACCGTAATTAAGTCGATGCATTAGTGATGTTTTCATTCGATGTAGCTTCATTACGTCTAATTAGTAATTAGTGCCTTCCATCCTGTCTCGTATTTCGCCAAAGTGGTTAATTGGAAAATTTTCAGTATAGATAGCAACAGGTATCTTCAACCGACCAGCTAAGTTTTAACGAACCACGATGAAGACCGGTATACGGCTAATGGCTTAGCCTCGTTGACGTTATTCAAGCTGATACACGAAATAAGAGGCATCGCATATTTCTCAACTACAACAGATCCTCCCCTACATTATCCTCAGATGATTATGTCTGATAACGTCTAGTTGGTGTTCCTTCTTAAATTTGTCTTTCGAATGGCAAAAGATCGGTCATTCCTCTCTAACGAGACTTCTCATCTATGTCGGTGCCACTTTGCTCATTTATTGTCACCCGAACGACGTATGTATAAATATCACGTTGTCGTCCCACAAAGTACCAAATTTCAGTGTATACCTGCAATGTATATTACGCCTTGGCAGAATCGATTCTGTGAGAATAGTTACAGCGGAATTTGCTGCGAAAAATACGTCGATGAATCGATTTGATTCGTCGCTATACGGAACGTTCTTCGTTATTTTAGTTTTAAAAAGTCACCGATCACAGGCGATAAATTAATTCGCTGAATCGTGACTTCGCGAATGGTAATTTTGGGTTTATAAAACATAGGAGAGTCGAATTTTGTCACAAAACTTTGTCAGTCTTATGAGATGTTTTTATAGAATGTATAACTCGGGACGAAACGATTCGGATTCGTTTCGAACTCGTGAAACATCGAACGAAACCTTTTTTGTTTCCTTTTTTGCAATGGTGCAAAAATTACTTGACCGATCGAACCCTAAATTTAGTCACTTCTAAGTTGAGAAATGTTCCGTCGGTCGAGACCAAATTCATCCAAATCCGCATATTCGTTCCTGAGGTATCGCCGACCAGATATTGATGACATACATGTACACACACCCATCGTCCATTTGAAAATGGTCAGTCATTTTCTAGATCTTGAAACGTGGAGATCTACCGAAAACAACTTTTCAAATCCTCGGCGATTATAATAAATCACCATATTCTCGTTTTTTTTTTTCAGAGGTGCCGAAATTTAAAAACAAGCACGCGTTGACGATTTTCAATGCCTGATTTGTTTTTCGAGTTCTATTAGTTTGAGAAATTTGGAAAGGTATTTTCCAAAAATTCATAACTTGGGTCGAAATTGAAATGCAAATGAAAAAAAAAATCGCGAATACTCCTTTTGTTGGATCGAATTGAATGGAGAATAAAGTGAAGCATTGCTAACATTCGGCCAAAAAATCACGTCCAATTTCAAAAATGGTAACCCATATAAACATGTAATGTATGGTCATTCGGGACTCGGAGCGTTGAGGTTTCGTTTTCAATTTTTACAAATTCGTTCGGCAATGACCCGTTATTGTAATTTTTATTCACCTGTGACTCGTCCACGCCTTACCTAACTTCAGTAGACCGTATCTGTTGGGTGCGTCCAGCATTATGATTGACCTGAGCTACAGGGTATGAAGCGATCAATAACAGCGTCATCGTTAAATAAAGGATACTGTCCGCCGAATATGCGGAAAATAAAGTCCTGTAATTATATGTATAGATGGTGGTGGTTGAAATGAATAATTTTTACAGAAAACTCACGCGATGGAACGTAGCATTGAAAGGTTTTTCAATATCGACAATTATCAGATTTCTTGAACTATGCAATCTTCTTTTAACAATTTCTTATCATATACAAAGTGGCCATTTTTAATCGTTTCATAAATGAGCATCTTGAAAACCATTAGTGGCGCGGAAATTATTTTTCACTTGAGCTTGTAGGGTTTCATAAGTGGAAAAGATGATGCTGATATCGTTTGATTTTTATGCATTAACAATTTCGCAACTCTTTGAACGACCTTCCATTTAAGTAGAGAAGAAGTAATTTCACAAGTAATACTATAAACGCGGAAGTTAAGAGGAGTCTAAAGAAGCCGACGAAGTTGTTTCTCAATTCTCGTTCACAAGATATCAAAGAAATTCATAACATTTGTACTTCAAGATATAGGTACAAGGTTTTAGGTATAGGTCCAAAGCCTTTGAAAGACTTGAATATCACTTCACGTCTACCAAGTTGTCATGACCAAATTAGCACAGTTGTCTCGAAGCTCTACATCGAGTTATTACTTTCTTGCAGCTAATTTTTGACCTGTTACTCGCGTCATTGCCGCACCAAATTTTTCTGGAGATAAAAAATTTAAGTGACTCGGGACTCAAAGCTGACATAAGCACAAAAATTTGTTTTCTTCACAGTGTCATCGTCATCGGTGTAAATCGTTCTATTCTTGACACCAAGTGGTCATAAAATCAACGTCAAAATGTTGTGGAATTCTATAGAATATTTTCGGTGTTACATTTAACACCGAATTTCTAACAGTGCACGCCTCTGGCAAACAGTGTGGACAAAAATTTATTTCAAATCGGCGGTTATAACTTGCAATTAATAAAATGATCTCCTAGCTCTTTCTTGACTTTAACAATCGCTCTTCCATTGGAAAATTATTATTTAGTTGCTCATGTTATGGGAAAGTGTTAAATTGTATGACAATCGGTCGCGAAATAACATCACTAAAGGTTCCTTAGCGAGGCCACCGATAAATTACTTTGCCCCGATTTTTCGCATTTCATAGACCTCTCGCCTCATTTGTTACACTTTGTCACGCTGACCAAGCCCTCCTGGATGTTTATGTCGCGTTCATTAGGGCCTCCACCCTTCTTTTTTTATTTTCCAAATTTTTCTTGCGTGTCAAGTATCACAGGAAATTAATGGTTCCAACGTGATGTTTAATCGATCCGTATGAATCTTTGTTGATTGAACTATAACGAGTGGTTAACTTGAAGTACAGTCGGTATTACACCGACAGAGAACGGTGAAACAGGGGAGCTAAACGACCGATTGCACATGCGCGAGATGATTGAACTTCATTGGTCGGTGAAGTCGTATCGCGGCAATATTTCCGTCTGCGAAACAGGGGAGCCAACTCACTCAAAACTGGGCAGGTGATGTCAAACTTACTCACGCCGAGTGGCGAATTGAAATTACGACGTTACGATAACTGGTATCAGTCATCGGTCATGTCGCTTAGTTAACGACAAAAGTATGCCAAGCCATTTCGAGTTAATACATTAACTGTTCTGGATTAAATCGGTCAGAAATATTTTAAAAAATTTTTAAAATTGCATCACTTACATAACCAAAGTTTTGGGTGGCCAACCTGCAGAGGAGTTAGACAAACCTCGCGCATGCGTAGGTGAACGCCAAGTCTGGAAAGTTTCACCGTTTCATCTATGTAAAAATGCATATTTGATCCAATCGATGACATTTGTTCTCACATCGTCAGCAGACTTATTTCCGCAGTAAAATTCGGCCGCCGTATATTTGCAGGGAATATAAAAGTGGGAGGACAGATCACATTGCCTCGCACTTTAATTCGGTGCCTGTCAAAGTATTATAGTGAGCCTTATGTTGATCGTACATTTGACGTGACGTGATTGACGCCATGTTAGTTGAGTGCCCTTCTCATACCTGCGGCTCTGCCTGTTGACTTGACGTAATTTATGTATGACAACTCAGCAGTTCGTAGTTTCCGAATACTCGAGGTGTACAAAAAATCCTTCCCTCCTTGGCGGTTAATTTTTTTATTGCCAGACAAATGTGTTCGGGAAGAACATTTAAAAGAAAACATCAAATTGATAGCTAAAAACTAGTTTTATATCAAAACAAGTTTAGATATATACATATGTATTTGTACCAGCTATAATCAACAGTTAGGATAATTACTTTTTTTTGGGTAATATACGGAATATCGAAGTCATTTACAGCGAGATCAGAACGTTTCACGTCAAGTCGCACAGAGTCGAATTCTATTAACTATATATGGGTGTATTTATATATATAACTATAACTATAACTTTGAAAAAAACCATATTGTAATTTTTTTTTCAAATGCAAAAAAAGTATTTCATAAATCAATTTTAATGGACAAACAAATCGCTTAAACTTAAATTCTTATTTATCTCGCTGCACGTGATCAGAAAAGCAACTTATGTAGAATCAATACGAGTTGCAGATATATACATATATGTAATAAACTAATGCTTCATTTCAAAGTATAATTTGTATGTTATCGGAAAACCATTTCAAGTTTATTTATGAATCAAGTGAACGTTCATTAAAATTGGACAAATTGGTCGAATCCGACATTAACAAAAGGTGGTCGACAATGTCACCGATTTCAGATGATTGGTTACTGAATTATTACGATAATGATTTACAGTTTTTAATATTTTTTCGTACCAAAGGGATACAGTTGATTTGGTTATTGACTCTGAATATCTGTTTGTTAGTTTACCCGTTTCCATACGTTTTTCACCGGACTGTACATCTGTTAAATCCTTAAGGCGATTCTACTTATGTTAATCAGTTGTGTCAGACAATAAAGTGTCGATAGATTTACTTGCAGCGAAATGCGTACGTACAGATCACGATACTAAAACCTAAATTTGCAACTTGTGCGATTACGACTCTGCATAAATTTAAATTTTCGCGAAGACATTCAAGAATTTAATTTCATAACACACATGAGTACCTGGTTGATTATATACCTGCAGTGATTATTATTATTTGTTTTACGTTTAAGTAGTCAACTCGCCAATAGAAATGCGCACAACTGATTACAATTTCATTATTCACCAAACAATCGTAGGACCGCGTAAACAATCGAAGAAGCAATGCACATATGTATTAATATAGCAGAACAGCAGCGTGTTCCGTATTGATTGGGGCAGGTCACCTGTATAAATTGTACGATTCGCAGCCTAGTGGCGAATTGGCAATTGATGATAAATAATTTAAACGTCGGCACATGTGATTTTTTCGTCAGAATATCGCTTCGTTTGCACGTATATTCTTACCAGCCGATTAAATTGCCGGTCTATATTGATATTAAACACCAAAACCCCGCCAATCGATTTTTTAAGGTTGTTCGGACATTAGAGCAATGTAAATATAAAAAGCTGAATTTCTTATATGTCGTTAATCGTTAATAAATACGTGTAAAATCATTTTTTGAAAAAGATCTGACGTGCAGTTCTTGTATAATTAATTATTAAAAATTGGATATTTAACATGTAGTCAATAGGGAATCTTGTGTAAACCGCACATTTTTGATACAATTTAACCACAATTGCCAAAGATAAGAATAGAAAAAAACTGTAATTTATACTAATCTATCTTCGTAGATTACGCAAAAATTATAAAAAATGTATTCTGACGTGCAGTTTTGTAAATGTTTTAATCTAAATAATCAAAAATTCACATTCAATATCAGTCAGCCATATTTAAAAATCAACGACATATCTGATTCGTCAAAGTGTGGCAACGTCGGATAAAAAAACTTGATTCATTTGATAATTTTTTTTTTTTTGTTCATAACAAATTTACGTTGTAATGCAAATTCTACGTGGAAACAGTTTTTATCAATTTTCTTAATTTGGATGCGAACACACACATCAAGCCTTTTCACTTTGAATAGTAATATAGTAAATCCAAATATGCTTGCGATATTCTGCATCGGATTCAATTATTCAAAAGTAACAGCGTTTCAAAATCAATAACTTGGTGTATAACAATCCTGTATGCAGAGGTCAAGCGATCGTAGCATGTGGCATAGCCATATTTCGATCATCTTTGAAGCACTTGACGCGTACTTATCGCGGCATCGTCACTTTAGGAATTCGATGCTACACAAATATCACACGTTCGTTATTAAATCGCAAGCATACCGTGTATTTTTTCTGTAGAAATTATTTTTTATTTGCCATAAACTTTGTTCGCTGGAACTCTTGCCTAGAAAATTCGACAATATAAGCTATGGTTTAGACGATTATCGTGTAGTGAAGACAAAAATTTCACAACTTTCGGAGGAACCGTCAATGTTTCCACACTTATTGACGTACTTCCATTGCTAGACATATTTGGAATTGATTCCATCTTGAACCAAAGCGAACTATTTATCCGTACAATCACAGGGTTTCCAGTACATGGATGCCTAGGCTTTGTGGTCATCATCAAGGCGAGATTGAGGTGAACCACGCACTGTCAATATAAATCGTTCGACCACTGTTGAGTGGTACGATTGCACACAGAAATAGAACTTGATACAATACATGAAGAACCTTTTAAAGGTGAGAATTTCTTTTGTGTACTCATATTTCAAAATTTTGCACTTGACCTGCGCTATTGTCACCAAGAGCGAAAATTTCACGAGTCCGTTCATGTAGATATTTCGATTGTCATGATTTTTTGTGAGAAGTATACTTTTCATTAAAAGAATTTATTCGTAAATATTGAGGTATTTGCAAACTTTGGGTTACCGTATAATCAATCAGAGGGCCAAGATCGAACAACTTGACGTATAAGCATATTTGTATTGAAATTGGAATGTAAATAATGGTATGTAGATAATACATACATCTTTCACCTTTGTCTGCTAATGGTCTCCGTGACCGGGAATCATGGTTTCAGAACTCGAGTAGACATGCGCATAAATGCTGTAGATTGTAAACAGACTTGTGGTATCGATACCGTGACTCTGAAGTTTCGATCGATTGAGCTTGATCAGAAAACCAAACGATCATTGACACTAAGAATAGGTCAATTCCAATATTCAGCCTTAAAATAACGATGTCGTATCAGAGTTTAACAAATTTTTCCAAATTTCTCTATCCAGAACTTATCGTCTGAACACCGACAACTTGAGTATTTCGTCAAGTTTGATCTATCAAAACTCCACGTACACAATAAGATCGTTTCTTCCACAACATGTAATTCGATACATCGTCATTAAAGTGGTATTCTATCATGAAATTTACAATGTGCCCTGTGAATCCTGCAGTCTCTGATCTCCGTCGTTGGATTTAATTAGTACCTACTCAGCAAATTGGTATTCGCAGATCCATTTTCCATTCAAGTTCCAACAAGAGTGTAATTCTCGTTGTTCTCTTTGACGCTGAAGGAATGCGAATCATGGCCTCAAAAGAGTACATCTTGGTAGATTTAAAAAGAAAGAACACTTTTTCGTCAAGTTTCTCGGAAGTTGTACTTCAATGTAATATAGTAGTACTTATACTTTAATCTTCGGTTGCATGTACCCGAGTACATGCTAGCTCTTATTACCCTCACTAAGCGGAATCGTTTGTGCTGAAAGCAGGAGCTTTTCGCTAGAGTACCTATTGCAGCTGTGACCGAGTTAAGGGGACGTCGGAGTGCCTGTTATGTCCTGGGACATACCGACGAAACGAGCAAACCGTATTTTACAATTTCTTCGCTTCTGGAATACCTTGTGGATTCGGTTTGCCTGGTGATTGAGATAAGTTGAGAAAATTGATGTGAAAATACCGGAATCGATTCGGATATCAGTGGCTGTATTCGGTCTTTTCGAACTTAGTCCAATAACCGCGCAAGCAAAATTTAAAACGCCATCGTTCCCCAAAAGTTCGAAAACCACTTCACTTTTTACAAAAATTATCTGTTCGTCAACAATCACTCTTGCCTCTCACAATTTCATTATTATTTAAAATTTCTTGAATGTTGTCAAAAAATGTTGGAATATCTGGTAAGTGAGAAGAATCGGTTCAAAAATATTAGTGATTAATCATGTTGACATCCCAATTATAGAAACCTTTTCTCCAATCATTCTGCATATCCTAATTTGTGTAGAAATAGGTACGATCATTTGTTGCAAAAGGCGAGAAAAACTTCAAAAAACTGCCGAATCAGCTCAGTTACGCCTAAACAACGTGACCTGTGTTACAATCCGCAGGTATTCAAGGGGGGATCTACTTTAGGAGACCGAAAAGTAAGTGGCTTACAGGAATTTTTTCGACAGGGAAGAATTGAATGAATGTTTCTCAAACTCTAAGAATCTTTTACTACTAGCTTGAATTACATCTGGTAACTTTTTCACGTCATTTGAACCATAATTGATCGAGTTATTAACTACGTCCCACAGCAAATCTTCATTCGCGTTGGCAATTTACGTAGAATTTGGAGGTCGCAGTTTTGATCTGAAACCAACGAAATCGAAAATTTTTCATTGTTTGGGTTATTTTGTAGGAACAAGAACCTAAACCTCTTCATTAAAGTCGAAAATTGAACAGAAGATATAATTCTTCACCATTTTTTCACAGCTTTTTGTAATCAAAATGGATACTGTAAACAATGCAATTATCTCAATGCTAGGTTCATGTTCTTAAAAATAATCCAAATGATGAAAAAATCTCAGTTTCGTTGGTTTCAGATCCAAATTGAAACCTTCTGAATGTACGCCAATTGCCAACGCAAATGAAAACTTGGTGTGGGACGTAGTTAATAACTCGATCAATTGTGGCTTAAATGACTTGAAAAAAATTACCTGACGTAATTCAAACTAGAAATAACGGATCCTCGGAATTTAGAAAACAACCAATCAATGCTTTCTTGGTGAAAAAATTTCAGAAGACCACTTAATTTTCAGCCTCCTAAGTTAAGTTCCCCTCTCAAAGTGTTACAATATTACAAGTAAATTTCATATTTAGATCTGAGGAAGTGAGGAAGTTATGAGCGATTTTATGCTTCGGCAGTTAAAAATTAACATCGCGTTCAGTAATTACTGTAAAATGCATTTACAGGTGTTTCTTCTTACATGCTCTAAAAATAGTTATTTAAGCTAACCAAATGAATTAACGGCTTTCTTCCTAGCGAGCAGTTGACTGTCAGTCATTTACAATACAAAAAGCATCACAGCTACGACAGAATCCTTCGTTTGAATGGGGGTCCGGTTTTCGATGGTTCCGCCGGAAAATACAAACGTGACTAAAGCATATACGAGGTTGAAGTTCGTAAAGTTGCGATAAAGATACTTTGTAGCTCGCGCTCATCTTGTCTTTACTCGGCGTACGTCGTTTTATCACCAACACACATGGCATTGACTTCCACGTTATCCGCAAATTTATTATACAGGGACAATCTCTTGAAACTTGAAAATAAACTGCGCATGCGTCAAGTAATTCAATCTCATTGGCCGGCGAAATCTTCCCGCAACGATATTTTTGTCTGCGACGCAGGCGGGCCAACTTACACAAAATGTGTACGTTTGAATTTTCAAAGAGCATAAGCATTAAATGCCAACCGTTCTTTGAAGAATCAACTTTCCAGGCCAACATCAAATGCTTCCCAAACCTTTCCAAGTCACTGCCTCAATTATTTAGGATTCAAACCTCGAAAATTTGTATCAACTACATCGCCGCCAGAAACAGTTTGACGGCTGAAAGCTCGGGTTGGCCAGCCTGCACGAACAGCCGATAAAACTCGCGCATGCGCAGTTGATTTTCAAGTTTCAAGAGGTTGTGCGGTGTACAGAATTAACCACTTATTACTTATACCTACAGTTGGATGCCATCTTCGGTGCTCGTGTCGGTAACAATTACTAACATATTTTTTTTCATACGTGCAGCGGTTTCGAACTGAAGGCTCATCGGCACGTTCCAATAGTGTAAAAGAGACCCTAAAGAGGCTCTTGATCTCTCTTTTCCCTTAAATCCCGAACCTAGTGGCTTTGTTCATTCATGTATGTAACAGGCTCTCTAGCAATAAGAGATGTTTGAAGATTAACGAACAATGCACCTTAATAATCTTTCTCCAACAACACCCCTTGGAATGTTAATATTCAGCAAAGATCTTTACTCACTGATTACAAAAACTTGAACGAAACCATCTGTTCTTCACTAGCGTCCCTACTGATGTAAAAGTAAAAGGGTGTTATACATCAATTTACTGGGGTGGTCTTCATCGATTGACGTTTTTTTTTTCGAAAATTAGAATTATAATTAGAATCGAACGAAAAACACAAGTGTTCAGTCATTCTGAATCTTCTAATTATCATATTGATATCTTAATATTCGTTACTCGAACGTATTCAGATTTACTTATTTTGCGTATTGTATCATTGGCGCAAACAAAATTGCTAGAGGTTTTTTTTAGATTGTTTTGTTTTTTTTCCTAACTTTCAATTCAGACGGTGTGGCTTATTTATGTTTATTATCTTCAAGAATGTACAGAAAGACGTTGGGCTAAAAATGCATTGGAATAAAAACGTAAGTGAACAAACGTTTCAAAAGTTTATCTAAATTTTATAAGGTAAATGCAATTAAAAAGGAATTCAACTATAATCATACTGTTATTACCAGTTTCAAAGGATTCATATTATTCGAATTATTTTTCTCCGAACAAATCTATACAGTTCGTCAGATTTTGATGACCAATTGCTTATCCCACTCACAAATCAATACCGTACAAAACTATTCGAGACAGATTTTTCCCTCGAGTTCATCGTTTGATAGAAAATGAATCGTAATGGCACGTAAAATCATTTCAATTTAAAGATGAATTTGTTAACTTAATGAGGTGCCTACGTAAAAAATTCAACGTTTCAAACTTTTTTTAGTTACATGTAACTCTTACTAAACTAGCTTAGACGAGACTTTCCATACCTTTGTTTCGTCACGTTTTTGTTATAAACAATTCTTCAACCTTGTGACGATATATCCTATTGAAAATAAATAGTTAGCGGATTAGGAGTTGGTAGGCCTACAATCGGCGAAGGCGGAAGTTCAGTCCCAATGTGTGCCAACAAAGTTACGTGACGTGTGTAATGAAAAAGCCTGATCAGGTAACAAATTGTAATTACAAAGTGACGACGACACTTTAAAAATGTACCACGGAAAATCGTAAGATCATATTTACGTAGTGCACACAAGAAATAATTTATATATCGTATATCCTCGCTTAATACGGCCTTCGGTTCGCACGACTCTTTCGCGTACATTTTAGCAGTATATACTTCGTTATCTCATTTTTGCACTTGTCTTGTATGAATTATAATTTTATCCATACACCGTGTCTTGACTATTTGTGTTAAAATTTAAACTAACAAGCCAAGTTTGTTGGCTTGTTTTCTATGTTCTATTGTAAACTTTCTTGTATGACTCGTCAAGCATGAATAAATGAATAATATTCTCTTTGATGGATCGCTATTTCGTGTATTTTTTTTTTGTCCGTCTCTTTATATTATACTCAATTGTTATTTAAACGTTACAACCTGACTATATACCTAAGCCCCATTATACATCTTCGTGGCACGAATTCGCCGAACGGTAATTTGTCGTGTCAAGAAAAAGTGTCACAAGGAGGAGCCGTTACAGTGTCAATCTTGCGGACCGAAATCGATGATTGAACTGTCATCGAGTCATATTGGTATAACGCGTACCTGTCGGGTGTTCTTTTTATTAACACGTTTTTATTATCTCTCTATTTCTTTTTTCTGTCCGGTACAAATTGTGAAATCGATTTCAAACCAACTTCCCGATGAGCTAGCCACTTGAAACTTTAAACATAGCTCGGAAATGGATAAGAATGCAATATTTTTTGCTTGTTTGTTTGTTTATCTGTTTAGTACAAATGTTGAAATCGATTTTAAAGCAACTTCCCGATGAGTTAGAGACTTGAAACTTTAAACATTGCTCAGAAATGGATGACAATGCAATATTGTTTGCTTGTTTATCTGTTTGGTACAAATGTTGAAATCGATTTTAAACCAACTTCCCGATGAGCTAGAGACTTGAAACTTTAAACATAGCTCAGAAATGGATGACAATGCAATATTGTTTGCTTGTTTGTTTGTTTATCTGTTTGGTACAAATGTTGAAATCGATTTCAAACTCACTTCCCGATGAGCTAGAGACTTGAAACTTTAAACATAGCTCAGAAATGGATGATAATGCAATATTGTTTGCTTGTTTATCTGTTTGGTACAAATGTTGAAATCGATTTCAAACTAACTTCCCGATGAGCTAGAGACTTGAAACTTTAAACATAGCTCAGAAATGGATGACAATGCAATATTCTTTGTTTGTTTATCTGTTCGGTACAAATGTTGAAATCGATTTCAAACCAACTTCCCGATGAGCTAGCGACTTGAAACTTTAAACATAGCTCAGAAATGGATGACAATGCAATATTGTTTGCTTGTTTGTTTGTTTATCTGTTTGGTACAAATGTTGAAATCGATTTCAAACCAACTTCCCGATGAGCTAGAGACTTGAAACTTTAAACATAGCTCAGAAATGGATGACAATGCCATGTTGTTTGTTTGTTTGTTTGTTTGTTCGAAGGAAATTTTGCAATTGATTTTTTCTGATTACAGCGCGGAGGCCACGGTTGATACGACCGACGACGTGGACCTGCAACTCCGGAAGTCCGCAAACAGGAGCTGGGGCGGCGAAATAAAGAGGGTCAGGGTAGGAGGGATACTTGGGAGGTGACCAGCTACCCCACCACATGGACACCTCCAAAACACCCCCCAAACCCCCCTCGACGTGTACCCGTGTATCATCTCGCCGCCGAATATCCAACCTAATCGTTGGAGTCCCTGCAGTCCGTGAATCGTCCCAAATAACGCTAATTAATTGTAGCGAATCACCCTCGCGTAAACGGAACTGCCGCGAATCACTGTCACCTGGCATTTACCCGGGAGCAACCAATTTGTGCCTAAACCCTGATCGTCCCGGCGACGGTCAGCTTTTTTACAAGCAGAAAAATAATATCCCTTCCCGCCTAGTAATCTGCACTGCGGGCAGTGCCGGTAACGACTTCAATTATTGTCATTGTTATTACTATCATTATCGTTGTTATAGCTGTTTTCATAACCGAGACTGCACGAGGCGTTTCGAACATAATAATTTTTATACACCATTTTTTCCGCGGAAAGCGACCAGGAAACTTGATGAAGCATTTTTTACGACACTCTCTTATCGCCCTAGACTGTTAAGAGGGTTCATTTTCAACTCTGAACATATCATCGATCCGTCCATTAACTGCAACACCTTACCATCGACTGAAACTTATATCAACGCTTCGAAGGGGCCAATACAATGTCACGCAGCGCAGCAACGCGTCCAATGGCAGGTGAGTGGATCCTTGATTATAACCGTTTACGAATTTCAAGATGAATTGACCATATCGTGTGAATCAAGAATCGAGAAAATAGAAAAAAAAAAAAAAAAAACGTTTCAAAGAATCTCCAGCGATGTTATTTGCACCGATGCGATGACAGTGGATACGAATGAAACAACGTCCCTAAGATGCGACAGTCTGAGAAAGGTTTTACAATCAGACGGTCCAAATCATTGAACGCTGGTTTTTGATATGATTCAGATGTTTTTCGGCCTATTTTGTTCAGCATAGAGATATTCTTTGATCAGGTGAGAAAATTTTTCAAAAAGTTATCCCCAGAGTGGATAAAAATAGATTTGTAAAAAGTAAAAATACTGCACAACGAGACACAGATGATCGTTAACAATTGCATTAGCGTGTTATAGCTGTACTCTAATGTAAGATTCGTTTAATGTTTTTCAGACAATTTGCAATAATCAGCGAGTAAAACAAATCGAAAAATATCAAAATTGAAGCAAAAATACGAGAATCTAATCATTTTGGACATTCTGATTATAAAACTCTATCTCTATGTTGTTTCATTCGTGTTCGTTATTATTTGCGCAAATAAAAATACTGTAACTTTTTGAAAAATTTTTTTTTCTCTTTGCTCAACTCTTAATTCAAACGGTCCAATTCATCCAGCCTTAATCAAAGCTATTTGTCTGAAAATCTGAAAAATTGGAGATAGCATAGGTATAATATTGACAGTATAATGTTTCACATAAATAGTAAACCATGACACGAATGACAATTTCCTTCGGACATTCAATCACTACAGAGAGACTAGAATGATGTCATGATAAGATGACATATTCTTAAAAATCGGAAAAAATTTATTGATAAGAGATTGATCCGAAGGCCTCAATATCTTGAGTGCAAATACAGCTACGATGCGGTATCATTCTATTGCACACACGACAGGCGTAAGATTAACTTCAAACAAATATTACTAACGTGTTTAACCAGTTAAATGATTGTTCAAAATGATTTTATCCGTCGTTAAGTAATTGTTATTATGGTTTAAATTGAACGCTGTACTCATTTGGTTGGAAATTAAGTCGAGAGTGAACTGTATAAGGCGACTTTTTAATTGAAATATAATTTACACGATCAGTTGAATCGAGAAAACTGAGAATCCAGCCTGCGCAATTTCACTTGTATATTACGTACGAGAGTCGTATTTCAGGATGCATGGGATGTACAGTCAGCTCAGAAACGTATCGAAATAAAAACGTGACCGGCAATAAACAAAGTTTTCTAAAGCGTAATTTAATCTTAGCGAGTTGAGAATAATTGAAAACGAACCTGTTGTCCAGAAAAAAAAATTTTAAACACTAAATTTCAACTGAAAGTACCCTGTTATTACAAGGACATCAGAGAAATAATATCATTTTTTTCACCAAAAAATCCATACAGTTGTCCAGTTTCTATAAACAACCCCTTATCTCATAAATATACTACAAATGGCCTGAGGGTGATTTTTTCAAAATCTCGTCAGTTAGTTAAAAAAAAATCTTACATGTAGAATCGTTATAATTCGCAGATGATAAACTTGTAATTTAGCAATAAATCAAGTATTGAATCCGAAAATAGTGGAAACGAATGAAACTAATATGTTGTAGAAATGAAAATAATTAGAAAGAAGCAAATTCTAGTAGCACAGGTTCGGATATCAACAATTTTAGAAGAAGTTTCATAACTAGAACGTTCAAGAAGTTCAAAATTTGGTGTCTGATTCGATTCGAATTTTATTGGGTTCATTTTGCTCTTCAAACAGATCCTTTTCACGGAATCTGACATGACAGTATACTTATAACACCCAAATCTGGTTGTCGAAGACGATCCGATTTACCATTCTTACTCAATCGATTTTCGCCCACGTTAGAGATAAAGATTTGTAAAATTTGTTTCAAACCATCACCGAAGATCTCCATGATGGATAAAATGAGCCGAAAAATATTACAAGTGATTAAATAAAAAAAAAATTAAAAAAACATAAATTCGGTTTTAACTTTCTGATTGTAAAAATTCCCCTAAAATTTTGGATATCTGACGATCAGCTCGTGTAATCCGAATTTGCTTGGATCCATTTCCATTACCCTGCAAGAGGGATACAGTTTCATTCGTGTTCGGCATCATTGGCGCCAATATCATTGCCGGAGATTTTTGAAACATTTTCATCGCCTCTCCTAACTTTCGATTCCGACGGTCCAGCCCATTCATCCTAAACCACTTGTGCGTAGAATACCAGCGAGTTATACGCGACGCCGCGACGGCTGAGTCGTTACGCGTCAAAGCAATCCCACTCTAAATTTCGTTTTCAATTTCCCGTTCGAACGTTTCGCGGCATTCGAAAGTGGCTCGTTCTTCCGGTGGCGCCAGGCGGCGACGCCCAGAAACAAGCCACCGCGACGCCCTCGCAAGTCGGAGGTTTCCATGCGATCTCTACGTTGCGGTTCGCACCTATCGCGATGTGACGGAGCCTGACTGCTGCAGGTGATGCAACTTGTAGTGCGTTAAGTGGTCAGAGGCTTGCGGGAAGCGATACCGGCGAAATCAAGCCAGTGTTCGGAATAGATTTCAGTGAATGTGCACGGTGTCTCGAATATCGTGAGCGCGTTCCTATAAGTGAAGTGTTTGTATATCGATTGCTGTGAAAACGCCTAATGCCCGGCTAGGCAGCTGCAGTCACGGTGAATTTCCTACCGTCACCGACACGTCTGTATTTTAATTTTGACCACACACCGCAGACCTTTGACCCCTGAGGATTCGTCTTCGTCCGATGCGACTTTCACCGTACCCAGGAGTTTTGCGACCCGTTTACTTTTCGACCGTAGAACCTTTCCGTCCAACCGAAATGCCGTCACGTTTCGAGTATTTTTAGACAACTTGACCGTTTATCTTGGCCAAGGTCTCTAATAGCGTTGTTTCACTCACCGATGAATTAATTCGCCACGAATCAACCGACTTTCATTGAATCATTCTACACGATCAACTACAACGTCCAGGGATCTACTCGGTTTCACGCGTTTACTCCCCCTGCCATACGTTGACAGCAGCCCTTCCTGAACTTGTCAACATATTCTTGTTGTCGTTGTTGTTATTTAACGGTTACTTCGTGTCAAATTGATCCGTCAAAGTCAGCGGACCAAGTCTGGTTCATGAGCTGGTTTCAAGGACTCGTCGGTCACTTCCAAACAACGAATCGTTAGTTACTTGGAACGAAAATTAGGAGAAGATAGGATTGAGGGTTGCTGCATTTACTCGTGTAATTGCTTGCAACCGTACTCTCACGTTTACCGAAATGGTTTGAGAAATAACAATTCGTTTCACGTACCCGTAACAGTATTATTAAGAACACCGAAAAAGGTATTTTTTATCTGATTACCCATATCTTAAATCAATTGATAAGTTACATATAGTGACCGTCTTACCGCGGCATATACCTAATACAGGCTGCAGATTTAATCTGCGATCTTTAATTGAACTTATTGACTGATATTTGAGTAGTATACTTCGGATGTATAAACATATTAATTATTGACCATGACTTAACACAGGCTGCAGATTTAATCTGCGATATTTAATTGAACTTAGTGACTGATGTTTGATCGGTATGTTTCGGATATATACGTGTATTAGTTATTGACCATGAAACGAATGAATAGTTTTAGACAAGAGTAATAGTTATCGGGTAATTTTCGGAGGAACGCGTTATACGGTCGTTGTTCCTCTTCGTGCGAATTTATCCTTGTAGTGTACATTAAAAAATGACGACGAATCGCTGTTATTCGGATTATCTCGTGACCAGCTGATTCACGTAGGTCCAGCTATGTACTCGTCACGAGTATTCGGGAAGTGGATTCCGCGTGTAAAATATGAGGTTTGACAGTCAAATGTAAAATAAGCGGACGCTTTAGTCAGTTTTTACCGACCGAGTAAAACTTCACTTATTTTCGTTGTCGTCAGTTATTATGATCTGTGGAGTCCACGCATCACTGACGTAAAAAATAAACAAGAATACATTTCATGGCATTATTATTGCGTACTATGAAAATTATCGTACGACATTGAGTGTAGAATTACACTAGATACTAAAAATTTTTACGGTCAACAATGCATAGCCTCTAATACTAGACAAACTAAATGAGACAAGTCGATAAATACCGACTATTGTACAGCATCCTCGGCCGATCGCATTATTTTTACTTATTATTTTTTTCGGGCGTCACCTGCATTGTCAAACAGAAACGTTTCGTACTAATCTCAGGCGGGTGAAAACAAATATGGTAATGTAACGCCGTGACAAATCAGGCGTGTTGCTGACGCGAACCGCTTCTTTCACTGACGATGTGGTACAAGCGTTGTATTCGTCGTTGTTTGTAACGTTTCTCGCCATCGATTTTACGCTAAATTATGCGTTCGAAATTTGCAGGTTAGGGAATTCTCACGGCCGACAGTCGACTGGGAGCGTAATATACACACGCCATTGTACACCGTGAGCGAGAAATGTGGTACCGACGGCTTTATACCGGGTGTAAAAACTCTTCTGCCACGGTACAGACACCGGTGCGAATCAATATTTTTGTACCGAAGTGTTCCTTCCTTACGGAGACCTTCTTACTGACGATAAGACGACCGCGTGGCTACGTCAAAATTATTGTGCGGGACGGTAATCTTGACATTCACTGAATAGGTGGTTCATCTGCCAATGACCTTCATGGGCCGACCTACGAACTTCAGGCTCGCAGGAAACCTTATTAAATAAAAAAAACTTTTGTCCTTTATTTCAATTATTGAGTAATTGGGAAACTACTGGACCGATCAAATCCGAAATCTAGTCATTTCTATGTTAAGAGAGTTGAGCCGATTAAAATCTGTTGATTCATTATCGAGGTATCGTTGGATAAAAATTCATAACGCACACATCCAACGTCCATTCGGACGTGCGGAAAAAGCAGTAACTTTTTTGAATTAATTTTAAATGGATGGTTTTCAGGGGTAGTAAATGCACTTTGCATGTATATTCTGTCATTTTTATGGTAATGTAACCATTTTCTACCGTCTGGTTGTCTATTCGTCGTAAACCGAAGAAAGTTTTTTTTTTCCCTAGATTCTTTTACGATAAAGTTGCAAATTTCAACCTCGTCATTGAAAACTATAGAGGGTAATTCTATGGATTTTAAAACGTCGAGACCTGCAGTGAAATCTTTTTGTGTCTGGGATGATCATAATAACTTTACTCATTCAGGATGAATATCTAACGATTGAATGGTCCGTCGTCTGCTAGAATGTAATGCGCATGCGCTAAAATTCAAGCGCAGTTGTTTGCCAGGCTGACCAACCGTCGTGAACGTAACCTCAAAAATTTTGACATTTGTCGCTGGCAGATGTGTTCAACACCGACAGTTGTTAAAATTTTTGAGGTTACGTACATCGCGACGACTGTTGTCTAAATTTATGACGATTGGTCGACCTGTTAAACAACTGCTTGAATCGTACCATAAACATGCGTATTAAATTTCAGCAGAAGTCGAACCATTCAGTTGTTAGAAATTCACCCTGTATGTATACTCCTTTATTCTTTGAGAATAGAGGAGCGAAAAGTTTGCTTCGCCAAACGAATTTTCAACTTCAAGTCCAAATGCATTTCCAATTAATTATTGATTATTTTTATAAATTATTGTCCAACGCTTTGAATCAGGAGTTTTCGATGAAGGTTCCCAACGCAAATGATGTTTCGCTGGCATCTTGCCAACCGAAGTTACATCTAATATACTAGCAGCGTGTGAGATGTTACTTCGGTTACCTTTCAGTCGGCGCAACATCGTTTGCATTGGAACCCTTCGTCGAAAACTTCCGGGATGATATTCCGGATCGTTCGATCGAATTTTTGATAAAGTCTATATCACGATGATGATGGTAACAAACAATGACATCTTACTCCGTCGGTAAAGACTGACTATAGCATCCTCTTAACCACAATTTTCCATTCAGCGAAATGCCGAAACAGGGGTCTTTTAATTCTCACCCAGAAGTTTGTCGCAAGAATTTCGTTGAAACTGGCTTCTCCTATTGCGCCACGTGATCGCGTTCTCAGTCAACTGGATTCCACTTCGTGCTGAAGGAAATAAATAAAATATAAATCTCAGGAGGGCTGCTCTCAATTTTTTATAGAGATGATTTAGGTCAACGTCGGATTATATAACCTTTGATTACTCGTATGGTACATAAATAATAGAAAACCAACTCATGTCTGCAATGTAAACGTTGCTCTGCGCTATCACACTGTATGCTAAAATTATTCCTGGATCGTGGTGAAATTTGCGAAGATTATGAAATAGGAGGATTGCAATATCGAATTCCTAAAACTGCAGAAATCGATTCTGTATTTTGATTTTCCATACTTTACACGTTTTAACGTTTTCATAAAGTGAACTCTCGCGTTTTTGAACATCCGATATTGTAATCCTTATATTTTAAGACCAATTTTTTTTTATTTTTACCCCCAAACTATATTTTTTTATACATTGATATTGTAGACATGGGAAACACCTCGTTTCGTAAAACTGCCGTTCAGTTTCGTTTGAACACATCTCTTCTTACTGTCTCAAACCAGCTATAACAGGTTTTATTTTAATGGTTGTAATCATGTGAATTTGAAATTACAGATGTAAATTTGCCGATGACAGATTTGAATTGAAACTTTAGAGAACTCTATTCTGAATCAGTACAATCGTATAAAAATGACTCGGTTCGCATGCGCTGGTAAAGGTTGTTAATTTCAATTTAAACATGTCTACGCGTAGGATGAACGATGCAGAGTGAAACGACGATCGTATATTTGGACGAAGCTGTAACCTGGGCCCATCGTTATAACGGCAACGTCAGAGCATAATAATAACTCAAGTAAAATAAATCAAGTAAAAATAAACTGTGCCGGAATCATGGATTTTACCAGACACCATTCCTCATCGATAACGCGAAAACCGGTCGACTGAGATGAATCCGTTATCGCGTGTGCAATGATCTCTCATCAGAGAACTCACCGGAGACTATGTAATGCCGGGTTGAACCCCGTCTTCACGGGTAGAGTGCTGCGCGGAAGAGGTTGGCTCTGAAGAAAACGGTAGCTTAGGGTAGCGATGAGTGGAGAGACTGATACCTTGGAACTCGAGGTTTTCGAGGTTGGTACAAAATGACACCGAGTCAAGATTGATGACTGCATTGTCAAGACCATGCGACCTTTTGCTTCCCCCTCGATAGGCTGCTTCAAACTAAGGAAATTCCTATCATTTTTCCACCAAACGCTGATACTTCTGGCCGGACGATAAAACGGGGTATCTTTGAAAATTGAAACCTCGGTTCAGATTGTCTCTGAGGTAATTTCGACCTTGATCGAACGAGGCGTGTTCGAAAGATGCACTTGTTTCCAGTACAGAGAATTGTCACAACGTTGAAAGGAAATCCATGTGGTTTTTCTGTTCGTCCGATAATTTACTGGATTGTTTATTATGCGTGGTGTCATACAATCGTTTTTGAATGACATCATATCTGTAATAGACTTTTCAGTCAACTTTTGCAGAACGATACTGAAAAATCATTCTGCTTCGATCGGTTGTAACATTAACGTTTTTGGGGTCACATCATGGACAAAAGTTCCCTTTGAATTCATCCCCGACACTTTTTTCCTCGCCGAACGTTGGTTAGGGTGAAAGAATGGCGTATAAATTTTATGTTTCACCTGAGTGGTAAATTAAGACGGTTGATTGGTCAGCAATCGATACTTGATATAAATTTTATTGTGAGATATTCGTAAATCAAGTACTTGTCGAATTACTGTATTTGTAAACTAGAAAAATAGACACAAAAATCGGACATACTGGAATTATCAGTAGAAGTTTAGATATCGATGCTTCGTTCCAAATCGGTTCAAAATTGTTCAACATGTAGCGTTATAATAGATTCGTCTAATTTGCACTCTACAATGGCTCGTTTTTTATTGAAAAGAATATTTTGCTCAAAGTCATAGTAAACATTTTATTTTTACCGTAAATCCATATCGATATGGATACATTTCATTTTGATGAACTAATTGCTTGATTTATTCACACATAAATACACGGCACATCGTAAACTCAGTCAACATATGGAGAATTCATTCACGAATGAAATGATCTAATCAAAATTTGACAAGCGACATAAATTTTTCAGTGAAAAATTATCAAATAATTTTATCTTTCTCTGATGTTATTAACGTAATGAAGCATTTCAATTTAAAGTTCAGATGTTAAAAATTATTTTTCACGTCACGGGGATTCTTATTTAGTTATAATTATATCTAAATAGATGTACGTTGATCAGTTTCATTGGCACTTTGTACATTTTTGTTCTATCACGGTTTTGTTTCACTGCTTTTTCGACCTCACCCCAAGTCTCATACATCCTTAACACCGCGATAATGGTCAAGGGATTAATTCCCAGAAAATTGAGTTCTGGACTAGCTTGAATTAGTTGTGATATTCAGTAGGTCAGTATTTAGTTACGTCGGGTCAAGTAAAGTTGAAACTTGACGTTCTTCAGAAAACTTTTTTGCATCAAACTTTGTCTCATAAAAATTTGAATTCATTCCACAGCTGTTGTCGTAGTAAAGAAAATGAAATTTGTCTGACAATTTGCAATCTTGAAGACACCCGAGATTTGTTTGTATCCGCGAATCTTATTTCTGAAAATGCTGAACTTCACGAAGTTCTGTGAAGCGAAGCACGTAATCATTGGCTAATTGTTTATCCGCATCATTATCATTTTATCACTTATATATAGTTATACCAAAGCCACTACGAACTGCACAAACCTGTTACTCAGAAAATACTCCAAATCTTGCATGCTTTACTAGAAACGAATACGTCGTCTTTAAATTGGGTCACTGGATCGTTTTGTTGCGTATCATTTTCTTCTCTTCCGAATCGAATACATTTTTCTAAATCAACGAACTGCAAAAGTATAGTCTCAACTTCCATGAGGCTGCAAAGTTCTTAGCGTAGATGCAACGATGCAATTTATTCGAAAAATTCGATACTTCGTAACTGGGGGTCATTTGAAATTTAGCAAAAAATAAAATCGCCGTAAAGGAGGAGGTACATAGTTTGTAATATTTTTCAAAATTATTCCAATGTCACGAAATTAGGATTTTTTTTTCTCAAGTCTCGTTACATCAACGTTAGAAGTAATTCAGCGGAGAGGCCTCCAGTTTCATCTCTTTTTGACTTCTCAAACCTTCACGGGTTATACGATGAAAATTGTGCGATATTGCTCATTGACCAGCTTTTGTAAATACGTGATTAATATTCTGCCGAAGATCAAAGCGACGTGAAAATATTTCAGCAGTTTTCAAAATTTACGTCGATGTCGAAATTACAACCACGATTCTAAAACTATACCTACTCTTGAACATTTTTCTATGATCTCTATAATTCCAAGTCAAAGTTCAATTTCACTTAAAATTGTTCAACAAATATTATCCTTAACTTAATGGAGTCGGTTTATGCTCACGTGGTCATTGAAAAAGCACAAATTTAATTGTCGCAGCGTTGTACCTAATTTATTGAAGCAATATAATCGTTGGCATACACGGTTGAGAAATGTATTTCTGAATATATCGTAAATTTATAAAGTTCTGTAACAATTCTCTTACTTAATTTCGATAATTTGAACGTCGATTTTCACACTTTTTATATTTCACTTCCCTGTGGAATTTTAAAACTGTCAATTACGAAACTTGACCCAAAATACTTGAAGCGCATCGCGAAACTGTTTTGTTAACCGGAAAGACGCTTCAGTATTAATAATCGGATCTTTTCACAGTTCTGATAATAATCGTGCCAGAAAAGAATTGGCAGAATTATGCAACGGCCCAATCAAAAGCGATGCAGTATTTTTAACCGCTGCGATTTCCCCCAATGTTGTACTAATTTTTATCGGAAATAAGCAGCTTTCGTAACACAATCGTAACGATAAGTTTACGAAATGTTTACTATCGGCATAGAAAAAATTTAAGCAGCAATAGAGAGGGAAGAGGAGGTCGTAGGTATATAATTAATTATTGGGGCTTTGATTGAAGTAGAGAAATCGTAGCCGGATTTCCGCAAGCTCGGGTACAATATCCTCAACATTTTGAGCAGCGTTTGCATATATTTTGACGTATCAAAGGCATGACATGCTATTCCAAAATATAAAATTTATTTTCTCCGAAATCAGGTTGGCAACACATCACACGCTTAGTATTACTGAATTAAAAAACGGGCAAATACACCAAGGATTTGACGATTCGCACCTACGATACTTGGAATTATTTATAGTTCAAAGAACATTTTCGGTTAAGGCTGAAATGCATTTAAGCACTCCTGATGTTGAAAGTATTTTTTATTGCTACGTGGAGATGATCCTAAGTATTTCTTCCATACCCTTGCACTTACAATTATCGAATTGTTAATGTTTTTCCACGAAATGAAAATCATAGAAAAATGTTTTAATTTAAACCTCCTTCATAGAGAATCAATTTTTAGTTGTTTGAAATAACTTTAATGGCAGCAAGTAGTTATACGAAGATGTTAAGCTTCATATCTTTTCTATTTTGGGAATCTGGCTTTTATCACCAATATCGAAATTTATGTTTTTAAAACACAACGTGCAGAAAATAAATCTTAAATGTGTAATCTGCATAATATATTACGTTCACGAAAAAATATTCATTACTATTATCTTAATTTCGATAATTCAAAGTCAAAGCGAATAACAGAAACGCTTTGCATAACCTTGCAATCACCAACATTAGAAGTACGTAAGAGAAATTTTGTTTTGACCGTAAATATTATCTGAGCTACAAAGGATTTCAATTACTTCTAATTCTCGCGTAAGGTTCGAATCGCCAATTTTTTAATTAACATTGAACGAAATATAGAGTCGCCAACCTGATTTCGGAAGAAATAAATCGATACTTGTGATCTCGTCTTTTCTGGTCAAAATTTAAGATCGCGTCTTTTCTAGTAACATTTTGAGATCAAGTTTTTTGATATCGTATTACAATGTAGTATAATATGCCTGTGATACGTTCACGTGTGACGGTCGAGGGATTGACTACACTTGACGTCCAGTGTTGAACCACTCATGAAATCGTCTTACATCCTGTAAAATTTTGCAAAATTATCTGATATCGTTGAAATCTTTGAAATGATATGATATTCATAAAATCCGTCGGAATCTCTGAAGTATTATTGAAATCATGAGCTAAAAATATCTGAAATCTCTGAAATCATTTGAAATCCTTCAAAATTCTTTGGAATCCGGTGAAATTCCTGTGACGTGTTATCGAATCCTATAAAATTTTCTTCATATCCAGCGATATCGTCTGAAATCTATCAAATACTACGAAACCATTTAAAATTCCATATCTTTTGAAATCTCGTGAAATGTTGTAGAATCACTCGAAACATCTGAAATCGTACGAGATCACGTAAATTACTTGCAAATCGTTGTAGTATCGAAATTTGGTGCGGATACAAAGTGACGATTGGCTCAGTCCCTCCTCGTTGACGGGTGTACACCAGGGTATGAAACCGCGGTTATAATGTTCCGAAAGCATCCTTTCAACCTAGACAACGTCGGGCGTCTCGGACAGCCGACGAGGCCAGTTATCACATCGTTCCACGAATCGCATTATTCTTTGTGTCGTTCTTGCTTCCCTCGCCGAAGGTGAGGGATGTCAGTGTCGGTGACTGCGGTGACGCGAAAACGGGCAACGACGTCGGGACGCCGGATCCTGACGATGAACGGGGCTGCGAACGGAGGAAGAAGAGGAAACGGCGACGAACGAAGGGTAAACAGCAGACGCCGACGCCCCACATTATAGTGAATCTCCCCTCGTCGTCCGACGAGGTCGAACCAGCCGGTGAATGTTCAAAGAGAGATAGCTCGAGCAGTCTGGGAGGCACGAAGCACACATCCTTAAGAGAGTCTCTCCTTACTGTTCTCGGGAAGCTCGCCGTGTGGAGAGGAACGGCCAGGTATCGCCAAACGCCAACGTCTTCCACGGTGCCTCCGAATACGCCGCCTGCCACCGAGTGCATCGGCCGAAGTTCCGCATTTTTTTCCAGCGGTGAGTCAGTCAGCCGTTGAGGGGGTGCCCTGGTCGATTTCGACGTTGACGCTTACGTCTCGTAAATATCGAAGCCTTCACCGCCCCGTTATGGACATTGCACTGAGAAAAATTTCAGGTTACAGTGATTAGAAAAATTCGGTTGAACAGATGTCGGTAAAAAAAACTGTTTCAATATCGTTGGAATTAACCAATTATTATTTTACACCCAGAACTATAGTTTTCTATCGTGGTAAAAATTGAAAATAGTTAAGGACTGAGCGGTAACCGGAACGAAAAATTTCTCTCAGTGTACGTACAATTTCATTCGACGTAGAAATAAAGAAATGGCAGGAATTCTACAAAATCGCAACAGTAAATGCCGTTTGCATGTATGTAGAATGGGGTGGTCGAGTCCTTTTTCGTCTTTGAGATACGTGAACTTTGGTATTTAAAGACATATATACGTCATCGTCGAAATCGACCAGGGCACCACCTTAATAATCAGGAACAGTCGATAACCGGTTGTCGGAAAACACACACCGTATGATTCGCGCTCTATATGTGCAACTTCCGTTTTACCACATCCGGTATACTTTGTACAGTAAACATGACGACGACGCTCTTTAGTTATCAATACCTAGTGCAGGCCAAGGTTGGGAATTGTCAAAGTTCAGACAGACCAATACACCGAACGGTCAATGCACAAAATAGGCTTAAGATTCTGAATGGTCTAAACTCCGAACGTTGCCAACTTCCACGTATTCGATAAACGCTTGAGCACATGTCACCTGAAGGCTAATGTATCGTTCGTTGTTTTAAACATTCGGAATTTCGATTGACACCGGCGTTTTTCCTCATACGACATCTGTGTGATTAGTCTTTCTTTTTTGCACTGTCTGTTTTGCGAAAGATGCGCAATTCCTTCAAATATTGCCAATCTTTGACCAGAATAAACCAAACGCCTCAAGAATTTCTGCTGGGTCGTAATCAAGAACATGTAAGATCCTATATATGTATGCAAGAAACCACGCCGTACCTTCATTCCATACAGATAAGCTTCATTGAATGATTGTGGATTGGATGAAGTTGATGGTGAATGAAAGAGCGTTACAAGCGATAAAATCGAACAGTAAGACAAAAATTCGGAACCATGTACAGTAGGGTGTTTGACAATTGAAAAATTTTCAATTTTTCTACGGGTGCATGGAATAAGTGCTTGCTTTTCGTCTAACGAGAAGTCTCTAAAAAACTGAGCGTTGTAGCACTAGTTTTAGGATGTGCGAAAACGATTTTTCTAGAAAAGCGAAAACTCGATCTTTGCACCCCTTTAACGCGTCTTATCTCTTTTATGTATTACAAAAAAATGCATCATGGCCCAAGATTATCGAAAGCGCATTACAGAGAATTTCCTATACACAAGGGTCGCAAAAAATATTTACATTTGTATTTTTATAGTATTATCTATTTTATATTTTACAAAAAAATGTATTATGGCACATTCTGTATGCGCTTTCGATAATCTTGGGCCATGATGCATTTTTTTGTAATACATAGAAGAGACGATACGTGTTAAAGGTGTGCTCGCATCGATTTTTCACTTTTGTAGAAAAATCGTTTCACGCACCCTAGAACTAGCGCTACAATGCTCATTTTTTTTTATGCTTCTTTTTAGACCAGAAGCAAGCATTTTTTGCACGCACCCGTCGGAAAATCGAACATTTTTTGAATGCGAAGCACCCTGATGTACAGCTAAAGAACTTTCATGGTATTACTTAAATTAAATGTCACATAGCCTGTAATTATAATTATGTAGATATTAATTATAATGATACGCTCCGTGCTTTGGTGTATTATAGCGGAGCAATATAATTTTACGATATCCATTTCCACGAATCTAACAACGCTACGTGGCCCTTGAGTGTCCTTCCTGCATATTTCATGACACTGTCTTTGTTATAAGAAGTGCCTCTAAGTCAGTGCCACGAAAGCTTTCCTTTGCCCATGTTATTTATTCAATCCTTTACTATGTATACTGATACTGACTGAACGACAATGCTCTGAAATTACATATAAGTTACAGCTAATACTTTCAATTTTTTTGTATATATTCCTTCACAGCCAATATTTATTCCCGCGCGTATGTTCACTATTTATTATCTCGTGGGTGCTGTAATAAACCGAAATATTAAATGCACCGAAACTTGAGTTATACGATTTTCAAAGCGATTTGGCAATATTGACGTATAAGTGGGAATAACGTTAAAGTGAAACACCTAAATAGTTCAAACCTTCACGATTGGAAGGTGAAAATGTTCTGATTTACAGTGGGTATCATCTTGTCGATTCAACGATCGCTAGCGAAATGGACAAATATTATTTATTAGAGCATTGCACCGTAGCGCGCGCTAAGTTAACCCTTTGAGGACACACGGGGTCATTCTGACCCATACCTTTACCTTATAAATTAATAATTCTTCAAACATTTTTCTTTTCCTAGTTTAAAAAAAATTTTATCTATGAGTGACTAAAAATGGGACTAGGTCATTTTGACCCAGAGTATTCTCTATGACCGAAAAAATAGGCCTGTTCTCGAAGGGTGAATACGTAGTGTTTAAGTGCAAAAAAACGTATAAACGAGAAACGTTGAAATAAAAAATTTTCACATGGCTTATAGACAAAAATTTTCAGGATCAAAAAAATTTAACGTATAAATGAGAAAAACGTTAAAATGCGAAACGTATAACTGAGGTTTCACTGTAATCAACTTGTCTTCTTTTTTCTTATTTTTTATTTTTGAGGGCTAAAACGTGCTTCCTATGCGACTTTAGAATTTTTTCTTCATCCGACGTTTTCTTCGGTGGTTAATGTATAAGACACTCCTTTTACTAAAGATCTTGCTTGAAAAATGTATATTATTTCTGCCGAAAACAAATTTAACAATCATCCCGAGTCTCGGTTAAAAAAGCCTCAATTCAAAAATGCAGGATATTATAATGTAGGCAATGTGTATAGGGCAAGTAAGATGATATTTAATAGAAATAAAAGTCGCAGGTTTTGCGTGCGCTGTATGAGTTGTAACTTTAAAGAGTCTTTAATATAATTTCAACATGACAAGTTTAAAACGAATACGATGAGACAATCAATGCAAAGATATTTTCAGGAATGTTTTTTATGCATTCAATACGGCGAAAGCACTCTTGCCGATTGAAATGCAACAGCAACGAAATGTGAAAATACCTCATTCCGTGAAACTTTGTGTTGAAAAATATGACGCATCCTTTGATTAAGGATTCAGGACGATCAGTGTGGGTCAAAATTGGACCTTGACGTATCTGATTTTGATTAAAGTATCAGGAAATGAGCTAATACACCGCCATCGTAGCTTGTGTAAAGAAATGAAACTATTTTCCGAAACAGCCTTGCCAGCCAAAAATTCGATTTTTGCTGCCATATTTCTAGACTGGAACGAGCTGTAGGATTTATTGATTTGTATCGTTTTGAACTGATGACTTAGGCTCACGAGAATTTGAGATGATAAAGTTCTTTGAACAACTCTGCATTTCACTCAAATTTCAAAACTTCAAACCTAAAGCGTAAGAATTATATTATATAAGTGTTTGAGAGGTAGTTGCAACAAAATATCGGAATACGATAATTGAATAACAAATTGTTTATACGATACAATAGAAACTAACTTCAGGCACTGTTTAAAGTTTACTGTCCAGGCTTTGAGAGATTCCAAACTTACCGTTAGACCCGACGTAATAAATTCTCGTGGGTGACTGACCACGAATAACAGAGAATTTCTCAATAAAATCGAATTTCATTCAGCGTATAGTTCAATAAATTGAGCAGACAATGGCAGAATTGAATTGCAATTTTCTTGTTCACATCTTTCAATCGTATGAAAATTCTAGAGGTTACTGTTGAGACTTCATAATTGAATAAAATAGAAATTGTCGTATATTCCACAATTTTTAAAGCATCTGTGAAAAAGTAAACAAATTTATAGAATAGATGCTTATGCAATAAAAACTGACGAATTTCATATCTTATTTACATTTTTTATCCCTATACTAAGTACAATGTACATGCTGACAATTAAATGCACGATAAAAGGATTGATCTTGATCTAATTGGAATTGAAATGAAAACGACAGGTTTGAGATGTACTGTGATTTTCCAACTGTATAATGTGCTTACCGGTATCTAAGTTGCGTTTCTCAATGTTTCAGAGACGGAGAGGCGAATTCGCGCGAACAATCGGGAGTACAACTCACAATTCCACTACGCGGTAAGAATTTACCGAATTCCCTACAAATATTCATTTCCTGAAAATTTCGATCGTAGTGTCGGAGTATTGGAGAACTAAAATTTAACTCTAAAATCAATGTACCCGAAATTTCGATCCATCGAGCTTGATCTTCAGAAAAATAATCGCAACTTTATTTTCGACAGAACAACTACATTAAGACGTCCAAGTATTCGGTTCTGACATTTCTCCCGCTGAATCTATTAGAGCAGTTCCAGCGACTAGCTAATTTTTACTTCCTGTGCTTGCTGGTGCTTCAAGTGATTCCTGCTATATCTTCACTTACCCCTATCACCACAGCCATACCATTGATTGGAGTGCTTATGCTCACCGCTGTGAAGGATGCCTACGATGACTTTGTGAGTATTAATTTATACATTGTATAAGAAAAAAGTGTTAAATATGGAATAGGATCTAGTTCGCACGAAAGGTTTCCTGCCTTCTCAAAATAATATCATCTGTAATGTATCCTGAACGCTTAATGAATCGTTACGGTTTATTCTCTCGCAGCAACGTCATACTAGTGATTCACAAGTCAATAACAGGCGGTCACAAGCTTTGAGGGACAGAAGCTTACGAGAAGAGAAATGGGCCCAGGTCCAGGTCGGGGACGTAATTAGGATGGAAAACGATCAATTTGTTGCTGCAGATGTCCTACTGCTATCGACCAGTGAACCAAACGGCCTGTGTTACATAGAGACTGCAGAATTAGATGGGTTAGTTGCGTAAATGTTCAACTTTTGAGTAACTAAGTTATTGGCCGGTCAAGCGTTTGCACACAGTTTGATGATTATAAGTAGTAAAATGTATTTCGGTTAACGTTTTTCGTTGAAACACTGTTTTATTACTTCCGATATCGTTTGCCTAGAGAAACAAACCTGAAGTGCCGGCAGTGCTTAATAGAAACTGCTGAAATGATGGACAACAACGACTTAATTGGCCAGTTTGATGGTGAGATTGTATGCGAAACTCCGAACAATCTGCTGAATAAGTTTGAGGGCACCCTTCTGTGGCGAGGAAAAAGGTATGGTGATTGGATTTTTTTAACCGAGATGTCTACTTTCAAAACTAAAAAATTGCCATACTTGAATCCATCGCAGATCATATCAAAGATGCAAACCGTTTCTGACATTTGTGACAATCTAATTGTAATCAAAATACATGTTAAGCTAATTTAGTCCTAGAGTTCTGATAAACTTCGATAGAATATTCTCTTTGGAAGGAATCAAGTGAATGAATTGAAAAACAAACGCTGCTAAATCACACATGACTATTTTTTCTTTTATTATTATTCTTTATTTGTCAAGACACACCGCTTAAAGGACACCATGCAGGATGAAATCATATTAGGGACAAACACATTGGTGCAGGCCAAATTTTCGAATGATCAAAGTTGAGACAGACCATTACATGGATTGATCAGCATTTCGAATAGGGAGAAATTCCATTTTTTAAAACAATCGTTACATCATCTGCATTCGATACGATCTTGACCCTAAAAAAGCATTTTATAGAAAATTAAATTCTCCACAAAAGTATCGTTTGAAATTTTTTACCTAAGCCAATAGTTTAGCGTCTAAGGGCGCTTAAAGATAATCTTTAACACAATATTAACTCTTGAGGTTTATAACTTTCAAATCGTTTGAGTTGCCAGTTTTGCTAAATAGACACTTTTGTAGAGAATGTAACTCTCTATAAATTGCTTGCAGGACCAAGTTCGACTCATCTAATGCAATTGAGTGCTAACAATTTAAAAAATAAATGACATCTTCCTTATGTTATTTAAATGGAAAAACAGAAGATTTAAAAAATGTCCTGCATGGATTTTTTTTTCGCTATGTGCAACAGGTTTTTAAGTGGGATCGAAAAGAAATGTTATTTTCAAACGAAACATTATTACATGTTGAACATTCAGACCTGTGATTTATCGATTTTAAGTCTTACAAAAAGAAGCCAAAAATTATTTAGCTTAAGATATAACTTATTTTTCGTATCAATGAAATAATGAAAATATTGTTAAACAAAGATTTTTGCTTCTAGATACTCACTGGACAATGACAAAGTGATCCTAAGGGGTTGCGTATTGCGTAACACTCAGTGGTGTTACGGGGTTGTAATCTTTGCTGGCAAAGATACAAAACTCATGCAGAACTCAGGGAAGACCAAGTTCAAGAGAACCTCGATAGATAGACTGTTGAATCTTCTGATCATTGGAATAGTGTTTTTTTTGTTATCACTGTGTCTGTTTTGTATGATTGGTTGTGGAATATGGGAAAGCCTAGTTGGACGCCATTTTCAAGTTTACTTGCCTTGGGACTCCCTTGTGCCCAGTGAGCCCTTGGGTGGTGCAACAGTAATAGCGTTGCTGGTCTTCTTCTCATACGCAATAGTCTTGAACACAGTGGTACCCATCAGCTTATACGTTAGTGTTGAAGTGATTAGATTTGTTCAATCGTTCTTAATTAATTGGGATGAAGAAATGTACTACGAGCCAA
This sequence comes from Neodiprion pinetum, assembly GCF_021155775.2. Lineage (NCBI taxonomy): Eukaryota > Metazoa > Arthropoda > Insecta > Hymenoptera > Diprionidae > Neodiprion > Neodiprion pinetum. The sequence goes on from NC_060234.1 coordinate 19,789,292, forward strand.
CAAATACGCACGCCAAAGCTAGGACCACAACACTAAATGAAGAGCTTGGTCAGATAGAATATATATTTTCAGACAAAACGGGTACGTTGACGCAAAACATAATGACTTTTAACAAGTGTTCAGTGGCCGGCAAGTGCTATGGGGATATTGTGGACGAGACAACCGGAGAAATTATCGAGCTGAGTGAAGTGAGTTATTTTTCTCTTTTCACCTTTTGTATAAGTCGCAGTTTCGCATCATTCCATTAGTTGATAGACCCTTTGCTTACGTTCGCATTTTCGTTGCTTTTGAATATTTTCCCTCGTTGTACAGTTCAGAATAAAAACAAACATGTTTCATAGGTACGAAAATAATATTAAACTTTTACATAATTTTTCTAGTATGATTCTGATTGGTAGAAAAACGTATACCCTTTTTTGACAGTTTTCATGCTAGAAAGCTATTATTGAAGATATAAGTTGATGCAGAAGAATTTAATGCTTTGTGAAGGTCCTAATTTGATCGGTGTACAAGAAATAAAAATATAAAAATTTAATGATGGCAATAGGATTATTTCAAAACTGCAGACAATATTTAGACAATCTAAATGTTGTTAACAGCTGTACACAATCTTAATTATATGAAATAACTATGCCAATTCATTCAGAATCACTTTGGTGATGATTTAATTCTTTCAAATTGGCACTATGTACAAATCGAGCTGAATGTCAGCAAAGTTTTCAAGTCAAAGCTACTTTTACACACTTGCATCACAGAGAATTCGAAACTGTTCGGTATTGCATGGCAATAAGGCTAGTATCATGTCTACACTAAACATACACGAGGCATTTCATGTACGGAGAATCAGTAGAGTCCTGGACGTTTTGTAAAAAAAATTCAAGTCGTTAGTCTTTAAGAAGGGACCTACCGTCTGGATAATTGAAAACAAATATCTAAGATCCAACTGATTTTTCCACCATGGAATAGCCAGCATATAATATATAAACATGCACATATCTTGGTAGTTTCATTGAAGAACTCGGCACTAAAAGAGCTCTTGCTTACCTTCAAAGTATAATTTCAAATGTTTTAAATCCAATCAAATAATAGCTTACAATCATTGGAACAGCATTCAAGACCAGCGTTCCAATCAAATAACCATAACCAAAGAAAAAAACGATTACTGTGTTGATATTATTACTAGTATATGTGAGATGGAGTAAATTAGAGTTTTTCTAGAAGTATTTTTGCTGCCGAGGTCTCCAATCGACTTTGCATTTTGTGCATATTATTTAGCATGTGTGTGCTGCATATAGACAGATAGAGCTGTGCAGACTCCAAGAATGCAATGGAACAATGGACAAGAACTCGTTCGGCCAATTTATTCGCCTCTTAATGGCGTTAACGCACGACTTCTGGATCAAGCTGACAGAATATCAAGCACAACCCCGGAACCCGTTATCAACGGTCAACCTAGAACTGCACCTTCTACTTCAGTATGCATGCTTATGTCAAATATAGTAGCTATGTATATGCAACACCCTTACGAAAAATTGCTACTGATTTAATTACTGTCATGGAATATGAGGGTTCATAAAATATACTTAATACGTCAACACTATTGATTGTAACAATTAATGAAGCATCAGCGAACTCTATAAAGTCTAATAATGCAGACTGCACGGTAATGGAACTATCAATACTAACTAATACTCAGGGCTGGGTAATATTTGAAATTTTTTCTTTTTAATTATGTATTTAAAATGTAAAACACCATTTTGCATTTCTCATTTCACATAGATTCGAACCTACATTTTATATTTTTTACTTTAAATGAAAAATGTATTTCAAATGTATGCATGGAGCTACTTGTCAAATGTCTCTGTTTAAATGGATTTTGCATTTTTTCCAAAATGCCATGACCAAGATTCCAAAATTATTCTTTCCATTTGAAATTCATTATATTAGAATTTTCAGGCCTTCATTTAATTTTATCGTAATGAGAGTGTATTTATCAATGCAGCAAACTTTTTGCTCAAATGAAACAGTGATTTTACAAATATCTCGACGGAATCGCGCGCCAAAATCTAGCACGTCTAGCTGTAGTTTCTATACAGAGATATTAAAGCGTTTTGAATAATATTTCGCAAATAAATAGCGTGTAATCGAGCGCTTGTTATGTCTTTACAATAACTACAACTAGCTAGATCTAGCAAGAATCTTCAAAACTTCACTTTCCATATTCTCTTTTAAATACATTTATGAAAGCTTTTTACCCAGCCTTGCTGATATCTTTTCAGAGGCAATATAGTTATATATTATCCATATTATGATTAACATTGATAGAATTGAAAAAAAAATGAAATATCTATCGAAATTTATTTACTAATAGTTACTTCATTACCGTTACATACTTCTTCGATTACGCAGTAGCAATTTCCCGTAAAGATATGATTTTTCATCTGTCCTGTGACAAATCAGTACAACATCAATCCTGACATATTTTCATATGTAATAATTCGTACCGTGCTTCTCTTTCTCCCTTCGTTTTTCCTAGAACTGTAATATTTGTCCATTAATCATTCGCCTGGTTTTGTGATATCTTTTACTTGTCCGAGCGTATGTTGAAATGCTTTAGTGGTGTATGTTATTTGTTTGTTATTGTCCTCACCTGACATAGGTACGTAAGTTTCAGGCTTATTCTTATCTTTCTAAAATTACAGCACGTACATTTTCAAAACTGTATTAGTACGTTTACCGAAAGTAATTTTCTCAAATGAGCCTTATCAGGATACTCGACGTTATAAAGTCATAAAACATGCCAATATACAAAACGTAATGAGCATAATTAGGGATTTCTTTCTCTTCACATTCAATCACGGTTCCTCTCTATTGATCTTCCTTGTGCAAGTAGTGATTATTCAAATGGTATTGGGTTGAAAAGGAAACCTTAAGACCCTGCATTAAACCAAACTTGAATGCAGTCAAAGCACCGCAGCTAACAAACACAAACTTACTGCCTTGGAATTTAATGTACCTGAAGTTACAGCGCCTCCAAATGTTTACGAATTCACCTTGCACAAAAAAAAAAAATTCTCTAATAAAATGCTCTTTGTTTGAAAATGGACAATTTAAGTATCGAAGGGTTTCTTCATTTTCATGTAAATTCTTTCAAAGGCTATGTGTATCTCTAACTTGTTGCGTGTCTTAAATAATCAATGGAAAACCAACTGTTTGAATTTCAATGACTCACAATCTTGCAGACTTCACCGCCATTGGATTTTTCATTCAACGAAAACTATGAGCCTGAATTCAAGTTTTACGATGGTACATTGTTGGAAGCTGTGCGGCGAAATAATCAAGATGTGCATAGTTTCTTCAGACTCCTTGCACTATGTCATACGGTAATGCCTGAAGAGAAAAGTGGCAAGTTAGAGTATCAGGCACAATCGCCTGATGAAGCTGCGCTCGTTTCCGCAGCAAGAAACTTTGGATTTGTTTTCAAAGAACGATCACCTAATAGTATTACAATTGAAGTGATGGGAAATCGTGAAGTGTACGAGCTGTTGTGTATTCTCGACTTCAACAATGTGAGAAAAAGAATGTCTGTTATTTTGAGGAAAGACGGGCAGCTCAGGCTGTATTGCAAAGGCGCAGACAATGTGATTTATGAAAGATTAAAAAAAGGTAGCGAAGATATCAAGGCCAAGACACAGGAGCATTTGAACAAGTTTGCTGGCGAAGGATTAAGAACATTGTGCTTATCTGTAAGAGACTTGGATGAGAGGTTTTTCAATAACTGGAAGCAACGACATCAAGAAGCTGCTTTGAGTCTCGAGAACAGGGACGACAAATTAGATGCCATTTATGAAGAGATAGAAAAGGGCATGACTTTATTAGGCGTCACCGCAATCGAGGATAAGCTACAAGATGGCGTTCCACAAACTATTGCAAACTTAGCATTAGCTGGGATTAAGATATGGGTTTTGACTGGAGACAAACAAGGTAGTGAAAGCCAAAGTAAAGAAATTAATAAATAATTTTTACAGCATTTTGTGGTAAAACCATTTGTTTTTGACGAACCGCTGCCATAATTGAACCTAAATGACTGTGCACTGCATAATATTGATTTTATTAAAATATATCGTAATCTAGTGGAGAAAATTGAAACCAATGGCAGTAGGGTTTGCAATGCACTCTATTGGTAGCAGCCTATCACAGTTTCCAATACTCACAAAGCAGCAATAATTTCAGATTAATAGTTCTTCCCATTGATAGACCAATTGCATAGCTGTAGTTGAAAATATGTAATATTCTGTATTTGCTGAAAAAGTAGTTCAGTAATAATTAAGTACAGAATCGACGTCATATGTATAGTTATCAATTGCTGAAAGATGGCAAGTTCAATCATTTAGGTATCTGTGAAATAATATTAATGTTATTTAATGTTTGAATGACACTGTTAACCAGCTAATTCCGACCCATTAGTCCATCAATAACAAATTTTTTTATCAGTATTAGTCATTTTATTATTTAAATATAACAACCGAGCATTCTTTGAAGAAATTTGACATGATAGAAAAGTAAAAAAAAGCTTGCAGATGTTCAACATTAAGGTGTCTCATGAAAAATATTTTTTTTTTTTCGATTACGCATTTCATGAAACCATAGTTCATCACATAATATTAAATCTCCAGAAAGGGTAACGCGGTACGATTTTTTTAAGCAGTGACACATCCAGATATTGTATTAATACGACTTAAAAAAATCACACAGAGTTATTCTTTCTGGAGGTTTAATATTATGTTATGAACTATGGTTTTATGAAGTGGAAGATCGAAATTGAAAAAGAAGTTTTTTTTTTTTTTTGTTTTGAGGTACCCTGTTCTACATGTTCGATCAGGATGAAAACAAAATTCTCAAAAAAGACGAACCATATTGTACCACAGTCGAAGAAGTGCCTCCTATGCATATAAGAATATGTGCAGTAATTTGTAATTTATAAAGTTTCATAACTTCGACACAAGTTCCCGAAATTTGTCGAAATTTTTGCAGTGATTTCATAGATAATCAATATACTTGTCGTGACTTTTTTGATAACTTTATTGCTATTTTCCAATGATTAATTTTTTTTCCCCAAGCCAATAATTGTATTCATTTTCTCGACTCCAAAATGTCGACTCCCTGGTTGAAGACATTTTTTGATGTATTAAATTTGAATTGTTCTTTTTTTAATTACATCAATTGCATTTTAAGAGCAAACATATTTCAAGGGCGATGAACCTCCTTAATGTGACTGATGTATACTTTTACAGAGACTGCGATCAACATTGGTTATTCTTGTCAGCTGCTAACGGATGAATTGACAGACGTATTCATAGTAGATGCGACTACGTTTGATGGTGTTGAAACTCAGTTAACAAGATTCCAAGAAGCAATTAAGACTGCGTCAAACCAGCAAAGCAGACCAGCACTCTCCATTGTCACATTCAGGTGGGACAAGGAAAGGTCAGGCAAATGAAAGAGACGGAGCATAATTTTGATGATTTTTTTACGTATTATTTACAGTTCTAATACCGATTAACACTTTTGTTAACGATTCATACGATTCACGTTGAATGTTGCACTGTGTTTTGTTTATGTAATGCTTTCTCTGTGTTGTTATCTAACAAGAGGAAGTCAAAATCTAGGAATTTCACTTCCATACACTCTGAAAGAAAAGTAAATCTATCTCGTGCCAGATATGAGTTCTTCAAGTAGAATTTGAACGGAACATCAATCAACTTGTACCATACGAGTTTTGAACAAATTCCTCCACAGACCAAATTCCGAATTCATCATTTTTTATACTAATTTCCTACTAAACTGTCAAACACAGTGAAAAATCATCCCGAACAATTGGTAATGCTGTAGAAGCCCGTTTATACTTGCGTTTAAATAAGCGCTCGGAACTTCTTGTAAATTAGCGATTAGGGAATACATAGCATTTGTTTTGCCAGAAAAACAGATTTGTCATATACTAAATTTATTTCGAATCTCAATATTTCTATACTTGGCAAAAAATGTGAAAAGTAAATCCAGAAATTGTTAAGGAAATTAAAAACCAGAAGACAGTTGTAAAATATAGTTCTTCAAAGTTAACATTATCGTCTTATAAACATGTCAACGGTGATCAAGATTCATTAAAAAAGTCAATTTGAGTCAATGATTAAAGTGACTAAAAACTGGCTTGAAAAATCTCTGCTGTGTATTTTAAAGTGTTTCTAATACAACGTATCACTAACGCAATTACATTAAATTCATCTCTCTCATTATTTTCTCAGCAAACACTTAGGCATTTCACTTGTGAATATTACATAATCTCACTATCTGGTTTTAATATTTGTGCAACGCTTTTTTTTAAATTAGTCTGCCAGGATTACATCAGTTGTACTTTAGACTCACTTCTCGTGATTGTTGTAAATTAGTCGGTTCGCCAACTCTGATAGAATCATTCAATTACCTGTCGACTGCCTGACTTCTTGCATTACCAAATTTGTTAACTACTCATAGTTTCCAACACTGAATTCTAAATTCATAAAGAAAAAGTAAGAAAGATCAATGAGTCACACAATCGCATTGACAGAACTGTGTTCATTATTTGGATAAGATTAATCTCCAAAACTGATCTGTCTTAACATCATTTTTGTACAAAAGAGTTGTTTTGTAAATTAGTCTCCCTACCTTGTCTGACAGATATTGACAACTCGATACTTTACCCAGCTTATTCAAAATTTTACAGGATAAGATTAGCGGACAATACTTTCACATAAAAAGAATTATAAGAGTCCACGACAAGAACTAGATCAAATTATTCCATGAAGCAACATTCTCTTGTTGCTTTATTGTCATTGCCATTCAAGTTTTCTGAACGCCGTATTTTGCCCTGATCAGATTTATATCTTCTTACAGAGGTGTTTCCAAATTAGAATTCAGACGTAGACTTCCTTCAGCAAGGTAGTATCATGGGACCAACTGAAAATGTTTATGTAAATATTATCGTAGTCGTAGGGTGGTCGGGGTTTAATCGCTCCATGCAAATATCTCAGAAATGAAGAGGGATAGAACAAAAAGTTTTATACAAAACTAAAAATTCAAAGCCAATTCAGGGAATGAAGATTTTTTGAACATTTTTTCGTTTTATTTATTTATTTTTTTTCTCTTATTGTAACTCCCGCATTGACTCATTGGCCCTTACCCTCGCCAAAAGGTTTCTTATCATAATTCATGATACAAATCAAAATCATCACAAATATCGTATCATTTGAAACTCGTCAGTTTTAGTATCCACATCAAAACTTTTCGTTGAGGGTGATGGATAATAGATACGTGTAGAATCTAAAGTTAAAGAAAAAGTATGAAAAAAACAAAGTCCACATTTTTTTCTTTGCATTTTCGAATTTGTATTTGTCTTCACTATCAGCAGCTGGTAAAATGTGAGTTCCGTATCTATAATGAGACATCACTGGCAAAATCTTAAAAACGTAAGAATCCACAAGTTATTATTATTACAATTACCAAATTAGCATCATCTTTCTCCCATGAAACAAGTTTTGTAAAAGTATCTGTCTTACATCTCTTTCGTTTCTGAAATATTCATCTAGGGCGATTAACACCGACCATCTTTCATAACTTGACCATTGAGTGCAAACCAATTACTTTCTTAATCATTTTTATTTTCAATTATTATTATCAATAATAATCAAATATAGATATTTCTGATGTTGGTAATAATAAATGTAACGCAAAATTTACTTTAAATGCTCTTCACATTTTGTCTCTTTGTTATAATCTTAGCGTAATTTATTGTGTTGTATCTCAGTTGTATCAATAATGTCTGCTGTTCGGTCCCATGATGATTGATATACAGTATACTCCATAATTTATTGCTCTCAGCGCTCTCTGGGTCGGGCTTTTCTAGATCTGGGGTGCAGAAAAGATCTCACTGTGCCGCGGTCACTCTTTTCCTCTATAGCAATGTCAATTACACCTGCGCATAGAGTACTGCATGTCACGAGGGTGCGGTCTAAATGAGCAAAAAGTTATAACGAGTCATCTGTCATTAGTATTTGAATTTTTGTAATCTATTTGAATCTTTAAAAATATCTTGGTGACACAATTTATTTTCTGATATTTACCTTCGTTCGGGCCTCATTTTACTTTATCTGAGACGGTATTTTTTCTTTCTTGCACAATAATAATGTCAAAAATAGGTTGATTTGGTTAATCTAAAACTTCGAATAATTGTTATTCCAACTAATCGATTAATCGAAATAACGAGATTAATTGAAAGGGTTAGTTACCGAATAATCGGAAAAACAATTATTAAAAAATACCGACTCATCGATTAATTGGGCATTTCAACCGATTGTTTATACGATTATTCGGTTAATTGGAAAACCAATGAATCTAAGTCTAGAACTAATCGATCAATAGCACAGCCCGATAATTGGGATTTTTTTCTTTTCTTATGAACGTATACGAAAAAAGTAATCAGGTGTTTTCTATTTGCATTCTACGGACGAAATCAATCCATAGCTATCAAATTTTATCAATTAACTTCAATCAGCATTTAGCAATACATATTTTAATATACATTTTTGAATATCAAATGAAAAATAATCTCCAAATTGACTTCTTTTCTGAAGTTGAATGTGGTATTAAGTGATGGTTGTAAGTTCATACGTAGTTTACTTCGTGACAAGAAACCGTATGCAGGTTCCATGAATTCTTCCAATGTAGATTGGATCTTATTCGTGTCATGACAAACGTATTCATAGCTGATAAAATTTCGTCCGAGAGAATGAATTTCATTTTTATGAAAATGTTGAGTTAATTATTGGAATGCTTGATACTTGATACTCCCTCCTTCTCTTTCTGTCTACTTCAAATTAATCGTTATTACTAGTAAGAATATATTATTATGGTAATGCTTAATTTATGTTTTGATATGCTCATAAACATAGTTCGACATGTTGACTGAAGATAAGGAAAAGCGATCAGGTACGCTTGGGAATAACTTCATTTTTCTACATTTACGGAGACTTTTATGAGATTAATTGATGTAAGTTAGGCATTAATTTAAAAAAATCGCAATTTTTCTCTTGCCTCCTCTTTTTTACTCGGCAATACAAGATCTTCCGTCAATGTTTCAGAGGACTTCGAAGATCTATGCTATGAAATTTACATTATGTATTCCTTACACAAACTTTCTGTTCAAATTGCAATTTTGTAAACGGTCCTGAACTCTGGTATATTTTGATCATGATGGAATAATTTCACTTTTTTGTTCATAACGCTGATTAGAGACTTTACACTAAAATATACATGTACCTTAATGTCAGCTTGCACATGGATAATTGAAAAACTGATGTATAAACTTGCATTAGAGTATATTCCACTATATGGAAAGTTATACTGTAGTGAATTTTTTCGTAATTGCTCATGTGGTTGTCAAGTTCATTTATCTCGATATAAACAATTTATCCCGTTATAGTAGAATGTGAATTTTTGGAATCTAGATTATCATCAGACATTTTTGACCTGGAATGCATTCTTAATTTTCTTTCTATTTCAACTCTGTGGAATGATAAATTTTTCTATTCTCTTAACGTTTTTCCCATCAATTTGGAATTTCGTAATTACTTGATCGTTAGTTTTCTTGTATCTAATAATCTATAAGTATTGTTGAAACAAATGTGTAACATCATGAGACTACAATGTTGAATGCCGGAAAGAAAATCTATTTGATTATGCATTCAATTCCGACGCAATCCAAAAACTCCGACTATTTTGACTATTTATTAGAGCCTACACATCGCTGATGTGGTAGCGCACTCTACATGCTGTACCGGGCAAAACTATTCAAACATTTTTTTTCAACACCTGCTTGGAAAGTTCAATTTTCGAAGCCTGCAGAGCTTGCGTAATGTACCACATTTCCGAACAGTGCGGCAAACGACGATGGCGCGTGTGCACAACTGAAACGATCGATTTTACACATTAGGGTCATCTTTCACGCATGCGCACTTTTCAATGACTCAATTTTACGCACTGTCATTACGCGTAAAATACTTGATCCCAATTTGTACACGCGGTCAGAAGCAACTTCTTTGCGTCTAAAATCAAACTTTCCTTCACAGGTGTTCGAAAAAATAGCGTGTGTCATACGTGCGGATTGGCGATATCTGACGCGTGTGATCAAAGCTCTCGTCTTGGTTCGCGCTGCGTTCAAAGTTATTAGAAACTACCCACTTACTGCACTTGTAATACAATGTACTATTACTTCATGCCAGAATAACGCCAGAAAATGTATTCCTAATATCAGTGGTAAATATTCAAATACAGCAATACATATTTTGGCACTTTTGTTGCATCGATTTAATATTTTTTTGGATAATCGTGTTCGGCATTGCATGCAGAATTGCGTTAGCTACGATTTTTTTACGGTAACGATGCGTAGGCTCTAAGAATAGTCAAAATAAGAGAAATTTTGCTTCATCGGTAAAGACTGGCCGTAACGCTGCCTCAAACTGCAGAATAAAGGACCAAAATATGCATTTCCACATGTTTCAAAATGTATCTTGTTTTGCCATTTCTTTTTTTTTCTGAACGAAGTAGGGCACCATGTGTAGACGGACATGAAGATCTCAGATTTTGCTCTTGAAGTTATATTACAAATATCATAGAGTTTCTAATCTATGAATAGTTTATATTTTGAATCACAGTTTACTTTTGCGATAGTCAAAGAAATTGGCATAATTTGCTGTTAGATGTAAATCAATATTTACCGAGTATATTAGTTAGTTTTGTAACTAGTAGAATGAGCAAAGTTAGTTTTCAAAAGTAAATATTATGAATTTTGATTTCACTTGAAACTTGAAAAACCATCAAGAAAGGAGATAGGTTCTTTGCATTCTGAAATCTGTGTTTTCGACATGCAGTAGTGAGACCGAGTACAATGCCAACAGAGATGAAGAGCTCGACCAAGCGGAAAATTCAGGTTTCGCGATTGTTATCAATGGGCATTCACTGGTGCATGCTTTACACCCGCAACTGGAGCAACTCTTTTTGGATGTTTCAAAACACTGTGAGTTTAATTAATATATACCCTAAATAATATGTAGTAATATTGACGTTGTTTTATTGTATTACAATCAGAATCTAATTTTTGTGTCAGATATATTCAAATTTTGAGAGGAACAAAACATATAATTTAGGTATAACTAATTGTGAATTGATTTGATTAAAAAGTTTTTTCCAACATAGGTAAGTCTGTTATATGTTGCCGAGTAACGCCTCTTCAAAAAGCAATGGTAGTTGAATTGATAAAGAAAAGTAAAAAGGCAGTAACCCTGGCGATCGGTGATGGAGCCAATGATGTTTCAATGATCAAAGCTGCCCACATCGGAGTTGGGATCAGCGGGCAAGAAGGAATGCAGGCTGTTTTGGCCTCAGATTATTCTATCGGACAATTCCGGTTCCTAGAAAGATTATTACTGGTTCATGGCCGATGGTCATATTACAGAATGTGCAAATTCCTTAGGTACTTTTTTTATAAAAATTTTGCCTTTACTCTCTGCCACATTTGGTTTGCTTTCTTCTGTGGCTTCAGTGCTCAGGTAAGATATATCCAACAGAACTTAGTTTTATATAATCTATTAAATTATGTCTACGTATATAAGGCTCAACGTTACTCTGTCCGTCCATCCTTAAGTTCGCTTATAACTCCTGAACCAGTTTCAATTCTGTTTTTTTTTTCTATGTATAGCTACAACGTCTGGCAAAATTTTAGGCTATATTTTTGTTCAGCCAGATCAATAGTTTTGAAGATATAACGATATTTGTAAATCAAGTCAGAACGAGATCACACACTTATGCAAATGCTAACTAAACACTTACAGATAGAAGAAAGTGACGTTAAAGAGTTTTCAATTTCTCACTGAGCTCTACAAAAAAGTCCGCGTTTTACCATAAGAAGTATTTGAAAATATTGGCAGCTAGAGCCGCCACGGGCTGCTAGTAGCTAATATAATATTCTCGATATAGCTCGATCAGTATTATCTTGCTCAATTAGATGATGTACTTGTAATTCCGATCGATCAAGCTCGGTGAAAACTTAAGTAGCCATTATTACGGAGCTTCAATGATAAGTTTCTGAGGAGCGAATAAAACTTGGGCATTTGAGAGTAAAGAGTGATGAAATTATGAATGAAAATTACATTGATATATTCGTTTATTAATGAAACTCTTTGAAAAAGCTTGATCGATCGAAGTTTTTGGCATGTCGAGAGTATCTCAGTATAACGATGGTGACCTGTTTTTGAATCAATTAATCTCTTGTAACATTGAATAGAATTAAAAAGCGAATCTTATCCAAAAGTACTTTTGTCGCTGATTTTGATGAAATGTCAGAAAATCGGGTGTTTGTCCTTGGAGAATGGGAGCTTATGTCGAGAGAAAACTGTGAAAGTTAGCAGATTCAGCGTGCGACCGCGCATGTGCGAGCTTTGTCGTCTTTTCACGCAAGCTGTCCATCTGAAGCTTTAGCTATAATACACCGTTTGTAGAGATTACATGATTGACTTGATTTTTCTGTTAGGTCAAGCAGGTTTCAAACAGTTGATGCAGTGATTCGGGAAGGCTTAGCAAAGTTTTATTGCTTACTGACTGATAACTCATGACTGCCACGAGTCGTTATAAGAATACAATTTCAATTGGCCGCATAATGCGAGCGAGTCTTACACCTTTTGCCTCATTTTGAGTAAGTTGGCGCCACTGCCTTGAAGATGAAAATATTGCTGCGATGTGATCTCGCCTACAGATAGAGTTCAATTGTGCATGCACAGTCGGTTGTTAAACCTGCCAACTTTCACCATTTCCTCTCATTATGTTTGAAGTTTGTACTAATATTAAGAGAAAAGTGTCAAACTGGTGACTTACAAATGCTCTGTATACTTATGCGAATTGCGAGCTTTTCTGCTCAACATAATGTAATTTTACCGAGTCATTTGTTTAAGTTTTGAAATGATGATAGTAAGGCGAATATGATACTCTGTATGCTCCTTTGGTTGAGCAATTGTTCCCTAAGTTGAGCATTCGGGACTGAGTCTAACATTAATCTGATACTCTTTGATTGAGTATTGTGTGATTTAAATGACGTTACTTCAATCAATGCTTACACATAATTTTATTTACAGACTGTTTTCGACCCGATGTACATTTCCGTCTATAATTTATTTTACACATCATTGCCCGTCCTGGCAATCGGCATATTCGACCAAGATGTTAATGATAAAAACAGTTTACTCTATCCAAAACTGTACACACCCGGGCACCAAAATTTGCTATTCAACAAAAAAGAATTCTGTTGGAGTGCGCTACATGGATTCTTCGCCAGCTGTGTATTGTTTCTAGTGCCCTATGGTAATTATGTTTACATATTAGTCCGCCTAATTTTTTTATCCATTTTTTTTCAACTGTTGAAATAGCTATCAATAGTAATAAAATTGCAGTACGATGCTCTATACCTACTTAACGTTATTGGTCACTCTTTCTGTGGATGCAAGTTAAATTCTCTGAGTGTTGAAAGATTTTTATCCCAAGTTTTTATTGGATGATTACATTGTTAACACTTATTTAATACATGAAAGCATAGAGTTTGTTTGTTGATGGTCTATAAGTGTAAGTTATGTTCCAGGCTATTTTTCACATGATTGTGATCCTTAAAATTTTTAATTCCATTTTCTTGATGGTATATTGCAGATGTAAAACATGACTAAAGATTATGAATTACGATGTCTTTGATCTTACATATATGAGCTTTCCAGTACGAACAATTGGCAAAGTTTCAGGCTTAGAACGAAGATTCGCGTACATTTTATTTGGAAAATTAAGCAACCACATTAGTATCGAAATTGGGGACGTGTTATAACAATATCGTATCCAAAAACGACATAATAACTGATCGTTTTTGTCCTTTTGGACGCATATCAAGAAAAAAAAGTTGCGTGCAAGCAACAATAACCATCTACCAGCTGTACAATGTCCCTTCAGCTTTGATGTCAGCATACGTTAACAAAAACAATCAGCCAAAACGCTACTCCTATTAGTTTGAATTTTCACCACCAATAGGCAGGTCACTCTTTGATCGATTGCAATATTATCTCAAACATGAGATTGCCATTGCAGTTTTGTTTCGAAAAAATGACCAACTAAAGTCTTACCTCAAAATGCCATGATAAATTATTATGCATAAAAAAATAAATGATCAGTCTCACACATAAAGCATTATTATCTGAAGCATTTGTATTATTTTCCAGGAACGTACAAGGATGGAGTATCACCAAAGGGTTACGTACTCTCTGATCACATGCTGCTGGGCAGTGTGGTAGCAACAATATTAGTCATAGTTGTAACAGTGCAGATAGCTCTCGATACATCTTACTGGACAGTGTTTAACCACATCATGGTTTGGGGCTCTCTTATTTGGTATTTTATACTCGATTACTTCTACAACTTCGTTGTCGGCGGCAGTTATGTGGGTAGTCTTACCATGGTATGTATCACAAACTTATCCAGCAATCACCTGTGTATTAACATTCGACGGAGATCTGAATAGTTAAATATAATATGATCATGGCACACTTGCGAACCTCAAAATTCAGATCTTTCTATGCAAAGGATTAATTTTTATTAATCCAATGTCTCATCATCAAATCATCAACAAAAATTATTCAAAATTTATTTATTCACAGTCACTTAAACTGTGAACGTAACTTGTCTGAATTGAATTTTGTTTATTCTTAGGTCTGTTTGAATTATTTCTACAGAGCTTATCACACAAAGATTATCTGTACAAAGGATGAAGTGACCATTCCGCTTTAACATTGCAATATCTGCTTTATAACTCAAAAACTGAGCAATAACGTAAAATTTATCGCTACTTGATAAAGTTCTTTAGCAAATAAATTGATAGATCTGTGATCCTAATCATTTTTTACCGCATGTGAATATATTTGTGAGCATAGCGAGGGGTAATATGTGGACAATTCTCTAGTCATGAATAAATTTAAATCGAAGAACATAAAACTGCACATTTAGAATAAATACATGGTTTCAATCTTAACTATTTTGAGTGTATCGTATAGGAGGACTGTTTATATGCACAAATCATACCTCTAACAAATATCGAATTTCAAGGAAAAAATGCCGGCCCTCTAAAAGTTAAAATATCGGGAGTTACCCGTCGCAAAAAACAATGAATGCAATTTAACTCGATTATATAGCAAATTCGAAACAAAAATTTATTAAATCTTTCGCAATTCGAGTTCATCACCAAAAAAAGTAAAAATTGTATCATCTTAGATATGTGTTGTATTAATTTTTTCATCTGTGAATTTTTGTAACAGCTCTGATAGATGTAAGAGAAATAAGTGAAACCCCAAAAACACTAACTTTCAAACTGGATGAAATACAGGGAGTAGGGAGTAAAAACTAGATGGACATTTTTTTATTTTTGAATGATAAGTGTTTTAACTTCATCTGGAAGTTATGAAGTATTTTGGAAAATTTGACGTGTTTATTCAACCAGACCTTTCTTTAAAATTCTACTAGAGGCGTGTCATGTTAATAGAAAAGAAAGAACGTTGAACTGGCTCAAGAAAAAAATTGGACACGTTTGACAAGCTTTCGGGCATTCTGAAAAAGTTTCGAATAAGACCTAAATCTATTAAAAAATTTTATTTTTAAACGTGAAGGTGAAGATTCAAAATCTGAATTTTGGATAATTACGTTTTTTTTTTTTAATATCGAGTTTTGAAGAAAAATTTATAGCAATTGGAAAAAACGATTGACACAACTGAATCTAGGTGGCCACTCTGTAGAGCCAAGAGGATGCAATAGTCACTATTTATGGGCCGCATTAAGTGTTACTTATTTTGACTATTATCAGAATCTACGCATCACTGATGTAAAAATATGGCAATCAGCGCAATTTGATATACAATGTTGATTACAAATATCCAAAAAACACTTTTGTTTCATGAAACAATGATAAGAAATGTATTCCTGTAATTGAATTACCACTTATTGCAATACTTTTATTCAGCATTGTATGTGGAATTGCGCTGATTGCGACACTTTCACATCAGTGTTGCGTATGCTTCAACAATAGAAAGAAAAAGTGACATTTTACTCAGCCAGTAAAGACTGACAAACTGTCATATATTTTAGGGGAAAAGAAATCAAGTGTAAAATGTCGAAAATCCTATGGTATTCGAATAGAAAAACTCAATGACTTTGGGGACAGAACCTTGAATTGAGATAGGAACTTAGGAGTTTGGCTATATTCTTTCAAATTTATTTTTTTTAATTACACACATTTCTTAGAATCACGCAGTCGCGAGACTTTTCCTCGAATTAGTTATAATTTATTGCGGCAACAAAAATGTGTACATGTCTTATGCGATACTGTAATGGAAAAGAAACTGTAAGACTTGAGATGAGCTAAACATTATGTACAAATTTTTTTTCCAAACTACCTAACAAGTGACATTATTATTCCAGGCGATGTCAGAAGCAACATTTTGGTTCACAACTGTGATAACGTGTATCATCCTGGTGATACCAGTGTTATCGTGGAGGTTTTTCTTCATCGATGTGAGGCCAACTCTTTCAGACAAGGTCAGACTGAAACAAAGATTAGCCCAATTGCGCTCGCGTCAAAGTCAGGACATTATGCGAACACCATCTACACGACGTACGCGAAGATCTCTACGATCCGGATACGCGTTTGCACATCAAGAAGGCTTTGGCCGTCTCATCACATCCGGGAAAATAATGCGGAAGCTGCCAAATAGCTCTGATTTCAGATTCGCTATGCCGTTTACGAATAACGTATCAAAACAAGTGAATGTCGCGACCACTTCACCCAAAGATAATTCATCTAGAAATTCGAATACCATAGACACTATCAATCTGTGAGTTAATTTTCTGTTTGTAATTGTCCAGTACTCTTTTTAGGCAATATTCAAGTATGTCTACACTTAGAAAAGTTTATTGAGGGGATTGTCAGATAATTTTCAAATTGGAACTACGTCTGCATTTGCATGGATACACATATAGTGCCAATTAGTGCTTGGAAACTTGACTCTGACAATTCCAAATTTATTCTTGTTTGAAGGTCATTTTTGATAAAATACTGTATAAACTCAAAAGGAATCGAAATATTATTATCGAGTATTTTTTCATTTAATCAAGTGTTCAAACATATGGGTATTTAACAGTATTTAACAAAAATTTATAAAGGAGATATTTCCCCCTAGGATAGGTGGGGGTTGATGGAGTAATTACACGAAGTTCATGACATTTTTGGTAGAGGATAATTTCTTTCAGTGGAAATATTATATCAAGTATAAACGTATCCATTTTTCGTAACAAACAATACGTTACGCGAAAACTAGAGATTTGTTCATATTTTTCAATCAGTGCACTTAATTTAACAAAACTAATTATTTTCGCATCATTTTGTACCGAACGGTATTTCAATCATATAGATATCAGTACAACGAGTAGAATTTTATACAGATTATTTTCACTAGGTTGATGTTAGTAAAATTAGCATAGCGAAATATGGAAAGAGAAAAAGTACTATTTTGCAACTTCAGAATTACTTTCAAGAAGGTAAGTTTTCAAAATACGAACATGTTTTGCTTTAGTTACGATTTTCCGACTTACAACCAATTCTTAAATTGTAAAATACCGATTTTTCCGGAAAATGTGTCGTTACATTAACGTTAAAAACTTCAACTTTATCAATTATCACCTGGGAGATTTACTTCTTACTTTTTTTTTTTTCCTGAAATGAAACTGTCAATTAGTAGCTGTAGCTTATTCCTTTGTTTTTTATTTTTCTTTCTTCTTGCCCTTCCACTGCGACAAATGAACTAAAACATGAGGTTGATTTTGTGCACACAGGATATTTGAGGAACCAATCAATCGATATGTGAGTTAGCAAATTTACTTCAAATTTTTCGTGCGTATCTGAGATAGTTTCAAACTAAAGATGCTATTTCTTGAAACTACATTGTTTTTCTCTCATGACAGAAATCGTTGACTATGATTTCTATAAGTTAGAAGGAAGTCTATACTAAAACATCTAAAAAGTTGTGTGCTATATTGGTAATCATTTTAAAGAATTTTCAAAAGTGGGAGATAATTTTTCTTCCTTTCTTTCAACGGATTTCAAGTAATTCAACTTATTGAAAGTCATATTGATGGGTGGCACAATTTTTATAACGCACACGAATTGTTAGCGAATAGTTATCGTTTTTTTTTTTTTTTTGTTTTTGTTTGAAGCATTACTTTTAAAGAGATCGTACATTCTTCCGTTTTGGATTGATTCTTTTCAAAATAACTATTACAGAAGGTGCAACCGCACTGGAATACAGTGGAAAATTGTTTTAAAAAAGTATTCTGAAAAAATCTTTTGCACTGAAATCTCATGCACAACAAACATTTCAAATGTAATCTTTGCATGAAGTTTTCGAAATATTTCTTTCTATGAATTTTGCGACAGAAAACTTTTTCTTTAAAATTTAGAACACCCGGTGTCATAGCCTACAAGTTGTAGGGAGGGATTCGTGATTTGTCAATTTTCAATAATAAAGTCGATTTCTAGTCATTCACAACCTAACTTCAGTGAAGTTTCTTACAATCAATCTACAGAGTGAATTGTTAACGACTGAATCGTCCATCATTTGTTACAATTTAGTGTGCATGCGTTACAATCCAAGAGCAGTTGCATGCCAGGACGACCAACGACAGGCGCATTAAATGTTAGCAGACAATGGACCATTCAGTCGTTACAAATTTTTTACATTCATTTAAAAATTTCGAGATAGGGGTATTTATAAGCCTAAAAAATATTGAAAACGAATAACAGTTGCAATCTGGAGAAGGTTTGAAAATTTCAATAAAAATATAATAATAACGATATAAAATATAACGATTCTTCAACTCATAAATCTGATAAGCCGGCCCAAACTGAAGGAATTTGTGTTACTCATTGGTTTTCTGGTGCTGAATGATATTAAATGTATCAACTTAGGGAAATACTGTAACTTTTAGAATAACTGGTACCGATGCTTTATATGATCTTATAAGATGCAAAGAGCATGTTGTTCAATGGGTATTAAATATCACAAACTTTAAGAATTGCCTGCACCCACTGCAATTACATGAGATCGGATTATAAACCTCTTTTCAATATTAATTCTATTATTATCTAATAGACAAGGTCTGAAAATTCGTAAAATTTCACGAAATTTCTACAAAATCCACACAACGTTTATCTATAATGTTTGAAATTAGTTCTACACGAATCATAAAACAATTTCATGAAGCGATTTCAAAGATATTAAATTGTTGACATTTCTTGTGAAGCTGATTTTATTGTGGTTCTTGCATTATAGTTTCTATTTCATTCATCTACACTTTGTTACTATACTGCTTGTTTGCTACTAAAATGTAGTAAAAAAAAATAATTTACTTTCATGTGATAATATTGATTTAACAATTATATTAACAATATTAATTTTAATTGAAATAAATCCATACTTGGCTTTCGAACGATTGATGATTTTGATTACGTATACTGAGCCACGCTATTTACAGTGTAGTATAATCACTAGGGTAGTCCTTATTTAGGGTTTTGACAAATTTTTTCCTGGCTGCTCGCCAAATTAACCTTGAATAATTCAAAAACAATTGTCTCATTTTCTCAGATTTTCATTTCAACTGTAACCCCTTCCGCCAACAGGTTGGGTACCTCCATTAAAAATACACATTTTCGAACACATTGTCAGTATATATTTTATTGTAAAAGTAATAGTGTTCCAAAAAATCTGTAACTACGAGGTTTTAGTGGGCATTAGTGCTAATATCTGAAAAACAATACACCTCATCCTATCAGGCAATCTAGACGTATTGCATTTCCTCTAAATAACAATAAAAAAACGTCAGATTTGAAGTAACTATCTGAAAAAATTAGGCAACTGTTTTTGAATTATTTCAAGTAGATTTGGGGGGTGGTGTGAAAAAAATTCGTCAACACCCTAAACAAGGACCACCCTAATGGTCACGTATACTATGTTTGCTTACATGGAGTACTTGTATCAAGATTGTTCTGCTAGTTGCTTGAAAAAAAAGTAAAGTACATTTGAATATTGATTATGAACTTTGCTGCACAGAACTGTAACATGTGTCTGGCTGAAATTTGGCGGGTATTGTCATCTCTGTAAAGTTTATTACAGCCATTTTCTTCACACTCTTAATATAATTACATCGAACATCGTGAAACTGATAGTTTTTATGACAGAGGCTATTAATGTTGACTAATCAGAGAATCGCTCATTCACACAAACAAAACTACAATTTTTCCTTTGTTGCCAAAACTTCTCTTACCTGAGTTTCACAATTTCGTCTGTATCTTGTTTGAATATTTGTGTTAGTATCATTACACAACAAGTCCGCTTCAGCATATGCATCTTCAAGTACCAATTTAATTACATTTACTCAACGTTATGCTAAGCAAATTTGCGCACAGTTCGTACGACCAATCTATTCTGTTGAAAGTTGAAGGTAACATTATCAATTACTTGGTCTCACTGCATACACGTGTTTCTTTGTAATATTACATCATATTAAGTTACTAGGATGGTGTATAAATATCCACATTATACCTCTGATTGTTGACTTCAATGATAGAATCCCATCCTGTGCTATCTACCTAATACTTAACTGCTATTGAAAGTTATACTATGTTTATATTTTGCTTATCTTTTGTACTTTATTTTTCCGTTCACACTATTTCATTTAATGTTTTTGCTATACCCTTGATGTTTGCGTTCTATTTATGTTTACCTTGCTTGAGTGTCTTTTTTACATTACTCTATTATATCTACCTGGATCTTATACCAATCAAATAATATGCATGCAACATAAACTACAAATCTGTAATATGTGGCTCAGTACTTTGTATTATTATTTTTGACAGCATATGAATAGCTTCTGTTATTTCATACGTTCCTTTTCTCAATTTGTGATATTGAATATCTTTATGAAAGTTAGATGAAGTTATTAGAAAATTCCAAAAAACTGTCTATCTACTGTAACGACCATATAAATCTGTTTTGTCAATAAGGACTGGACTTATTAGTATAAAACAATAAATGATATTTCATTACATCAGAGTGAAATATTCCACAAATTTTATTTAGACTTTTATCGAAAGCTATCGAGCATAGATAATGTACAGCATGGTTGAAACTGCACTAAAAAGAGTTCTGGATAAGCAATTTACAAAAGCAACGTAGAGCACGGTCAGTGATGTGAATTATTCTCAGTAATTGCTGTGAGAAATAAGTATTTTCTTTATTATACTTTTTTTAGTTTCGTTAATGTAGTGTTTCTATTTTCTGAGTTATTGAGAAAGGTCTGTAAAATATAGAACTATCAAGTTCTCACGATAATGTCGTAGGTTAATACAGTCAATTCTTACAACCAATGGCCATGTAACACTGTAATTTATATAAATAAATTTTTTTTGTCACATTTACTATATATTACACTGGGAACAAATGTCAAGACATTGCTTACTATATACACACGCGAATGTTGAGAAAGTTGAATTGGGAAACTGGGTAATAATGCATTTTTAGAATTTTCATTGATCACATTCGAATAGTCGATACTGAATAATTTCAATTCCTAGTGTAGAACATGGTGTTACATTTTCATTTCTGAACAATCTGTGTTAACCTGTGGTAATATCCCAATATGTATTATATATTTATACATCGTGGAAATGAATACTGTAAAGAATTATTACGTGAAATATTATTATTATTATTATTATTATTATTATTATTATTATTATTATATACGATTAATGGTAACTAGTTATATTGATAATTGCCTTTACAAAAAAAAAATTAATACAAAAAACAACTAATGATACCTGTACCATAGTATTGATTGTAAATATTTTAAAGAGATGTATTATATTATATTATATTAAATGTTAAGTATACATTTTTTAAAAGAAAGTAATATATAGGTAGATGAAATTCTACGATACGAAAAGTAGCTATATTATAATTGCGGATAATGTTTGCCTTGGACTGACTACCGGATATAATATAATAACGTAAATGTAGTAACAATAAAACGTATATGTATTTCTACTTTTAATAATACAAAAAAAAAAAAAAAGGAAAATGCTTAGGGAGAGATAGTCTGCATCAGGAAAGCGTATTCGCATTTCATACAATCAAATTATCATTTAACAATCCATAGCCAATCATTATTTCACTCATTGTGCCTGATTATGTAGTGACATATTATAAGTGAGGAGTTCTTGACAGTGGTTGTAGGAAGGTGGTTTTTCTCTAATGTAGCGGTCAATTATTTATCAAATTTTATTACGTTTCTAACGAAAAAACGGGCGGTCATTTTTGGATCTATAAAATTTTTAATTGTGTAGTAATCAGGGTATTTGTGTACACAAAAGTTTATTTTGTATGCTCTGTCTTTACGCATGAATAAATATTAACCTTGTTCTATCCTAATCGTGAATTTATACACTGCGTTTTTATGCTCTATTATTAACTAATTCATGAAAATATAGTTGGTGATTTTTAAATCAGTACGTTATTCTGACTCGTCCTCCTTAATTAGCCTTATTTCATCTTCGTGCTTGCCAAATGATATAATATATAACTATATTTTTACGAACTAATTAATAATATAGTGCATAAAAACGCAGTGCATAAATTCACGATTGAAATAATATGAATAAAAATATAATACACCGATAATTATATTTATGTTCAAGATAGAGCAAACGAAGCAAAACTTCGTATACACGAATAGCCTGATTGGTAGATAAGTAACTTAAATTCTTGTATATCTGAATATGACCGACCATCGCTGTAGTCGGAGCGTAATTAAATTTATTAAATTATCGACCACTTCATTAGAAAACAATAATTATAGTTATAGATTGGTGACTGATATGGAATTTGATCATATTTCAATTACTAATGCTATATATTACGCTTAGCGATCGTTTTCTACTTAAAATTTTTCGTAAACTTGATCGTTGAAATCTTCATAAAGGATTCAATTTTAACAATTGAGTTGGATATCAATTTGTATTCAGATTTAAAGCTTTTTTGCTCATATTTCGCCTCACCCACACCAAGGATATACTACATTTATAGTAAATATATTTAAATTGATAAACTTTGAAGTAACATTCAGAATGATCGGAAATCTATTAAAATTTATTGCATTTCTATTCAGTGGTTCGTCAATAACTAGAAATTGTGTTTTTTCTGCCAAACATTAACGATCATCACATTGTATTCAATAAAGGTTGTCACTGGTTCATTCAACACGCACACACGAAATATAATTCTAAAAGCCTCAGCAGGCTCATGACAGCTGCAGAGTCAATGTAATTATACGTGTCCCAAATTCGTTTGATCGTTCATTCTAAAAAAGTATAAATTTAACTCATTATCAACTTAGCAAAAGTGGAGGTTTATGCCATTTTTCTAGTATCTGTAGACTGAAGAATTGTCTATATTTTCTGGTTCAATACAGTTACCTAGCCAGAATTTATTAAAATAAAGCTCTTTACGTCCGATGTTGCAATACTATCTTTGTATGTATGTGTTGGAACATTCCTACAGAAATACAAAAAAGTTTGTTTGGTATTCTTCATCTTCACTTTGTAAATTTTCACATCGGTATCGAAGATCGTAATGAAAAGTTATAGATTATACGATGTGTCAGTCTGGAAGTTCTACCCTTCATATGCTATAAATTTTAGTCACAATGGGTATAATATATATATATATATATATGACTCTGATACCAACCATTTACCCTGTGTAAATAACTATTTGGCAACTGGTGAAAACAAAATTGTAAAATCTCACTAAAAGGTGCTCCACCGGACTGAAATTTATACAGTTCATGTAGTTTTTTTTATTTACTTCATCTTGATACCAATGAAAATCGACAGGGTGATCATTGAAATGGAAATTCTGAAAAATCTGGGAATTTCTAAGAATTTTCAAAGCCCAAAGTTCGGAAAGTGGCGAAGAATTTTAGTTTTGGTCATGGAAAAATTGTAAAAAAAAAAAAAAAAACATTAACAAAATAAAAAATAACACGTAGCAATGGTGGTAATGGCTTAACCGTGTGTGAATTAATGTTTTGGAGAAGCTGAATGTGCTTACTTTTAGTTCTTAAAAATCGTGGAAGACAAAAATAAATGGTAATATGTTAAAACCTTTGGAAACCTGAAATATCGGATATTTTCAGCATATTCCATGATTACACAAAATTATATCACAAACTACTAAATATCTATCAAAATGCCAATGTTTAAGGAAAAATTGGAGTTTGTTTTTAAGTCAATATGACAGATGTATAATTTATACATATAATGGTATCGTTTTTTTTGTATGAGAAGTCGGCTCATCAAAACGTGGAAAACTGCACAGCCTATATTTTTATTCTAATATGAATTGTATACATTTATTTTTTAATATAACTTGCTATAACAAATAGTATTTGAACATGTGATCTAATTAGTTGTATCACCAATACTGTATAATTTGTTTTTTCGAAGATGCTGGGCTGCTGCAAGGGACCATATTATGTATAGTTTGTTACGGTTTTGTTTTCAGTCACAATTAATAGAAATCATTTAAATATTGCTAAAATAGATAAATCTCACACTGTGGAAGGCTGTTTTTGATCAAGTACATGTTTTATGAATTCCTAAAAGATTTGTTACCCATGATTTTTCGTTATCGACTCAAAGACTTTGTGTTATAGTGTGCGTGAATGAAACAACCTTATAAATCTATCCAGCAAAATTGTATGGCTTGCAGCGGCTGATTTTGTATGTATAAAATACGGAAACGAGATAAATAATGTTAAAGATAACCGTTATTACTCGCATTTGTGTGTAATCACCAACGAGATGATAGTATTGAACTATTAGCTACATATATTACTTTAATAATGAAATTAAATCTCCGTCTACGAAAAGGAGAGAAAGCAAAATCGTTTCACTGCATACGTATACGGTAAGCAGCTATGTTATTGCCATTGTTTTGAAATATTTGGTTTAATAATCGCAGTATCGCTTCCGAGCCAGAAATGGCATATTATAATCAAAAATTGTAGCAATGGACAATATTCAGATTTTAAAACTTGTTCGTAATTGATTTTTGCACAAAAGTTGTTTCTAATCATAATTGAGACAAAGACTCAGATCTGAATAACTGATTATTTCAATTACATCAAAGTTTTTGATGTTACAATGTTATCTGATACCTGCAAACATTATTTGCGTTTAATTCATATACTAATGTCACTACTTTTTAGATTTTACAGATGATTGATCGATTTATTTAAATTTTTCTTTCTTTTTAGGTTTTCACATTCCATTATACATTTCATCTATCATTGGGGTGAATATACTTTGTGAAAAACTATTTTTATTTTTTAATTCTTATATTTGATTATTTTACCAGTATTCTCAGATTATGAATATTTATGTACCATGCTTTAAATATATCAAATATTTTTCACAGTGGAGCAGTGCAGTGGGAGTGTGCAAAGCAAAAATTAATATTGTCGAAATAAATAAATGTTCCTTATTCGCACGAGTATATAAGAAATAATAATAAAAATGAAAAAATTAATACAAATATGAATTACAATGAATTACACTTACATGTAAGAACACATATTATGTGCTACTACATATTGTACTAGATATGTATAACGTGTCTTTGTATATTGAGGATCATTTTGAGATGATGTTAAACTCCTATTTTACTGACTAGAATTACTTTCATTACGATATTTCGTAATTCCCGTAAATCATGACATAATAGTATATTTTCCAACACCTGTTTGGAAAGTGCGATTTTTGACGCCTATGGATCGTATACAAAGTGTCTCATTTTCGAATAGTGCAGGAAAACGATGTTAGCGCATGTGCACAATGAAAATTTGAGGCACTTGAGCTTTCTTCGACGCATGCGCACTTTCGAACAACTCATTTTCACGCACTGTGTGAACAGTGTCATGGAATGTAAGTTACCTAACCTCAGTCTTACGCGATGTCAGGGACACCTTTGCTGCTTCACAAATAAAACTTTCCTTCACATGTGTTTAGTTGAAAAATAGCGTGCGTCACACGTGCGGATGAACGGTATCTGACTTGAGTAATTTTAGCGATCGCCCTGGCTCATGCAGCGTTCAAACTATAGTACTCGTATTCGTATGAACACGGCAGTCACTCTTTGCAGTTTACACTGTAAACTTCACACTCGTGGGAAATCGCCCACTTTTCGCACTTGTCACACAATGTTATTGATAAGCAACTCACGCTCAATGACACAGTGCGAAACGGTAAAATTGAGTTGTTTGAAAATGCGCGCGTCAAAACAACGCCCGATAAGTGTCTAAAATAGAAAATCTCACTTTTGCACACGCGTCAATGACGTTTTGCCGCACTGTTCTGAAATACGGCACTCTACGCACGCATCACAGGTTTCGAAAATCAAACTTTGAAGCAGGTGTCCGAAAAAATTTAGTTTTCTCCGCTTCACATCGTTTACATCGAGCAGAGTTGTGGAACTAATACTGCTTCTCCAGATTTGATCACCGTTATCATCGGACTAAAATGAAGTTACTTGCACATTTTTATCAAAATAAACTGCGGCTATTTTGACTTTGAACCCAAGTTCCATACCGCATAATGAATATCATGAAAAACAATGTTTTCTTCGAAAATGCCAACCTCAAATTGTCGGACATTATTTCATTTCAAACAGTTGTAATGAGAATATAATTTTTTTTATCAAATATTTTTTTCAAAAGTTGCAAAATAGTAATTTTTCTATGAACTTGTAATAGGAATGGGAATAAAAAACAAATATTATTCTCCAATCGGTAGCAATAGTTGGAACCGAGAGGTTGTTCACTCTTTATATTTCAGTGTTCATGCTGTGGAAACTTCAAGTGCAAGCAAAATAACATCACCTTGCTTTGCGGTGTCATGTGTCATTAACTGCTTACTATTGTGAACAATTTGACACTGTATTCCAATCAAGTAGGTACGTATTTTCGGAAACCGTGTAATTCACCAATAGTAAACGATTATTGTACTATTGAATGGTACCTACGTAAAATATGAAAAACAAATTACAGGTTACATTTTTGGAAGGGACAGGAAATAGTCGAGCGTTAAAAAAACACATAGGTATATGTATAGGGAACGACTGTAGAAATAATCGATGTTCAATCAATGATGAAACGTTTTTCCGATTAATTGGCCTATTCGATTATTCTTTTTGTTTCGATTAATCGCACATCTATAAATTACGTATGGATACTGAATATGCTTAAAAATGTATCTGAATACGTACTAATTTTTATACGCAAAAGGATTATTGTTATAATACTTATTGGTTCATAAAATTTCGCGAGACCACTTGAAGACATTCTTCTTCAACTCTATGCGTTCTTACGAAGGCTTCGATAACAGCCAATTATGGTCAGAATCTCAATCACCGCAGATGCACAGAGGATTCAGTGATCTTTCTTGCTCTCATGACATAGCCAAATGTCGGACCGTGTTCTCTCCATTTATATAATTTCTGTATTTAGTCGAATAAGAAGCACACCTCGGATCTCGAGTAATCGTCGTCAAGCTTTACGAAGACGCTGTATGTTTTATTATGCTATGGTTATACGTTATGTGTATGGGTTTATGCAATCTGTATGTGAAATTTTTCAGTGCCAGTTCTGACCATTGTTTGAATGAATTGTAGCCATATACATTATTTATGAGTAAGTTCAAGTTATTGCCACGAATAATACAGAGGGACTTTTTTCATCAACGCACTTTGTCTATTTCGTTTACGTAGTGGTGAAAGTTGGAACCAGCGTAGAATGTTGTGTTGAGCATCATTGAGACATCGTATATCGCGAACTGTAAACCCTAAATTTCGAACAATACAGTGTACTAAATATTTAAAATTAACGTCCAAAAAAACGTTCAAAACATTCTTACTCTCAGTCGGATTTCAGTAGTGAAACGAATAATTGAAGAGATTGAAACTCAAATTATTAATTTTAGTATTTCATAAAAGTGATCACAAATAGTACGTCTACCCATATACCGTGCAATAGAAATTCTAGTAATGGTCTACAATATAGGTATAATTAAATGTGCATGAAAATGATTTGCTTCAAAAGGCAAGATATTGGTGCTTTTCACGCAAATATCGCGATCGCACTGATACTTGCAGCCTTGGAGTGTACCATTTTGTAACTTACTCGTGAAAATATTTTGACCTGCCGCTTTTATTCTCGAAACCCACAACTAACCAGATACAGAAATTTCTCCGGGTTGCTGAGGCTACCTAAATTTGAGGAAGGATGCTAGATTTCCGAAAACCTTTCATTTTCAACGTAACATTAATCGTTGGCGATACGTGGAAAAAAATTACTTTTGGATTTAATACAACTCTGCCAAAATGAGGGGCGGCTGTAGTTTTCCGTTAAAGTTACAATAATGTTCTGTTAAATTTGAGTTACTGCAGAAATGCTCCGAGTTTCTATACCGACAATCCAATTTACCACGGAGAAAAGTTGCAGCTGAGCTACAAAAATTGCCGTAACATCAACAACGAAGGCAAGCCGGACCTAAAAGTACTATAGGTATGTAACAGTAATTAAAGTAAAACTTCTTTAGCGGGGGAATTTTGGGAAATGGCATGTTTTGAAACGTTCTGCTGTGAACCGCGATGTTATGAAACCCCCAAATGACTCCTATCATCGGTCTTTCCTCTGTGCCCGAACACAAAAAGTTATTTAATATTTCAAATAAAAACCGGAAATTGCTATATTTAGGGAGCTGGCTGCCATTTTGGTCAATGTTTGTTCGTCTTTCATATCGATAGGTATTAAAGTTCAGATCAATACAAATCGATTTGGTCGAGTTAATTAATGTCCTACATCTCTGCGTTTTTGAGTTACCTCGCTTCAAAAATGTAAAAAAAAAGCTCTACTAAATCATTTGTTCGTCGTTCTAGTTGCGTCCATTCGATTCAATAGGACTACCCGAATACAAAAAAAAGTTGGCAGACATTTTGGTCACTGATTTTGAGGTGTACCATTTTTTGAAGTTCACGCAGAATCAAGGGAAAGTGGGTAGTACGGCTATTTATTGTTGGTATTAATAGTTTTAGTATTATTATATTGTTCAGTCTTTTTTATTGGACCCAATTAAAAAAATGAAAAAAAAGACAGTTTATTACAACGTTAGAAGACGCAAATAAATTTGAGGATGTATGTCATGGATGGTCCCAGCCAAAAATTGTATACGATCAGACTTTTCGTACTTTGTTACGTAATAAAAATCTGAAAAAATCAACAACATTCGGCATGCTATGAACAACAATCATCAATAATAATATATTGGTGAATCTTGGTGAGCGGTCATTGAAATGTATAACGTATATTTTCGTTAACGTTTTGGCCCGGATATGGGCCCTCCTCAGAACGATTAATTTTTTTATTTGACTGTCAAGAACATAAATTTTCCAGTAAGACATAAATTACTATGGATGTAATACTATTGGAAGTTATTATCTATTGTAGATTAGTGAGAACATATCGTATATCTGTTATGATTAAAAAGTAATAGAACTTAAAGAGTAATTTACCTTTTATAAGAAAGAGGATTAAGACGCTGGTCAGAATCATAAAATATCAATTGGAGAGCGATGGTTCTTCAAATAGGATGACAATGGACATTGGCGTCTTCTCCAATTGTTAAAAGTGTAGGTGTATAAGATTTGAAAGTTGGTAATTAAAATAACTATACATATTCACAGTGTATAAGTCAAAATATTAAAAGGGTTAAAGAAAGGGTTTATGATAGTTAAAATATTTAAAACGATGTCGAAACAATGGTAATGGTAACGTTATATCCCTATTCTCCATGTCTGAACAATTTTGTTAAACAGTTTGAGTCAATTGGTAAACGACAACTGCTGGGAAAATCAAATATGACCCAGAGTGAAGGCGAACAAGTATAAACAATTGTGAAAACAAGTAACCTGGTGACATCAAAATTATGTACATATTTAAGGTTAAACAAAGTGTGATATGTGGGCGGTAATCAGCGGTTTGTAAATATTGCTGAGATATTCGACATCTTGTCTAAGATTAACGGAATTTGGATGTCCTACAATATTGCACATTTCTAATTGTAACCGTTTATAGTAATTGGGTTCTTCACAAAGGATGTTTGCATTGTCATCGTTGAAAGAATGTTCTTTGTTGATCACATGTTTAGTTAGTGCAGTATGTCGATCCTCATTATCTTGTACATTACGTTGATGTTCTTTGAGTCTAGTATCTAGATGGCGGCCAGTTTGTCCAATATAAACTTGATCGCAATCGTTGCAGGGTATTTTATAAACAACGTTGGATCGTTTGCCCATAGGGACCCCATCTTTTCCCGAATCAAAGACAAATTGCAAATGTTTTGAGTTTTTTCCTACAAACTTGACATTGTGTTTGGTAAATAACCCATTCAACGACTCAAAGAGACCCGGCACATATGGGATGGGGATAAATGTAGTGGCTAGTCTGTTGTTGTCATCTGCGGAAGCAATGACCGCTCACCAAGATTCACCAATATATTATCTACGAGGTCGAGAATTTTTACCCTTCACATCAATAATAATATTGCCCATAAGTTATTAACAAATTGTTTAAACAAATAATTATTTAACAATTTATTATACATGTATAGGTATATACTTACACATATATCTATGTATAGGTATGCCCCAACTCTCTACGGAGTTATAACGTTCTCACTTTCTTCTCTCTAAGAAAGAAAGACGAACTATACAGTTCATTTTATTCCTGCGGGACGGCAGGTAACAGATTTAGAACCCGAATTTTTTAAATATGTTCTTATAATTGTTCCTATAGATTGCTTGTATGTAACATTAATTTTTTTTATTAACATTTTGTAGGCCCAGAATTTTTTACTTGTGGCTTGGCGCGAGCGTAGAGTTGAAAAAAAAATTTATATTCAAATGGTCTGCCTTTGGAAAATCAGTGATCTGGATGTCTGCCTCTGAATTTTCAACGTTTTGAGGACGATTCTGATCATCAGTCCAAGAGGCAGACACGAACAAATGATTTAGCACACCTTTTTTTTTACATTTTTGAAGCGCTATCAATTGACAACGCAGACCTGTCATGGTGGCAGATGCGGTCCTTAATGTTTCTTATGGTACAAAATTTGATATTAATAATGTCTGCCAGACGAACAAATCATATAGAAATTTTGGCACCCAGCTCCCTAGCTACTAATTCTCCCTAGCCTTTTCTGTCTTACTCTCTCTCTCTCTCTCTCTCTTCTTCATTCTCTCAGCCTCATTGTTTGAATATAAGCTGCTCAAAGAGCCATTTTTTGAGTGATCCGTAACGTCACGGTAAATCACTCATATAAAATTCACAAGTTGCCCATGATTGCCTCACATGTTTTTAACTTCCCGTTTCTCTGATTTCAGAGAAAATAGGAAGTTATTGTAGTCACCCCGAAAATGAAAAGTTGAGTTCTCACTAGATCTCCACGTTTTGAGGTCCGGAGAATCACCTCCAATCATTTTCAAATGGACGTCTGTATGTGTGTATGTATGTATTTATGTATGTACGTGCGTGATCAATTTTTTGTTCGACGATATCTCGAGAACGAGGAGTTAGATTTTGATGAACTTGGTCTTAATCGAGGCACCTCTTTCAGACTTAGACCTGATTAGATTTTGGCTGTGATTGGTTTAGTAGTTTTTGAATAATTTCAAAAACCAAATTCACAAAAATAAAATAAAAATGGTGTTATCTTCGCAACGGATGAACGGAATTGCGTGAAAATTGGCATCCGAAGGTGTTTGGGTTCGCTGATCACATATCTGAAGTCACATTTGCAAAATAAAGATTTCACGTAGTAAATATGCTCGAAAAAAATTAAAACGTTCGGAGTTTGATGAAAATATGAGGACCGACGATTCTCCAAAGATAAAACGTATGACTAGGAGAAAGGTGTGAATATTTTATGATATCCTGTTTAGTTTAAATTCGTTATAAGTACTCTACAGTCGCATTCAAGTTTTCGGTTTATATCGAAATATACTAGTTTCGAACACAAATAACGGGAAGTTCAAAGGCTGGCTCACAGTCAGCCCAAATCCGCTTGTTTTCCGTGTACTTGCACAAGCGTGAAGTAAAGCATAGACAATTAAAGTAACGAGTTACCGACTCCTAGAATTGAATGTACAAAAGTCTACTTGAAGAGTAGGTGCCGAATTTTCCACTTTTTTCTAAAAAAGAAATAGTAAGAGTAGAGCCTGATGCGGCATTCTACTGCAAGGGCCTGATTCTGACTCTTTCTTCACTCGTGAAAACGGTGATAGTCGCGATCTAGACCAATCAAAAGGCAGCTTTAAACAGAAAATCTACTTTTCACCGGTAAAAAGAAAATCAGATCAGGCCCCAGTCACCCAGAGTAAGGAAAGGATTTGGAACTACTAACTTCGGGAAATCGAGTCTGCGCTACGAATTTTTTCTTTTTTCCGACAATAATTTAGCCTTTGCCGATAGTTTATTGTATATATTTTTGAAACTTTTGATACAGGTCTAATGTAACGCCAGTGTGTTTTAAAAATAAAGAGTAATGAAGTGTTTCACGTAACCGAGTTTTATATTACAAGATTTATTTATATCCTGATTCAAATTCTTTTTCCGGGGCTCACAGCACGCATTTTAATTTGTCCAGTTTTCCTCTCAGCTAATCAAATGCAGAGTGAGAAAGACGGAGTTACCCTAATATATATACATCTCTCTCTCATCACTTCGGCTGCATTTTTAGCGAAGTCGATGGGATGAGTAGCTTCCTCCGGTGGTATGATCTCTAAGGGCCCGAGTCACACAAGATAGTTTTTATAACAATCGAATGAAAAGTGGCGGGGCTTTGCGTGGTAGTTTTGCGGGACGCGAGTGGTTGATTTCTTTTACCTAGGGATGAAAGTGAAGCAATTCTGTGACTGCGCATGCGCGAGCCTATCTTTACAACACTGAGATGAAATTTGCTACTTTCATATCGCTAAAATGCTACGCTACGCACAGTACCACTTTTCACGCATGTTGGATAAAAAGAATATTGGACTTGTTGCTTATTTAAGTGTATCAAAAATCAAGCCCAATGTCTTCAGCATGAGTGCGCTGATTACACATTTGAAAGTGTGAGTTCCAAATCGGTTTACACGCATTAAATATTGATTCCATCATCGACTTCCCTATGGTCAAAACAAGGAATGAATATAAGGATCCATGTTTTGAATCATTGGACTAACATTCTGCAAAGTCATATTGCAGGTGCCTTTATTGCGAATTATAACAAATAAATCTGAGATCTCTACGTAATATTGATATTGACCAAAAATAGGAGACACTGTTCAAAGACGCAAGGTCTCAACTACTTGGCGAGCCCATGAAGTAGAAACAATTACTGTTAAAAATACAAAAGAGAAAGAATTTACTTGAATATACAAAAAGAAAACGCAGCCCCAATTGAAATCCAAAAGACGCATTACTGAGCTCAAGAAGAGTAAAGAGAAAAATGAGAAATAAGCTCACAAGAGGAAATCTCCACTTAAAAAATTCCACGTCAAGATTCATCTCGCACTACCATCATGGCTTCTCGAAATCGCGGGCTCACTGGCGGTGATATTTTGCCACCCGAACTTAACTGTAATTATGAGAGGGTCCATTTTTGTGTGAGAATGTCGAGAGTTCGTATTAGAGGCTTGTCTACTGGTTATCTGTTCTGCTAATGAAAAAATTTGTGACTTCAATTCCATCCGAAGAGTGCTTATAACTTGAACGAAGCTGTTGATAGGCGCATGATTTTTTTCCACTTAATGTTCGTTCGTACTTTCGTATCCATTCGTATGATCCATGTATGGAAACTGGATTATTTACCTACACTCTTGACGTGTCCAAAAAATGCACTTAGTGTTTTCAAAATGTTTCGAAATCTGGTATTAGGTCGTCATAAAAAATCTCAAGAGTAATTGTTACGACATAACAAGAAAATCAAGATTGCCGCGTGATCGAGGGAAGCAAGGAACAAATCTGGTATCTTTTCATGAACATTTCCATAAACTACATTCGTTGGGCTCAACGCGTTAGAGCTTTCCGAGTAAGCCGCGGATAAAATTTTTATTGTACTTTCTGCTGATACAGCCATTGAAATTGGTCATATAAACCAACCCCAGAGTGCTCTGAAGGCGTTTTGAGCCGGCATAAAACACTGTTATCGAAAAGGTATGAAGCTTACACGGATTGCCCACCGTTAGGCGCAGCGCCAGCACTGCTGCGCGCTGGCATAACTGAGTACGAAAGTGGGGGAGGCCTGACAAGTTCAGCAACGATATCGATTCAGTATAAGTTAAACCACCCCCGTCAATGGCTGAGCTTCAAGTATTATTTACGAGTTGATAACGTCAATTTTGAGAGCAAAAACCATGTAAAAATCAAACAAACTAATGTTCCTTCAATTCAAGTGTAATTCCGTAGTAATCCGTGAAATTGTTGTTGTTATGTAACAATTTGAATCGTAATCAGAGTTTCGTTACAGTATTGATTTGCTTACTAAAATGGTTTTGTTTGTATTTTCGTTGAGTTTCGTGTTGTTTCAACAGTAATGTACTTTGATATCTCGATTCCACATTGGGCACTTACTAATGTGAAATATTATAAAAAAAATTATTTTGCTATTATTGTTAATGTCGCAGTTAATTTTGTCATCGTCACTGCTGTGCTGCTGTTGTTAATATTGTATAATAAAGTAAATCGTAATTTTATATTCAAAAGTGTGAACAATGGTGATTTGTTGAATATTTTCTGTATATATGCTGCGGAACATCGATTCCAACTTGAAAATTAGAATACCAGTGGGTGAAATTTTAAATTAACGTGTTCAAAAAATATTTTAGGTATACTATTTTTATGATGTTCAAGAATGAAGTATAATAATATTAACTAATTTATAATCTAAAAACGTGCGGTCAATTCAAGTCAGATTAATAATCTTTCTCTAAAAATTCCAAATTGGACGCAACAAATTTAAAACTGTGGCATCAAAAAAAAATTGGCAACTAATAAATAGTCGTTTAGAGCTTTCATAATTTTCATAATTAAAAGATTGTTGATATCAGGATATCTAAAATAAATATGCTCAAGACACACGTCACCATAACAAATACCAGTTATTCTTGATCATAAGCAACCGTGTAAAAAGAGCGACTCGACTCTGAAAAGAATGTCTTCTATATCGGCACAAGGTGTTGTTGAAAGGGCGAGTGCTGAATTAACCAAAAGAATCAACGGTTTGGGTCTGCGCGCATCCAAGCACCATGGTTAGTTGCCACTCTAATTTTATACACACGCTTTGTGACTGATTCGAACTGCCCGTTTGTGCACAAAATACTATACGCTGACGCAAAAAGTCAACGCCATTGTTATGGCAGTATAACGAATGCCATAGAACGACACTAATCAATCTGTATGAAGAATTAGTCTAAGAGTCAGTGATTAAGAAACCTTTTGTAAAACTTTTAAAGTCATTACGAACACGACGATAACTCTAAAATACATTTTGAACATATTGCAGACATTAAGGTTGTTTCAGCGTGAAGGTGCAATGCACTTATTATGCATTTCTATTTAGACAAATAGTCAGCCATCAAAAAACTTACCTCGTTCCTGTAAGAAAATTTGTCATCTTATCATATGCTCGCTTAATATTATTAATAATTTATTCGGAAGCCTGTCTCGCTTCTGGTAGTAGATGTGGTCTTAATACAGCCACAATAAAAATGTTATGCAAAAATGTGATAACAGTAAAGCTGATTTTTGGTGCGTTAGAAGCGATTGATTTTTTATTGTTTAATGTTAAGGGGATGTCAAACTTTTTCGACGGATCAACTATTTTCCAACCTTTTCAGCTGATTTCATGAAGTAAGTTTCCGGATTTTGGGTCAAATAAAATATAAAATTGGTGTTCTTTGAAAAACTCTTTGCGTCACACATTTTCTCATTGAAGTAGGAAATAATTCCATAGCTATCGTGCAGGTAGTACAGAAAACAAAAGTTGGTATGCAATTTCCAATCTGATGATAAACAATAAACTTGTACCGTGGATTTTCAAAGAAAGTTGAACTGAAAAACATAGTGTAATAAACGTGGTAAATCTTATGATCATAATTTGTTACGTAATAAAATTTATTTCGATCATCTAACAACTTCTAATAAAAAATTTATCTGAATATTGTTTATTAAAAAGTGTGGTGCA
The DNA here is from genome assembly GCF_021155775.2 of Neodiprion pinetum. NCBI lineage: Eukaryota > Metazoa > Arthropoda > Insecta > Hymenoptera > Diprionidae > Neodiprion > Neodiprion pinetum. Next base: position 19,825,845 of record NC_060234.1, read on the forward strand.
ATAAGCTTTTTGAAGAACACAATTTTCTAACGTTATTGTAACTAACACCAATTATGCAGTACGAAACGACAACGAAAGCCAGAAAAAATGTAAAACATTGCACAATAACCAAATTACAAATACAAAACAAAAAAATACAACCCACACACACTGCAGAGAAAAAACAAAAATAATTATATGCGAAAAAGATGTATCAATAAATTTAATTAATTTAAACTTAATTGACTATTGGAATCAGTATGATGTATCAATAAGGAACTAACTGAATACAATCCATGCAAACCGGTATCGGCAACATTTTGTATTGTGCAATGAAATTTTATTGATGGTTAAAATTTCATGGAGAAAAGAAAAACAAGAGTCGAATTTTGAACCTGCGAGCTAGGCATTGCGGGTTCAAACCTTTAAATGTTCGATGCAAGAATCAGCTTCACTCAAAAAATGAACGCCCAATACATAACTCATATTTTCACGTAGGTACTTATATTCTAGTTTGGCACTAGTTTTCCACCAATCAGGTTGTCGGAGCGTACTATAGCGTTGAACATAAAATATCGTTCACTGCTATCACACCAATATCAGCCTTCACGATATCGCGCTTCTGCATTGTTGTTTTTTCAAACCTCTTGCAGCTATACAATGGCAGCTATACACTATATATCCGAAGTTTCGGTCGAGCAATTGCTTATTTTCATTTATGATAGTTAATAAACGTACATGAATTAGTGTAACGCGTAAGCTCAACCTCACCATTTCGTGATTTTTCACAGCTTACCAAGTTTCATTTATTCCTCATGCCCTTGTTATTAGAGTTTTTGATCAAGCTTAATCGATCGAAATGGCAGCTACATGCCACATCCGCCACTAGGAATAAGCCAGACTTCCGAATCAATTATTCATGACGTTAAAAGAGTGTAATAAGATAGCAAATTTACCCACCGGAATGACGTAAGTGACTCTTAGACTAATTCTTGACTCAGTTTGACAGCGTGCTAGTGTGCAACATTCGTTATGCCGTTAAATTAGCTTGAAACGGCTAAACGCCATGCTGATTTAAATTAGTATTATGTACTGTTTTGCGTGATGCTACCCGTTTGCAAATTCCCGAATAGGACCCACATGCAGAGTCCTGCATGGGTCCTCAACTGTTTTGTGTTGGTCGAGGGGCTATTGACTCTGACTTTTAATGTAAAAGTAATTTCGTCACTTTTAATGGTTTTAAATGATTTCGTGTGATTTCAAGTGATCCCAGATAGTTTCAAGTCGGTTCGGATGATTTCGTCTAATTGCAAAATACTACGCGTGATTTCTCACACTTCGTATGATTTCATTCAATACGCACAATTTTATGAGATTTCGAATTGATTTTACCAGAATTCATGGAGTTTCAAGTTAATTTCAGAATCATCTCGTTAAAAGCATGGTTATTTCCTTGCAATTTCAAGGCTTTATATTTATATTATTAAGCCTGGAACCGTGCTTGACAACTTCTTGACTGATACCGAAACCAAGGCTATGAATATTTATTTTCAAACCACCCCTAAATCGTCAGCGCTTTCGTCGACTAGAGTATGAATGTGGAAACCAAACTCAATAACAGCGGCCTCCTCCACCACCTACCGTTTCCAGACCTTTGCACAAGACTGTGGATTGGATACTCGTAAGTTTTGTTAACCATTTTCATGACGGGTGCCATTATTTCTTATCAACTGGCTGAAGGGCTGGAGTGAGGTTATTGGCGAAATAGGGAACAGCAGCAATAACGGCACGATTCTATGAACCGCGCTTCGCTAGCTACGCATTCGATTCTGCGTATGATATGCAGAGGAACCACATGATGTGACCAGTAACACCGCGTAGTGTTACCCGACATTAAGGCGATCAGATCGAAGCATTTCGAGTATATAAGAGTGCCACAGGATGATTAAGACTATAAATTTTTGCAACGTAACATTAACCCTAGAACTACCGAAATTAAGACGAAGCTGTTTCTACCAAAACCAGTCGAAATGAATGGTCTTCAAAAAATACTTAATAATAACAAATTTTCATATCATATTGATAGAAACATATTCTATTATTGCATATTTTTAAAGACCAGCTATTTTGACTGGTGTCGTAGTTCTAGTGTTGATGATTTAAAATTACGCATGATGCTTCATTTTACCAACGACTTAACCATGAGAACGAAGTTAGTAACGTTACTACAACGATGCATGTTTAAGAAAATCGTTACATTATACCACGAAATAGTAGGAAGAAGACAACATACAACATTCTGCGATAAAACTTGTCCCCAGTTTTGATATAACGTAAGAACTGAACGAATGCGATTTAAGCGCATCTTACGGAAAAACGCGAAATTTCCGCTATAAAATGTGAAAAACAAAAGGCGGCGATCGTAACCTATAAGCCTCTATGCTATTAACATACTCCGTAAATTCGTAAGATACGCATTCGAAGTGAGTGAAAACCAGTGAAAAGCGAGTAATTGCTTTTCAAATCTCAACCGACATTAAATCCGCGGATAAACGGCGAATGGTAAGATTATAGGGGGAAGGGGGGAGAGCACTATACGCGCTTACACCGCGAGAGGCGCTTAAATCTTACCTCGACAATTCCTTTTACGTTGCCCCAAAAACTGGACCGACTTTTGAGTATTGTCTCCTTCCTATTACTCGGAGCATTGTACAGATCAGCAAATGTTGAATTGTTTTTCGGTCTTCCTATTTACATAATTTCTTCCCGGAAAAATTTATAACTCCATGAAAAATAATTTTTACGATGAAATTTTAAAAATAATGTAAAATATTGCATATAAATCATGATTCGAATTTTAAATGCAGTTCCAAGTACGAAAAATCGACGGATCAGCGGTAGTAAGAATGAAAAAAAAACATGTGTATGGCAATCACGCGCGAAAGAATAAAACTTCTGAAATTTATACGAGGGATTGATCGTAACTTCAACTACTAAAAAAATGGCTCTTTACTTACTTATGAACCGTTTATTCATGGATTCTTGTTACTTGTACATGCATACATCATTTCCCTTAGGGATTTTGATGCAGATTATTACTTAGATTTGTATTCATGTTTATATTTCGTATTTGTTTTATGTTTCCTTTACGTACATAAGTTAGTTTTAAGTTTCATTTAGGTCTTAACTCTAATAGTAAGAGTTGTGTGGATGTGTGTGGGTAATTGTGTGATAGGGGTGAGGATTATCCACTCGCAAAATGTTGTGTGCCACGTTTCTGTTTGCGAATTCCTGTGTATCTTCTCTCGTCGGTGCGCTTAAGTATTGATACGCCAATGTTGGTAGTATTTCGAGGTTGTTCTGGTGAAGTTCTCGTAGTCGTTTCATAAAGGGGGTCTCATCCAACATTTCCCATAGGTCTTCTGTGGGAAATGATATTGAAAGTCCAGCTGCATTTTTTAAGGCTTTCTCATACACCACCTCTAGGTTCTTGATGTTGGTTTTGTTAAATAGTGGTAGGAGGCACGCAGCTCCGTAACCAAGTGTGGTGGGAAGGTGAGAATGCAGGTTCGTATAATACCAGCTTCCTTGACTGGGTCATATTAAAATGTTGAATAATATCCGTCAAATACATTCGAAGAAAACATATAAACTGTCAAGCGCTACTATATAGAGTTCCGTTCGTTGCATGGAAAAATTATTATCTCCCTCCGACCGTCAGAATTGGATTTGTTACGTGTGAATCAAATGGGAATTACAAAATCTCGATACGGCACCACTTAAAAAAATCGTACAGCGATTTCTTTTCACGAGGTCTAATATTATGTTATAAACTATGATTTCGTGAAGCTGGAGATCGAAAAAAAATTGTTTTTTTTTTGAGGCAGTCTAATATATACTATATATATACTATGTATATCCGTATATATAGTATGTATGTCAGTATATATACTATACATATACTATAACATATACTATATTATGCTATATATACTGAACATATACTATGTATATCCGTGACATATATAATATGCGTGCATATTATATAGAATGTAACTCGTTTTCTTTTTAGAATCGCGATATCTCAGAAATGATAATTCTTAGGAAAAAAAAGTATAGAGACCATTTTTGTGGATAATTTTACGATCTACAATTTTGCTCCGAGCTATTTTTTTGATAAAATTAACCGTTAACGAGAAAAATCAAAAAAACCGAAAATTTTTACCTTTGACCTTGAATAAATTTTTTAGCACACATGGTATCGATGGGGACTTTTTTCTTTTTCTTTATAATGGTAAATCCAAAGTCTCTACCAAAATTCAGCTCTGTCGGAATTATTGTGTTTCGATCACTATTTTTATGTCTAAATTGACCAGACTATTAGCGTTGCACAATATTCTGTAGTAACCTCCGCTGAAGAAGTTTCACATCAAAAATCCAAACACCTTCATCTGTAAAAAATAATATAGAAATATCTAGGCAGATTGGCAGATGATGCTACAGTACCACCTCGATATATCGCGGTTGGTAAATGTTTCCTCGAAGCTCCATTCCCCCACCAGCTGTTCGCGCGCATTAAGCTACGGCGGTACCGCAGAGAGAAGTAGGGGAACCATTTATATCGCAGTTCTCCTCCTCTACAGCCCCGAAAACTGCGATATAACGAGATGGCACTGTACTGTCTTTTCGGTCTCACAGGAGTCCGATAGAGTAGATACAGCCAGGGGGCATATCTTTACCACAAACACAATGACGCAGCATTTACTAATCGGATTTTTCTATATTTGACCTTACGCCCGGAACAGGTTTACCTCATCAAAATTTTCCCTACCCAATCTTATAAAATCTTCGTCCCACCATTTTTTGTCTGGGTTCATCGTTCTCTTTTGTAATTCTTTTCCTATTTTTTCCTGCACCTTGGGACTGCTTCCTCTGATCAGTAATGTCAATCATGTATTTTTGTTCTTCCTCCACATTTTCTTATCGAATGCCTGCTTCCATATCCATTTCTATTTCCATTTGTATAGGGTAGCGATCGGTTTTATCTTATCCTATATAGATTATTTCAATTGAAGTTCCGTCATCCATCACCGCGATACACATCGTTCCAACAAATAGTAATTTTCTTTCCCATCACCTTATTTGTTACCATTAAAAATTGCTTCCCATTTTGTCAATGAGTAGTTCTAGATATCCGACTTGTCTCGTATTTTGATGGCTATTCTCAAAATTTCTTTCTTATTTATCTTACTTTTCTAATTCTCATATTATTTCTGTTAAAGGTTGTCTTCGTTTATTTAAAGTCTCTGCCTACATTTGTCATAGATATTCTTTTATACGTAAGTGATTTCGTGATTAATTTTCTCCACTATTCCTGATCGGACTTTTCGTAATTTTTCTTGCAATTTTTTAAGCTCATTACGATCAAACTAGTCGGAGTTTGTTTTTTTTCCGACTATTTAAATGGCATACATGAAGAGATCTTGAGTAGTTTTTCAGATCAACTTCACAATCATGACTGTACCCGTCATTTTCATCCGTGCGCGCGATGAACCGTATTTTCAAGTAGTAGAGCGGTTTTTAAAGAACTGATATTTTGACAGCGATAAAAAATAGAAACAAGCACTCCACTTTTCTAATCGTGCTTAGTGAAGATTTTTCATGGGGGGTAAAAACCACCCCGATGACAAGTTTATATTATATTCTTTCAAAAGATCTTGACTTCATCACATCAAACAATTTTGTTCCTATTTTTCTTCTGGTCTGCACTATTATTGTCATACATACAGCTTTTTTTAATCAATAACCTATAGAATTATAGAGATTGCACGCACTCACGCGTCGCAACCGTTCATACAGAAGATAAGGATAAGAAAAAGGAATTAATATTAAAGGAAGTAAATAGTTTGATTATGGGATATTCCATCGACCTTCAATCTGGGTCTGATCCTTGATTTCTCGGGAGTGTTTGACGAAATCGAGTCGCGTAAAGTGGATTGAAGGAGTTGCATGGTGATGGTTCTAAGTTAGGATTTGGAATCGAAGTGTGTTAGATTTTGGACTTGATTTTCAATGATATGACTAGCAGTTAGGCTGATGAGAGGTCAATACTAATCGTCATGAATCTTTCATTTGCAACGTTATGAATTATTTGTAATTGACATGTTGGAACGATAAGAGTTGCCACGAATCATTCAGAGTTATGCTAATACGTTGGGCTCCCGCCCCCCCCCCCCCCCCCCCACGATAGCGGTTTGCCATGATTACTCTAATTTACATTTGTTCAATAAACATTAAATGATGACTGTTCCAAATTATTCTTCGATTCTTAAGCTCTGTACAATACAATGGGGGGTGGCATCTTCCATATGCAGAGATCTTGCACGTACCCTTTTCCTTACAGAATAGTAAAAAATGTATATCAAAGGGTTAATTTCTTCAACGATGTGAGCGTGAAAATTTTTACATTTTTTTGTACATGTTGACAGGCGGGGGGAAGACCAGTGTCATGGAACGTGTCACAAACGTATTTTGCGGAGGCGGAGGAGGCACAAATACAAACTTACAAACGTCGAACGTGAATGTCACCCCTGATAAACCGAGCAGAGGTGGACCTATTCCTGGTGGCACACCCGCCAGTGGCAATATCAAGGGTTTGAATAATGGGACGACAAATCGTGGCCGCACGCTTCGAAATAGGGCAAAAAACGTACCACTGGCCAGTGGCGGTACAGGAGGACACGCAACGCCAGCTACTTGGGAACAGCTAATCCAGGATGACCATTTCCTAGGTCACTTCTTTTTGTATTTCACCGCCGGTGAAAGAAGGGTTTTGGCACAGGTATGCGATATTTCGAATATGTAAACGCCGCTGGTAAACACGTCCAATTATGCGTATACCTATAATAACTGTATGGCTGTGGGGTGAAATGCGTCCTTAAATACATTTGAAATAGAAATCGAAAAATGATTCTACAAATATTAGCGAATTGGAACAATGATAATGACCTTCGTAATTCTGTTTCGAATGGACAATGTAAAATAGATGTTTGAAATGAGTTACAAAATGTAAATTGGCATTTTACCTCAAGAATTTCATACACGCACTCATTGATGTACCGAGAAAAAACGGAGAAGCTTATCAGGCTGAGCGATCTACTGCACATGCGCACAATAATCGAACGCTATTGTTCTGCGTAATCGTACCAGGATAAAATTTTCATCTGCAAGGCAGCTGGAAAATCAACTTACACGAAACGGGGCATAATATGTCACACTTTCGCGCGTTAAGTGGACAATTGAAATTGTATTGCCATGATGACTCGTAGTAGTCATTAATCAGTTGACTACAGATGTTTGCCAAACCTTCCAAAATGGGTACATCAATTATTTAAGATGTGATGAAACTAAAAAAAAATCGCTTAACCTGCCAAGTTTCACGGTTTCTTCTGGAATGTCACTGAACCACCTTATGTATGTTCTTGAAAGATCACATGATCGTAAAAGCAATATTTCGAGTTCCACAATTATTTGTTCTTGTGTAATTATGCAATGAAATGATATGTGCTGTCCTAGAGTAATATCACAACGAATACACGAAAATCGAGAACTCATGTTCAGAAATACATTTTAATATCAGTGATATTGTCGATGTGTAGGAAGCTATTCAAGATACTCTAACGTCCTTAAAAATTCAGGTTTGTTCGAGATGGAGGGACGTTCTTTACGCCAGACCAAGGCTTTGGGCCGGGTTAGTTCCAGTAGTACGATGTCGAGAGGCCCGAGTTATGGCTTCTAGTTCACGAACTCGTCTTTACGCATCTTTAGTAAGAAGAGGATTTCATTCTTTAGTTTTGTTGGGTGCAGCCGACGAAGACGCCTTGGAACTAACGCATAGCTTTCCTCTGGCACAAAGGCACGTGCACTCCTTGTCATTAAGGTGCTGCGCTGTGACTGATAGAGGTTTGGAAGCCATGCTGGATCATTTGCAGGTGAAAGCATATTTTACCTATTTTACAAAGTAAAATATACACTTTATGTCAAATAATATCAAAACCTTAGATTTTTTCTAACTTGTGATTTTAAATTCCATTGAACGTATAGAGTACCGTAGATAAGCTTCCAATATAGGTAAATGCCCAACAGCTACAATAAACTTTTTCTCAAAAGAGCGCTATTCAACTTTGTAGTCCACTCGAATGAGATATAAAATTAATATAATTATACTCATGGCAATTGAGGGAGGGGTGAGCATTTTCTTATGCAAGTAGTTGTGGTTTCAAAAAACATACCTAAATATCCACATGTGTACCTAATAATTAACCGTTTAAAACCATTTTTCATCGACATCTAATCGTTAATTGTTAGATGCCGAGTGCTTGAACCCGATAAAAGAGTAATTTATCATAAGAGTACATGTTAAACGATGCAAAATATGCATAACGATATCTTTCCCACAGACGCCTTTGAATCACTAAAATTAATTCAGCTATAACCCGTGTTTCAATCTTCATCTTTTGTCAACCGCCATTTCATTTTCTAATATAACTCCTTTAATAATAATCCAAATAAATGGCATTTTACTTGGTCAGTAAGGATGGAATATGGCATCGTGTTAACCTCAAAAATAAAAAAATCTATTATGCGCATTTGACGCTCATTAGAAGAGTTTGTGAGTATTTAGTACACCCTAAAATATTTTTTCCTATTATTTCAGGCCTTGTTCGAACTTGAATTAGCTGGCTGCAACGAGATAACAGAAGCTGGTCTTTGGGCTTGTCTAACCCCAAGAATAGTTTCACTATCGTTATCAGATTGCATTAATGTTGCGGATGAAGCTGTCGGTGCCGTAGCTCAGCTTTTACCAAGCCTCTATGAGTTTTCTCTTCAAGCTTATCACGTAACTGATGCTGCGCTTGGATATTTCAGTCCAAAACAAAGCGGATCACTGAGCATACTCAGACTTCAGTCTTGTTGGGAGCTGACGAATCACGGCGTTGTTAATATTGGTAAGTGATATTACATACAGTATTACATCTGCAGTTATAAATACCAATACCTGAGCGCAAAATTGGAAAAATGATCTCCAATATTCGAAGTTAGTTTCAAAAAACTTTGGTACACGGATCAGGAAATTTTATATTATCATTTGATACACGGACAAAGTGTTTTTAGTACGTAGCTGCCTTTGTATGTTTCAAGGAATATGTTCTTGAACAACCAAGGCCCGATTTATACTGAACGTTTTTTCCATCTTGCTTAACCTATAGATTATAAAATTAGTTGTTTGAAAAATATTATTATTTCCAAAATCTGAAAACAATTGGCATCACGCAGTAAACTATTAGAATAGCTTTTTACCACTATTGGAAGATATAGATTTTGTAGCAGTAAAAGTTAGACATGAAAATTATGCAAAGCAAGAAAATGGCTATTTTAGAACAAAATGGCGGGCGAGGTTCAGGGGTACAAATCAAAAAATTGCGAAGGAACACCAAAATTATGTTTGGGGGGAAACCAACTGGAAATATGCATGTAAATCACATGCAACAACTTTGAAAAATCTGCATTGAGGAATAGAGTTTCTTTCTTATGTACTGTGAGCCAACCATTATAACGTGAATAACGAACACAAAGCCGGATACCGTAATCATGGATATATCAGTATGTATTGAAAAAAGCAGTGATATCTCTAAAACACCAAATAGCATATCTCAAAACTGAAAAGGAATAGTACAGCGATACGAGGCGACCCAATAAGCAAATGAACTCTTGACTCTACTGACACCACCTACGACTCTACGAACACCAGTTTGGTATCTCTCTTCGAATTAGTTACAACTCGTATGTTGTAGAATATCATACATCATACATCATACATCATCATAGACAGTATTAAAGTTCGAAACCAAATTTTGGATGTTCGGATGTTCAGAAAGTGACGTCACCCAAAATTTTTTTTCACTTGACGTCATCGATCTATAGTAATCGTCGACGACCAAAATCAGCTAGCCGAATTCCTCAGTCTGGAAACAACCGCGCAGTAGAGAGGACGTATGAGAATCGCACTCCGTGGATTTCGAGTACCAGGTTCTCCAGCTCCTGGATCCCTGCGCTCCAGGTCCGCTACCTGGTGAAACTCGACTTCCAGGACAAGCGTTCCGTATTTTCTGCGCTCCAGGTCCGCTACCTGGTGAAACTCGACTTACAGGACAAGCGCTCCGTATTTTCTGCGCTCCAGGTAGGCTACCTGGTGAAACTCTACATCCAGGACAAGAGTTCCGTATTTTCTGCGGTCCAGGTAGGCTACCTTATGAAACTCGACTTCCAGGATAAGCGCTCCGTAGTTTCTGCGCTTCAGGTCCGTTAGCTGGTGAAACTGGACGTCCAGGATAACCGCTCCATAGTTTCTGCGCTCCAGGTCCGCTACCTGGTGAAACTCGACTTCCAGGACAAGCGCTTCGTAATTCCTGCGCTTCAGGTCCGCTAGCTGGTGAAACTGGACGTCCAGGATAAGCGCTCCGTAGTTTATGCGCTCCAGGTCCGCTACCTGGTGAAACTCGACTTCCAGGACAAGCGCTCCGTAGTTCTGGCTGTCCGGGTCCTTGACCTGGTAACTTTTGACCTTCAGGACTAATTTGCCTTAGTTCTGGCTGTGCAGGTCCTCTACCTGGTGGATCTCGACCTCCAGGACAAGTGCTGCATAGTTCTGGCTGTCCAGGTCCTTGACCTGGTGACTGTTGACCTTCAGGACTAATTTTCCGTAGTTCCTGCGCTCCGGGTCATCTACCTGGTGGATCTCGCTCTCCAGGACTCGCGTTCCGTAGTTTTGGCTGTCCAGGTCTTTTACCTTGTGAATTTCGACCTCCAGAACTGGCGCTCCGTAGTTACGTTGTGTTGAAATTGTTGCTGTACATTCAATATCTACTAACAACGTTATCGGCTGGACTTCGAGATTCACTATGTAAATTATTGTGTATGTATTGTAACGTTTTGACGTACGTCACGAAATAAATACGGGTTCGTGAGCTTAATTAGCGAAGCAATCAAGGGCGGAAATTAAATATTGAAAAAATGCTTTAATGGCAAGTAAGTGTTTTCAACCAGTGTTTTGAACAAATTCAAACAAGGCTGTTTTTACAATACTAACGGTTGACGCAGCAACCTTATTCATTTTATGACATATGAAGTGTTACATGTCTTTTATCTGTGATGACTAATAGATCAGTTAAACGAGAGGTAAAACGGATGATTTCACCGTTTGTAACAGTATATTACGATACATACGAGCAGAATTATCAGGTAGTAAGTTATGTTTTAACATTCTACGAATGTACGCTAAACTAATGACAGTAAGGCTTATCCAAACGAGCACAAAAATCAGCTGTACTAGGCATCCCAACCTTGTGCACATGTTTGTGATAATGTATTGATTAACACTTATTACCCATTGAACAATCCGAGGTATCTGGTAAATCTTGTATAATCATTTGGTAAAACACTGACAACGAGTAAGTGAGCGTAGCGAGCGCACGAGCACAAAACCCAGCTACACTAGGCAACCGACCTTTTAACGTTTTAAAGTTAGTTGAAAACTAAAAGAGACATCCTTTTTTTATCGGCGGAAAAACGGTTTAAAAGAGCAAAAGCGACTCCCGAAGATGGGCACCCAACAGAGTGATTTCTTGATGCGCTCTGTGTACATATTCGAATTTGTCCATTCGTTCATTTACTGGCACAATTACTTTCAATCAAAAAAAACTTACACACTGTGAATTGTCGACCTATATGAATTCGGGTCGTTCGTAGTCAATTATAACTTCAAATGGAATATCGAATATGAGTTTATACTGTGCAGGCGAAATTATATTCTAAGAAAATATCCATTATTTCAGTACATTCCTTGCCCAACCTCACTGTACTTTCGCTGTCTGGATGCAGCAAAGTTACGGACGATGGCGTTGAATTAATAGCTGAGAATTTACCCAGGCTTCGTTCGCTGGATCTAAGTTGGTGTCCTAGGATAACTGACGCGTCTCTGGAGTGCATCGCGTGCGATTTGAATCACTTAGAAGAGCTTACGTTGGATAGGTAAGTAAAGATTTGAAAAAAAAAATTGGTAGAAGCAACTATACCTACCTGTTTATCAAAGTATTAATTACAATGAGTAGGTAATAATCGCAACAAAGATAAATGGAAAGTAGTGTTTTTGACTCATTCAAAATTTTAGAAATTATTCGTTACCTTTCGAATCATTCTGAAAAATAAAAATTACAGACAAAACTTTGGAAAATTGTATTTTTTGCCAATAATTACTGTTTCTCAACGTGATATAGTATATTACAGCCCTGTGAAAAAGGCGTGCAGCGCAACTTACAATATTTATATATGTATATTTTACGCACACTATCAATTACTCTGTGCACCAAAAAAACGATTGTACCGTTCCGCATACTCAGGGATTGCCCATATATTGCGTAAGATGGTTTTTGGCGTTATTGGACCAGTCCCTCCGCCTAAATAAAGAAGTGTAAAACTATACATGTTACCTAAGGTTTGTAAAGTGTTTAAACGTTCAAAAAGGTCTAGCCGGATAAAGATGTCAAAATTGTCCCAGAAGCTTTTTGACGCGCAGTTTGAAAAAAACATTGGTCATTAAAAGAAAAAGTTTTACACCAAGTTCAATCCCCTGTGGCTTTAATCCAACATTGAGTGTAAAATCTTGTTTGTTTTAGTTTTCATTTTTTCCCTCTGCGTCTATAAGAGCTGTTACATTGGAAAAATTTCAGAATTTTTTTTTTATGTTCTATGCGACATGTATAATCCCATTAAATATTGTATTGAAAAGGTATCATACAAGTCATATAATTTTTCTTTCAGATGCGTTAATGTTACGGATATTGGCGTTGGTTACATTTCTACGATGGGTTCATTGAGTGCACTCTTTTTAAGATGGTGTTTGCAGTTAAGAGATTTTGGACTCCAGCATCTATGCAGCATGCGATCTTTACAAGTGCTTTCTGTTGCAGGTATGATTTTAGTGAAAATTATAAGCATTTTAGTTCCTTGATGAGATTCATAACCAAATTGAATTGAGTAGAATACTACGCATTTATCGTGGAAAAACCAGAATTTAATCAAAACCATATAAGAGAGAACGGAGGCCTTGCAAACTAATTTGATGACCAATTTGCACACTTAAAAATATCGAAACCACCAAGGCGATTGAATTTCTTAGACAACTATATATCGCAGAATTTAGTAATCAATTAGATATTTTTATAATGAAGCAATACTCTAATTAACTCTGACGCAGCATTTTAGATCATAGCTCACGAATACAATAACTTACACTTGTCTGCAGTAATTTGAATTGTAAATGTTCTCTGTCTAATTGTAAGGATGTTTTGGATTTCGCGGAGTTCCAATTTTGCAGATTCCATTTCAAACTGATCATGATCACCGACCCAAAAGACCTGCAGCGAATATCAAATTTTCTGAAGATCTCAAAAATGTAGGAGTTTTCCTCAAAAATGTAGGAGTTTTCGTATTTTGAAATCTCCATATTTGGCTGGTTATTATAAGTTTGGAAAATTAACCTGAAATTCGTAAACAGCGCTCCAAAAAATTTCATGTGCCCAAATACAATATACAAATTGCGGAAAAGATGATTTTCGTTATGTAGCGTTAATACTCAACTGGGGCACGACGATTTCTGATGTCAAATGGGACTAATACCACCGAAGGGGTTAAAAGAATCGCTGATTGGTATTATCCCTCTCTACTTGTTTCGATTGCTCTCTAGCTACACGGAATGCGCACCGTTTTTCAACATATCGGGCCGATGCATATATTCCCTACAGGATTTCGAGTCTAGATCATCCAAAGTATAAAATCCCATAGTTTCATATTAATGTCCGGACCATGCCACATTCACTATGCTTTCATGTTCATGAAGAGAGATATTTCGTGGTAATTACTGTAGGGTCCTTAACTATTTTTATTTTGTGCCGTAACGAAAAAACATAGTTCTGAGTACAAAATGGAAATAAACTTTTTTTTTTTTTGCTATAACCAGAAAATCTGGTCAATGTTAGTATTTTGAACGAATATGGCTACTCGTACATCATTTTTTATTAACGATTACACATAATTTGATGTACGTGCAGAAAAAATTGATGTTAAGGACTCATACAACTAAAAAAAATGTAGTTAACTAAACAGATTTGACGATTCAATAAGCAAAAAATGAAGTATTGACAACTATAATTATACCGAAAAATAACTTGTACCACATTTCCTTGTTATTACAACAATATTTAAACCATTATTGTTATAATACTTATTTTACTAGAAATTTCTAACTGTAAAAAATGGAAATTCTTCGCAGTATTTGAATGTTTTCCAGACCACAGAAAAACGCGGTACAAGTATACAACTATTTATAATGTAATCATAGTTGTCAATACTGTTTTCTGGTTACTGTAACATTAAATATATTTTTTTAGTTTACTTTACTTCTATTGGTTAAATGAGGCCTCGACATCAATTTGTCGTGATGCTGATATGAAATGTTTGCAATAGTTACAAGAAAATATTAGTACGAGTTGGCTAGGTTAAACACAGCTCTGAATTAATAACTCCGACTAACAATAAAAACGAAAGGGATTCTTATTAAAATGATCCCTTATGGAAATTGTCTCTTCAGGGTATTATTTCAGTGCATGAATTCAAGACGCAAGAAAGTCACAGAAAGGTTATAAAATAAAAAATTGTGGCCTAGGAATTCGCCAAGACGGAAGATCAAGAGTTAATATTTTTTTTCTCGTACAAAAAAAAAGCTTTGAATGTGAAACATTGCAATGTGTATTTGTGTACAGGTTGTCCACTCTTGACCAGCAGTGGCCTATCGAGCTTGATACAATTGCGGCACCTCCATGAACTAGAACTAACTAACTGCCCCGGAACATCACGCGAGCTCTTCGATTATCTACGAGAGCACCTCCCACATTGCCTGATCATTGAATAAAAGCTTGATGCCGAATACGTTCACACCGACGGCAAATTAGAGGTAAAGGCAAGGTAAAATTGAAACGTTTACACCGAAGGTGAAACACAGGTAGAGGTAAGATCTATGAATCAGGACACCTATTGAAAGAGAAATTAAAAATCAGGCATTGTAAGACATTTTTGTTGGAATCTTCGCATCCTGTTACTGAGTCATTTCCAAAGTCTTTGCAGCTTATTGTGAGAGTCTCGTATTTACGAATCCCAGTTTCTAGCAGCATACCGTTTTAATTAACCTCAGAGAGATAAATTAGTTTTTCACTCGTTTCATTGTACGTTGAAAAATGGGCAAAAAAAATATGATCCAACCGAAGCGATAAAATTCCAAAGAGAGGTCCGCGATTGGTTTACAAACGAGATACCAGCATCACTCTTGTCACCTTATTCATCTGTAATTCGT
Source organism: Neodiprion pinetum (assembly GCF_021155775.2). Lineage (NCBI taxonomy): Eukaryota > Metazoa > Arthropoda > Insecta > Hymenoptera > Diprionidae > Neodiprion > Neodiprion pinetum. The sequence continues at coordinate 19,841,290 of NC_060234.1, forward strand.
GTGAGCAATCGTGAGCCGGTTTTGTTATTCAGATTCACAATTTATTTAAGTGGGCAGCTATTACTTTTTGTGAATATGGATTTCGATCTGACCTCAGCGTGTTTATTGTAATTCAGAGTCCACGTTGAACAATATTGCATGCTCAAATGTGCTACAATCTCATTTTCACATTATAGATTTGAGTCAATTTATCTTACTATAATTTTCTCTAGCAGCGCTTGAAAAATAAACATAATCATTTAATTGAAATGAAATCAATTGTACACGTAACATAATTTTTTGGTGGTACCTCATTGGACAGAGTACGTTATGCGTTGAAAAAAATAAATGCCAATGAAATTGGCATACGCTTTTACTTAGTACGCACATGAAAATACTAATTGCCCAGAACACATAGTAATTCCGTGTATTTCACTTTCTTGCCTGTATTCTGTGTCTCTGTAATTGGCATTGTGGCGAAAAGTGATTAAACATACAATACTTGCATTTTTACATGGCTGCCCCTTGAATATAAGCTATCGAAAGTATTTGGTTTGCCCAGACTTTCTCTACAAACGTTTCATCTGCGGTATAATCGTAGTCGTTGTATATATTAAATCCAGAAATGGAAAATTGATTGCAATGACTTAATTTGAATAATAATTTGGTCATAATATAAGTAATTCTGAATGCCGCATGTAGGCATGACACTCTACTTATGCGAACATATTTAAGAATGTCGGCTACCATAAGGGGAGACAGTATTTGACTTAAGACTTTTTTCAAAGCAATACATAAGCATTTATGAAGATAAAGAATGTCAACAAAAAATATCTGATAACATACTCCAGCGACAAAAAATCTTACTGATGCAAATAAGAATTTAAGTCAATCGTCATTTTTCGTTTAGCTTGCATAGAGACAATAGTTATCATTACTTACAGTTGCTTAAAAATAAATGAGTAATTGATTGACTTCTTTAAATTCCTGAAAGTATTGCAAAGATATCCTAACACCTATTCATACACTAACGGATTCACATTGGTACGAAACAATTTTTACTGATATTTCGTTGTTGCACGTAGTCTTTCATGTGAAAAGTAAAATGTCGAATAATTGTTCGTTATTAATTATAAATTATTCTGTAATTACTTTTTATACAAAAAAAAGGAACCTACTTTATTTGTGACTGTATACCTTTTAATTGTACGAGTTTTTCCTGGTATGATTAAAATCTGTGCTTGAGGACATGGGTCAGCCATCGTCACTCGACTTACCCACGTGAGAAACACAAAGATCACGTATTTTCGAAACGATATTTATACACAGCTAAATTTCCCCAAGTAGATCATTAACGAAAACGATCGTATAATATCTACCGAGACGAAACGCCTAAACTTAAGGTGGTATTCTAGTCTAGAACTTTGAAAAAATCGATTTTTTCCCGTGATCTGATACTATGAATTATGGAGAATAAGTGGGTGAAGGATTTTTTCAAAATTCGGCAAATTGGTGACGTTATACCAATTCTAAGCACCGCACTTCACGATAGGAACGCAGATGCGTGCTTCTTCTCAGTCTTCAATCTTGAATCTTGGTACGAGTCCACTTAGTTTGTCCTTTGGGTATTTCAAATCTTAGTTTGGTCTCAGATAACCCATGTCCTCAAAATTTGCGACTCGGGATAATAATTTGAAAATATTCTGTATAATAAAAATTGATAATTATTAAATTTATCCAATTATTAAAACAATAAATTTAATGTTGATTGTGGTTTTAGTTTAATCAATTGGGATGTGCTCAGTCAATAGTGATAGTAAGGCAACAGATAATACTCAGAAACTGTGGAGATTTTTTTTATTTATAATTATATACCTATATAAGTATATTGACATATAATTTTATGCTATGTTATTACAACTTATACATTGTAAAACAATTGGTAAACCGTATTTGTAAAATTATTTATTTTGACAAACTTACTCTACTCCAAGTCTTCTGTCGTATTGGCATGTTATGTACGCACCAAGTTAGGTAAATACTAAATGAACTGCTATTACAACAGTAATTATAATAAGTGAATAATTTTACTGGATGGCTTATTTGGAGTAAATGGAAATTTTGTGACAACGTAAGAAGGGAATGACAGTTAGCTGCTGGGAAAGTAATAGTATTTGAATATTGAAAATATTTTACGCGTGAAAATATACATTTAAGATAACAAAGAACGTAATAATTGTAAATACCGAAGAGAAAAGGAAATTAATTAAATTTGCAATTTCGTTATGATTCTAAAACGAAACCGATGTGTGTTGTGTTACTTCGTGATGTTTTGCTGATGAAATAATTTGTCGTACGGATAATAAAGAAGATGCTAAGAATAGTAGAACGAGATATTAGGTAAAATAAAAGTATTGTACAAATTGCCTCGTCTCATGGTATACAAACCCTCATTTTATATCACAATTATGAATCGTCCATCCTATACATTCCTCTTTGAACTTTCAACTATTTTCCCACCAAGAGAGAAGTCCAAGGCCTGGCTCATCTATGGCAGCCTGTAATGATCGAATTTATGCATGTTAATGTCTTTCTTCAGGAAAAAAGTTTTAGGATCGTGATTCAACGAAAATAACTTCTTATAAAACTTCCGGTATTGTATAGTACTTTTTAGGTCAATGTGCGAAAAAAATTACATATATATGACAGATTAATAAACCATAAGCTGAATTATTTCAGGTTATTTGATTAAGATTATTTCCACAAGAGACATTATCGTGTATTAATTGTGAATTCAAGGTGAACGATGTTTCTTTAAAACCGTGTAAAATCATACAGAAATCACACGACTCATTTAAGTACGTTTTTGTAGAAATACTTTGATAAATGCACGGTTAGTCTAATTCTAGCACAGTTTTATGAAGAAAAAAATCGCAGTATCATAAAAAATTGCAGGGTACTTCTGACTCTCGATAACTTCTTCCTGGATAATTTTCCGCTTATCGTTAAACTGCCTTCTCTATGAACGGGCTCCACGTATAGAAATAAATTTATCTAGAGACTGAGGAAAAACTAATACCAAGGCTAAAAATTTTATGATTTTGTAAAAATCTATTTCTTATAGTATTCGACATTTTTTGAACTCAAAATATAGAAGTAATGAATAACGTGAAGAAAGTATCATCCATTTTAGGTTTATTAAGTTTTTCCTATTAAAACTTTTATTTTATGGAACTTTTTTATGATGAATTTCGATTCATTTCTGAAGCATTTCTTTTTGCGTGAAAATCCTGTCCGTTTCGTCCCATTTTCTCGCCATCATTCGGGTTTCCCCAAATGCATTGCCTGCACCGCGGTTACAGTAGACTAATCAGGATGAAAATAGCCTTCGTAATATTGTCCCCCTCAAAGTAGACCGAGAATAAGAAGTTATGGAAAGTTTACTGTACGGAAAAAAGTCTGCGCAGATTTTCCTTTTCCGGCATAGTTGTGACAAAATCGCCCATGGCCAGATAATTAGATGGTTCCTACCAGTTCTTGTATGACCAGCAATTTTTTACGTAACGACAGGTGTGATTTGACTCATTTATTTAAACAAAATATACGTACGCTGAGAGTGTATGGCGAAGTTAAATTCACTTCAGATTTTTCAACAGTTTCGGTGCTAACAGACGGACCAACGGGTGATGTTTCAATAAAAGTTTCATTCACGATTCTAAACCGTATACTTTCACCTGAAAAAATCAATAGAGGTATTATTTGTACTTTGTATTTCGATAATAAATCATAAATATTCCACGTAAAGTTGCACTTATGATATATATAGCGTGCTCTACGGGGATATTTTTACGTAAATAAAGTATGTTTCATTCTACCTATAAATAAGTACAGGTACTCTTAAAATGGACCTAGGTACAAGTAGAAGGTACTTGCTAAGGAATGTACTTAGGTATAAAAGAGGTACTTGTTCCTAGATACTTTACAACACTTTCGATATTCCAGTGTTCTTGGAACATATCATTTTCCTCAGAGCTATGGTTAGATCGGAAAATCGATATCAAAAAGGTGAAACTAATTCATAAAATTTTTCTGTGTACGTTTTAATAGCATCGATCATATTACTTCAGTAACCACTGAGGGAAGATCATCGAGTAAGGATCACACTGACAAGGGTAGATTATACTAGACCTTAATGGATTGACGTAAATCTTACCAGCATCCATAAATAAGTCATGCTTATCTCCATCTCCAGTATCATATTCCCAAACCCATGCTTGCTCAGTTTGATCAAATCTTGAAGGATGTTGTAGCTTATGAGGAGGGATAATTATGTCTTCAAAAAATCCCAAAGTGACTAAATAATAAAAATATTTGTACAACAATATATTAATAGAATTCATGTTGCACAGCGTGAAAAAGAATGGATGTAAATTGCTGTGACATTTTACTACTAGATCTATTGGTTTCAATGTAGCATGAGGGTGAATAATTTTTCATTGATAAAGCGTCAAAAAATCGTAGAAACATTAAAGAATAAATGTAAAAAAAAAATACTGGTTCTGTCTGGAAATACGGTTTAAAATACTTCTAGGACTTATAATGGAACTCTCTCTTCATTTCACAATTCTTTGAATCTAATTAATAATACCCAACTGTTCACAGTTTTGCGAGGATCTTCCATGTTTTGAATGTACAAAATTACAAGTTCTAATTTTAATTTTCTCAACTACAGGATTATAAGCTGATAGTATTAGTTGTTTCGAGCATATCGTGAAAGGCTTGCCACGTGAAAATGTAAACACTCCAATGGGAGCACCAAGCGTAGATTTAGTCATAATACCTTCCTTGAAATATTGAAAATGAAGAAGTACAGCAAGCATAATTATAGAATGGAATCACGATCACGTCGAGAACATATCAAAAACAACAAATCGTAATCAAATCTTGCCAGGAAAACGATAGATAATAAAGAGACTAGGTAAATCATGTATGTTGTGCAAAGAAAAATTATTTATTTATTTGACAGACACTGAGGTCTCCTACAAAATTGCCCATGAATTATACATCGGCTCAGCAGTGTAAAAGTAAAAAGACATATAGGTCATGGTTCTGGTTTGCTAGGGAAGTAATTTCATGAATTATTGGAAGATCAGCCTGAATCGAGACATAAGATAAATGTTGTGTTACACCTGCAGTTGCATATTAAGTATAATATGTGCAGTACGGTACAGCAGAAAAAAAAATTATGGAAATACTTTATGTCAACATCCTTACAAAAAGTTTGGTTTTCGACGCATGTTTAACGTGTAGAAAGTCGTTAATTTTTAAGTTGTACAGGAATAATATTTGTGTTATAAGTGTGGGATTGGGCGATTTTCAATGAGTCGGAAGGTTGCAAACCGGATTTAGTAGAAAAAAAATTATCTTGGCAGTGATGTACTGGAAGACTTCTTAGTTTGATTACCATCTTCCATTTCAATATCGCAAGTTGATTTGAAAAAAAAAATTCAACAGCCAAAAACTCGATAATACCAAGTACTTTAGCTGACTTACTTAAAATTTAGAACAGAAAATAAACTTGAGGTAAAGATATACTGATGGACTTTTTGAATCCAAGATACATTCCAATTTCAGCAATCTCAACACAGGTATTTCAACTACATATGTGCTAATGATTCTGTTTCATTTATTCAAATGATTTAAATTAATTGAAATCTCAATTTCCAAGTTCGAAGCCTCGTCTTTAATCACGAGTGATAACATATACTTAATTCATTTGTGTCACGATTTAGAGTTACTTATTTTTCGACAAAACTATCATACTTTAAAAGAAAATATGCAATTATTGGAAACTCAGTAATTTCGGGACGTTTCCCAGACTTGGATGAATTAAAATATTTACCATGTACACCATCAGCACTGCAGCTCCGAATCTTTCCAACAAGAATCTCTTCAACGAATGGTCTGAACACGATAAAGCGAAAGGTCACTTTTGTGTGAGAAGAACCATCTCCAGGAAAAATGTAAGAATCTTCAATACGAGTCATATCATGTAAAGCAATACACAGACCCACGTTGTGATATACCTGAAATTAACGATACCATATTAATACAGTTAGTAGACGTTAGGAATCAACAGTCAATTTGGTTCCTTTAATTTTATTAACCTAATAATCTGTTCACTGTTTACTGTAAAACATTTCAGTAAAATAATCGTGTTATAAGAAGAACATAAAGCCCACAATATACCAGGAATTTGTTTATCTGCTTTACAAATTTGTACTTCAGTAGAAGATCGATTAGATTGTAATTTCCAAGAATTCACCTACCTTATTAGCTAGTTTTCTGTTCAGCTCATCAGCAATAGCATCGTTCAATTTTCGCTTAAACATCCACGGACGAATTCGAACATTGTCTTCAAATTCGGCAAGTACAAACATCTTGGCGTCGAACTCCTGAGTTCAACTCACATAACCTATTTTTGTTTTGTTATTGACCACCAAGGCGCGTCCATGGAACTCGTCTTTTCTCCATGCTTGAAAAGAAACGGGTAGAACCACGGTCTTACATACTGGCTGGAAACTCCATTGGGGGGGGGGGGGGGGGGGGGGGGCAGGTCGCTTATTGAAGCCATTTTTGTGTTCACTAGTAGTCGCCACTAGGTTCGTTGCGATCTTGGCCGTGATCGAAAATTGACTGACAGTACTGTCAGCAATCTTTTATCTCTTTTGCGCTGCTGAGTTCATGGACAGCTCTGTCTCTGTCCTAGGGAATTTTTAGTACTGGCAGTCAATTTACGAACACGAGGGGGGGGGGGTCCACACAAGCCGTGGATTCGCACATATACATATATGGTATTCACCCACTCATCGTGGGTATGTTCCGATATACACTGCGAGCACTGTTCAGTGCTCTTACTGGGGAGAAATTCGTTCCGTTATAGACGGACAGTATACAGTCGCAGTATCCTAGGGAAATATATGACGTCATAAATCGTCGCCATTTTTCTACTGTGAACACCGGTGCTTTCGAGGTAAGGTGCTCTCAGTGCTTTGATCACGTGATCAACAGCGTTCAGAAATTTAACAGCTTCCACTATTGATAATTATTATTATTGAATATTGTCATTTAAAAATACCGGCCGTTAAAAACAAAAATGGAAAATTTGAATAAATTGTGTTTATTGCAATGTGAAACAAATATTATGTATGAAATGAAAGTAACGCCAAAAAATGTCGATCACAGTATACTGTACTGCGTTCCGTTTCAAGCAGTATCCAGTATAGCTAACTATACAGGAACGGCTTCGCAGTATACTAAATTGACGACACACCTTACAGTGCTCGCAGTGTATATCGGAACATACCCCGTATTTATTGAGGTTATTCTTATCCTGGTAACTAGACCGCAGCGACAACTGGTAGTGCCGCTAGAATCGAGATTTTCTCTTGCTAAAGCGACGCGAATAATCGTGGCTCCCAGCATAGGGGTTTCAGACCTGTATGTAAGACCGTGGGGTAGAATATTATTGATGATATGGCGGTTAACTGAAGAATATAAAGACAGTTGCCCAAATGAGCTTAGGTGTGACAACCAAAAATCGTCGAGCGCTTGCGCCCTCTGAGATGTTCCAACGGTAGAGTTGAGAACTTATTGCAGAACATCAGAGAGTTACCGATTTCGACATGATGCCGGCTGCATTCATCTTCCGAGTAACACTGTCTTCGCAATGGCAAGCCGAAGCCAGTACTTGGCCTGTGTGTACTTACCGACTTGTCGGTAATACAAGAAATTAATAATGAGAATGAATTTCTTCCAAAATTCTAGCAGCGCAGTGATTTAATTGAAGTATAGGTATCCGAGAGAAGAATTTATACATAGATCATGAATAATAATAGGTCAGATGTAATAATGATGCAGATAGCAAGAAGTATTATGCGGTCCACGTACGATATTAATACAGGATGTCCCTAAATTGGGGACACGGACCAGCCAGCGTGATACCTGACTCAAATCCAACCGAGAATTTCTTTGCCGCAAGCTCGTCCGACGCATAGTTTTTGAATTATAAGCGATAGCGTTAGGCCAATCAGAGTGCACCATTTCATCTGGATTTGCCGCCACGAAAATTGCTGTTTTGTTCGTCTGGGTGAATTATTATTATTCGTTTACGAATTAAATATCGGCACCACCCCTCTCGCCCTGTTGTACCGATTCACGACCACTGACCTCGGTATTGTTGCCGCGGCACACGTTGCCGGCCGCACACCCAAGGACGCACACTCGTGTGGGTGAAAATAAGCGAATGCCCAGCTACACAATACTACGAAACACACATCTACGAGTGAAAATAAAAATAAATATCCAGATAAATCAGCGGATTTAAGATTTAATGTTACAAAACACTTCCAATCATCGATGTATGCATAAAACTAGAGATTTTAGACGATTGATATGCCGTTAGAGTTCATAATTAGTCATTCAATCAATCTGAATTATGCTTACCGAAAATTTTTTGTGTCTTTGCAACATAATTTTTCCACTAGTTTTAACTTCATCATTGACATCCGATTTTTCAATAATGCAAGGGAAAAGTAACTCGCTGAATTGACGTGTCAACAGGTTTGTAAATCAATTACGATTCACCTGAGTTAACACAAAACATCTAGATAAACGAGAATTCACTGGATCACTAAAAATGATAACCGGAATCATGAGAATCATTTGAGATATAACTAAATTAGGAAGAGTTGTAAGGAGTCAAGTTACTTTGAATAACTTTAGATTCGTGCCAAAATTTTATGTTTAGAGAGAAAAATAATTAAATTCAAATAAAAAAGTAATTTTAAATCAGGCAGAAGAAAATTTCCAAATACCTGAATTCAAATAAAGCAATTTGAATTTAATAAATCTATCCGAATTTGAGCAAAAATAATAATTATTATTTCGAATAGAAAAATGAAGTCGAATTACATGTACAAATTCAATTAATTCAACTCAAAAAAATATGGTGTCATTCGAATTCCCAGTTATTTCCTCGTCGATTCAATGAAAACGCAGCAAAAAGAGCGTGGGACCAACAGGAGAGAAATGGCGAGCAAGAAAGCACCCGCTGAAAAATGGCGAAAACTTACGTTCTCGTTTTTTGGCTGTAACTTTTGATGCGTTGATCGCAGCGTATTGGGACTGCGCCCAATCGATTTCTCTGGCGAAATTACGTCGGAATAGTGCATGAAAGAATTTATTCCAGCGCGTTTCAAAATTGCGAAGATTTTCGACAAAAATGCAAAGGGGTTAGCCTTACTTTTTCTTCATTTTTCGAGCCGAAACTTTTCGGTCTCAGATTCGATTTCAACGATCCCTACCCGACTTGTTGGAACCAGAGGAACTCAAAAAACGCAGCAGAACGAGCGTGGGATCAACAGGAGAGAAATGGCGAGCAAAAAAGCAACCGCTGAAAAATGGCGAAAACTTAGGTTCTAGTTTTTTGGCTGTAACTCTTGATGCGTTGATCGCAGCGTATTGGGACTGCGCCCAATCGATTTCTCTCGCAAAATTACGTCCGATCAGTGCTACAATTAAGTGATTCCAGCACTTTTCGAAATCGCGAAAATTTTCGCCAAAAATGGAAAGGGGTTAGCCTTACTTCTTTTTTTGGCAAAAAACTTTTGGTCTCAGATTCGATTCGAACGATCCCTATGCGACCAATTGGACCCTCAGGAACTCAGGAATCGCAGCGAAAAGAGCGTAGGACCAACAGGAGAGAAATGGCGAGCCAAAAAGCACCTGCTGAAAAATGTCGAAAATTCAGGTTCTGGTGTTTTGGCTGTAACTTTTGATGCGTTGATCGCAGCGTATTGGGACAGCGCCGAATCGATTTCTCTCGCAAAATGACGTTCGATCAGTACTACAATTAATTGATTTCAGCACTTTTCAAAATCGCGGAAATTTTCGCCAAAAATGGAAAGGGGTTAGCCTTACTTTCTTTTTTTGGCAAAAAACTTTTGGTCTCAGATTCGATTCAAACGATCCTCATCCGACCTATTGGACCCTCAGGAACTCAGTAATCGCAGCGAAAAGAGCGTCGGACCAACAGGAGAGAAATAGCGTGCGAAAATGCACCTGCTGAATAATGTCGAAAATTCAGGTTCTGGTTTTTTGGCTGTAACTCTTGATGCGTTGATCGCAGCGTATTGGGACTGCGCCCAATCGATTTCTCTCGCAAAATTACGTCCGATCAGTGCTACAATCTATTGATTCCAGCACTTTTCGGAATTGCGAAAATTTTCGCAAAAAATGGAAAGGGGTTAGCCTTACTTTTTTTATTTGGCAAAAAACTTTTGGTCTCAGATTCGATTCAAACGATCCTCATCCGACCAATTGGACCCTCAGGATCTCAAAAAACGCAGCAAAAAGAGCATGGGACCAACAGGAGAGAAATGGCGAGCAAAAAAGCAACCGCTGAAAAATGGCGAAAACTTAGGTTCTCGTTTTTTGGCTGTAACTCTTGATGCGTTGATCGCAGCGTATTGGGACTGCGCCGAATCGATTTCTCTCGCAAAATGACGTTCGATCAGTGCTACAATTAATTGATTCCAGCACTTTTCGGAATTTCGAAAATTTTCGTAAAAAATGGAAAGGGGTTAGCCTTACTTTTTTTTTTGGCAAAAAGCTTTTGGTCTCAGATTCGATTCAAACGATCCCTATGCGACCAATTGGACCCTCAGGAACTCAGAAATCGCAGCGAAAAGAGCGTAGGACCAACAGGAGAGAAATGGCGAGCCAAAAAGCACCTGCTGAAAAATGTCGAAAATTCAGGTTCTGGTGTTTTGGCTGTAACTTTTGATGCGTTGATCGCAGCGTATTGGGACTGCGCCGAATCGATTTCTCTCGCAAAATTACGTCCGATCAGTGCTACAATTAAGTGATTCCAGCACTTTTCAAAATCGCGAAAATTTTCGCCAAAAATGGAAAGGGGTTAGCCTTACTTTTTTTATTTGGCAAAAAACTTTTGGTCTCAGATTCGATTCAAACGATCCTCATCCGACCAATTGGACCCTCAGGATCTCAAAAAACGCAGCAAAAAGAGCGTGGGACCAACAGGAGAGAAATGGCGAGCAAAAAAGCAACCGCTGAAAAATGGCGAAAACTTAGGTTCTCGTTTTTTGGCTGTAACTCTTGATGCGTTGATCGCAGCGTATTGGGACTGCGCCCAATCGATTTCTCTCGCAAAATTACGTCGGAGAAGTGCATGAAAGAATTTATTCCAGCACTTTTCAAAATCGCGGAAATTTTCGCCAAAAATGGAAAGGGGTTAGCCTTGCTTTTTTTTTTGGCAAAAAGCTTTTGGTCTCAGATTCGATTCAAACGATCCCTATGCGACCAATTGGACCCTCACGAACTCAGAAATCGCAGCGAAAAGAGCGTAGGACCAACAGGAGAGAAATGGCGAGCCAAAAAGCACCTGCTGAAAAATGTCGAAAATTCAGGTTCTGGTGTTTTGGCTGTAACTTTTGATGCGTTGATCGCAGCGTATTGGGACTGCGCCGAATCGATTTCTCTCGCAAAATTACGTCCGATCAGTGCTACAATTAAGTGATTCCAGCACTTTTCAAAATCGCGAAAATTTTCGCCAAAAATGGAAAGGGGTTAGCCTTACTTTTTTTATTTGGCAAAAAACTTTTGGTCTCAGATTCGATTCAAACGATCCTCATCCGACCAATTGGACCCTCAGGATCTCAAAAAACGCAGCAAAAAGAGCGTGGGACCAACAGGAGAGAAATGGCGAGCAGAAAAGCAACCGCTGAAAAATGGCGGAAACTTAGGTTCTCGTTTTTTGGCTGTAACTCTTGATGCGTTGATCGCAGCGTATTGGGACTGCGCCCAATCGATTTCTCTCGCAAAATTACGTCGGAGAAGTGCATGAAAGAATTTATTCCAGCACTTTTCAAAATCGCGGAAATTTTCGCCAAAAATGGAAAGGAGTTAGCCTTACTTTCTTTTTTTGGCAAAAAACTTTTGGTCTCAGATTCGATTCAAACGATCCTCATCCGACCTATTGGACCCTCAGGAACTCAGTAATCGCAGCGAAAAGAGCGTCGGACCAACAGGAGAGAAATAGCGTGCGAAAATGCACCTGCTGAATAATGTCGAAAATTCAGGTTCTGGTTTTTTGGCTGTAACTCTTGATGCGTTGATCGCAGCGTATTGGGACTGCGCCCAATCGATTTCTCTCGCAAAATTACGTCCGATCAGTGCTACAATATATTGATTCCAGCACTTTTCGGAATTGCGAAAATTTTCGAAAAAAATGGAAAGGGGTTAGCCTTACTTTTTTTATTTGGCAAAAAACTTTTGGTCTCAGATTCGATTCAAACGATCCTCATCCGACCAATTGGACCCTCAGGATCTCAAAAATCGCAGCAAAAAGAGCATGGGACCAACAGGAGAGAAATGGCGAGCAAAAAAGCAACCGCTGAAAAATGGCGAAAACTTAGGTTCTCGTTTTTTGGCTGTAACTCTTGATGCGTTGATCGCAGCGTATTGGGACTGCGCCGAATCGATTTCTCTCGCAAAATGACGTTCGATCAGTGCTACAATTAATTGATTCCAGCACTTTTCGGAATTTCGAAAATTTTCGTAAAAAATGGAAAGGGGTTAGCCTTACTTTTTTTTTTGGCAAAAAACTTTTGGTCCCAGATTCGATTTGAACGATCCTTATACGACCAACTGGACCCTCAGGAACTCAGGAATCGCAGCGAAAAGAGCGTGGGACCAACAGGAGAGAAAAGGCGAGCGAAAAAGGCACCTGCTGAAAAATGACGGAAATTCGGGTTCTGGTTTTTTGGCTGTAACTTTTGATGCGTTGATTGCAGCGTATTGGGACTGCGCCCGATCGATTTCTCTCGCAAAATTACGTCCGATCAGTGCTACAATTAAGTGATTCCAGCACTTTTCAAAATCGCGAAAATTTTCGCCAAAAATGGAAAGGGGTTAGCCTTACTTTTTTTTTTTGGCAAAAAGCTTTTGGTCTCAGATTCGATTCAAACGATCCCTATGCGACCAATTGGACCCTCAGGAACTCAGAAATCGCAGCGAAAAGAGCGTAGGACCAACAGGAGAGAAATGGCGAGCCAAAAAGCACCTGCTGAAAAATGTCGAAAATTCAGGTTCTGGTGTTTTGGCTGTAACTTTTGATGCGTTGATCGCAGCGTATTGGGACTGCGCCGAATCGATTTCTCTCGCAAAATTACGTCCGATCAGTGCTACAATTAAGTGATTCCAGCACTTTTCAAAATCGCGAAAATTTTCGCCAAAAATGGAAAGGGGTTAGCCTTACTTTTTTTATTTGGCAAAAAACTTTTGGTCTCAGATTCGATTCAAACGATCCTCATCCGACCAATTGGACCCTCACGATCTCAAAAAACGCAGCAAAAAGAGCGTGGGACCAACAGGAGAGAAATGGCGAGCAGAAAAGCAACCGCTGAAAAGTAGCGGAAACTTAGGTTCTCGTTTTTTGGCTGTAACTCTTGATGCGTTGATCGCAGCGTATTGGGACTGCGCCCAATCGATTTCTCTCGCAAAATTACGTCGGAGAAGTGCATGAAAGAATTTATTCCAGCACTTTTCAAAATCGCGGAAATTTTCGCCAAAAATGGAAAGGGGTTAGCCTTACTTTCTTTTTTTGGCAAAAAACTTTTGGTCTCAGATTCGATTCAAACGATCCTCATCCGACCTATTGGACCCTCAGGAACTCAGTAATCGCAGCGAAAAGAGCGTCGGACCAACAGGAAAGAAATAGCGTGCGAAAAAGCAACCGCTGAAAAATGGCGAAAACTTAGGTTCTCGTTTTTTGGCTGTAACTCTTGATGCGTTGATCGCAGCGTATTGGGACTGCGCCGAATCGATTTCTCTCGCAAAAAGACGTTCGATCAGTGCTACAATTAATTGATTCCAGCACTTTTCGGAATTTCGAAAATTTTCGTAAAAAATGGAAAGGGGTTAGCCTTACTTTTTTTTTTGGCAAAAAACTTTTGGTCCCAGATTCGATTTGAACGATCCTTATACGACCAACTGGACCCTCAGGAACTCAGGAATCGCAGCGAAAAGAGCGTGGGACCAACAGGAGAGAAATGGCGAGCGAAAAAGGCACCTGCTGAAAAATGACGGAAATTCGGGTTCTGGTTTTTTGGCTGTAACTTTTGATGCGTTGATTGCAGCGTATTGGGACTGCGCCCGATCGATTTCTCTCGCAAAATTACGTCCGATCAGTGCTACAATTAAGTGATTCCAGCACTTTTCAAAATCGCGAAAATTTTCGCCAAAAATGGAAAGGGGTTAGCCTTACTTTTTTTTTTTGGCAAAAAGCTTTTGGTCTCAGATTCGATTCAAACGATCCTCATCCGACCAATTGGACCCTCAGGATCTCAAAAAACGCAGCGAAAAGAGGGTGGGACCAACAGGAGAGAAATGGCGAGCAAAAAAGCAACCGCTGAAAATAGGCGAAAACTTAGGATCTCGTTTTTTGGCTGTAACTCTTGATGCGTTGATCGCAGCGTATTGGGACTGCGCCCAATCGATTTCTCTCGCAAAATTACGTCCGATCAGTGCTACAATCTATTGATTCCAGCACTTTCCGGAATTGCGAAAATTTTCGTAAAAAATGGAAAGGGGTTAGCCTTACTTTTTTTTTTGGCAAAAAACTTTTGGTCCCAGATTCGATTTGAACGATCCTTATACGACCAACTAGACCCTCAGGAACACAAAAATCGCAGCGAAAAGAGCGTGGGACCAACAGGAGAGAAATGGCGAGCGAAAAAGCACCTGCTGAAAAATGACGAAAATTCGGGTTCTGGTTTTTTGGCTGTAACTTTTGATGCGTTGATCGCAGCGTATTGGGACTGCGCCCGATCGATTTCTCTCGCAAAATTACGTCCGATCAGTGCTACAATTAAGTGATTCCAGCACTTTTCAAAATTGCGAAAATTTTCGCCAAAAATGGAAAGGGGTTAGCCTTACTTCTTTCTTTGGCAAAAAACTTTTGGTCTCAGATTCGATTCAAACGATCCCTATGCGACCAATTGGACCCTCAGGAACTCAGAAATCGCAGCGAAAAGAGCGTAGGACCAACAGGAGAGAAATGGCGAGCCAAAAAGCACCTGCTGAAAAATGTCGAAAATTCAGGATCTGGTGTTTTGGCTGTAACTTTTGATGCGTTGATCGCAGCGTATTGGGACTGCGCCCGATCGATTTCTCTCGCAAAATTACGTCCGATCCGTGCTACAATTAAGTGATTCCAGCACTTTTCAAAATCGCGAAAATTTTCGCCAAAAATGGAAAGGGGTTAGCCTTACTTTTTTTTTTGGCAAAAAACTTTTGGTCTCAGATTCGATTCAAACGATCCTCATCCGACCAATTGGACCCTCAGGATCTCAAAAAACGCAGCAAAAAGAGCGTGGGACCAACAGGAGAGAAATAGCGAGCCAAAAAGCACCTGCTGAAAAATGTCGAAAATTCAGGTTCTGGTGTTTTGGCTGTAACTTTTGATGCGTTGATCGCAGCGTATTGGGACTGCTCTCAATCGAGTTCTCTCGCAAAATGACGTCCGATCAGTGCTACAATTAATTGATTCCAGCACTTTTCAAAATCGCGAAAATTTTCGCCAAAAATGGAAAGGGGTTAGCCTTACTTTTTTTTTTGGCAAAAAACTTTTGGTTTCAGAATCAAATTGAACGATCCTCATCCGACCAATTGGACCCTCAGGAACTCAGAAATCGCAGCAAAAAGAGCGTGGGACCAACAGGAGAGAAATGGCGAGCGAAAAAGGCACCTGCTGAAAAAATGTCAAAAATTCGGGTTCTCGTTTTTTGGCTGTAACTTTTGATGCGTTGATCGCAGCGTATTGGGACTGCGCCCGATCGATTTCACTCGCAAAATTACGTCCGATCAGTGCTACAATTAAGTGATTCCAGCACTTTTCAAAATCGCGAAAATTTTCGCCAAAAATGGAAAGGGGTTAGCCGTACTTTTTTTTTTGGCAAAAAACTGTTGGTCTCAGATTCGATTCAAACGATCCTCATCCGACCAATTGGACCCTCAGGATCTCAAAAAACGCAGCAAAAAGAGCGTGGGACCAACAGGAGAGAAATGGCGAGCCAAAAAGCACCTGCTGAAAAATGTCGAAAATTCAGGTTCTGGTGTTTTGGCTGTAACTTTTGATGCGTTGATCGCAGCGTATTGGGACTGCTCTCAATCGATTTCTCTCGCAAAATCACGTCCGATCAGTGGTACAATTAATTAATTCCAGCACTTTTCAAAATCGCGAAAATTTTCGCCAAAAATGGAAAGGGGTTAGCCTTACTTTTTTTTTTGGCAAAAAACTTATGGTTTCAGAATCAAATTGAACGATTCTCATCCGACCAATTGGACCCTCAGGAACTCAGAAATCGCAGCGAAAAGAGCGTGGGACCAACAGGAGAGAAATGGCGAGCGAAAAAGGCACCTGCTGAAAAATGTCGAAAATTCGGGTTCTCGTTTTTTGGCTGTAACTTTTGATACGTTGATCGCAGCGTATTGGGACTGCGCCCAATCGATTTCTCTCGCAAAATTACGACCGATGAGTGCTACAATCTATTGATTCCAGCACTTTTCGGAATTGCGAAAATTTTCGTGAAAAATGGAAAGGGGTTAGCCTTACTTTTTTTTTTGGCAAAAAACTTTTGGTCCCAGATTCGATTTGAACGATCCTTATACGACCAACTGGACCCTCAGGAACACAGAAATCGCAGCGAAAAGAGCGTGGGACCAACAGGAGAAAAATGGCGAGCGAAAAAGCACCTGCTGAAAAATGTCGAAAATTCAGGTTCTGGTTTTTTGGCTGTAACTTTTGATGCGTTGATCGCAGCGTATTGGGACTGCGCCCAATCGATTTCTCTTGCGAAATGACGTCCGATCAGTGCCACAACTAATTGATTCCAGCACTTTTCGAAATCGCGAAAATTTTCGTGAAAAATGGAAAGGGGTTAGCCTTACTTTTTTTTTTGGCAAAAAACTTTTGGTCCCAGATTCGATTTGAACGATCCTTATACGACCAACTGGACCCTCAGGAACACAGAAATCGCAGCGAAAAGAGCGTCGGACCAACAGGAGAGAAATAGCGTGCGAAAATGCGCCTGCTGAATAATGTCGAAAATTCAGGTTCTGGTTTTTTGGCTGTAACTCTTGATGCGTTGATCGCAGCGTATTGGGACTGCGCCCAATCGATTTCTCTCGCAAAATTACGTCCGATCAGTGCTACAATCTATTGATTCCAGCACTTTTCGGAATTGCGAAAATTTTCGCAAAAAATGGAAAGGGGTTAGCCTTACTTTTTTTATTTGGCAAAAAACTTTTGGTCTCAGATTCGATTCAAACGATCCTCATCCGACCAATTGGACCCTCAGGATCTCAAAAAACGCAGCAAAAAGAGCATGGGACCAACAGGAGAGAAATGGCGAGCAAAAAAGCAACCGCTGAAAAATGGCGAAAACTTAGGTTCTCGTTTTTTGGCTGTAACTCTTGATGCGTTGATCGCAGCGTATTGGGACTGCGCCGAATCGATTTCTCTCGCAAAATGACGTTCGATCAGTGCTACAATTAATTGATTCCAGCACTTTTCGGAATTTCGAAAATTTTCGTAAAAAATGGAAAGGGGTTAGCCTTACTTTTTTTTTTGACAAAAAGCTTTTGGTCTCAGATTCGATTCAAACGATCCCTATGCGACCAATTGGACCCTCAGGAACTCAGAAATCGCAGCGAAAAGAGCGTAGGACCAACAGGAGAGAAATGGCGAGCCAAAAAGCACCTGCTGAAAAATGTCGAAAATTCAGGTTCTGGTGTTTTGGCTGTAACTTTTGATGCGTTGATCGCAGCGTATTGGGACTGCGCCGAATCGATTTCTCTCGCAAAATTACGTCCGATCAGTGCTACAATTAAGTGATTCCAGCACTTTTCAAAATCGCGAAAATTTTCGCCAAAAATGGAAAGGGGTTAGCCTTACTTTTTTTATTTGGCAAAAAACTTTTGGTCTCAGATTCGATTCAAACGATCCTCATCCGACCAATTGGACCCTCAGGATCTCAAAAAACGCAGCAAAAAGAGCGTGGGACCAACAGGAGAGAAATGGCGAGCAGAAAAGCAACCGCTGAAAAATGGCGGTAACTTAGGTTCTCGTTTTTTGGCTGTAACTCTTGATGCGTTGATCGCAGCGTATTGGGACTGCGCCCAATCGATTTCTCTCGCAAAATTACGTCGGAGAAGTGCATGAAAGAATTTATTCCAGCACTTTTCAAAATCGCGAAAATTTTCGCCAAAAATGGAAAGGGGTTAGCCTTACTTTCTTTTTTTGGCAAAAAACTTTTGGTCTCAGATTCGATTCAAACGATCCTCATCCGACCTATTGGACCCTCAGGAACTCAGTAATCGCAGCGAAAAGAGCGTCGGACCAACAGGAGAGAAATAGCGTGCGAAAATGCACCTGCTGAATAATGTCGAAAATTCAGGTTCTGGTTTTTTGGCTGTAACTCTTGATGCGTTGATCGCAGCGTATTGGGACTGCGCCCAATCGATTTCTCTCGCAAAATTACGTCCGATCAGTGCTACAATCTATTGATTCCAGCACTTTTCGGAATTGCGAAAATTTTCGCAAAAAATGGAAAGGGGTTAGCCTTACTTTTTTCATTTGGCAAAAAACTTTTGGTCTCAGATTCGATTCAAACGATCCTCATCCGACCAATTGGACCCTCAGGATCTCAAAAAACGCAGCAAAAAGAGCATGGGACCAACAGGAGAGAAATGGCGAGCAAAAAAGCAACCGCTGAAAAATGGCGAAAACTTAGGTTCTCGTTTTTTGGCTGTAACTCTTGATGCGTTGATCGCAGCGTATTGGGACTGCGCCGAATCGATTTCTCTCGCAAAATGACGTTCGATCAGTGCTACAATTAATTGATTCCAGCACTTTTCGGAATTTCGAAAATTTTTGTAAAAAATGGAAAGGGGTTAGCCTTACTTTTTTTTTTGGCAAAAAACTTTTGGTCCCAGATTCGATTTGAACGATCCTTATACGACCAACTGGACCCTCAGGAACACAGAAATCGCAGCGAAAAGAGCGTGGGACCAACAGGAGAGAAATGGCGAGCGAAAAAGCACCTGCTGAAAAATGACGTAAATTCGGGTTCTGGTTTTTTGGCTGTAACTTTTGATGCGTTGATCGCAGCGTATTGGGACTGCGCCCGATCGATTTCTCTCGCAAAATTACGTCCGATCAGTGCTACAATTAAGTGATTCCAGCACTTTTCAAAATTGCGAAAATTTTCGCCAAAAATGGAAAGGGGTTAGCCTTACTTCTTTCTTTGGCAAAAAACTTTTGGTCTCAGATTCGATTCAAACGATCCCTATGCGACCAATTGGACCCTCAGGAACTCAGAAATCGCAGCGAAAAGAGCGTAGGACCAACAGGAGAGAAATGGCGAGCCAAAAAGCACCTGCTGAAAAATGTCGAAAATTCAGGATCTGGTGTTTTGGCTGTAACTTTTGATGCGTTGATCGCAGCGTATTGGGACTGCGCCCGATCGATTTCTCTCGCAAAATTACGTCCGATCAGTGCTACAATTAAGTGATTCCAGCACTTTTCAAAATCGCGAAAATTTTCGCCAAAAATGGAAAGGGGTTAGCCTTACTTTTTTTTTTGGCAAAAAACTTTTGGTCTCAGATTCGATTCAAACGATCCTCATCCGACCAATTGGACCCTCAGGATCTCAAAAAACGCAGCAAAAAGAGCGTGGGACCAACAGGAGAGAAATGGCGAGCCAAAAAGCACCTGCTGAAAAATGTCGAAAATTCAGGTTCTGGTGTTTTGGCTGTAACTTTTGATGCGTTGATCGCAGCGTATTGGGACTGCTCTCAATCGATTTCTCTCGCAAAATGACGTCCGATCAGTGCTACAATTAATTGATTCCAGCACTTTTCAAAATCGCGAAAATTTTCGCCAAAAATGGAAAGGGGTTAGCCTTACTTTTTTTTTTGGCAAAAAACTTTTGGTCTCAGATTCGATTCAAACGATCCTCATCCGACCAATTGGACCCTCAGGATCTCAAAAAACGCAGCAAAAAGAGCGTGGGACCAACAGGAGAGAAATGGCGAGCCAAAAAGCCCCTGCTGAAAAATGTCGAAAATTCAGGTTCTGGTGTTTTGGCTGTAACTTTTGATGCGTTGATCGCAGCGTATTGGGACTGCTCTCAATCGATTTCTCTCGCAAAATCACGTCCGATCAGTGGTACAATTAATTGATTCCAGCACTTTTCAAAATCGCGAAAATTTTCGCCAAAAATGGAAAGGGGTTAGCCTTACTTTTTTTTTTGGCAAAAAACTTATGGTCCCAGATTCGATTTGAACGATCCTTATACGACCAACTGGACCCTCAGGAACACAGAAATCGCAGCGAAAAGAGCGTGGGACCAACAGGAGAAAAATGGCGAGCGAAAAAGCACCTGCTGAAAAATGTCGAAAATTCAGGTTCTGGTTTTTTGGCTGTAACTTTTGATGCGTTGATCGCAGCGTATTGGGACTGCGCCCAATCGATTTCTCTTGCGAAATGACGTCCGATCAGTGCCACAACTAATTGATTCCAGCACTTTTCGAAATCGCGAAAATTTTCGCCAAAAATGGAAAGGGGTTAGCCTTACTTTTTTTTTTGGCAAAAAACTTTTGGTCCCAGATTCGATTTGAACGATCCTTATACGACCAACTGGACCCTCAGGAACACAGAAATCGCAGCGAAAAGAGCGTGGGACCAACAGGAGAGAAATGGCGAGCGAAAAAGCACCTGCTGAAAAATGTCGAAAATTCAGGTTCTGGTTTTCTGGCTGTAACTTTTGATGCGTTGATCGCAGCGTATTGGGACTGCGCCCAATCGATTTCTCTCGCGAAATGACATCCGATCAGTGCCACAACTAATTGATTCCAGCACTTTTCGAAATCGCGAAAATTTTCGCCAAAAATGGAAAGGGGTTAGCCTTACTTTTTTCTTCTGGCAAAAAACTTTTGGTCTCAGAATCGATTTGAACGATCCTTATCCGACCAATTGGACCCTCAGGAACTCGGAAATCGCAGCGAAAAGAGCGTGGGACCAACAGGAGAGAAATGGCGAGCGAAAAAGGCACCTGCTGAAAAATGTCGAAAATTCGGGTTCTGGTTTTTTGGCTGTAACTTTTGATGCGTTGATCGCAGCGTATTGGGACTGCGCCCGATCGATTTCTCTCGCAAAATTACGTCTGATCAGTGCTACAATTGAGTGATTCCAGCACTTTTTAAAATCGCGAAAATTTTCGCCAAAAATGGAAAGGGGTTAGCCTTACTTTTTTTTTTGGCAAAAAACTTTTGGTCTCAGATTCGATTCAAACGATCCTCATCCGACCAATTGGACCCTTAGGATCTCAAAAAACGCAGCGAAAAGAGGGTGGGACCAACAGGAGAGAAATGGCGAGCAAAAAAGCAACCGCTGAAAACAGGCGAAAACTTAGGATCTCGTTTTTTGGCTGTAACTCTTGATGCGTTGATCGCAGCGTATTGGGACTGCGCCCAATCGATTTCTCTTGCGTAATTACGTCCGATCAGTGCCACAATTAATTGATTCCAGCACTTTTCGAAATCGCGAAAATTTTCGCCAAAAATGGAAAGGGGTTAGCCTTACTTCTTTCTTTGGCAAAAAACTTTTGGTCTCAGATTCGATTCAAACGATCCCTATGCGACCAATTGGACCCTCAGGAACTCAGAAATCGCAGCGAGAAGAGCGTAGGACCAACAGGAGAGAAATGGCGAGCCAAAAAGGCACCTGCTGTAAAATGTCGAAAATTCGGGTTCTCGTTTTTTGGCTGTAACTTTTGATGCGTTGATCGCAGCGTATTGGGACTGCGCCCGATCGATTTCACTCGCAAAATTACGTCCGATCAGTGCTACAATTAAGTGATTCCAGCACTTTTCAGAATCGCCAAAATTTTTGCCAAAAATGGAAAGGGGTTAGCCTTACTTTTTTTATTTGGCAAAAAACTTTTGGTCTCAGATTCGATTCAAACGATCCTCATCCGACCAATTGGACCCTCAGGATCTCAAAAAACGCAGCGAAAAGAGGGTGGGACCAACAGGAGAGAAATGGCGAGCAAAAAAGCAACCGCTGAAAATAGGCGAAAACTTAGGATCTCGTTTTTTGGCTGTAACTCTTGATGCGTTGATCGCAGCGTATTGGGACTGCGCCCAATCGATTTCTCTCGCAAAATTACGTCCGATCAGTGCTACAATCTATTGATTCCAGCACTTTTCGGAATTGCGAAAATTTTCGTGAAAAATGGAAAGGGGTGAGCCTTACTTTTTTTTTTGGCAAAAAACTTTTGGTCCCAGATTCGATTTGAACGATCCTTATACGACCAACTGGACCCTCAGGAACACAGAAATCGCAGCGAAAAGAGCGTGGGACCAACAGGAGAGAAATGGCGAGCAAAAAAGCAACCGCTGAAAATAGGCGAAAACTTAGGATCTCGTTTTTTGGCTGTAACTCTTGATGCGTTGATCGCAGCGTATTGGGACTGCGCCCAATCGATTTCTCTCGCAAAATTACGTCCGATCAGTGCTACAATCTATTGATTCCAGCACTTTTCGGAATTGCGAAAATTTTCGTGAAAAATGGAAAGGGGTTAGCCTTTTTTTTTTTTTTGGCAAAAAACTTTCGGTCCCAGATTCGATTTGAACGATCCTTATACGACCAACTGGACCCTCAGGAACACAGAAATCGCAGCGAAAAGAGCGTGGGACCAACAGGAGAGAAATGGCGAGCGAAAAAGCACCTGCTGAAAAATGTCGAAAATTCGGGTTCTGGTTTTTTGGCTGTAACTTTTGATGCGTTGATCGCAGCGTATTGGGACTGCGCCCAATCGATTTCTCTTGCGTAATTACGTCCGATCAGTGCCACAATTAATTGATTCCAGCACTTTTCGAAATCGCGAAAGTTTTCGCCAAAAATGGAAAGGGGTTAGCCTTACTTCTTTCTTTGGCAAAAAACTTTTGGTCCCAGATTCGATTTGAACGATCCTCATCCGACCAATTGGACCCTCAGGAACTCAGAAATCGCAGCGAAAAGAGCGTGGGACCAGCAGGAGAGAAATGGCGAGCGAAAAAGGCACCTGCTGAAAAATGTCGAAAATTCGGGTTCTCGTTTTTTGGCTGTAACTTTTGATGCGTTGATCGCAGCGTATTGGGACTGCGCCCGATCGATTTCACTCGCAAAATTACGTCCGATCAGTGCTACAATTAAGTGATTTCAGCACTCTTCAGAATCGCGAAAATTTTTGCCAAAAATGGAAAGGGGTTAGCCTTACTTTTATTATTTGGCAAAAAACTTTTGGTCTCAGATTCGATTCAAACGATCCTCATCCGACCAATTGGACCCTCAGGATCTCAAAAAACGCAGCGAAAAGAGGGTGGGACCAACAGGAGAGAAATGGCGAGCAAAAAAGCAACCGCTGAAAACGGGCGAAAACTGAGGATCTCGTTTTTTGGCTGTAACTCTTGATGCGTTGATCGCAGCGTATTGGGACTGCGCCCTATCGATTTCTCTCGCAAAATTACGTCCGATGAGTGCTACAATCTATTGATTCCAGCACTTTTCGGAATTGCGAAAATTTTCGTGAAAAATGGAAAGGGGTTAGCCTTACTTTTTTTTTTGGCAAAAAACTTTTGGTCCCAGATTCGATTTGAACGATCCTTATACGACCAACTGGACCCTCAGGAACACAGAAATCGCAGCGAAAAGAGCGTGGGACCAACAGGAGAGAAATGGCGAGCTAAAAAGCACCTGCTGAAAAATGTCGAAAATTCAGGTTCTGGTTTTTTGGCTGTAACTTTTGATGCGTTGATCGCAGCGTATTGGGACTGCGCCCAATCGATTTCTCTTGCGAAATGACGTCCGATCAGTGCCACAACTAATTGATTCCAGCACTTTTCGAAATCGCGAAAATTTTCGCCAAAAATGGAAAGGGGTTAGCCTTACTTTTTTTTTTGACAAAAAACTTTTGGTCCCAGATTCGATTTGAACGATCCTTATACGACCAACTGGACCCTCAGGAACACAGAAATCGCAGCGAAAAGAGCGTGGGACCAACAGGAGAGAAATGGCGAGCGAAAAAGCACCTGCTGAAAAATGTCGAAAATTCAGGTTCTGGTTTTTTGGCTGTAACTTTTGATGCGTTGATCGCAGCGTATTGGGACTGCGCCCAATCGATTTCTCTTGCGAAATGACGTCCGATCAGTGCCACAACTAATTGATTCCAGCACTTTTCGAAATCGCGAAAATTTTCGCCAAAAATGGAAAGGGGTTAGCCTTACTTTTTTTTTTGGCAAAAAACTTTTGGTCCCAGATTTGATTTGAACGATCCTTATACGACCAACTGGACCCTCAGGAACACAGAAATCGCAGCGAAAAGAGCGTAGGACCAACAGGAGAGAAATGGCGAGCCAAAAAGGCACCTGCTGAAAAATGTCGAAAATTCGGGTTCTCGTTTTTTGGCTGTAACTTTTGATGCGTTGATCGCAGCGTATTGGGACTGCGCCCGATCGATTTCACTCGCAAAATTACGTCCGATCAGTGCTACAATTAAGTGATTCCAGCACTTTTCAGAATCGCCAAAATTTTTGCCAAAAATGGAAAGGGGTTAGCCTTACTTTTTTTATTTGGCAAAAAACTTTTGGTCTCAGATTCGATTCAAACGATCCTCATCCGACCAATTGGACCCTCAGGATCTCAAAAAACGCAGCGAAAAGAGGGTGGGACCAACAGGAGAGAAATGGCGAGCAAAAAAGCAACCGCTGAAAATAGGCGAAAACTTAGGATCTCGTTTTTTGGCTGTAACTCTTGATGCGTTGATCGCAGCGTATTGGGACTGCGCCCAATCGATTTCTCTCGCAAAATTACGTCCGATCAGTGCTACAATCTATTGATTCCAGCACTTTTCGGAATTGCGAAAATTTTCGTGAAAAATGGAAAGGGGTGAGCCTTACTTTTTTTTTTGGCAAAAAACTTTTGGTCCCAGATTTGATTTGAACGATCCTTATACGACCAACTGGACCCTCAGGAACACAGAAATCGCAGCGAAAAGAGCGTGGGACCAACAGGAGAGAAATGGCGAGCAAAAAAGCAACCGCTGAAAATAGGCGAAAACTTAGGATCTCGTTTTTTGGCTGTAACTCTTGATGCGTTGATAGCAGCGTATTGGGACTGCGCCCAATCGATTTCTCTCGCAAAATTACGTCCGATCAGTGCTACAATCTATTGATTCCAGCACTTTTCGGAATCGCGAAAATTTTCGTGAAAAATGGAAAGGGGTTAGCCTTACTTTTTTCTTCTGGCAAAAAACTTTTGGTCTCAGAATCGATTTGAACGATCCTTATCCGACCAATTGGACCCTCAGGAACTCGGAAATCGCAGCGAAAAGAGCGTGGGACCAACAGGAGAGAAATGGCGAGCGAAAAAGCACCTGCTGAAAAATGTCGAAAATTCGGGTTCTGGTTTTTTGGCTGTAACTTTTGATGCGTTGATCGCAGCGTATTGGGACTGCGCCCAATCGATTTCTCTCGCGAAATGACATCCGATCAGTGCCACAACTAATTGATTCCAGCACTTTTCGAAATCGCGAAAATTTTCGCCAAAAATGGAAAGGGGTTAGCCTTACTTTTTTCTTCTG
This sequence comes from Neodiprion pinetum, assembly GCF_021155775.2. Taxonomy (NCBI): domain Eukaryota; kingdom Metazoa; phylum Arthropoda; class Insecta; order Hymenoptera; family Diprionidae; genus Neodiprion; species Neodiprion pinetum. The sequence goes on from NC_060234.1 coordinate 19,867,035, forward strand.
GCAAAAAACTTTTGGTCTCAGAATCGATTTGAACGATCCTTATCCGACCAATTGGACCCTCAGGAACTCGGAAATCGCGGCGAAAAGAGCGTGGGACCAACAGGAGAGAAATGGCGAGCGAAAAAGGCACCTGCTGAAAAATGTCGAAAATTCGGGTTCTGGTTTTTTGGCTGTAACTTTTGATGCGTTGATCGCAGCGTATTGGGACTGCGCCCGATCGATTTCTCTCGCAAAATTACGTCTGATCAGTGCTACAATTGAGTGATTCCAGCACTTTTTAAAATCGCGAAAATTTTCGCCAAAAATGGAAAGGGGTTAGCCTTACTTTTTTTTTTGGCAAAAAACTTTTGGTCTCAGATTCGATTCAAACGATCCTCATCCGACCAATTGGACCCTTAGGATCTCAAAAACCGCAGCGAAAAGAGGGTGGGACCAACAGGAGAGAAATGGCGAGCAAAAAAGCAACCGCTGAAAACAGGCGAAAACTTAGGATCTCGTTTTTTGGCTGTAACTCTTGATGCGTTGATCGCAGCGTATTGGGACTGCGCCCAATCGATTTCTCTTGCGTCATTACGTCCGATCAGTGCCACAATTAATTGATTCCAGCACTTTTCGAAATCGCGAAAATTTTCGTGAAAAATGGAAAGGGGTGAGCCTTACTTTTTTTTTTGGCAAAAAACTTTTGGTCCCAGATTTGATTTGAACGATCCTTATACGACCAACTGGACCCTCAGGAACACAGAAATCGCAGCGAAAAGAGCGTAGGACCAACAGGAGAGGAATGGCGAGCCAAAAAGGCACCTGCTGAAAAATGTCGAAAATTCGGGTTCTCGTTTTTTGGCTGTAACTTTTGATGCGTTGATCGCAGCGTATTGGGACTGCGCCCGATCGATTTCACTCGCAAAATTACGTCCGATCAGTGCTACAATTAAGTGATTCCAGCACTTTTCAGAATCGCCAAAATTTTTGCCAAAAATGGAAAGGGGTTAGCCTTACTTTTTTTATTTGGCAAAAAACTTTTGGTCTCAGATTCGATTCAAACGATCCTCATCCGACCAATTGGACCCTCAGGATCTCAAAAAACGCAGCGAAAAGAGGGTGGGACCAACAGGAGAGAAATGGCGAGCAAAAAAGCAACCGCTGAAAATAGGCGAAAACTTAGGATCTCGTTTTTTGGCTGTAACTCTTGATGCGTTGATCGCAGCGTATTGGGACTGCGCCCAATCGATTTCTCTCGCAAAATTACGTCCGATCAGTGCTACAATCTATTGATTCCAGCACTTTTCGGAATTGCGAAAATTTTCGTGAAAAATGGAAAGGGGTGAGCCTTACTTTTTTTTTTGGCAAAAAACTTTTGGTCCCAGATTCGATTTGAACGATCCTTATACGACCAACTGGACCCTCAGGAACACAGAAATCGCAGCGAAAAGAGCGTGGGACCAACAGGAGAGAAATGGCGAGCAAAAAAGCAACCGCTGAAAATAGGCGAAAACTTAGGATCTCGTTTTTTGGCTGTAACTCTTGATGCGTTGATCGCAGCGTATTGGGACTGCGCCCAATCGATTTCTCTCGCAAAATTACGTCCGATCAGTGCTACAATCTATTGATTCCAGCACTTTTCGGAATTGCGAAAATTTTCGTGAAAAATGGAAAGGGGTTAGCCTTTTTTTTTTTTTTGGCAAAAAACTTTCGGTCCCAGATTCGATTTGAACGATCCTTATACGACCAACTGGACCCTCAGGAACACAGAAATCGCAGCGAAAAGAGCGTGGGACCAACAGGAGAGAAATGGCGAGCGAAAAAGCACCTGCTGAAAAATGTCGAAAATTCGGGTTCTGGTTTTTTGGCTGTAACTTTTGATGCGTTGATCGCAGCGTATTGGGACTGCGCCCAATCGATTTCTCTTGCGTAATTACGTCCGATCAGTGCCACAATTAATTGATTCCAGCACTTTTCGAAATCGCGAAAGTTTTCGCCAAAAATGGAAAGGGGTTAGCCTTACTTCTTTCTTTGGCAAAAAACTTTTGGTCCCAGATTCGATTTGAACGATCCTCATCCGACCAATTGGACCCTCAGGAACTCAGAAATCGCAGCGAAAAGAGCGTGGGACCAGCAGGAGAGAAATGGCGAGCGAAAAAGGCACCTGCTGAAAAATGTCGAAAATTCGGGTTCTCGTTTTTTGGCTGTAACTTTTGATGCGTTGATCGCAGCGTATTGGGACTGCGCCCGATCGATTTCACTCGCAAAATTACGTCCGATCAGTGCTACAATTAAGTGATTTCAGCACTCTTCAGAATCGCGAAAATTTTTGCCAAAAATGGAAAGGGGTTAGCCTTACTTTTATTATTTGGCAAAAAACTTTTGGTCTCAGATTCGATTCAAACGATCCTCATCCGACCAATTGGACCCTCAGGATCTCAAAAAACGCAGCGAAAAGAGGGTGGGACCAACAGGAGAGAAATGGCGAGCAAAAAAGCAACCGCTGAAAACGGGCGAAAACTGAGGATCTCGTTTTTTGGCTGTAACTCTTGATGCGTTGATCGCAGCGTATTGGGACTGCGCCCTATCGATTTCTCTCGCAAAATTACGTCCGATGAGTGCTACAATCTATTGATTCCAGCACTTTTCGGAATTGCGAAAATCTTCGTGAAAAATGGAAAGGGGTTAGCCTTACTTTTTTTTTTGGCAAAAAACTTTTGGTCCCAGATTCGATTTGAACGATCCTTATACGACCAACTGGACCCTCAGGAACACAGAAATCGCAGCGAAAAGAGCGTGGGACCAACAGGAGAGAAATGGCGAGCTAAAAAGCACCTGCTGAAAAATGTCGAAAATTCAGGTTCTGGTTTTTTGGCTGTAACTTTTGATGCGTTGATCGCAGCGTATTGGGACTGCGCCCAATCGATTTCTCTTGCGTAATTACGTCCGATCAGTGCCACAATTAATTGATTCCAGCACTTTTCGAAATCGCGAAAGTTTTCGCCAAAAATGGAAAGGGGTTAGCCTGACTTCTTTCTTTGGCAAAAAACTTTTGGTCCCAGATTCGATTTGAACGATCCTCATCCGACCAATTGGACCCTCAGGAACTCAGAAATCGCAGCGAAAAGAGCGTGGGACCAACAGGAGAGAAATGGCGAGCGAAAAAGGCACCTGCTGAAAAATGTCGAAAATTCGGGTTCTCGTTTTTTGGCTGTAACTTTTGATGCGTTGATCGCAGCGTATTGGGACTGCGCCCGATCGATTTCACTCGCAAAATTACGTCCGATCAGTGCTACAATTAAGTGATTTCAGCACTTTTCAGAATCGCGAAAATTTTTGCCAAAAATGGAAAGGGGTTAGCCTTACTTTTATTATTTGGCAAAAAACTTTTGGTCTCAGATTCGATTCAAACGATCCTCATCCGACCAATTGGACCCTCAGGATCTCAAAAAACGCAGCGAAAAGAGGGTGGGACCAACAGGAGAGAAATGGCGAGCAAAAAAGCAACCGCTGAAATCGGGCGAAAACTGAGGATCTCGTTTTTTGGCTGTAACTCTTGATGCGTTGATCGCAGCGTATTGGGACTGCGCCCAATCGATTTCTCTCGCAAAATTACGTCCGACGAGTGCTACAATCTATTGATTCCAGCACTTTTCGGAATTGCGAAAATTTTCGTGAAAAATGGAAAGGGGTTAGCCTTACTTTTTTTTTTGGCAAAAAACTTTTGGTCCCAGATTCGATTTGAACGATCCTTATACGACCAACTGGACCCTCAGGAACACAGAAATCGCAGCGAAAAGAGCGTGGGACCAACAGGAGAGAAATGGCGAGCGAAAAAGCACCTGCTGAAAAATGTCGAAAATTCAGGTTCTGGTTTTTTGGCTGTAACTTTTGATGCGTTGATCGCAGCGTATTGGGACTGCGCCCAATCGATTTCTCTTGCGAAATGACGTCCGATCAGTGCCACAACTAATTGATTCCAGCACTTTTCGGAATCGCGAAAATTTTCGCCAAAAATGGAAAGGGGTTAGCCTTACTTTTTTTTTTGGCAAAAAACTTTTGGTCCCAGATTCGATTTGAACGATCCTTATACGACCAACTGGACCCTCAGGAACACAGAAATCGCAGCGAAAAGAGCGTGGGACCAACAGGAGAGAAATGGCGAGCGAAAAAGCACCTGCTGAAAAATGTCGAAAATTCAGGTTCTGGTTTTTTGGCTGTAACTTTTGATGCGTTGATCGCAGCGTATTGGGACTGCGCCCAATCGATTTCTCTTGCGAAATGACGTCCGATCAGTGCCACAACTAATTGTTTCCAGCACTTTTCGAAATCGCGAAAATTTTCGCCAAAAATGGAAAGGGGTTAGCCTTACTTTTTTTTTTGGCAAAAAACTTTTGGTCCCAGATTTGATTTGAACGATCCTTATACGACCAACTGGACCCTCAGGAACACAGAAATCGCAGCGAAAAGAGCGTAGGACCAACAGGAGAGAAATGGTGAGCCAAAAAGGCACCTGCTGAAAAATGTCGAAAATTCGGGTTCTCGTTTTTTGGCTGTAACTTTTGATGCGTTGATCGCAGCGTATTGGGACTGCGCCCGATCGATTTCACTCGCAAAATTACGTCCGATCAGTGCTACAATTAAGTGATTCCAGCACTTTTCAGAATCGCCAAAATTTTTGCCAAAAATGGAAAGGGGTTAGCCTTACTTTTTTTATTTGGCAAAAAACTCTTGGTCTCAGATTCGATTCAAACGATCCTCATCCGACCAATTGGACCCTCAGGATCTCAAAAAACGCAGCGAAAAGAGGGTGGGACCAACAGGAGAGAAATGGCGAGCAAAAAAGCAACCGCTGAAAATAGGCGAAAACTTAGGATCTCGTTTTTTGGCTGTAACTCTTGATGCGTTGATCGCAGCGTATTGGGACTGCGCCCAATCGATTTCTCTCGCAAAATTACGTCCGATCAGTGCTACAATCTATTGATTCCAGCACTTTTCGGAATTGCGAAAATTTTCGTGAAAAATGGAAAGGGGTGAGCCTCACTTTTTTTTTTGGCAAAAAACTTTTGGTCCCAGATTTGATTTGAACGATCCTTATACGACCAACTGGACCCTCAGGAACACAGAAATCGCAGCGAAAAGAGCGTGGGACCAACAGGAGAGAAATGGCGAGCAAAAAAGCAACCGCTGAAAATAGGCGAAAACTTAGGATCTCGTTTTTTGGCTGTAACTCTTGATGCGTTGATCGCAGCGTATTGGGACTGCGCCCAATCGATTTCTCTCGCAAAATTACGTCCGATCAGTGCTACAATCTATTGATTCCAGCACTTTTCGGAATTGCGAAAATTTTCGTGAAAAATGGAAAGGGGTTAGCCTTACTTTTTTCTTCTGGCAAAAAACTTTTGGTCTCAGAATCGATTTGAACGATCCTTATCCGACCAATTGGACCCTCAGGAACTCGGAAATCGCAGCGAAAAGAGCGTGGGACCAACAGGAGAGAAATGGCGAGCGAAAAAGCACCTGCTGAAAAATGTCGAAAATTCGGGTTCTGGTTTTTTGGCTGTAACTTTTGATGCGTTGATCGCAGCGTATTGGGACTGCGCCCAATCGATTTCTCTCGCGAAATGACATCCGATCAGTGCCACAACTAATTGATTCCAGCACTTTTCGAAATCGCGGAAATTTTCGCCAAAAATGGAAAGGGGTTAGCCTTACTTTTTTCTTCTGGCAAAAAACTTTTGGTCTCAGAATCGATTTGAACGATCCTTATCCGACCAATTGGACCCTCAGGAACTCGGAAATCGCAGCGAAAAGAGCGTGGGACCAACAGGAGAGAAATGGCGAGCGAAAAAGGCACCTGCTGAAAAATGTCGAAAATTCGGGTTCTGGTTTTTTGGCTGTAACTTTTGATGCGTTGATCGCAGCGTATTGGGACTGCGCCCGATCGATTACTCTCGCAAAATTACGTCTGATCAGTGCTACAATTGAGTGATTCCAGCACTTTTTAAAATCGCGAAAATTTTCGCCAAAAATGGAAAGGGGTTAGCCTTACTTTTTTTCTTGGCAAAAAACTTTTGGTCCCAGATTTGATTTGAACGATCCTTATACGACCAACTGGACCCTCAGGAACACAGAAATCGCAGCGAAAAGAGCGTGGGACCAACAGGAGAGAAATGGCGAGCAAAAAAGCAACCGCTGAAAATAGGCGAAAACTTAGGATCTCGTTTTTAGCTGTAACTCTTGATGCGTTGATCGCAGCGTATTGGGACTGCGCCCAATCGATATCTCTCGCAAAATTACGTCCGATCAGTGCTACAATCTATTGATTCCAGCACTTTTCGGAATTGCGAAAATTTTCGTGAAAAATGGAAAGGGGTTAGCCTTACTTCTTTCTTTGGCAAAAAACTTTTGGTCTCAGATTCGATTCAAACGATCCCTATGCGACCAATTGGACCCTCAGGAACTCAGAAATCGCAGCGAAAAGAGCGTAGGACCAACAGGAGAGAAATGGCGAGCCAAAAAGGCACCTGCTGAAAAATGTCGAAAATTCGGGTTCTGGTTTTTTGGCTGTAACTTTTGATGCGTTGATCGCAGCGTATTGGGACTGCGCCCAATCGATTTCTCTCGCAAAATTACGTCCGATCAGTGCTACAATTGAGTGATTCCAGCACTTTTCAGAATCGCGAAAATTTTTGCCAAAAATGGAAAGGGGTTAGCCTTACTTTTTTCATTTGGCAAAAAACTTTTGGTCTCAGATTCGATTCAAACGATCCTCATCCGACCAATTGGACCCTCAGGATCTCAAAAAACGCAGCGAAAAGAGGGTGGGACCAACAGGAGAGAAATGGCGAGCAAAAAAGCAACCGCTGAAAATAGGCGAAAACTTAGGATCTCGTTTTTTGGCTGTAACTCTTGATGCGTTGATCGCAGCGTATTGGGACTGCGCCCTATCGATTTCTCTCGCAAAATTACGTCCGATCAGTGCTACAATCTATTGATTCCAGCACTTTTCGGAATTGCGAAAATTTTCGTGAAAAATGGAAAGGGGTTAGCCTTACTTTTTTTTTTGGCAAAAAACTTTTGGTCCCAGATTCGATTTGAACGATCCTTATACGACCAACTGGACCCTCGGGAACACAGAAATCGCAGCGAAAAGAGCGTGGGATCAACAGGAGAGAAATGGCGAGCGAAAAAGCACCTGCTGAAAAATGTCGAAAATTCAGGTTCTGGTGTTTTGGCTGTAACTTTTGATGCGTTGATCGCAGCGTATTGGGACTGCTCTCAATCGATTTCTCTCGCAAAATCACGTCCGATCAGTGCTACAATTAATTGATTCCAGCACTTTTCAAAATCGCGAAAATTTTCGCCAAAAATGGAAAGGGGTTAGCCTTACTTTTTTTTTTGGCAAAAAACTTTTGGTTTCAGAATCAAATTGAACGATCCTCATCCGACCAATTGGACCCTCAGGAACTCAGAAATCGCAGCGAAAAAAGCGTGGGACCAACAGGAGAGAAATGGCGAGCGAAAAAGGCACCTGCTGAAAAATGTCGAAAATTCGGGTTCTCGTTTTTTGGCTGTAACTTTTGATGCGTTGATCGCAGCGTATTGGGACTGCGCCCGATCGATTTCACTCGCAAAATTACGTCCGATCAGTGCTACAATTAAGTGATTTCAGCACTTTTCAGAATCGCGAAAATTTTTGCCAAAAATGGAAAGGGGTTAGCCTTACTTTTATTATTTGGCAAAAAACTTTTGGTCTCAGATTCGATTCAAACGATCCTCATCCGACCAATTGGACCCTCAGGATCTCAAAAAACGCAGCGAAAAGAGGGTGGGACCAACAGGAGAGAAATGGCGAGCAAAAAAGCAACCGCTGAAAACGGGCGAAAACTGAGGATCTCGTTTTTTGGCTGTAACTCTTGATGCGTTGATCGCAGCGTATTGGGACTGCGCCCAATCGATTTCTCTCGCAAAATTACGTCCGATGAGTGCTACAATCTATTGATTCCAGCACTTTTCGGAATTGCGAAAATTTTCGTGAAAAATGGAAAGGGGTTAGCCTTACTTTTTTTTTTTGGCAAAAAACTTTTGGTCCCAGATTCGATTTGAACGATCCTTATACGACCAACTGGACCCTCAGGAACACAGAAATCGCAGCGAAAAGAGCGTGGGACCAACAGGAGAGAAATGGCGAGCTAAAAAGCACCTGCTGAAAAATGTCGAAAATTCAGGTTCTGGTTTTTTGGCTGTAACTTTTGATGCGTTGATCGCAGCGTATTGGGACTGCGCCCAATCGATTTCTCTTGCGAAATGACGTCCGATCAGTGCCACAACTAATTGATTCCAGCACTTTTCGAAATCGCGAAAATTTTCGCCAAAAATGGAAAGGGGTTAGCCTTACTTTTTTTTTTGGCAAAAAACTTTTGGTCCCAAATTCGATTTAAACGATCCTTATACGACCAACTGGACCCTCAGGAACGCAGAAATCGCAGCGAAAAGAGCGTGGGACCAACAGGAGAGAAATGGCGAGCGAAAAAGCACCTGCTGAAAAATGTCGAAAATTCAGGTTCTGGTGTTTTGGCTGTAACTTTTGATGCGTTGATCGCAGCGTATTGGGACTGCTCTCAATCGATTTCTCTCGCAAAATCACGTCCGATCAGTGCTACAATTAATTGATTCCAGCACTTTTCAAAATCGCGAAAATTTTCGCCAAAAATGGAAAGGGGTTAGCCTTACTTTTTTTTTTGGCAAAAAACTTTTGGTTTCAGAATCAAATTGAACGATCCTCATCCGACCAATTGGACCCTCAGGAACTCAGAAATCGCAGCGAAAAGAGCGTGGGACCAACAGGAGAGAAATGGCGAGCGAAAAAGGCACCTGCTGGAAAATGTCGAAAATTCGGGTTCTCGTTTTTTGGCTGTAACTTTTGATGCGTTGATCGCAGCGTATTGGGACTGCGCCGGATCGATTTCACTCGCTAAATTACGTCCGATCAGTGCTACAATTAAGTGATTTCAGCACTTTTCAGAATCGCGAAAATTTTTGCCAAAAATGGAAAGGGGTTAGCCTCACTTTTTTTATTTGGCAAAAAACTTTTGGTCTCAGATTCGATTCAAACTATCCTCATCCGACCAATTGGACCCTCAGGATCTCAAAAAACGCAGCGAAAAGAGGGTGAGACCAACAGGAGAGTAATGGCGAGCAAAAAAGCAACCGCTGAAAACAGGCGAAAACTGAGGATCTCGTTTTTTGGCTGTAACTTTTGATGCGTTGATCGCAGCGTATTGGGACTGCGCCCAATCGATTTCTCTTGCGAAATGACGTCCGATCAGTGCCACAACTAATTGATTCCAGCACTTTTCGAAATCGCGAAAATTTTCGCCAAAAATGGAAAGGGGTTAGCCTTACTTTTTTTTTTGGCAGAAAACTTTTGGTCCCAGATTCGATTTGAACGATCCTTATACGACCAACTGGACCCTCAGGAACACAGAAATCGCAGCGAAAAGAGCGTGGGACCAACAGGAGAGATATGGCGAGCGAAAAAGCACCTGCTGAAAAATGTCGAAAATTCAGGTTCTGGGTTTTTGGCTGTAACTTTTGATGCGTTGATCGCAGCGTATTGGGACTGCGCCCAATCGATTTCTCTTGCGTAATTACGTCCGATCAGTGCCACAATTAATTGATTCCAGCACTTTTCGAAATCGCGAAAACTTTCGCCAAAAATGGAAAGGGGTTAGCCTTACTTTTTTTTTTGGCAAAAAACTTTTGGTCCCAGATTTGATTCGAACGATCCTTATACGACCAACTGGACCCTCAGGAACACAGAAATCGCAGCGAAAAGAGCGTGGGATCAACAGGAGAGAAATGGCGAGCGAAAAAGCACCTGCTGAAAAATGTCGAAAATTCAGGTTCTGGTTTTTTGGCTGTAACTTTTGATGCGTCGATCGCAGCGTATTTAGACTGCGCCCGATCGATTTCTCTCGCAAAATTACGTCCGATCAGTGCTACAATTAAGTGATTCCAGCACTTTTCAAAATCGCGAAAATTTTCGCCAAAAATGGAAAGGGGTTAGCCTTACTTTTTTTTTTGGTAAAAAACTTTTGGTCTCAGATTCGATTCAAACGATCCTCATCCGACCAATTGGACCCTCAGGATCTCAAAAAACGCAGCGAAAAGAGGGTGGGACCAACAGGAGAGAAATGGCGAGCAAAAAAGCAACCGCTGAAAATAGGCGAAAACTTAGGATCTCGTTTTTTGGCTGTAACTCTTGATGCGTTGATCGCAGCGTATTGGGACTGCGCCCAATCGATTTCTCTCGCAAAATTACGTCCGATCAGTGCTACAATTAAGTGATTCCAGCACTTTTCAGAATCGCGAAAATTTTTGCCAAAAATGGAAAGGGGTTAGCCTTACTTTTTTTATTTGGCAAAAAACTTTTGGTCTCAGATTCGATTCAAACGATCCTCATCCGACCAATTGGACCCTCAGGAACTCAGAAATCGCAGCGAAAAGAGCGTAGGACCAACAGGAGAGAAATGGCGAGCCAAAAAGGCACCTGCTGAAAAATGCCGAAAATTCGGGTTCTCGTTTTTTGGCTGTAACTTTTGATGCGTTGATCGCAGCGTATTGGGACTGCGCCCGATCGATTTCACTCGCAAAATTACGTCCGATCAGTGCTACAATTAAGTGATTCCAGCACTTTTCAGAATCGCGAAAATTTTTGCCAAAAATGGAAAGGGGTTAGCCTTACTTTTTTTATTTGGCAAAAAACTTTTGGTCTCAGATTCGATTCAAACGATCCTCATCCGACCAATTGGACCCTCAGGATCTCAAAAAACGCAGCGAAAAGAGGGTGGGACCAACAGGAGAGAAATGGCGAGCAAAAAAGCAACCGCTGAAAATAGGCGAAAACTTAGGATCTCGTTTTTAGCTGTAACTCTTGATGCGTTGATCGCAGCGTATTGGGACTGCGCCCAATCGATTTCTCTCGCAAAATTACGTCCGATCAGTGCTACAATCTATTGATTCCAGCACTTTTCGGAATTGCGAAAATTTTCGTGAAAAATGGAAAGGGGTTAGCCTTACTTTTTTTTTTGGCAAAAAACTTTTGGTCCCAGATTCGATTTGAACGATCCTTATACGACCAACTGGACCCTCAGGAACACAGAAATCGCAGCGAAAAGAGCGTGGGACCAACAGGAGAGAAATGGCGAGCGAAAAAGCACCTGCTGAAAAATGTCGAAAATTCAGGTTCTGGTTTTTTGGCTGTAACTTTTGATGCGTTGATCGCAGCGTATTGGGACTGCGCCCGATTGATTTCACTCGCAAAATTACGTCCGATCAGTGCTACAATTAAGTGATTTCAGCACTTTTCAGAATCGCGAAAATTTTTGCCAAAAATGGAAAGGGGTTAGCCTTACTTTTATTATTTGGCAGAAAACTTTTGGTCTCAGATCCGATTCAAACGATCCTCATCCGACCAATTGGACCCTCAGGATCTCAAAAAACGCAGCGAAAAGAGGGTGGGACCAACAGGAGAGAAATGGCGAGCAAAAAAGCAACCGCTGAAAACGGGCGAAAACTGAGGATCTCGTTTTTTGGCTGTAACTCTTGATGCGTTGATCGCAGCGTATTGGGACTGCGCCCAATCGATTTCTCTCGCAAAATTACGTCCGATGAGTGCTACAATCTATTGATTCCAGCACTTTTCGGAATTGCGAAAATTTTCGTGAAAAATGGAAAGGGGTTAGCCTTACTTTTTTTTTTGGCAAAAAACTTTTGGTCCCAGATTCGATTTGAACGATCCTTATACGACCAACTGGACCCTCAGGAACACAGAAATCGCAGCGAAAAGAGCGTGGGACCAACAGGAGAGAAATGGCGAGCTAAAAAGCACCTGCTGAAAAATGTCGAAAATTCAGGTTCTGGTTTTTTGGCTGTAACTTTTGATGCGTTGATCGCAGCGTATTGGGACTGCGCCCAATCGATTTCTCTTGCGAAATGACGTCCGATCAGTGCCACAACTAATTGATTCCAGCACTTTTCGGAATCGCGAAAATTTTCGCCAAAAATGGAGAGGGGTTAGCCTTACTTTTTTTTTTGGCAAAAAACTTTTGGTCCCAGATTCGATTTAAACGATCCTTATACGACCAACTGGACCCTCAGGAACACAGAAATCGCAGCGAAAAGAGCGTGGGACCAACAGGAGAGAAATGGCGAGCGAAAAAGCACCTGCTGAAAAATGTCGAAAATTCAGGTTCTGGTTTTTTGGCTGTAACTTTTGATGCGTTGATCGCAGCGTATTGGGACTGCGCCGGATCGATTTCACTCGCAAAATTACGTCCGATCAGTGCTACAATTAAGTGATTTCAGCACTTTTCAGAATCGCGAAAATTTTCGCCAAAAATGGAAAGGGGTTAGCCTTACTTTTTTTATTTGGCAAAAAACTTTTGGTCTCAGATTCGATTCAAACTATCCTCATCCGACCAATTGGACCCTCAGGATCTCAAAAAACGCAGCGAAAAGAGGGTGAGACCAACAGGAGAGTAATAGCGAGCAAAAAAGCAACCGCTGAAAACAGGCGAAAACTGAGGATCTCGTTTTTTGGCTGTAACTTTTGATGCGTTGATCGCAGCGTATTGGGACTGCGCCCAATCGATTTCTCTTGCGAAATGACGTCCGATCAGTGCCACAACTAATTGATTCCAGCACTTTTCGAAATCGCGAAAATTTTCGCCAAAAATGGAAAGGGGTTAGCCTTACTTTTTTTTTTGGCAGAAAACTTTTGGTCCCAGATTCGATTTGAACGATCCTTATACGACCAACTGGACCCTCAGGAACACAGAAATCGCAGCGAAAAGAGCGTGGGACCAACAGGAGAGATATGGCGAGCGAAAAAGCACCTGCTGAAAAATGTCGAAAATTCAGGTTCTGGGTTTTTGGCTGTAACTTTTGATGCGTTGATCGCAGCGTATTGGGACTGCGCCCAATCGATTTCTCTTGCGTAATTACGTCCGATCAGTGCCACAATTAATTGATTCCAGCACTTTTCGAAATCGCGAAAACTTTCGCCAAAAATGGAAAGGGGTTAGCCTTACTTTTTTTTTTGGCAAAAAACTTTTGGTCCCAGATTTGATTTGAACGATCCTTATACGACCAACTGGACCCTCAGGAACACAGAAATCGCAGCGAAAAGAGCGTGGGATCAACAGGAGAGAAATGGCGAGCGAAAAAGCACCTGCTGAAAAATGTCGAAAATTCAGGTTCTGGTTTTTTGGCTGTAACTTTTGATGCGTTGATCGCAGCGTATTTAGACTGCGCCCGATCGATTTCTCTCGCAAAATTACGTCCGATCAGTGCTACAATTAAGTGATTCCAGCACTTTTCAAAATCGCGAAAATTTTCGCCAAAAATGGAAAGGGGTTAGCCTTACTTTTTTTTTTGGTAAAAAACTTTTGGTCTCAGATTCGATTCAAACGATCCTCATCCGACCAATTGGACCCTCAGGATCTCAAAAAACGCAGCGAAAAGAGGGTGGGACCAACAGGAGAGAAATGGCGAGCAAAAAAGCAACCGCTGAAAATAGGCGAAAACTTAGGATCTCGTTTTTTGGCTGTAACTCTTGATGCGTTGATCGCAGCGTATTGGGACTGCGCCCAATCGATTTCTCTCGCAAAATTACGTCCGATCAGTGCTACAATTAAGTGATTCCAGCACTTTTCAGAATCGCGAAAATTTTTGCCAAAAATGGAAAGGGGTTAGCCTTACTTTTTTTATTTGGCAAAAAACTTTTGGTCTCAGATTCGATTCAAACGTTCCTCATCCGACCAATTGGACCCTCAGGAACTCAGAAATCGCAGCGAAAAGAGCGTAGGACCAACAGGAGAGAAATGGCGAGCCAAAAAGGCACCTGCTGAAAAATGTCGAAAATTCGGGTTCTCGTTTTTTGGCTGTAACTTTTGATGCGTTGATCGCAGCGTATTGGGACTGCGCCCGATCGATTTCACTCGCAAAATTACGTCCGATCAGTGCTACAATTAAGTGATTCCAGCACTTTTCAGAATCGCGAAAATTTTTGCCAAAAATGGAAAGGGGTTAGCCTTACTTTTTTTATTTGGCAAAAAACTTTTGGTCTCAGATTCGATTCAAACGATCCTCATCCGACCAATTGGACCCTCAGGATCTCAAAAAACGCAGCGAAAAGAGGGTGGGACCAACAGGAGAGAAATGGCGAGCAAAAAAGCAACCGCTGAAAATAGGCGAAAACTTAGGATCTCGTTTTTAGCTGTAACTCTTGATGCGTTGATCGCAGCGTATTGGGACTGCGCCCAATCGATTTCTCTCGCAAAATTACGTCCGATCAGTGCTACAATCTATTGATTCCAGCACTTTTCGGAATTGCGAAAATTTTCGTGAAAAATGGAAAGGGGTTAGCCTTACTTTTTTTTTTGGCAAAAAACTTTTGGTCCCAGATTCGATTTGAACGATCCTTATACGACCAACTGGACCCTCAGGAATACAGAAATCGCAGCGAAAAGAGCGTGGGACCAACAGGAGAGAAATGGCGAGCGAAAAAGCACCTGCTGAAAAATGTCGAAAATTCAGGTTCTGGTTTTTTGGCTGTAACTTTTGATGCGTTGATCGCAGCGTATTGGGACTGCGCCCAATCGATTTCTCTTGCGTAATTACGTCCGATCAGTGCCACAATTAATTGATTCCAGCAATTTTTGAAATCGCGAAAATTTTCGCCAAAAATGGAAAGGGGTTAGCCTTACTTCTTTCTTTGGCAAAAAACTTTTGGTCTCAGATTCGATTCAAACGATCCCTATGCGACCAATTGGACCCTCAGGAACTCAGAAATCGCAGCGAAAAGAGCGTAGGACCAACAGGAGAGAAATGGCGAGCCAAAAAGGCACCTGCTGAAAAATGTCGAAAATTCGGGTTCTGGTTTTTTGGCTGTAACTATTGATGCGTTGATCGCAGCGTATTGGGACTGCGCCCAATCGATTTCTCTCGCAAAATTACGTCCGATCAGTGCTACAATTGAGTGATTCCAGCACTTTTCAGAATCGCGAAAATTTTTGCCAAAAATGGAAAGGGGTTAGCCTTACTTCTTTCATTTGGCAAAAAACTTTTGGTCTCAGATTCGATTCAAACGATCCTCATCCGACCAATTGGACCCTCAGGATCTCAAAAAACGCAGCGAAAAGAGGGTGGGACCAACAGGAGAGAAATGGCGAGCAAAAAAGCAACCGCTGAAAACGGGCGAAAACTGAGGATCTCGTTTTTTGGCTGTAACTCTTGATGCGTTGATCGCAGCGTATTGGGACTGCGCCCAATCGATTTCTCTCGCACAATTACGTCCGATGAGTGCTACAATCTATTGATTCCAGCACTTTTCGGAATTGCGAAAATTTTCGTGAAAAATGGAAAGGGGTTAGCCTTACTTTTTTTTTTGGCAAAAAACTTTTGGTCCCAGATTCGATTTGAACGATCCTTATACGACCAACTGGACCCTCAGGAACACAGAAATCGCAGCGAAAAGAGCGTGGGACCAACAGGAGAGAAATGGCGAGCTAAAAAGCACCTGCTGAAAAATGTCGAAAATTCAGGTTCTGGTTTTTTGGCTGTAACTTTTGATGCGTTGATCGCAGCGTATTGGGACTGCGCCCAATCGATTTCTCTTGCGAAATGACGTCCGATCAGTGCCACAACTAATTGATTCCAGCACTTTTCGAAATCGCGAAAATTTTCGCCAAAAATGGAAAGGGGTTAGCCTTACTTTTTTTTTTGGCAAAAAACTTTTGGTCCCAGATTCGATTTAAACGATCCTTATACGACCAACTGGACCCTCAGGAACACAGAAATCGCAGCGAAAAGAGCGTGGGACCAACAGGAGAGAAATGGCGAGCGAAAAAGCACCTGCTGAAAAATGTCGAAAATTCAGGTTCTGGTTTTTTGGCTGTAACTTTTGATGCGTTGATCGCAGCGTATTGGGACTGCGCCCAATCGATTTCTCTTGCGAAATGACGTCCGATCAGTGCCACAACTAATTGACTCCAGCACTTTTCGAAATCGCGAAAATTTTCGCCAAAAATGGAAAGGGGTTAGCCTTACTTTTTTTTTTGGCAAAAAACTTTTGGTCCCAGATTTGATTTGAACGATCCTTATACGACCAACTGGACCCTCAGGAACACAGAAATCGCAGCGAAAAGAGCGTGGGATCAACAGGAGAGAAATGGCGAGCGAAAAAGCACCTGCTGAAAAATGTCGAAAATTCAGGTTCTGGTGTTTTGGCTGTAACTTTTGAAGCGTTGATCGCAGCGTATTGGGACTGCTCTCAATCGATTTCTCTCGCAAAATCACGTCCGATCAGTGCTACAATTAATTGATTCCAGCACTTTTCAAAATCGCGAAAATTTTCGCCAAAAATGGAAAGGGGTTAGCCTTACTTTTTTTTTTGGTAAAAAACTTTTGGTCTCAGATTCGATTCAAACGATCCTCATCCGACCAATTGGACCCTCAGGATCTCAAAAAACGCAGCGAAAAGAGGGTGGGACCAACAGGAGAGAAATGGCGAGCAAAAAAGCAACCGCTGAAAATAGGCGAAAACTTAGGATCTCGTTTTCTGGCTGTAACTCTTGATGCGTTGATCGCAGCGTATTGGGACTGCGCCCAATCGATTTCTCTCGCAAAATTACGTCCGATCAGTGCTACAATTGAGTGATTCCAGCACTTTTCAGAATCGCGAAAATTTTTGCCAAAAATGGAAGGGGTTAGCCTTACTTTTTTTATTTGGCAAAAAACTTTTGGTCTCAGATTCGATTCAAACGATCCTCATCCGACCAATTGGACCCTCAGGATCTCAAAAAACGCAGCGAAAAGAGGGTGGGACCAACAGGAGAGAAATGGCGAGCAAAAAAGCAACCGCTGCAAACAGGCGAAAACTTAGGATCTCGTTTTTTGGCTGTAACTCTTGATGCGTTGATCGCAGCGTATTGGGACTGCGCCCAATCGATTTCTCTCGCAAAATTACGACCGATGAGTGCTACAATCTATTGATTCCAGCACTTTTCGGAATTGCGAAAATTTTCGTGAAAAATGGAAAGGGGTTAGCCTTACTTTTTTTTTTGGCAAAAAACTTTTGGTCCCAGATTCGATTTGAACGATCCTTATACGACCAACTGGACCCTCAGGAACACAGAAATCGCAGCGAAAAGAGCGTGGGACCAACAGGAGAAAAATGGCGAGCGAAAAAGCACCTGCTGAAAAATGTCGAAAATTCAGGTTCTGGTTTTTTGGCTGTAACTTTTGATGCGTTGATCGCAGCGTATTGGGACTGCGCCCAATCGATTTCTCTTGCGTAATTACGTCCGATCAGTGCCACAATTAATTGATTCCAGCACTTTTCGAAATCGCGAAAATTTTCGCCAAAAATGGAAAGGGGTTAGCCTTACTTCTTTCTTTGGCAAAAAACTTTTGGTCTCAGATTCGATTCAAACGATCCCTATGCGACCAATTGGACCCTCAGGAACTCAGAAATCGCAGCGAAAAGAGCGTAGGACCAACAGGAGAGAAATGGCGAGCCAAAAAGGCACCTGCTGAAAAATGTCGAAAATTCGGGTTCTCGTTTTTTGGCTGTAACTTTTGATGCGTTGATCGCAGCGTATTGGGACTGCGCACGATCGATTTCACTCGCAAAATTACGTCCGATCAGCGCTACGATTAGGTGATTCCAGCACTTTTCAGAATCGCGAAAATTTTTGCCAAAAATGGAAAGGGGTTAGCCTTACTTTTTTTATTTGGCAAAAAACTTTTGGTCTCAGATTCGATTCAAACGATCCTCATCCGACCAATTGGACCCTCAGGATCTCAAAAAACGCAGCGAAAAGAGGGTGGGACCAACAGGAGAGAAATGGCGAGCAAAAAAGCAACCGCTGAAAATAGGCGAAAACTTAGGATCTCGTTTTTTGGCTGTAACTCTTGATGCGTTGATCGCAGCGTATTGGGACTGCGCCCAATCGACTTCTCTCGCAAAATCACGTCCGATCAGTGCTACAATCTATTGATTCCAGCACTTTTCGGAATTGCGAAAATTTTCGTGAAAAATGGAAAGGGGTTAGCCTTACTTTTTTTTTTGGCAAAAAACTTTTGGTCCCAGATTCGATTTGGACGATCCTTATACGACCAACTGGACCCTGAGGAACACAGAAATCGCAGCGAAAAGAGCGTGGGACCAACAGGAGAGAAATGGCGAGCGAAAAAGCACCTGCTGGAAAATGTCGAAAATTCAGGTTCTGGTTTTTTGGCTGTAACTTTTGATGCGTTGATCGCAGCGTATTGGGACTGCGCCCAATCGATTTCTCTTGCGTAATTACGTCCGATCAGTGCCACAATTTATTGATTCCAGCACTTTTCGAAATCGCGAAAGTTTTCGCCAGAAATGGAAAGGGGTTAGCCTTACTTCTTTCTTTGGCAAAAACTATTGGTCTCAAATTCGATTCAAACGATCCCTATGCGACCAATTGGACCCTCAGGAACTCAGAAATCGCAGCGAAAAGAGCGTAGGACCAACAGGATAGAAATGGCGAGCCAAAAAGGCACCTGCTGAAAAATGTCGAAAATTCGGGTTCTCGTTTTTTGGCTGTAACTTTTGATGCGTTGATCGCAGCGTATTGGGACTGCGCCCGATCGATTTCACTCGCAAAATTACGTCCGATCAGTGCTACAATCAAGTGATTCCAGCACTTTTCAGAATCGCGAAAATTTTTGCCAAAAATGGAAAGGGGTTAGCCCTACTTTTTTTATTTGGCAAAAAACTTTTGGTCTCAGATTCGATTCAAACGATCCTCATCCGACCAATTGGACCCTCAGGATCTCAAAAAACGCAGCGAAAAGAGGGTGGGACCAACAGGAGAGAAATGGCGAGCAAAAAAGCAACCGCTGCAAACAGGCGAAAACTTAGGATCTCGTTTTTTGGCTGTAACTCTTGATGCGTTGATCGCAGCGTATTGGGACTGCGCCCAATCGATTTCTCTCGCAAAATTACGACCGATGAGTGCTACAATCTATTGATTCCAGCACTTTTCGGAATTGCGAAAATTTTCGTGAAAAATGGAAAGGGGTTAGCCTTACTTTTTTTTTTGGCAAAAAACTTTTGGTCCCAGATTCGATTTGAACGATCCTTATACGACCAACTGGACCCTCAGGAACACAGAAATCGCAGCGAAAAGAGCGTGGGACCAACAGGAGAGAAATGGCGAGCGAAAAAGCACCTGCTGAAAAATGTCGAAAATTCAGGTTCTGGTTTTTTGGCTGTAACTTTTGATGCGTTGATCGCAGCGTATTGGGACTGCACCCAATCGATTTCTCTTGCGAAATGACGTCCGATCAGTGCCACAACTAATTGATTCCGGCACTTTTCGAAATCGCGAAAATTTTCGCCAAAAATGGAAAGGGGTTAGCCTTACTTTTTTTTTTGGCAAAAAACTTTTGGTCCCAGATTCGATTTGAACGATCCTTATACGACCAACTGGACCCTCAGGAACACAGAAATCGCAGCGAAAAGAGCGTGGGACCAACAGGAGAGATATGGCGAGCGAAAAAGCACCTGCTGAAAAATGTCGAAAATTCAGGTTCTGGTTTTTTGGCTGTAACTTTTGATGCGTTGATCGCAGCGTATTGGGACTGCGCCCAATCGATTTCTCTTGCGTAATTACGTCCGATCAGTGCCACAATCAATTGATTCCAGCACTTTTCGAAATCGCGAAAACTTTCGCCAAAAATGGAAAGGGGTTAGCCTTACTTTTTTTTTTGGCAAAAAACTTTTGGTCCCAGATTTGATTTGAACGATCCTTATACGACCAACTGGACCCTCAGGAACACAGAAATCGCAGCGAAAAGAGCGTAGGACCAACAGGAGAGAAATGGCGAGCCAAAAAGGCACCTGCTGAAAAATGTCGAAAATTCGGGTTCTCGTTTTTTGGCTGTAACTTTTGATGCGTTGATCGCAGCGTATTGGGACTGCGCCCGATCGATTTCACTCGCAAAATTACGTCCGATCAGTGCTACAATTAAGTGATTCCAGCGCTTTTCAGAATCGCCAAAATTTTTGCCAAAAATGGAAAGGGGTTAGCCTTACTTTTTTTATTTGGCAAAAAACTTTTGGTCTCAGATTCGATTCAAACGATCCTCATCCGACCAATTGGACCCTCAGGATCTCAAAAAACGCAGCGAAAAGAGGGTGGGACCAACAGGAGAGAAATGGCGAGCAAAAAAGCAACCGCTGAAAATAGGCGAAAACTTAGGATCTCGTTTTTTGGCTGTAACTCTTGATGCGTTGATCGCAGCGTATTGGGACTGCGCCCAATCGATTTCTCTCGCAAAATTACGTCCGATCAGTGCTACAATCTATTGATTCCAGCACTTTTCGGAATTGCGAAAATTTTCGTGAAAAATGGAAAGGGGTTAGCCTTTTTTTTTTTTTTGGCAAAAAACTTTCGGTCCCAGATTCGATTTGAACGATCCTTATACGACCAACTGGACCCTCAGGAACACAGAAATCGCAGCGAAAAGAGCGTGGGACCAACAGGAGAGAAATGGCGAGCGAAAAAGCACCTGCTGAAAAATGTCGAAAATTCGGGTTCTGGTTTTTTGGCTGTAACTTTTGATGCGTTGATCGCAGCGTATTGGGACTGCGCCCAATCGATTTCTCTTGCGTAATTACGTCCGATCAGTGCCACAATTAATTGATTCCAGCACTTTTCGAAATCGCGAAAGTTTTCGCCAAAAATGGAAAGGGGTTAGCCTTACTTCTTTCTTTGGCAAAAAACTTTTGGTCCCAGATTCGATTTGAACGATCCTCATCCGACCAATTGGACCCTCAGGAACTCAGAAATCGCAGCGAAAAGAGCGTGGGACCAGCAGGAGAGAAATGGCGAGCGAAAAAGGCACCTGCTGAAAAATGTCGAAAATTCGGGTTCTCGTTTTTTGGCTGTAACTTTTGATGCGTTGATCGCAGCGTATTGGGACTGCGCCCGATCGATTTCACTCGCAAAATTACGTCCGATCAGTGCTACAATTAAGTGATTTCAGCACTCTTCAGAATCGCGAAAATTTTTGCCAAAAATGGAAAGGGGTTAGCCTTACTTTTATTATTTGGCAAAAAACTTTTGGTCTCAGATTCGATTCAAACGATCCTCATCCGACCAATTGGACCCTCAGGATCTCAAAAAACGCAGCGAAAAGAGGGTGGGACCAACAGGAGAGAAATGGCGAGCAAAAAAGCAACCGCTGAAAACGGGCGAAAACTGAGGATCTCGTTTTTTGGCTGTAACTCTTGATGCGTTGATCGCAGCGTATTGGGACTGCGCCCTATCGATTTCTCTCGCAAAATTACGTCCGATGAGTGCTACAATCTATTGATTCCAGCACTTTTCGGAATTGCGAAAATTTTCGTGAAAAATGGAAAGGGGTTAGCCTTACTTTTTTTTTTGGCAAAAAACTTTTGGTCCCAGATTCGATTTGAACGATCCTTATACGACCAACTGGACCCTCAGGAACACAGAAATCGCAGCGAAAAGAGCGTGGGACCAACAGGAGAGAAATGGCGAGCTAAAAAGCACCTGCTGAAAAATGTCGAAAATTCAGGTTCTGGTTTTTTGGCTGTAACTTTTGATGCGTTGATCGCAGCGTATTGTGACTGCGCCCAATCGATTTCTCTTGCGAAATGACGTCCGATCAGTGCCACAACTAATTGATTCCAGCACTTTTCGAAATCGCGAAAATTTTCGCCAAAAATGGAAAGGGGTTAGCCTTACTTTTTTTTTTGGCAAAAAACTTTTGGTCCCAGATTCGATTTGAACGATCCTTATACGACCAACTGGACCCTCAGGAACACAGAAATCGCAGCGAAAAGAGCGTGGGACCAACAGGAGAGAAATGGCGAGCGAAAAAGCACCTGCTGAAAAATGTCGAAAATTCAGGTTCTGGTTTTTTGGCTGTAACTTTTGATGCGTTGATCGCAGCGTATTGGGACTGCGCCCAATCGATTTCTCTTGCGAAATGACGTCCGATCAGTGCCACAACTAATTGATTCCAGCACTTTTCGAAATCGCGAAAATTTTCGCCAAAAATGGAAAGGGGTTAGCCTTACTTTTTTTTTTGGCAAAAAACTTTTGGTCCCAGATTTGATTTGAACGATCCTTATACGACCAACTGGACCCTCAGGAACACAGAAATCGCAGCGAAAAGAGCGTAGGACCAACAGGAGAGAAATGGCGAGCCAAAAAGGCACCTGCTGAAAAATGTCGAAAATTCGGGTTCTCGTTTTTTGGCTGTAACTTTTGATGCGTTGATCGCAGCGTATTGGGACTGCGCCCGATCGATTTCACTCGCAAAATTACGTCCGATCAGTGCTACAATTAAGTGATTCCAGCACTTTTCAGAATCGCCAAAATTTTTGCCAAAAATGGAAAGGGGTTAGCCTTACTTTTTTTATTTGGCAAAAAACTTTTGGTCTCAGATTCGATTCAAACGATCCTCATCCGACCAATTGGACCCTCAGGATCTCAAAAAACGCAGCGAAAAGAGGGTGGGACCAACAGGAGAGAAATGGCGAGCAAAAAAGCAACCGCTGAAAATAGGCGAAAACTTAGGATCTCGTTTTTTGGCTGTAACTCTTGATGCGTTGATCGCAGCGTATTGGGACTGCGCCCAATCGATTTCCCTCGCAAAATTACGTCCGATCAGTGCTACAATCTATTGATTCCAGCACTTTTCGGAATTGCGAAAATTTTCGTGAAAAATGGAAAGGGGTGAGCCTTACTTTTTTTTTTGGCAAAAAACTTTTGGTCCCAGATTTGATTTGAACGATCCTTATACGACCAACTGGACCCTCAGGAACACAGAAATCGCAGCGAAAAGAGCGTGGGACCAACAGGAGAGAAATGGCGAGCAAAAAAGCAACCGCTGAAAATAGGCGAAAACTTAGGATCTCGTTTTTTGGCTGTAACTCTTGATGCGTTGATAGCAGCGTATTGGGACTGCGCCCAATCGATTTCTCTCGCAAAATTACGTCCGATCAGTGCTACAATCTATTGATTCCAGCACTTTTCGGAATTGCGAAAATTTTCGTGAAAAATGGAAAGGGGTTAGCCTTACTTTTTTCTTCTGGCAAAAAACTTTTGGTCTCAGAATCGATTTGAACGATCCTTATCCGACCAATTGGACCCTCAGGAACTCGGAAATCGCAGCGAAAAGAGCGTGGGACCAACAGGAGAGAAATGGCGAGCGAAAAAGCACCTGCTGAAAAATGTCGAAAATTCGGGTTCTGGTTTTTTGGCTGTAACTTTTGATGCGTTGATCGCAGCGTATTGGGACTGCGCCCAATCGATTTCTCTCGCGAAATGACATCCGATCAGTGCCACAACTAATTGATTCCAGCACTTTTCGAAATCGCGAAAATTTTCGCCAAAAATGGAAAGGGGTTAGCCTTACTTTTTTCTTCTGGCAAAAAACTTTTGGTCTCAGAATCGATTTGAACGATCCTTATCCGACCAATTGGACCCTCAGGAACTCGGAAATCGCGGCGAAAAGAGCGTGGGACCAACAGGAGAGAAATGGCGAGCGAAAAAGGCACCTGCTGAAAAATGTCGAAAATTCGGGTTCTGGTTTTTTGGCTGTAACTTTTGATGCGTTGATCGCAGCGTATTGGGACTGCGCCCGATCGATTTCTCTCGCAAAATTACGTCTGATCAGTGCTACAATTGAGTGATTCCAGCACTTTTTAAAATCGCGAAAATTTTCGCCAAAAATGGAAAGGGGTTAGCCTTACTTTTTTTTTTGGCAAAAAACTTTTGGTCTCAGATTCGATTTAAACGATCCTCATCCGACCAATTGGACCCTTAGGATCTCAAAAACCGCAGCGAAAAGAGGGTGGGACCAACAGGAGAGAAATGGCGAGCAAAAAAGCAACCGCTGAAAACAGGCGAAAACTTAGGATCTCGTTTTTTGGCTGTAACTCTTGATGCGTTGATCGCAGCGTATTGGGACTGCGCCCAATCGATTTCTCTTGCGTCATTACGTCCGATCAGTGCCACAATTAATTGATTCCAGCACTTTTCGAAATCGCGAAAATTTTCGCCAAAAATGGAAAGGGGTTAGCCTTACTTCTTTCTTTGGCAAAAAACTTTTGGTCTCAGATTCGATTCAAACGATCCCTATGCGACCAATTGGACCCTCAGGAACTCAGAAATCGCAGCGAAAAGAGCGTAGGACCAACAGGAGAGAAATGGCGAGCCAAAAAGGCACCTGCTGAAAAATGTCGAAAATTCGGGTTCTCGTTTTTTGGCTGTAACTTTTGATGCGTTGATCGCAGCGTATTGGGACTGCGCCCGATCGATTTCACTCGCAAAACTACGTGCGATCAGTGCTACAATTAAGTGATTCCAGCACTTTTCAGAATCGCCAAAATTTTTGCCAAAAATGGAAAGGGGTTAGCCTTACTTTTTTTATTTGGCAAAAAACTTTTGGTCTCAGATTCGATTCAAACGATCCTCATCCGACCAATTGGACCCTCAGGATCTCAAAAAACGCAGCGAAAAGAGGGTGGGACCAACAGGAGAGAAATGGCGAGCAAAAAAGCAACCGCTGAAAATAGGCGAAAACTTAGGATCTCGTTTTTTGGCTGTAACTCTTGATGCGTTGATCGCAGCGTATTGGGACTGCGCCCAATCGATTTCTCTCGCAAAATTACGTCCGATCAGTGCTACAATCTATTGATTCCAGCACTTTTCGGAATTGCGAAAATTTTCGTGAAAAATGGAAAGGGGTGAGCCTTACTTTTTTTTTTGGCAAAAAACTTTTGGTCCCAGATTCGATTTGAACGATCCTTATACGACCAACTGGACCCTCAGGAACACAGAAATCGCAGCGAAAAGAGCGTGGGACCAACAGGAGAGAAATGGCGAGCAAAAAAGCAACCGCTGAAAATAGGCGAAAACTTAGGATCTCGTTTTTTGGCTGTAACTCTTGATGCGTTGATCGCAGCGTATTGGGACTGCGCCCAATCGATTTCTCTCGCAAAATTACGTCCGATCAGTGCTACAATCTATTGATTCCAGCACTTTTCGGAATTGCGAAAATTTTCGTGAAAAATGGAAAGGGGTTAGCCTTACTTTTTTTTTTTGGCAAAAAACTTTCGGTCCCAGATTCGATTTGAACGATCCTTATACGACCAACTGGACCCTCAGGAACACAGAAATCGCAGCGAAAAGAGCGTGGGACCAACAGGAGAGAAATGGCGAGCGAAAAAGCACCTGCTGAAAAATGTCGAAAATTCGGGTTCTGGTTTTTTGGCTGTAACTTTTGATGCGTTGATCGCAGCGTATTGGGACTGCGCCCAATCGGTTTCTCTTGCGTAATTACGTCCGATCAGTGCCACAATTAATTGATTCCAGCACTTTTCGAAATCGCGAAAGTTTTCGCCAAAAATGGAAAGGGGTTAGCCTGACTTCTTTCTTTGGCAAAAAACTTTTGGTCCCAGATTCGATTTGAACGATCCTCATCCGACCAATTGGACCCTCAGGAACTCAGAAATCGCAGCGAAAAGAGCGTGGGACCAACAGGAGAGAAATGGCGAGCGAAAAAGGCACCTGCTGAAAAATGTCGAAAATTCGGGTTCTCGTTTTTTGGCTGTAACTTTTGATGCGTTGATCGCAGCGTATTGGGACTGCGCCCGATCGATTTCACTCGCAAAATTACGTCCGATCAGTGCTACAATTAAGTGATTTCAGCACTTTTCAGAATCGCGAAAATTTTTGCCAAAAATGGAAAGGGGTTAGCCTTACTTTTATTATTTGGCAAAAAACTTTTGGTCTCAGATTCGATTCAAACGATCCTCATCCGACCAATTGGACCCTCAGGATCTCAAAAAACGCAGCGAAAAGAGGGTGGGACCAACAGGAGAGAAATGGCGAGCAAAAAAGCAACCGCTGAAAACGGGCGAAAACTGAGGATCTCGTTTTTTGGCTGTAACTCTTGATGCGTTGATCGCAGCGTATTGGGACTGCGCCCAATCGATTTCTCTCGCAAAATTACGTCCGATGAGTGCTACAATCTATTGATTCCAGCACTTTTCGGAATTGCGAAAATTTTCGTGAAAAATGGAAAGGGGTTAGCCTTACTTTTTTTTTTGGCAAAAAACTTTTGGTCCCAGATTCGATTTGAACGATCCTTATACGACCAACTGGACCCTCAGGAACACAGAAATCGCAGCGAAAAGAGCGTGGGACCAACAGGAGAGAAATGGCGAGCTAAAAAGCACCTGCTGAAAAATGTCGAAAATTCAGGTTCTGGTTTTTTGGCTGTAACTTTTGATGCGTTGATCGCAGCGTATTGGGACTGCGCCCAATCGATTTCTCTTGCGAAATGACGTCCGATCAGTGCCACAACTAATTGATTCCAGCACTTTTCGAAATCGCGAAAATTTTCGCCAAAAATGGAAAGGGGTTAGCCTTACTTTTTTTTTTGGCAAAAAACTTTTGGTCCCAGATTCGATTTGAACGATCCTTATACGACCAACTGGACCCTCAGGAACACAGAAATCGCAGCGAAAAGAGCGTGGGACCAACAGGAGAGAAATGGCGAGCGAAAAAGCACCTGCTGAAAAATGTCGAAAATTCAGGTTCTGGTTTTTTGGCTGTAACTTTTGATGCGTTGATCGCAGCGTATTGGGACTGCGCCCAATCGATTTCTCTTGCGAAATGACGTCCGATCAGTGCCACAACTAATTGTTTCCAGCACTTTTCGAAATCGCGAAAATTTTCGCCAAAAATGGAAAGGGGTTAGCCTTACTTTTTTTTTTGGCAGAAAACTTTTGGTCCCAGATTTGATTTGAACGATCCTTATACGACCAACTGGACCCTCAGGAACACAGAAATCGCAGCAAAAAGAGCGTAGGACCAACAGGAGAGAAATGGCGAGCCAAAAAGGCACCTGCTGAAAAATGTCGAAAATTCGGGTTCTCGTTTTTTGGCTGTAACTTTTGATGCGTTGATCGCAGCGTATTGGGACTGCGCCCGATCGATTTCACTCGCAAAATTACGTCCGATCAGTGCTACAATTAAGTGATTCCAGCACTTTTCAGAATCGCCAAAATTTTTGCCAAAAATGGAAAGGGGTTAGCCTTACTTTTTTTATTTGGCAAAAAACTTTTGGTCTCAGATTCGATTCAAACGATCCTCATCCGACCAATTGGACCCTCAGGATCTCAAAAAACGCAGCGAAAAGAGGGTGGGACCAACAGGAGAGAAATGGCGAGCAAAAAAGCAACCGCTGAAAATAGGCGAAAACTTAGGATCTCGTTTTTTGGCTGTAACTCTTGATGCGTTGATCGCAGCGTATTGGGACTGCGCCCAATCGATTTCTCTCGCAAAATTACGTCCGATCAGTGCTACAATCTATTGATTCCAGCACTTTTCGGAATTGCGAAAATTTTCGTGAAAAATGGAAAGGGGTGAGCCTCACTTTTTTTTTTGGCAAAAAACTTTTGGTCCCAGATTTGATTTGAACGATCCTTATACGACCAACTGGACCCTCAGGAACACAGAAATCGCAGCGAAAAGAGCGTGGGACCAACAGGAGAGAAATGGCGAGCAAAAAAGCAACCGCTGAAAATAGGCGAAAACTTAGGATCTCGTTTTTTGGCTGTAACTCTTGATGCGTTGATCGCAGCGTATTGGGACTGCGCCCAATCGATTTCTCTCGCAAAATTACGTCCGATCAGTGCTACAATCTATTGATTCCAGCACTTTTCGGAATTGCGAAAATTTTCGTGAAAAATGGAAAGGGGTTAGCCTTACTTTTTTCTTCTGGCAAAAAACTTTTGGTCTCAGAATCGATTTGAACGATCCTTATCCGACCAATTGGACCCTCAGGAACTCGGAAATCGCAGCGAAAAGAGCGTGGGACCAACAGGAGAGAAATGGCGAGCGAAAAAGCACCTGCTGAAAAATGTCGAAAATTCGGGTTCTGGTTTTTTGGCTGTAACTTTTGATGCGTTGATCGCAGCGTATTGGGACTGCGCCCAATCGATTTCTCTCGCGAAATGACATCCGATCAGTGCCACAACTAATTGATTCCAGCACTTTTCGAAATCGCGAAAATTTTCGCCAAAAATGGAAAGGGGTTAGCCTTACTTTTTTCTTCTGGCAAAAAACTTTTGGTCTCAGAATCGATTTGAACGATCCTTATCCGACCAATTGGACCCTCAGGAACTCGGAAATCGCAGCGAAAAGAGCGTGGGACCAACAGGAGAGAAATGGCGAGCGAAAAAGACACCTGCTGAAAAATGTCGAAAATTCGGGTTCTGGTTTTTTGGCTGTAACTTTTGATGCGTTGATCGCAGCGTATTGGGACTGCGCCCAATCGATTTCTCTCGCAAAATTACGTCCGATCAGTGCTACAATTGAGTGATTCCAGCACTTTTCAGAATCGCGAAAATTTTTGCCAAAAATGGAAAGGGGTTAGCCTTACTTTTTTCATTTGGCAAAAAACTTTTGGTCTCAGATTCGATTCAAACGATCCTCATCCGACCAATTGGACCCTCAGGATCTCAAAAAACGCAGCGAAAAGAGGGTGGGACCAACAGGAGAGAAATGGCGAGCAAAAAAGCAACCGCTGAAAATAGGCGAAAACTTAGGATCTCGTTTTTTGGCTGTAACTCTTGATGCGTTGATCGCAGCGTATTGGGACTGCGCCCTATCGATTTCTCTCGCAAAATTACGTCCGATCAGTGCTACAATCTATTGATTCCAGCACTTTTCGGAATTGCGAAAATTTTCGTGAAAAATGGAAAGGGGTTAGCCTTACTTTTTTTTTTGGCAAAAAACTTTTGGTCCCAGATTCGATTTGAACGATCCTTATACGACCAACTGGACCCTCGGGAACACAGAAATCGCAGCGAAAAGAGCGTGGGATCAACAGGAGAGAAATGGCGAGCGAAAAAGCACCTGCTGAAAAATGTCGAAAATTCAGGTTCTGGTGTTTTGGCTGTAACTTTTGATGCGTTGATCGCAGCGTATTGGGACTGCTCTCAATCGATTTCTCTCGCAAAATCACGTCCGATCAGTGCTACAATTAATTGATTCCAGCACTTTTCAAAATCGCGAAAATTTTCGCCAAAAATGGAAAGGGGTTAGCCTTACTTTTTTTTTTGGCAAAAAACTTTTGGTTTCAGAATCAAATTGAACGATCCTCATCCGACCAATTGGACCCTCAGGAACTCAGAAATCGCAGCGAAAAGAGCGTGGGACCAACAGGAGAGAAATGGCGAGCTAAAAAGCACCTGCTGAAAAATGTCGAAAATTCAGGTTCTGGTTTTTTGGCTGTAACTTTTGATGCGTTGATCGCAGCGTATTGGGACTGCGCCCAATCGATTTCTCTCGCAAAATTACGTCCGATGAGTGCTACAATCTATTGATTCCAGCACTTTTCGGAATTGCGAAAATTTTCGTGAAAAATGGAAAGGGGTTAGCCTTACTTTTTTTTTTTGGCAAAAAACTTTTGGTCCCAGATTCGATTTGAACGATCCTTATACGACCAACTGGACCCTCAGGAACACAGAAATCGCAGCGAAAAGAGCGTGGGACCAACAGGAGAGAAATGGCGAGCTAAAAAGCACCTGCTGAAAAATGTCGAAAATTCAGGTTCTGGTTTTTTGGCTGTAACTTTTGATGCGTTGATCGCAGCGTATTGGGACTGCGCCCAATCGATTTCTCTTGCGAAATGACGTCCGATCAGTGCCACAACTAATTGATTCCAGCACTTTTCGATATCGCGAAAATTTTCGCCAAAAATGGAAAGGGGTTAGCCTTACTTTTTTTTTTGGCAAAAAACTTTTGGTCCCAGATTCGATTTAAACGATCCTTATACGACCAACTGGACCCTCAGGAACGCAGAAATCGCAGCGAAAAGAGCGTGGGACCAACAGGAGAGAAATGGCGAGCGAAAAAGCACCTGCTGAAAAATGTCGAAAATTCAGGTTCTGGTGTTTTGGCTGTAACTTTTGATGCGTTGATCGCAGCGTATTGGGACTGCTCTCAATCGATTTCTCTCGCAAAATCACGTCCGATCAGTGCTACAATTAATTGATTCCAGCACTTTTCAAAATCGCGAAAATTTTCGCCAAAAATGGAAAGGGGTTAGCCTTACTTTTTTTTTTGGCAAAAAACTTTTGGTTTCAGAATCAAATTGAACGATCCTCATCCGACCAATTGGACCCTCAGGAACTCAGAAATCGCAGCGAAAAGAGCGTGGGACCAACAGGAGAGAAATGGCGAGCGAAAAAGGCACCTGCTGGAAAATGTCGAAAATTCGGGTTCTCGTTTTTTGGCTGTAACTTTTGATGCGTTGATCGCAGCGTATTGGGACTGCGCCGGATCGATTTCACTCGCTAAATTACGTCCGATCAGTGCTACAATTAAGTGATTTCAGCACTTTTCAGAATCGCGAAAATTTTTGCCAAAAATGGAAAGGGGTTAGCCTCACTTTTTTTATTTGGCAAAAAACTTTTGGTCTCAGATTCGATTCAAACTATCCTCATCCGACCAATTGGACCCTCAGGATCTCAAAAAACGCAGCGAAAAGAGGGTGAGACCAACAGGAGAGTAATGGCGAGCAAAAAAGCAACCGCTGAAAACAGGCGAAAACTGAGGATCTCGTTTTTTGGCTGTAACTTTTGATGCGTTGATCGCAGCGTATTGGGACTGCGCCCAATCGATTTCTCTTGCGAAATGACGTCCGATCAGTGCCACAACTAATTGATTCCAGCACTTTTCGAAATCGCGAAAATTTTCGCCAAAAATGGAAAGGGGTTAGCCTTACTTTTTTTTTTGGCAGAAAACTTTTGGTCCCAGATTCGATTTGAACGATCCTTATACGACCAACTGGACCCTCAGGAACACAGAAATCGCAGCGAAAAGAGCGTGGGACCAACAGGAGAGATATGGCGAGCGAAAAAGCACCTGCTGAAAAATGTCGAAAATTCAGGTTCTGGGTTTTTGGCTGTAACTTTTGATGCGTTGATCGCAGCGTATTGGGACTGCGCCCAATCGATTTCTCTTGCGTAATTACGTCCGATCAGTGCCACAATTAATTGATTCCAGCACTTTTCGAAATCGCGAAAACTTTCGCCAAAAATGGAAAGGGGTTAGCCTTACTTTTTTTTTTGGCAAAAAACTTTTGGTCCCAGATTTGATTCGAACGATCCTTATACGACCAACTGGACCCTCAGGAACACAGAAATCGCAGCGAAAAGAGCGTGGGATCAACAGGAGAGAAATGGCGAGCGAAAAAGCACCTGCTGAAAAATGTCGAAAATTCAGGTTCTGGTTTTTTGGCTGTAACTTTTGATGCGTCGATCGCAGCGTATTTAGACTGCGCCCGATCGATTTCTCTCGCAAAATTACGTCCGATCAGTGCTACAATTAAGTGATTCCAGCACTTTTCAAAATCGCGAAAATTTTCGCCAAAAATGGAAAGGGGTTAGCCTTACTTTTTTTTTTGGTAAAAAACTTTTGGTCTCAGATTCGATTCAAACGATCCTCATCCGACCAATTGGACCCTCAGGATCTCAAAAAACGCAGCGAAAAGAGGGTGGGACCAACAGGAGAGAAATGGCGAGCAAAAAAGCAACCGCTGAAAATAGGCGAAAACTTAGGATCTCGTTTTTAGCTGTAACTCTTGATGCGTTGATCGCAGCGTATTGGGACTGCGCCCAATCGATTTCTCTCGCAAAATTACGTCCGATCAGTGCTACAATCTATTGATTCCAGCACTTTTCGGAATTGCGAAAATTTTCGTGAAAAATGGAAAGGGGTTAGCCTTACTTTTTTTTTTGGGAAAAAACTTTTGGTCCCAGATTCGATTTGAACGATCCTTATACGACCAACTGGACCCTCAGGAACACAGAAATCGCAGCGAAAAGAGCGTGGGACCAACAGGAGAGAAATGGCGAGCGAAAAAGCACCTGCTGAAAAATGTCGAAAATTCAGGTTCTGGTTTTTTGGCTGTAACTTTTGATGCGTTGATCGCAGCGTATTGGGACTGCGCCCGATTGATTTCACTCGCAAAATTACGTCCGATCAGTGCTACAATTAGGTGATTTCAGCACTTTTCAGAATCGCGAAAATTTTTGCCAAAAATGGAAAGGGGTTAGCCTTACTTTTATTATTTGGCAGAAAACTTTTGGTCTCAGATTCGATTCAAACGATCCTCATCCGACCAATTGGACCCTCAGGATCTCAAAAAACGCAGCGAAAAGAGGGTGGGACCAACAGGAGAGAAATGGCGAGCAAAAAAGCAACCGCTGAAAACGGGCGAAAACTGAGGATCTCGTTTTTTGGCTGTAACTCTTGATGCGTTGATCGCAGCGTATTGGGACTGCGCCCAATCGATTTCTCTCGCAAAATTACGTCCGATGAGTGCTACAATCTATTGATTCCAGCACTTTTCGGAATTGCGAAAATTTTCGTGAAAAATGGAAAGGGGTTAGCCTTACTTTTTTTTTTGGCAAAAAACTTTTGGTCCCAGATTCGATTTGAACGATCCTTATACGACCAACTGGACCCTCAGGAACACAGAAATCGCAGCGAAAAGAGCGTGGGACCAACAGGAGAGAAATGGCGAGCTAAAAAGCACCTGCTGAAAAATGTCGAAAATTCAGGTTCTGGTTTTTTGGCTGTAACTTTTGATGCGTTGATCGCAGCGTATTGGGACTGCGCCCAATCGATTTCTCTTGCGAAATGACGTCCGATCAGTGCCACAACTAATTGATTCCAGCACTTTTCGGAATCGCGAAAATTTTCGCCAAAAATGGAGAGGGGTTAGCCTTACTTTTTTTTTTGGCAAAAAACTTTTGGTTTCAGAATCAAATTTAACGATCCTCATCCGACCAATTGGACCCTCAGGAACTCAGAAATCGCAGCGAAAAGAGCGTGGGACCAACAGGAGAGAAATGGCGAGCGAAAAAGGCACCTGCTGAAAAATGTCGAAAATTCGGGTTCTCGTTTTTTGGCTGTAACTTTTGATGCGTTGATCGCAGCGTATTGGGACTGCGCCCGATCGATTTCACTCGCAAAATTACGTCCGATCAGTGCTACAATTAAGTGATTTCAGCACTTTTCAGAATCGCGAAAATTTTTGCCAAAAATGGAAAGGGGTTAGCCTTACTTTTTTTATTTGGCAAAAAACTTTTGGTCTCAGATTCGATTCAAACTATCCTCATCCGACCAATTGGACCCTCAGGATCTCAAAAAACGCAGCGAAAAGAGGGTGGGACCAACAGGAGAGAAATGGCGAGCAAAAAAGCAACCGCTGAAAACAGGCGAAAACTGAGGATCTCGTTTTTTGGCTGTAACTCTTGATGCGTTGATCGCAGCGTATTGGGACTGCGCCCAATCGATTTCTCTCGCAAAATTACGTCCGATGAGTGCTACAATCTATTGATTCCAGCACTTTTCGGAATTGCGAAAATTTTCGTGAAAAATGGAAAGGGGTTAGCCTTACTTTTTTTTTTGGCAAAAAACTTTTGGTCCCAGATTCGATTTGAACGATCCTTATACGACCAACTGGACCCTCAGGAACACAGAAATCGCAGCGAAAAGAGCGTGGGACCAACAGGAGAGAAATGGCGAGCTAAAAAGCACCTGCTGAAAAATGTCGAAAATTCAGGTTCTGGTTTTTTGGCTGTAACTTTTGATGCGTTGATCGCAGCGTATTGGGACTGCGCCCAATCGATTTCTCTTGCGAAATGACGTCCGATCAGTGCCACAACTAATTGATTCCAGCACTTTTCGAAATCGCGAAAATTTTCGCCAAAAATGGAACGGGGTTAGCCTTACTTTTTTTTTTGGCAAAAAACTTTCGGTCCCAGATTCGATTTGAACGATCCTTATACGACCAACTGTACCCTCAGGAACACAGAAATCGCAGCGAACAGAGCGTGGGACCAACAGGAGAGATATGGCGAGCGAAAAAGCACCTGCTGAAAAATGTCGAAAATTCAGGTTCTGGTTTTTTGGCTGTAACGTTTGATGCGTTGATCGCAGCGTATTGGGACTGCGCCCAATCGACTTCTCTTGCGTAATTACGTCCGATCAGTGCCACAATTAATTGATTCCAGCACTTTTCGAAATCGCGGAAATTTTCGCCAAAAATGGAAAGGGGTTAGCCTTACTTCTTTCTTTGGCAAAAAACTTTTGGTCTCAGATTCGATTAAAACGATCCCTATGCGACCAATTGGACCCTCAGGAACTCAGAAATCGCAGCGAAAAGAGCGTAGGACCAACAGGAGAGAAATGGCGAGCCAAAAAGGCACCTGCTGAAAAATGTCGAAAATTCGGGTTCTCGTTTTTTGGCTGTAACTTTTGATGCGTTGATCGCATCGTATTGGGACTGCGCCCGATCGATTTCACTCGCAAAATTACGTCCGATCAGTGCTACAATTAAGTGATTCCAGCACTTTTCAGAATCGCGAAAATTTTTGCCAAAAATGGAAAGGGGTTAGCCTTACTTTTTTTATTTGGCAAAAAACTTTTGGTCTCAGATTCGATTCAAACGATCCTCATCCGACTAATTGGACCCTCAGAATTTCAAAAAACGCAGCGAAAAGAGGGTGGGACCAACAGGAGAGAAATGGCGAGCAAAAAAGCAACCGCTGAAAATAGGCGAAAACTGAGGATGTCGTTTTTTGGCTGTAACTCTTGATGCGTTGATCGCAGCGTATTGGGACTGCGCCCAATCGATTTCTCTCGCAAAATTACGTCCGATCAGTGCTACAATCTATTGATTCCAGCACTTTTCGGAATTGCGAAAATTTTCGTGAAAAATGGAAAGGGGTTAGCCTTACTTTTTTTTTTGGCAAAAAACTTTTGGTCCCAGATTCGATTTGAACGATCCTTATACGACCAACTGGACCCTCAGGAACACAGAAATCGCAGCGAAAAGAGCGTGGGACCAACAGGAGAGAAATGGCGAGCGAAAAAGCACCTGCTGAAAAATGTCGAAAATTCAGGTTCTGGTTTTTTGGCTGTAACTTTTGATGCGTTGATCGCAGCGTATTGAGACTGCGCCCAATCGATTTCTCTTGCGAAATGACGTCCGATCAGTGCCACAACTAATTGATTCCAGCACTTTTCGAAATCGCGAAAATTTTCGCCAAAAATGGAAAGGGGTTAGCCTTACTTTTTTTTTTGGCAAAAAACTTTTGGTCCCAGATTCGATTTGAACGATCCTTATACGACCAACTGGACCCTCCGGAACACAGAAATCGCAGCGAAAAGAGCGTGGGATCAACAGGAGAGAAATGGCGAGCGAAAAAGCACCTGCTGAAAAATGTCGAAAATTCAGGTTCTGGTGTTTTGGCTGTAACTTTTGATGCGTTGATCGCAGCGTATTGGGACTGCTCTCAATCGATTTCTCTCGCAAAATCACGTCCGATCAGTGCTACAATTAATTGATTCCAGCACTTTTCAAAATCGCGAAAATTTTCGCCAAAAATGGAAAGGGGTTAGCCTTACTTTTTTTTTTGGCAAAAAACTTTTGGTTTCAGAATCAAATTGAACGATCCTCATCCGACCAATTGGACCCTCAGGAACTCAGAAATCGCAGCGAAAAGAGCGTGGGACCAACAGGAGAGAAATGGCGAGCGAAAAAGGCACCTGCTGAAAAATGTCGAAAATTCGGGTTCTCGTTTTTTGGCTGTAATTTTTGATGCGTTGATCGCAGCGTATTGGGACTGCGCCCGATCGATTTCACTCGCAAAATTACGTCCGATCAGTGCTACAATTAGGTGATTTCAGCACTTTTCAGAATCGCGAAAATTTTTGCCAAAAATGGAAAGGGGTTAGCCTTACTTTTTTTATTTGGCAAAAAACTTTTGGTCTCAGATTCGATTCAAACTATCCTCATCCGACCAATTGGACCCTCAGGATCTCAAAAAACGCAGCGAAAAGAGGGTGGGACCAACAGGAGAGAAATGGCGAGCAAAAAAGCAACCGCTGAAAACAGGCGAAAACTGAGGATCTCGTTTTTTGGCTGTAACTCTTGATGCGTTGATCGCAGCGTATTGGGACTGCGCCCAATCGATTTCTCTCGCAAAATTACGTCCGATGAGTGCTACAATCTATTGATTCCAGCACTTTTCGGAATTGCGAAAATTTTCGTGAAAAATGGAAAGGGGTTAGCCTTACTTTTTTTTTTGGCAAAAAACTTTTGGTCCCAGATTCGATTTGAACGATCCTTATACGACCAACTGGACCCTCAGGAACACAGAAATCGCAGCGAAAAGAGCGTGGGACCAACAGGAGAGAAATGGCGAGCTAAAAAGCACCTGCTGAAAAATGTCGAAAATTCAGGTTCTGGTTTTTTGGCTGTAACTTTTGATGCGTTGATCGCAGCGTATTGGGACTGCGCCCAATCGATTTCTCTTGCGAAATGACGTCCGATCAGTGCCACAACTAATTGATTCCAGCACTTTTCGAAATCGCGAAAATTTTCGCCAAAAATGGAACGGGGTTAGCCTTACTTTTTTTTTTGGCAAAAAACTTTTGGTCCCAGATTCGATTTGAACGATCCTTATACGACCAACTGGACCCTCAGGAACACAGAAATCGCAGCGAAAAGAGCGTGGGACCAACAGGAGAGATATGGCGAGCGAAAAAGCACCTGCTGAAAAATGTCGAAAATTCAGGTTCTGGTTTTTTGGCTGTAACGTTTGATGCGTTGATCGCAGCGTATTGGGACTGCGCACAATCGATTTCTCTTGCGTAATTACGTCCGATCAGTGCCACAATTAATTGATTCCAGCACTTTTCGAAATCGCGAAAATTTTCGCCAAAAATGGAAAGGGGTTAGCCTTACTTCTTTCTTTGGCAAAAAACTTTTGGTCTCAGATTCGATTCAAACGATCCCTATGCGACCAATTGGACCCTCAGGAACTCAGAAATCGCAGCGAAAAGAGCGTAGGACCAACAGGAGAGAAATGGCGAGCCAAAAAGGCACCTGCTGAAAAATGTCGAAAATTCGGGTTCTCGTTTTTTGGCTGTAACTTTTGATGCGTTGATCGCATCGTATTGGGACTGCGCCCGATCGATTTCACTCGCAAAATCACGTCCGATCAGTGCTACAATTAAGTGATTCCAGCACTTTTCAGAATCGCGAAAATTTTTGCCAAAAATGGAAAGGGGTTAGCCTTACTTTTTTTATTTGGCAAAAAACTTTTGGTCTCAGATTCGATTCAAACGATCCTCATCCGACCAATTGGACCCTCAGGATCTCAAAAAACGCAGCGAAAAGAGGGTGGGACCAACAGGAGAGAAATGGCGAGCAAAAAAGCAACCGCTGAAAATAGGCGAAAACTGAGGATCTCGTTTTTTTGCTGTAACTCTTGATGCGTTGATCGCAGCGTATTGGGACTGCGCCCAATCGATTTCTCTCGCAAAATTACGTCCGATC